>NC_059338.1:104442683-105852683 GCF_018350155.1 Leopardus geoffroyi
GGCAAGCCTCAATAGGGGAATCAGGATGTACACTCCCAGGTTTGTGGATCAAGACCATGCAGCCTGCAGAGGAGAATTATACTGAAAAATTGCCCCTGGTATGTTCCTGGCCCCGGTAGGGACAAAGATCTGATCAAGTGACCAAACGGCCAGAAGTGCCCAACTTAAGCTAAGGTCTGTCAGGCTCAGCAAATCAAAAGGTTGGACATGCCAAACAACAATCTGTTATAAGATAGAAACGATGTATCCATGTTTGAGCATAAGTAAGACCAGGGGATATAAGTAAACTGCCTGTGCAGATAGCCCAGACTTACATGCCAACTACTAGTATCATGGGAATGAGTACACACACACACAAATCTGTGTATCACATTATTAAAGCCCTTATGGTAGCTAGACTCCAAGGATGGTGCCTTAGTGAACTATGTCTCAGAGTGTTCATGCCCTTTTGTAAACTTCTCCCGTTATATGTATTCTAACTTGTTTGTAACCAATAGAATATGTCAAGAACGATGCTGCATGACTTCAAAGCTACATAAAAATAAATAGTATTTTGTAAGTTTATCTCTGTCAGCCCTGGGCCACCATATAAAAAGTCCAACTAACTAGAAATTGCTGTGTTGAAGAGACCAGATGTACGCGTGTTGGTTCAGAATCCCAGCTGAGCCGTCTTCCAACCATGCCTGCCACGGTGCCGGATATGGAAGTGAAGGCATCTTGAACCAGAACAGCCCATCCTACCAATGAAATTCTAGCAATTAAACTCAGTAACACCACACGAAGAAGAAATACTACCCAAATGAATCCTGTCTGAATTCCGCACTCACAAAATCATGAGAGGGAGGAGTCCTGGCATGAAGTATTAACTAGTTCTCTTCATGAAAACCAAGTACAAATCTAGATGAAATTATTAAAAACAACAATTGCATGGCTGTGGAAATCAAAGACACAGAAAACATTGTGAAACACTGCTGGAAGTTCAGATAATAACAACAGAAGTCTATTACCTTCTTACCTGGGATTGTTCCCAAAACCCTCTTCTGGCATAGTGCATACAAAAGAAGGGGTTTATAGAAAGGATCAATAGCAGTGTGGGGCTGTCTGGCAGGACCAGAAGCTCAGGTCCCATACCTTTTCTACTCGATCTGGGGTAGGAATGAAAACCCATGGCTCTGTCACCTAGAAGAGGCAAAGTCAATAGGAAACAAACAGAAAACGGGCAGTTTTACTAGTCTAAGACTGCAGTCCCATATGGGGTAAATGGCAAACCAACCAGAAATTTTACAGGGAGACACTGGAATCAATAGACCCACAGAGAAAATCTAGAAAAACTGTCCACACTTTCAGGCTGACTAGGAAACGATATCATGTTCAGGGAGATGTCCAAAGAGCCTGGTAGGAAGTAAAACCTAAGAGTGACCTGAGAACTGGCTGAACTTTGAAGGTGTCCCCACACTATACACAGATTGATTGGCCAAGGGTAGAAGCCTTACAAACTCAAAATACTTAAAAGCATGACTTCTACCCAAATCTTTGGCTAACAACTAGTCTACGCAGACACAGGAATGACCTGTAGGAAAGTGGACACACACACACACACACACACACACACACACACACACACTTCAGTAAAACAAACTGAGCAGGGAGATCAGTAGATATATACCACAGTGGGGACAGATTTAAAATGAAAAAAGAAAAGAAAAGAAAAGAAAGTCAAGACAATCCTCAGGAAAATGAATAAGAAATCAGAGTCATTACAATACATCATTTAAATGTCCGGTTTTCAACCAAAAATTATGAGGCATGCAAAGAAAGGAAAATGTGACTCATAACCAGGAAAAAAAGGACACAAAAAAACTAACTCTGCGTGAACACAGATGTTAGATTTAACAGCTATTAAAAAGGTTTTAAAGCAGCTATTAAAAATATGTTTAAAAAAACCATGTCAAGGAATCACAGGGAAATATGATGACAATGACTCAATAAATAGAGACTCGCAATAGAGAAGTAAAACTGCAAAAGAAAAGAAATGCCAATTCTATCATTAAAAAATACAGGGGTGGCTGGGTGGTACAGTCAGTTAAACATCTGACTTTAATATTGGCTCAGGTCATGATCTCATGTGAGTGTGTGAGTTCAAGCCCTACATGGGGCTCTGCACTAACAGCACAGAATTCTGTGGTTAGAATTCTGTCTCATTCTCTCTGCCCCCCTTAAAATTAATAAACTTTAAAAAGAGAAAATTAAAAAAAATTAGAACCACATATTTTCTGTTTCCTTAGTAAAATTTGGAGAGTCACCCTCTGCTACCATCTCAAGAACAGGATAAGAGACACAAATTCCAGGTTAATTAAACCCTAGGTGTATGTGTGTATGTGTGTGTGTGTGTGTGTGTGTGTGTGTGTGTGTATACATACATACATATACATATATATGTATATGTATATGTGTGTGTATGTGTGTGTGTATATATATATATATATATATATATATATATATATATATATAGACTGCACACCAAGCATGGACCCAACACAGGGCTTGAATTCACCACCCTGAGATCAAGACCTGAGCTGAGATCAAGAGTCAGACACTTAGCCATTTGAGCCACCCAGGCACCCCAAACCCTAGGTATCTTTAATTACAAAGCACAGGTTAGCAGTCCCATGGTAAATAAATTTTTTCTTTAAAAAATTCTCAACATGTGCAGGATGTGCTGAAATAAAGTAGCTTATAGAATCATCTCTAAGAATAAAATTTAGGGGCACCTGGGTGGCTCAGTAGGTTAAGCTTCCAACTTCAGCTCAGGTCATGATCTCATGGTTTGTGAGTTCTAGCCCTGCACTGGGCTCTGTGCTGACAGATCAGAGTCTGGAGCCTGCTATGGATTCTGTGTCTCCCTCTCTCTCTGCCCCTCCTCGGCTTGTGCTCTCTCTCTCTCAAAAATAAATTTAAAAAAATTTTAAAGAATAAAATTTAAAGCTCAGTCTGCTCTTTGACACTGCACATAAATACACACACACACACACACACACACACACACACACACTTCTGAATATGTGTACTGTTTTGTAAAATATAATCATTTTATATTTACATTTATAAGATGTAAAATACATTTGGCTTGAAGAGACTGGAAAGTATTTAATTCATATCTATTTATTTTTAACCCACAATTTTAACATCTTTTATTCTCTTTTAGCCACTTCTTTATTTTGACACCCTTCTTCTTACATATAGTCTAAATTGTTATTGTTTTAGTCATTGACTAAAGTTTGTGATTTTCATACATCCTACTATTTTATTCAACAGTCCATTCCATGAATTATTTATAATTATTATTTCAAGATTTGTACAAAAGTATCAGGAGCATCTTAGATTCCTATGAAATGAAACCTTTACCTTTATTTCATTAGGTCCTCTGTTAATAAAACTAACATCAATCTTACACAGCAGGAATCCATACTTGAACTTTATTATGTCAGGCTCACTTTAATCGCTTCTGAAAGAGTTCTTAACAAAGCTAAGCCCCATAAAAAGAGGCAGATAATCTGTTCCAGGGAGAATGGGGTTATATATTGCAATAATTTGAGCTATGTGTCTACTTTGAAACATATCCCAAATATTTCCTGAAAAAGCTCTTCTCAGGGATATATCCTAGAAAGGAAAACAGATCGCTTCTAGCATGAGCTAACAAAAACAAAATCCACACCCATGTATAATTTTCTTGGATGAGCCAGCTAGCATAAATGCAGTCAAATTTATAGCACAAGCTCTTACTTGTGTTCCATAAAAAAGCAATTCTAGGGTCATAAAAATATTTTCATATTTCATGTTTCATATTCTAGTACTATAGATTATTGACATTTAATATATCCTAGTTGAACCAAATAAAGAATGGATGAATGAATTTATTGAATACTGCTTGAAATATTGAATTAGTCTTAGACCCAACTTTTCTATTTCAATGCTTTTTTAACTCAAACATAATTGGCTTGTGCAGCATTAAAGGTATTTTGTTCTATTATGTGTATCAATGAATAATTTGTTTTTCACAAAGCTTTATATTTTTCTATCTACAAAACATATTTCATCATTAGTTTTTTTAAATGTTTATTTTTTGAGAGAAAGCTTTATTTATAAAGCTGATTTCTTTAGAGTTTGTTTTTCATACTTTAAGACTCATGCTTGTATCTGGAGATTTGCAGTCTATCTTCCCTTTTTCCTGTTCTGGGTCTGTTCTCCAATTTGCTCCACCTTTACATCTCCACTCACTCCTTCTCCAAAATAAGCTAAAGGATGTGCTACTTTCAAGAGTCTAATAATTGAATCAAACATTTTCCTAATTTATAACTTAAAAGATTGCCATATACATGTATGCTAACATTTACCAGCCCAGTCCCTCAAGATTTTACAAAGAAATAGAAGAGATCTGTAACAACCAAGTAAAATAGGTCAGGTTAGAACCTGAAAGACAGAGGAAATTCAAACTCTTCACAATGATCTCACTGCTCTCTAAAAAAATCAAACTGAATTTTGTGAGTTGGGCAAATGACTGACAACATGACTATGTAATTAAAGTGAAAAACACATTGCATTATAATACTAAGATTAAAATATATCAAATAAGAAAATGTATTGTGTTTACAATACATCCATTAGCCACTGAACATCATCTTTAGACCTTTCTCCAAGTCTAGAAGGAGATGGGGGTGGAGGGAAGGCAGGAAACACTAGCATCAAGTGAATCACAAAAGTATTATATAAGGGAGTAAAGCTTTAAGACATTTTTGGCCATAATCCACAGTAAGGAATATATATTTTATATTGTGGGCCTGTAGAGAAAAACGATTTTACAGATCAATTACCCTTACTCGGTGCACTCCAGTCTGATATTTTCTACTCTATCCTATTCCAATCCCTCCCCCCGCTCTGTCTCTCTCTCCCTCATTCCCTCCCTCTCTCTCTTGTTTTGTTTTGTTTTGTTTTGTTTTGTTTTGTTTTGTTTTGTTTTAAATGCTGACCATGACTCTCTCATTTGATTCTAAAAGTAAGGAGAGAAGGAAAATAAGTGAAGAGGTTAAGAATGGAAGGTGGAGGTGGCTTTGGGGGACTTTGCCCTACAAGGGACATGTACCAATACCTGGAGATATTTTAGATTATCATAACTGGGGGTGGGGGTGATACTAGCATCTAGTGGGTAGAGGCCAAGGATGCTGCTAAGCTCCTTATAATGCCCAAGACAGTCCTGCAAAACAATTATCCAGCCCCAATTTCAATAGTACTGAAACTGAGAAATCTCCTCTAGACTAGACAAAACTGGAAAGTCAATAGCACTTTTTAAAGGTTATGAAAAATATACTTTAAACTTCAAGAGAGAGATCTCACAATTAGATTCAGAGGTACTATGACATCAGCAATCTGAGACTTCTCTCCTTCCATAATCCAAAGACAAAAAAAAAAAAGAAAAACATCAGTTTGCAATTTTCTAACCCAACACAAACTATGAGGAAGTAATCAATATAGCACTGTGAAAAGCAAACTATGTCCTAGTTAAGAGATAAATGTTACAAAACATGGAAATCTTTCTCAAGTCCAAAGTACCTATAATACAGTGGGCTTATATTGCTAGTTATTTTAGACTCTCAATTTCTTCAGGGTAGAAACTATGTCTTATTCATCTCTGTATTTTCTACTTGGTCCAATTCAACATCTTGCAAATTATAGACACTAAAAAGCATTTGTCTGAAAAAGGAATAAGTAGGTGCCTAGTCTTTAGCAACACATTGGATCTACGTCTCAAAATTATATCTCAACAAACTAAAAAGTATATTCTTCTTAGCCTAAAAATACAAGCATAGTTCAACATGTGGCAGATCCTAGAAGAGGCAAAACCAACATAAATGACCACAATCCATGTAACCATGACGATACACTCATTCAAAACTCTTGAAAGTTGTCTCAAAAAAGTCTTGATTATTTTTGACCGTCATGGAACATTAGTAAGTAATCTAAAAATGTTTTTAATATCTATTTTTCGGCAAATTACCAAATAACGAACACACTATCACATTAGTAGATAAGGAAACAGATCTAGAGTAGTTAAATAGGGAGGAGAAGATCATGCAGTTAATGAATTTCACAGCCAGGATTTAAACTCCTCTGATTCTAAAACCCATGCTCTTCTCCATAAAGAGCTCTTCTCCATTTATTGTTTCACGAATAATGGCCCAATCACTCATAGACTGTAATTATCAGCAGCATTTAACAGAACTTAGTGAATGAAATGACATCTATTATAAGTTTGAGTGAAATTCTGTATATTTAGAATAATAAGATCTATCCAAAGAGACAAATGACAAATGAATAAGACAAGAGCCAAAGCCACCAAAACACCAATAAAGGTGAAGTTAGGGAAAAGGAGGAGGAGGAGGAAGAGGAGGAGGAGGAGGAGGAGGAGGTGGCTAGCCAACAGGACAGCAGAGGGGAAAAAAAATTAAACTATAAGCTTCTTGTGAATTACAGAATTTTATTATTTAAAACTCAGGAAAGACCCTGCTGTTTTGTAGATGCTGTAATATGACATACAAGAGCCTGCAAAGAATTCTTCTGCAATAAGAATGCTGCCTGGTGCTGTCTATACAATGCTGGTTAATACTTTGTATTATGTGATCCAAATTTGCTTTCCACATTTTTGAAAGGTTGTGCACAAGAATGAAAAGAGACAGAAATGTAAAGACAATGAGAAAGATGTCTCAGTTGTTAAACACATTCTTTGGGGTCATTTAGTCTAGCGATAATAAAGCAAGGAAATAACTATCTTTTAAAAGTTGGTTGATCCTCATCAAAATGATGTGTCCACATATAAGCATATGGGGGGGGGAATGCTGCTAATGAAACCTTTTTAATTATTAGGAAGAATTTTCAAGCATTAGTTAACTACCAATGATGGCTATGAATCATAATGTTAGATATCTTTATAAGTAGCGTATTCCAAAATCAGACTGATACTTTTTCCACAAGCAACCAAAAATGCCTCTCTCATGATGAAAAGTCATGACAAAGTTTAATCTCTGTCCCAGTCTCTCAACAGCTATAACTTCACCTCCCTGAATACTATTACTGGGGGTAATATCCAACAGGAAAGTGTTATTTTATTTAAATTTCTTCCTCCAAAGCTGAATTATGATTGTTTACTGGAAATACATGTTGGGAGAAACCATACCCTGTAAAGCAGATTATTAGGCAGATGAGAAGGAGAACCATGTCTAGGTGTCTACCAGGAGTTCAGGTAAGGGAGGATACAGATGTGAATGACATTTCGTTTCTTTCTGTATTTGATAAATGTTTTAGTTCTACTAAATAGCATAACATAAAATTTTCATTCAACTCATATAGCTTTTTATTTATGTGAGATTTTTATGTGTTTATTTCTTATATCTTTAAGTAGTAAAACTGAAGACATTACTTTAGCAAAGAATAATAGAAGTACGTAACAGAATCTAAACTAATCCACTAAAGATAACCAAGCTTTTTCTTACCTCTTAATATTATGATATACTCAGACAAACATGAAAAACGACCAAACTAAAGACTACTGATTATACTTAAGGAAGTATTACAGCTTGTGGGAAATAAACTTTCTATATGCTCTATGATAAAATTAAGATCTATAGTTTCTTCTTATAGATCTATTTTAATAAACACAATTTTCTTATTATTTATAATTTCCATGCAACTTGTATGAAATGAGCGTCTAACTTTTTTTCCTCACTGTATTTACATTTTGTCCAAGCCCATTTATTGAATAATTTACCCCTTCCCCTTTGGTTTGTGCTACTTTCTATGTTTTTATCACTTATTTGTTTTAATATGCCACTTTGGCATAAGGATTATTTTGAGCAGAAGGCAACTAAGAAGCAGATACAAGAAAAGCTCCTTGCACTCCCCCTATTAGCCTAAAATAGGTATGATATATATCTGTAAATGTGTCCCCTCTGCCCTCTCTATAAGGAAGGACAGAAGTTAATTATTCTACCAGGCAAAAGATGGCTCCAGAGAAGTCTGTGTAACAAACTTTACTAGGTAACCCTTATCTCCTATTAGTTCACTCATACGTTTATCTTCCTGTGATTTGCTACCTAGAAACTCAAAGTCCCTTTCCTTAGTCTTTTCATTTCTCTAAAAATTTACTGTTCTTTTGTTAAGATACTATAGAAACCCAAGTTCTAACCACCCCCTTTAAGTTTCAAGTAACTGGAAGCTCCCACAGGTTATGCACAATCCACATAATAAACGTGTTTCTCTCTTAATCTGTCTTTTGTCGGTCTAATTTACCATCTCTAGTCCCCAGTGAGCCTACAATGCACAGAGGGAAAAAAAAAAGAGTTAACATTTTTCTCCCGCACACCCTCCCTCCAGATTCACTTTTAAAAATAAAATACAGGAACCAATTGGGATTATGCCTAAAATATCATTAACCCCAAGACACTGTTTAGAAAAAACATGCATCTTTACAATATTTAGCCTTCCCAATTAGGAACATGAAATGAATACCTACTCACTCAATGACTATCTTCTTTTATGTTAGTCAGTAAGTTTTATAGCTTTCTTATTAGTTATTTTTTAAATTTCTTACTGGTTATTTTTAAAATCACATTTTCTGTTTTTTGGGCAGAATGGGAACTGCTTTTCATTCATTTTCCTAACTAATTATTTTTGGTGCAGTACAAAATAATGCCATATTAATTCCATATCTAGCTGCCTTCTTGAATTTATTGATTCCTGTTGATTCTCATGAAGAAGTCGATTATTCATCAAAGGTGCCAGAAAACTGTGTGTGTGTCGTGCAAGAGGGTGGGTGATATAGGGGATTCATGTTAGATACTCACCTATCTGGTATATTTTGGCATATACCAAAATAAGTTACAAAAAGATGAAAAAGTTAAAGTTTAAAAAAGTAAATAATAAAAACATGAGAAAATATACAGCTAAATATTTAACCGACTTGGGGATGAATAAAGAGTTTCTACAGATAAAAGAAATGGGAAAAAATTACCATAGATGCAAAAACAGCTATATTAAATTCAATATTTCCAAATGGCCACAGAAAACTAGTAGAGAAACATCAAAATGGGAAATACATTTCAAACAGATGACAGTTAAATGGGTAAAAATCCTAACCATATAAAAAGCTCTTATAAATCAGTAAGAGAAAAACTAATTAATACCCAATAGGAACATGGGCAGGAGAAATAAAAGGAATGAACAGACAATTCATAGAAGATAATCAAACACCAACAAACATACAAAACATTCAACTGCACAACCAAATTCAAATTAAAATGACAGAGAGAGAGCATTTTGTACCCTATGCAACTGCAAAGATTTGGTATCTTGAGACAAAACTTAAGCACATCTGACAGGAGTATGGAGCATTATAACCTTTCTGGAAAGCAAGTTGGCATTCTGAACCAAAAGTTTGTAAGAACCAAAGCATGAGTATGTATTTGTGAAATTCTCAGGTATTAGACAAAAGTTCTTATATAAAGATAACCATTATAATATTATTTGTGCTAGCAATTGGAAGCAACTGCAATGCCTCCCAATAAAGGAATAGTTAGTTTGTGGTACACATCTATATAATAGACGATTAGTGCAGCCATTTAAAACATATTTATGAAGAACATCTAATGGCTTTGGAAAAAAGCTAATGATATGATATCAGTTGAAAAAATCAGAACAAAATTATATATATAAACATGTAAAATATAATGCATAGGAAAAAGGGAAGAAATACAACAAAATGTTAATGGTTAAATTTGGGGGAAAAGATTATGGATAGTTTGTATTTCATTCATTACACTTCGAGGAATTTTTCAGCTATTCTAGAGTAAATACATATTGTTTCTTGCCAAAAGAAACACATACAAAATGCTAATTTACAACTATAGGTAATAGGTATTTTTTAATACAGCATCAAGTGATGCAAGAAAATTTTCAGAAACAAAGCAAAATAGATTTTAAAAAAATCAATAGACTTTTCTTCCACAAGAATAACAGAAGATACCCACTTTTTAAAATTTTTATGTGAATTTTTTCTTCACATGGCCAGCACCATTAAGAAACTTCCAAAGGTAGCAATATCTATTAAATGTCAATCACCAACACAGCCTAAAAAGAAACCCTCATGGAATCAACTACAGCTCAAGTGTGGTTGGAATCCAGTGCTTACCTTTCTCACTTACACTCTCACTTTCAATCTCCACATCATCACAACTGGTGTATTCAGGCGTGGAAGCTAATTCCTCCTCTGAACTGCTCAATGAAACCTGGCGCATTTTACCTCCTTTCTTTGATTTATGAGGCTTTGGTGGTGGAGGTCTCACGGACTCCGACTGGTCGGAACTGAGAGAATCGTTCCTTAACATTGTTTCCATCTTTTCCCGTTTTGTTTTCCTCACAGCAGAGCTAGGATCTAAGTGGTGCTGTTTCCGTAGTGAGTCAGTACGTCTCATGTCTGGTCTATCAATGGGTATTGGACTCCTCCGCGGGGTGGGAGGACTATGGTTTGTGGTCCTTTGTGGATAAGAACTTGGTCCCTGAGCCTCTCGAGTTCTTTCCATTGAGTAAGATCGCTGATTTTCCATGGCAGCTCTACGTTCAGATATAGATCTCTGCCTTGATGGTCTTTCCATCCTCAGCATAGAAATCCTAGAATCTTCCAGTTCAGCATTTGCCAAAGAGACATCACTATGCCTTCTCTCATGCCTTGCTCGGGACACTTCAGCATGAATACGCATTTGTTCTTCGTAGGGCTGTGGCTTTACTGGATACCGGGCCAAATTCGGATCGCTTCGATAGCGCGCCTGGTACTCCTCCTCTCTCCTTTGCCTTTCATATTCATCTCTGCTCTCCACATCCTCATCATCTACGATATATTCTTTGGAATGCCTATGACTTCTCCTGTTGGAGTCCCTGTAATTTATATGGTCAGACTCTTCGTAAAACTGAGGTTCACGCGGAGACCTCCTATCAGCATAATCTGATGGAGATCTAGGCATGGCGTTATCTGAAGTAGCATATTGTGAATATTCTTCTCTTTCTTCTCTTTGGTCGTATCTTCTATTCTGATCTCTGGATACTGAGGGACTTCGTGTCCTAAGTAACCAAAGAAAAAGACTGATGAGAAGAGCAACGTCTAAACAATTCAACGTTTTACTGATTCACTGGCAGGTTGATGAATTATATTCAGATAGTTCTTCTACTTTAAAAAAAAAATCTTTTTACAGTCATGCCATAATAAAAGTTTTACTAATATTCATCTTATTCAGTTCAAATAGGAAATTTTAAAGGTACTTTTGATATGGTTCTTCAATGCCTGCACACTTCATATGGAATATACTTAAACGCCCTGAAATAAGACAGCACCGTACTCTGCTTCTGCAAAATGGACTTTACTGTGATTTCTTTGCTTTGCTCAATACACTTCGACCATCTCCCAACTGCTATTCAGAGGCTCTGAAAAATTCCACCTGACATTCTCTCTATTCTTGACACCTCAATTTGAAGTCACTTGAAAATATAATGAAGCCAAACTGATTTGGCTCAAGAGCTGAATACTTTCTGGCTAAAACTAAACGCTGGCTCTTAAAAATCATTTTTCATTCATCAGCTACTTATATCACTCCTAGTACTGGTTCAGCTCAATCTTTATCTTAGCATTATATCTCCAACTTTTCTTTACTGTTCTAACTTGAGACACACAATTAAAAAACATACTGAAAATAATGACTTATTCATCACAGAAAGAAAAAAAAATCTTTGTAGAAGTCAGAGAACTGCTATTTTTATTCCATCTTCACTGAGATTAAGGCCAGCTCAATAACACCTCTCTTTGTCATCCCATCTGACCCCTCATACTTCCTTAGAGCCTCAGAAGAACAGACCGTATATTAAGTTCTCAACCTGCCCCTCTAACACTAGTACAACATAGTGGACCCTGTAATCATACAGAATACTCTTTGTCAACAAGATATTCACAGTGTCCTCTTCCCTGGTACAAACCCAGCTAAATGTCAACCACTAGCCACGAAAAGCAGCGGGGAGTTGACAGAAGTTGAGAATTACTATTACAGAGACTTTTGCCAGGACATATGAACGGGAGACAATAAAAAAGCAGGGTCAGTTGAAGTTAAAGATGACCAACACTGGATAGCTAAGTTGTGAATTTCTTACACGATGTGTGTGTGTGTGTGTGTGTGTGTGTGTATGTATGTGTATGTGTGTGTGTGTGTGTGTATATATATCGTATATACATATGTGTTTTTTGGCCTAAAAGCAAGAGCAGAGAAAGGATCCAGGTGGAATAACCCAACCCAGGAACAGCCTCCTGCTCCTCTACAGTTTCTGTGTCGTCGAATCTCTTTCCCCTGTATCTGAAATGCAGCCTGCCAATGTACCGATTAAGATTGGTTAGTAAAAACAGGAGTCACTCTAGGTTTTCCAGGCTTTAATACAGTGAGGGCTTTAATACAGAATCAAAAGCCACACAACGGAACCAGCAAAGGAGTGAAGGCCGGAGAAGTTAATGCTGCTGTTCTTAGCCTGAAGAACAAAAGACAAGCGTTCTCAAAATGTTCATTAGAAAGCTGCTGTTAATCTCAAGAGTCTTTGGGGAGTTTGTCACCAATTATTTCAGCTGCCTACTGCATGAGGGTGGTCAATTAACAGGAGCTTGCCAGGAGCCACGGAGACTTTCACATCTGCCCGTGTGCCTGCCAACAACTGCTGCTGGACAATAACGGCTTCTGTAACTCTTCCACCTTTCAATGTCACACAAAGGTATAGCCAGGGTAAACTCTCCCCAGAACCACAAAGGACAAAGTATTACAGAAAATGAAGGAACTGGTCTGTTTTCCTAAATGTTTTATGATTAGGCAAGTGGACGTGATTTTTTTTTACATTGATATGTAAATGTACACTTACATATAAAACATTTAGGACTTGAATCTTTTTGGTTTTGCTACATAAAACCATAGACTCCTGTGGTTTAAAATATACAATCAGGGGTGCCTGGGTGGCTCAGTCAGTTGAGCGGCCGACTTCGGCTCAGGTCACGATCTCACTGCTCCATGAGTTTGAGCCCCTCGTCCGGCTCTGTGCTGACATCTCAGAGCCTGGAGCCTAATTTGGATTCTGTGTCTCCTCTCTCTGTCCCTCCCCTGCTCGCCCTCTCTGTCTCAAATATAAACATTAAAAAAATACATTAAAAAAATAAAATACATAATCAAAACAGAGCACTCAAAATAGAGTATAAACCTACCTAATATCCTATATATGTGTGCCCATTATACATAATTCCTTTTACTTTTTTGTCATTTTTTTATACATATAACGAAAGAAAAAAAATAATTTAGCATGGTGGCAATGTGTCATAAAAAGAACAGAATTAAGGGATCTGAGTTTCTTGGTTCTGTTTTTGTTATTAACCAGTTATTTGAACCTATATGGCCATTTAACCTTTGAAAGTATATATTTTAGACTATACACATTAATTCATATATTATTTTAACAAATATGTATTAAGTAAGAACTAAATGCCACATACTATAATAGAGATTAGGAATAAAGAAATGATAAGAGAGGATCCTTGATTTTGAGAAGGCGCATGATTCTAAAACTCTTCCATTTCTCAGGGACTATGATCTTATAATACTGACACCATAACTTCATCAAGTTAATATGCCTAAATGAAAGCTTTAGGGATAGCAAAAAAATAATGACTTCTGTCAAAATGTCAAAATTAACTGTGCCAATTTTCAACATATTCACATCTCTTTAACTGGCCACTTATATCTACTTACTATATTAAAAAAAAACTAACTGAAATAAAAGAGAATTTCTCTAGAGAACTCTAAAGAATAAGCAATTAAATCAGTTCCTCTAAACTGACCATCTAACCTCCATTAGATGCATGCTTTATGTCAGAAATTCAAATACATTTTGGGGTGTTATTTTTTTCCAACCTCAGTCAATAAATATATTTGTCTCTAAAAAGACAGATTATTCATAAACCAAATATAATATCAAGAAATTATACTGTTTCAAGAGTAAGATTCTAATGTTTCTCAGATAAGAAACATAAGAAAACGATCTTTTTAACTTCATTTATTTTTGAAACTTTTTTATTTGAGTATCGTTGACACACAATGTTACGTAAGTTTTAGGCATACAACGTGGTGATTCAACTTCTCTATTTGTTATGCTGTGCTCACCACAAGCGTGGCTATCATCTGTTACCATACAACGCTATTACAATATCATTGACTACATTCCCTACGCTGTGCTTTTTATCCCTGTGACTTTTTCATTCTGTAACTAGAAGCACGTATCTCCCACTCCCTCTCGCCCACGTTGACCATCCCCTCATTGTTTAAATAAATTCTAATTTTCCTAAAATCCAGTGTGGATTGAAAAGGAAATTTTATAGCTAGCTATAAGTATATAAATTTTGAAAGCAGTATTACCTCATTACCATAGACCAGTAAGATCAGATCATCACTTAGAGCTCACTTTTGTGCCTTTGTATTTCCCCAGCACACATTCTATTCCCCATTCTATTTACAATTACCTAATTAGTGTTCTGTATTGTCCACTGGACTTTAAATTTTGAACCAGGAAGGACTGTGTCTATCATACCTTTGTAGTTCCACTATTAATTCATTCGCTGAACAAATACTTATTTAGGGCTTAATATGTGCCAGCTATGATTCTAGTTGCTGGAACTACATTAAAGAAGAGACACATAAAGTCCCTGCCCTAAATAAGCTTTCTTTCTGGTAGGCAAGACAAACAATCAGCAAATAAATTAGGCACTAAACAAATAAAGGCAATTCCATACAGTGGTAAATACTATGAGAGAAAATTGAAACAGGGCAAATTTATGAAATGTATCTGAAGGAAGCTACTTTTGGTAAGAAATGTCTTCCTGAAAAGGTACATTTGAACCAAGACCTCAGTAATGTAGGTACACTGAGTGTAGCCCATTTATATAAAATATACAACTTCACTGGAAATGTTTTGGGTGTTCTCATTCAGTTACTATCACTTTGGTTTTTGTTGTTGTTGTTTACTGAAAACTGTGTTATAAAATATAAAATCTACCAAATTCTTGATTGTTTGATATAAATCACGGATTTTCCAGGTAGTTCATCTCTAGAATCCATCTAAAATCAGCCCATCAAGCCTCCTCCTGTACCCCTCCTTTTCAAAAGATTTCATGCTCTCAAACTGAGAAAATTCCAATTCCACATTATACTTGATCCCAGTTGGGAGTCAAAAGAAAAATGACCAGATTAAATCAGAATGAAGGGGTATTGGCTCTATAATATTATTTTAAAAACGTACATGCCTTAAGATTGTTAATACAAATTAATCTCTAAAATGTGGGACCTAAGGCCATACAAGAAAGTAAAATAAATAAATAAATAAGTAAATAAATAAATCAATAAATCAGAAAATGCTAACAGAGAAATTGGATATTTTGAAGGCAATTCAACCTAACAGTGGCCTTCCTCCTCCTTACTATACTTCTTCCCTAAGTAATCTTACCCATTTCTATCCAGGAATGTATATTATACTCTAAAGCAAGAAGGTTCATGAGGAACAGCAACTGGGTCTATGGACGCTGGCACATAATAGATGCTCAATAAATATCTGTTGAATTAAAGAACTGGTTAATTCTCCCTTAGATGATCTCTACTTTTCATGATATGCTCTTTCCTTCTATACCCAAACCCACCAATTTGCTAAAATAGTCTAGTTATTCTCTTTCCCCTACTGCTGTCTTGGCAGTGATAACACTATCAGGGAAAGGAAGGAACTGCTTTTCTTAGTAGTGCATGTTGTATGTTACTTTGGCTGTTATTGTTGAGCTTCAAAATCCAACAATTGTTTATAAAATGATTTCTTTGGCAAATGTACTCTGAGTGTCAATCACTTTACAATTAAACATTTAAAACAAAACCTCTTTGTAAATTAGGGGATGCTAGTAATACATTTAGCATCACACTTGGTGTTATGGGACAGAGGGAGGGCGAAGAAAAGAAAACATGTCATTCCCTGAGGAATGAACATAAATTTTTGAAAGTAAGTAGAGTACAAATAAAGTGACTATAGTGAGCCTTTACAATAGAAAAAATATATTCTATTTTATTGGTAAATAATATTTATCATAGAATTCAGTTCCAAAAGAAAGCCTATTATTAATTAGCACTTAGAAAGTCATCTAAGTGCTAAATCATACCTTAGAAAAATTGAATTCAACATTAAATCCAGCAATCACATTGTTCTAGAGATTATGAAATTTGCCTGAAGCATCTGAATCATCCTGTAGATGCTGATTTGTACTGGATTTAAGTAAAAATAGAACAGTGCTCATGATTTCTGAAATTGGGATAACTATTGTCACTGTTACTTAACATGAAATTAAGTTTTTAAAAATGCATTTTAAGGTATAGTATCTTATAGTATATTAAAGTTATGCTGGGAGCGAGGCAAGTTTTATTCTACGACTACTCTTGTCAAACAATGAAGAATCTGCTATCACTTAGTCCAAAATATTAAAATATTCTGTCAAATAATTTTACCAACTAGATCATGAATTACTTCATTTATACTCTTCTTTAAATTAAAACTGCTGTGTTTTCTTAGACACCATATATTTTTTTCAGGAACTGAAGAAAACCTATGAAAATTCAAGTACTATATGACTAATCTCCATCTTCCCTACTGCCCTTTATAAGCAAGTCTTAGCATTTATTCTTATCAGGTGGAAAACATCTAATAGGTAAAAGAATATAATGATAAATTATACAATTCTCTAAACAATCATAAAGGATTTAACACTATTTCACGCACAAATTATAATTCAGAAGAATGGAACAATTCATCCAAGATGTTATATGTCACTTAGTCCTTCCAAGACGCTGAGATATTAAGAGGCAGGATCCAAAATTATGCCTTTCTTTAGAATAAAATGTATTTGTGACATCATATGGTGCCTTACTTTTTACCTCTATGCTTCAATCAATCCCTATTTCTGATATAACAATATCAGTATATATATATTTGTATTCACTTTATATGTGCCTCATATCTGTTCATCTTACCTCTTTATTGAAATCTAGGTTATTACAATTATTTTCCCTCTCACCATATTATAGGGTAGCATTTCTGTTCATTGCTTGTAATTATTTTGTCATATGGACTATTCAATCTATTTCTAAATATTCTAGCTATATATTCACTATATCCTCTATAATAAATGTTACTCTGATTAGAGCAAGAAATTACCAAATAGTCTCTTTAAAGCTCTGTGTCTAAAACTCAGATTGACTGATAGAAAAACTCCAAATAAAGATTCTTTCCCAATTAAAGTCATTTTCAACAATTTCCCAAAGGCAGTCTCAACTTACATACTGTGTAACAATTCATCATGTTTCTACCATATTTACAACTTTAACCATGCTATGTAGTTTGCATTATTATACCACCTATGATACCAACTACATATATTACAAAAAAAAATCATTCAGGCTCTGAAAATATAATCTGGTATAAAATATTTGAAGACATTTATAAAGACAGTGAAAGCTTACATGGAAACTTAAGCTTTAATATTTATATGTTTTTAATTCTTAAGACCTATACAATTTTTAAGAATCATGATATTGAAAGTAAAGAATTTGAAGACTGTTAATTTCTTCAAATTCAAATTATATGCTATTCAATTAAGTACTACCTATAAGAAAGTCTCTTACTCATAACCTTTATTAGTAGAGATCATTAAACTACTGTCATTTATAAGTAAAAGAAGAGAAATGATATTTGAAGAATCAATAACCTGAAAAAAACCCTCTATCTTTATAAAAGCTTTATAAAGCATGGTTATTGCTAAATAAATTTAAAATGATTTATTTTAATTCTACACAATTCTAACCATATAGTTTTAACATAACATTGTAATCAAATTTGGAAATTTGAAACCATTAAGACACATTAAATCAAGGAATTAAGAGAAATACAGGATCCTGTAAAATATGAAATATACAGACTCTATTCCTAGAATTTCTACAAAAAGCTTTTAACAAATCAAACAATTCATACTCATCAAAAAAACACACAAAAAAGACCAAACTGTTTTTAACACAACATTTAACACATTTTTATAGTTTTACCTTGTGTTCAACCAATGCACATCTGTCCAGCATGAAGCATCATTGTTGACAAAAATACATCAACACTGTGCCAGGCAGTGCCTCATTTAATCCTTCTCTAGCTCTAGCAAAATCATAGGATCCATCCTTAATCAGATGATTTGAAAATCTCTACGTGCTTACAATCATTTTTTTTTTCCAAAACTGAATTACTAAAAATTTACACACAAAACAGCACTCATTCATGGATGGAGTCATAGAATCCTGTAGTGATGAGCCTGTTAAGAAAAAGGTTACTCTGTAATGCTGTTACTATGTGGCTGTATATAGCTCCAGGTCAAGTAAGAATGTACCCTGTAAGGAGGATTACGGTACTTAGCTGATTAGTGCCTCACAATACTGAATACCAAATGCATCCTACATGCATGGCATTTGTGGGGACTAGACTTAAAATGGACAGATTGAGAAATCTGTAAACCACGTTCTCCTACATGAATTACAGTATTTCTAAAATAAGAGATATCATTGTGTTTGTTATTGATGTCCCCCCTGTGCTGCTGTCACTTATAAGATGTATGGTGACAATAAAAGTCATTGATGGTTTAACAGGCCTATTTGATAATTTCTTTTTGATTATTCAATAAGTTTCTTAATCTTCAGTAAAAAGAGAATGCTTCCCCAGAGGTATAATGGGAAAGGGAATAGCAGTCAGTGAGTTTCATAAAAAATTATGGGTTCCATGAACTAAGAAGTTCATCAGACACTGAATTTAAGTCAAGTTTTGCTCCCTTTATCACTTACTCTCTCAATGACTCTATTCGGTCACTCAAAAAAAAAAAAAAAAAAAAAAAAAAGTAAAGACAATAACACCACAGATTCCTTTCTACCAGAAACTAATCATCAAGATGTTAATAACTTCTGAGAGTTATATGTAAGTGATTCCACATAAACTTATATAAAACTGAGGAAAGGCCAGTGTTTGAAGAGTGGGGAAAGATGCAAAACTACTGTGCTGTCTTTTGGTCTCCTGAATTTCAAGTTTAAATGAGAGTCTAGGAATATGTGATAGCACCATTCAAACTATTTGTGCAGTATTCATCTACAAGATTCTCTCCTAGATTTAAGTCTAAATCTTGGAGAGGTTGTGGAGGGGTGGCAGGGACAGATAAAGTAATTTTTACTCACTGAGATTCCTAATAAAGATTTGTAGATTATTGAAACAAATGCGATAAAAATTCATGATCACTCATTTTCATAGGAATGTGAACAATAACAAAAGTCACCCATTTAGACCCCATAGCTCATATTAAAGTGGAAAAAAAAAGATTCCACAGAATACTGTGATTCTTCCAAGCTGATAAGTCCAGAAGATTTCACAGTATTACAGTTGATATTATGATAGCAAAGCTTCCTCCTTTATTTTTCCTTCCATTTACTTTGCCCACCTCTGTGAGTCCTCTCAGCAGTGTTGTCCCAGCTATAACGTACACTCTCTGTTGCCAGTCATCTCCTCTGCCATCAACCTTGTTTCCTTGTCCATTCAGTTGTCCACCACAGACCTTCATTCATATCATTCCTAATATGTTTCCTCTCTAGCAATCTTTCTAGGTCTCCAGTTTATTTCTCCCTACACTTCGGGAGTCGTATTTTCCTTTTAGGACTACTTTCTCCATTTAAAAAAAATTTTTTTTAATGTTCTTATTTATTTTTGAGACAGAGAGAAACAGAGCATGAGCAGGGGAGGGGCAGAGAGAGAGGGAGACACAGAATCTGAAGCAGGCTCCAGGCTATGAGCTGTCAGCACAGAGCCCGACGCGGGGCTCAAACTCACGGAGTGTGAGATCATGACCTGAGCCAAAGTCGGACGCTTAAAAGACTGAGACACCCAGGCGCCCCTCCCATTTTTAATTCTTTTCTTTTATACTTTTTTAAATTTTAATTCTTTGGGTAAGTACTTCCTATGCATTCAAATTTATGAGGACCCAACTTGGGATTTTAAAGGATTTCATGAGACTATTTATAATTGTAGTATCCATCGACTTCTTCAGAAGTACAAAATAACAAAAAGATTCTATGAATCAGATACCAGTAAACAATTTTTATTTCATTCCTGATAATATTTTCAACTTACGTTTGAAAGATGAAGACCTTGTATATTCAAATCTCTAGAAAATGGTGCAGAAATGATGTTGCCCTCTACTAACCCATTGTGCCACTCCCTTCCTCCCACTATCCCTCCCCAAACTGCCACAAAGATTAGGAACCATTCTATATCAGAAGACAGTTTCAACCGGTAGTGATTTTCGTTCTCTTCTTTAAGGACTTCTTTAAGCCTTCTTTCTGAGTTTATGACAGCCTTAGAAACAACCCTACAATATTCAATGAAAACAATACAAGGAAGTACCATGAGCAAGATAGGAGAAATAGAAGGGGAAAAAAAGTATAAATACGTTTAACTAACAACTACCCTCCGTAATCATCAGTGAAAGACCCCAGAAGGAGTTATTTTACTCCATTCTCCCCTGAAATCTTTATATGATTTTAATATCACAGTTACTTTACTGAACTCCAGTTATTGGTTTAATATACCTTTGCATTCTCTCCTCACAGTTATTCAGAGAAGCAAACCTCTTCATATAAAAGGAAACAAACACATCCACAAATACATATCAAATTAAAAAATCGATACTGCTTATCTGCACACCAAAGACGCATATAATTAATTCTCATCTTAAGTGTTCATTTCCTGATTGGGAAAAAGAATAATACGGTGTTTTAAAATACGGGAAACATCGATAAATGGGTTTAAAGAGAAAAAGTGCATTCCATCTCAGTTAATGGTAACTCTTTCCTTCTAGTTGCTCATCCAACCCATGAGGAAATTCTATAGGACCTACCTTCAGAATGCATCCCGAACCTAAACACTTCTCACCATCTCACCACCTCCTCTAGCACAAGCCCGGTGAAGTCATCATCATTTTTCATGTGATATACTGCAAAAACTTCCTAACTGGCCTCTCTGCTTCCACGCTGTCCCCCTTCACCTCAGTGTCAACACAGCAGCAAGAAAGCAAGTCAAATATGCTTGAAACCAGTTGGTAGCTCCCTATTTTGCTGACCAGGCCTAGGGGATGTGGTGCCCGTCACTCTGTGGCCTCTTCCCCTACCGCTCCCCTGCTGGCTCACTCAGATCCAACTGCGTCTTCCCTGCATTTTCTCACTTTAGGACCATTGCTCTGGCAGCTCCCTCTGCCTGGAATACTGATCCTCCAGATATTAGCAGACATTTTCTAAACATCTCGTCAGTAGAGGCCTTCTTTATTCGTTCCTCATATCTCACCTTCTCAAGGGGCCTATCCTGACCACCCATTACTTCGACCTGTCTCCAACCCTTTACCCCCATTCCCGATCCCCTAAACCTACTTTATTGTTTTTAATCTTTTTCAGAACACTTATCTCCTTCTAATTATAATGTATTTTTTATTTGTTTCCTGTTATATACACGTTGTAGGTAAGGACCACTGTTTTGGTCATGTGATCCCCAAATACCTGGCACATAGTAGATAATATTTATTGAATAAATAAATAAAGCAACATAAGCAAGGTAATTTTTACACTACAACAAAAATAAATGTCATCTGTCCTATTCGACCAGCCTATCTACCATAGAAACATACAAGGATTAGCCAAAACTTACACTGTTTGTTTTCTTTTTTGTATTTTACCTTAAAAACTAAACTCACAAATTACCCAAAATACCACTTCCAAGGGAACAAATAAAGATGTGCCTTCAACGCGCGAGTTTTGAGAATATCAACCTCTTCATTCTCCCAACCCCTGATTTTTTTTTCTGTCCAATTTTGTTGATTTGTAAGAGTGATTTGAGAATTTGAGTGACTTTTTCCGAGATGTGGAGAAAACCGCATTGCTGAGATAAGTAGGAAGAGGCAAGGAGTTAAAAAAGAGGCTGTTTCTTGATAGAGAACAGAAAGAATCTTGCCACCAATATGCATGAGAATACAACTCAATTAAATTATTTTAGAGAGTGACAGGTACAGAGAAAGCTCTTATTAAACAGGATTTTTCTTGGAAGAGAATTGATGATAACCAACTCAGTACAGTACTGTTTGGAGCCAACTACCATGACAAAATTAACACACACACACACACACACACACACACACACACAATCTATTTTATTTAAATGTAGGGCACTTCATTATACCAGTATTTGAGGTCACAGAAGTTTTCCTATATAATTCCTGTATGCTCATATGCCAATAAATACATAACATGTAATGTATCTTCACACAAAGCTAAAGGAACGGGCACAGATTATTTCTACATGCTCTCCAACTTCAGATCTGACCATTAGACCAATTAAAGAAACCTGATTTATCTTCAAGTTAACAGAATGTTCTTCCTCAGAGAATTCAGCACCTAACATCTGCCCGCCAGCATGATCTGTCGGTGCTCCTTAGCCATCTATACCAATATTGCATTGCTTCAAATTATGCCTCAATCAGCCCCCCTGTTTACATATGTAGTATTCTCTGGAAGACAGATACTCTTGATTCTTTCATCCTTTAAGACCAGTAAAACACTATAAAAATCGAATCTTTAGTAGACTGTCTTCAAAAGTGGCTGAAAGTAATATACAATTCTATCTCAGGATACCACTGTCTTCACTCTATTCCCAGTCTGAGAAAGTCTGCCCCAATCCCATATATCTATACCATAAAAGTATTAACGCATAATGGAAATTTTAAGGAAGCTGTACTGAGGAGTTAAAAAAGACAGCATTGTACCCCATAGAGCATTACATAAAACATCCTCCTTTTAATAATTCTTTAATTCTCCCTTTAGTAAAGCTCTCTTAGCCTCTTACCATCTGGTCTCCCACACTCCTCTACAAATTTCCTGTGCCAGTGTTGTGTTATAGTTAGTCACTCCCCCACCCCCGAAAAAGTATAACAGAGTTCAACCCTAAATAACATGAGACGTGATGTGACGAGGCCCACTGGTGGGGCTGAGCTTTGTGAAAGAAGGATGGTTAATTTTAACAAGTGCATTTGTGTGGTTTCATGATATTTAACATATGATATTCTCTTTTAAACACCACATTGAAAGGGGATATTATTTAAGAGGCATGTCTGAAACCATGAGAGTGATGAGTCATCAGATCAGACACTGGAGTTGGGATTTTCTTTGCAACATGGACATGTTTTTAAATATAACTGCCTCCAAATAAATGATGCATTTTACCACTTGTATGGCAAAGTTGCTTTAGCAATTTTTAAAGTAACTGATAGAAAATAAAACCACACAGTAAAATTACTTCTTTACCCTTTAATTTGGGCCTAATCTCTAAAAATGTATTAGGTAAAAAGCAAAATAGTGGTGAATTTTTCAGTTACTTTAAGTCTTATAAGTGAAGAAAATAGGAAATGTACTCTGGAAACCACGAATGAATATCTGTTGTTGTCACTGTCACTGATTCTCTTCTTTCTCAGGAGGGAAGGAATGTCTCCTCCATACTCAGCTTTGTGGTTTGGATTGAACTGGCCTCACATGCCCAGGGGTGCACGATGATTAGCAGAGCATCGTCCCTGCATGTACCATCCCTATTCATGACTGCACAATGACCTGAGCTGGTCCCATCACAGTGACTTAAAAACATCTGTCTGACAGTGCTGAGACAGATTCCTGTTTTATGATTGAGGATTCATGGAACTCTCAGAGCTACTGAAATCAATTCAGAGTTGGGGGAGTCCTCCCAAAACGAAGTCATATTAGTGAGACCAAGTGACAAAAATGGAAAGAAAGAAATTAGGTCCTGAGTCGCGTTAAATGAGATTCAGGATCAATCCCACGGTAACATTTATCTCTGGAGTTTTCAATCAGGTAAATAGTAAATCCCCTTTATTTTTTTTTAAGCCAGACTCATTTGAATTTTCTATAACTTGCAACTGAAGTCTTCTTGGCTGACATAGAATCTGCAATACGTACTCCTAAGTCTATGTGTTACTTTCTCATTAGCTGTCAATGATGCTAATGAACTCTGTTTCTAAGAAAATTGGTTCTACCTTTGTGAAAAGTAAGCACGCTGGGACCTCTATGTATATTGCAGTCACATGATTTCTTTAAAGTGTTTCCTATTTTTTAAAGTTTTTATCTAAATTCCAATTAGTTTAACATACAGTGTAATATCAGTTCCACGTGTACAATATAGTGATTCAACACTTAACGTGTCACACCCAGTGTTCGTCACAAGTGCACTCCATAATCCCGGTCACCTTTTTAACCCATTTCCCCACCCACCTCCCCTCTGGTAACCATCAGTTTGTTCTCTATAGTTAAGAATCTGTTTCTTGGTTTGCCCCCCTCTCTCTCTCTCTCTGTCTTTGCTTGTTTATTTTGTTTCTTAAATTCGACATATCAATGAAATCACATGGTATTTGTCTTTCCCTGAATGACTTATTTTGCTTAGCATAATATTCTCTAGCTCCATCCATGCTGTTTCAAATGGCAACGTTTCATTCTTTTTTATGGCTGACTAATATTCCACTGTATATATCTGTATGCCACATCTTCTTTATCCATTCACCAATCGATGGACACTTGGGTTGTTTCCATAATTTGGCTTGGCTATTGTAGATATTGCTGCTATAAACATCAGGGTGCATGTATCCTTTTGAATTAGAATTTTCGTATTCTCTGGGTAAATACCTGGTAGTGCAATTACTGGATCATAGGGTAGTTCTATTTTTTGAGAAACCCCCATACTATTTTCCAGAATGACTGCACCAGTTTGTATTCCCACCAACATTTCTTATTTTACACTAAAAATAGTCATTAAATGAGACCGAAATCTCTTCGGAGATCAAAAATCACAGGACTGAATGTTTCATATAAAATTTCATATGATAATTATGACATTAGACTTGTTCTATTTAAGGCTAGAAAGTGATCA
This sequence comes from Leopardus geoffroyi, assembly GCF_018350155.1. Classification (NCBI taxonomy): domain Eukaryota; kingdom Metazoa; phylum Chordata; class Mammalia; order Carnivora; family Felidae; genus Leopardus; species Leopardus geoffroyi. The sequence continues at coordinate 104,467,878 of NC_059338.1, forward strand.
AGTCACACTCAACATGTTTCAAAGCAACAGCAACAAGCTGCTTTTTTTAAGTAATGCACCTTAAACTATCCCCCACTCAATGTCTAAGCTATTTAAGAAATGCACATGAGAGATAGAGCATGAATTATTACCTCTATTACTGGTAAAACTTAATTTGGAGAACTGGCCTAGATCCATGTAAAAGCAGGTTTCCTATGGGGCACCTGGGCAGCTCAGTCGGTTAAGCGTCCGACTTTGGCTCAGGTCATGATCTCAAGGTCTGAGTTCGAGCTCCGCCTAGGGCTCTGTGCTGACAGCTCAGAGCCTGGAGCCTGCCTCAGATTCTGTGTCTCTCTCTCTGCCTCCCCTCACTCACGCTCTCCCTCTGTCTCAAAAATAAATAAACATTAAGAAAAAAGTTTAAGCAGGTTTCCTAATACCAGGCCTCAGAATCATACAAAAACACCTATCCAGGCACAGACAACACTGGTTTATGCTTATCCCTGTAAAAATAAAGGCAGGAACAGAAGAGTATGTTTGCTATCTGTAAGCAGCTTATTTCTGAGAGAAAGAGAAAAAGAAAGCACTACTTATGCTGACTTCCTTATCCCCAAGGGCAGAGTGGAACAGAGAGCTGAGGGAAGCCAGGAGTATTATTCTAGTGCAGCCCTCTCCACATGGAAGGAAACATAGGACTGAGGAAGCAGGGTATCCTATCTACCATTTGAGTCTACAATCGTGTGAAGTTAAAGCAATTCTACCGAACACAGGACTTCATGATTTAGGGTTCAAAATACACTTTGCTTAAACTGTAGATTGAGAAGATAGCAGGAAGAAATTACACCTTTCTAGAGTTCATAGGGTTGAACCAGGACCAAAAGCAAAACAGACTGGTAGACACAGCTGGTTGCTTACTGAATATATCTAAATCTCTTTTCTTTCTTACAAAAGATTTATTTGCCAGGCTCTTTTGTGGCTAGGGATGGTCATGTGACATAGTTCAGGTCAAAAACATTCAGATAGAAGTTGACTAGATACAGCTTCTACAAAGCTATTTATTCCAAATGAAAAGAGATAAAGCCAGCTAGCATATACCTTTCATACTTTGTCCTTCCTCCTTTTTGAATGGAATGTGGTCCTATTCCTATAACTCAGCAGATATCTTTTAACCATGAATTTGAGGGCTACATACTGTGGGTAGCAGGGCAGGAAACAACAACAAAAAGTGTAGGTCTCCTCGAGCTGACTTATCTCCAGACTTGTTTTTATCTACGGAAATCATAAACTCCTTCTTTATTTAAGCATGCAGCTATGAAATTCATGTTACATATAGCTAAACACAATAATAACTGAGGCCAGACAAAGACTTGTCTCTAGTGAGAATTCTAAGACATATCTAGGATCATTAGTAACCTGGCTGCTATTTCAGTAGAAAATAAACAAGTGAAAAAGGTCTAGGAACAGAAAATACGTACAAATTTACAGATAAATATAAGCCAAAGGGAGAGTGATTTCAAATGAAAGAGGCAAAATGATATAGTACAAATAATACTTCCCTATCAAGTGGTGCACTGCCACCTGCCTATTGTAAACCCCTCCTTCCAACTTTGTGTTCAGTGATGTCACATCGGTACCTTAAAATCAGCCATGTTGGGACACAGTCATTTACATCATGAAAATTGGTAAATGCTACAAATCCGGTGTTCCCCCCCCCCCCCACCTTTGGAGAACTGTTTGTCTAACATTTACCAACACACCACTGCTTATACCCTACAGCTCAACTAATAAGAACCTGGACAAAAAAGTGCAATGGTTAGCCAATAGCTATCATTATTCATCTGGAAACTTGAGTTCATTAGCGTGAAGAATACCTAAAATAGAGCCTGACATTTAACAGAAGCTCAGTCACTGTTTGAAAAAAGAGGAGATTAAGGGAGAGTAAAAGAATGCTTCCTCAGTTACTGATAACTCTAGAGTTAATTTTACTTTTTAAAAGAATTAAAAATAGGGGGAGGGGGCGGGGCACCTGGGTGGTTCAGTCAGTTGAGCATCTGGCTCTTTGGCTCAGGTCATGATCTCATGGTTGGTGGGATTGAGCCTTGCACAGAGCCTGCATGGAATTCTCTCTCTCTCTCTCTCTCTCTCTCTCTCTCTCTCTCTCTCAAAATAAATAAATAAATATTTTTAAAAATAAGTATTAAAAATAGGAAAACAAACTCCTCAGGTTTTAATTTAATAATACTTGAAAATCCCTGTAATTCTTTGAATATGGCATTCTACCCCCAATCTTACACTCTTTTGAGTTGCAGGTTATGACATATTTAAGTGCATTTATGAAATCAGAATATGTCAAAGCTTTAAAAAACTCTGGTAAGTATGATTTTCAAAGATCCAATGATCAGTGCAATGACAGTAGGAAGGAAAAGGGGGTGTCAAAGTGCATTTGAAGTTTCCCAGGGGGTTATAGAGAGAAAAACTGAAAGTACTTACCACTAGGTGGCACTAGATTATATAACTGAATCTTGAGATCTCCACAATAAAGAACTACACTCATTTTTTCATTATTCTAGCTTTTTAAATTATGTAAAATCCCTTTTGCATTATTTCATTTACTGGAATTATTATATCATAATTCTTTGAACAAATAACTTGAAATGGCACAGAAAATAAAATACAGAAAACAGTTCAGTAGAAACAAAATCAGGATCAAACTCAGAAGTGGCAGGGAAGGCCAGAAATCAAACTTGGGTGAAGATTTAAAAGGCTCATGTACCATGCTAAGCATTTTGGGCTTTTGTTATGTAGACGAAGAGAAGGTCATCAGATGTTTTGTGTCAGAGAGTTGACTCATGCAATATTCTGGTTAAAACAGGGGACAGGAACAAGTCTAGTGGTTGGAAGATCAACTGGATCATCCCAGTGATTCTGGTGAGAAATCATGAGCTCCTTGACTAAGGCAGTGGAAAGGAATGAAACAAAATGTATTGAGGAGGTTAAATCTGTAAAACTTGGGCAGATTAGATGTAGAAGGGTGAGGAAAAAGGGAGAAAAGCAATTCACTATGAATTTTATTTCTTGAGTGACTAAACGAATAGATTTAGAATAGAAAGGAAAAGGTCTATAGGAAAATATATGTTTCGTTGTCCAATGAATAAATGCATTTCATAAATGACACTGAACAATAATAATCTGTCAGTATTCCTCCGTCACTAAACAAAATAGATGTCCTGACTAAATGAGCAGTTTTGTCTACTTCGTAGATTGTATTTCTCTACTGGGTATGAGGGCTTGAATACACAAGGCCATAAGTTCATGTGTGTGATGAAGAGTATTATAAATTATTTTAATTATTGTTATTTTGATGGTTTAGCTAAACTGAGCAATGACCTTGTACCAGGCAGTGTTCTGGGCATTTTACATGTATTCACTCATTCATCTTTCAAACTAATCCTATGAAGAAGGTATCATCATCTCCATTTTTATGATGATTGAGCGCAAAGTTATTTATCTTACCTTAAATCATACAGCTGGTAAATGGCAGAGGAGGAATTTAAAACTATTAAGAGAAAAAGCTTTCCTTACAGCCATCAGCTTGTAGCTGGCTTCGTTGCTATCAGTTAGGCTCTGGTATGCCCCTGGTAAATGTAAACAGTTCCACAGGATTATCAGACAAGCCCTCTCTGCGGCTCTTAGGGAATGAGGCTATACAACACCACTACATCATCATGTCTGAACAGAAGTAAAAGCAAAGACACTGTACAACCAAAATGACCAGCCATTCCCCTTCTCTACCTGCAAAAGTGACTATTGCTTCTTCCGACGTAACAACCCTAGCACTGTCTGTTCCTTCCACCTCCTCGATAAAAGTTGATAGTTGGAACTGCCCTACTTTCTAAGAGCACACAAATTCAACACAGATTCTCATTTCTTTGAATCTTCCCCCAGATTACCTTATACAAGTCCAAATTCTGTAACAAGCTTCCACTAACCCTTTCGAACTAAGATACACTACAATTTCTCAAGGTGTGTGGCCTCCCTTGATGTAGCAAAGAATGAAGCCCAATTTTGACTACAGATATGTTCTTGGTTGTCTTTGACTGGTGGACATCAACACTAGCTCTTCAGGCTCCAAGGCTTATACCTTAAACACTATGCTATATATGAATACTCCTCATACAGTGAAAACTACATGAGATCAGGGAAACTGTCAACATTAAAGCCAACCCAAAAGCTAAGAAAACTAATAAAAAAGAAAAACTAAAAAAATAATGGATTTCCTTTAAAAAAAATAAGTTCTTCCACTTAAAAGCTTCATCTATTGCCTTATAATGATAGTGCATAGGATGCTATATGTTACATTACTTTTTTTAATAAGTCTTACTCCACAATAGAACTCTACTATATTCATAGCTTCTTAAGGATGAAAATTCAATCATCACTTTAACCAAAAAAATAGGCAAAGTTGGTTTTAAACCTAGCTCTGAGATTAGTTGTGTGACCTCAGTTTCCTGATCTGTTAATGGGAATAAGAAATATAATAAAAGTTAAATGAGATAATATACGTTCAGTGCTCAACACAAGGCCTAGAACACAATAAGTGCTCAATGACGAAAGGCATTATTTTTGGACATTACTGCTTGTTGGGAATGCAGAGGGCACATAGTATAAAAAGCAAATTTTCTTTCCTTTACTTGAATCTAGAAGAAATACTGCTTTTAAAAAATGTTGTTGGGGCGCCTGGGTAGCTCAGTCAGTTAAGCATCTGACTTTGGCTCAGGTCATGATCTCGTGGTTCGTGAGTTTGAGCCCCACATCAGGCTCTCCGCTGTCAGCGTGGAGCCTGTTTCAGATCCTCTGTCTCCCCCTCGGTCTGCCCCTCCCCCCATTTACACACACATGCTCTCTCTCTAATATAAACATGAAAAAATATAAATAATAAAATAATGTTTTTAAATGTGTCAAACATATTTTCCAACATCATTTTCTTTATCCCCAGTTTACCTCCTAGTCCACACTCTCCCTAAGTCCCCAAATGCCTAATAACAACAATGGCCATTAACATTTATTGAATACTTACGATCTGCTAAATACTATGCATGGTGACTTATTATACCATCCCATTTACTTGTAACAACTCTATGAAGAAAATTCCATTATAATTCTCTCCATACCATACAAATATCGAAAGTGAAACTTAAAGTAAAAAAATAAATAAAGGGTGTCCTAGCCACAGCAATCAGACAAGAAAAAGAAACAAAAGGCATCCAAATTGGTAAGGAAGAAATTAAACTATCGTGACATGATACTATAAATAGAAAACCCTAAAACTCCACACAAAAAAGTACTAGAAATAAAAAATGAATTCAGAAAAGTTGCTGGATAAAAAATTAACACACAGAAATTTGTTGTGTTTCTAAACACTAATGAAGAAGCAGAAAGAAAAATAAGAAAACAATTCTGTTTACAGTTGTGCCAAAAAGAATAAAATACTCAAGAACATAATTACAGAGTGACAGAGCCTGAATATGAGTCCAGTTTGTTTTATTCCAGAACCCATATTCTTGCAACACTCCATTCATTCCTTTATGTGTTCACTTTAGTGAGCTGTCTCAGCTTGCCAAAGAATAAATATGAAAATACTATTTTTCTCTTCTCAGTGCGTTCAACCATGTTCTCTTGAATCCACCTTCCCAATTTCACAATGACGTCTAGAATAGCTCAACTATAGCGATCTTCAATGAAGTCAATTTACCTATAGGAAATTAGTTGTGATAGATATTACTAGAGTCCTATGATATCAAATTTTCTTCCCCTTCTGGGCACCCAGAAGATTATACTTATCATCCCCCTTCCAGATGGAAAAGGCCAAATGATCGATCCCATCCCATGAGCTATGAGAGAAAGTGTTATCATTTCTGGACCAAGAAGAAACCTCAAACACATATGTTCAATTATCCAATCTCTCTTCCTCTGCCCACATGTACAAGATAGTGACGCTGCAAGATGATAGAGTTGGTATAAACCACATGGGAGGTGACTACTGTGAAGAGTCACCCTTACTGACCGCACCACACTATGCCACAGTATACCTGAATAAGAGGTCAACTTTTTAAAATATGAATCATTGGGATTTTAGAATTGCTTGTTACTACTGCACAACCTTGACAATCCTGAATAATACACTTACACATTCCTTTCCACCCCACACATGGAAACACAGGATGTTCTCTGACCACACATCCCCTATTCCCACTTTCTTTCTAATTATCTTGTCCTCTGTTGAAATAGACACAGGATGGATAGATCAATATTTCTACTACCTAAGAAGTTAGCTAACCAGGGAAAAGAATGCTATCATCCCTTTCCTGTTAAAACCTCTAAGCACTTCAAATAATTCAGATTCTCTTCACTGGGTTTTTGGTAGAGGGAGATAATATATTCCTTCCCAAAGTGTGGAAAAGGGAAGAGAAGGCCACTGAACTCCACACCAGGCTCCAAATTCATTTTTCAAGTTGTTCTCCTCCCCCTCCTCGCTCCCCAGTCCTCTTTTATATTATGAAAAGATTCTACTGGAGTTGACGGACAAAGGTAGCTACCAGTTAATCTACTTTAGAAAACGTTGAGAGAAGTGTTGGGTCTCAATTATTGGCAGGACTTTCATTTAATGATAGAGTACTTTATGCTTTTTTTAATTTTTTATTTTTTTGTCTACACTGGACCTCAGCCTGTAATTCCAAAGCAACAGGAAAAGGCCCACTCCATATCCTATTACAAGTACTTAGTGTCTCAGGTTATCTCAAGCTATCATTTGTAGAACTTACCTAAGTGTATTTAGTACTGAGAATTTCTTCAAACCACCATTATCTATTTCAACTGTATATTATAAAGAACCACTCAGGTTGAACCCATTAATACATGTGTATGAATGACAAAAACATCCTTCTACATGGCTTCTATTGTCCCTTCTCTGTAAAATGCATGATTCAAAGTAGATATGAAGATCCCCTTTAGCTCTACCCTACAATAATTCTATAATACTGTATACTATATTGTTATAAATTATGATCCTACAATACTATATATATTGTTGTAGAATTTTTACTACACTACCCAGCTAGGAGAGCGATACCATGATAACTTTAGGCAACCAGGTTCTGAGTTAAGATAAGCCCAGCTATCTCTAAGCTAAGGTTTTCCTTAACTTAATTCTCCTAATTTTATATGATAACCCAATGTTTTTCTGTATACCTACATTAAAGCAAATTGGAAATTTCACTTTCTTACTTTAATATTAAAAACTTAAGGAGCATTTTCTTTTATGATTGAATTAAGGCACAAAGGATCCGATGATCACTACCAAAATCAACTTTCATAAATCCGTAATACAATCTAAGGAAGGTTGGTTGAATAATGTTAACTAATTGATACACATAATAACGTCAGCAGCAAATTTCATTCGTTCACGGGTTTCTGCATTTCCTACTATGAGGTTGGAATTTAGCAATTTTATAAACTAATATTCTCCTGGCTGTGATAAAATAATAGGGTCTTGCATTTCTTGGTCTTCTGGTAGCCAAATGTAATTATACAAATGTGAAGAGTTTTTATATTATTTGGGCTTTTCTAAAGTACTTTTTCAGAATTTTAAGTTGTCCATTAATAATACTTTATATAAGAATATACACATAAATAATGTACAAATGTTATTTATTTTCCTAATATAAATCTATACCAAAAGGATTTTAATAGAATTGATGATTGAACAGGATTTACAAGTTTTTGACTCTTGAAAAAAAAGATTAAAGTTCTCCTAATAAATCCTTATAGGTTTTCCTTCTTAGTTTTCATGCATTGGCTAGATTTCTTGAAACCTGAATGAAGTATTAGAAATTGGTAGATTTTTGTGACAATAACAGATTCCTTTTTTTTTTTTTTTGTACAGGCTATCAACAACCATAGTAGATCTAGTGTAATGTAGTAATATTTCAGTTAACAAGCCTATAAAGTTACTTTGTTAACATTATTTTTAATATTTTTAATGTTTATTTATTATTAAGAGACAGAGAGAAACAGAGCATGAGCATAGGAGCGGCACAGAGAGGGGGAGATACAGAATCTGAAGCATGTTTCAAGCTCTGAGCTGTCAGCACAGAGCCCAACGCAGGGCTCAAACTCAAAGCCCAACGCTTTACTGACTGAGTCACCCAGACGCCACAACACTATTTAAAAATTTTTTTTTCCATGTTTATTTATTTTTGAGAGAGAGAGAGCATGAGCATGAGCAGGGGAGGAGCAGAGAGAGAGAGGGAGACACAGAATCCAAAGCAAGCTCTAGGCTCCAAGCTGGCAGCAGAGAGCCCGGCTTGGGGCTTGAACCCACAAAGCACAAGATCATGATCTTGACCTGAGCTGAAGTCGGATGCTTAATTGACTAAGCCACCCAGGTGCCCCAACACTATTTTTTAATGTATAAAATAATTGCACTCAAAAATTTAGTGCAGAGTCTAATCTAAGTAAAAAACCATAAAGGCAAAATAAACTCTTAATATTGAAACTTAATATCTGAGAGTATACATTAAGAAAAGTTATAAGCAGTACCAAATAATCTATATATTGTTTCACTCCATTTTTATTCTTTCATACATATCTTAATTTCCTACTGCCACAAAGCACTGTGATAGACATGAGTGGGATTAAAAACATTAGTAAAGTAGTATTCACTGTATCTTTTAATGTTTTCTGAGAATATACATAAAAAGGTTGCACAAGCTTAGCCAGGACAATGTCTCATGCCTGTTTCAGCCATAATGTACAAATGTTTTTGAAGCTCATTTCTAAAAGTTAATCTAATAATCAGTTAAGACTGCATTTGGCTGCAAACCCCAGAAAATTCATCAAACAGCATTTTTAATAGGAAAGTATTTATCTGTCTTGCACAACAAGATGTGAGTCTAGGACCAGTACAGCACTAAACGATGCCGACAAGGCATGGAACGTGCTATTCTACAATCCTGGACTTGGGATACTGCAGTCATTTCTTGCACGTGCCAAAAAGGAAAAATGGAAAAGCCAGAGAGGCTGCACTAGAAGACCGTCTTCTCTTTCTCCAGAACAGAGTCACAAGACTGTCTGAAGCTACAAAGAACAGGTGAGCTTTTCATTTTGCCCCTTCTGTAGTACAGAAGAACCTATAGTAGAGATCTTCGTGAGATCACAGAGAGTATCTAGACACCTTGAGATCTGTTGATTATTCTGGTTTCCCAGTTAGTGTGATTCTAAATATAGTAAGTTGAATAGAGCAATATAATTTTATAGTAAAATTAAAAATAGTACATATTCAGACATTTATGTGGGAAATTAATGATCATCAAATACTATGAGATGAAAATAAAAGCCAAAATTCACAAACTATTATAAACATACATCTTCAAATAAACCTATATATCCCAAAGCAAAACTTAAAGTTCATGACTCAAAAAAAACCTGTAAATGGAGATCTTTAAAATAAGTATTATATTAAATATGGAGTTAAATGCTGAGAAACAATTTATTATAATACATATGAACAAAAAATTGCTGAAGAGTAACAACAAACAGAAAAAGAAGTGGTCATGGCCATACACAATCTATTTAAAGAATATATATATATATATATATATATATATATATATATATATATATATATATAATTACTCCTTACCTGATTGCTTACCTATCAACTTTGGTAACAGAATAACAGAATCAATACTCACAAATTCTCCTGAGCAAAATTTTATACTATACAACAGTATAAAGTATGCTATTAGACTATTATCAAATTTCTATGAAGAGAGTCTGCAGATTTGGAGGGGAAAAAGCTCAAAGGTTAATATAATGATACTGATTGTCTCTACCTACTATATGAATATCAAAAGGGGGGGAGGAACCCAACTTAAACATCTTTGGAAAACTCTTTAAAGAGACCTGACTTAAAGATGAATATCCAAAATATATAAAGAACTTACATAAATCAACACCACAAAAACAAACAATCCTCTAAAAAATGGGCAGAAGAAATGACCAGACATTTTTCCAACGACGACATACAGATGGCCAACAGAAATATGAAAAGATGCTCAACATCACTAATCATCAAGGAAATGCAAATCAAAAACCACTGCAAGATATCACTTTATATCTGTCAAAATGGCTAAAATTTAAAATAAGACAAGGAAAAAGAAGCGTTGGCAAGGATTTGGAGAAAAGGAACCCTCGTGCACTGTTGGCAGGGATGTAAATTAGTATAGCCACTATGGAAAACAGAATGGAGGTTCCTCAAAGAATTAAAAACAGAAATACCATACGATTCAATAATTCCACGACTGGTATTTACCCAAAGAAAATGAAAATACTAATTTGAAAAGAATTAGGTTTACGGTAGTATTGTTTACAACAGCCAAGATATGGAAGCAACCTAAGTGACGGTCAGTGGGCGAATGGATAAGGAAGATATGGTATGTTTTGTTTATACACACAATGGAATATCACACAGTCATAACAAACCACATGGGTGGACCTAGAGGGTATCATGTTAAGCAAAATAAGTCAAACTGAGAAAGACAAATACCATATGATTTCATTCATATATTGAATTAAAACAAACAAAAAGCAAATCAGATCTATCAATACAGAGAATAAACTGATGGTTGCCAGAGGGAAGGGGGATGGAGGGATGGGCAAAATGAGTTAAGAAGAGTAGGAGATACAGGCTTCCAATTATGGAATGACTAAGTCGCAAGAATAAAAGGTAAAGCATAAGGAATATAGTCATGATATTGTAATAGTGTCACATGGCGACAGATGGTAGCTATTCTTGCGGTTAAGTATAGCATAATACATACACTTGTGCAATCACTACGTTGTATACCTGAAACTAGTAACATTCTGTGTTAACTATAGTCAAATAATTTTTAAGAGAGACCTGATTTATCCATACTATGCCACCAACTTAAAGATGGTAAATCAAACAATAATGGAAATATTTAATTGATGTTTACTGTAGCTACCTTTAGATCTACACCGTGTTTGTCATAAGTGGAATCAGTGTTTTGGTTATTTAAAAATGAATGCTTTCAGACATATCCTGATAAGCTGTAAAGGTCTTCAACTCGCTTCTTTTCTTGTGCTCTCTTGTAACCCTTTTAGCCCTTCTTTTCAAATTGCTATGTGAACTTATTCCTAAAAAAATTAATCAGTTACAACTGAAAATTATTGTGAAACAGACGTGACAACTTCTGAATAAAAGAATGTTTGGAATGCCCTTTCAATTCAAACAGTCACATATAAAATACAGTTTTGTATGCATTGTATGCCATTTTAGTAAATTAAAACTTGTATTGAGAACACTCTGTAAACTACAAAATTAAAATGTAATATTACCTATGATCTTTCAAAATTCAAATGAATTTTGTGCATATTTCTTTTTTTTCTCTTTTGTGTATCTTTCACCCATTGATAACCAAAGTGTTAAACTCAGTTCCCAGTTCCCTACGTGAATCCATCGCTATTACTTCCATGCTCTTTTGTTTACCACTTGCTGTGTTTCTCGGTTCTATTAGTGCTGATTCCCTGCATGCAAATCAGCTACTATGCCATAAGGAACAAACAGGATCCAGTCGTGCTGGAAGCTGCAGCCACGGCCCTATTATCAAAGCAACCTCTTCATTCACAAAAATAATGTTTTTTAGGGAAAAAAAAGTTATTCGAATCTATCTCACCTTGGAGTAAGGGGGAAGGATACAGAAACCATGGTGAAAGACTGCTCTACATACCCTAACTACCCATCTGCCTGAGTGAGTATCACTTGCAGCATCTATGCAGGAGAGATAGGGAGCTACAATCTATATGTCTCTGATGTTTTCTTGGCTCTTTGTGGTGCTGAATCATGAAATAATTAATGGTTTTCCTGACAGTGCAATTACATTTTCATGTTTTATTTGTCCTTACAATACAATCAATAATGTACACAGAAAATGAAATGCTATATATGAAGTCCCATTTTGGACATCACTGTAAATAATTTCTTTGGTTTTATCTATTTAGGATCACATATATGTCATCTTTTGAATCTTCAGCTTTTGGGTTGCACGTTTGTATACGTACATACCCATATGCATCGGGTACAGACAGACATATACAAATATACACACACAATTGGTCTGTGGCTAGCAATTAAAAGAATATGGAAATCAAACTATATGCTGAACACAAAGAAAATATATTCCACTGTTAGTCACATTTGAAAGTTCATTGTTCTAACCATGTAGAATACAACTTTTTTATTTACATTATTTTTCTTATTTATCCCACTTTTATTTCAAAGGCTCATTCCCATAATATTATCAGACTTTTTCTCATTTTTGGTCGTTAGAAGTGTTTTTAGATTATCAAAATTATAGGGCAACTTTACAGGTAACTAACAAAACATATCATCACAAATAGCCTATAATTCTTATTTCAAATATATTACGCACACCAATAGAAAATTCACAGCTATTTTAAGACCAACTTCCCTAGCTCTAAAAAATACCAATGCCTATAACTATTGACTGTGACTATGCACTTTTTATTTCCCTTTTGATCCACCATATTAATTCATAAAGAAGGAAACTCTAAATGAATATTAAGAAGCGTTCTCTAGGCACCTTTCCTTTCATGCCTAAGTGCAAAAATTTGCATGAGGTATGACAGTAATGATTTATAATGTAAAGCTATAAGGTATAATGAGAGTTTAAAACTTGATTTTCCAAAAACTATGACATAGTGAATAAATAACTAAAATGTTCTTTAACATTCATCTAAAAGTTACCAAAAACTTGCCCCACTCAAAGACATCACAGATTTAATATAGAAAATTATATAATACACTTTATACTCAATTAGCTGCCTTATCCAGCAGTAGATGCTAGATAAGAAAAAGTATAGGATTCTAAATGTACTTTCAGATAAGAAGGTCATGTGCAACAGGGCAGACCCAGTCCATTTCAATCATTCACATTAAAAATATATGACTTACCTCCTAAACTCCAAGCCTACTTCCTTAGCTCTGCTCCCTTAGGCTTGTTAGCAGAAAATGTAAGTGTAAGGTAAAATGAGAAAATCATAGTCATGCAGAAAGAACAGGTGGTTGTAAAAGATAAAAAGATCAGAATAGGGTTCTTCTGGTTCCTTCACCCTCAACCAAAAACCAGAGCATTTGGTCTTTGGCATTCATTGGAGAACTAAAGAGGCACCAGGGAGCTACGCTGGAAGATGATCCTTCCTCCAAGATAGTGTACTTTGCAGCCACTGTAACAGGACTCCAAATGGCACATGCACCAGAGGAAATCTACTGAGCTGTCAATGACTTAGGGATCCCAAGTGCCATGAACACAAAGAATTTTGTTGGCAATTTATTATCAATACCAAGTACATATTATATTTTAAAGTTATATACCCATTTCATTAAAATGTTTTCTTAAAATGTGTAAAATTTTACTCTTTTTCTACAAATAGAAGTCATGGATGCAAATCTTGGAAATTTTTCTATTTGTGTAGTATGCAGTCATATGCATGTATTGAACAACTATATTTAAACAGGGAACACTTTATCAGTAAGGTTATCTTCAAGTATAAAGAAAAATTTCTGGAAAAGTGAATGGAAAGAAAAAAAATGTTAATTTGCTATTACATAAAATACTGGCAAATTTCCCAAAATTAAACTATTGCTATCTTTGCAGTATGGGACCCATTCAATGCTCGTCTTTTTCTACATTCATCCTCTTCGGCAAAGTTATATGTAAACACATATATTTAGATCATTTTTCTTTTCGACATTTTTTTTCTCACTAACTACCTTATGAAATATATAGATTCCTCCTTCTCTAGACAGAACAGCGAATTTTTATGACATGGCAAAATAATGAAATCTATAGACAGTCCCTAAGGCTCTTTATTTCAAGGAGATATACATATGTTTCTCCTTATGGTAGACACTGTTAGGGTGCTCCCCAGATCCCCTTTACCGGGTTGATGAATCCTCCCCTCAGCTGGTACGAGTGCTGGCTGCTATAATGGCATGCACTTCCTCCCTTCAGTGAACTGCCCTCCTCAACCATCAGGAGTCACCTCCACTGGAAAGGAGCATTGCCATTCCCTCCCCAGGTATGGCCCAGAGCCCATGATCTACTGATATGGGGATACCAAAGTCTGCTACTCTTACCTCAAGGGAAAAAACAAAAAACACTACCTTGTGAGTTATACTCAAGATCCAAGCCTCCACACACACACTTCCCTATATAAACACACACCCAGGATCAAGCCAGACTTTACCTGAGACCACATCAGGTGGTCTTTCCCCTTCCCTATCCTGCTTCTATCACCCCCTTAAAGGTTTCTTTGAAGAACAGTCCTTCAATAAATCATATACCCAGAAATTCTTGTCTCAGACTCTGCTTCCAATAAACTTGACCTAACCAACACCAGGAGTGAGCCCAAGAGATAGACTCAAAGAGATCTTGGAGTTAGCTAACTCACTGGCCAACTAGAAAGGAGTAACTTATTATTGGTATCAGTGGAATACTGATGGTCCCTGGCATGCAATAGTAATGCAATTGTTAAGATTTCCACCTGTAGTGAAATAGGATGGATTACAAGTAAAATGGGACACACTGGATCATGCAGTATCTCTGTCATTTGAAAAGTATAAGAAAAAACAGTAATTGTAAGGATTGGAATTGGAGGGTTGTTGCTATATGCCAAACTGATGCATTGAAAATTAAAAAATGACAAGCTCATGGTAGTCAGTCATCAATATGAAGCAAAGCGTGAGGGGCACCTGGGTGGCTCAGTCGGTTAAGTGCCCGACTTTGGGTCAGGTCATAATCTCCCAGTTCACGAGTTTGAGCCCTGCATCGGGGATCTGTGCTGACAGCTCAGAGCCTGGAGCCTGTTTCAGATTCTGTCTCCCTCTCTCGCTGCTCCTCCCCCACTTGTATTCAATCTCTCTCTCTCTCTCTCTTGCTCTCTCACTCTCAAAAATAAATAAAACATCAAAAAAAATTTTTTTTAAAGGAAAGTGTAAGAGTCAAAGACCCTCCCTGTTCTCATTTAAAGGACCTCTTCTCTTAAAACCAGAAGGAAGATAGAGCTGAAGACTAATAAATAATATTAAGTTACAGGACTTAATTCTAAAAGTAAAAGAAATTGAGACAAGGCTAAATTCTCAGCCTTGGCAAATCTACGTCAAAGTGAGGGTCATGACAGAGCAGCAATGGGAACAGGAGACGAGACTCCCTGGTGGATACACAAGCGGTCCTTGAGACTCAAATTGCCCTGAATCTTCTAGGCCTACGGAAGTAACCTACCTCCACCTTTACTTAGAAGACAGAGGACTCCCTTGATTGAAGATTATGCCGAAGGCTCAAATGTGGTAGGTGACTTAGAAGAGTCTACTGGCCTCCCTAGGGATCTGCCTCCACCTCTCCTCTTGGCAAACTTGATCTTGGTCAAATCTTAACATAACTCAACTGAGAACGTGCTGGGCTTGGTAAGGATGAAAACAGATTATACACCAAAACAGAACCTGGCTAACACATACCAGTAGGAACTGGGAGAGTATGACCGGCAGTAAATCCTAAAAGTGCTGGGTCAAAGAGGACAAAATGTAAGCTGGATAAGAGATTTGGATAAGACAGGATTTTAACACTCTGACAAGGTCCATAGCAGATGGTATTAATATGCAATCAGATAGCTCCCTAAAGCTTAAAAAGTGATGGTTTCCATTAAATGATGTAGAAACACCAGTATTGTCCTGGAATATTGTCAAGGGAGGAATCCAAAGATTTAGTGAAGTCTATATGCTAGAACAGTTCTGCTATATAAGACTGGAAAACACATTGGCTGAGTATGTCCCTCAGGAGAACTCAGGGGACATTTCATTTACCAAGTTGGTACAAATACGCTGGTAAGAGGAAAATGAGCATAGCTGAGAAGCTACTGGCGATTGTCCTCTGCAGGCCCAGGCTAAGGGTAGAAGATACTATTAGAAAACTGGGCTCTCTGGTGTCGATGGGGATGGGAGGAAAGGGGAACATCCAGACTTCTTGAGGGTTGGATACAGTATCCAAATGGACACTAACATCCAGGAACCTAAAACACCAACATCAGCTTCATACACACTCCCAATCAGAGGAGCATGTAATGTCACGTAATAAATGGGAGTCCCAGCCTATGTCTATCTCACAGTGTACCCACCCAGCTCCACTGATTCCAATTATTTCCCTGACTTTCAAATGTGTGATCAGAATGAACATACTTAGCAATTGGCTGAACCGTAACATTTTTTTTTAACTTGGAGAGTACCTGTCACCCCACCCCACCACCCAGATAGGAAATTGAAAACAATTGGCATTCTGAGGGACATGATTAGTGCCCCCCTCAGAGATGTAAGTGATCCCTATAATATCCCCACTTAATTTACTAGTCTGGTCTTCTCAAACCCAAATGGACCACGGATGATGACGACACACTCCTGTAAGTCTAACCAAGTAGCAGCCGCAGCTGCAACTACTGAACCAAAAACAGTATCTTTGCTAGAATTGATAAACACACTCTTGAATATGCGATGTGTTGTTATTCATTTAATGAAAAGTATTCTTTCACCATCAGAGAGGAAGATTAGCAGCAATTCACATTCACATGGGCCAAACAGCTGTATATATTCACAGACTTGCCCCAAGGATATGTTAATTCGCCTCCTCTCTTGACATAATACAGTCAGAAGGAACCCTGCTATCTAAATGTTCCAAAGAATATCACTTTGGTCCACTATTTGATAATAGCATGTTAACAGGACCAGAAGAGCCACCTGAAAGTAAGGCACTCTAGAAGGTGAAGTGAGAAATAAATCTCAAAAAGCTTACATTTTCAGAATTTTAGCAATATAGAACATGCCAGAACATCTGCAACCTAAAGAATGTTGCTTGTATCTTGTACCTCCAAACACTAAGAAAAAAGTCTGAAATTTGTTAGGATCCTTTGGATTTTGAAGGTAATATATTCTGTACTTGAAAATACTTCTCTGATCCACTTTAGTGGAGAAGAAAAAGGCCACACTTATTTTGAGTAGGGCCTAGAACAAAACAAAACAAAACAAAACAAAACAAAAAAAAGAAAAGAAATCTGCAATGGATCCTGGCTGCTTTACAGCGCCACATAACCCATGGTACTAGAGATAACTGTGGTAGACAAAGAAGCCATGTGGAGTCTCTGGAAAGCTCCAACAGGAGAAATGCAAGACAAACCCATAGTATTCTGAAACACGTCCAAGCCAACACAGCAGAGAACCATTTAAAAAATCTGCTTCTGTCATGGTTGAGATGGAGCATCTGACCTTGGGACATCATGTAACCATGCATCCAGAAGAGCCCATCATGAGACCACCAAATCATCAGGTCAGATACATTCAGCAGCATTCCATAATAAAATAAAAGCAGTTCATCTGGGATTCGGTTGAGCAGGTCCAGAAGAAACAAGTAAATTGTCCACACAGATGCCCCAGGCTACCAAGTCACTTAACACTATTGTGTCAATGCTTCCTCTAAAGTTCATATCCAAGAAAGAAAACGGTTGAGCTTAGATCATGAGTGGGCCAGCTCAGTATGTTCGTATAAGCTAAAAATGGAGTGCTGCTAGACCTCAGCCCTATTCAAGGTTAGCCCTGAAAAGCAGTGATGAGGAGAAATCCTCTCAATAGGAAGAGTTTCAGAGGTTCAGGGAGTACACCTGGTTATCCATTTTGTGTGCAGAGAAAAAAAAATTATGGGTTCATGGATAATGATGAAAAGCTTAGATGACTAATCAGGGGCTAGGGAAAAAAAAGCAAGACTGGAAGATCTGGGACAAGGAGTTCCAATAAAGACACAAGTGGGTGTACCTATAGGAGTGGGCTGAAGGTGTGTAGACCTTAGTATTGCACATTATGTGTGCCAGAGAACATCTGCTGCAAAAGAGGTGTTAAATAACCACGTGGACCAATGAATTGGTCATGAGATGTCAGCTGGTCTCTGTCCTCACCAACCCCACCCAACCGCATAAGTGAAATAAAGCCATGGTGGCAGAAACAGAAGCTATTCATGTGTCCAACTCTCACCATGGTTAATAAAGCTGCTCCAGCTGAGTGTCTGGCCTGTCAACCCAATATAATTCCATCTTTCAAAGAGGCCACTAAACATTTAGTAATAAGGTGGTTACCCTGGCTACCTTCTACCCTGCAAGGGTCAGTAATTCATTCAACGGGCATAGATCCATGCTCAGGTATGGGTTTGCCTTTCCTGTCCAAAGTGCCTCAGCAAGTACCACTATACAGGCACTCAGAGTGACTACTTTACCTACATGGGATACCATATAACATGCTTCTGACCAAACAAAGGAAGTATGTCACCTTTGTAGTGCTAATGCAGTGAGAATGCCAATCAATCATGGGATTCACTGATCCTAGCATATATTGTGGCATCCAGAATCTTTTAACCTGATGGCGCAGTAGCAAATTCTGTTAAACATGCACCCGAGACTCCAGCTTAGGTGGACATTCTGCAAGGAAAGGCCACCACATTTTAGGATATGGTATACTCCTTAAGTCACCTGGCTATCATATGTTGCTGTGCCCCCGACAGGTAGAATACACAGACCAGGAACCAAGGGGTGAAATAAGAGTGGACCACTAACCATTATTAGCAGTTACCAACTTGGGAAATTTGCACCATACTCCTGCTTCAGGCTCTATGGTCTAGAGTTCCTGATTCCCAAAGCAAGGAATGCTTCATCGGGAACATATAACTAAAGCTATGGCTACTGCCTGGTCACATTGTGTTCCTTGTGCCAGAAAAGGATAATCATATCAGCAGAAGTAGTTTCCCCTGCTCATTGCGAGGAGGTAAGATGGCTGCTACATATGTTTGACATTCAGGTTATCCACCGGAGTGTCTCTTGTTATTTGGAAGTCATGTCACCGCTATCAAGGGGAAACCATCATAAGGACATGCTAAGGTCCTTAGACTCTGCAGTGCTGAGGTCAGGGTCTAGCCACGAGATAAGTCACTTAGACCAATAAAAGAGTGGTGGGAGGTGGGAGAAAAGGAGTTGACAAGTATCAATTATGGCCACAGGGTTGACCGCAGTAATAGTGGAGCTAGCAAACCTCATGTAAGTTTTATAGAAATTGTGAACACAGAATTCCAAAGGACCTTTGCCTGAATGGAGGATGCTTAACTGTCAGAGGCAACTAGCTCCAAATGATGCAAGGAACAGACTAAAGGGCACACTAATGGGGCACCTGGGAGGCTCAGTCGGTTCAGCATCTGACTCTTGATTTCAGCTCAGGTCCTGATCCCAGAGTCGTGGGATCATGAGCCTGGTGTCAGGCTCCGCCCTGAGAGTGGAACCTCTTAAGATTCTCATTCTCTCTCTCTCTTCCTCTCTCTCTCTCTCTCTCTCTCTCTATCCCCAGCTCATGCTCTCTATAAGTAAATAAGTAAATAAATAAACAAACAAATAAATAAAGTACACATTATTGGTTACCTCCCACATCCCCTTTCTCAGGCCAGTACACCCACCTTCCAGCTGCTGTAAGTGTGGACTGCTAGTTGCTCATAGGTACCCCAATCGCCAAAGAAATGCTCTCAAATGATGATACCCATCTCACCCTGGAGGTTACCCCCATCCCAGGGGTAGCTTTTAACAAATGAGTGACCGAGATAGAGGTGTACAGATAGAAGAAACAACTCTGAGGAATGATTCACGCTCAAGAGTCGCCACCCCCGTGGCTAGACGTCACCTAAGACCACATCCTTGACAAGCTCTTCCATATCCTGCTTCACTCATTCCCTGATTCCCAACCCCCCCCCACACACACCCCCGAAGAGCACTGATTCCACAAAGCATACACACCTGAATTCTTGTCAGGTTCTGTTTCTAGGCAACTTGCGCTAAGATATTCCCCTTTTTCTAACTCTTATCATAAATTCTAATGAACTGGACGTTTCAAGTGCAAGGCAGAAAGAAGAAAGTAGACTTCAAGATGAATTTTAATTAAATGTCAAGATTCTGACTTCTGGTCCTCAGGCCTGAGGTTCCACATAAACTTAAAAAGGAGGGGCGCCTGGGTGGCTCAGTTGGTTAAGTGCCCAACTCTTTTCGATTCCAGCTCAGGTCATGATCTCACAGTTCATGGGATGGAGCCCCATGTCAGGCTCTGTGCTGTAAGCATTGGGATTCTCTCTGTCTCTCTCTCTCTGTCCCTGCCCATCTCACATGCATGTGCACTCTCTCTCTCTCTCTCTCTCTCTCTCACAATAAATAAATAAACTTAAAAAAATTAAAAAGGAAATGAGAGCCAGTCATCTGCAAGTGACTTTTCAATGAGGGCAGAATCAAGGTGAGACCAAAGTTCTACTTTAAGAATGGTTCTTTTGAACACAAGTTTTCCTATGGCGAGCTGACACATCACAGTGTAAGTTCTCCAAGGATAGAGACCTTGAAGACTGACTGTCTTTTTCACCACCTTCCCCTCTGGTGTCTACAAAGCACTTGGCAAATTGTACACACTTAACAACTATTAGTTGACCAAATAGATAAAAATTACTTGATAGCTGCCTTTGTTTAAAATAGATGCTTTTTAACTTGTCACGGGAAGAAAATTATGTATACTCAGTGTCCTAGAAAAGGACTCAGCAAAATGTAATACATACACTAAAGTTCCAGATTTAAATTAGTTCCAGATTAAAATCAGAGGACATAGCTGGGTTTTGTCTGAGGCTGTACAATTCTCAATGAAGATGGGGGGTAAAAAACAGAGAAAAAGAATCTGCACAAAAGAGATTGTGGAAGAAAACGCCAGTAACATTTCAAACCGTGTATGTGACAACAAATTAGGAAAAAAGAGGAAGGGGAGCAAAGCAGTAAATGATAAATTGAGAAAAGCATCAAAAACACACAAGCTCTGAAGTGAAGTAACATTTGTGCCACTTGATCAAATCCCTCTCTGTTACTCCTGCTCCAATGGAACCATATTTGGGACCCACGGTGGTCTCACACCAGTTAAAGGCAGGAAAACAATTATCAAACGTCCTTGCAGAGGCTCTGAATTTCTTTCTATGACTCTGCTTGTTCTTTTCTGCATTTTTGTTTTATTCTGTAGTCTCTCTTTTTTTTTTTTTTTTTTTTCAACGTTTATTTATTTTTGGAACAGAGAGACAGAGCATGAACGGGGGAGGGGCAGAGAGAGGGAGACACAGAATCGGAAACAGGCTCCAGGCTCTGAGCCATCAGCCCAGAGCCCGACGCGGGGCTCGAACTCACGGACCGCGAGATCGTGACCTGGCTGAAGTCGGACGCTTAACCGACTGCGCCACCCAGGCGCCCCTATTCTGTAGTCTCTCTATTCGGATCCACATACTTACTCCTCTTTCACTTAATTAACCACCATGTTTCCTTCTGACCGGCCTTGTGCCTCTAAGATCGACATGCTGGCCTAAGAGTGCCAGAGTGGAAATGTCTGAAATTAGGAAGAGAGCCCTAATCCAATCAGACTGCTGTCCTTATAAAAGGAAACCTGGACACACAGATACCAGGGATGCACAGGTTCACAAGAAAGACCATCAGCTTACGCCAAGAAAGCAGTCAACCTACAACCCAAGGAAAGAGGCTTCAGAAGAAACCAAACCGGCGATACCTTGATTTCGAACACCTAGTCTCCAGCAGTGTGAGAGAAAAATGGCCGCTCTTTAAGCCAGTCTGTGGTACTTGGTTATGGCAGCCCTAGCAGATTAATACAGAGGAGTAAATGTTCTCATACATATTTTTAAAACTTATACTACCACCAATGAAATTAAAAATAGGACAATATGAAAGCAACCAATGCCATCTCCGAAGAGCAATTCCATATGTTCGTTGTGAAAATGTAACTAGTTAACCTTTTAGGAAAGCAATTTGGGTAATGATGGGAGTCTTAGAGAAGTTGATAACTTGTGACCTGGTAATTGGACTTCAAAGAATCTTTCAGAGTGAAATCCTGAACAGAAGAAAAGATCTAATTAATAAAAATAATTCTTATCATTTACTTAGTGTGCCTTATTTGTCAGGCTGTGTTCTAAATGCTTTATATATTTTAGCTCATTTGATTTACATAAAGTTCATTGTCACAGGGTTATTTAGTTACATTTAACTACGAAACCCAAACCATTAACTGTTGATATTTTGGTATATTTTCAGGGTGCCTGAGTGGCTCAGTCAGTTGAGCATCCGACTTTGGCTCAGGTCATGATCTCGTTCATGGGTCCGAGCCCCACAGGTCCGAGGCCCTGGAGCCTGCTTCAGATTCTGTGTCTCCCTCTCTCTCTGCCCCTCCCCTGCACTCTCTCTCTGTCTCTCTCAAAAACAAATAAAAACAAAAAAATTTTAATATTTTGGTATATTTTCTTCAATTCTTTTTTCTTTGCGTGTGTGTTTTTTGTTGTTATTTGTAAAATAAAACAAAAACAACATCTATGTTCTTTTTTCACTTGACATGGGTGAAGGAAGTCAAAAGGCATTAGTCTACTATCAAATCACTGTAAACATAATGGAAGTCAACAGAAAACTAGGATCTTGCTTTGTGTACAAGATTTTATGAGCCCAAATAAAATGAGATCAATCTCTATTTCTTTGAATACACTAATCTAATACATTTTTTGGCTTTGTTTTTGTTTATTTTTCACTTCATTTATAGCTACACTAGAAGTGATGTTAGTATAAGACTTAAAGTCGTTTCTTAATGCCAATCCTCAAATGTCTACAGATGTATAATCAAATGTAACCACAAATAGGATTTAAACAAATTTGGTAAAAAGCAGTTTGAAGATTTTAAACAGATGCTAAGAGACCTTCTGAAACATCCAAACCATCTGTAAGAGGTGATGGAGGAAGATGTCTAGCTGATTGGGTTAACAAGGCTCACCTGCATTTCTGCAGCTAGCGGCAATGAGACAGAGAGGCTAATTAAAAAAGAAGGCGACAACTTCAGATGTGGAAACAAATTTTAGAGACTATGCATTTATTGTTTCTGGAGATAAAAATCAAAAAGAACTTCTTTCCTGATGGAGTTGTCTGTAGATAAGGGAAAAATGTGGTAACTAATTAATTGAGAATAAATAAATAATTCTCAAGCAACACCATGAAGGACCTAACTGAACCCAAATAACCTAATTTAGTACCACTACAGACAATGCAATTTTTCTTAGCAATCTGGAGACCTTATCCATGAAAATCCTAGACCCTGTGTTCTCTAAGGCCTGCTAAACACCTGCTACTCCTGCCTATTTCAAAGAGCTTCCTTTACTGATGTAGAGGTTTTATACCTTGCTTTGGTAGCAAGAGAGAGAGAGAGAGAGAGAGAGAGAGAGAGAGAGAGAGAGAGAAGGAGGGAGGGAGAAAGGTAGAGAAGGAAAAAAGAGAGGGAAGGAGGAAGGCAGGAAAGAGGAAGGGAGGAAGACAGGGATGAAAGGAGAGTGGGAGGGAAAGACGGAAGGAAGAAAACAAACTTCTGGTATGGGCAGACTCACTTCAAATCTTTATCCTATGATTATTTTTGTGAAATTAACAAGTGTACCTTCCAGTGACAACTCTGGTGAAAACTGTCCAACTTTTTTTTTAAGGTTGGCTCTTGAGTCATTTCATTCCCACTCATGAATGCATTGAACTGTCACTGCCTAAAAAACTAGCTGGAAAACATTTTGGCATTATCTTTTAAAGTTGAACATATGAATGAAATATATCCAAGAGAAACTCCTACATATGTACAACAAGAGATATATCTGAGAATGTTCACAGAAGCATTTTCACAATAGAGAAAATTTAGAAACAGTCCAAATGCCCATCAGTGGGAGAGTGTATTAAAAGCTGTGATATCGTCACACTACTGATTATCATATGGCCACCAAAATAAATGAACTACCACAACCCATAACAATATGATGCAATGTAGAATTAAGTGTAAAAAACAACACCTTTTGAAAAAGGTAAAACAACTAATACTTGTTGACAATACATACATATTAAGAAACCCGTGTAAAAAAGGAAAGCGAAGGAATGATGAACCGGGGGTTCAATATAATAATTGCCACAAACTAGAGGAGTCAATGAATGAGATGAGGTTAAAAAAATGGTGAGGTATAAATTATTGTCACGGTACCAGCTCCATTTTGGGATGGTGTGTTCATGAGTGCTTATTAAATTATTATAAAATAATTAAGAGGCTCCTGAGTATATGGGGTTAGTATATGGTTTTCCTTCTTCCCATAAAAAATTATACAACTGAGAAGAATAGATGAAACAATCACTTTAAGGCATTGGATAGGACAAGGTTGAAATTCTTAAGAAAAGAAAAGCATATAAGATACACTCCATACTAGCTTTCTGCCTGGAAACAATTTCACTTCAATTTCACAATGAGGAACTGGAGCCCAGGCAGAGAGCATAGGGCTTACTGAGCATAAGAAACAGGCGGGTGTTAAAAACAGAGATTAGAATCAAGCTTGCTAATGCAGTGGGAATTTGTGATGCATATTACAAGAGAGAAGGGAGCTAAGTAATAACCTCAGAAATAGGCATAGAGTTTTTACTCAGGTTTCTGCCTAAATCCTCAGTTGTACATATGCGGGCTTTCTGGAACCTGGTAGACTGCGCTGACTGATGGCTGAGGGCTGAGAGATGAAGAGAAATTTCAGAAGTCACACAATAGGATGGAACTCTCTGATAAAGCAGGCTTGGAAAGATATTTGTGAAAATCTCAAGGCATTCAGTTGAGACCTTAGAAAGGTGATGCATTAAGAGTAAGAAACCACATCCTAGGAATAAAGGCTATGCTCTATGACAAAGGAAAAGACTAGAATACTATCCAAAGAAAGCCTAAAGGCAGCTTTGATAAAATCAAGGTAATCCTCCTTAATTTAACTGCCTGTTACTGTTTTGGTTTTTTTTAAGCATTCAAAAGCAGTATTTATGGGGCACCTGAGTCAAGCCCCACATCAGGCCTGACACTGAGCATGGGGCCTACTTGAGATTCTTTCTCTTTCCCTTTGTCCCTTTCCCCGCTGCCCCCCCAAATTAAAAAACAAACAAACAAACAAACAGAACTCTTTCAGTAAAAACATAAAGAAATATATATGTAATTAGAGGTATAGAGGGAAAGGGGAAACAAATAGGACAGAGAAAAAGATTTAAAGAAATAATAACCAACATATTTTAAAATTGATGACTGATATCAACCCATATATCCAAGCAGCCTCAGTGACCCACAATGAGAATAAATATAAAGAAAAATACTTCAAACTGCTGAAAACAAAAGACAAAGAGATATATTAAAGGCAGCCATAGAAAAAAGACACTACCTAGTGGATAAAAACAATAAAAATTAGAGCTGACTTCCCTCCATAAACAATGGAGGCCAAATGATAACTGAATGATTTAAGTGCTAGAGAAAACAAAAGGTTCACCTAAATCTATATCTAATCTGTAATTAAGTACGCTTCCAAAAATGAAGGAAAAATAGATTTTTTTTAACCTACAAAGGCTGAAAGAATTCATCACCAGTAGATGAAATACTAATAGAATTTCTTCAGATACAAGAGATATGATGCCAAGAAGAGGTCTATATCTGGAGAGAGGAATGGAGATAAAAACAGTAAATGTGTACGTAATCGTGAAAGGCTTTTCTTAAAAATAAAAAAAAGTAAATTAATTTAATGCAAAATAATAATGCATGGGTAAGTTTATAATGTTTGCATACAATAAAATATATAGCAATAGCACAAAGGGCAACTGAGGTAAAAAATTAAATTATACTGGCTAGAGTGATAACACCAAGATGGCGACACCAGTTGTTCCCTGCTTCACTCCCTCTCACCGTAAGAACAACTAGAACTATTCAAGAATAAGACACCATCAAGAGAATCCCAGAACACAGGGCTGAGGCTGAAGCACCCCCTGCACCTAAGAGACCAAGACAGACTGCATTACAAGAGGAAGAGAAGTGGCTAAAGTTGACTGCATTGCCCCTCCTCCAGCCCAGTGCAGCATCATGCAGAGAGGTCTCCCCTGGACCGCCGGTTTCTCCAGTGGGAAAAGAGAGCCCATGGGGTACAACCAGCACCCCCAGCATTGTGGGTCGCTTTCCAAAAGCCCCTGCTCTGATCGCCAAGAGGGTTACTGGGGAATCTCAAGGTGCAACCACAGAACCAGACTGTGGCTACTTCCCTCCCCTGCAGGGAGGGTCTTGAAACAATCAGCACACAGATCTTGGCTGAGACATCATACCTGCGGTGCCCAAGTAGTAATCCCAACCAGCAGCTTTGCTCATCTGCAGAACCAAGTCAGGGGGCCACTCTGCCCAGGGAACTTGCTGGGGTGCAAATCTGCCTGATTCAGATGTTCGAATGAAGAGTTTTGCAGCCCTAGAGCCTGGTTGCCCATGCCCAGGCAAGGAGCTGAATCACAGCCCCACCCACTGTGGAGTGTCTTCTGGCCCATCTGACCAGAAGGGCTGGCGACAACTCCTGGAAGCTTGTGCAGCCCAGCTGCACATGAGCCAAGAGGCAGGCAGAAGAGCTGATCACCCTCAGAGCAAAGCCAGTACCAGGTGTGTAGTGTTTCCATCCTATGCACGGGCAGGGCGATTAATTCATAGCCACAGCTGATGGTAGCTCCTGGCCCCTCCCAACTGAGAGCCTAATTGGGAAACGGAGAGTGACCTGGAGCAGCCCCACCCCCACACACAGGCAAGGGAGCTGCAACATAACCCCACCTGCTATAGTAAGTATTTTTCAGCCCCATCTGACCAGAAGGGCTGATGAGGCATCCGGCAGCACTCAGGCCAAGAGGCAGGCAGGCAGAGCCAATAGTTTGCAGAGCAAAGCCAGTAGCCCTATTTGGTCGGGGAAGGAGGGGTGCAGGTCGGCTTGAGTTAAGACAATAAACTAAGAGCTTTGCCTACTAAGAGCTTTACCGAGCGGCTTTAGAGCTGCTTCTCCCACTGTGCCCAAGCAGGGCCTCTCATTTGTAGTCCCGCTCATCACTGAGTACAGCTTTCAGCCTACCCAAACAGGAAACCTAAGCAGAGCACACGGGAAGCTATGTAGCTCATTCAACAGCCCTATCTAGAGTGGCACTAGAAAAGACGGCAGAGCCTGGGGCT
Source organism: Leopardus geoffroyi (assembly GCF_018350155.1). NCBI lineage: Eukaryota > Metazoa > Chordata > Mammalia > Carnivora > Felidae > Leopardus > Leopardus geoffroyi. The sequence goes on from NC_059338.1 coordinate 104,495,101, forward strand.
TCCCCTATCTGCAGAGCAAAACCAGTGGTCTCACCTGACCACGGAATTCAGTGCTCAGTCTGGGCTGATTTGGGTCCCAAACAACAAGCTGTACAAGTCCTGGGTCCTGTCCTGCTGCCCTGCCAGAGCAAGGAAGCTAATTCATAGCCCCATCTTGGGGTGCCTGGCTGGCTCGGTTAGTAGAGCATGGGACTCTTGATCTCGGGGTCATGAGTTCAAGCCCCATATTGGGTGCAGAGATTATTTTGTTTTTAAATGTCAATTAGCTCCATCCAGTGCTGAATAAGACACCCACTCCTAAACATCTAGTAAACCTGACCAGAGAACTCAGGCAATCGTAGAGCCTGTCCTACAGTCTCACTTTGGTGGGGAACAAAGCCCGTAGTCCTATTCAATTGTTCCTAGCCAGTAGCACACATGCCCCATCCCAGGCCTCAGAATTCAAACAGCTGCCTCCACCTGCACCTCAACCTGCACCACCTGCCCAAGGACCACACCTGCAGACAGACCCAGAAACCCAAACTCAGTTGACTGGTGAAGACCTGTCTCTGCCAAAGCAACCCTGTAAACTTTAAAAAAAGGAGCCCGACTACTCAAATGTGCAGACACCAACATAAGGAATCAAGGATCACAAAAAAAAAAAAAAAAAAAAAAGTCAATATGACAGCACTAAAAGGAAAGTAACAAGTTCCAGTAACAAACCCTAAAAGAATAAAATTCTATAAACTATCAAAGAATTCTGAAAAATCCTCTTAAAGAAGTTAAATGAACTACAAGAAAACAGACTGCTAAACAAAATTAGGAAAACAATGCATGAACAAAAGGAGAAGTTTAAATAGCAACCATAAAAAAAAAAAAGGAAAACCAAAGAGAAATACGAGTTGAAAAAGTCAATAACTGAACTGAAGAATTCAATAGAGAGTTTAAAAAGTATACTCAATCATCAAAAGAATCAGTGACCAAGAGGATAGGACATTGGCAATTACCCAGTCAGAGGCACAAAAGGAAAAAAAGAATGAAAAAGAGTGAAGAAAACCTACATGAATCTTAAGACACAATGAAGAAAAACAATATTGCATTATGGGAATTCTACAGGGAGAATAGAAATGGAAAGGGACAGAAAATATATTTACAGCAATGAAGCCAAAAGACACCAAGTAAGTTGAACCTGAACAGGACAACACCAAGACACATTATAATTAGATTGTCAAAACTCAAAGACAAAAAACTTTAAGAGCAGCAAGAAAAAAAAGAGAGAAGATACATGTAAGGGAACTCCCGTAAGACTATCGATGGATTTCTCAACAGAAACTTTTCAGGTCCGAAAAGAATGGGATGATATATTCAAAATATTAAAAGAAAATAATTGTCAACCAGGAATTCTTTACTCAAGGAAACTGTCCTTCAAAAACGAGAGGACAAAAACTTTCCTAAACAAATAACAGTTGGGAGAGTTCATTACCACCAGACCTGCCATACAAGAAATGTTAACCATATATCTGATAAAAGGTTAACATTCAAAATAATAAGAACATGGGGCACCTTGGTGGCTCAGTCGGTTGAGTGTCCAACTTCATGTCACGATCTCACGGTTTGTGAATTTGAGCCCCACATCAGGCTCTCTGCCGTCAGTGCAGAGCCTGCTTTGGGTCCTCTGTCCCCATCTCTTTCTGCACCTCCCCTCGTGCTCTCTCTCTCTCTCTCTCAAAATTAAACATTAAAAGTTAAAATTAAATATTAACAATTACATATAAATATAAATTATATATGGAAGTCACAACTTAATGTCCAAAAAAAGAAAAGCAAATAACCAGTTAAAAGAAATGGGCAAAGGTTCTAAATGGACCTTTTTCCAAAGAAGATACATGAAAGGCCAACAAGTATATGAAAGTTGCTCAATATCACTGGTCATTAGGGAAATGCAAATTAAAACCACAATAAAGGGCGCCTGGGTAGCTCAGTCAGTTAAGCGTCCAACTTTGGCTCAGGTCATGATCTCATGGTCTGTGAGTTCGAGCCCCGTGTCGGGCTCTGTGCTGACAGCTCAGAGCCTGGAGCCTGCTTCTGATTCTGTGTCTCCCTCTCTCTCTGACCCTCCCCCGTTCATGCTCTGTCTCAAAAATAAATAAACATTAAAAAAAATTTTTTTAGGGGCGCCTGGGTGGCGCAGTCGGTTAAGCGTCCGACTTCAGCCAGGTCACGATCTCGCGGCCCGTGAGTTCGAGCCCCGCGTCGGGCTCTGGGCTGATAGCTCAGAGCCTGGAGCCTGTTTCCGATTCTGTGTCTCCCTCTCTCTCTGCCCCTCCCCCGTTCATGCTCTGTCTCTCTCTGTCCCCAAAATAAATAAACGTTGAAAAAAAAATTAAAAAAAAAAAAAAAATTTTTTAAAAACCACAAGAAAATACCTGCCTGTTACAATGCCTGTTACAATCAAAAAGACAAGCGGTAACAAATGCTGGCAAAGACGTGGAGAAAAGGGATCTATGCACAGTTTGTCGGTGGGATTGTAAATTGGTGCAGCCACTATGGAAAACAGTATACAGGATCCTCAAAACATTAAAAATAAAACTGGTACATGATCCAGCAACTCTGTATCTGGGAATATATCCAAAGGAAGTCAAAGAACCAACTCAAAAAGACTTCTGTGTCCCATGTTCATATAGCAGCATTATTTACAATAGCCAAGACATTGAAACAACCTAAGTGTAACGCATGGCATGGTGACTATAGTTAACAATACTGTATTATATATTTCAAAGTCATAAGAGAGTAGTTCTCACCACAAGATAAAAAATAAGCATAGATCTATGTGTTGATTGATGTTAACTACACTCATTTTAGCAATCATTTTGCAATATATACACGTATCAAACCATTATGTTGTACATCTACAACTAATACAATGTCATATGTCAATTATATATCAATTACAAAGTTAATTACTTTAAAAATTAAAAAATGAAAACGGACAGAACCATGAGCCAAGGAATATAAGAGGCCTATCAAAGCTGACAGCAGCTCCCAGCTGACAGCCGCCAAGAAAACAGGGACCTCAGTCCACAACTACAAAGAATTGGGTTCTTCCAACAATCTTAATAAACTTGGACACGGATTCTTCCCATGATCTTCCAGATAAGAGCCCAGCTAGCTGACACCTTGATCCAGCTTTGTGAAACTGTCAGCAGAGAACTCAGATGACTCTGCCTAGAATTCTGACCAATAGAACTGCAAGGTAACAACTGGGTATTTTCTTAACCCATGAAGCTTGTGGTGATGGAAAACTAATACGTGATGCACTCACATGAAGTGTTTTATAAAGTAATAAATCTTTTTTTTAACGTTTATTCATTTTTGAGAGACAGAGACAGAGTGCAAGTGGGGGAGGGGCAGAGAGAGAGGGAGACACGGAATCCGAAGCAGGCTCCAGGCTCTGAGCTGTCCGCACAGAGCCCGATGTGGGGCTCAAACTCACAAACTGCGGGATCATGACCTGAGCCAAAGTCGGACGCTTTACCGCCTGAGCCACCCAGGCGCCCCGTAATAAATCTTTTTTACATAAGTCACAATAAACAAAAGTAACTTTAAAAGACAATTCAAAGATTAGTCCTCATGCATGGGGCACCTGGCTGGCCTAGTCAGTAGAGCATGCAACTTGATCTTGCGGTAATGAGTTCAAACCCCATGTTTGAACTCACTAGACCCATGGGTCCAGAGACTACATTAAAAAAAAAAGTAAATTAAATTAAAAAAGATTAATGCTCATGCAGGGGAAGAATTCCATATAATCTTTGGACTGTATTATCTAACTGTGGTACCACTTTTGACTGAAACCGCTCATCTATAATTTGTTGCAACACCGATGATAAAGGCTATAATGAACATTTCTTTATTTCTGTGGGCTTCATGGGAAACATGGCAATATTCTTTCAAGCACATATTGCTCTACGTATATTTTCATCACCAGATTTATATTTTGTGCATATGGTTTTATAACAAGCTGTTCAGTTTCTAAGGAAAAATAGTGTATCCTATTTTACGTACACCAAGTTTTGTTTCAAAATTAAAATATAACTCCACAGGTCCCAAAGCAGCAATGTTTAAAAACTCATTGCAAAAAATACATGTGGCCTTGGAAAATTTTATTAATTTAAAAGATGGGCCTTTATGACAAGTAATTACCATCAAACTTTGAGCACACACTTTTTATTTCTTATACTATGATTGACAGCCAGTTGAAGAACTGGTGATTACTCTCAGAAAGTGAAATTTCACCTTCAGTCTACTCATCCCCATCCCAAACATCATCAAATTTCCTTTAAAAATTCCACATGGAAATTATCTGTGAAATGGATCCTCATTAAACACGAGATGAAGAATGAATATTATGGCATTTGTCTTTTCATTGTATCTGATCAGACATTTACTGACAGATCAGAAATATCAAACTTGTATTTTCTGTGAAGAAAGCCTGTGTACATGTTGCTCACATTTTACCATTAGCAACAGTCATTAAAATGCGGATGGAGCAGCAAAGAAAGAGTAACTAAAAGTTATATATTCTCTGTATAATCTGATGATACAATAATTTAATCAGGACATGAGTTTCGCAAATTAACCACTGGACAACTGGCTATTCAATGATATTTGCGGGGGGGGGGGGGGGGGGGGAATTACAAACAATGAGCTTGGGACTATGAGAGAAACTACAAATATAATTTCTGACAGCATAGTGTTTAATAAATACAATTTAAAATGTTAAAGAATTGATTCTTCTTTGGATAACGGCCAAGGAACTCCTATCAAACTAACCCTTCCAAAGATAATACGTCCTGGACAAAATATGAACAAATAACTACATGAAGTCCCTAGAAAGTAACAAAAAGCAGACAGACACTGGGGTGCAATTGACATTCTGAAGAAGGGAATGACACTAGGTGTGTTTGCCATTTTTATGACTTTAAGCCAAATCTATTCAATGCCTGGAGGCTACATCTGTATCAGAAAATTCAGAATTTTACCAACTTGAAAAACCGGAGGACAGAGTTTGAGCAAATACAGAAGGTGGAAAGTGAGGGGGAAATGACAAAAAGAAAGCTACAGGAAGGAAAAATAAATTTCTGTGGAAAATAAATACTGCCAAATCTCATGCATGCACAGAAAGACTTCAAGCAGCTCAGCTAAAATTAAAATATTTAAACTAAAATTTCAGCTGTTCTACCTCACGGGAAACAAAGTCTGTAGCTCAAGTTCAGCCAAGTTAAATTCCTGCTTTAAAAATAATCAGCACTCTTCAGAACAGATTTCAAAGTCTCTATATAGTATTGTTGAACATGTCCAAGACAAAATTTAAGATTACTCAAAATGTTAAGAAATGGGAAAACATGACCCCTACTCAAGAGGAAAAAGGATTAATGGAGACTGATTAAGAGATAAGTTGGATGTTAGAGTTGCAGAAAAGGATTTCAAAGCTAGTATGATAACTGTTAAAGGAAGTGAAGTAATATGCTCATAATGACTGAAAAGATAGGAAATCTCAAAAGAGAAATAACCATGTAGAATATAAAAAATAACCAAATAGGGGCGCCTGGGTGGCGCAGTCGGTTAAGCGTCCGACTTCGGCCAGGTCACGATCTCGCGGTCCGTGAGCTCGAGCCCCGCGTCAGGCTCTGGGCTGATGGCTCAGAGCCTGGAGCCTGTTTCCGATTCTGTGTCTCCCTCTCTCTCTGCCCCTCCCCCGTTCATACTCTGTCTCTCTCTGTCCCAAAAATAAATAAACGTTGAAAAAAAAAAATAACCAAATAGAAATTTTAGCACAAAAAGTAAAATATCTGAAATAAAAAATGATGAGCTTTTCACCTGAGAACAGATTATGAAAGAATCAATGAACTTGAAAATTAATCTGAAGAACAGAGAAACACTGAAAAAGTTACAAGAATTTCTAGTATAATTTGTGAAAAGCCTAAAATACAGATAATTGAGCAATCAGAAGGAAAAGAGAGATGGAGGCAGAAAAAAATATTAGAACAATAGACAAAACAATTATCAAATTAGGTAAAAAATACAAATTTACAGACTTAAGAAACACATCAAATCCGAAGAAGATAAATAACAATTAAAGCCACACATGGGCACATCTCAATAAAACTACTACAAACAAAAGAGAAAGAAAATTTTGAAAGCAAATTGAGAAAAGCAATGCAATAAAATACAAAATACATTAAAATACAAAAGAACAATGATTTAAAGTGCTACTGGCTTGTCATGATAAACTTCTCATCAAAAACTAGACGACTCTTGGGGTGCCTGGCTGGCTCAGTCAGTTAAGTGTCCAACTCTTGATTTCAGCCCAGGTCATGATCTCACGGTTAGTGAGATGGAGCCCCACATCGGGTTCTGTGCTGACAGCGCGGAGCCTGCTTGGGATCCTCTCATTCCCTCCCTCTCTGCACCTCCCTTACCCTCATCTCTCTCTCTCTCTCTCTCTCTCAAAATAAATAAATAAACCCTAAAAAAAAAAAAAAACTAGAGGACTCTAAACTATTAAAAGAAAAGATGGGAGGGGCGCCTGGGTGGCGCAGTCGGTTAAGTGTCCGACTTCAGCCAGGTCACGATCTCGCGGTCCGTGAGTTCGAGCCCCGCGTCGGGCTCTGGGCTGATGGCTCAGAGCCTGGAGCCTGTTTCCGATTCTGTGTCTCCCTCTCTCTCTGCCCCTCCCCCGTTCATGCTCTGTCTCTCTCTGTCCCCAAAATAAATAAACGTTGAAAAAAAAAAAAAATTTTAAAAAAAAAGAAAAGATGGGGCACCTGGCTGGCTCAGTTCGTACAGCAAGCAACTCTTGACCTTGGGTTTGAGTTCAAGCCCCACTTTGGGTGTAGAGATTACTTAAAAATAAAATCTTTTTTAAGGAAGGGAAGGGGAGGGGAGGGGAGGGGAGGTTAGAAAGGAAAGGACTGACAACAGAGAATTCTATATCCAACAAAAATATTCACAAAAAAATGAAAACTAAATAAAATTGTCTTTCAGATAAGAGTAAATGGAGAAGTGACTATCTGCACTTCAAGACATGCTAAAGGAAGTTCACCAGGCTAAAGAACAGTATATCACTAGAAATTTGGATCTTCAGGAAGAAAAATGATTAAAATGATAAGAAAGAGAATAATTAGGAAAAGAACAGTAATCAGTGCAATAGTAGACAAACATTACAGAAAAATCTACAAAGCTAAAAGACAAAATATAATAAACTCTTAGGTAAACTGATCAAGCAAATGAAAGACCATTAATTGCTAAATACCAGTATCAGAAATAAAAGGATTATATTATAAAGTGGATATTAAAGTGGACCTTAAAGGATAATATAGGAAAATTATGAAATTTATAACAGCAAATTAATCAACTTAAATAAAAATGGCCAATTTCTTGAAAAACACCGCTTACCACAACTAGTAAAGATTAAACAAAATCTAAATAGCCCTATTTATCTTAAAGAAACTTTCACAAAAAGAAAACTTCCTGTCCAAATGGTTTCACGGGTAAATTCTATCAAATATGTAAGGAAAAGTAACACCAATCTTACACCAAGTGTTGACAAAATAGAGGATAAGTTAAAAATCCCCAACTCACTTTATGAGCTCACAAAAATCTTAATGCCAAAACCTGCCACCGACATGTCAGTAAAAGCAAAATACAATAGGTTTTATGAATACAGATGAAAAATTCTTTATAAACAGCAGAAAATATTGGGGCACGTGGGTGGCTCAGTCGATTAAGCATCTGACTCTTGATTTCAGCTCAGGTCGCTCAGTTCATGAGTTCAAGCCCCACACTGGCCTCCATGCTGACAGTGCAGATCCTGCTTGAGATCTTCTCTCTCTCCCTCTCTCTCTGCCCCTCCTCCACTCTCTCTCTCTCTCTCTCAAAAATAAATAAACTTAAAAAAATTTTAAATAGTAAAAAATATAAACCAGCAACATACAAAATGGATAATATCCTATGACCAAGTGACATTTAGCCCAAAAATGCAAAGTTGGTTTCATATTCAAAACTCAACTAATATAATTAGCAGTATTAACAGAACAAGGAAGTAGAATCATGGTCATTTCAATAACTGCAGAAAAAGCATTTCACAAATGCAAACCCATTCAAGGTTTAAAAAAAAAAACTGTCAAAAACTAATGGACTCCCACAACTTCTTTTTAACATTGCACTATTAGTCCTAAGCATTATAATAAGAAAAGAAAAAGAAATAAGAAGCATAAATACTGGAAATGCAATGAAACTATCTCTATTTGCAGATGACACGATTGTTTACATAGGGTAGTGTGGCAAATCTACAAGACAACTATAAGAACTAATAAGTAAGTTTAGCAAGGTTAAAAGATACAAAGTTAATATTAAAAATAAATTAGATATTTACAAAGTAGCAGAAAACAACTAGAAGCTGATATTTAAAAATAATTCTGTTTATAGTAAGACCATAAACTTAAAATTCTTATGAAAAAAATTAACAAAAGTCATTCAAGACCTCTTCCCTTTAACCTACAAAACACTGTTAGTTAATTTAAAGAAGACCTAAATAAATGAAGAGATATACCAGCAGAAGATTCCAAAGTTGTTAAGATGATAACTCTCCCCAAATCAATCTACAGAAATACAACACAATCACAGCCTTAATCCTAAGTAAACTTGTAAATCAAGATTAACAAATTGATTTATAAAATATGTATGAAAATGCAAAGGATCTAAAATATTCAGCCTATTTGGAAAAATTATAGGGGTGGAGAACTTATACCACCTGACCTCAAGATTACTATAAAGGTAAGACATTGTGGTATTGCACAAAGACAGACAAAAAACATGGATCAATGGAATGGAATAGACAGCCCAGAAATGTAAGCACACGTATACAATTATTTAATTCTCTACAAACGTGACAAAGCAAACCGATAGTGAGTAGAAAGTCTTTTAAGTCTTTTCTGAAAATGATGATGGAACACTGGATATCCACCCGGAAAAAAATATGAATCTTGACCTCTACCTCACACCATATACACAAAAATTAACATGTGACGGAACATATACCTAAACTGCAAAGCTAATACTCTAAAACTTCTGGGAAATACATAAGAGGATAGTTTTGGGGCACCTGGGTGGCTCAGTCAGTTAAGCGTCCTACTTCGGCTCAGGTCATGATCTCACGGTTTATGAGTTTGGAGCCCCACATGGGGCTCTGTGCTGACAGCTCAGAGCCTGGAGCCTGCTTCAGACTCTGTGTCTCCCTCTCTCTGCCCCTCCCCTGCTTGCACTCTGTCTCCTTCTGTCTCTCTCAAAAATAAATAAACATTAAAAAAAAAAGAGGATAGTTTCATGAGTTAGGGATTGGCAAAGGATTTTTAGACAGCACACAGAAAACAAAAACCCTAAGAGAAAAAAATTGATAAATTAGATTTCATCAAAATTAAAACTTCCACTCATATAAAGGCATTATTAAGAAAATGAACAGGCAAACCACAGACTGGGAGAAAATATTCACAGAGCGTATATCTGACAAATGATTGATATCCAGGTAGGCAAAAAACAAACAAACAAAAAATTCTACAACTCATTAAGAATAACAAAGCCTAATTTTTAAAAAAGTAGGATGTACAGTTGGCCAATGAGCATATGAAAAACTGTTTGACATTGTTAATCAGGCAAATACAAAATATCATAAGGAGATGCTATTATAAACTCACCACAAAATGACAAAAATTAAAAAGACACATCCTCAAATGTTGGAAAGTGTGTGGAAACCCCAAAATGCTCAAACATATTTGGTGGGAGTTTAAAATGCACAACCCCTTCATGCAAGAGTATAAAAATGATTGTCCACAAATAAGACTTAAGAGAGAGAAGGGTATATTCATAAAATGGAATATTATTCAGCAATAAAAAGGAAAAAAAACTACACATACATCCAACAACATGGATAAATATTTTTAAATTATGCTGATTAAAAGTCTTTTATAAAAGATTATATTCTATATGATTTCAATTATATGAAGTTCTAGAACAGACATAGGTAATCTATACCAGGCGAGAAAAAAGCAGAACGATATTTGGTTCCAGAGGCTGGGGGAAGACAGTGTTGACTGGAAAGAAGCATTAAGGATCCGATAAGTGTTGGAATTCAGAGGTTAATAATATATAGTCTTTAACTCAAGAAGCTCACAGCATAGTGATTTTAACAATATCACAGAGCCAGGAAGCGGCAGGCCTAAGATACGAACACCAGTTCCACGGTCAACACTACAGAGCATACGGCTAACACAGTACGTATAGGAAAGTCAAGCACAGATCAATTCTTGACTAAACATGGCAGCTCTCCTTGCCATTTTCCATTTCCTCTACCTCTGACATTTCAAAGGTCACTCAGTGAGATGGAAAGTTTAACAAGGTTTAAAATGAGAAGTCCAGAGTTGGATTTTAAGTAAGCAGTTGAAAACTGTGCTTCTAGAGCCTGATGTGGATCCCATGTCCCACTTTCTAAATCAGAGCTGCTCCACTTTTGCCTGCTTTACATACTGCGTTACATTCTGAAGGAGGTATTCTCTGGTGAAAACAAAAAACAAATGAACAAAAAGCGGAGTTTGAAAACCATTAGGCAAAATAAAGCCATGAGCAATGGCTTCTCTCATTTTGCCCAAAATAAAGTGTTCACACACCTTTGTGAGATATTTAAAACTTCTCAGATTGAGAAGCTAAACTCAAATTGTAGATCAGTCCTAGGAATTCTTTTGTTATACACATGAATCTTTGTGACTGATGAGTGAGTATGAATATGAGAGCTCATAGCACATATGAAACGAATTCACTTCAGTAATTGGTGAATAGTGCCAGCATTAAACAGAAAGCTTACCAGTAATGATCTTCTTTGACTTCTCTAAGATCCTTCATAATCATATAAAAGTTGGTAACAAAAAAGTACAGGTAACATTTACCTGTCAGTCATCAACAAAAACAGTAGCTTTATAAAAATTTTCCAATAAAGAAAATATTTTAAAACTACATCACTGGGGCGCCTGGGTGGCGCAGTCGGTTAGGCGTCCGACTTCAGCCAGGTCGCATTCTCGCGGTCCGTGAGTTCGAGCCCCGCGTCGGGCTCTGGGCTGATGGCTCGGAGCCTGGAGCCTGTTTCCGATTCTGTGTCTCCCTCTCTCTCTGCCCCTCCCCCCTTCATGCTCTGTCTCTCTCTGTCTCAAAAATAAATAAACGTTGGAAAAAAAAAACAAAAAACTACATCACTATCAGATTAAGTATCTGTACTAAAAATTGTGGTATATAGCTAAGGTCCACAGTAAATATTCCAGTAAAAATATGTGTGATACCCATTCATGAATCAAAAGTCACTTTGATTAGAAATAAAGAGATAATTGTTAAGATTTGGTTTTATGTCTGTGGTATATGATTAGTATTTCAGTAATCATTAGGAGATATATATATATATATATATATATATATATATATATATACTAATAGGTATATGATTGGTATTTCAGTAATCATTAGGATATATATATATACTAATAGGTATATGATTAGTATTTCAGTAATCATTAGGATATATATATATACTAATATATATAGTAATATATATAGTAATATATATAGTATATATATCTCCTAATGATTACTGAAATACTAATCATATACATATATACATATGTATACATATATGTGTATACATATATACACATATATATGTGTATATGTCTATATACATATGTATATATGTATATACATATACACACACATATATATCCAACAAGGTTAAATAAATATGTGTGTGTGTTTGTGTACATGTGAGCATGTGTGTATCAGACTACTGAGTGCCTTAGACTTCAGAATAAAGACTGTCCATTAAAAAATGTTCCTATAGGGGCGCCTGGGTGGCGCAGTCGGTTAAGCGTCCGACTTCAGCCAGGTCACGATCTCGCGGTCCGTGAGTTCGAGCCCCACATCAGGCTCTGGGCTGATGGCTCAGAGCCTGGAGCCTGTTTCCGATTCTGTGTCTCCCTCTCTCTCTGCCCCTCCCCCATTCATGCTCTGTCTCTCTCTGTCCCAAAAATAAATAAACGTTGAAAAAAAAAATTTTTTTTAAATGTTCCTGTAATGAAAATCAGTTGTGCTACAATCATACCAACTCCAAATGATGCACACTGTGCAGACTGCATTCTCAAAGCTATGAAAAGTGAGCATGCTGTTCTTTTAATGTCAAAGTAGTCATTAATGTGCCATGATGAATAACAGGAGTTTATGCCAAAAATCCTGAACACAAATTGATGGCTTCATTATAAACCAAAGCTGTAGTAAATGTTATGTAAAGGGCTAAATACTTCTCACCAAAACCACTACCAGAGTAAATAATTAAACATTTATTTTGCAAAATCAAATTTTATTTCGATAATATTAATGTTTTAGAACTGTGGAAATTTGTCAGTGGAAAGGAGTCCATTTACACTAGGTAATTTCAAGCTTTACATTTCATTTTTTATAGACCAGCCCTGTAATTTATTGTCAAAAAGCAACACTTTTCAGAAGTACTAATAATAATTAGTGGAGGATGGCAGGCACAAACTGATGCTAGTCCAGGCAAAGCAGATCATATGGTTATCTTACCGGTAATTGAAAACACCAACAAATCCAAATATCCTTTAGTCTATTAAGGTTTTTGTAATCTTAGTTTAAAACATGGAAGTCTGCCTCTTCTCATTATATGTATATGGAAGGGAGAGAAAGACTGTCTCTAATACCTCTTCTGAATAAATTCCAGTCCTATAATGCCCCTGTGTGGCCGGACGGCACAGGAAATTCACTGCCACACATTTAGTTACAAAGAAATAATCACATCTGGAAAAAATACAGATTTCTTCTCTGTACAAGAGAGATTACTCAAAATCGGTAAATGGAAAAATTTGAAGGATATGAATCAAGCACATTTTCCTGCACATTTTATCACAAAAGATAGTTATCATATCTTGTCCATTTGAATACTGCTCAAAGCAATTGAGTACTCAATGCAGTGAACTCTGTTAAAAATGTATCTTCTGGCATCCTGATATTACTTATGTTTGCTTCCAAAGACAAGCTCACAAAATGATTTAAGCTTCATAATGCTTTTAGCACTTGAGGATTTTTTTTATTGGCAACAAAAGCAATTATCTTTGTATCTGATTAAATATTTAATTTGGAAAAATGAGTTGATAGTAAGGAAACTTGATAACAAGAATTTAAATTAAAGTGGCATTTCATCAAAACCTGTCAAAGTGGATTTATGCAGGATGCAGATCCTGATTTTTTTTCTTGCTTTACCTTCAGTTGTTTCATATTAGCTGTAAAAGAACAGAGGATATCCTACCACTGCCTTTATGCACATTTTAAAATGGTACTCAACAACCGCAATGATGAGAGAAAAAGCTAAGAAGTTTCAGTTTGAAACATAAGGGTTGGTCCCTATGGCTTCCAACAAGTCTAAAATATTCTAGTGATTTTCACTCATAAATAAATTTCAATTATTCATTTGATAATAAAATACTTTAACAATCTATATTCATCACCAATTTAGTAATTTAGTATCCAGAATATATTACTGGTGTATTTAAAATCTTGGCTCTTTTGACAAGTTGAACCTGTAAATGTCTTTGGAGTAACTATTATGGGAGATTTTTGTCTTTGAACACTTTATCTTCCATGTCATAGAAGTAAACTGCCCTACCATCTGAAACCTGATGCAAATTGAGTTGCAGATTTAGGGATTACTTACCAGATTAGTTACCTGGGAAGAGTCTCAAGATTACTACTACTTGAAAGGTCCCCCTCAACAACATATCATGTATAATCAATGCATAGTACTATTTTAGTAATTTCTCCTAGAAAGCAATTTAGAATAAAATATATTCCAATTGTCTATATCTCTGATGTTATTTTTCCATCAGTTTAAAGATCATAGATCATGTCACAATACAACTACTGAATATTCCATTCGAACTAGTCCAAACAATTAGGTGATTACTCTACATGTTGTAACAACCAAGACTGCTCTTTCCAGAGACAGTGTTACATAATTGATGCTTCAAATCCCAAAACCATTAATGTCCAGTCCACAAGGTCAAAAGGCTCGTTATTTAGAAACATTTTTAAAGTTGTCGTAAGATCACACCTAATGACATACCAGCGTCCTTCTTTTTCCATGACTTTTCCTTCAAGAATGATTTATTAGTCTACATCTTACTTTCTGATTCAATGCTAACTGAAAGGTTGATGTCTAGGCATTTGTATATTTTTAAAGAACCTCAGCAGAAAAAGAGCTCTAAAAGACCATTATATCTGATCTGAACACAAGTAACCAAAACACGAAAATATGTGGAGGCATTAATTGTGAGTTATATAAACTTACTTTCACTCTTCATACTTCTAAAATAATAACTATTGGCACAACTGGTTTTGACTGATTTTGAAAGTAAATCAAGTAGTTGATCATTTATGAAAATCAGTAGATCTACATGTGAAAAAATGTCATATGTTTCTTGAAGACTAAGAAGTTAAAGAACATATAAAGCAGGGATTTTTTTTCCCCTGAAGCAGAATACATTTTTATTGATTAGTTGGTAGTTTCAGATAATCTTAGGTTTAAAAAAACCAAAATAAGGTTAAGTAAGACTGGTCTTACAGAAGCATCAGAAACTTCACATTTTAATGCTTAATTGCAACAGCATAAAATTCTGGATTTTTAATAATGAGAGCAATGCAATCATAAATACATGCCAACAATAAAAGAAACTTGAAGCTAAAGCAAAAGCAGAGTGATAGGGATCCACAGTTCCGTCAAGATATAGATATTCCCATATTTTAACACTAATGTTTCCTTTAAAACTAATTCCTTGCCATACTGTTAACAGCACAATTACTAACATGAATATACATCCAGACCTAACATTAATATTTTTAAACACATAAGTTCTTGGCATTAAAAAAAAAAAGATAGAAATCAAGCAAAGAAAAGATTTATACAAGATGAGTACAAATCCTAAAACTCTGGTAGCTTCAGGTCATGGAAATTTTAAGAAAGCCATACTGCCTCTTTTATTTAAATATAACATGCAATACAGATTATTTTTACCATAAATTACAGACACTCAAGTGATGTATTACTAAATTAAAAAGCCCAGTATCTTAAAATATAGATAGCCTGTTACAGAATATCACAGCACTTCACATACTGTTATATATTTTAAATTATCCAAAAACTAAACATAAAAAAATAGAATTTGTCAACTGAATAAAACTGTCCTGAGGAAAGAAGTGAAATTTTATAAAAAACAGATATGTTACTTCACATTCAATGAAAAGGTCATCAATATATTTATCCTCGGTAAGCATTTTAAATGTCCACAAATTTTAAAAGCCTCCTTTTCCTTTGCTAAATTAAGACACATACTGTGTAATAGTTTTTTTTTTTTTTTTTTAATCTCTAAATAGGCTGCCTCACATTGTTCAGAAGAGACCAGAAGAACCATTCAGTATTCTGTGCACTATTACTTCTCCCTCAATTTCCAGAAGGCTTTAGTGCATTATTATCATGTTCAAAAATTTCTTCCTCAGTCCTTCTCCACGTATATTTAGTTAAAACGGGGTCTTTTCTACAGTAGGTATGTAACATTAGACATTCTCACCACGCAAACAGCTGGGTGATAAAACTGCATTTTAAAAGCATTCTTTAATAGGCTGTCTCTTTTCGTGTAAGCCAGAGAAACCGTCTAAAACATATGTTCATAATTTCACAATCTTCTCCACACACATAAAATGATGAGGTTGAAAAAGCACTAGGAATTCATAACAAAGCATCCTTTCAAACTAGCTGACCAAATACAAAGCAATACTAGCAGTTTGATAATACAGCTTGTTTAAAAGTGATTATTGATCTACTCTGCATAGAGAAATGTCTCAGACCCAGGAAACATCTTCCGCATGTTTTACAAAGAGCATGCATGACTGCTAATTCATATTTTCCAACAAATCACATAGGATTATATATCCCCATCCCTATAAATGCATTGTAATCACTGCCATGATCACAAAGGAAAAAAAAAACTATCAGGCATTTTAAATTGATCATTTTAGTTATTAGAAAATGAAATCATGAAACAGCCTGTATTATGTTTCAGAGGTCAAACTAGTTAAATTTAAGATGCTTTTGGGGGCTTTGAAGTAAGCTTATTTTCCTTCTCAAAATTCAATTAAGAAAAATGCCACATAAAATTTTATATTTGTGATAAGAAGACAACACCCTTATCATACCAACATTTCAGTACAGAACAATTTTTACAGGCATATCAGATTATTATTCAGAAAACATCAATGCTGAAGGAAATAGAGTTTAGCTTTACTCACCTTGCATTGTTCAGCGTTTGTCCAAAAAGCTCATTTTGTAAAATATTTGGTGGGGATGAGAAAACCCCATGAAAATGAGATAAGACAGAATTGCAGACCTGGCGCAATGTCTCAAATTGCATTTTCTTTCTTTCCCCCCCCCCCTTCTCTTATTTTTCCTTACCACCTGTCTTTAAAGTCATCTATTTGCAGACACCATCAAATAAAAACATGCCAATCAAGTTCCATATTTCTCCTGAGCTCTGTAGAAACTGTGCTTAAATGAGCAGAGGTTGATAGTTAATTGTACAGTCATTATTCTTCTAATTCAGTCGTAGAAGATTCAGTGCCCGTACAGCTTTCGGCTTTCTCCTGACTGTAGCAAGAATTCTAAACAGCAGTAAGCTTTTTGGGCATTCCCAGCTGAAGTGTGAAGCTGAGCTGCTCTCATGGACTCTACTTATATTTCTCTAAGCCTATTAAAAACACGCAACGAATAGATGCTGTCGTCAGGAGTTTCAGCACATCTGGCTGCCAGCAATAAAATCTCAGAAGTAATAAAAATGGGGACAAGGTATCTTCTCAATGTTACTACTGGGTAAGAAGGAGAGGAGTTCTGCATTTCCCAACCCTTTTTTCTTTCCCTGGAAAACAAGCAACTCCAGCAACAGAGTATGTAGGTCTCTTCACTGTGCAGGCTGCTGCATAGGACCAGAACCCTCTAAAAATAAGCGGTATATCCTTCTTTTGATATCGTGAAGCAATAAGACAGACAATACAGACAATAGGGCTTTTATTGCCTGCATTCACAGTGCTGTGCTTCCAAAGAGACATTTGGAAAACATGAACTTATTCATCTTAACTTCTTCATTTGAAAATGTCTTCCTTTGTTTTTAAAGAAAAATGAGTAACATTCAATCCAGTCTCTTTCCAAAGGCCGTACATATTGACTACATGATTATTTGTGCAATTTTAGAAAAAAATTATACTCTGCTACTCTATCAATTAAAACTCACTTAGGCAGCACACATTGAATGTGAACTTTTCCACAAGTCAAAAAACACAACTAAGGCCAGGGACTTTATCAACTATTATTAATTTATTTCAATAAATGGTGGTCATCGCATTTCTCAGAAAAGAATATTTCCTGAAGGCTCCAATTGTCTTAGAGTACCTCAGATCACCATCCATTCTTAAAAGAGTAATTCTGGTTTAGATCAAATGTTTGGGTTATTAAATACCCATGTGCATCCAATCTTACTACAAAAGATGCTCTAAAAGTTGTGTGTAAACCAAATTTTAAAAGTCAACTCACTCACAGGGGCAATTAATATTTTTATTGCTCTTTAACTACTCCTAAACCATGACATTTCTATAACAAGTATATCCCTTTTAGGCCTTTTTTACCTCAACTTTTAGCCCTCACCCTTTCCATCCCCTTCCACACATATACCACTAGCAACAAATAACCAGGCACTTAAATACACTAAGAAGTTTTTTTAAAAACTGGTGAATTCTTTGTTGACATGAATAAGCATTTCACAAAAGAGCAACACAAAATAAACATGTAATAATATAAATTTTGAAATGACACAAGATAAACATGTAATAATGCAAATTTTTAAGTAATTTCTTTCTTTTAGAAATTAAGATGTTTAATTATGGGTTTGTCCTCAACCAAGAGTGCCCCTGTTTTGCTTATTATTTATTATTTTATATTTTTATGGGTGCACATTCATCTACTTATGAAACATATATATGTAATAACTATAAAGTATTTTTTGGCTTATAAAGTACTTCTAAATTTATTTTTTTAATATCCAGAAAATGTGAGCAAGTGGCAGTTCTGCCTTTGTTTCATAAATGAAAAGAAACTGAGGCCTTAAAAGATTGAAGATCACACAGCTTATATAAATAGAGTATCTGAATGAAGATCTCTGCCTTGGACTCCACATCACATGCCCCTTTCCTATCATTCTGTCTTCTATGTGCACACACACACACACACACACGCACATACACACACACACACACGCACGCACACACACACACACACAGACATCCATTGTGAATAGATCAGTCTCTATACATGAATAGGAAAACTACCTGCCAGTGACCTAATCAAAGATATTTCAGTTAGAGCAAACATCCCAATGGTTTTAATTCATAAGTAACTTTAAATAGATTTCTTTCCTTTCACTCAAACAGAAGCAACCTGATATGCTAAAAATCTTAAGCTTCTGATCATAAGTGAATTTTTTATGTCTATAAAAGGTCAATTTCTATAAGTGGAAACACATTTTTAAAATTCTTAATTTCAAAGCTCATACTAACTGTGATGAATTTGTATGTGCATATATGTATGTATGTATATATTTCCCCCTTGCAGGTAGGTTTAATTTGTATAAATAATCAAAAGCCCTTTTGAAGTTAAGTCTGTTAAGTAAGGTGTTACACTGCAAAGCACTCTTCATTGCTATAAAAAAAAGAAAAAAGTTTCTTTTGTTTCAGAGTTGGATCTGAAGACAAGGTCATAGGAAGAGTTCCAAAAAATGGTCTCAGCAATGGAAACATCACTAGAATGAACTGCAAAATTACTTCTTTAAAGACTAAAGAAACAGCAACTACCTTCCTCAGACCCTTCTTTTCCAGCTCTCACTATACAACACACACTACTGGTCAGCTTTCTCTTCGGTCCCTCAACATTCTAGAAGTGCTTTCTTCCACTTCCCCCTCCCCTTACCAACCTTTCACCTGCTCCCGTTCATTCTTAAGGATTCAAATGTCACTTTCTCAAGAAGACTTTCTCTGACTTAGCTTAGGTCCCCTCTTACGCACTTTCATCATACCCTGTACTCGTTCTTCATGCATTTGATAAAAGTGTAACTATATATTTACTTGAAAAAAAAAGTGTTTAATGTCTTTCACCCTCAGTTCCATGAGGTTAAGGCTAAATATTGTTTTATTCTATAGCATAGTGCCTAGCACAAAGTAAGTACTTAATAAATATTTGTTGAATGAACAGATGTCTATATTTTATTGAAAAGGTAATTAGCTTTTAGTCACATCCCATAAGTAGGATAAGAAACTGCTCAGGGCTCAATTTGGTTCTTTGTTTCCGTGTTTACTTTAGCCAGCCACATCCTATTATAAGGTTCATAAATACAAAAGCAACCAATATTTGCAATCAAAACCATTGTGTAATTTGTTGGAATATCCTGAATATTTTAAGAATGTTTACAGCTAATATTTGTTTTACATTTTCTATACACTGTAAGCCACATGTAACATAAATACCAGAAGCTTCTACGATGAGAGAAAGAACATGGCACTTGGAGTTTATTGGCCTAGATTTAAGTATTGACTCCAAACCTAACCAGCCATTATACCTCAAGACATCCACTTTATATACTTGGGCTATGGTTTCTTCAAGCTACATCATTCACCTCGCAGGGCTATTATTATATTTGAACATGTAATGTATATAAACACATTTTATAAACTTTAAGGTACATAGTAATTGGAAGTAACCTCACTATGAGCTACCTAAGGAATCACATTATTGGAACCAGGATTCTAACAATTATGTCCTTTTATTTATCATGCTTGTTCATGCATTTCTTTATGAATTTCTTTTGTGTAAGGCTCTATCCTTCTGTCTGTTGGATGTTGACAGGATACAATGCTGATACTCACCTCTTTCTGGGAAAATTAGATAATTAGTTCTATATTTACACTGAGTCCAGCAGAGAAGCATTAAGTCTCACAAATGAAGTTGATGGTGGAAATTTGGCTGTACTATTATAATCTTTTGTACCTCACCGATAATGACAAAGCAAACTAGAGCTCTCCCAGAAGAGGTGTTAAGAAACTTCTAGCAGCAGAGGCAATTTTATTAAAGAAGATTTCTTTTTTTTTTTTTAATTTTTTTTTCAACGTTTATTTATTTTTGGGACAGAGAGAGACAGAGCATGAACGGGCGAGGGGCAGAGAGAGAGGGAGACACAGAATAGGAAACAGGCTCCAGGCTCTGAGCCATCAGCCCAGAGCCCGACGCGGGGCTCGAACTCACGGACCGCGAGATCGTGACCTGGCTGAAGTCGGACGCTTAACCGACTGCGCCACCCAGGCGCCCCTAAAGAAGATTTCTAAACAGCATATCAACACGTGAAAAAGTTCAAGCTAAGTAATCAAAGAATTCAAATAAAAATAATCACATTAAAGTGTATGTTTGCCCATGAAATTGGCAAAGTATTGTCCGGAGAGTCAGAGAAGAGGCACCGTCTCATATCAGATTTACTGATAGAGTGCATATGGGTAGAACCTTTCTGAGAAATATTTAGTATTATGTACCAAAACTTTAAAAGTGCTCAAAAGCTGACAGAACACTGGAAGAATAAACACTAAAATGTTAATATTGATTATTTCTGGGTGAGACATCACATTTTTTTCTTCCATTGTATTTCTTTATACATTAACCACAAAAAAAGCCCAAAGTTTAATCTACCTGTAAGTAGAGAATTCTACACTTACAATGAAACCATAACCATAACAAATTAAGTATGATGTCAGCCCATGAGCTTTTTCTTAGCAATGCTTAAGTAAATCAAATATTAGCTTATTAGTTTTCACGTGAATAGCTATATGCATTAGCAGAGGTATTCTCTTCTTTGTCAGGAAGTTCCTAAGATTCTATAACAACTCAAATAGTTTAGTTAGTACTATGAAACATCCAAAGGAGAGGGGAAAAAAACCACTTAGCACTAACTTGTTTATTATGTCATCCTCAAAAATACTTGAAGTATAAGCTCTTAAATTAAAATTACTTAAGAGTCTTGGTTTGCAAATGCCTAATGGCTGTGAGCTAAATGTCTTAAGAAATTCACCACAAACTCAAAACCTAAATGAAAGCATAAAAATTGGGAACTTATTCTCTTCTAAATAACAACACAAGCCTCTTACTTGGTAAGGCTCAATATCCCTCATGGCATATTTCAATTTTATAGTTTTAGAGATGTCTGGGTTTATTTTGAATTTTTAGGAGTACGAAAGTGTGCCTACTAAAACGCTCCATACAGGGCGCCTGGGTGGCTTAGTCAGTTAAGCGACTGAATCTTGATTTTGGCTCAGGTCATGATCTCACGGTCCGTGAGTTCGAGCCCTGAATCAGGCTCTGTGCTGATAGTGCAGAGCCTGCCTGGGATTCTCTCTCTCCTCTCTCTGCCCCTCCCCTGCACATGTGCGCTCTCGCTCTCTCTCTCTCTCTCTCTCAAAATAAATAAATAAAATTTAATAAATAAAATGCTCCACACATGCAAACATTTAAACATAGCTAATCAATAACTGAAACTGTATGATGTATAAAATGTATAATCTATAACAAAAATACCAGAAACGTGTTAAAGGAATTTTTTGTTTTCTTAAAATATACATCTATGGTTCTATCTACATAATTGAAACAATTGCACTGTCTCTTCTGTTGCATTATTCTTGTTCCATTGGCTATTTGAAGCATCTGACTGATAAAAATCTAAGGGTTATATATAAGAAAGATGGTCCAGAGAACAAGTTGTCTTCATATGTTTTTCAAATTAATGTCATGCATTGTAAATATTTCCCTGAGGCAAGACCATAGAACCATTTACTTCAGGGATAAGAAATAAGCAAATAAAGGCAGATGATGAAATTTTGAACAAAAGCACAGAAGGGAAAAGTCACTCAATAAAGGTAAATTGGCTTGTGCCTCAACTTAGTGTGGACAATATTTAAGGAAGATCGGCTTACATAAGCATACTACAAATCTAAATATTCCAGAGTAAAATCATAGAACAGTGTAGTTCAAAATACCTACAGTGGTTTTCACAATAAGTTTTTAAGAACACGTTGACACTGTTATTTTCTGATGTACAAAAAAATTCTGTAGTATTTCCCGGGGCTCAAACTCTATATCTACCTGTCCCTAATTTGGGTCGTTGCTGCAGAACGGATTTCTACTAGTTTCTATCATCTGATTTGGAAAGGAAAGGGGGGGCACCGTGAAAGCCACCACAGATGCATGAAGCCCCACCATCACTATCCTGTCTCTGACTCCTCTTTCTGGGCCAGAAATAGGAGGGCTAATACTACTACACTTTGGCTCGGGCTGCATTATCATGAGAGGTGTTACAGGGTTGCTTCAACAGTCCAGTGCCAAGCAGCTCTTACCAGAGTAGTTCCCGCTCCTACAAGCTGGCAGCAATAGCAATTTTTCTTCCATTGGATGCAAGAGTCAGACCTAGATTTAAGCTCCAGAATGAAAATGTCCAGAGTGATTATCTAATCTGATGCCTAGAGATTCTACCTATTAGAAGAAAGAGAACCAAGATCTCTGAAAACACGACTCGGTTAAGTCTCTCCACTGTTAGGAAAACTAGTTCCAAGTAGCTACTTCCCTGATAACTGTCAAGAGAATCCCTGGAAGCAATACAACAACTTCAGGGGGCTATGTCACTATGAACATGAGCCAACTCAATCTCTAATAACTGTATTCACCAGGAACCACAGTATAAGAAATGTTTATAGCTTTGGGACTCCAAGCACTCACCTAAGCTTACAAACTGACTGCACATTGTTTGTACATGAAAACTGGAAATAATAATCATTGGCGCAACTATAAATTGTTTTAGCAAAATACGGCAGCAAACAGAATACTACGCAATAATACTGGCCTCCGAGAGTTCGCATCCACAGTTCTTTTCTTTCATGCAATTTCCTTCTACTCATTACATCATGAGGGACTGGAAACATCACAAATACACCAAGATATTATCTCACTACATGTGGATGTAGGGAAATGAATTAGGAAGCTAAAGCATTAGTCAAAGCAACATATTAGCTGGCTTGAATTTAAATGATTACAGTAAGATGGAGACAAAGAGGACTAAAAAGGCAGATGTTGAATCAACAGGACATAATGATTGATTTGCACAGGTTGGGAGGCAGAGTATGAGGGTCACAAGAGGAGTCAAAAATGACTCTCAGATTTCTCTCTTAAGTAGCCAAGCATATAGTCTTAAAATTTGCTGAAAAAGAAAATGCTAAAGGAAGAGCAGACTGAGGGAGAAGGAAGGGGAAGATGATGAGTTGTTGAATTTAAGCAGCATGCAAGATAGCTAAAAAGGCAAATAAGTAAGCAATTGGACAAATAAGTAAGCAAATAAGTAAGCAATAAGTAATCGCCCTGGAGTTCAGAAGAGAGTTCTCAACCGTAGATATAAATTCAGGAAGCATCACCGTGTTGGTAAGGATTTCAATCAAGTGAGTAAATGAGATCACCCAAAGAGAAAGTTCAAAATGAAAAGGAAAAATAAAAGTTTAAAACAGAGCACGAAGGAACTAAGTTCCACAGTAACTCATCAGGTAAAGAAGAACCAACTAAAGGAGGAAAGAGAGGAACAGCCACAAAAGTAGGAGGGAAATCAGGAGAGTGTGGTGACCCAGAAGCCAATAAAAGGCAGTGTTTTAAGAAGAATGGTATAATCAACTCTCTGTTACATATTCTGTCATCTGGAAATTGAAGAATTGCCATGTGTGATCCTGTGCCTCAAAACAATTCTCCTGAAAAGCGTTCTTTTAGCCTGAAATCACTCACTCTAATAGGACCCAAACCTAGCCTAGGAAAATAGACTGGGAACAGACGACATTTAAGCTTCCTTCTTTTACCCCCTTTCCTTCCTTGGTAAAAGGTAAGCAAACAAAATTGTTAGTCTTGGTTCAGCCAAAGCAGAAGACCTTATGCAAATAAACTCATGCAAATCTGCAGGCATCTTGATCCAATGTTACCAACTTAAAAATACAATTAGACATGCTTGACCCTTACAAATGAACAGAGATCAAGATTAATCAGAGAACCCAGCTACTTATGAGTGATTAAGCACCAAATTTGAAAGTAGAAAGTATAATACAAACAAGACCTGTTCTATCAATTTTCCATCTAGCTTTCCCTTTTCCCTTTCTGTTTCCTTCCTAAAATGACTTGTTTATTTATTATTGAATCTATTTTAGAAACCTCTTGGTTCTAACGATATTTGTCATGATGAAGAATAACATTTATTTTATGTGTGAATCGAGCCACCAATGATTTTATTGTTATACTATTTCCTATCTTTTTTTAAAACTTTTCTTAAGGTTTATTTACTTTTGAGAGAGACAGAACACGAGCAGGGGAGGGGCAGAGAGAGAGGGAGACACAGAATCTGAAACAGGCTCCAGACTCTGAGCTGTCAGCAGAGAGCCTGATGGGGGTTCGAACTCACGAGCTGTGAGATCATGACCCGAGCCAAAGTCAGACGCTTAACCAAGTGAGCTACCCAGGTGTCCCTATACTATTTTCTATCTTAAAAGAACTTCCCTTGAACCCAAATTCCCTTCGAGGTACTGCTCCATTTTTATGCTCCTCTTCACAGCAAAAGTTCTTCAAGGAATTGTCTTTAGTTGCTATGTCTACTTCCTCACTTCATATCCTCTTCTCAGTCCATGACAATCAATTTTCCATCTTTAATACTCCATCAAGATAGCTCTCATCAATGACTTCCATATTGCCAAATTCAAATGCAGTCCTCCATTCTTCTCTTTTTTGAGCTTTTTTTTTAAAATTCCAGTTAGTCAACATACAGTGTTATAGTACTTCCATCTCTGTTCTTTTCTTAACATAACTCCCCTCCACAGCATTTGATACTGATGTTATGCTGCCCATGGTCCTTTAACCATTTTTTTTTGTCTTCTTTGTTCTTGAAACACATTCTCCTGATTTTCTTCTTCCTCAGTAGCAATTTTTTCTCAGGGTCTTTTGCCGGCATCTGAATGTTGGGAATGTCCAAGGCTCTATTGTGACCATGTTATCAACCTCTTCTGTTCTTTTTTTGTTGTTTTGTTTAAGGTAAATTCTACCCCCAACATGAGGCTCAAACATACACTTCAAGTTCAAGAGTTGCATGGTCTACCAATTGAGCCAGCCAGGTGCCCTAACGTTTTCTGTTGCTCAATCTACATGCTCTACATGATTTAAATCCATGGCCTTAAATACCTCGTACATGTTATATCTTTGTCTTTATCTTCCCCTAGAACTCCAAACTCATATAACTATCAACTTGACATCCCCAAATGGGAATCAGAAGGTCATCTCAAATATATGTCCAAACAAAATTTCTGATTTCCTCATCCAAATCTGTTCCTCCTCAGTTTTTCCTATCTTGGAACAAGACCATGGTTTACCTAGGAATTATTCTTGATATCCCTCCTTCTTTGACACTCTACCACCTACATCCAATCTATCAGTAGGTTCTGTCAACTCTATCTTCAAAATGGAACACAAATCCATCAAAATTTACATCTTGCTACAATTCAAATTCAAGCTAGCAATATCTGTCTCACAGACCATTTCAATAGCTTCCTAATTTCTTTTTTTATTATTATTTTAACATTTATTTACTATTGAGAGACAGAGAGACACAGAGTGTGGGCAGGGGAGGGGTAGAGAGAGGGAGCTGAAGTAGGCTCCAGGCTCTGAGCTGTCAGCACAGAGCCCGACACGGGGCTCGAACTCACAAACTGTGAGATCATGACCTGAGCTGAAGTCAGTCGCTCAACCAACTGAGCCACCCAGGCACCTCTCTTCCTAATTTCTCTGTGCATCAATACCTGTCTCCTACAACCATTCTCCACACAACATAATGACCACACAAAAACATAAATAATATTATGTTCCTTCCATGTTTAATCCCTACGATGGCATCCTATCACATTTAAAATAAAATCTAAACTCTCTCATTTTACAGAAAGTAGAGAGCTGCAGTTTTTCTTCGTCCAAGTGGTTGGTGACAAAGTTAGAATGAGCATCCACATCTCCTTACAATGCAGCACTCCTTACTAAGTACTATCATGGCTCTCATTTAAAACATAAGCTAACTTTATAGTTTAAAAGTGCCCCCAGGATGTAAAAAAAGAAATGATAGGAAAACACAAATAAAAAGATCACAGTAGGCTTGGACATAAACATAACTCCCAAATCTCATTTTTTTGAGGGAGTAAAACGCAAAGATGCACCAAAGCACTGCATCAAAATATATTCAGACAGGAAAGGGAAATATTCCAATGAAAAAAAATCAAATTTTCATAATCCTCCCCCCACTCACATGACTCTAATTCTTATTAAGCAAAGTCGACTATAAGAAATAGGTTTCTTACCACCTTCCAGTGATTTTAAATCATAACTCAAAACTTTCAACCATGTCAAGTAATTTACATAAGTAAATTTCAGATATATATCACAGACGCCAAAAGCAATTTCACCCCACAAGTTTGAGTGCATATATTCTGTAGTATCATAGCCATGAAAAATATAAACTTTTTGTGAGAGATGTGACTAAAATTTGCCAGTTCTGCTCTATCAACGCAGATCAATTCTCGTGCAGAGAAAAGGAAGACGAAAATAGTTGAAGAGATTGGATAAATAGAAAACTCAAGAATCTGAAAATATTACTGAGGAAAAATAAATTGAAAACTTAACATCTAAGAAAAAGACAAACAAAAAAGTGCCCAGGTGGAAAGTTATAAAAAGAAAGAAGAACTGAAAAAGAACAAAATAAAAGGGGGTTTTATCAGTAGAGAGGGGAGGTCACCCTTAAGTTTAATTTTCCAGTTCAAGCACTGTGTAATTATGTAAGCACAGTGAGAACTGTTCCACCAATAACCTTCAAACCAACCTGGAAAGACCTTTCCAGACAAAGAGCTTCCAATCATACCTCAAAACTTCCAACTGTGTTAAATAATATATACAAGCATCTTGCAGGTATATAGCACAGAAATAAAAATAGTTGGTTATAAGTAAGAACAATTTTTATTCTCTACTCTGCTTATTTTTGCTGCATTATTTGTCTGAAAAAAACTAGAGTAGCCATAGATTACTACAGAAGAAATCCATATGATCTGTATTAATGTTCCTAACTGTACCCCAAATTTTAGGACAATAGCAATTTATCATGTTTTGAGCTATCTTGAGATGCATGAGACTAACTCTGTCTTCGAGATTTTTAAGGATAAAAGAGATCTCACAAAATTAAAACTAAAACGCTTGTGAGAAACATGCACTAGTACTAAGTAATGCACTCACAATTAAAGATAAAAGACATACACAATTAAAAATAAAGAGACAATTTCTATAAATTTCTTATTAAAAAAAAATTGTACAAACTCTTCTGAGTTCTAAACTAAATCTCTCAATGGCTATAACATTGTAGGTAAAGGCTACAGTCAAAACATGCCTTCAAGAAAAACCCTGTCCAATTCACTACATTTTAAACATATTCCTACCTATTCCTCCTAGAAACTCTAGTCAACAGGGTCACCTAGAAGACTCTCCCAGTTGGTTAAGTGTCCAACTTCGGCTCAGGTCATGATCTCATGGTCCATGAGTCCGAGCCCCACGTCAGGCTCTGTGCTGACAGCTCAGAGCCTGGAGTCTGCTTCAGATTCTGTGTCTCCCTCTCTCTCTGCCCCTCCCCCACTCAAGTTCTCTCTCTCTCTCTCTCTCTCTCAAAAATAAATAAACATTAAAAAAATTATTTAAAAAAAAGAAACTAAAGTCAACAAAGATCTTTTACATTTGTTTATCAAGAGGAGCAGAGGAAATAAACCACATGGACAAACTCAAGGGCATAACCAGAAATAAAGTAAAAAATAGGGAAGGAAGCTGAGAGTTTCATATAGTTTAGGTTATCTTATATAATTCTGTGTATACACAATTAAATACTCTATTGGTAATGGAATAAGAGACTAACAAAAATTTTTTCTCTAATTTAGCAATTCTCAAAATTATAGTCTAATGACCTCAGGGGGGATTCCAAGACTCTTTCAGAGGATCTCCAAGGTCAAACCTATATGCATAATAATATTAATACATTATTTGCCCTTTGGACTCTCATTCTCTTTTGGGTGTTACAGTAGGGTTTTCCAGAGGCTAAATTACATGTGATATCTCAAGATACTGACTACAGACGAAGATAAAAGAATCCAGCTGTCTTCCACTAAATCAAACATCAAAGAGATTTGCAAAAATGTAAAATAATGCCAATTTTCTTACTAAGTTTTTCTTTTCTTTTTGAAATATGTTGTGTTAGTTCTCTATTGCTGCAAAACAAATCTCCACAATCATGATGACTTAAAAAAAAATACACTTATTATCTTATGGTTTCTATAGAAACTGTCAGGAGTCCAAGTATGGTTTCAAGGGTGTAATCAAGGTGTTGGCTGAACCACGTTCCCTTTGGAGCTTAGGGTCCTTTTCCAAGCTAAGATGATTGTTGACAGAATTCAGTTCGTTGTGACTCTAAGACTGAAGTCTCCTTTTCCTGCGTTCAGCTCCCAGAGACTCCCCCCTCAGATCCCTGACATACATGCTTCCCACAGCCCCTCACTACATGGTAAGTGACTTCTTCGAAGCCAGAGAAAAAACTCTGGCTTCGGTCTAAGACACAGTCTCACGTAATGTAATGTCATCACAGAAACGACCATCCCACCATTTTTGCCATATTCTTTTAGCTAGAAGCAAGTCGCAGGTTCCATACATACTCAAGGGAAGGGCAAACCTCACTGTAGGTCAACTTAGAACTCCACTTACTCCTTATGGTTAGTTAAAACTTAGTGGGTTTAGGGGCGCCTGGGTGGCGCAGTCGGTTAAGCGTCCGACTTCAGCCAGGTCACAATCTCGTGGTCTGTGAGTTCGAGCCCCGCGTCAGGCTCTGGGCTGATGGCTCAGAGCCTGGAGCCTGCTTCCGATTCTGTGTCTCCCTCTCTCTCTGCCCCTCCCCTGTTCATGCTCTGTCTCTCTCTGTCTCAAAAATAAATAAATGTTAAAAAAATAAAATAAAAAACTCAGTGGGTTTAGTGTTTATTTAAATTAATTAATAAAGGTATATTTTAATTCTCAGGTTTTATTTCTAATATGGTAAATGCCAACAAATATAATCTATATACACAAAAACTCTTTGAGGTCCTCAATTATTTTTAAGTTTGTAAAGAGATCTCAAGACCAAAATGTTTGAGAACCACTGCTCTAATCTAAGCTGGCTCTTATATATTTGCTTTCTCCGATATCTGACACATGAGAAAAGATAAGAAAATTTACTTTCTGCCAGTAGTGTTCCTATCTTAGTACAAATAAGTGGTAAGCATGCTCCCCATATCGAATGAAATTTAAAATTGAGGAAATTATCCAAATTATTCAGCTTTCCATATCATTCAGCTTGAAATTTTGAACCATGATTATTTACTTTTGTAAATGTTTAACTATTCCCCACCTAATCCCATACTTTCACGATTTTAGGGAATTGCAGGAGCAATGTCCTTGGGTAGAAAACACAGGTAGGTTCTATGCATAACTAAAACAGGGATTGTTTATCTATAGTAACATGCAAAAAGGTAGAGAATATGAGCACAGATGCTTCGATATAAATAAGTGTAAAAGAATTCAAAGGCTCCACCATGATACTAACTGCTTTCATTCATGTTATTATGGATTGATAAATTTAGATGCCTGAATCCTCAAACAATTAAAGGTATTAAGTAGGAAAAGATGTCTTGATCTTGATTTCAAGGTTTGACTCCAACTCCCTTGTTTGTTTGTTTGTTTGTTTTAACTCTGGTGAGATATGTTAGACCTTGTATGAGCCTTAGAAAGCCTATTTGTTCTTGCACCTTAAGCTTCAGTATCCAACATGGCAAAGCCAGTGGCTAGCTTCTTAGTCTCACCCTTCTTCCTCTATGATCTTCCAAAGGGGACTGCCCAGTTGTTTCATCCCAGAACTGTCTTATCACATCAGCTACAGGAGATGAAAATATACAGTGAAAAAAAAAATGGAAGTAGTTATTTATCCCAACCAAGTTTCATATATTACCACTTTATTCACTTTATTAAAGATCTAAAAAACACTTCTACACTCACCAGTCCTCATCCTTGCCCACCTTAGTGTAAGCAGTCCAATTTTGTAGCCTTTATCCATTATATCCCTGACCAATATCAGAACTGTTTTACTTGGTATATATCAGGGTATGGGGAGAGGTGGGTGAGATGCCCTAGAAGTCAGTATATCACATTAATATCACCATAAAAGCCAAACTACAAACACTCCCATAGCTCATTGTTCACACTAAAACTGTCAATATATCAATAGACTCTCACACTAAAACTGTCAATATATCAATAAACATACAGTAAAAAAAAAAAAAAATGGTGGGGCTCCTGGGTGGCTCAGTCGGTTAAGTGCCAGACATCAGCTCAGGTTCTAATCTCATAGTTCGTGAGTTCGAGCCCCACATCGGACTCTGTGCTGTCAGCTCAGAGCCTGGAGACTGCTTCAGATTCTGTATGTCTCTCTCTCTCTCTCTCTCTTTCTGCCCCTCCCCCGCTCATTTAAAAATTGGTGTAAAGAATTATATAAGCATATATACTAATATTAGTTAAGAACTTGTTATAGCTTATTAAATCTTATATTTTTATGCATGAATGACTTGAGAAATCCAAGATACACATTAGTGTTGGAATGAATTATAGTCTCACCAATGGTCTCACAAATGGTTTGGTGTTAACCAATAATTTTCTCAGCAATTACTTAAAAAAGAGTGTTTCTGGCTAACAAAACCACCACCACTGACTAACAAATTATTCCATCTTAATGTCTTTCTAGCTTTCCTTTCCTTCCAACTTTACTTTCTTTGATATAATGATCAGTACCAAAACAAAACCATATTTAAGTGAATATATGGCCTTCAAAAGAAGCTTGTTAAAAATGAGTTTATGGACACTTTTTTTTTTCTCAAGAAATAGTAAGCAACAAGTTCGGTCTAAGTCAATTAAATGTCACTGATTAGGAGAATGGATATTGGCTTATAATATTTGAGGTAAGACTGAAAAGCAACTAATTCTAAAGTGACCAATATAGTCAAGTCATACTGTCAAGGAAGTAGGTAACAACTTTCCAAGACTTTGAATAAGAAAGACAAAATAACTGAACCAAAGGCAAAATTTCTGTAAGTCAAAGGAAATTAACTGACTGAACGTCTCTGTGTGAAAAGTAAAAAGGTGCCAAATCCAGCCAGAGACACAGAGGGAAAAATGTCACTGGAATTATCCCAAAGATACTGGCAGACAAAAAGGTAAGTTGAAATTGGAATAAAATATGGTTCTAAGATAGAGATCAGAAGGTACATGGAAAAGTTAAAGTTGGAAATAAGTGTTCTATTATAATGTTTTATTCTGCGGGCACATGGGTGGCTCAGTCAGTTAAGCATCTGACTCTTGGTTTCAGCTCAGGTCATGAGCCTACAGTTTGTGAGTTCAAGCCCCACCTTGGGCTCCACGCTGACAGTACGGAGCCTGCTTGGATTGTCTCTCTCCCCCTCTCTCTCTGCCCCTCCCCTACTTGTGTGCTCTCGCTCTCTCTCTCTCTCTTAAAATAAATGAACTTAAAAAAATTTTTTTAATGTTTTATTCTGTCTCCAGCATTTTTAAAAGAGAAGAAGATAGCATGATTTTCAAATTATTAGTGAGACATCCCCAGAATGAGTACAGCTGCCATGACTTATAAAAATAGACTTGATATTTTTTATCCATATGCTCAGGAATAAATATGTAACCTGAGTAGTTTGATATCTATTGATGAAATTAAATTCATAATTTTAAAAAACCTAGCCACATGAAAACTCCAGGCATCTGGCATCAGAGGCAAATTCCACCAAACATTTGGAGAAGAAATGATAACAGTTGTACACAAACTCTTACAGAAAACTGAAGATAGAAGATGACTTCCTAACCCATCTTAGGAGGCCAGCATTCCCCAGATACCAAAACTAAAAATATATATTAGAAGGAAAGGAATCTACACACCTAAATCCTTCATGAATATAAGTTAAAAATTCTCTAAAAGGACATCAGTAAATCAAATCCAGCAATATATAAATAGAACAATACCATCATGACCAAAAGGGGCATTCCAGGAATGCAAGGCTGGTACAACACTTGAGAACAGTATAACTTACTACATGAACAGATTAAAAAAGAAAAATCAAATTATCATCTCAATAGAGGCAGAACAAAACACCTGACAACATTCCACAGCCAATCACTCAGCAAACTAAGAATGGAAGAGGAATTCCTTAACCTCATAAAGGATATCTATGTAACACCTACAATTAACATCACATTTGACTGTAAAAAAGTCAAAGCATCAACCATAAGATTGGAAAGAAGGTAAAGATGTCACCTTTAACACTGAGGTGGATGCACTAGCCACTAAAATAGTACAAGAAATGGAAACACACTGCTTACAAACTGAAAAGAAATAAAGCTGTCTTTTTTTTACACATGACACCATCATCTATATAAAAAATCTCAAAGAATGTTTAAAAACATAGTGTGGTACTGTCCCAGGACAGCCAAATAGACCAATAGGACAGAATAGAGAAGTCAAAAATGACCCAACTACATACAGAAATATGTGATAAACAGGTGCTACCAAAATCCAGTAGTGGGCAAGTGGATTATTTAATAGCTGCTGCTGGGAACCCTGGCTCACCATATGGGGAGATTAAACTTGAACTTATATTTTGTCATAACTACAAGTAAATTCAGACTGATTAAAGACATATATGAGAAAGGCAGAGCATAAAAGCTAATCACAGAAAGTGCAAAAGAATATTTCTAGGATCTTTGAGTGAGGTCTGACTTCTTAATCATGACTAAAAGATCACAAACTATAAAGTAAAGAAAGTAATGAATTTTACTACATCAAAATAAGAATGTTCAACAAAGACACTGAAGATGAAAATGACAGGGAGCTAATTTTTTTTCAATTGGGCAAATAACATATATAAACAATTCACAGCTATGGCAGCCCAAATTGCTAACAAGTATATGAAGGAATTCCTGACTTCAGCGTGATCAGGAAATTTCAAATTAGAACAAAAATACCCCTTAAGATCTACCAGACTGGCAGAACGCAAACGTCTGAATATTACTATTAGTAATTAGATGAGGATTCACAAATCCTCAAGCACTGCAGGTAGGAGCATGGACAGAGACATTCTTGAAAACAGAAACTAGTTAAACAAAATATATATACCCTATGTTACAGGAATTCCACATCTAGATATACACACTTCAGAGGAAGACTTGCATAGGTCCATGGGAGGCATGTTCCAAGGATGTTCGCTGATTCACTGTGTGCGGTAGTGAGGAGTTTTCACATAGCCTAGATTCTCCATCACTAATGGATTGTCAAATAAAATATGATACATACTAGAAATATGTATTAGCTTACTACTGCTGCCATAACAAATTCCCACAAATTTAGTGGTTTAAAACAATACCAGTTTATTGTCTCAGTTTTGTATGCCAGATGTCTAGTGGAAGCTTCGATGGACCAAAATCAAGGTGCCAGATGAATTTTTAGAGGCTCTAGGAAAGAAAAATTTTTTTTGTTCTTTGCTCCTTCATGTTGCAGGCAGAATTCAGTTCCTTGAGGCTGTAGACCAAGGTCACTATTTTCTTGCTGGCTATAAACTGAGAGTGGTTCCCAATTTCTAGATGCTACAGAATGGACTTACGGTCCCCTTCCTTATCCTCAAACTCAACAATGGCCAGTCAAGTCTATCGGGCTTTGAATCCCTCCTTTTCCTTCTTCCATTTCATCTCATTGACCCAGTCAGGAAAGGT
Source organism: Leopardus geoffroyi (assembly GCF_018350155.1). Classification (NCBI taxonomy): domain Eukaryota; kingdom Metazoa; phylum Chordata; class Mammalia; order Carnivora; family Felidae; genus Leopardus; species Leopardus geoffroyi. The sequence goes on from NC_059338.1 coordinate 104,529,251, forward strand.
TCTCTACTTTTAAGAACCCAAATGAGTAGACTGGACTCATCTAGAAAATCCAAGATAATTTTCCCATCTCAAGATCTATGGACATCTTTAGAGACCATTATTCTGTCTACCACAGAATATAATGCAACAATAGACTAATATCTCTACATAAATAAGTCTTTTCAAATGTAGCATCTAAAGCACCACATCATTTATGTAATTTAAAACATGTACATACACAATACAAGATTTTTTTTTATTATTCCAAGATCCATATTTAGGTGGGGAAAGAATACAACAGAAAAGCCCTATAGGGATCACTTAAACGCCATAAACTGATAAATATGACTAACAAAACTTACATCTGAGAACCAAAATAAATTAAAGAGTGGCAGAAGAGATATTAATGATCTAGGAACATCAACACTATACAAGTTTCTTTCCTACTATTTTTATATCATCTTCTGTCTTTAAATTTTTTTCATTAAAATTCTGTTAAAGTTTTAACAAACCTATAAAACCTCCCCCAAAGTGCCCTATGTAATTCCATCATTTAAATGTGTTCATTTAATTCTTTAATTCCATAGATTTCTTATTATTTATTTATTTATTTATTTATTTATTTTTGAGAAAGAGAAAGCTCAAGCAGGGGAGGGGCAGAGAGGGGGGGAGAGACAGAATCTCAAGCAGGCTCCACACTGTCAGTACAGAGCCCAACATGGGGCTTGATCTCACGAACCATGAGATCATGACCTGAGTCGAGATCAAGAATTGGACACTTAACCGAATGAGCCACCCAGGCACCCCTCTAAGTCCATATATTTCTAAGTTATATTTTGTTACATTTGTTTTTACCAAATTCAAATAGTTAGACGACTACATCATTAGTCCTGACTTCCTGGATTATAAATTCTTATGGCATAGAGCATCTTCTACCTTTTTTTGTATTTCTCTTTCTATATGAGTGTTATAAAGTATATACTTAAAAAATATTATCGGCTAAGTAGCTGAAGTGATATTTGCTGCAATATAGTTCCATGCAGAGCTTTCTACAAGTCCAACAAGTACTAGGCATGATTTTCATTAGATACTACATAAAAGCCCCCAAGAAGAATAGGGAGATCATGTAATGTATTGTCAATGTCAGGACTTTTGAGAGTAAAGTAAGTGCTCTTAAAAATTATGCTGGGACAACAGGTATAAGCCAGGACTGGCCCTAACAAATGGGGATATAGGTCACCTTACCCAAAAATAGACTGAAGAACCTGGAAAACAGCAAGATATTTAGTCACATTCGATAAACTGAAGCTAAAATGTGATGGGTCAAAGCAAACATGCATAAGAACTGCTTTAAAAAAATACATTAAATCACCTAAAATGCTCCATCATCATTGTAGGTGTCTAAGGAACAAGACTATACCAGACATCAGTCTTATATGTAGCAACAGTAGGTTAGTTCTTTTACGCAGGTTAACGTGTTCTTACAAAGACATTACCAAAAGAATTATTCTAAAGGGCACAGAAAAATACAGTACTGGATTGCATAAATAAATTCAATTTTCGTAAACATAGCATAATTGTAACAGGTAAATGGTATGAAAAAGCCCATTGGTGGGGGCGCCTGGGTGGTTCAGTTGGTTAAACGACCAACTCTGGATTTTGGCTCAGGTCCTGATCTCATGGTTTGTGAGACTAAGCCTCGCATGGGTCTCTGGGCTGACAGTGCAGAGCCTGCTTGGGATTCTCTCTCCCCATTCTCTCTGCCCTTCCCCTGCTCTCTCTGCCCTTCCCCTGCTCACTCCCTCTCTCTCTGTCAAAATAAATAAATAAACTTTAAAAAGAAGAAAAGAAAAGAATCAGTTATCTACTTGTCTTTTCAGTGATTTATTTAAATTCATTCCAATTTGACTAATAGTCATTGAGTGCCTACGATTTCTAGAACCTAAACCAGGCATGCTTGGACACAAAGATGTAAAAGACAGTATACTTTAAAGTTGCTCAAAATTTAGTAAGAGGGAAACAAGTTGATAGAAGGTCAGATGGTGGTAAGTGCTATAATAGAGGTGCACTTGTAAGCAAAAAATATCATTCTTGCTGGAAAAAAAAATAATGGAAAGCTTCGTGTAAGTAGGGATATTTAGGCTAAGATTCGAAGAAAAAGTAAGATCTAGGTGGAAATGCCAAGGTACACCCTTACTTAAGGATCTTGGCACTTACACTTTCTCTGCCTGGAGTGTTCTTCCTCCGGATAACCACATGACTTACTTCTTCACCTCTTTCAGGTCTTAACTCGATGTTAAGGTGTTCCCTAACCTCTAATTTAAAATTGCTAATCATCCCTCCTCCCCCTCAAAAAAAAATCCCTTTCTCTCTTCCCCTGTATTATCTTCCTCTGCAGCACTGAGGCCAGAGCGGAGGAGGTCCCACTCACATCTAAGGGAATGGCGCCCCCTGGCGTTCTCCACACGCACATAGCCTCCAACACACAGGCTTCAAGTTGTTATCACTATCCAGTTAACTAGTTATTTCTTACCTCTTTGTCTTCCCCAACTAAAAAGCAACCTCCATGAGGGATTTTTGTCTGTTTTGTTCCCTGCTATACCCTCGGCACCTAGAAAACTGTCTGGCACACGATCAACAATAAATATTTGTTAAATTAGTATATGCATAGCTAGAACAGAATTCTAGATAAAGAGGTACAGCATGAGAAAATACTCTAAATTTGAAGAATAAAAGATACTTTTTAAATTCATTAGTTATCTACTATGGCTGTATTATAGGTTGCATGAGGCAGAAAGTAGTAGGAGATGAGGTTAAAAAATACAGACAATTAGTGAGCCTCAAAAAATTGAATGATAGGATTTTGAGCCAGAAAAATGTATGTTTCAAATGAAACTATACCTCTGATTTTGGAATCTTGAGAAACCATTTTAGTATAAAAAAGGGTATCTTAAGCCCCACCTTACATTCTTGTGGGAATTAAAATTAAACACCTTACATTTTTTCTCGCAGAGCCTAGAACATAGTAGGTAATCAACGGATGCTAACGTCCCTTAGAAAACTAAGGATTTGAAATTTAAGTACAAAATGGGAAGGTATCAAATGAGAGGAAATGAATGACTTTGTTATATCTGTACTTTTAAAATCCTTGTTCTGGTGGGGATGCAAGCTGGTGCAGCCCTCTGGAAAACAGTATGGAGGTTCCTCAAAGAAACTAAAACAGAACTACCCTACGACCCAGCAGTTGCACTACTAGGTATTTATCCACAGGATACAAGTGTGCTGTTTCGAAGGAACACATGCACCCCCATGTTTATAGCAGCACTATCAACAACAGCCAAAGTATGGAAGAGCCCAAATGTCCATCGATGGATGAATCGATAAAGAAGATGTGGTGTATATATATACAATGGAGTATTACTCGGCAATCAAAAAGAATGAAATCTTGCCATCTGCAACTACGTGGATGGAACTAGAGGGTATTATGCTAAGTGAAATTAGTCAGAGAAAGACAAAAATCATATGACTTCACTCATATGAGGACTTTAAGAGACAAAACAGATGAACATAAGGGAAGGGAAACAAAAATAATGTAAACACAGGGAGGGGGACAAAACAGAAGAGACTCATAAATATGGAGAACAAACAGGGTTACTGGAGGGGTTGTGGGAGGGAGGATGGGCTAAATGGGCAAGGGGCACTAAGGAATCTACTCCTGAAATCATTGTTGCACTATATGCTAACTAATTTGGATGTAAATTTTTAAAAATAAAAAATAAAAAATTAAATTAAACAAATAAAAATAAAATAAAATAAAATAAAATAAAATAAAATAAAATAAAATCCTCATTCCGGAAGGAAAGTAGAGAATGGAGAAAAGCAAATAAACTGAGACCCAGAAAACCAGAAAGCAAGAAACAATACCTCAACAGGGCAGTGATATCCATAACTGGAAAGGAAGGGTTGAATACAAGAGATATAGTAAAGATGCAGTTGGCCAAGCACGTCAATAAATATTCACGGAATATGAAAATCAGGAGAAAGAGGGTTAGAAAATACTATGTAACTATCTTAACTTGAGCAGCAGGATGATTGATGGTACATCAGAAGAGCTGGGGAATGACAACAGAGCTGCCCCTTTGGGAGGAAACACACACTTAGATTTAGAACATTTTGATTTTGAAATAGTTATGAAACAAAAAGTAAGACTGTACAGCCTGCAATTGTAAATACAAGTCTGGCACATGGGGATCTCAGAACTAGAGACAAACATTTTGGAATAAATATAATATTCACCTAGGAAAGGCAATGATACACCAGATACACCAGTCTGTTTTTCACACTCTCCAGTGCCAGCTTAATCCACTGAGTAGTCCTATAGCCATCTCTGCAACTAGAATCAAGTCATTTTGCTTCAGGGGCACACCTTTGCCATCTGGTGGCAAAAATGATAAATGATAAATATCCTTGATCATTCAAAAGCTGAACTCTCTTATCACTTATCAGTGCCATTTCCAGCAATATATTACAGGGAAAGAATATTTCATACTTCATTTCTAACACAATTGCTATTTCTCTTCTCACTTTTTGCTCTGATCACTAATACACCCAAACTATATAGCTGGAAGAAATATTTTTTAGTACAGTTTTTTGGCTGTTTTTTTTTGTTTGTTTGTTTTTGTATTTATTTATTTTTGAGAGACAGAGAGAGACAGAGCACAAGTGGGGGAGGGGCAGAGAGAGAGGAAGACACAGAATCTGAAGCAGGCTCCAGGCTCTGAGCTGTCAGCACAGAGCCCGACATGGGGCTCGAACTCACAGACTGTGAGATCATGACCTAAATCGAAGTCAGATGCCTAACGGACTGAGCCACCCAGGCACCCCAGTTTATTTATTTTTTGAGAGAGCCAGAGACAGAGACAGAGACAGAGCACGTGAGCTGGGGAGGGGCAGAGAGAGGGAGAGGGAGAGAATCCCAAGCAGGTTCTGCACTGTCAGCATGGAGCCTGATGCCTAGTTCAAACTCACGAACTGCGAGATCATAACCTGAGCCAAAGCCAAGAGTCTCATGCTGAACTGACTGAGCCACCCAGGAGCCACTGAAAGAAGTATTATTGGTAAAAATATAACCTCCCTACTCTCCAGAACCTTCCCACTTTTCCACAATTCACTCATTGCATAATCTAAGATACATCACAAGTTACTTAGCTAAATGAAATTTAATGCATTACTAGAGCTCAGTTGCCAAGTATCTTACTTGCAATGACTAATAGTTTGAATTGCTTCTGTAGCAGAAATGGACTTTTGAAACTAGATACATGCTTTGAACAGACTGATAAATAGAACAGTACAGAACATCTATAAATATACCTTAAAATACAATAATTCAATGTGTGATAAAAATGGCATCTCAAATCAGTGGGATGAAAAGATTCACCACTCAATAAACAGTTGTGGGACAAAGAGTAACCACGTATATAAAAAAGTAAGGTTAGATCTGTACCTCACACCATAGTCTAATAAGTTTCTGATAGATCACTGTTTCATAATGTCAAAGAAAAATCATAATAGTATTAGGAGAAGTCAAAGGGATATTTTTAATCTTAGTGAAAAGACGGCAATAACAAAGGATTCGACTATACCCCTCTCCATTGAATATATATAAAAATAGCCAATAAGCACAAGAAAAGATGATCAATATCATGAGTCATGAGGGAAATGCAAATCAAAACCACAACAAGATAAAATTTCACATTCACAAGCATGACTGTAATAGAAAAGACAAGAAAATTGAAAAGATATGGCCACACAAAAACTTGCATAACAGCACTATTCATAATAGCTCAAATGTGGAAACAACTCCAATGTCCATCAACTGATGAATGGCTAAGTAAAATGTGGCAAATTCACCCAATGAAATATTATCCAGTCATAAAAATGAATGAATTACTGACTCCTGCTCCAACATAAATGAACCTTGAAAACATTATTCTAAGTGAAAGAAGCCAGACACAAAAAGCCATATATTGTATGATTCCATTTTTATGAAATACCCAGAATAGGCAAATCCTGGGAGGTATAGATTGGTGGTTGCCAGGGAGTGGAGGGCAGGGGAGAATGGTGACTGACTGCTCATGGGTATGGAGTTTCTTCTGGTGATAGTAGAACTGCTCTGGAATTAGTGGTGATGGTTGCCCAAATTCACAAATATACTAAAATCCACTGAATTGTATAATTTAAAGGGTGAATTCTACCTCAAGTGAATTAGATCTCCATTTTTTAAAAAGTAAATGGGAGTCATAAAAGAAAAAAATCCCAAACACTGTAAAAGACATGGTTATGTGTATGCACTGGAAAAAGGACAACATAAGCAAAACCAAACGACAATAACAAACTCAGAAAAAACATTTGCAATCTCAGGCAAGCAGAAATCCCCTACAGTTCCTGCCACCTGGTAGAAACACCTTGTGTTATCCCCTCCTTTTGAGTGTTGGTGGGATCTGTGAGTATGATGGGATTATCATTCCCATACATTATATGACAAAAGTGAGGTGATTTTGTAGATATGACTAAGGTCCCTACACAGTTGACTTTAAGTTAATGAAAAAGGAAATTATGAGAGGTGGGCTTGATTAAGCAGAAAGTTAACAACCCTTTAAAAGAGCTTATAGAGGTCAGAGACAGAAGTCAAAAAGATTCACAGCAATATAGACATTCTCCTGTTGGTTCGAAGAAAAAAAAAACTGTCATGCTATGGAAAGGGACACTTGGCAAGGAACAATGGGTGGCCTCTAAGAGCTGGGAGCCTCAGTCATACAATTTCAAGGCATTGAATTTTGCCAATAATCAGTGAGCTTGGAAAAGGACCCTGAGCATCAGATGAGACTACAGCCCCAGCCAACACTTTGATTTCAGCCCAGTGAGACTCTGAGCCAAGGATCCAGCTAACCTTTCCCCTGATCTTGACCCATGGAGCTGTGAGATAATAAATTTAAATTATTTTAAGCCATTAGGTTTTACACAGCAATAGAAAGCTATATACAATCCACTGCACCAAGAATTCTCTTCCATAATACACATAGAGATGCTAAAAATCCATTTATTTTTTAATGTTAATTTTTTTAATTTTTTTTTTACATTTATTCATTTTTGAGAGACAGAGAGAGACAGAGCATGAGTGGAGAAGGGGCAGAGAGAGAGGGAGACACAGAATCTGAAGCAGGCTCCAGGCTCTGACCTGCCAGCACAGAGCCCGACGTGGGGCTTGAACTCACGAACTGTGAGATCATGACCTGAGCCGAAGTCAGACACTCAACCAACTGAGCCACCCAGGCGTCCCATAATGTTTATTTATTTTTGAGAGAGAGAGTGAGCAGGGGAGGTGTAGAGAGAGGGGGCGAGGGGACAGAGGACTCGAAGCAGGCTCTGCGCTGACAGCAAAGAGCCCAATATGGGCCTCAAACTCGCGAACTGTGAGATCACGGCCTGAGCGGAAGTTGGACATTCTACACTCAACCAACTGAGCCATCCAGGTGCCCTGAGATGCTAAAAATTCATTCAGATAAAGACTAACAGAAAAACGGGCAACAGAGTTAAAAAAGAAAAAAAGGAATACAAATATTTTTCAACATATACAAACATGCTCAACTTGATTCATTTATGATACAAGAAAGATGAAAAGTCCTATAACTTTGGAGTGCCTGGGTGGCTCAATTGGTTAAGAGTCTGACTTGGGCTCAGGTCATGATTTCACAGTTTGTGGGTTCAAGCCCCGCATTAGGCTCTCTGCTCTCAGCACAGAGCCCACTTGGATCATCTGTGTCCCTCTTTCTCTGCCCCTCCCCCACTGGTGTTCTCTCTCTCTCTCTCTCTCTCTCTCTCTCTCTCTCTGAAAATAAATAAACTTAAATAAAAAAGGTCTATAACATTGTGTTGGCTAAAGAGTTAGAAAGCAGTAACTAAATTGTTGACAGAAGAATAGATTGGTACATGCTTTATAGTAAGCAATATAGCAATGCCTACAAAAAATCAAAACTGCACATACATTTTTACCAAGTGATCACAATTCTGGAAGTTTTATTTTATCTTATAGATATGCTACCTATATGTACCACATATACATGAGATTATTTATTACAATAGTGTTTATAATAGCAACAAATTGGCAATAACCTAAATGCCTGTCATAGGGACTAAATAATTTTGACACACCCATTAAAAGTAATGATAGGGGTGCCTAGATGGTTCAGTTGGTTAAGCATCCAACTTGGCTCAGGTCATGATCTCATGATTTGTGGGTTTGAGCCCTGTAACAGGCTCTGTGCTGACAGCTCACAGCCTGGAACCTGATTCAGATTCTGTGTCTCCCTCTCTCTCTGCCCCTCCCCCGCTGTGTCTCTCTCTGTCTCTCAAAAATGAATAAATGTTAAAAAAAAAAAAACTTTTCAATAAAGTAATGATAAAACACACTCATCAGGTACTAGCAAAAAAAAAAAAAAGATCTCCAACATATACACACGTATATATGTATGTGTATACAATGTATCATTTTAAAGGAATAAATATATATACATATATAAATATGTATATGTATACCCCTACATTTGAAGAGAACATTTATAAAAATTTACACAAACAAAAACCCAGTGGTTGTACAGGAAAAAGAAACGGAGTGAGTAGGGTATGGAACAGGTATATAAAATAGGGAGATACCATACAGAAGAAGAAATATATCTTGAAACATAAGAAAATCCTTCTCCATGAGCTCAGAGGTCTTAAAATTTACTCTCAAAAAAAAAAAAAAAAAGTTCAAAAAGAAAATGTAAATCAAAAACGGGGGTAATTAAGTAAGATTTATTTATTTATTTATTTTTTGAGAGGGAGGAAGAGAGAAAAGCAGGGCTCACCCAATGTGGGGTTCGTGCTCACCCGAAGTGGGACTCAAACTCATGAACCGTGAGATCATGACCTGAGACGAAATCAGATGCTCAATGACTGAGTCACCCAAGCGCCCTCAAACAAGATCTTAAACCATATCTTAAATCAGCATTGCAATCTTTCAAGTGCAATAATATTAAGTCATTTTGAACAAAATAACTTCTAACACTTCCTGTTAAAGAAAAAATAAATTTAATCCAATTTTACTAAAAATATGTGTTTTTCATATAGTATTCATTTTTTTTTTACTTCTAACCTAGGGGAGAAATGTAAGCTTTTTTAAAGTGTCAAAACTATGGTGAGAATTAATATCAAAAGACAGGAAAACTCCAAATTCCATGTTGTAAATGAGTTCAAGAGTTGTTACTCTTGCCTCGCATACAGTTTAAGAGGCACAAAACATAAAATTCTACTTATATCCTTTTCAGTCAGGGTAATCTTGTTATGGTCCACTAGCAAGATCAATTTTGTTATTCAGTGTCAGATCAAAATGCCTACAGCCCATCCTAAAATACTTTTATATGTGTACCATTATGTACATAATCAAATGGTGAGACATTTTAATAGCTTTCAAATGGCAGACTTTATAATTATGTTCTAGCTATCTCCACCCCAATTAGCATAAATCTCAATTCAACTATGTGTTATCCTGGACCTTAACCATATTTTCATAGCAAAGTTTCGTTTCTTGACTACTGAATCTCCTATAAGTTAGCTTTAAGCTAACGTATTGTATGAATTCCCAAGCATTATTTAAAATAGATATGCCAATAATGTACTGATTTTCAATATGAAGGCTACTACAAACTCCTTTCATTCAATTATTTAACGAATTGAACATTTTGAACAAACTGAATTATTAAACAAATTCTATGCGTGGTCATTTTCCCCACCATGTAGAACAGTTGAGCACTAAAAACCTTTTTGGAGACATACGGGAATAAAATCGACAAAGCTAAGAAACAGAGACAAGATACCGAGATCAAGTTCATAGTATTTGAATCCGTAACTCCAGTTATTCATAAGGTCTATCCTCATTCTTTTCCTGGGGGTTCTGTCAGACACTCCAATGCCCTTATGATTCACCCCCCTTTTTCTTAAGCTATTTTATAATTCCATTCATTCAGCATTTTGACAAGTATTCACTGAGCACCACTGTGTGTCAATTACTGTGCAAAGTGCTATGTATACATTAATGAAAAAGATACACATGACTCTTGCATCAGGAAATTTACTTTGCTCAATTACTCCTTTACTTTTATAGAGAAAATTTTCAATGTTTTTTAAAATGCTTTTATAGAATGTCAGCATTTACTGGTGCAGTGAAGTTCTTTTCTTTTCTTTTTTTAATATAATTTGTTGTCAAATTGGCTTACATATAGCACCCAGTGCTCATCCCAACAAGTGCCCTCCTCAATGTCCATCATCCATTTTGAAGTTCTTCTTCAAATGGAGTCAATAATTTACTTTTTGGGTGCCCCACCCCGAAAAAATTTTTGTGATTGAAAATGACTAAAATGAGTTTTAAAGAACTAACATCAAAAGAAAAGTCATGCTTGACAGAATGACATGTAAAATACACCTTCTGTATCTGTATTATTTTGTCATCTTTAGATCTTCTTAAAGTAACTAATTTCTAAAATAGATGTTGCTTCTTCACCAGATTTTATTTTCCTTTTTGAATTCACGTTTTCAGTGACTATGAGCCCTCTAGTGGAAGGCAAAGAAAACAAAAATTTTGTGCAAATTACACGCTGCTCAGTAAGAATGCATTTTCTTTTTTTGGCACCTTGCTGATGAAATAGCTATTACAAAATTTTTAAAAATCACAAAATAATAAAATACACAAATAGTTGTAGGCTTATACTATACAATAAATGCCAAGACCACTGTAGGAAAAAACATTCAGACCACCTTCTATGCACTCTATGATAAGACTGTTCAGCCTCTCTTTTCTGAACATATTTCACATACAACTAACCTACAATTTCTGAAGTCTCCCACAAACGTGACTTCCTGCATCTCAAATGCTAATGAATGAGCCATGACAAAACAGGCCTCTATACCAAAGGGCAAGTGCAGGAGCAATGTCAAATATTCCTCCCACCACCACCAGTGACCTTTAGATCACACTTCGTTTTGTCAGTGAGCGCCTTGCCTCCTGCCCTTAAAGGAGATAAGTTAACTATCTTGTGTCTGAAAAGTAAGGGGAAGGCTGGATTCTGGCTGGCTGTATTTCAGATGAGAACTCTGTTCACTGCACAGGCATCCCACACAGAATGAAATCAGGAGCTTTAAGTACAAAGTCGAATCCTACCAAACTTACCCCAACTTATTTTAATGCAACTCTTTTTTTTTTTTTTTTTTAATTTTTTTTTTTCAACGTTTATTTATTTTTGAGACAGAGAGAGACAGAGCATGAACGGGGGAGGGGCAGAGAGAGAGGGAGACACAGAATTGGAAACAGGCTCCAGGCTCTGAGCCATCAGCCCAGAGCCTGACGCGGGGCTCGAACTCACGGACCGCGAGATCGTGACCTGGCTGAAGTCGGACGCTTAACCGACTGCGCCACCCAGGCGCCCCTTAATGCAACTCTTAATGAAACACTTCACATAAAAAACCCAGGATAAATGCCAACCTATGCAGGCTTCCAGGAGAGAACAGGTATAAACTGGGACTGTCCTAAGTGTAATGGCAGAGAGTGCAATTCCTTTTACAGGTCACTTAAATAAGGAAACTTGAGAATGGTTCAAGTTTAATTCAGCTGAAATAGAATTAAATATTCCTTGTCACCTAAATATTGACATTAGATAAATACCAAGAGAAAGGCTGACTTTTACACTATGGAACCGACTAAAATATGTTAAACATTTAAAAAAAAAAAAAGACATAGCTTATCTTTCAAAGTTCATATCATATTCTTAAAAATAAGTCTCTTAAGTGTTGGCCACATAAGAAAACGTCATTATATATCTTCAAGTCTACTGTTTGATCATTCTGCCAATAAAGTCCAGGATTAGTCTGTCTAGAGGTTTAATGACTCATGGATCTCAAAGAATCAGCTTCTGGCTTCATTGTTTCTATTTTCTCTTTCACTGATTGCTGCTTTAGTTTTTGTTTTCTTTATTCTGCTTACTTGGGTTTAAATTGCTTTTCTTTTCTAAGTTTCCTAAGGTGGAAACTGACATCAATGCTTTGAGATGAGACCTTTCCTATTTTCTAATATAAGTATCTATTGCTATAAACTCTGCCCTAAGTACTGCTTTAGTGGCAGCCTACAAATTCCACAGTATGTTTTCATGTTAATTCAATTAAAAATGTTTTCTATCCTCTTATTTGAAATCTTCTTTGATCGTTAGGTTATTTAAGAGTACATTAATATATTGGGGGATTTTTCCATAGATCTTCCTGTCACTGATTTCTAACTTAATGCCATTGTGACCAAAGAACATATCTTTTATTACTTGGATTTGTTTCATGGCCAAAATCTGCTCTATCTTGGTTACCGCTCTGTGTATCTCTAATAAGAATGAATATTCTGCTGTTTGGCGGACTGTTCTATAACCATCAATTAGGTCAGGTTACTTGATACTAATGTACAAGTCTACTCTATCTTTGCTGAGTTTCTGCCTACTTGTTCTATTAGTTATTAAGACAAGGGTACTGAAATCTCCAAATATAATTGTGGAATTGTGTATCTCTCCTAAAAGTTTTACCAGTTTTTGCTTCATATTTTTGTTTGTCCTTTTATTTAAAGTGTGTTTAACTGGTGGTTACCAGAGGGGAGAAGGGTGGGGGGTAGGTTAAATGGGTGATGGGTATTAAGGAGGGCACTTATTGTGATGAGCACTGGGTATTTTATGTAAGTGATGAATCACTAAATTATACACCTGACACTAATATTACACTGTACGTTAACTAACTGGAATTTAGATAAAAATCTGAGAAACAAAGAATTGGTCACTATGTTTTCAAATTTTTCTTAGGACTCTTCATGCTCTCCTCTCCTTCGAGGACCCAAATTACATGTATATTAAATACTTGATACTGTCCCACTGGTTGTGATTCTTTCACTTACAAGTTATTTTACTCATTTTTATCTGTATTTCATTTTGCATCATTTCTATTGGTTTGTCTTCAGTTCTCGAATCTGTTCTTCTCTCAGTACCTAATTTTCCATTATCCCCATCAAATGTATTTTTCATTTCAGATATTATAATTCTCATCTCTACAAATTCAATTTGGGTTTTATTTTTTATATCTTATTCATCTCTAATTTACTTTTTAAAATTGTATGGGATACAATTATAATAACTACTTTACAGTTTTTCTTGCTAATTCTACTATCTGTATCACTTCTGGGTTGACATCCTGTGTCTTATTACTTTTTCATTATTGATTGTGTCTTCCTACCATTTTGTATGCCCAGTTATCTTTGGATGTCAAACATCGTGAACTTTATCTTGTTGGGTACTGAATACTTGTGTATTCCTATAAATCTTCTTGAACTCCTGGGAGGCAGTAAAATTACTTAGAAACAGTCTGATCTCTTCAGGTCCTGTTTTTATGATCTGCTATTCTGTCCCTCAGCAGTGCTCGTTTTAGCATTAATTATTCCCCATTGCAAAAGCAAGACTTTCCAAAATACCCACTGTTTCAGGAATCTTGAGGTTTGCTAGTCTGGCCACAAGGAACAGACATTATTCTTGGTCCTGGGTGAATGCAGGCCCATGTTCCCTCTCCACATTTTGGATGACTCTTTCCCTGGCCACAGTTGCCAATCATTACTCCACTGAATACACAAAAAGAACCCTCTTCAGATCTCCAAGGTATCTTGCTGTTCATCTGTCTCCTCTCTGGTATTCTGTCTAGCAAACTGTAGTTGCCTTGGTTTCCTGAAGCCCTCAGAACTGTCTCCTCAACTCAGGAAGACCTCTGAGTTCTATACTCTTGTCCCTGTGCAATAGCCTGAAAACTCTCTCAAAGCAGCATGCTAGGGCAATCGTGGAGCTCACTTTGTTTATTTACCACCTTTCAGGTGTTATTCTCCTTGATTGCCTAATGCCAATTTCTAAAAAAACACTGCTTCAAATATATTGTCTATCTTTTCAGATGTCTGAGGCTGAAGGGTAAACCCAGGCCCTATTACTCCATGTATACTGGAAGCAAAAGTCTTAAGCATATATTTTAACTACTACTTCTACTTTAAAATAATCAAATAAATGTTGCACAGCAAAGGAAACAACCAACAAAACTAAAAGGCAACCTATGGAACGAGAGAAACTATTCGCAATTGACATATCTAATAAAGGGTTAGTATCCAAACTATATGAAGAACTTCTAAAACTTGACACCCCAGAGCCAAATAATCCAATTTTAAAATGGGCAGAAAACACGAATAGACATTTTTCCAAAGAAAACACACACATGACCAACAGATCATGAAAAGATGCTCAACATCACTCACCATCAGGGAAATAAAAATCAAAACTATAATGAGATATCACCTCACACTTGTCAGAATAGCTAAAATTAACACAAGGAACAAGTATTGGTGAGGATGTGGAGAAAGGATTCCCACTGCTGGTGAGAATGCAAACTAGAATAGCCACTGTGGAGAACAGTATGGAGGTTCCTCAAAAAGTTAAAAATAGAACTACCCGGGGCGCCTGGGTGGCTCAGTCGGTTGAGTGTCTGACTTTGGCTCGGGTCATGATCTCACAGCTCATGAGTTCAAGCCCCGTGTCAGGCTCTGCACTGACAGCTCGGAGCCTGGAGCCTGCTTTAGATTCTATGTCTCCCTGTCTCTCTGCCCCTAACCCACTCACATTCTGTCTCCGTCTCTCTCAAAAATAAATAAACATTTAAAAAATTAAAAAAAAAATAGAACGACCCTACAATCTAGCAATTGTACTACTAGATACTTACCCAAAGAATACAAAAATACTAACTCAAAGGGATACATGCACCCTGAAGTTTACATCCAAAGTGTCCATCAACTGATAAATGCATAAAGAACATAGATAGATAGATAGATAGATAGATAGATAGATAGATAGATAGAATGGAATGGAATATTACTTAGCCGTAAAAAAGAATGAAATCTTGCCATTTGCAATGACATGAATGGAGCCAGGGAGTATTATGCTAAATGAAATAAATCAGTCAGAGAAAGACAAATACAATATGATTTCATTCATATGTGGAACATAAGAAACAAAACAAATGAGCAAAGTGGGGGAAAAAAAGAGAGGGGGGAAAATCCAAGAAGCCGACTCTTTAGAGAACAAACTAATGGTTACGAGAGAGGAGCTGGGTGGGAAATGAGGTGAATAAGTGATGGGGATTAAGGAGTGCACTTGTGATGAGCACCGGGTGATGTATGGAAGTGTTGAATCACTATATTTTACACTTGAAACTAATATTGTACTATATGTTAACTAATTGGAATTTGAATCAAAAATTTTAAATGAATTAATTATTTAATCAAATGTCACAAAAGTACTGGTAGGTTATAAACATCAGACAATAAGGAAATTACAATGATTACAAAACTACTAAACTTTCATTACACTTAATTTGCCTTAAAACTTTACATTTTAGATCTAAGATAATCACTTTGTATTTTTATTATTGTCTTGTCGTCACTTATAGCTGGGAGCATACTCACCATCTAACAAAATGCACTGAAATGTAACTGAGTCATATGACATTGTTAAAATTTTCCAGCCAGAACAAATGCTTAAGAATCTGGCATGCCTAACAACAGATGTTGGCAAGGATGCGGAGAAAGAGGATCCCTCTTGCACTACTGCTGGGGATGCAAACTGGTGCAGCCACTCTGGAAAACAGTATGGAAGTTTCTCAAAAAATTAAAAATAGAACTACCCTATGACCCAGCAATTGCACTACTAGGTATTTATCCAAGGGATACAGGTGTGCTGTTTTGAAGGGGCACATGCACCCCAATGTTTATAGCAGCACTATCGACAACAGCCAAAGTATGGAAAGAGCCCAAAAGTCCATCGATGGATGAATGGATAAAGAAGATGTGGTATATATATACAATGGAGTATTACTCAGCAATCAAAAAGAATGCAATCTTGCCATTTGCAACTATGTGGACGGAACTAAAGGGTATTATGCTAAACGAAATTAGTCAGAGAAAGACAAATATCATATGACTTCACTCATATCAGGACTTTAAGATACAAAACAGACGAACATAAGGGAAGGGAAACGAAAATAATATAAAAACAGGAAGGGGGACAAAGCATAAGAGACTCTTAAATATGGCGAACAAACAGAGGGTTACTGGGAGGGGTTGTGGGAGGGGGGATGGGCTAAATGGGGAAGGGGCACTAAGGAATCTACTCCTGAAATCATTGTTGCACCATATGCTAACTAACTTGGGTGTAAATTTAAAAAAATAAATTAAAAAGAAAAAGAATGAAATCTTGCCATTCCCAACTACATGGATGGAGCCAGAGAGTATTATGCTAAGCAAAATAAGTCAGTCAAAGAAAGACAAATATCATAGGATTTCACCCATATGCGGAATTTAAGAAACAAAACAAATGAGCAAATGGGAAAAAAAAGAGAGAGAATCCGAGAAACAGACTCTTAACTATTAAAGAACAAACTGATGGTTACCCGAGGAGAGGCGGGCAGGGGGATGGGTTAAATAGGTAATGGGTAGTAAGGAGTAAATCCTCCATCCCAAGGCCTCTTTGTAAAACAAATATTTGTTAACATCCCCTTGACCATCTTGAAAATGAATTCAGAGGTAAAAAATCTAACTATATATGTACTACGTAAGATATATATTCCTAACTGTATAATAAAGAAGAAATAAATAAGAAGTGTATTTTAAATACTTCTTTTTTTTTTTTCAACGTTTATTTATTTTTGAGACAGAGAGAGACAGAGCATGAACGGGGGAGGGTCAGAGAGAGGGAGACACAGAATCCCAAACAGGCTCCAGGCTCCGAGCTGTCAGCACAGAGCCTGACGCAGGGCTCGAACCCACGGACCGCGAGATCGTGACCTGAGCCGAAGTCGGCCGCTCAACTGACTGAGCCACCCAGGCGCCCCAGAAGTGTATTTTAAAAAACAACATATTTAAATAAGTAAATGTTCAGCCACCATGTCGTAATAAAGGAGCCAGGGGCTTGCAACCACATGAATGTAGTCCATCTGCCACCAGGTAGCTGGTTTCCACCTTCTGACCCCCTCTCAATAAATATGTCAGAACTCGGGCACCTGGGTGGCTCAGTCGGTTAAGTGTCTGACTTTGGCTCAGGTCATGATCTCATGGTTCATGAGTTCAAGCCCTGTGCTGGGCTCTGTGCTGACAGCTCAGAGCCTGGAGCCTGCTTCAGATTCTGTGTCTCCCTCTCTGCCCTTCTTCTATTTGCTTGCTCTCTCGCTCTCTCTCTCTCTCTCTCTCTCTCAAAAATAAACATTAAAAAAAATATGTCAGAACAGTATCTTCCAAGAACCTTACATGTTCACTTATATATGCCTCTTAGTGGCAATGGTACAGAAGACAACTGTCACTGAGCTATTAAAGGCCACTGGTGTTTCCCTTCCTAAGATATTCTTAGACGCCTCACTACTGGCCTTCACTACAAGTATTGGCATCACTTGTTATAGAAATACAGATTTTCAAGCCCTACCTCAGACCTACCGAATTAAAATCTATACTTTAATAAGATCACCACATTATAGTATGTAAATTAAAGACTGAGAAGCCACTGGGCATTCCTGAGGAGCATGACAAAGGGTAAGCCAACTGTACATAATTTTTTAAATGGTTATTTCAAAACTTATTCTGAAATAAAAAAAAAACATATTTGAAAACCTCTAACAGGGGCGCCTGGGTGGCTCAGTCGGTTAAGCGGCCGACTTCAGCTCAGGTCATGATCTCGCGGTCCGTGAGTTCAAGCCCCGCGTCGGGCTCTGTGCTGACAGCTCGGAGCCTGGAACCTGTTTCAGATTCTGTGTCTCCCTCTCTCTGACCCTCCCCCGTTCATGCTCTGTCTCTCTCTGTCTCAAAAAAATAAATAAACATTAAAAAAAAAAAAAAGAAAACCTCTAACAATATTTTACCTCCAAATTGATAATAAATATTTACCATTTTATGAATAAACTAATTAAGTAAATGCTTAAAACTCAAAACTAAGATCTAGGGCCAACTGATACTCATTCACTCAATAAATACTAAGGGTCTATGCGTAAAGCACTGTGCCAAAACCTGGGAGGGAAGAGGTCATAAAACAGGTCAAAACTACCCCAGAATGCAGTTAAAGATCAAACTGAGACGCCTTAAAAGAAAAATAAGTAACATACTTTTGTATCTGTCAAACACAATTCTAAGATCCACAGAGATTTAAAATAATTGAATCAAATCTTCTCTTTTTGTGGCCACCAGTTTCTGAATGGTATTGAGGAAACAAATCACTAATAATACTTTAAACTGAAGTTATATTCCTTATCAGTAGCTCCATTTCACAGTCCAACTCAAACTGCTCAAAGATCCACTCCGGTAAGAAAGACAATAGATAAAGACAAAAAAGGAGCAACAGAGAGATGGGGGGAGGGGGTGTTACCCAGACAAAAAGGAAGGAAAGAAAGAGAGAGAGAGGCTAGGCGGCAGACAAGGAGAGAGCAGAACAAGAAAGCAGGCTTAACTGAAATAATTTAAACAGTAACAAAAGAAAATGGGCAAAGAAAGGAGACATCAGCAGAACAAAAGAGCTAACTACTCTCTAGGGTAGGAGTTGGCCAACAGTTTCTGTAAAGGGTCAGAGAGTAAATGCTTTAGGCTATGAGAGCCATATGGTCTCTTGTAACTACTCAACCCTGGAGATGAAACTGAAAATAGCCATAAACAAGAAGTAAATGGAAAGGTATGGCTGTGTTCCAGGAAATCTTTATTTATGGGGAGGAGGCGGTTGGGGGGGGGGGGGGGGCGGAGAACAGGTGGCAAGCCAGATTTGGCTTCAGGGCGTAGTTTGCTGACCCATGACCCAGCCCATGCCCTAGGGGAAAGAATTCACTGGGTTCATACATACACACTTAACAAAACAAATTGCTGTCGAATCTGCATTTAATAATGATAAAACAAATGCTCTTTTTTTTTTTTTTTTTTTTTTTTTTGCTTATAATAGTTTGCCAATGAAAGAAGAGTTCAGAGATAATATTGAAAGATATCTTTGGGGGCGCCTGGGTGGCGCAGTCGGTTAAGCGTCCGACTTCAGCCAGGCCACGATCTCGCGGTCTGGGAGTTCGAGCCCCGCGTCAGGCTCTGGGCTGATGGCTCAGAGCCTAGAGCCTGTTTCCGATTCTGTGTCTCCCTCTCTCTCTGCCCCTCCCCCGTTCATGCTCTGTCTCTCTCTGTCCCAAAAATAAATAAACGTTGAAAAAAAAAAAGTTAAAAAAAAAGAAAGATATCTTTGTTCTCATCACCACCTTCTACAAAGATTAGAGATGTGCTTCTATCTTCCTTACAAAGATGAATTAATCATTCATAAACTTATTGGATTTATTCTAAACGTCTACAACTTCCTGAGGAGATACATTCCAAAACTTAATCCTCTATTATGTGATCCAATGTTTTAGTATTTCCCTTTATTCTTCCTGAACCTATCTTTCTAAAGTCCAAAGGAGACTATCTCATGCATCTATCTAGTTTTTGCAGAATGTGTCTATGCACTATTCATTTGACTTATTCATTAAAAATGTGTTAGAAATTCTTTAAAAATTCTATCTCCATTGGTTATCATCTATCTTTTTATCCAAGTTCATATACCATGACCATGATAGTTGTCATTTTACAGACTTTATTGATTTCTAAAGTCCTCGTATAACAGACACTGCCACGGTCCCAATCCACACTGCCTCATCATCTACCAGTCCCTGCATAGCAAAGTCTTACTATATCTCCCTAAGTGCTTTCTCTGGCCAAAAGAACCTGCTTGGAGAATGAGTTCCAAAGAGTTAACACCTTCCAAGAACAACCCTAGACCGATAACAAAGGAGAGGTAGGGGTTATAAATGCCTCATCTCCTTGCCCATTAGGTAAGATAACTCTGAAGCCATTCTACCCTGCCTCCGGGAAGTCCCACTAAAATTGAGACTCGTTTGCCAAAAGAGGTAATCTGCTCTTGAATGTGCAGTATTGTGTTTTTTCTCTTAACTGGATCATTGCTCACTCCTCTACACGTGGTGTCTAGGATTGCCTTCCAAATTATTTTGTCTGCCTAAGGTGGACCTCAATCAAACTAAGAGGGTCCTCTAAACTTAAAATCCTTGGGTTCCTGAGATTTTACACTGAGACATGTTCAGAGTATTTCAGCCATGAAACCACCACTGTTTTCCCCAAAGATAGGATTACCTTGTTTCACTTTTGCTAGTTTTCAAAAGAACTGGTGAAGCCATCATTTTATTATTCTCACAAGACACAGCAGCACATTACGGTGGCAACTTTAGGCACAATATAAGGTGACTCCCAGTTATCTTACCTGTGATAAATGAATGCTCAGAACCCAACATCCTATTAGTATAATTTTAGATTTGTTTTTCCTCAAATGCATGACTTTGTACGTAGTCACACAGAAATTTATGGGCCACTTCTGGACAACAGAAATAGTATAAACCAGATATATTATACAGATTTTTTTTAGTTTTCAATTCAAATAGGAATACAGTATAGAAAAATAATCTTCCCATGAAATTTTTTCATTCTCCCCTTTCAAAGGTAGGAAATATAGAACCATAAATACTATTTATAAAGTCTCATATTTTGAACATGAAGAAGCCAACAGAATTGATCCCAAGTAGCCCACAGATACAGAAAACTCATGAAACCCTTTTGTCTATTTGCCTCCTTGGGAAACTACCTCCACCTTCAGCCTAATGTAGAAGTTCTAGAGACATCAGAAATTTTCCCCATTCTCTTACCTCCCGCTTGTGGTTAGTCCGTTCCATCCTACCTCTCTAAAATGTCTTAAAACTGTCTCTTCTTCATTCCCACTGCTCTTATCCCAGTCTGCCTTTCCTATGCCAATAACCTTCTATCTAGTCTGTTTTACTTCATTTCTTCCTTCTGGAAAATCAGATAACCTAACGCTCCCTCATTAAACCTAACATTGTTCAAACCTCTAATAGCTCAAGTCCTAAACATCACTTTCAGCATTTATATAAAACACATGGACATTTACATGACATTTAGATAACTCGTTGCCTAAACATTTCAATGTATTTGTATTTCTGTTTGGAATGAAGATTAAAAATAATGTTTACCTAAAGATTAAACAAAATGTTTACCTGTCTGAAGCTATGTCACTGGCAATTTGGTGCTTCACTCCTGACCCATTTTTAATAGAATCCTGTCTTGTGAGCCCATGAGATCGACTTTTCTCCACTGCAGGTACAGATAAGTCACCTGAGGGTCCTTGGAACTGGGCCTGCTCATGCAGTTTTGCCTTCTTCTCCTGAGGCGCCTCCTCGTTCCGCAGTCCTCGGAGAACCTTTTGATCAGGTTGCTGTGGTGTGTTAGATCCACTGTTATAAAACCATGCTCCTGATTTAGTGAGGATTTCTTGTTGTTTTCGGCACAAATTACATACCCACATAACCTGCACACGAATACACAGGGAAAAAGATTAGTGTTTCCAAAAGTTAAAACACAAATAAAAAGACAGTTCAAACCAACAAAAAATTACATGGTTATCCTTTCTCAAGTTAAAATGTAATCCAGACTAAACGCTAATATTAATTCTATCACATATCCTTTCTTTTAATTTTGTCCGAGTAATTATAATGAAACAATGCTAACTGACAGCAGAAATACGAAACGAGAGCACCAAATTACTACCTGTTTATCTGTAGTCTTTTCAATTAGTTTTTATTTAAATGAGGGGCACGGTATAGTATAGAGAAAATGGATTTTGAGGCTAGACAGACTTGGGTTTAAATACCAACTCCAAGATTAGAAACTTTGCAACCTCGAACAAGGCAATAAACCTTCGTATCTATAAAACTTAGCTTCCTTAATGATACAATAGAGAAATAGGGATGATAATGCTTGTTTTCCT
The DNA here is from genome assembly GCF_018350155.1 of Leopardus geoffroyi. NCBI lineage: Eukaryota > Metazoa > Chordata > Mammalia > Carnivora > Felidae > Leopardus > Leopardus geoffroyi. Next base: position 104,551,267 of record NC_059338.1, read on the forward strand.
ATATTGTTTTGAGAACTGAAGGTTGGAAATAATTTATACAAAATGTCTAGCACAATGCTTGGTAGATGTTAGACTTCCAGTAGATCACCTACCTACCGGGAATGAGGCTAATCTATCATCAATTAACTATATTATAAGCTTCTTAAAGGGGCATTTATTTCTTTGAAGTAGCTCCTAATCGCTAACATAAAGCTAGGAACATTGTTGATCTTCAATAAAAACCTATTAGTTGCCCAATTTATAGAAGGACACTTGTTTTTATTCTTATTATAAGAAAAATTTACCACTGTAACCATTTTTAAGTGCTTAGTTCAGTAGTGCTAAGTATATTCACATAGTTGTGAAATAAATCTTCAAAACTTGTTCATCTTGCAAAACTCAGTCTATTAAACAGCAAATCCCTTTCTCCCTCTCTCCATCCCCAGGTAACCACCCTCCTACACTTGAATTTTTTCAAGATCAAGTGTAGATATAGATATCTACATAGATAGGTTTTTCAGCCTCTAGAAATCTAAGAATATTACAGCTGGTATTTGTGTGACCAGAAAATCTTCACCCTCTTCTAAGAAATCTTTTTCTATTAATCAGAAAAAAATAAAATTATATATTCATGAAATAAAAGGTGAGTTCATATTTCAAGTAAGTATTTTCCGATGTTTATGTCAAAACTGAATCTTACACAGCTCTCAAGATTACTAAACACCTCTTCATATTTTAAATAACTTATAATAGTAATAGATAGATAATTGCAGTAAAAAGAAGATTCATTATGGTGTTTTCAACTGATATAAGAATGTTTCTGTAAAATGCCATTTATAATTTTTAATTGCCCTTATTCTTGTTCATATTGCTTGTATAATCCATATCATGCATTGTACTTAATCATTTTTTATTATTTTGTTATCTCTTTGAATGTATATACATTTCTTTGTTCCCCAATTAAATTCAAAGCTCATTGGGGACAGGGTTTATATCTTCTATTTGCATAAAGAGACACTATCAAGCACAGGACAGTAAGACCTTCTAATTGCTTGCTAACTTGAATTTTTTTGAAATCTTTCTCGGGGAAAGATAGTAAGATATCTGATATTATTACACTAAGATATATGTTTCACTGATTTCCAAAGGGATTAGTCATCAATAATGTCAACATATATGTGTGCCTATTTTATTTTTATAATAAGAAAGCATTTTTGAAATGAAAATAACAAAATATCACTCAAAATTAAAAAAAAATACCTCATAGTACAAATTTCTTTTGTTTTGAATGTTCATGAAATATATCTAACTCTCAGAAATCAAATTTCAACCAAATTCTTCAGGCTTTTGATGCCACCTTGTGACAAAAGTCAGTATTGCAGCTCTCTCTTAAAAGTGAAAGGTAAACTAAATAATAGAACCACAAAATGATGTTCAAATAAAGTTTGAATCTCAACTTTCGTTTTATTTTAAATAAATAACTATTCATATTATAGTGATAATAGAAGCCACCTGATTTCACAATATGAATTCATCTGGAATAAGTCAGAATATTGAGGATTAATATCCTTTGTGCCTGCTAACTGACAATAAAACAGAGTTCGTGAGTCAGACAACTATCCAATCACAATCATCTGCGGAAACAACCTGCTTCATTATTTGTCACAAGTAGGTTACTTAAGTTCTTCTGGAACAGAGATTCTCGAAGACTATCCTCTGGGACACACAACAGCATCAGGATCACCAGGCCCCATTCCAGACAGGAATTCTGTGACAGGACCCAGAAATCTGTGATTTTTTTTTTTTTTTTTTTTTTGGTCAAATCCTACAGGAGATTCTGATGCCTGATAAAGTTAGAGAACCATTGGTTGAGGCAGAGATTCCCAGCTTGATACAAGGAACGGGTTACAGGTGTGCTCCCCAGTGACTATGGAAGGCCATGAGCCGCCTTCCCAATTTACCTCAGTGTGAACTATTCATCATCCAAATGGTGACAGCAACATTTCTGTGTAGCCCCAAATTAGAAGAAGACTAGGAAGAACCGTGGGCCTCGTTTCCTCATCTGTTAACACCCAGCGGACACTAATATGAGATAAATGAGCACGAGGCACGAAGGATGATGTTGGATTCCTGTTAAAGACTCTCACTGCGCTAACACTCTCCCTATACTCTCTGGGATACCCACACTGGCTGCTCCTTTTCTGACTAGACACTCTGTCCCCTCCTAAACTGCCAGCTCTTAGTAGTCTCATATCCTAACACCCGATTCACTTTCTTCTCTTCTTTTGCTATCTCCTCTCATTCTTGGATTAACAGTTTATTCATCTTAAAAGTTCAATAAACAGGGGCGCCTGGGTGGCTCAGTCGGTTAAGCGTCCGACTTCAGCTCAGGTCACGATCTCACGGTCCGGGAGTTCGAGCCCCGCGTCGGGCTCTGGGCTGATGGCTCAGAGCCTGGAGCCTGCTTCCGATTCTGTGTCTCCCTCTCTCTCTGCCCCTCCCCCGTTCATGCTCTGTCTCTCTCTGTCCCAAAAATAAAAAAAAAATTAAAAAAAGTTAAAAAAAAAAAAAGTTCAGCAAACAAATCCACTCACTTGAAGTAGTACAGAGGCTGACACTTTCACCTGAAGCCCCTCACGCACAGAGCAACTTAACTTATACACTGAGCATATGGGACTCCATCTCACAAACGCATACGCATATGCATATGTGACTTGTAACGAACCGGTTATGAAACTATTAATGTCTATTAGAGGTGAGTTATGTATCTATGAAACAAAATTAAACTAATTTGGGAATAAAATCACAGAGTTTTGTTAATGCAACCCTTTAAGCAGTTAGGTTAATCAGCAAGTGTATCATATGATGAAGGCTGTTCATAAATATCTCAGTAATATGTACGCTTGGAAATAGTCATGGTTGGGGCCTATTAGTTCTGCTGATCTTCGCAAATATCAAACACACCGAAGCCCTGAGAATACAAAGACATATCGAATTCAAAATTATAAGGCATTATTACCTTCGTTTCTAAACATGCCAAAATTTTCAAAGTATTATAGCAATATTAAGAGAAGGAATGTTCTCTAATGACCCAAATTTGCCACTTATCATCATACATTCCACTTCACAAATATCCTTAGTAGGCTTGAAAGGGAGAAAAAAAATTAAGAAAAATTAAATATGTCTTTAAAATTATAAAAATAGGGGCTCTGGGTGGCTCAGTCGGTTGAGTGACCAACTCTTGATTTCAGCTCAGATCATGATCGCAGGGTCATGGGACTGAGCTCTGCATTTGGCTCCACACGGAGCATGCAGCCTGCTTAAGATTCTCTCTCTCCCCCTGCCCCTCTCCCTCATTCATGCTCTCTCTCTCTCTCTAAAATAATTTTTTAATTTAAAAAAGAAAATAAAATTGTAAAAATAATAAATTCAATAGCTAAGCCAAATACACAAAGAAAACAAAAACAAAATTATATCAAGTGCATATAATAATTTTAAAGCTCTGCAAATCCCTATAATTTCTCTCTAAATAGGGATAATAAAGAATACAGTAATTCAGGGAAAGGAAGGATTATTGGTTAGACTACAGACCAAGCTCTTAAGATCCAGCTAACTCTGAACAGAGAAAAGAATTTACTAGACTCCATTTCTAATCACTGCCAGCCTGATTACAAATGTGTGCATTAGTAAGAGAAGAATATAAATTGATCAGCTTAATCTATCACATGACTAGAAAAACAAAAGATTCTGGCTATTAAATTTATTTCTTTTTTCCCTTAGAACGCTGCATTTCTCACTCTCCCTTGTAGCTATGGATGGAACTGGCCCTATGACTATGTTCTGGTCATTTGATTACAAGTATAATGATGTATGCCATTCCCCTGACCATTAAGAAACTCTCATATACTCCCATCATGCTCCCCATTCAAGACCCTCGGGGATAAAGGAGCCACAAAAAAGGGAGCCCAGGAACCTGAATGAGCGATTGGAAGAGAGCCCTCTGCTGACCAGCCATAGCAATGTGGATTTCACACAGATAAGAAACAGACCTCAATAATATTAAGCTACAGAAACTTTTGGAGTTTATCCTTTACGGTCGATAGCGTTACCTTAACTGAAAATCGTTTTAAGCTACATGCTGTAGTGAATGTGTATCACCAATGCAGCCTCTGTATGTGAAAAACAAGACCATGGGAAGGGGGAGGGGGAAAAAAAGTTACAGAGAGGGAGGGAGGCAAACCATAAGGGACTCTTGGATACTGAAAACAAACTGAGGGTTGATGGGGGCTGGGGGAGAGGGGAAAGTGGGTGATGGGCATTGAGGAGGGCACTTGTTGGGATGAGCACTGGGTGTTGTATGGACACCAATATGACAATAAATTATATTAAATAAATAAACAATGCATTACTAAACTCGCGTGTGAAAGCACTTCAGTGGTGTTCTAGAGCCAGCTTTCACTGAGTCATAAGGACCAGTTGTGCACATTTCTTCCCAACTCCACATTCAACAAAGTCATGTGGGTTAGCTTGAAATCGGCCCTGGTAGGTGTATTCAGACAACAGAAATTGGAAAATGCCACAAACCAGGGCTTTTTCTCACAGAAAACCAGTGGTTAACATTTATCAGCACACTACTGAATACAATGTTCCTACTTTATTCTACTAAAAGATTAATACTACATTCAGTATTAGTATACTACATTCGATATTCAGTATATTCTACTATGTTCCTACTATATTCTACTAAAAGATATATTCCTACTATATTATACTAAAAAATTAATACTACATTCAGTATTAGTAAATAAACTTGGATGAAGCTGTACTTTATCATAGAAATTAATTCAGACCATAAAATTCCAATTTACTTATAGACGGGCAAATAACTATTAACACTAATTCATCAATTATTTACTCATTCGTACAATATTCACTAAATGCCTACTATATGCCAGACACTATGCTAAGAGCTGGTAAATACATTTCAACAGACAGACTTTGCGGTGTCGTGGGGGAGACAATAAGCAAAACAAATTTGAAGTGTCGTGGGGGAGACAATAGGCAGAACAAATAATTGTGCAAATAGTGTTTCGATTACAATTGTGGCAACTGCTACAAAAGGAATGCATTCGCACCATAGATCCCTCGATGCCTTCTTCTCCCCTGGCCCAGGCTGTATTTGAAAAAACAACAAGAATTCAGAAAAGATCCGCAAGAGACCTGGAAATCCAGAGAGGCTCAATCCGCGTTACCCTGAAGTGTTCCCATCACCAGACCCACGATGTTTCTGTGTCTCAAAAGATAGAATTCAATGGAACTTGTGCCTACTAGCCGACAAGCCCCGGCCCCAGCACTGTCACGACAGATTTGGAAAGCTGAAGGACTGGCCCGTATCCTAGAGGATTTGAGTTTTCAAATATGTTCCTTAAGCAATTAGGAGATCACTGTAGTCTCTATAGCATAGGTTTCTGGATTGAAAAACAAAAATCAGCAACTTTGCTTCATCTGATACCCCAAGACAAACAGCAAGACTTTCCCAAATTCCCCATGAACTACAAGCATGGCCTCTCCAGCTACAACCACACTTGCAGGCTGAAGTGAAAAAACTGTATGGTGTCTTCCATTAGTCTCTCAGCAGATAGCAGCAAGACAGAAGAAACTTTAACCTGAAACATCTCCAAATCTTAGTTGTTGCAAACTCTTCTCTGTTACCAATTGTTGTAGCTTTGAAAAATCACTTGCAAAGAAACATAGCTTATTTCTTTACTTTTGGTCTGGTTTTCCTCAACAGCATACTAGCTAATTTTTTTTAAAGAAACCACCCCTGTAATTTTAGTCTATTAAATAGCTCCTTTGGATAAATTCTCTATTTCTGATACTTCTACCCCTTTTCCTGCTGTTTTCCAAGGAAGTGTCTAGGTGTTCCATGGGGTTTCTCTTGCTGAAATCTGCAGCTCATCTAATTCATAGTCTGGCGCTTTTCAATTTAGACAGGATTGGGCTCCACTATTGACGTGATCTCACCTCAGCTCCCAAGGCACTGCTGACCCCTCTCAGTCCCCCAAAGAATCCTCCATCCGGCCGTGGCTCAAGCTCTCTGTCCTGCAGCCTCTTCTGCAATGTCATCTCATCCCTTATCCCCCAGTCTTCAGAACGGGGGGAGTGTCATGACAGGGACAGGCAGCTATTTATGTGTCCTCCATGCCACACTGGAACTAAGGAAAGCTCTGGAAAGCTAATGCTGGCCCTTTCTTAACCATGATGCACTGCTGAACTCACTCGGAAGTAGCTATGCCCCAGGTGGTGCTAGAATCCTGAAAAGTGACCTCTTCCAAGAACCTCAGATGTTAAGAAGGGTAAAGCTGCCTTTCATTTAACCCACAGGCATCCTCCTCCTGGGGCAAAGCCTGGAAAGAAGAGATTAGAACATACCTCTGTCATCTAGCGGCCTCACCTCTGTCTTCTGTCTCCTTCCCCACAATGCACACGGGTAAAAGGGGCTGGCTTTTCCTTGACGTCCGTCCCTTTTCTGCATACCTACCACTGTCCCCAACTGCCTTCAGGCTTGAAGTAACAAGGTCCAGGCTTCCCATTTTGTAACTTCTCTTCACCCATCCATTGCCTCAAGGGCAAAAAAGAAAAAAGAAGCTGGCTTACTGATGAAAAGAATCCAAAGTGGGAGGCACTTCAAATATAATATACCTATTATACCATGATGTGAACATTGTCAGCTATGTTCAGAGATTAATAATTGCCTAAGTACAAAGTGTGGGCTAGATCCACATGCAAAGAGAGAAGTCCTAGGAGCTTCAGGTTTCTGATAAAATAGCTGATTTCCTCTGTTCTGGGCAGGAGTTGTGGGAAGGGAGGCTGGAAGAGATAGAAAAGGAAACTAGCCCTGGCAAGGTGGTCCCCAGGGAATGTGACAATAGCCTATACTACCCAGAGTTGATGTTACATGAATCATTTTAAAAGTGCTGAGTTTTACAGCAAAATTAACTGAAGTCAGTAATCTAAAAAAATAGCACCAAACATCAAGGTAGGAGGGCCTGAGGCAAACATCAGAAACTAGAGAACAGAGCCAGTTTAGAGAGTCAAAAAGAACAATCTGTGCAATTGTTGGGGGGGTGGGGGGGGTGGCGGAGGGGATGGCAAGGGGTCTACTGTCTATAAGCTAGTTCCTTTGAAAAAAAAAAACTGAGAGCAGTTATCATAAGTATTAAGAGACTCATTCGCTTTTTGAGTGTTCTCCAAAAAGAGTTATCAAATGAACCTAAAAGTGGTTTCAACCTATTGAATTATAGAACTGAGGTGGTTAGATCATATGAGTACATATTTCCACGACCTTACAAGAAGTAAGCAAGTAAGTTAGAAAACTATGACAATCAGATAACTGAGTAGCAATTTCAACAGCTTTACAATACCCATAATATGAGGGGTCCATCTCAGGTTTTGGCAATTTGAGATGCCAAATATTAATTAAAAGATAGGAAATGATAGTGAAAATGAAAGACAGTTAAGTTCAAAATACAATGATTATATCACCATGCAGTCAATATTACTCAAATTTTAGATATCTGCACTATTTATTCAAACAAAACACCCAACTGAGAAAAAAAGAAAACACAGTTTAACTCACACTTACAGCCTCAGAGAAATTAGAGAATTAAAAATTACAGTGAGCTCGACAATCCTGCCTAAACTTAAACCTTTATTCCTTCCTTCTACTTTACCTAAACTCTATTTTTCTCTCTACATATTAAAGTAGTGTGTTTTATGCCCTAATATTAATCTTAACTTTTAACATCTTTCTGTTAAAATAAACATAACTGTTATATAAAGATTTTTGTCTCTGCACTGAGAGTTTAACTTCTAAATTTACACAGAAATAAATTAAGAGAAAAGAGATTAAACTCATAGAAAAGAGACCAGAGTTGTGGTTACCAGGGGCAGTCTGGATGGAGGAAGGTGGTCAAAAGGTACTAACTTCCAGTTATAAGCTAAGTACTAGGGATGTAATGTACAATGTTAGTACGACAATCAACACTGGTATACGATATAGAGTAAAGTTATTGAAAGAGTAGATTCTAAGAGTTCTCAACACAAGGAGAAATTTTTTTCTCTTCTTTTTATTGTATCTATACGAGATGATGGAAGTTAACTAAAAATTTAAAATTAAAAAAGACAAATTCTACTGGATTGAAATGTTTACTTTTGAATAGTAAAATAATAAGATAAAGTAAAAAGAGAAACCACAATCTGGAAGAGGTTTTATTGCAAGGTATGCAGTTAGCAAAGGGTATGCATTCAGAAAATATGGAGAGTTTCCATATTCAGTAAGAAAGAGACAAACATCACAATAGAATAATAGGTCAGGGAGTGAATATGCAATTCCACAGAGAAACCCAAGTCAACAATAAAGAAATAAAAAGGTGCTTAACCTCATCAGTCAGAAAATGCAAACTTACAACAACGAGCTACTATTTCACTTCCATCAGTTGGGCAACATTTAGAAGTCTGACAATACCACTGGAGAGAAAGTAGAGGAACCAATACTCAGAAACGTTTCTCTCAAGATCTAAGTTATTTCAACCAGTTGGGGAAGCCATTCTGCCATATCTAGTGAAACAGAAAATGGCGACCTATATACTTTATGACCCAGAAATCTTATATCTACCCCAGAGAAATTTTCAAGCATGCACAAGAAGACATGAACAGGTATGTACCTAGATCACCTAAACCAACATGACAAAGGATAAAGTGTAGCACATTCATGCAGAAGAATTCTATTCAGCAGTCAAAATGAATGAGGTGGGTTTTGATGAATCTAAATGTTGAGATAACTCTGAATATAGAGCTAAATAAAACGAGCTTCAGAAAAATATATACAGTATGATCCATACTATAACATTAAAAACCTTGCAAAATCACACACCCTATAGATTAGCGGCATATGTGTATCAAGTTAAACCATACAAATAAAAACACGGGTGGAATCATAAGTATTCAGACAATTGCTCTAGCTCTAAAAACAAGAAAAATATAAAACAAATATGGCAAAATACTAAGATTTGTATAAGGTTGGTATTATTCTCTAAACTTCTTGACAGTTTTGAAATATTTCTTTTTTCAAAGTTTAGTTATTCATTGAGAGAGAGAGAGAGAGAGCTGGGGAGGGGCAGAGAGAGAGAGAGGGAGGGAGAGAGAATGAATCCCAAGCAGGCTCCACATCCTCAACACAGAGCCAGACGAGGGGTTCGAACTCACAAACCATTAGAAGATGACCTGAACCGAAATCAAGAGTCAGACGCTTACCCTACTGAGCCACCCAGGTTCCCCTTGAAATATTTCAAAATAGAAAAGCAGGGGGAAAAAAGCAGGAGGCGGGATGGGAATGCATAGGAAGGAATGTCAGACTAGTAACCAACTAAGGTTAATTGGACTAGTAAAAATATTGACTGATATTTATGATCACGAAAGTAAATATGTATTTAACATAAGTATATGAGATAAATGAGAATCAATTACTGAATTTTCATAATTTTTTTAATACGGGATAGCTTATTTTCAGGGTTTTTTATGGAGGGGTGTGAGTAAAGGAGTCAATCATATCAAAGGTAACCAATTAGCTGTACGTATTTTGAAGTGTTATTTTTACTTTTCTTTTCATCAAATCATGTGATTTATTTTACAAACCCTGTTTTAAATTCAATGTTACCAAAAAACTAGAGAAGTGGTGTCCAAAGTAATCATTAAGAAGCTTTTAATAGTATAGTGATTATATCAGAATAGGTCATTGTTACTTCATAATAAATATTTATTTGAATTTCAAATCTCATTTTAATTCATAACTGCATTTCAAGCTTAAATTTCTCTAAGTAATTTTTTTTAGGACAAGTCTTACAACTGAGCAAGCTTAAAGAAATAATAATAATTTCTGCAATTATTAAGTTTTCCCACTAGTCTGTGCTATAGCACTTTACTCAAGCTGAACCCACTGCATCCTTTGGATATTAGTACTACGTTGTTATACCTTTTCCCTAAAAATAAATTAAATCTCAGTTAAAAATACAGGAAATTTAACAAATTAAAAAGTGAGTTTTTAAATAAAATTTAACCATTTAACAAAATTTAAAAAGAGTATATTACAAAACATGATATAATTACTAATTTTTTTCCACTGCATACTAATTCAGATTCGAATACAAATGTCCTACCAGCTGACAGTTTTCCTTTCCATCATTTAGAAGAACTTGAAAGTTATGATGTATAAATTACAGAATTATAAAATCATTTCAATAAATTTAAATTTAAATTATGATTTAAAAATGGGCGGAAGCAAGTTTAATTTTTCTTAAATAGAAAGCATATTCACATAGAAAGTTTCATTTAAAATGGAAAACAGAGGGGCACCGAGGTGGCTCAGCAGGTTAAGCATCCGCCTCAGGTCAGGATCTCATGGTTCAAGAGATTGAGCCCTGCATCAGGCTCTGTGCTGACATTGCACAGCCTGCTTGGGATTCTCTCCCTCTCTCTTGCCCCTCCCCTGCTTGCATTCTCTCTCTCTCTCTCTCTCTGTCTCTCTCTCTGTCTCAGAGTAAATAAATAAACTTAAAATATTTTTTTAAATAAAAATAAAATGGAAAACAGAACAGGACAATTTCTGAAGAGGACATCTCATAAAAGGAAGGAGGCCGGAACATAATTATACAAAGTTTAACGGAAGGTAAAGATGATGGTGCTTCATTCAACTTGAGGGGAATTGGGAGAATAAAATTAGACGCACTACTAACATAATAGTAATGAAACATGGTGATATGGAAATCACTGAAACACTCTTGGGAGGGAGAAATGTTTAAGGAAGAGGTAGTAATTCAGAGAACAAAAAGTTCCAAGTATAAAGCTTCACTTACCTGTTTCTCAGATTCTGGCTAGTAATTCTTTAAAACTTTCAAGTTAAGGGACAAAACAATTTGGGATCTTCCATGGTTTCCTGTAAGTAAACTTCCAGAAGCCATAGACTACTATCTGGACTTCCTTTTGCAAACTGTATTTCTTGCTCCTGTAAGTCCTAAAAGGCAGTGACATCACTGATCACATAGTCATGTAACCTACTTTGAAGCAGAGTTCAATATAAGGCAAGTCCAACTTGACCTATCCAAGGAAGATTTACTATTCTAAGACTTCACAATTCTAGTGTACTGATATTCACAACACTATCACAGCACAAAAGTAAAAGCACAGCCTTATATCTAAGATTCAGTGCATTTGTATTTTGAGTCATCTCAATTTTAACATGCCCAAACTGAATTCCAGAACTTCACCCCAAAACTGCTCCTTCCACAGTCTTACTCACAGCAGTTAATGGTGACTCTCAACCCTCCCAGTTGGCCTCAGGACAAAAATTGTGGAATAATCTTTTTCTCCCATATCCCACATAGATTCCACCAGGAAATCTTCTTGGTTCTACTTTAAAATGTATCTGGGGCGCCTGGGTGGCGCAGTCGGTTGAGCGTCCGACTTCGGCCAGGTCATGATCTCGCGGTCCGTGAGTTCGAGCCCCGCATCTGGCTCTGGGCTGACGGCTCAGAGCCTGGAGCCTGTTTCCGATTCTGTGTCTCCCTCTCTCTCTGCCCCTCCCCCGTTCATGCTCTGTCTCTCTCTGTCCCAAAAATAAATAAACGTTGAAAAAAAAAATTTAAAATGTATCTACAAAGATGACAACCCACCACCTCCACCACAACCAACCCGGTCTAAGTCACCGCCATCACCTGCCTAAATTATTGTAATAATCTCATAACCGGTCTCCCAGGTTCCACCCTGGTCTCACTTTTCCCATTAATCTATCTCAACTAAACAGCCAAATAAACCCTTCAACGTATTTTATAATGTAACACGCCGTGTCACATTTTGGGTCAGAACATTTTAATACTCCCCATTTTACTCAGGATAAGTGTCGACGCCCTTACAATGATCCAAAAGGTCCTCTGCAGTCTCCCTCTCTAATTCTGTCTCTCCCTGCTCCCACCTACTTGCTCTGCTCCAGCCACGCTGACTTCCTTGTTATTTTCCAACATGTCAAGCACGCCTCTACCATAGGACTTTTGTATTCACTGCTACCTCAATCTGGCCTGCTTTTCCCCTAAATATCTGCAACACTGACTCCCTCGTCTCTTTCAAGTCATTGCTCAACTGTCACTTTTAAGGCCATCCAAATTAAATTGCCAACACCACCCAGAAGTATCTAGATTTTATTTTTTTTCCAGTGTATTTACACCTTCTTAATACTTGTTTATCTCTACTACTTATGTTGTGTGCATCTCCTAATTAGAATATAATCTCCAGAAAAGTAAGAGAAGTTTTTCTATTGTATTTTTTAAATGTCTATTTATTTTTGAGAGAGAGAGAGAGAGAGAGAGAGAGAGAGAGAGAGAACCAGTGGGGGAAGGGCAGAGAGAGAGGGAGACAGAGGATCTGGAGTGGGCTTTGTGCTGACAGCAGAGAGTATGATGAGGGCCTCAAACTCACTAACTATGAGATCATGACCTGAGCTGAAGTTGGACGCTTAACCTACTTAGCCACACAGGTGCCCCTGTTTGTCTGTTTTAGTTCACTGCTGCATCCCAAGTGCCTAGAAAATACCAGGACATGTTCAAGGAATGACAGTGAATTAATATTTTATATTTATACTACTTTACATATTACTTTAAAATCTATTTGCTTAGCAAATTTCTACAATCCAAATACATGGGCTTTCATGAAATTGTCTTTAAGAAAAAATAAAATAACATTTAAGAACTTTCCAGATTCTTGGGGCACCCGGGTGGCTCAGTCAGTTAAACGTCCAACTTAGGCTCAGGTCACAACCTCACGGTTCATGAGTTCAAGACCCACATTGGGCTCTCTGCTGTCAGCACAGAGCCCACTTCAGATCTTCTGTCCCCCTCTCTGTCTGCCCCTCTACTGCTCATGCTCTTTCTCTCTCAAAAATAAATAAATATTAACAAGAAGAGAGAGAACTTTCCAGATTCCACATGTATGTCACACTTGACTATGGTGATATTTTCACAAGTGGATGCATTTGCTCAATGCCATAAAATTGTTGAAAGATGTGCACTTTTTGTGTAACAATTACACCTCAAAAAAAACCTGTTAAAACAAATTAAGAACAAAATTGTGGAACCTGCCAGCTATAATGAGCTGGATAAGTTGGGAGCAGCAAAATGGTATACTAAACCAGTGCTTCTCAAACTGTACCGTGCATTCGAATCACCAAGGGATCTTGTTAAAATGCAGATTCTGAGTTCCGGATCTCGGCGGCAGAGAGATAGGGATTCTGCATCTTGAACAATCTCCCAGGTGATGCTGCTGCTTCTGCTGGTCTTCAGACCACACTTTGCAAAGCAAGGCTCTGGTTTGTAGCCCAAACCCTGGTACTCCTAATAACACCACCGCCCCAGCCACTGTTACATCACAACACCACTCCTGCTACTAACAACGAGAATAACAAAGATAAGTAGCATCTTTTGAGTTCTCCCCATGTTCCAGGCACTCCTCTCATTCTTGTATATCTGTTATCTCATCTAATATGCACGGATTGCCCTCAGTTCATGGAGGCAGAAACTGAAGATTGAAAGAGTTTAAGTCACATAGGCAAATGTCTTCCACCAGAGAAGCAATGCAGTCAGAATTCAAACCCCAGTCTCTAATGAACAAAGGACACTAAATTTGTCACATGAAGTCCATTTTAAGGCTCATGTAGCAGGTGATGTGGGTATCCAGTGTCAAATCTCTCTGACTCACATCTGACTCTAGGCATAGCCGTGGTGGACGTGGGGACAGCCAATGAACCCAAGTCAACTTCATACCTGCTGGAATGGATATAATTTTTTTTTTTTTAAGGAAAATAAGAAGCGTTGGCAAAGATGTGGGAAATATAGCCCTTGTACAGCAATGGCAGGAACTTAAAATGGAGCAGTCACTGTGGAATAGTTTGGCAATTCTTCAAAAACGTAAACAGAATTCTCACGTGACCCAGCAATTCCTGTACTAGGTAATACCCAAAATAATTGAAAGCATATATTCACAGAACAACTCATAAATGTGTGTTCCTAAAAGCATTATTCATAATAGCCAAGAAGTATAAACAACCCAAATGTCCTTCACTTGGTGAGCAAATGAACATGTGGTTATATCCACACAATAAAATATTATTCAGCCATAAAGAGAAATGAGGTACTAATTCTTGCTACAATACAAATGAAACGTTATAGCATTATGCTAAGTGAAAGAAGCCAGATACAAAGGCCACATATTACGTAATTCCATGTATAGGAAATGTCTAGAATAGGCAAATCCAGGGAGAAGAAAGTAGATTAGATGTTGTCTGAGTGTGCAGGGAGATTGGACTGACTGCTAAGGTCTACAGGGATTCTTTTCAGGGTGATGGAAATGTTCTAGAATTTGCTATTGATGATTGTTGTGCAACATTGTGAATAGACTAAGTTGTATACTTTAAAACAATGAATTTGATGTTATGTGAATTATATCACAATTTAACAAATTCTTAAAAATACCTCTTCTAGGGGCAGCTGGGTGGCTCAGTCGGTTGGGTGGCCGACTTCGGCTCAGGTCGTGATCTTGCAGTCTGTGAGTTCAAGCCCCGCATTGGGCTCCGTGCTGACAGCTCGGAGCCTGGAGCCTGCTTCGGATTCTGTGTCTCCCTCTCTCTCTGCCCCTTCCCATTCGCACTCTGTCTCTCTCTGTGTCTTTCAAAAATGAATAAATGTTAAAAAAAAAAAATTAAAAAAAATACCTCTTCTATTAAAAAAAAATCCCAGGCCCAGATGGTTTTTATCTTTTTTGGGTTTCTCCTCAATCCTGACCCAAGGATTTGAATGCAAAGTAGTGTATTTGAGACATAATCCCAAAAAGTACAGCAAAAGTGTGGGAATGCAAAATATGTAAAAGAGAAAAGCCAATAAACAAAGAGTAGGTTATTTCTGAAGGCAAATGAAGCTTGGGCTTGATGGAACCCTCAGAATCATCATACGAAGAGGCAAGGAGGTAGGGAATCTATCTATTAGCTCGTTGGCACTTCTGCCCCTCTCTTTCGGGTTAAACCTACTTCATTGGCCCTAAAATGCCCTCAGGAAGAGAGACGCAGGAAGCTATTTGTGTGTTCAAGAACCATTTGCAGGTGTCATGGGGGTGAGCGGAACTGAGTGGAGTACTCATAACAATGGCTACGATTTTACAGGTGAATCCTTCCAAACCTTTAAAGGCCATTAAATCATATCCTTTATAAATTATCCCATAAAATTAAATTTAAAAAGAAAAGGATAAAAGCCATATATCTCATTTCATGAGGCAAATGTAATTTTGACATAAGATAAGCATAGGCCAATTCTATTCATCTATATGTGGAGGGAGTCAAAACATAAAACTTAAATAACAAAATCCAAAACAACTAGAAAACATGTCCTATCACAATCAACCACCATTTAACCCCAGGAATGTAAGGATGGTACAACATCAGAAAATTTAGTCATACAATGGAATATAACAGACTAAAGAAGAAAGATCATATGATTACCTCAATAAATAAAGAAAAGCATTTGACAAAATACACCATTTCATTTGACAAAATACAACACCATTTTATGCTTTAAAGTAATTCTTAGAAAATTAAGAATACAGGTATATTTCTTTAACTTGGTAAGAGAAGTAGAAATAAAAGGGCATTTCCTTAGGTTGGTAAAGATTATTTTCAAATACCCTCGACAAAAGTTAAACTTCATGGAAAAGTTCCAACTGACTAAATCAAACTGTGCATTCTTAAATACTTCCTTAGAGTACAAAGTACTATATGTTTGCAAGATAAAATAAACAAAAGAATCTGAGGTATCAAACAACTGTAGGACAAATAATCCAGAAATATAGATGCTGATTGTTTTGTTTTGTTTAATTTTTTTAACGTTTATTTATTTTTGAGACAGAGAGAGACAGCATGAACGGGGGGAAGGTCAGAGAGAGAGGGAGACACAGAATCTGAAACAGGCTCCAGGCTCTGAGCTGTCAGCACAGAGCCTGACGCGGGGCTCGAACTCACGGACTGCAAGATCACGACCTGAGCTGAAGTCGATGCTTAACCGACTGAGCCACCCAGGTGCCCCTAGATGCTGATTGTTTATAGGAGAAGACAGAAATGAGACTCTAGTTCAGTTATATTGCTAATGATCTTGATAGTTGAATACATTTTAAATAAACATAACGTGGGGTTTCTTCATGTCAATAATCTAGAGTTGCCAATTTTTAGAGAATATTTTCAAGTCAGACACTAGTATCACACCTCAGTGTAATAGAAACTACAGACGAACAAATTCACCTGGCAGTCTTATTCTTCATGCAATTGCAATTTTCTTAACTTAGTTTATCAATACATCTGTAAAGTATCCATTATAGATAACTGGTAAATAGCTTGAAAAGAACTTCCTGTTATATATACATGATACATACAATATACTTGTAGATGATTGATGTAAGTGGAGCTGTGTCAACAACTAACACCAATACTTGCTTATTAAATGTGAAGAGTCTTCTTATGTGTTCAGAGCACATTACAGATGCTACAGTTATATATCCATGACTAAACAAGGTGCTAGTTGATCAAAGTTTTAAAAATTAAGCAAGAACCTAATTCTAATTGCAATAATACTGAAAAAATATAATCGGAGGGTAAGAAACAATTGAGATTATCATTTTTAACTGGTATTGTTCTTAACAAAGATATCTTAATTTCTAAGATCATACCTTACAAAGCTTGTTCATAACATGCTATCCAATAATAAGCTAATGCTATTTAATACCTTGCAATTTGTTAAAAGTTAAGGAGGGAGGTATGAGAATATACAAGAAAATACTTTCGGATACATAACTCCCAGTTATATACCCAACCAGTGAAAGCCTGCACTGCTATAAGAGAGACCCCCAAGAGACTGCTCTTAAGACATTATCATCAAATCACGGTGTGAACCCATCTCTCTTGCAGCATCATCTATTTGCAAAACATTCAAACCCTAAGAAAAGCTATTAACGTTATATGAAAATAAACTGAGAGTATTGGCAACTTACAAGCAGTAATTAAGACTGGCTGTGGAAAGCTTTTACAAATTAATATTGCTCACTGTGAAAGCTAGGAAATCTTACAGGAGAAAAAAGCTTATTCTGTTTCACAAGTGAGTAGCAAAAGAGATGTTAGCTGATGAGTCCATCAATGCAATTTTATTAAAACTTTATAGATAATGCTGTACTTTGTAGAGTTCATCAAATCGCAGGAGGCCGTGTTCAGCAGATTGTGGCATAAACTGTGGTAGATAAAAGATATTACTTACAGACTGAGTAACCTATAGATGTTTCTAATCATTCCCAGTTATACTGAAAACAACATAACTGATAAAATTATGGCACAAAGCAACTCTACAGGAATCAACTGGTGAAAAGAATTCAAAAGTATGAATACCCATATTCAGGTTGTTTTGGTCTTAGTTGGAATCGTATTTAGGATATCTTTAATTCATGTAAGAAAGCCATAATTGTACACAATCACTACATAAAAAAAAGATAAAAAAGGAAAAATGTTCTTGCCCACTAATCATTCATAGCCTGCAGGCATTGACTAAGCACCCAGGACTAATATCCAGCCAGGATATGCAAGGATAGAGTAATAACTTTTGCTTATTCTTAGCCAGTTAGATATTCTGACTGGTTGGCATCCAGGGTCTGCTGATTGTAAATAATTTGAATGTCAACCACATAAGTATCTCCTATCTCTTAGTAATTGTATTAAATACTTATGATAAAGAAATTAATAAAATACAATGTCTGTCCTCAGGAAACCAACAGGCAAAACATATAACTAAACAAATAAATTACAGTAAAATCTGATAAGGACAGTAATAAAAACATACATACGGAAGATATGAAGATATACTGATAAAAACTGTTAGGGTTCATGAAGGAAGAAATATCTAGGCTGGATTTGGAAGAATCTGTATAAATGGACAAAATAGAGAAGCTGACTCTAGATAGAGGAAACAATGAGTGAAAAGGCACAGAAGCGTCAAATCCTTAATAAAAAAGGTAGTTCCAAAAATTTTAAGGTAGACCAGGAAGCACCATGAATCTGCCTCTCCATCTAGACAACAACTGCACTGGCAGAATCTAACACAACTACTTTGAAACTTGAAAGTTGATTAAGAAGATTACAATTTCCAGGGGCGCCTGGATGGCTCAGTCGGTTAAGCATTGGATTTCAGCTCAGGTCATGATCTTGCAGTTCACAGGTTCGAGCCCCACATCAGGCTCAGTGCTGACAGCTCAGAGCCTGGAGCCTGCTTTAGATTATGTGTCTCCCTCTCTCTCTGCCTTTCTCCCATTCACATGCTCTCTCTCTCTCTCTCTCTCTCTCCCTGAAAAATGAATAAAAATGTTAAAAAAAAATTTTTTTAAAGTACAATTTGCCGGAGAAAGGTTGGGTGGCAAACTGCAGTTACTTTCAATTTCAGCCTTTAGCACAGTGGCAGCTACTAACCCTCCACCTCTTCCCCTTTGGCCAGCGTCACACATGTGTTCCTACGTCAGCTTCACACAGCTTGCAGAGGCCAGGGTGGGCAAAAAGGGAAATGCGAATCAAAATTACCATGCAATATCACCTCACACCTGTCAGAATGGCTAAAATCAACAACACAAGAAACAACAGGTGTTGGTGAGAATGCGGAGAAAAAGGAACACGCGAGCATGTTGGTGGGAAGGCAAACTGGTGCAGCCACTCTGGGAAATAGTATGGAGGTGCCTCAAAAAGTTAAAAATAGAATTACCCCACAATCCAGCAGTCACATTACTGGGTATTTACCCAAAAAATACAAAAACACTAATTCAAGGAGATACGGTCACCCCTATGTTTATGGCACCATTATTTACAATAGCCAAATTATGAAAGCAGCCCATGTGTCCATCGATAGACGAATGGATATATAATGGAATATTATTCAGCCATAAAAAAGAATGAAATCTTGCCATTTATGCTGACAAGGATGGAACTAGAGAGTATAATGCTAAAGTGAAATAACTCCATCAGAGAAAGACAAATACCATACAATTTCACTCATATGCAGAATTTAAGAAACAAAACAAATGAACAAAGGGGGAAAAAGAGAGAGAGACAAACCAAGAAACAGACTCTTAACTACAGCCAACAAACAGATGGTTACCAGAGGGGAGGAGGGTGGGGACATGGGTTAAATAAGTATGGAGATTAAGGAATGCACTGGTGATAAGCACTGGGTGATGTATGGAATTGTTGAATCACAATATCATACACCTGAAACTAATGTCACACTGTATGTTAACTAACTGGAATTAAAATAAAAACTTAAAAAAAAGGATCCTATTCTCCAAATATTGCACACCTGTGCTCTGATCACAGCTCACTGTGTCTGGTCAGAAAGGAACAGAGAAAAAGCAGGGCAGCCATTATTGTTGCCTACCCATATTGCTGCAAACACCTTCCACTCTGGGCGAAGTTACTTCCAAGGGATGTAAAGAGCTGGTGCCCTTTTTCTCCTTCTTCTCCCTTCATTTTTCTCTTTCTCCCCTCTTGGGAGCCAGGTATTAGGACTATAACATCCAAAGCAACTGCATATTCAGGAAAAATTAGACAGTAACTATACAGTATACTGTACCCAGAGAAAGGTGTAAGCTCAGAAAAGACCTGAGAAGATTTTAAGTTTATACCTCAGGCTGAACTTTGGCACCGAGATAGGCAGTAACAACTAAAAAATAAAAACAGTAACAAAAAGTAACAAACCCCAAGGAAAAGGGAAACTCTGATTTCCAGAGATACCACATTATTAAATTCAAATGTCCAATTTCAAACAACAATAACACAATCCCGAGACAAAAAGAGAAACAGGAAATATGGTCCACTCAAAGGAAAAAAAACCAGAAACAGTCCCTAAAAAGACCTGGTGGCAGATCTAATAGACAAAAGCTTTAAAACAACAATCTTAAAGATGTTCAAGGAACTAAAGGTGAATGTGAAGAAAGTCAAGAAAATGATGTGTGAACAAAATGGAAATATCAGTAAAGAAAAAAAAAAAAAGATCCACATAGGAACCCAGAAGAAATTCTGGAGCTGAAAAAGTCCAGATAGCTGATATGAAAAATTCATTAGCAGGAGTCAAAGGAAGATTTGGGTAGGCAGAGGAATAAATCATCAAATGTGATTCTAAGACGCTGGAAATATCGAGCCTGAAGAACAGAAAGCAAAAAGAACGAAGAAAAGTAAACAAAACATAAGGGACCTTTGGGACACCATCAAGAGGACCAACACATGTATTCTGGATGTCCCAGAACAAGGAGGGAGAAATGAACAAGGAGAATATTTTGAAGAAATAATGGCTAAATCCATCCCAAATTTGATGAAAGACATGAATATAAACATCCAAGAAAAGCAACAAACTTCAAGTAAGATAAACTCAAAGAGACCCACACTAAGACCCACACATTATAACCCAACTTTTTTTTTCCTTTTTTAAAATTTATTATTTATATTTTAGTTAACATACAGAGCAATATTGGTTTCAGAAGTAGAATGCAGTGCAGGCACCTAGTTGGCTCAGTCGGTTAAGCATCTGACTCTCAGTTTTGACTCAGGTCATGATCTCACGGTTCGCGAGTTCAAGCCTCACTTCAGGTTCTGTGCTGACAGTGTGGAGCCTGCTTGGGATTCTCTATCTCCCTCTCTCTCTCTGCCCCTCCCCCAGTCACACTGTCTCTGTCTCTCTCAAAAATAAATAAATAAACTTTAAAAAAAAAGTTGTAGAATTCAGTTATTCATCATTACATACAACGTCCAGTGCTCATCACAAGTACTCTTCTTAATATTCATCACCCGGGGCGCCTGGGTGGCGCAGTCGGTTAAGCGTCCGACTTCAGCCAGGTCACGATCTCGCGGTCCGTGAGTTCGGGCTCTGGACTGTTGGCTCAGAGCGTGGAGCCTGTTTCCGATTCTGTGTCTCCCTCTCTCTCTGCCCCTCCCCCGTTCATGCTCTGTCTCTCTCTGTCCCAAAAATAAATAAACGTTGAAAAAAAAAAATTAAAAAAAAAAAAAATATTCATCACCCATCTAGCCCATCTCCCACTCACCTCCCTCCAGCAACCCTCAGTTTGTTCTCTAGCAATAAGAGTCTCTTGTGGTATAATCAACCTTTCTAAAGCCATAGATAAAGAAAGAATCTTGAGAGGAGCAGCAGATAAGTGGCTTATTACATACAAAGGATCCTCAATAGGATTACTAGTAGATTTCTCATCAGAACCTCTGGAAACCAGAAGGCAGGGGACAGATATATTCAACGTGCTAAAGGAAACTATCAAACAAGAATCCTATGTCCAGCAAAACTGCATTCAAAAGAAGGGGGAATTTGTTACCCCCTGCAAGACGTGCCAGAGGGAATCCTGCAGGGTAAAATGAACACTAGACAGTAACTCGAAGTCAAATGATGAAATAAAGATCTTAATAAAGGTAATTATATGAGCAAGTATAAAAGCCAGTATTGTAACAATAATTTATAACTCCACTTTTTATTTTCTACATGATTTAAAGCACTAGTATTTTAGTGTTTTGTTAATTATTAGTCTAAAAGCTAGCATTATCGTAACTTCAGTTTATAATTCCAAATGTTTTCCACATAATTTAAGAGACTACTGCACTTAAAAGCATTATTAGTTCATACATTTGGGTACACAATATATAAACAGATAATTTGTGACATCAACAACTGAAAGGGGTAAGGATGGGCTATAACGAGCAGAGGTTTGGTATGTTATTGAACATAAGCTGATAAAAATTCAAAACTACAGTCTTATAACTTTAGAACGTTGAATGTAATCCCCATGGTAACCACAAAGAAAGTAGTTATAAAATTTACAGGAAAGGATATGAAAAAATAAATATTTCACTCCCAAAATATCAATTAAGTACAAAAGACAGTAATGTAGGAAATGAAGGATAAAGAAGGTACAAGGCATATAGAAAATAAATACCAAAGCGACAGAAGTCCTTCTTAATCAACAATCGCTTTTAATGTAAACGGATTACACTCTCCAATCAAAGACAGATATTTGAAGAATGGATAAAATTACACGATCCAACTATATGCTGTCTATAAGAGACTCGTTTTGGATCCAACGTCACAAATAGATGGAGAGAGAGAGGATGGAAAAAGATATTCCATGCAAATAGTAGCCAAAAGAGAGCCAGGATGGCAACACTAGTGTCACACAAAATAGACTTTAAATCAAAAAAGTTACAAGGGACAAGGAAGGATGCTACGTATTAATCAAAGCTTCCATGTAGCAAGAAGAGATGACAGTTACGGATGATAACATCTCATAACAGACCAGCAAAACACATGAAGCAAAACTTGACAGAAGGTGAAAAGAGACGTAGGCAGCCCTACACTAATGCTTAGAGACTTCAAGGTACCACACTCTCGACGACACATGGAACAAAGAGACAGAGGACGGGTATGGACATCAAGGGCTTGAACAACACAGCAAACCCTGTAGAGCGAACAGACATCTACGCGTGCACCGCCCAGCAACAACAGCAGACATAGTCTTCTCGACCGCACATGGGGTATTTTCAAGGACAGACCGCATTTTAGGCCACAAATTAAGTCTCCGTAAGTTTTCAAAAGGTAGACGTAACGCAAAGTAAGTACTCCGACCACCACAAGACGAAGTTAAAACTCAATAATGAAGACAAGCTGGAAAATTCACAAGTTTGTGGAAATTAAACAATACTCCCTTAAACAACGAATGGATCAGAGAAAAAAAATCCAATCGGAATTGGAGAATACCCAGAAGCAAGTGAGAAGCAAAGGCTAAATGTATTACAAATCACAGTATCACAACCACACTGATCACTAGGGAAATGCAAATCAAAACTACTATGAGATACCACCTCACACCCATTAGGGTGGCCACGATCAAAAAAAAAAAAATCTGAAAATAGCAGGTACTGGTGAGGATGTAAAGAAACCGGAACACATGCACGCTGTTGAGAGGAACGTAAAACAGTACAGTCCCTGTGGAAAGTAGAGCATCATTTCCTCAAAAAATTAAAAAAAGAATTATCAGATGATCCAGCAACTCCTCTTCTAGGTATATACCCAAAGAACTGAAAGCAGGGCCTTGAGGAGGTCCTTGTACATTCATGTCCCTAGCAGTGGCACTCATAAGAGCTAAAACATGGAAGCAACACAGGCACCCATCAAAGAACAGATAAGCAAAATGTGGTGCATAAATACCAAGGAATATCATTAGGCCTTAGAAAGTAGGGAAATACCAACATTTGCTACAACATGAATGAACCTGGAGGACATGATGCTGAATGAAATAAGCCGGACTCGGAAAGACAAATGCTGTATAATTCCACTTATGTGGGTTACTTAAGAATAGTCAAAATCAGGGGCGCCTGGGTGGCTCAGTCAGTTGAGCTTCTGACTTCGGCTCAGGTCATGGTCTCAAGGTCTGTGAGTTCGAGCCCCGTGTTGGGCTCCGCGCTGACAGCTCAGAGCCTGGAACCTGCTTCAGATTCTGCGTCTCCCTCTCTCTCTGACCCTTCCCCGTTCATGCTCTGTCTCTCTCTGTCTCAAAAATAAATAAACATTAAAAAAAATTTTTTTAAAGAATAGTCAAAATCATAGAGATGGAAAGTAGAAAGGTGGTTGCCAGGAGCTGGGGAAGGGAGAGGAACAGAGTAGTTAATGGTAAATGGGTACAGAGCTTCAATTTTATAAGATAGAAAGAATTCCAAAGATAGATAATGGTGATGGTTGCATAGTAATGTGAATGCATCTAATACCACTGAACTTAAGAATTGTTACAAAGGTAAATTTTATGTTTGTGTATTTTACCAGAATTGATATAAATGTTAAGAGGAACAGAACAGACAAAAATCCCAATGATTATATGCCCTGATAACTAAATTTCAATAGGAGTAATTAACTTCTTCTTTACCCTGTCTTCTCCCCAGACTAAATATATTTAACCAAGTCAATGGTTGTTGAATTTTCAAAGACTCTGTCTGGCTCTAGTATGGGTTATTTTCAGTGTATTTCTAGTGAACGTGATCTTACCTTTAATTGGCCATTTCCCTGCTTTTTCAACATCACAATAAATTCTAATACTATGCTATTAGGTTAGCACTAGCCTCATTTGGTGTCATCTACAACTAAATAAGTGTACCCTCAATTCCAAAAAGTATGATGTCCTGGTATTTTTAAAAGGCACACAAACAATTTATTCTCTTACAATAAATACCTAAAAGGCACACAAACAATTTACTCTCTTACAATAAATACCTAAGAAGAAATTCTGGACAAAAAGTTAGGCTAACTACCAATGCATATCCTGCCTAGCAGACACAAGTCCCTGAAAAACCACTACCCATTCACTGAAAGCCCATGTTAGTTACTCTGTGGATGGCTAGAGCTAATGCAGAGCTATTCTTAGGGATCCAATTTGGTCAGCACCCAGGCTGATTATACTCTGGTGGGCTCTCAGATAGTGTGGATCCAGAGTTTGTTATAATGAAGCACTGAATCTGAATTCCCATTACAGGTTATTTTTACCTGTATCTACTAGGAGGGCTCCAGACCAAAGCATACCTTTCTCACCATACCCATTTTAATCTAGTTCCACTATCCAATAGAATAAAAATGACCCTCAAAAGTGGAACAAACCACAAGATACATTATTATGGCACTTAAAGACCCAGTCTGGGTTATAAAGAAATAGACTTTGAGCCAGTAAGTACTCTATTAGATTTAAGGAAGGTACTATATTAGGAAACAACCAACAAAACTAAAAGACAACCTGCTGAATTGGAGAACATATTCACAAATGACATATCCAAAAAAGGGTTAGTATCCAAAATATATAAAGCACTTACACAACTCAACACACACACACACACACACACACACACACACACACGCACAATCCAATTTAAAAAAGGGCAGAAGACATGAACATATATTTCTCCAAAGACATACAGATGGCCAACAGACACATGAAAATATGCTCAACATCACTCATCATCAGGGAAATGCAAAACAAAACCACAATAAGATATCACCTCACACCTGTCAGAATGCTAAAATCAACAACACCAGAAACAATAGATGTTGGCAAGGAGGTGGAGAAGAAATCCTCAGGTACTGTTGATGGGAACATGAACTGGTGCAGCTGTTGTGAAAAACACAGCTATGGCGATTCCTCAAAAAATTAAAAACAGAATTACCATATGATCTAATAGTTCCATTACTGGAACTATTTGAAGAATAGAAATACAAAAACACTGATTCAAAAAGATATGCACCCCTATGTTTATAGCAGCATTATTTTACGATAGCCAAAACATGGAAGCAACCCAAGTGTCCATGGATAGATGAATGGATACAGAAGTTATCCAGTAGTATGTGCACACATTGGAATATTACTCAGCCATAAAAAATAATGAAATCTTGCTATTTGCAACAATATAGATGGATTTAGAGGGTACGACGTTAAGTGAAATAAGTCAGAGAAAGACAAATACCAGATGATTGCACTCATATATACAATCTAAGGAGCAAAACAAAGGAAAAAAGAGACAAACAGAACAGGAATCTTAAAGACAGAGCACAAGCTGATGGGAAGTGGATGGGGGAATGGGTGAAACGGGTGAAGGGGATTAAGAGTACACTTCTCATGATGAACGCTGAGGAATATAAGTGTTGAATCACTGTATTGTACACCCGAAACTAATATAACACTATATGTTTCTTATACTGGAGCTAAAATGTAATAATAAATAGGCAAACAAATAAATATTTAAAAAGGAAGGTATTATATTTTGTTCCCAGAGAAAACTGGTCCCTGAGACACAGATTAAAAGAAAAAAATCACTCATGATACACACTGAGTGGGAAGTACTGATCAAGAGATGATTGTCACAATCAGCTGAACTAATTGAATTGTTCACTTTTATTTCCTAAGCTCTCTTAATACCAAATGTCAGGACCAAATACTGGAAAACTTGTATTAATAGAGAAAGATATTAATAAATTAATATCACATGGCTAAGCTCAAGTGATATGCCTGACACAATGTAATTTTAAAGAATATTGAAATTTAAATCAAAGCGATTGATTCCATTTCAATTTTGGTTTTATGATGCTTTTATTTCTTAAAAATAATAAAATAAGTATCTCATTTTACGACTTTTTAAATTTTTCACCTGCTCTTTTTCGGTTGAGGACAGGGGGAAAATTAGTGATGTCAGGAAATATCTATTTCATTCAATCACTTCATTATTCATATATTCACAAATAGTTTCGAAACTTACTACAATACACCAAGTGCTATGCTACTTACTAGGGATACAATGATAAAGAAGACAGACAAGCTCTTTTCTGTGGGACTCACAGTCCAGTGGGGGAGATAGATAATAAGAAAAAAAAAATATATATATATATATATTTATGTTATATACATATTTCATATATATATATTATGAATGTATGTATATATTATGACTGTATGTATGTATGTATGTATATATATGAATATATATTATGAATATATATATATGAATATATGCATATATATTCATATATATATATATGAAAACTATACATATGTGCTTTGGAGAAAATTAAGGGCAATATGATAGAGAGTAAGTGGTGTTGAAAGGGAGTAACACCCTATGGAGGGTAGTCAGAGAAGGCTTCCCTGAAGTGATGACACGTGAACTGATACCAAAGATGAGAATGAGCTCTGCACATGACAAGCTGATGAAATGCATTCCAGGGGCGCCTGGGTGGCGCAGTCGGTTAAGCGTCCGACTTCAGCCAGGTCACGATCTCGCGGTCCGTGAGTTCGAGCCCCGCGTCGGGCTCTGGGCTGATGGCTCAGAGCCTGGAGCCTGTTTCCGATTCTGTGTCTCCCTCTCTCTCTGCCCCTCCCCTGTTCATGCTCTGTCTCTCTCTGTCCCAAAAATAAATAAAGGTTGGAAAAAAAAAATTTAAAAAAAAAAAAAAAAAAAAGAAATGCATTCCAGGTAGAGGAAGCAACATATGTAAATGTCCATAGGTAGGAAAGGGCTCAGTAGCTTCAGGGACAGAAACGCCTGGGGGAAAAAAAGCAATGAGGGGGAGAATGGTGTGGGATGATGTTAAAGAGATAGTCAGAAGCCAGAATGTATATATCGTCTTCCCTGTATGCCCCAGTAAGAAATGGTGTGAGAAAGCTCTTAAGAGATTTAAGCAGAGAAACGACATAATCTGATCTCATCCTGAAAAACATCACCCTAGCAGATGGATGGAGACCGGGTTGGAGAAAGGAAGCAGAGAGACCAATTAGGAAGTTATTGCAGGAGTTCAAATGAGAGATAATCATGGCTTAGAGTAAAATGATAGCAATAGAAACGGAAAGATATGTTTTAGAGATAGAAGCCACCAGGATTTAGTGACAAATTAAAATTGCTTAGAAGGAAAGGGGAAGAACAAAGGATTATGTCTAGGTTTCTGGCTCAAGGAACAGAGTACTCAAAGATGTTCTTTGCGGTGATGAATGTTAATTTTGAGATACCTATTATATATACAAGGAGAGATGTCAAGTAGAAGGATGGATATATAACTCTAGAGTACAGGTCAGGACTAGAACATATATTTAGAAAACATTAGTTGCTATGTACTAAATATCCATCTTCCCAGTATTCACAGGTTGAATCCTAACCCCCAAGGTGATGATATTAGGAGGTGAAGCCCCTAGGAGGTGATTAAGTCATAAGGATAGAGCCCCTGTGAATAGGATTAATGCCCTTATAGAAGGGATCCCTCACCCCTTCCACCATGTGAGGACACAGCAAAAAGATACCATCTATGAAACAGAAAGTGAGTCCTTACCAGATACCCAATCTACCAGCGCCTTGATCTTGGACTTCCCAGACTCCAAAGTGTAGGAAATAAATTTCTTTTGTCCTTAAGCCACCTAGTCTGTGGTATTTTGTTACAGCAGCCCAGATGCACTGACATTAGTAAGCATGCAGATGATTTAAAGCCACTGGGATTTCCCAGGCTCTACCTCTAGTCCTTAGAATTTGGTTTACATTCAGTTGACCTTTAGGTGAAATACAGGGTTGATCTGAGGAATACAAGCCTAATAATTCATTGTACACTCCTGCTCAGAAAGGTCTGTAGGATTCTGTTCTAGCTAAACACTGCCCCTAGTATGCAATGAAGGAAAGAAAAAAAAAAAAAAAAAGAAAAAAACCTTCATAAAAGAGGAGTCATTTTTAGTAATAAAACTGGATTTGAGGCCATTAAGTTATGCTTCAAGAATCCTCCTAAATCTTCCCCCCAAAATACCAAAATGTTGATTACATATCAAAGCCAATTCTCAGATTAAAATCAGTTAGGAACCAAAATTGAGTCAAATCTTAAATAACTCCGAAGAGAAATAGGTTTGTCAGGTCCATTCTAGCCAATGTATAACTGCTCACAATTGGTGAAAATGAGTTCCTGGTAAGGCCTTCAAAAAAAAAAAAAAAAATCAAAGCTACATTCTCTTCAATGCCAGAATAGTTTTATGTTTCCTCGTGTTGTTAAAAAACTTGGGTAAGTCATTTCTTATAAAAGACTACACTCACAACAATCATAATTTCAAGCTAGTAAACTGGTCAAGTCTACTCAACCTAGTAATAAAATGGAACAAGCTATTTGCTGTTGGACTGCCCTCTTTTTCACAATGTGACTTTATGAGTAACAAGTCTTTGATGTAAAAAAAAAAAAAACAAAAAAAAACATATTATTCACTGTTTTGTAGAATTCCGTCCTGACTACAATAGATACTAAAATTCTAAAATATTCTAATCATCACGTTACCTCAAGGAACTCAAGTCAAAATTCCTATTAAAACCCGTATGATGGCCACATCAAAATAGCCTGAAAATTATTCTACCTAGATAATAAAGTATAAAAAATAACAAATTAGTTTAAACGCAAAGCTGAGGACACAAGGAAGAAAAAGCTGAGGGGTCAAAAAGGAAAAAGGAGTTACACACCAGAGTGGTAATGTTCAAAGATTGGCACTGTGTAGTTTAAGATTTTAACGCCTATTCAGGAACAGCACAAAGATAGATAGATAGATAGATAGATAGATAGATAGATAGATAGACAGACAGAGCCTAGGGTCTACACAGGCTGAGGTGTTAAATCCACAATGATGCACGATACAGGGTACTGAGAATCTATGCCTTCAATAGAAGGGTAAACCAGAAAAGTTTCATCTACCAACAGGGGAAGCACGGGAAGTACTTCTGCTCTAGACTAGCAAAGAAGTTTCCCCTGAGAATTCAAAACACTGTCCTGCACTTCACACAGGTATATAATTTACAGCATGATCCAGGAACCCACAAACCCATTTAGCCCAAATTCTAAATCCCGCAAACATATGCTTCACAAATATGGATGAAATGAGGCCACTTTCAGACACACAAAAGCTGACATTGTTCATCCCCAGCACACTTATGCTACAGGAAGTGTTACAAGATTTGGGCTGAAGGAAAAAGGTATGCTTCTACAAGAAGGAATAAAGAACAGCAAAAGAATAAATGTTAGTAAAAGAGTGTTGTTTAAACTTTTTTATGTATACATACACAGACATATACAAATCTACTTTTAAAAACCGTTGTCTACTTATAGCTATTTTTTGTAACAATGTAATGTGGGTGTTTTAGCATATATAGATAAAGTATGTAGAGCACAAAAAGCAGGAGGTAAGTAAACTTACGTTATTCATGAAGTACATGAATATTTTCAAAGTAGATTGTGATAGGTTAAAGACATATACCATAATCTTTTGAGCTTTCTATAAAAAAACACCAGAAACAGACACAACTAAAAAGTGAATAAAGGAAATGAAACAAACTATGAAAAAAATCGCTTAATTCTCCCCAAAGGAGTCAAGAAAGATGAAACAAGAACAAAGACTGGAGAGGACAAATAGAAAAAAAAAAAAAAAAATACCAGAGATAGTAGACTTAAATATATCAATAATTACATCAAATGTTAATAGACTCATTAAAAGCAGCGATTGCCAGACAGGATACAAAAAGCAAGACCCAACTAGATGTTATTCATAAGAAATTCATT
The DNA here is from genome assembly GCF_018350155.1 of Leopardus geoffroyi. Classification (NCBI taxonomy): domain Eukaryota; kingdom Metazoa; phylum Chordata; class Mammalia; order Carnivora; family Felidae; genus Leopardus; species Leopardus geoffroyi. The sequence goes on from NC_059338.1 coordinate 104,581,509, forward strand.
TTAAACGTAAGAACTTTGGAGTACTTGGGTACTTATTTTATCAGTTAATTAGGGAGGGGTGTTAAAGTCTCATAACTCTGATTGTGGATTTGTCTGCTTTTCTCTTTAAAACTTTCAATAAAGGCAGGGACACCTGGGTGGCCACCAAGTTAAGCGTCCAACTGTGGCTCAGGTCATGATCTCATGGACCATCGGTCATGATCTCACAGCTCTTGGGTTCGAGCCCCACATCAGGCTTTGTGCTGACAGCTCAGAGCCTAAAGCCCGCTTCAGATTGTCTCTCTCTCTCTCTCTCTCTCTCTCTCTCTCAAAAATAAATAAACATTAAAAAAAGTTTTTTGAACTAAAAAAAAAAACTTTCAATAAAGACAAAGACAGGTTCAAAGTAAAAGTATGGCAAAAGATTTACCATGAAAACACTAGCAGAAGGCTGTGCTTCTGAATATCAGAAAAAGTAGACATCAAAATTGAGTGCTACCACATAAAAAGAGAAGCACTGTGTGATAATAAAATGTCAATCCAAACATAATATTCATATTCACAATCTTGAATGTGAGTGACCCAATAATACAGCTTTCAAATAAAGATGATGCAAAATGAAAAGTATTAAAGAGAAAAGTAAATAAATCCACAGTTAAGATACTTTTAACAACTCTCCCTCAGTAACTTATTTCACAAAACACCAGTTAGAATTTACAAGTTTTGAACCATGCCATTAACCAATCTGATCTAACAGATATGTAGGACACAGTATATTGAACATCACTCTCTAGTGTGCATGGATCATTCACCAAGAAAGATCACATGCATCCCAACAAATTCCAAAGGAATAACATCTCGAGAACACAATACGTTCTCTAACTGCAATGGCATTAGGTTGGAAATGAATAAGGTATCTTTAAAAAAAAAAAAATCCAAATACTTGTAAGTAAAGCAACATGTTTTCAAACAAGAGAAGATTTTTATTTTTTTTAATTTTTTAAAAATTTTTTAACGTTTTATTTATTTTTGAGACAGGGAGAGACAGAGCATGAACAGGGAGGGTCAGAGAGAGGGAGACACAGAATCTGAAACAGGCTCCAGGCTCTGAGCTGTCAGCACAGAGCCCGATGTGGGGCTCAAACACACGGACCACGAGATCATGACCTGAGCCGAAGTCGGCCGCTTAACCGACTGAGCCACCCAGGCGCCCCAAGAGAAGAGAAGATTTTTAAATGGTTTAACCTGATGATAAAATATAAGCACACCTATCAAAATTTATGTGATGCAGCTAAAGCAGTTCTTAATGGGAAATTTACAGTTTTAAAGGCTTGTGTTAGAAAAGAAGAACAGTATAAAATTAATAAGGTATGCTCCTACTTTAAGACACTAGCAAAGGAGAGGCGCCTGGGTGGTTCAGATGGTTAAGCACCCGACTTCAGCTCAGGTCATGACCTCATGATTCGTGAGTTCAAGCCCCAACGTCGGGCTCTGTGCTAACAGATCAGAGCCTAAGCCTGCTTCGGATTCTGTGTCTCCCTCTCTTTCTGCCCCTCCCCTGCTCGTGCTCTGTCTCTCCCTGGCTCCCTCTCTCTCAAAGATAAAATAAACATTAAAAATTAAAAAAAAAAGATATTAGCAAAGCAAAAAATAAAATAAAATAAACCCAAAGTAAATAGAAGGGAAGAATGAATATAAGAAGAAAGAAAAAACTGAACAAAATGTAAACAAAGCAAAACAAAAAGACAAAATGCAAAAACTGATTCACCCCTACACCAAGACTGATTGTATAGACACAGAAAGAGAAAACACAAATTCTCAATATCCAGCATGAAAGAGGGGTCACCTCTAGAGATCATACCAACATTAAGTGGATATGATGAACAGCTTTATGGCAACAAATTCAAAAACTCAGATAAAACAAACTCCCTCAAAAACAAAACTTACCGAAATAAAATACACAATAAGAAATCATCTGAATGGTTCTATACATCTTTTAAAAATTGAGCACATAATTTTAGAAATTCCCACAGAGGACTCCAGAGTCTCCTGGCCTCACAGGTGAATCCCATCATATCTTTAAAGAAGAAATAGGGGCACCTGGGTGGCGCAGTCGGTTAAGCGTCCGACTTCAGCCAGGTCACGATCTCGCGGTCCGTGAGTTCGAGCCCCGTGTCGGGCTCTGGGCTGATGGCTCAGAGCCTGGAGCCTGTTTCTGATTCTGTGTCTCCCTCTCTCTCTGCCCCTCCCCCGTTCATGCTCTGTCTCTCTCTGTCCCAAAAAATAAATAAACGTTGAAAAAAAAAAATTAAAGAAGAAATAAAAGAAACTTTCAGAAAAAAATGGAAAAGGAATAAAATTCATTTTATGAGGTCAGTATAACCTTAAAATCGAAACCAGAAAAGAACAAAGAACAAAAAAGTATAGACCATTATCCTTCATGAACATAGATGCAGAAATCCTCAACAAAATACTAGCAAATCAAATCCAAAATTATATATATATACATATATTTATATTTTATATTTATATCATATATAAAGACCATGAAGTATGAAGTTGGTATGTCAAGAAACCTCTGAACAAAACTGAGTTAAATCTGCAACAGAAATGGAAAACATGTTTGCACAGGAGTGGTGGGGGCAGGAAGAACTTGAAAGTAATCATACAATTATAGAGTAAATTTTAAAATACAACAAAAGGACAAGTTATGTAGACTAATTATATAAGTGAATAAATTTTTATTTCACGTTGTTCTGAGGGTTCTGACTAATGCAATTAAACAAGAGAAATCAAAAAGGAGAGAATAGATTATACTATTATTTTCAGGTCATATGGTTTCATCCTGTTGAAACTCAAGAGAAACAATGGAAAACTCTGAGAAGTAATATAATTCAGAAAGGTGGCAAAACCATATATTCCTATGTAAAAATAAGTGAAAAATAAAATATTCATTTATAATTTTAAAATAAACTTACTGAGAAGCATGCAAAATTAATATAAATACTACTGAGAGATATAAAGGAAAATTAATAAATCAAAAACCATATTCTAATTTTGAATATGATGACTTCATACCATAAAGATAACAATTCTTCCAAACTGATCCATAATTAAATGATTAAGTAAAAAATATCTATACAATTTACTTAGGACTAAACAAATTGATTCTATCATAGAGAAGGAAAACTAAGCAAGCAAGTATAACCAAGAGAATGCCTTGCAACCTCGGGACAGGCAAGGATACCCTAGAACACGCAAAGCACTAGCCATGAAAGAAAAAGCTCATAAATTGGAGTTCACCAAAATTAAATTTTTCTGTTCCCCAAAATACACCAGTAAGAAATGAAAAGGTGAGCCAAAGAGTGAGAAAATACATATGTATACCTGATTCTTATATCTCGAATATAGACAGAATGCCTACAAATCAATAATAAAAAGATAAAGATGCAATTTTAAAGTGGGCAAAAGATTCAAGCAGACATTTCACAAGAGAAGTAATATGACGGCCAGTAAACACTAATGACACTTAACATCATTAGACGTTAGGGAAATAAAAATAAAAACCAAACGACTTCACACTCACACTAAATGCTGGTCAGGTTGTGGAGTAACCAGAATTTTCATATATTGCTGATGGAGGTGTAAAATTGCACGTGATGAACTCTGGAAAACAGTTCGTAGTATGCCTCACTTTTTGTCCCAGCAACTCTGCTCTTCAGTATTTATCAAAGACAGATAAAAGCATACGCCCACAAAAGACCTGGAACAATATTTACAGCATCTTTATTTTTTGTAGCCCCCCCCCAAAAATGGAAACTTTGCAGACATCCTGCAACAGGACGATGGATAAACAAAGCGTGGTACATTCACACAACAAAGTAGTAGGAATAAAAGGAACAAACTACTGACATCATGGCAACAATATGGATTAATTTCACAGGCTTTGAGTTCAGAGAAGGAAGACCAGAACACCATATGATTCTACTTGTATGAAGTTCAAGAACAGGCAAAACTAAGAGAAGTCAGACAGGTGATTGCCTTTTGGAAAAGGGAGGTGAAGAAGTAACAGAGAAAGGTCACAAGTGAACTTCCTAGGATGATGGGGACAGTAGAGATGAGGGTGACAGTTGTTCCGTGGGAAACACACATTTTTCAAAACCGTAAAACTAAAGTCCTGTGTATTTTATTGAAAGTTACACTTCAGATTTTTTGTGAAAAAAGGAAAATGACCAGGAAATTTGTGAAAAGGAAAGAAGAGCAATGGAAGGAAACTAGCTGCACGGGGCGGGGGGGGGGGGGGGGGGGGGGGGGGGGGGGATTTGATGTAATCTGCCCCAGAGGGGAGGAGTGTTTTATTAGCAAATGGTTTAGAATTGCCTGCCTATGGAGATAATAATAATTAGGCCAACTTTTAGTTAGTTGTATGTTTTGTTTTGTTTTTACTGTTCTCTACAGACAACATGTTCCTTTCCCCACCCCTACGGACACCCCCCAACATGCCTCTGACCACTGGTACAATATACTAGTAACTATATTTAAAAGGTACAGCCACTAAACTATGTAGTACTTGGTACTGGCTCAAGAATAAAAAATCAATGTGCAGACACCAGAAATGAACCATAATGCATATGGGAATTGCATATATGGAAAATGTGGCTGTGCAAATTCCTGTATAAAAAATGGATTATTCAATAAATAGCACTGTGACAAATGGATAACAATATGAAATAAAGTTGGATCCAAACCATATAACCAGCACCAAAATAACTTCTGAATAAGCTAGTGCTAAATATTAAAAAAAAAAAAAAAAAAAATGGATACCCCCCTTCTCTTGCCCAAAAAAGAAAAAAAAAAAAAAAAAAAAAAAAAAAAGGCCATGACAGAGTATGGGAGAATTTGTTTTTGGAATCTTGGAGCAAAGGTTTTACTACGCAACATATAAAATCCAATGCTAAAAAGACTGACAGATTTGACAATAAGGCAATTAAACATTTTTACATATAAGTAAACAAAAAGAAAAACACCTGGGGTATTTATAGCATACACTATAAGGAATCACATTCTTTAGCATATAGAGTACTCATATAAAAAAAAAAAAAGAACTAATACAAATGAGCAAAGAATAGTACAGAATAAGAAAAACGTAAGCCCTTACACGATAAAAAATATGAAATCAGAACTAAAGTCTCCCTTTACTAAAGGAACGGAATTTTGATTAAAGGGAATCTAGAAAGTGGTCATTTGGACTTTTAGTAACACCGCATAAGTTACAAAGATTTATCATTTGAACTCATTAGCTTAAAACCAAATGTGTTGGGGCACCTGGGTGGCTCAGTTGAGCGTCCAACTTCAGCTCAGGTCATGATTTCACCGTTTGTGAGTCCGAGCCCCACATCGGGCTTTGTGCTGACAGCACAGAGCCTGCTTCAGAATCTCTGTCTCCCTCTCTCTCTGACCGTCCCCCGCCTGCGCCTGGCCTCTCAAACATAAAATAAACCAAATGTGTCGATTCAAATGGGATTTCCTATCCCCTACTTCCATCATGGGTTTCATCCTCCCTATGTTTTCTGACACAGTATCAAAGAAGTAAACAGCTCTTTCAGATGTACTGCAGAACCTGTCTTTATCTTTAAAAATATAAATCTCATCACTATATCTGCATGAGCTCTAAGTTTTAGAAACATTTGAAACAACAATTTGAAAATAAATGTGTTAAGTCTGAAAACATAGCATGGCCAACAGTGATAGCATGTAAATTACCCTTGTTTATCATTTAAGACATGCATCACTTCGCAGTGAACTTGCTGTACATAAGCTGTTTCTGAATGGTCATGTGGAAAATCCAACAAAATTATCATAAAATTTCGTAAAAAGGAGAGGACCTTTCAAGTTTGTTTTTTTCCTTTTCTAGCCTTTTTGCTCCCTAACTCTATACTTTAAAACATACTGAAACTTCTAGCGTCTAACAAAGCATCTTGCTTCAATATGAATACACATTAATAAAAGTACTTTTGATGATTTCAGGACCTAAACGCAATACAGAGCTTTCGTCTTCGATGAAAGCATGAACAGACAGTAGAATGAAAAGGAAACATAAATGGCTTCTAAATATAAAAAGATGTCAATATCACTCACAGTAAGAAAAATGCAAAATAAACTAACAATGAGCTTGGTAAAGATAAAAAAGATGGATACCTTGTATTATCAAGGATGTGAGAACCAGCACCCTCGCCTACTGTCAGTAGAAATATAAATTAATGCAACATTCAGAGCAAGCAATTTGGCATACTGATCAAAATTTGAAATGTTCTGCAATTCCATCTCAAGGAATTTATCCTACGGTAATATTTGCACATATGCAATGCAATGCACATTACAAATGTGACATATGTTAAAAAAATAGGTTTATAATAGTAAAAGCTTACATATAATCTGATTAAATAGACTGTAGCATATCCATACAAAGTGATAATGAATTCGTTAAGATAAGTGTGATAATTCTATATGTATCAATATGGAAACATGTCCAAGATATAGAAGTAGGAGATAAAATTAAGGTGCAGAATATTTATGTAAAAACTGTATGTCTATATCATAGATCTCAGAATATATAAAAGAAAATGCTAACTGGCTGCCTGTAGGGAAGAGATTTGGGGGACTGGGAAACTGGGAGACTGAGGGCCAGGGATGGGAAAGAAACTTAGTTTTGCTATATATGCTTTTGTATCTTTTGAATTCTGTACCATGTTCCTATGTTACTGATCCAAATACATAATAATGTCCTTTAAAACAAGTTAAACATTTGCATATACTGCAGCACAGCAGTGACAAAGAACTATACTATGGAGAGACATAGGAATCAGAGGACAAGATGGGACCAGAGGAAGAGTTAAGGGAAATGAAAGGGCCTTTTGCGTGGGAGGGGCATTGAGAGCAGAGACTGCTGTAAAGAAGAAGAAAATGGAGGGATCATGAATATAAGAAATGAGCATATTCTCCCAGAGGTGAGGACTCACAAGCAGCTCCGTACGAGAAAGAACTGGCCCATAAAAAGTCTTCTCCTGGTTTTGTCCTAGTGAGATAAATTAAACCAAGGCCTTGGAGAGACGAAGAAGACTCAACGGGGGAAGAATACATCTAGGACAGTTAGATCATCACTGGACCCAATGACTATCGCAGGACAATCACCAAACCAATACCATATATTGTTCTCTTTTATCTTTTATGTCAAAATATGATAAATGATTTTGTTTATTTTTAAAGCAGGATGGTGGCTTTTGCTTTCGTTTTTGGCACTTAGGAAAGAGGATACTCAGAGTCCTGGGGAAGGAATCAATAACCAAATAAAACAACCCTATAGGTTAGGCACTGTTCTTGTACACTTATTTATGATCTCCATTTTTTTCTTTTTTTCTTTTTTTAAGTTTACACCTAAATTCCAGTTAGCATACAGTGTTATATTAGTTTCAGTGCACACTACAGTGATGCAACACTTACATACATCACCCAGTGCTCATCACAAGTGCACTCCTTAATCCCCATCATCTCTTTAACCCATTTCCCCACCCACCTCCCCTCTGCCAACCATCAGTTTGTTCTCTACAGTTAAGTGTCTGTTTCTTGGTTTGCCTCTCTCTTTCTTCCTTTTGCTTGTTTGGTTTCTTAAATTCCACATAAGAGTGAAATCATATAGTATCTGTCTTTCTCTGACTACTTATGTCACTTTGCATAATACTCTCTAGCTCCATCCATGTCACTGCCCCGAATAGCCAAACAACCTTGAAAAGAAGAAAAAAAAAAAAAAAAAAAAAAAAAAAGCAAAGCTGGAGGCATCACAATTCCAGACTTCAAGTTATATTACAAAGCTGTAGTGATCAAAACAATATGGTGCTAGCACAAAAACAGACACATAGATCAATGAAACAGAATAGAAAAACCAGAAATGAAGCCACAACCATATGGTCAATTAATCTTTAACAGCACCAGAAAGAATATGCAATGGACAAAAACCAGTCTCTTCAACAAATGGTGATGGGAAAACTGCACAGCAACATGCAAAAGAATGAAACTGGACCACTTTCTTGCCCCATACACAAAAATAAATTCAAAAATGGATGAAAGACCTAAATGTGAGACCTGAAACCATAAAAATCCTAGAGAACACAGGCACTATCCCCTTTGACATCAGCCATAGCAACATCTTTCTAAATTTGTTTCCTGAAGAAAGGGAAACAAAAGCAAAAATAACCTGTTGGGACTTCATCAAAATAAAAAACTTCTACACAGCAAAACAACCAATTAAAAAAACTAAAAGGCAACCTACAGAATGGAAGAAGATATTTGCAAATGACATATCCAGTAAAGGGTTAGTATCCAAAATCTATAAGGAACTTATCAAACTCAACACCTAAAAAACAAATAATCCAATTAAAAAATGAACAGAAGACATTTTTCCAAAGAAGGCACACAGATGGCTGACAGATACATGAAAAGATGCTCAACATCATTTGCCATCCAGGAAATGCAAATCAAAACTACAATGAGATATCATCTCACACCTGTCGGAATGGCTAAAATCAACAACACAAGGAACAACAGGTGTTGGCAAGGATTTGGAGAAAGAGGAACCCTCTTGCACTGCTGGTGGGAATGCAAACTGGTGCAGCCACTGTGGGGACCAGTAGGGAGATTCCTTAAAAAGTTAAAAACAGAACTACCCTATGATCCAGCAACCACGCTACTGGGTATTCACCCAAAGAATACAAAAATACTAATTCAAAGGGATCATGCACCCGATGTTTATAGCAGCACCATCTACAATAGCAAAATTGTGGAAACAACCCAAGTGTCCATCAACTGATGAATGGATAAAGATGTGGTATATATATTCAATTTACCATTACTCAGCCATAAAAAAGAATATTACAACAACCATAAAAAAAGAATGTTACCTCCATTTTAGAGATGAGGAAAGTGAGGCTTATAGTAGTGAAGTAACTGGCCCAAATAATAATAAGTAGTAAAGTGATAGAGCCAGGCTTTAAACCAGGGCATTCTGAAAATAGAGTTTTTGTTCTTAATCATTTCATGTTGCATCCCACCTCAGCCCCTATGAGGCCTCCCACCACTCACTGTTAAATAGAAGTTGTCATGAGGAATGAAATAATACACGTTGAAAAGTTTATTACAGTGCTCTTCATACAGAATGATTGTTTAATACAGTTAGCGGTTGTTATTATTAATAAACACCTCTTTCTTGGTTTCCTAAAAGCTCTTCAAACTCTATATCCCCATAACTACAATCAGTGCCTTCCTTTCCTGCCCCAAATATGTCCTCTATCTTCCATATGTTGGCTTCTGCACAAATATCTTCATTCAATGCAAAAATCTAGTTGTCATCATATACTATTCTTTTTTATCCTCTTTATTCAACCACTAAATTTCTCAGTTTTAACTCTCAACTCTCAAATCCTTCACTGCATGTAGCCAATGACACTGTCTCCTATTTCAGGAGCTCATAAACATTCATCTATGGCATTTCATAGTTATGGGAATCTCATAGAGGATAAACAAACAGGTCTCGTTTCAATCGTAGATTCAATGGAATGGAATACCTGAGTGGAATAATTTGATGAAAGTAAAAGTTGCCTAAAAGGTGAAGAAGTAGTAAAATACATAATCACAATGTATGATCTGTCCCTGCTCTCAAGAAGTTAGCTACGCTGCAACTGTAAATATACATCGTGGTCTCTCCAACTTCCTCTGATCTCTATCGTAGCCAAGCTAAGAGTCACTTTAAATCAGTTCTTATTAGTAACATCAACCTCCAAAAACTTCAACATTTAGTTATTAGTATTTTCACTTGTCATATATATTCTTTATCACTTCCCTCTAGTATATTTTATTTCACACATGTGTCATGTCACAGAATTTCCACAGTGTGAGTTTTAATCCCTTTTCATAAGAGACCTAAATCAGATTTTCAAAGTTCACTTGCCCATTTACAAAAACTATGCAACTGCTCAGATGCATGATTTTTAAAATTATAAATTTTTCTCTAAATTTAGAATATATATAAAATATCCAGGCAAATATTCAGCAATCCCTATCTGTCTTTTGATTTACTCAAAACTTCCTGTTTTATTTGTTTGTTTGTTTGTTTGTTTTTTACTGAAGTACAATTAGCATACAGTGTTATATTAGTTTCGGGTGTACAACACATTGATTTAACAATTCTATAAATTACTCAGTGCCCACCACAACCAGCATAGTTACCATCTATCACCACCCAATGTTATTACGATATTACTGATTATATTCCCTATGCTGTACTTTTCATCTCTGTGACTTATTTACTTTGTAAGTGGAAGTCTGAACCTCTTAATCCTCTATCACCTACTTCCCCAATCTCCCCCCCCTCCTCCTGTCTTCTAAATGCATTTTTTCCACATTTTTGTTGAATGGTATGTTGCTAAACAATATAGTTCAAAATATTTCTATATCACTAACAAAAAACTCTGGATGTTTGTATAGTATTCTTGCTGAAAATGTACAAATTCTGGTCTCTGTCAGGCTTGTAATAAGAGGTAGGATGGTATGAGTAGTATTGAAAGTTGTGATTTTATTATAAAAGTTGGCCCTAGGAGAGCTCTTATATCCCATTTCTAGAACAATTTTATTAATATTGTATACATGCTTTTGTATTTTTAAGTAGCAAACGCAACAAATTAATTGCAAACGCAAACAAATTAATTTATCACGTTAAGACAGTATTTGCTGGAATGCAACTTGGCACAGCTATTGCCCAGATGAAATGGAACATTCAAATATACAGTAACTTGAAAAATACCTTTTTGCTGAATTGCAACTCCAAATGAGAATTACAATGAGCAGTTAGATAAACATATAGGGTATGGAAGCCTGAATAATGTGCTTCCATCAGAAAAAGCATCACATTTCAATGAAAACAAAGCACTTTGCCCTGAATATCATAGCTACAGCTGCAACCCAACAGATAATCTTCCTGTTCCTGAAATGGGAGAAATACAAGTCATGTATCATCTGTCCACACCCTTCATTCCAATAACAATAACCATTAGTAACATTACTTTTTACAGTAAAGGTCAACAGTCCATCACTAATGAGTGAAAATTTTATTTTCCAGGGTCTCAAGAGATACTAGTATCCTAAGAGACTCAATCACTATTATAAAAAGAGAGGAATAATTTAAGATCCTCATTACAGTGGTCTTTAAATAAACAGATAATACTATCTCTAGACAGTGAAATGAGCATCACTTTGTTCCCAAAGCTATAATTTCATTATGCTTTCACTAGACATGAATAGGTCAGTATTCATTGCAAGATAAACAGAGATATGCTCTAACCTATGGGCAAATAATTTACCATAGAAATTCAGTTTCCTTATTTGTTTCACACAAAACTCAAAGAAACATCCAAAGTATATTAAAAATATATACAATCAATCCTTTTTCTTTGAGTCTATGTGAAATAGGATAAATTCATACTTAAGCAAATATTCAATCTCTCAGACCAACACATTCATATTAATTTACTGTTTGCAACCTGAGGTGTTAAGTGATCCTAATTCTTCAAACACTTACAGAGGCAAAGGCAGATAGATGAATATCTGGGCAATGATCAACATGTATTTCTTTATTCTAGTCTGATATTTCTGAAGAAAACTCGGGATGTTTGTAGGGTTTCCCTGCTGCACGTTACATCTCCAGTAATGTTTCCACTAGGAATGTTTTTGTCTATAAGCAACAGAAAATCTGACTACTCGTGACAGGAACTCATTGAGGGCGGATATTTTTCTCACATTGAAGAAAGGTGTCTGATACGATTAAACCAGCAGCTCAACGATGGCATGCCTAATGATTCCGATACTCTTGGCTCACCTTCACCAAGGACTGGTAAAGCTCAAGATAACACTTTTGCATTAAAAGGTAGTGCCAACTACACTTTATTTATTTTTTTTTTATCATGACTTTCTAGAAGCCCTCATAAATTTTCTTACATTTCATTTGCTAGAACTGCCACAGTCATTCCCAGTTGCAAGGACTAAAAAATTTTATATTTTTCAAGTCCTTCCATTAGGGATTGAAAGAGAGAAAGAAGTTGAAAATGTCTGTTGAGATAGCCATTGAACAGGTTCTAGAACAGTGTGCTCTTTCAATTAATCAAAAGTCTTTGTGTGTGTGTGTGTGTGTGTGTGTGTGTGTGTGTGCGCGTGTGCATGTGTCTGTGTGTGTGTATGTTTATACATACATATGTATGTATGTATAAAACACATAACACATTCACTCCTTCCCCAAGGGAGAAAATCCCAAAGTCTCATCTAGTTACAAAATCTAGCTCTGAGTGTGGGATCCGTAAGGTAGAGAAAATCTCTCCATCATGGTCTAGTTTGCATTATTGTGAACCACTGACCTATACACTGAAAGACAACTTATCTGTTCCCAACACACTCAATACACAATGATGGAGAAAAAACAGAGTGATGGCAACATAAATTCTCATTCAAAAATGGGAAGAACAAGAAATATACAGTGGTCAACTGTCCACAGCACACAGCAATCCCTACATAAACATACCTTAATTTCTTTGGCTATGTTATTGGGCAGCCCCTGATTCAGCTATTCGCCCTTGACTATTGTCATTCATACTTCCTGGTTCTGCCCTTTAGGATGATGTCCCTTGTCAATTATTTTCCTTGGCTATATAAGAGATTGGCATTAGCGAGTGTAGCCTTCCTGCATTCTGTACAGTTTTTCTCTCTACTGCTAGTATATACATCATACTGCTCCTATAGTACAGGGCATTGATTTAGAGGCTGAATAGTCACCTAATGTTTACTATCCAAGTTTGGTCTTTCTTTCTTTCTTTCTTTCTTTCTTTCTTTCTTTCTTTCTTTCTTTCTTTCTCTTTCTTTCTTCCTTCCTTTTTCTTTCTTTCTTTCTTTCTTTCTTTCTTTCTTTCTTTCTTTCTTTTTTAGAGAGAGAGAAAGAATGCGAGCATGAGCAGGGGAGGGTCAGAGGGAGAAAGAATCTTAAGCAGGGCTCGATCCCACAACCATGAGACCATGACCTGAGCTGAAATCAAGAGCCAGACACTTAACTGACTAAGCCACCCAGGTGCCCCCAAGCTTGGAGTTTGTTTAGCCACTAGCCATAAATAGCTGTTTAAATTTAATTAAAATTAAATAAAATTTAAATTTAAATGCCTCGGTTGCACTAGCCACATTTTGCATGTCCAATAGCTACATGTGACTAGAGTCTACTGCATTGGATGCTGAAGATATAAAACATTTTCATCATCAGTGGAAGTTCTATTAAATAGGGCTGCATAAAGAGTACCATAAAAAGCCCTGTTGAATTTGAAATGTTCTAATGCACATAAAATTCACATACTGTTAGTCTATCTGTTATATTATGAAATCTTGTCATTTCCATAGCTAAGTTATCACCAAATGTCTCGTTTCTGGGATAGGTGTCAGAATTCACTATGAAAACTACAATCATCAAACCATCATGTATCTTGTGTTAACTCTGAACACAAAAGTAGCACTAGAGATTCTAAAGGTATTGAATTGCCTGAATTGTACTCCTTGAGGGTCAGCTGATAAACTTAGCTTGTAGAAAACTGGCAGGTTCTCTAGGGAGCTTGCCCTGGATCGAATATGGTGCCCAGTCTGGGATATGTCTACAGTGATTGACTCTAAGTCCTCAAAACTGCCTCAAAAGTTTAGTAGAATTCCTATAGGTATTTAAAAAAAATTAAAAAAGGATAGTGACAGAGTCACAGTGTCTTTTCTGCTCAAAGAATTCATTCTGGGGGCGCCTGGGTGGCTCAGTCGGTTGAGCGGCCGACTTCGGCTCAGGTCATGATCTCGCAGTCCATGAGTTCGAGCCCCGCGTTGGGCTCTGTGCTGATAGCTCAGAGCCTGGAGCCTGTTTCAGATTCTGTGTCTCCCTCTCTCTCTGCCCCTCCCCCACTCAGTCTCTGTGTGTGTCTCTCTTGCTGTGAAAAATAAACATTAAAAAAAATTTTTTTAGAGAATTCATTCTGAACCCACATCAATATCTGCCAACACCTACGTTATCCCAACCAAGTAACTGAAAACTAAAAAGAATAAAAATTCTCCAACCACAAAAAAGAAGAGATCAGCCAAAGGATTTCTCTTTAGGTTTCATGCTAATTTAAATTTGGAAAACTTGAAAAGACCTCAAGTTTTAGTCTGACTCATCAAAGGAATCAGAAAGGAAAGTTTTTATCTGTGCTTTGCAGGAAGTCAACATCTCCAGAGCAGATCCAAATCCAAACCCAAATCAGACTTCTGCAGACATTAGCAGATTATTCAAATCTTACCTGTGGTCAAATTCTATATATCTGAGAATTTTTTAATTACAATTATATCTAATAATCAACATGAGCATACAACATAGACATTTTACCAATCTCTAAAACATATTGTTAAGAAAAGTAAAAATATATTAAATACTCAAATCAAGTATAAACATGTACTTCAGAAAATCCATGTTTGATGCTATTGAGACTCATTATTACAAAGATTAAATCTTTATACTAACTCAGAAGCTTCTGTTAAAAACTCTGACCAATACAATGAGTTTAGAGAAACATAAGAAGATTAAAGGAATTCTTATCACAATGAAAAATGCTGGGATATCTCCTTTAAAAAGGTACAAACGCTAAAGAGGCAAGCTTTTTTAAGAATCAAATAATCAAAGTTTCATCTATAATATAATGAAATATGTTTTTCAGTAAAATCAGATAGCATGCTTAAAATATATTAATGTATAGCAATTATCATGCACAATGGCTGTAACAAAACACTTAGAAGCATACAAATTAAATACAGCTATAAAATTAAAACTAGCAATAATAGCAACAAGAAAAAAATAATATTAGACAGAAAAAAGACTCTAACCACTTTGTCCTCCTGGTGTGAATATCCACGAAAGCAAGTTAGAAAAGACAGAAAAGACAAAACAAAAAAAAAAATAATAATTAATTCCATTCTTAAAACAAGCAAGAGTTTTTAAGAGTTTGTTAGTGAGATAAAAATTCTGAGAAAGTCTAAATTGCATTTTGTGAAATATAAACATTTTAAAAGGAAAATTTTTTCCACATATTTCAAACAAGAGCACGCCATATACTGAATTTATAAAGATACATAAACACAATAATTTGTATAAAAGCAATAAAAAATACAAACATCAGAAAAATGGGGATGTTCTTTCCACAAATAAAATCCCAATTAAACACTCAATTAACTCAAAGAGAGAAATTGAAAAATCTTAAGGCAAATAGCTTTTAAGTACAAAGACAATAAAAAGAGAGCATCACTGTTTATCTTTAATTTCATCATATACTATCAAAAGTAGACAAAATTCTATATGAATTATGCATATTGCTTCCAAAAGTTATTTATGCCCCATTAATTTAGAAGCTTTCCAAGCTTTATTAACTACAAGGAAAAAAATTAATTAGAAAAACCATTAAAGGTAACATGTTATTGATTACAATTGGCAATTTTGGGTCATAGATTCCCACTATAAATGTGGAAAAGACAACGATGAGATGCATGATTTGGCCAAGGGGAACGTACTTAGATATTCTGAAGTTAAAAATTGTTGCATTTCTCTTTACTAAAACATAAAGAAATGATAACTGGCAAGGTGATAATGTAATGATAATGATCTGATATGTTATAAGAACGTATATAAATTTAAAAAATTCTAGATACATTACAAAGTAAAATCATGTATTTTGAGGGATCATTGCTCTCTGAAAGGTAAGTGGCAATAATAGTCGTGACTAAGAGCAAGGACTTTGCAATCAGACAGACCTATCTTAAAATTCCACCTTTTCTTAAATAACATTTAAAGGGGTGCCTGCGTAGCTCAGTCCGTTAAGCATCCAACTCTTGGTTTTGGCTCAGGTCATGATCTCATGGTTTGTGAGTTTGATCCCCACATCAGGCTTTGCACTGACAGTGCAGAGTCTGCTTGGGATTCTCTGTCTCCCTCTCTGCCCCTCCCATGCTTGCTCTGTGTCTCAAAATAAATATATAAACTTAAAACTTTTTAAAAATAAATAAAATAACATTTAAATAACATTAAAAAAATTTTTTAATGTTTATTTTTGACAGATAGAGTGTGAGTGGGGGAGGGGAAGACAGAAAGGGAGACACAGAATCCGAAGCAGGCTTCAGGCTCTGAGCTGTCAGCACAGAGCCTGATGCAGGGCTCGAACTCACAAACCACAAGATCATGACCTAAGCCGAAGTCAGACGCTTAACCAACTGAACCACACAGATTCCACAACATTTTTAAATAACAATTTTCTTAAGTTAAGCCTGTGTCTGCAAAATAGGGAATTAATATTTACTTTATAGGGTTTTCTGAAATAAAATAATATGAAAAGCTCTCCATCCAGTGCCTGGCATGTAGTTCTATATCTGATATTCTAAACTATGAAACATAGGATATTGCATAGAAGGGACAGGACTGCATACTTTACATTACTGTGTTCTTGACTGTTTCACCTGTTACAAATGTTAAAACTAAAGATCATATAAAAGCTATTGTACACAGTCCAGGACTTCTATTGCTAATAATTTAGACCAACAAAAATCATTTATGGACCACTCATTATATATGTATCAGGCACTACACTAGATTTCTGAGATGTAATAAGACATCTAAGATGTAAATTAAGTAAGACAGTTCCTCCCAAAGAACTAAATGTAGTAAGAGAAGAAAAATCATTGCATAACAGAGAGACTTACGAAAGCAAGAAAACAACAAAACACTATAGAAACACCAATGATTGAGGAGATAACAGAACTTTGAGAAAAGTTTCTGAGATGTAAGCAGGTCGTTAAAGAAGAAAGAAGAGAATGTCAAGCAAGACCAGTAAGGGAGACTATTTTATGCAACAAAATGAAAAATGCAAAAAGCACAAAAGCACAAACAAGCCTGGCATATTTGGAATAAAAGTATTTGAAAATGACTAGATTACAACTGATATGTCTGAACTAAACCCTCACATTAACATATGAACATATATTAACATTTGCCTGAAACTGAGAAGCATAACACTTAAACAAAATAATGCACATTGCACAAATAAAAAAGAAAGAAAATGAAGCCATAGCTAATGAATTGGCTAATAGTTAATCCCTCTGAACAGATAAAATAAGTTATATTTTTGCTATAACAGACACAGGAAAAACTTCGCTGTAATACATATGTGAAATATTATTGCCATCGTATCTTTATTATCTTTCAACAGGAATAAAAAATAAGCAAAAAACCTATCATATGATTTATAAATGAGAGGCACAATATTATTAGCTACTATTTACCGAGCCTTCAACTATGCTGCGAAGTGCACGCTGTTTGAAGGGGACAAGTCCAGAAGCTGGGAGAACAATTAGGAAGATGTTGAAATATTTGGGGCAAGAAGCAAATACGAGAGCAGTATGAACTACAGTCATGGTCAGAGAAATGGAGAGAAGTGGGCTGATTTAGGAGATACTGAGAAGTAAGGCTCTTAACACCGGACTGAGGAAAAGGAAGACGTAGAGGTCTAGGTCCACCATAAGGGATACACTAACCCAGCACACAAATCTGATTATCTCATTGAATCAAAAAATACAAAATAAGTGCTTCACAAATATTGACTCGTTTTATCCTCACAGTCGCCTAGTGAGATAAGCACTATTGTTATTTCTATTTACAAATGGAGAGACGGAGGCAGAGATTAAGCATCTTGTACCAGGTCACAGAGCTAGTAAGTGACAAAGCTGGGATTCAAACTTCTCACGTCAGAACTTGTGCTGAAGCCACGACACCACGCTGCCACTCTAATGCCAGCGTCCTCTGTTGGCTTTATGTATCTTTCCTGTAATTTCATTGCTAACTACATTATTTTAGGTCATAATTAATACAGTTGGAGTACATCCAAAAGCATTTATTAAAAGTTTAAGAGTACAAATACATATATATTTAAAAATTATTTTTGGGGCGCCTGGGTGGCGCAGTCAGTTAAGCGTCCGACTTCAGCCAGGTCACGATCTCGTGGTCCGTGAGTTCGAGCCCTGCGTCAGGCTCTGGGCTGATGGCTCAGAGCCTGGAGCCTGTTTCCGATTCTGTGTCTCCCTCTCTCTCTGCCCCTCCCCCGTTCATGCTCTGTCTCTCTCTGTCCCAAAAGTAAATAAACATTGAAAAAAAAAAATTAAAAAAAAATTATTTTTAAAAGCTATTAAAAATGTATTTTATTTTCTAAAATAAATTTTAAGTTTATTTATTTATTTTTAGGGAGAGAGAGAGAGCATGCATGTGTACATGTGAGCGGGGGAGGGGTAGAGAGAAAGGGAAAGAGAGAATCCCAAGCGGGCTGTGCACTGTCAGTGCAGACACATGGGGCTCGAACTCACAAACCCGAACTTACGAACCGGGAGATCATGAGCTTAAATCAAGAGTCAGAAGCTTAACCAACTGAGCCAGCCAGGCACCCCTAAAATAATTTTATACTGACCATTTTTCCTTATGATCAACTCTCCCTATGACCATCCTTACTATCTTATCGCTTCTGCTAATAACCAACCACATTGCCTCTCCTGAAGATCAATGTAAGTGTTAATCTACATTCTCATTCTCACTTATATCATTGTTTTTGTTGTTCCCTTTCCTGTCTGATACGTGCTCCTGATAGTCATAGCACTATTTGTGACTAAATATGGCAACTGCATCTGCCAATGACTATTCTTTGTATATTTGTACAACTTTGTATTATTAGTCCCCCAGTCACCTAGTAAACTAATGTCAGCTCCCCTTAGACCCTTCTCTTAAATATTTAGTCTTTCCCCTTCTGCTTTCTTCCATTGCCAAAAAGATAGATTCCCCTCTATATCAATGCTGTATACTCTACATAGTTAAACTACCATCACTTGTCTCTCTCTTCTTGCCTACCTTATATAACCAATCTTAAACCACCTCTCACACCACTACAATATTTCTCCATCTTCTCTGTCAAGCCTACTCCCTTCTTCTAAGAGTTGCAACGATTACATACTGCCTATACAGTTTACCTTTTTATTTATTCATTCACAAGTTTAGACTGCCATCTTCAAAACACATTATCACAGTGCTGAGCTGCAGCAAGGAGCCGGATCAAAAGACAATGCCTATCTCTGAACACTTTTCCAAAGAAGACATCCAGGTGGCCGACAGACACATGAAAAGATGCTCAACATCACTCATCGTCAGAGAAATACAAATCAAAACCACAACGAGATACCACCTCACACCAGTCAGAGTGGCTAAAATTAACAACTCGGGCAATGACAGCTGTTGGCGAGGATGCAGAGAAAGAGGAACCATTTTGCACTGCTGGTGAGAATGCAGACTGGTGCAGCCACTCTGGAAAACGTATGGAGGTCCCTCAAAAAATTACAAATAGAACTACCCTATGACCCAGCAATTGCACTACTAGGCATTTATCCAAAGGATACGGGTGTGCTGTTTCGAAGGGGCACACGCACCCCAATGTTTACAGCAGCACTACCGACAATAGGCAAAGTATGGAAAGAGCCTAAATGTCCATCAATGGATGAATGGATAAAGAAGAATGAAACTTGAATGCAGTTTCTAATGGCATAAAGCACCCTCTCCCTATGATTCGTACCCTGCCTAACTCGAGACACATGCTTCACTCCATTCTGTATGCCCCAGCCAGACCACACTACTTGCATTTCTCTTAAATTATTACTGCCGTTGATCTCTTATGTTTTTGCTTCCCCTGCCACTTTAATCTGAAACATATATGTGTGTGTGTATATATTATACACAATGGAGAATTACTCGGCAATCAAAAAGAATGGAATCTTGCCATTTGCAACAACGTGGGTGGAACTAGAGAGTATTATGCTAAGCAAAATTAGTCAGAGAAAGACAAATATATAACTTCACCCATATGTGGAATTTAAGATACAAGACAGATGAACATAAGGAAGGGAAGCAAAATTAATATAAAAACAGGGAGGGGGACAAAACATAAGAGACTCTTAAATATCTAGAATAAACTGAGGGTTGCTAGAGGGGCTGTGGGTGGGTGGATGGGCTAAGTGGGTAAGAGGCATTAAGGAGGACACTCTCTGGGATGAACACTGGGTGTTATATGTAGGGGATGAATCACCGGATTCTACTCCTGAAATCATTATTGCACTATATGCTAACTAACTTGGATGTAAATTCTAAAAAATAAATAAATAATTAAAAAGAGAAAAAGACAATACCTCTCTCAAAAAAACATGCCCATGATGAGTACACCAGATTTCTTTCTTCCATTCATTCACTCAACAGGTATTTATACTGACCTATTATATGCTGAGTACATGGAAACCTACAGTAAACAGGAGGACGTAGAGAAATACAGTCAATTAATCATAAAATGTTAAAAGTACTAGATTAGCAGTCTTTGGAATCCACTGAGGCACAAAAGAGTGAGTGATTAACTCGCATGAGTTGCCCAAAGAAAGCATCATGGGGAGATGATGCTTAAATCCAGAAAAAGAAAAAAAAAAAAGAAGACGTGTTCATCAGGTGGGGAGGGGTTATTTATGGGTAGGAGCAGGGTCCAGGGGAAAAGAGAGCTGTGTTTCAGATTAAAGTGGCAGGGTAAGCAAAACCGTAAGAGATCAACGACAGTAATAATTTAAGAGAAATGCAAGGAGTGTGGTCTGGCTGGGGCATACAGAATGGAGTGAAGCATGTGTCTCGAGTTAGGCAGGGTACGAATCATAGGGAAAGGGCGCTTTATGCCATTAGAAACTCCATTCAAACAATGAGTCATCATTAACTAGTTATTAAGCAGGAGGTAAAACAATCAGATCAGCATTTTACAAATATCACAGTAGGGACGTGGGAGGGATGTGTGTGAGGAATCTGGACTGGAGGAGAGAGACCATTTAGGAGACTAACATTAGTCCAGGTGAAGAAGGTGAAAGCCTAAAAAGGACAGCAGTTATTGGCTCTTGTAGATAAGAGAGGAAATAATCAAATCCAAATATTTGTGGGGGGAAGAACAGCAATGGACAAAAACCTGAGAGTATACCTGGTTTTCTGGTCTTGGTGACAGAACAACAGATAGTGGCATCATTCAAAAAAGCTGAAATTTTTGGAAGGAATAGATCTGGGGTTGTTTCGATGATAGGAAAATACGTACTCTGTTTTGACCTAAGTGAGACTTAGTGGTATTCTAATATATTTATTGAAAGGAAGTTAAAAAGACAAGACTTCAAAAGAAGAATCTTATGTCCTTTTTTTTTTTCAAATGGGCCATCAATGGGGCGCCTGGGTGGCGCAGTCGGTTAAGCGTCCGACTTCAGCCAGGTCACGATCTCGCGGTCCGTGAG
The DNA here is from genome assembly GCF_018350155.1 of Leopardus geoffroyi. Classification (NCBI taxonomy): domain Eukaryota; kingdom Metazoa; phylum Chordata; class Mammalia; order Carnivora; family Felidae; genus Leopardus; species Leopardus geoffroyi. Next base: position 104,602,956 of record NC_059338.1, read on the forward strand.
TTCGAGCCCCGCGTCGGGCTCTGGGCTGATGGCTCAGAGCCTGGAGCCTGTTTCCGATTCTGTGTCTCCCTCTCTCTCTGCCCCTCCCCCGTTCATGCTCTGTCTCTCTCTGTCCCAAAAATAAATAAACGTTGAAAAAAAAAAAAATTTCAAATGGGCCATCAATTTATTTATTTAGATACCTAGAAAACTACATATATTAGTGTATACAATTTGATGACTTTAAACATATGCATACATCCATGAAACCATCACCACAATCCAGGTAACAGACATATCTGTCACCTCCAAAAGTTTCTTTGTGTCCCCTTATGGCCTTTCTTTTTATGGATCAGAATTATTTTTAACTTAAAAAAACAACACTTTTGTTTCAGACACGAGTTCGTTTATTTCTGTGCCTATGTTTGAAGTCAAACATTTTGGGGGGAATGCTTGAAAAAGAATTGGGTGAGATTTATTGAGTATTTCATTTAAAAAGGGTAGAGAAATTCATAACTATGTCTAACCCTCCTCCCACATATTGTCTGCATTACATGTCCTTTGCACTCCCCTACCCAGTATCTATTTAACTGTGTGGCAGTTTCGGTGACATCCTAAATTCCCTTATCTAGTAAACTAACATAAAGTCTACTATTATGATTAGCATTCATGGCAAATGCTATCATTATTCTTCCCCAAACAAGCTAAGTAAAATCTATTTAACCTAGTGCTCATCTGATCTACGGATAAGGAGCTAACTTCATCTATTGATGAGGATATTAGGTACTGAGCAGGATTCTTCCCACCAAGTGGTCAGGAGCAAGTAGACAGCAAATAAATAGCAAAACTTTCAAACGCACATATGCCATTAACCAAGCATACACTGCACCTGCTATATATCAGTAGTCTGCATACATTTTTTTCTTTTTTCTAAAATAAATTTCTGAAACCATGTACTCCTCACACATTTTTAAGATAACATTTAAATTTGAAGTTTAAATAGCTGGAAAGGATACATTTCCAGACAGGCTGCGTATTGTAGGTACACTTCAATAATATTTTTATCAAATCTTGGGGCTGCGGATTTACCTCATTCAATATAGGGGAAATGTCTGCCATATAACCTATTTGGCAAAACCAGGCCATGTTGAGAAACTATCAGACGAATCTGACTTTCTCTCAGAGTCTGACTTCATTTTTAAATTCAAATAAATGTGCCACTACGGGTCACCATGACAATCATCTCACATCAAAATTATAAAAGAGAAATGAGGTACCAGAGTCTTGCCAGAAGTCTGCTGCCTGAATGAAACATGGTGCCGCCCCTTTCTATATTTCTTACAAAACCTCTCACTGCTTTACCCTCATGGACAGTACATTCTAGAATTGTCACTTTGTTTGGCACCCCAGAAATTTTCACATCCTGAGGCAATACATTATCCACATTAGATTTGGTTAAGAAGCATGCTTTTCTTTGAAGAGTATAAGGGCAATCAATTGTAAAAGGGAGTCAGAAAGAAAATTTCAAAAAACAGAAATGTTCTCGAGATGATCAATTTTAAGGAAAAAAAAAAATGAAAGAATACATATGGAAATTTTTGCCCTTTAGGTAATTCACATTCATCTACTCTCCAGAAAGCCTTCCTTCCTTCCACAGCAGGGGTACACAACCTCACTTTCAAGCCCACTGCCACATACCTCAAGAGTATAAAATGCCTATGGAATCATCCAGAAGCTCCTGAAGAGAAACAATGCCAAACAGATAACTACAATAGTATTTGTAAGCTTCCTTGCTCTTCTCGGTAATATTACCCACAATGAGTCATGCTATACAGGTGACAGAAATGGAGGCTGAGCCAGATGAAAACTATATAAAGATGCCATATGAAGAGGGAGTGAGTTCCTGTAAACTTTGGTGAAAATGTTTTCGTTTATGTTCAATTTGCAACATTGTTTTGCCTCCTTCCACGATGCTCATATGTATGAGGAAGTGTAAATATCCCAAGATTCTGCAAGTTAGATTTTTTTCTTGCAGTCCCTATTTTATCCTGTACCACTAAGGGAGGTTGACATCAATGAGGGGAAATAATTCTTCTTTTTAAATTCTACAACCATTTTTTAACAATATTCACACATATTCTAGGTTAATGAGCTCAGAGGCTTGAAGTTCAGGATCTACCGAATATGGCAGCTTGCTTAAGGGTGGTCCTACGAATTGTATTATTCTAATAAGTTTTACCTATTTCTCAAATGCTTATGAACACAGTTACTAAAATTTAAGTGGTGCCCTCAACACTCCCATGTCATACAAATGTGGGATGGGGAGAGAAACCAAAGTGTACTAGATATAGCAACATATAACAACTAATGAAAGCTTCTCAATTCCCTTTTTAAAATTATTTAAGTAGTAAGTATATTTGGCTAAATGAATGTACTTTTAAGTACTTCAAGCATTACATGAGTTACCTAGTATTAATTTTAAAATCATAAAATGTCAAACCCAGAAAACATCTTAAAAATCACAGATGATTTCATTTTACAGATTTTTTTTTATTTTATTTTTTTAATTTTTTTAATGTTTATTTCTTTTTGAGACAGAGAGAAACAGAGCACGAACAGGGGAGGGTCAAAGAGAAAGGAAGACACAGAACCTGAAACAGGCTCCAGGCTCTAAGCTGTCAGCACAGAGCCCGACGCGGGGCTTGAACTCACCGACCGCGAGATCATGACCTGAGCCGAAGTCAGACGCTTAACCGACTGAGCCACCCAGGCGCCCCGCATTTTACAGATTTTAAAACAGAAGCACTAAGACGTGAAGTGAAGACATGTCACACAGTCACACAACACCCGGGCAGAAACAAAACTTGGTTCTTTTATTATCTCAACTTATGCCATCCTCTTCCGGGAGAATGTCAATTTTTTCTTGATATACTGGTAGGTAGCAATTCTATGAAGTCTAAAAGAAAACTCATATATCATACACTTGCCTTGGGTGTATGGGAACTGATTGTATATTATACTAGTACATTAGTCAAAGACTTGCAGGTAATCACAGTGACTTAATTTTTTTTAATTTAATTTATTTTAAGTAATCTCTATACCCAGTGTGGGGCTCGAATTCATGACCCCAAGATCAAGAATCACATGTTCTTCTGACTGAGCCAGCCAGGCACCCCATGACTTGAAATTTCTAAAAACTAAAAAACTACCTGAAGGATTGCAAAAATACTCTAATCACCATTTATCTCTCAGTGAACAATTTAAAAAGTAATCATTAAAATTTTTTTGCATGTAAGTGATACTTAATGACTTGGTTATGCAGTAGAAATGTCTATATTATTTCACTCTTAGCATGTGATATCTTGAACGCATGTATATCAATATATTTTAAGGGACTTGCTTCAGGATTACTTTCTTTTATAACTATCCTAAAGTTATAATTCATTCTGCTTCAAAACTGATATAATTTCTAGTGAAAAAAATCACATCTATTACACTTGTAAATTAATACAATTTGAAAAATGTATATTCTTTACTTTTTCAAAATTAGATTATCTTTTAAGCACATGGTAATCTATTTTTCCCACCAAAAGGCAAAAGAAAGAAAAAAATTAATGTTGCTATGCTTTGAAGCTTAAAATAATCCTCATTATATATAACCTTTATTGTCCGTCTTATTAGAATCACCATTCTATGATTACAAAATAATTTCTTCCTTATAAAGTCATTATTTTTCAATCTGAACTAAATATATAGCTTTAATTTACTAAGGGGGATCATCTTAAAAGGAAATAAATGAAATCAATATTTCATAAATCTTATTGTATTGGTATTTCCATATGTCCTGCACTGAGTTTATTCTCGCTGAATCATAAATGTATCTCAAAAGAGTTAATTAATTGTTAAGGATGGCTCCACATGAAAGAGCCTCAAAATTAAAACAAAAGGTTATTTTATCTTGTTCTCATAGGAGATTACTAAAATAATTTTAAAATAGCTTTATAATTAAATTTTAAGCTATGAAATATTTGTATTCTCATTATTCTACTCCATAAAAATAGTCTGAGCAAATTTCGCTGAGCTTAATCCTTTGGGGCTATGATAAATCAAAAAGTGTATTTAGCACCTATTGAGAGCAAAAGCCTCCTTCTATTACATAAGGCAGCGGAGCATACATAGGATGATCCAATGTGAAAAGAGAAAAACTGAACTCAGTACTTTTTTCATTTAGAATATAGACAACCTTTATACATATCATACAAAGGAATGCTTCCTCAAGTAGATTATGAATGACAATGCAGAAAACCAATAAAAGAAACCCAAAGCTATCCTTCTTGAGCTAAAATCTAGATTATTTTTACTTATGTTTCATTCTCCTAACACATCCCTCAGATATAAGAAAAAAATATGAGAAAAGTAGGGAATACTGCCTTGGGTTCCTTCCCTCTCCTATAAACCATCCACCAAGCTAATCCACAACATGCAGACATTTAAAAAAAATTTTTTTAATGTTTATTTATTTTTTTAGAGAGAGAGAGAGACAGGGTGTGAGCAGGGGAGGGGCAGAGAGAGAGGGAGACACAGAATCCAAAGCAGGCTCCAGGCTCTGAGTTGTCAGCACAGAGCCCAAAACGGGGCTTGAACCCACAAACTGCAAGCTCATGACCTGGGCCAAAGTTGGCTGCTTGTTAAAACCAACTGAGCCACGCAGGCATCCCTACAACATGCAGAGTTTTATAATTCTACAATAAAACAGACTTCCAAGGGGCATTCCAATTTTTCCCTTAATTTATTTTACTTAATTTTACTTAATTTATTGACTAAAACTTTGTTCAGCATAAAGTAACCATACGTTAGAAACCAGAATATATAATTTCAAGCAAACTATAGTCAGATGTCATTAACAGACTTCTACTTGTGGCCTAAATGGGGTAACAAGAACTAGATTTCTCCACCTGCCTTGGCAAACAAAATATAACACAAGAAAAATATATAAAAGAATGGTTTTCAAGATACTGGACATCAGGCAAAGAAGTCCAGAGATAGCTAAAATATGGGAAACAAACAAAATAAGCTCTACAATTGCCCCAGTTTTAGTGCTTTGAGAGACTTTCCAGACAGCAGAGCAGTACAGAGGAGCTCAAGTTCAGCTTGGCAAACATCCTCAGCAGAAGAGAATAAACCGACAATCTGAAGAGACCAACATGGCTGCATTTCAGTGGCCAACTTACCAGAGAAGAAAAAGATGCACAGAGAGAGAACCCCAGATAACTGCAGAACAATCCCTTCAAGTATTCAGCTTAGTAATGATGAGTAAGCATGAATGTGAGAAAATACCCAGGAGAGGGGGAAAAAATCACCTGAAGAGTTAGAGCGAACAGTGGATGTGTCCACCAACAAGATTGGAAAATCTCTTATTTCATATGTAATAAGCATATACAAAATTAGCTAAAGTACTCAGGAAAGCCTTGACTCAGTAGAAGAAAATAATTAGTACTAAACTGAGCACTTTTCCAGATCAACCTAATATTTATAAAAGCAAGATGCTGGGGCGCCTGGGTGGCTCAGTCGGTTGAGTGTCCGACTTTGGCTCAGGTCATGATCTCACGGTCCGTGAGTTCGAGCCCCGCATCGGGCTCTGTGCTGACAGCTCAGAGCCTGGAGTCTGCTTCAGATTCTGTGTCTCCCTCTCTCTCTGACCCTCCCCTGTTCATGCTCTGTCTCTCTCTGTCTCAAAAATAAATAAACATTAAAAAAATTTTAAAAATAAATAAATAAATAAATAAATAAATAAAAGCAAGATGCAGAAGTATTAACTTGTTTCCATGTAACTTAATTGCATCTGTGAACAAAGCTCAAGAAGAGTTATGAAAATGCAAAAATATCCCGACCCAACAAGTAAAATTTACAGTGCTTGGCACCCAACATGAGATACAGGCATATAAAAAATCAGGAAAATGCATAGCATAATGAGAATGATCAATCAAAACCACCCAAAAACTGACAGAGATGTTCAAATTAACAGAAGAGAACATCAAAACAGTTATTACAGAGCATGTATTCTACATGTTGAAAACTTAAATAGATCATAGAAGATTGTTTTTAATAGATATTTTTTAAAAGCCCAAAACTGAAATACTGGACATAAAGACAATGTCTGAGATGAAAAAATATATTGAATGGTATTAACAGCAGCTATGACATTGCCAAAAAAAAAAAAAAGTGTAAACTCAAAAGCACACCAATAAAACACACATAAAATGAAAAGCAAAGATAAAGCTAAAAATGGGGTTGATGAAAAAAACTTAAGTGAGCTGTGGAACAATGTCATGCAGCCTAATGTACAGGTAATGAGAGTTACTGAAAAAAAAGAGAAAGAAAAGTCCAATAAAAATATTTGAAGAAATAATGGCCAAAATTTTCCAAAACCCTAGGAAAACTATAAACTCAGAGATCCAAAAAGCTCAAAAAAGCTCCAAACACAAGAAACATGAATAAAAATACACAAACATTATAATTAAGTTGCACATAAGCAGTGATAAAAAGAATTACCTTAAAAACAATCAGACAAAAAGGACATATTACATACAGAAAAACAAAAATGAGAATAGTATCACACTTCTAATTTGAAATAGTGAAACATCTTTAAAATACTGAAAGAAAATAACTGTCAACCCAGAATTCTATACCTAGAAAAAAATCTTAAAAAAAAAAAAAAAACAAGAGCACCTGAGTGGCTCAGTCAGTTAAGCGCCCCCGACTCTTGATTTCAGCTCAGGTCATGATCTCATGGTGGTGAGATCAAGCCCCATGGTGGGCTCCTTGCTGAGCATGAAGTCTGCTTGAGATTCTCTCCCTCCCTCTTCCTCTGCCCCTACCCTGTTTGCATGCTCTCTCTCCCCCTCAATAAATAAAAATAAATAAATAAAAATAAAAAGCAAAATTCTCAGCATAAAAAGTTGAAAGTATTCAACATCAGCACACACACACTACAAGAAATATTGAAGGAAATATTTCAGACAGATAACATATGATAGCATATAGAAATACAGATCTATAAAAAGAAATGAACAGTACCAGAAATGATAATGACAACAGAAAATATACAATATTTCTTTTTATTATTTAAAACTCCTTAAAAGATAAACTTTTTAAATAAAAAAGAATAATAGTATTGTGGGGTTTACAAAATAAGTAAAATATATGACACCATAACATAAAGTCCAAAAGAGTAGAAATGGTAATACACTATTGGAAGATTCTTCTACTATACTATACAGAAAATGATATAATATCAGTTAAGACTGACAATGATAATTTAAAGATGTATGCTTCAAATCCTGAACTGAGTAATAAAATGACAAAACAAAGAACCAACAAAGCTATAAAACAGAGTCAACAAAATTAACGAGCCAATGAAGGACATAACCTGAATCCTAAAAAGTGCTTGACTAATTCAAAGAAAAACAAAAAACAAAAACAAACAAAAGTCAGATGGTACAAGCAGAAAAAAAGCAAAATGATATATTCAAACAAACCATACCAAAAATTACATTAAATATAAATTATCTAAACACCCCAATTAAAAGGCAGAGATGGTCATGTTGGCTAAGAAAGCAAGGCCCAATTATATGCCTATAAGAAGAATACTTTAAATATGAAGACACAAATTATTCTAAAGTAAAGGAAGAGAAAAACATAAACCACGTGAATACTACCTAATAGAAAGCTCTATTAAAATTAGACAAAGTGGACTTCAGAGCAAAGAATGTTACCAGGGATAAAGAAAGTCATTTCATGATTACAAAGGGGACAATTAGTTAATAGGACATAATAATCCTAAATGTTTATGCATTTGAAAACAGAACCTAATAAAATACATAAAACAAAACCAAAAATACATAGAACTACAAAAGGAATGGAAACCAATTTGACAATAAATTTCATAATAAAAAAAAGGAACTACAAAAGGAAACAGATTAATCCAAGAATAGTTGTATATTTCAATATCCTCCCTTAATAATTTATCAAATAAGCAAAAGATCAAAAAGGATATACTAAACTTTAACAACTCTATTAACCAATTTGACTTAAAGGACATTTAAAAACACTCCATCAAAAAATAAAAGTACATACATTTACCAAAATAAACCATATTCTGGCCATAAAATAGTATCAATACATTTCAAAGAATTCAAGGCACTCAAAGTATGTCTAGGACTACAACAGAATTAAATTAAAAGTAATTACCATACTTCAGAGCAAAGAATGTTACCAGGGATAAAGAAACTCATACAGAACTCTGGAAACTCCCTGGTATTTGGAAAATAAATAACATACTTCTGATTTATTCATGGCTCTAAAAAGAAAGGGAAAACTTGAAAGTATTTTTCACAGAATGAAAATGAAAAGACAACATATCAGAATTTTGGGGATGTCAACAAAGTAGTACTTGGGGGAAACTGACAGCACATAATGCCTATATTAGAAAAGAAGAGACATCTCAAAGCAAAGCCTCAGCTGCCACCTAAGAAACCAGAAAAAGAGAAAATTAAACCGAAAGTCAGCAGAAATAATAAAGACCAAAGATGAAATCACCAATAGAGACAACTAATGAAACAAAAAACTAGTTCTTTGAGACAATCATTAAAATTGATAAATTTCTAGCCAAACTAAGCAGGAAAAAAGAGAGAAAATATAAATTACCAGGAGCAGAAATTAAAGAGGTAGCATCACTACATATTCTACAAATATTAAAGAATAATAATAAAATACTGTGAACAGATTTATGTCAATAAATTTGACAATTTATAAGGATCTGGAGAAATTCTTTGAAAAACACCAAAGCTCATTCAAAAAAAAAAAAATAAGTAAATAACTTGAATAAACCTATATCTACCAAAGAAATTGACACTGTACTTAACCCTCCCCCCCCAAAAAAATAATAAAACAGCATGCCCAGATGTCTTCACTGGTAAAATCTACAAAATATTAAAGGATAAGAGTATCAATCCTACAGAAACTTTTCGAAAACACTCAAGAAGAGGAAATATTTCCCAATGCATTTTATCAGGACAGCATTACTGTGATATCAAAATCAAAGAAACATATTACAAGAAAAGAAAACTACAGACACTAACACTCATGAACATAGAAGCAAAAATTGTAAACAAAACTTTATCAAAGCAAACCCATCATTACAGAAAAGGGACAACCCATCATAAGCAAACGGGATTCGTCCCAGGAATATAGTTGGTTTAGCATTTCAAAATCAACCAATGTAGTCCCCCACATTAACAAGCAAAGAAGAAATATGATTAATCTCAATAGATGGAGTAACATTTGGCAATTTCCACCATCTATTCCTGATGTGAAAACAAACAAATAAACCAAAACAAAAAACAAAAAAACACCACCTCTCAGCAAATTAGGAGTAGATAGGCATCTATGAAAAGCTGTCAGCTAATATAATACTTAATAATGAAGGACTGAATGCTTCCTCCCTAAGAACAAGAACAAAACAGGGATATGTGCTGTCACTACTTTGATTGAGAACTGTACTGGAGTTTGTAGCCAATGTAACCAGTCAAGGTAAAGAACAATAATCAGGTAAACCAGGAGGAAACATTAGGGGGGAAAAAACAGAAAATGATTAATTCTGGGCAAAACAAAACAATGAGAAACAGGAAACAATGAGAAAATGGAGACATGAAATTACACAGGGGAACAAATCCCCATAACTATGTGTGAGTAATGTATGTACAAACATTAGCTCCCTATTTTAAAACTACCTAAGAACTGAGTGATAAAATACTAGTAAGGATACAAATGTAAATTGTAAAGAACTTAGCAAGGAAAGCATTTTATAATACTGTTTTTGCTTATTTCAAAAAGCATTCTTTGGGTAGCATTAGATATTCCCTAAAGTAGATGGACAAACTAAAAAAATTTAGGATGAGTCTAAAACATCTCATTATTTCCTCTTTAAATTCCATAATCTAATGTTTATTTCATTAATGTCAAAACAAAAATAAAGGGTAGTGTAGCTTCAAAAGCTATAAAATTGTAAAACACAGACTCTCAAAGCTGAAAAGAGCCTCTTTCAAAAGGAGAGAAAACAGGGGTCAAAGGAAGAGTAGGTCTACAAAGTTTATAAAATTATGTGTAATAATGGAAAAAGCAGTGTCACTGCTCTAACATTAATCAATTGTGTGACACGAAGAATGACCTTTGGTCTCCCTGGATCTGAGTTTTCTGCACCTGTAAAATAAAGGAGTTAGACCAACTGATCTATAAATTATTTTCATCATCTTTGAAAGTCTAAGATCCTATGATTCTAAACAAAACCATTAGCTAAAGGCCATAAACAATGAGACAAGTATCTTTTTAACTGAAAGGAAAGATTAAAAATTTCTTTTATCTAAAATGAAGACACTAGAAGTTTTTTTAATTCATTGGTTAACCTGAATATTAATTTCAATTGTCTGTTTCATTGTGTTCACAATTAGCTTAACAATATTATAAGCTCAACTATAACAGAATTAGGTGTGGTTTTCATTCTGTACCTTGTTTGAACGTAATGACACTCGACCTCCACAACGAGCACAGAACTTTGTTTGGCAATACGAACAGTTATGGCCACATCCATCAGCAAATTTAGTTTTGTGGCAGATACCACAGGTTGGGGCGTCACCCTTCTGTTCTTGCTGCTGTTGTGATTCTTCTCCCATCTTCTTCACCTGCTCCTTGTACATTTCAAACTGCTGATGAAGTTTTCTGCAGGAAAAACGAATAAGAAACATTTGGTTTCCTGATGGGCTCACAAAAAATAGTAATTCCTGCAATCGATATACAATCTTATATCCAAGAAACTCATAAAATGAGAATAAAGAATAAAAAGTTTATTTTCTGATTATAGAATAACATCTTACGTGGCAAATCACAAGAGTGTTGCAACTAGTTCTGCTCTCTGATATACATGTTAATTTAAGAGCCAACTGATACATGCTAATAGAGATCTCTCTTTGAGTTATAACTGCAAAATTTCTATCTGCCATTTGCAATGTATTTTCAATCATACGCCCTAAAATATTTAAAATTGTATTTTTCAACAGTTTAGCTTTAGAAATAGACTGAGCTAATTTGACTTACACAGTACAGGCAGAACCTATGAACTTCAAATCATTGAGACAACTCTCAATTAGAGTGATCTCAAGAATCCAAACAGAGGGGAAAACACTGGATGAGTGCTCTCACTAATTGTTTAAATCTGTTCAACAGTCTGGACATTAGTTGGCTATAAAAACACTGAAATATTAGGAGTCTAGCAAATAAAAGGCCAATTTTTACCTTAAAAACAAAATAAGAAAAAAGATACCGAGAAAAAGGTATTATTTACTCATTAAAAATAAACCGGGATAAAACTTTTCACTTCCATTATTGTCAGAAAAGAAAAAAAAATGTTTAAAAACTACAATGAACTCGGCTTAGAACTTACAAAGTTGTAAATAATGTCACTCCCATCCTAAGAGTAACAAAAGGCTAAATAATCTACAAAATCATAACTTTTCCTGAGCCCTTCAGAGAGTTGAGGACATAAGGCAAACAAATAATCTGAACTGCAAACAGCAGCAAGCCCCTCCAAAGAGAAATGAAGCACACTGCTCCACCTTCGGCAGAGGAGAGGAGAAGGAGAAAGAGGGGCCACCATACAGGCAGGTAAGAGGAAATCAGTTAAAATTTTAACGAATTGTAAAAGGCTAAGTGTGGGCTCACGTGACAGTTTGGAATAGCTAAGGGCCCAGACTCAAGGAAAGCTCACGCTCACTCGCAAGCACTTTTCTGCAGGCCTCTCCTGGGTACTTAGGAGGAAGATTGCGAGCAAGCCATGAGAACAAAGAACCTTTAGGGGTATACATGTTCAGGTGCAAAAGAGGTACCTAGTGGCTGCTGGGGTACAGGCATAATTCCCCAGACTCTCTCTCCTAAAAAAAAACCAAGCTATGAGCCACAGGGAGAAGAAGGAAACTCTCTAATCCCAGGGCAAAGGTAGAGATCCCCTGCAGCTAAGGAAAAGTTTAAAGGAAAAAAACCTCTACCCATGAAAGAGGGACAGGAAACCATCTTCAACCAACATCCTATTTTCAAATCAATGGCCTTTCATCACTAGGGGAGGGATGAAAATTCCTGTCCCAAACCTATCAGAGATACAAGCGGATTTACTTCCATGGGAATAAGGACCTAAGAACTCTGAGCAAGCCTCATCCATAAGACCCAGGTGGCGAGGTCCCATCAAAAACAAAGAATAGGAAAACAGAACAGAACACCCCTGCCCCTGCCACAAACCTAAAATCAAGAAATAAGCATCAATGATCTACTGCCGGGGAAAAGGCAAGAGTATAAGGAGAGACGCCCCCTCCACGCCACTCCCCCCAGTTTGAAGACTGCAATGCGCTAAAAATAATGATGGCAACAACAAAGTCCAAACCTATCTGAACCTGTGACTTGATGATGATTTAACTCCCACCACTAACAGTATGACAGAAAAGTCATGCCCACTTTAAGGCAAAAATGCAATTCAAAACCATGAGACTCAGGAAAAAATTGTAAGGAATAAACAACCCATTGTCAAGGGATAAAATAATATAATTAGATTCAGAGATGACAAGAATGATGGAATTATCAGACAGACTTCAAAATGATTATAATTATTAAGGTAAAAGATCCATAGAAAAAAGTGGACAACACGCAGGACCAGATGGGGTACTGAAGCAGAAAGATGGAACGTGTAAGAGTCATATGAAAATGATGGAAATAGGAGTGGCTGGTTGGCTCAGTCAGTGAAGTGTCTGATTCTTGACTTCAGCTCAGGTCATGATCTCATGGTTCGTGGGATCAAGCCCTGTGCCAGGCTGTGTGCTGACAGTGCAGAACCTGCTTGGGATTCTCCCTCTCCCTCTCTCTCTGCCCCTCTCCCATGCTCTCGCTCTCTCTCTCTCTCTCTCTCTCTGTCTCAAAATAAATTAAGAAAAACATTTAGAAAAGAAAGAAAATGCTGGAAATAGAAAACATGGCATTACAGATGAATAATTTCTTTGATGGGCTCATAAGTAGACTTGAAAGAACCAAGGAAAAGACCAGTAAACTTGAAATAAGTCAATAAAAAATATCCAGGGGCACCTGGGTGGCTCAGTCGCCTAGGTATCTGACTCTCAGATACTTCAGGTCATGACTGGAGGTCATGACCTCATGGTTTGTGAGTTCGAGCCCTTCGTTGGACTCTGCACTGACAGCATGGAGCCTGCTTGGGATTCTCTCTCTCTCTTTCTCTCTCTCTCTCTCTCTCTCTCTCAAAATAAATAAATAAACAAAAATTTAAAAAAAATCCAAACAAACAAAAAAGAGTCAAAATGAAAAAAAAAAAACAAAACACATAGCATCTAAGAGCTAAATTGATCTAACATATGAAATTGGAGTCCCAGAAGAAAAGGTAGAAAACAGAACAGAGGAAATATTTGAAGGGATAATGGCCAGAATTTTCCAAAATTAATGAAAGACACCAAATCACAGACACATGAACTTCAAAGAACACTTTGCAGAACAACACCAAATACACACACACTTAGACACAACATACTCAAACTGCTAAAAACCAAAGAAAACTAGAAGCAGCCAGAGAAAATGACACATTATATGTAGAGAGCCAGTGATAAAAGTTACAAAAGATTATCTTTCAGAAACCATAGAAGTTAGAACACTTTGTAGTAACATCTATATAAAGTACTACAGAAAAAAATCTGTAAACCCAAGATCCCATATGCAGTGAAATTATGCTTCAATAAATAAAGGTAAAATAAAGACTTTTCAGGCAAAGAAATGTTGAAAGAATTTATTGTCAGAAGACATTAACCACAGCAATTTAAAGTAAGTTCTTTAGGCAGAAGTATGATATTCCTTGAAAGGATCATAGAAACCTAGAACACATAAAAATAAGTGCTTATACTAAAAAGGGGAAAAGTCTCAAATCAATTTCCTAAAAAAGAAGAGATAATTAAACCAAAGAAAGTATAAGAAAAGAAATTTTTTAAATTATAAAAGAAATCAATGAAACTAAATGCTGCTGCTTAAAAAAAAAATCAATACAGGCGCCTGGGTGTCTCAGTCAGTTAAGCATTCCACTATTGGATTCGGCTCAGGTCATGATCTCACAGTTTGTGAGTTGGAGCCCTGCATCAGGCTCTGCACTGATAGCATGGAGCCTGCTTGGGATTCTCTCTCTCCCTCTCTCTCTGCCACTTCCCTGCATGCTCTCTATTTCTCTTTCAAAATAAATAAAAATAAACTTAAAAAAAATCAATAAAATTAATAAACCTCTAGCCAGAATGATCAAGAGAAAAAAAAAAAAAAAGAGAAAGAGAACATAAAAATTAACTAGAGCAAGAATGATAGAGGGAACATCACTACGGACTCCACTGTTAAGCAAAATTAAATGTAAAAGATTGCAGGGGCACCTGGGTGGCTCAGTCGGTTAAGCATCCGACTTCGGCTCAGGTCATGATCTCGCGGTTGGTGAGTTCAAGCCCCGCATCGGGCTCTGTGCTGACAGCTCAGAGCCTGGAGCCTGTTTCAGATTCTGTGTCTCCCTCTCTCTCTCTGACCCTCCCCCGTTAATGCTCTGTCTCTCTCTGTCTCAAAAATAAATAAACGTTAAAAAAAATTTTTTTAATGTAAAAGATTACAAGAGAAAACTACAAACAATTCTATGCCCATAAAATTCTACAACTTACACGAGAAATAAACTATTTCCTTGAAAGACTGAAACCAGCACACCTCACTTGACAAGAAACAGATAGCTTGAGAAGTCCTATACGTATTAAAAACCTTTAAAAATAAAACTGCAGTTCTCACTGGCTTTAATGGTGAATTCCACCAGATATTTAAGGAAGAAATAACACCAATTCTACATAATCAAAAATAAGAAAATAGAAAATAAGGGAACCCTGTGGGACACCTGGGTGACTTAGTCGGTTAAGCATCCGACTTCGGCTCAGGTCAAGATCTCACGGCTCATGAGTTCGAGCCCCACATCAGCGTCTGTGCTGACAGCTCAGAGCCTGGAGTCTGTTTCAGATCTGTGTCTCCTTTCCTCTCTGCCCCTCCCTGGCTCAGGCTCCATCTCTCTCTCTCTCTCTGTCTCTCTCTCTCTCCCTCTTTCTCTCTCCCTCTCTCTCCCTCTCTCTCCCTCAAAAAAAAAAAAATTGAAAAAAAGAAAAGGAAACACCTCTTTTCTAACTTCCTAAGGCCAGCATTACTGTGATACCAAAACCATATAAAAATATAACAGAAAATTATAGACCAATATTCCTCATGGAAAGATGAAAAATCCTCAATACAACATTATCAAACCATGTTAAAGAACAATACATCACACACAGGTGTACCAGGTATATCCTGGGAATGCAAGGTTGATTCTACATTCTAAATTTAAGCAATATAATTCACCCTATTAACAGACTAAGGGGAAAAACATATGATTCTGTCAAAATATATGGAGAAAACACTTGACTCAGCAAACTAGGAAAACTTCCTTAATGCAATAAGGGTATCTATAGAGAAGCCTATAGTTAACATCACTATATTGTGAAGGATTTAATGCTTTCCCTCTAAAGTCAGGAATAAAGCAAGGTGTTCTCTCTCACTACCCCTAATCAACACTGAACTCGAAATCTTAGCCTGTGCATTAAAAAAATAAAAAGCATAAAGATTGGAAAGGGGGGAAAAAACTGTTTGCAGATGGCATAATTGTCTATATATAAAGTCCTAAAGAAACTACAAAAAATCTCCTACAATAAATGCGCTTTAGCAAGGTCACAAGATATAGACTAAGTATAACCCCCCAAAAATTGTATTTTTATATACTAGCATTGCATTAATTGGAAATCAAAAATTTTAAAAGCAGTCTGCAATGGCATCAAAAAAGAAGAGAAAAGAAAGAAAATGCTCAGGTATAAATTGAACAAAATATATCCAGGCTTTTTTGTTGTTGTTGTTGTTGTTAAGTTTTATTTTATCTTTGAGAGAGACAGCATGAGCAGGGGAGGGGCAGTGAAGGGACACCGAGGATCCTAAGCGGGCTCCACGCTGTCAGCAGCAAGCCGGCTTCAGGGTTCAAACCCACAAACTGCGAGATCATGACCTGAGGCAAAGTCAGACCTTCAACCGACTGAGCCACCAAGGTGTATCCACATGGGCTTTTTATGGTGGAAACTATAAAACTACTGTTAAAAAGGATGAGAGGAGATCTAAGTAATAGGAGAAATATGCTGTATTCATCAATGAGAAAACTCAATATTGTTAAGACATCAATTCTCTCCAAATTGATCTCTCGATTCAATGTTATCTCAATCAAAAACTCAACATGATTTTTTTTTAAGAAATTGACAAGCTGACTCTAAAATTTATATGGAAAAGCAAAACACCTACATTGGCAAGATATTTTCAAAAAGAAGGTTGGAAGACTCATACCACCTGATGTCAAGACTTACTCTAAAAGCTCCAGAGGTAATCAAGTCAATATTCGGTATTGGCAAAGAATAAACACATACATACACCAATGGAAGAGAATAGAGTCCAAAACAATCCAATGCTTAAATGATCATCAATTAAAAAACAAAACAAAACAAAAGGCTGTCAAGGCAATGGAGAAAGAATAATCTTCTAAGCAATAGGAAATTCATGTGCAAAAAAGGCAATTGGAAATCCATGTGTTAAAAAAAATCAACCTCAGGTCGCCTGGGTGGTTCAGTCAGTTGAGTGACTGACTTTGGCTCAGGTCATGATCTCACAGTTTGTGAGTTCAAGCCCTGCATCGGGCTCCGTGCTGACAGCTCAAAGCCTGGACCCAGCTTCAGATTCTGTATCTCTCTCTCTCTGCCCCTCCCCCACTCGCACTCTGTCTCTCTCTCTCAAAAATCAATAAACATTAAAAAAACTTAAAAAAAAAAAGAACCTCAACTCATATGTCACACATTATACAAAAATTAATTCAATGTATTACATAACTGCAATCAATGGATTACAGAACTAAATATAACGACTAAAACCATAAAATTTCCAGAAGAAAACAATGAAGAAAATCGTGGCCTTGGGTTAAACAAAGGCTTCTTAGATAGGTTAGGTTGAAGTCTTTCTTCAATAGTATGTAAAAAATGTGAACCAAAAAGCAGCCGTTGGCAATATGTAAATGAACGAGCAAGGCTGTGTCCCAAAGGACGTTATTTATAAACACGAAATTCGACTTTCGTCTAATTTTTATACTCACAAAATGTCATTAAAATTTTTTTTTCGGGGCGCCTGGGTGGTTCAGTCGGTTAAGCGACCGACTCGGTTTGTGCTCAGGTCAGGATCTCTGGGATCATCAGTTGGAGCCCCACAATGGGCTCTGTGCTGTCTGAAAGTGCATAGTCTACTTGGGTTCTCAGTCTCCCTCTCTTTACCCCTCCCCCATGCACTTGTGAGCACCCACATGCTCTCTCTCTCTCTCTCTCTCTCTCTCTCTAAAAAATAAATATATAAACATTTTTTTTTAATTTTTTCAATCATTTTTAGGTGTAAAAACCATTCTTAACTCACCACTTACACAAAAACCGTATTTGGCCTGCAGGCCGTAGTTTGCCCACTTCTTTACAATAAGAGTTCATTTATATGACATTCTAGAAAAGGCAAAGTTATAAGGACAGAAATCAGGGACTGGAGTAAAACAAAAGAACTAACTACAAATAGGCACAAGGAATTCTTGGGGGTGAAGGAAATGTTCTATATCTCGCTTATGGTAGTAGATATTTAACTATGTTTTTTCAGGATTCACTGAAGTGTATACCTTGAAGGGGTGAATTTTACTGCAAATAAATCATACCTCAAAAACCCTGACTTTAATAAGAGTTCCTTTCAAAGTGCTAACCTAAAGTCAGTAAGTAAATTAAAAATAGAACTCTATAAGTGAGTCCGTCCCAGCTACTTAATTACAAACATTAACTTCCTTTTCACGCCTAGTATCAATACATTTAAATAGCTAATGCCAGTGTCACTAACTTTTCCTGTAACTTCAAATACACTGTTTTACCCTGATTACCTCCCACCAAGTTTAAGTGAAGCTTTGCTAACACAAAACAAGCACCACTACAGGAAGTTCAAGTCCATAAAATGTGTGCCAGAGCAGGTGTGAGTTTAAGTGGACTAGTGGATGAGCTGTGCATCGGAGTTGCTCCCGCCACTTAAAATTATCTTTCCATGTGTGAGATACGCTGTACATTTCTGTTGTATACCTGTTGATATGCTTACGATCTCTGACATTCCTCTCAGTAAACGCTCCAGGAGAAAGAGAAGGCAGAAGGAAGAGGAAAATTAGAAGGAGCGGGGTTTTGTTTCAGATCTAGAGGCACTGGAGTACTAGGCAAATTACACACTGGAACAAAAAAGCAGAGGTCTACCTCAGTGAACTGTGCTAAAATATAGCATCTCCAGGGAAGTGGAAGCTCCATTTCACCCATGGGGAACAAAGTTAGTAATCACGTATCCCTAAGAACTATTTAAAGGACTCTATTTGAAACCCTCTTACAGAGAACTGTAGAAATCCCAGGACTGCAGCATTAAGGCTGCAGGAAGGGATCCAGTGGTCCTAGCTGTGGGGAGAACAGAGCTAAGCTGCAATCCAGGGAGGACACAACAATAGTTTGAGGTAACAAGGGAAGATTTAGAGAGATTTTGTATATTCATCCTTCCAAGTCCTATAAAATGAGAAACTACTGTACGTAGAGTTGGTGGGGTACAGGCAAATTCAGGAGCTGTACTGCATTCCTTGCCAAGAAGAGCGTATCCTCCCTGCCCCTTCAGAAATATGCAAAATGCTCTCTCTGCTTCCTCGCCCCATTATTCTCCAACCACTCTAATCTGGCTTCCGGTCTGCTTACTAATTCTCACAAAGTTTATCAATGGTCTCCCTGTACCTAAAATTAGTGAACAAAATTTTTAGTCTTGATCTTACTGAGTTCTCAACAATATTTGAAATTATGTTCAACTATGTTCATTGCCCCCTTGGCTTTCATAATGCTCTCCTTGTTTTCCCATATCTGTGGCCTTTCATTTTCTTTTTCCTTCAAAGGTCAAGATCCAGGCCCTCTTCTTTTCATTCCGTGGTGTCTTCTTAAGCAGTCTTATCCCATATCCAAGGCTTCAATTTCCACCTACATACAAATTATGTATAAACATAAATGTCCAGCTCAGACTTCTCTGAGCTTTAAAATTCAATTGCCTACTCAACACCTTATCTGTAAGTCTCAACGCCACCTAAAATTCAACATGTGTAAAACTGAACCCATAACTTTCCTACACAAGCCAGATTCCCTTCCAAGTGTTCCCTATTTGAGTAAATGGTGCCACCATTCAATTATATGGCCTGAAATCTAAAAATGTTCCAGAATGATGTCTCTCCCTCACATGCATAATTTATCACTAACTTTTTTTCTATTTTACTTCCTACATGTGTCTTGAATCCTTCCGCTTGCCTCTATATCCCCTGTCAATACCATAGGCTTTGTTACCATCAAAACCCACCTGGTCTCCTAGCTAGTTTACTCGCATCCACACTTCTCTCCCTCAATCTATTGTGCACACAGGAAAAATTACCTTTCCTAAAAGATACTGTTTAAAATGCTCTAATGGCTTCTGATTGTGAAAGAAAGAAAGAAAGAAAGAAAGAAAGAAAGAAAGAAAGAGGAAGAGAGAGAGAAAGAAAGAAAGAGAAAGAGAGAGAGAGAAAGAAGAAAGAAAGAGAAAGAGAAAGAAAGAAAGAAAGAAAGAAAGAAAGAAAGAAAGAAAGAGAAAGAGAGAGAGAGAAAGAAAGAAAGAGAAAGAGAGAGAGAGAAAGAAAGAAGAAAGAAAGAGAAAGAGAAAGAAAGAAAGAAAGAAAGAAAGAAAGAAAGAAAGAAAGAAAGAACTTCTTATGATGACTTACAAAGCCTTGAATATTCTGGCGTACATTCCCTTTTCAACCTCAAGTTTTGCACTTTTTCTTTACCCTCATTCTGTTAAAGCTATTCTGGCTTTCTTTCATTCTTCAGACTCATCATTGGGTATCTCATTACTGGTCTTTGTGCTTTATACATGCTCTTGCTTCCACCTGGAACGGATTGCAATGCACTCTTTGTTTTCTTTTTTTTTTTTTTTTTTTCCTTTTGCTTTTTTTAAACCTTAGGTATCCAGAATAGCTGATCATAAGCTTTATGGCACTGATCCATGCTTGGCTTCTATTTTAATTCATTATTTTCCTTTTCCCAGTGTGATTTCCCTTCTATCGGATAACCAGTCTTGTATATTTACATAAATGGCATTTTGCCATTTACTTGTTTCTGCTTATGTTTGTCACTTAACTTTACATTTTTATATTTAAATCTAAAACTGTATAATGCATATGGTGTTTATGGTGTATCAAGTAGATAGGTACTATTATTATTAATCCTATTTTTATTGCTATTCTGCAGAGAATCCATTTTGCTCATGATCACACAGATGGTAAATCATTAAAACCAGATCCAAATTCAGTGTTGCTCCAGAATCCATGCTTTTAACCACTACAGTTTTTGTATCTAGTTCATGCATTTAATGGATGTATAATGTTCCATTTACATAAATCACATTTTATTCATCCATTTATTTTTTTAAGTTGGCCCTTTATAATTCATTACGATACAGTATTTCTGTAATGATGTATTCATAAACCCATATACACGCATACCTGTGTAAATAGTCATTTTATTGCACTTTTCAGATATTGCATGTTTTACAAATTGAAGGTTTACGCCCTGCATCGAGCAAGTCTACTGGCACCATTTCTCCAACAGCATGTGCTCATATAATGTTTCTGTGTCGTTTTGGTAATTGTCACAATATTTCAAACTTTTTCATTATTATTCTATTTGTTACAGTGATTGGTAATCAGTAATGAGAGCATTTTTTAACAAGACAGTACTTTTTAATTAAGGTATATACATTGGTTTTTTCTTAGAATGCTACTGCACACTATAGACTACAGTATAGCACACACATAACTTTCATATGCACTTGGAAACCAAGAATTTCATTTGACTTGCTTTTTTTCGATATTCACTTTACCGCGGTGGTCTGGAACTCAACACACAATAACTCTGAGGTAAGCCAGTATGGTTTTCTCTGGGATATACATGCAGGAATATGGTATACATACCCAGGTTCACTAAATATTTAGAAACTGCTCTCCCAAGTGGCTTAACCCGGTTAGCATACCTGCAAGAAGGGTACGAAGGTTCCAGTTTTTCTTGTCTGTGCCAATGTGTGATATTATTTCACTTCTAATATTTTTTCAGCTTTAGTAGATACAAATTGATGTGGTTTTGTTGGGTTTTTTTTTTTCAGTTCATGTTTTTCTGACTTCTGATAAAGTTCACGCCACTGGACTGCCTCTCCTATGAATTGTCTATTCATTCCATCCTTACTCCAGATGCATCCAATACTCCGTTGGATTTCCGTATTTTCCTTGATGATTTGCAGTAGGATCCTATATAACCTATATGTTAATCATTTATAAGTCAGGCAAAACAAATATCCTAGTCTGATGATTGTTAATTTTGTACACGATGTCCTTTGTTAAACAGAAATCTTTAATTTTGATATAGTCCAATACATCAATTTCTCCCTTCAGGGTTTGTGGTTTCAGTGGCTGGCTATAAAAAATTCTTACTTATCCCTAAGTCAGTCACAAAAAAATTCTGGTTTCTTCTAATAGCTTTATAATTTTGCCTCTCACATTTCGGCTTTTAATCGATCTGAAGTTTATTTTTGTATGTGATATGATGCAAGAATTTAATTTCAATCTTCTCCATATAGAGACTGCATTTTCCCAGCACCATTAAATAGTCCATCCTTTCTTCCACTTATTTGTGATGGCAATCTATCATATACTAAGTTCCCACATGTGCATAGGTCTATTTACAGACTCTGTATTCTATTTCATTGATTTTTGTGCTGTTCCTACTCCAGAACAACACTGTCAGAACCAAACTCCAAATACAATGAAGGGTCTAAAAGATTTAAATTGAATATAAATTTAAATATATAACTTTCCAGTGATCTAGATCAGAGATCAGCAAACTCTCTGTAAAGAGCTAGACAGTATATATTTTAAGTATTGTGGACTATAGGGCCTCTGTCACAACTACTCAGCTCTGCCCTTAGGATGTGAAAGCAGCCACAGACAATACAAAAACAAGTAAGTATGACTGTGTTCCAATAAAACTTTATTTACAGAAACAGGCAACAGGCAGGATTTGACCCACACACCACATTTTGCAGATCCTGAATATAGACATAAAAGTCAAAGATACACTTTAATTTAAAACACTTATTACAAATAAATATTTAAAAGATGTACACAATATCAAATTATAAATATTGCTTTTTCCACCTTATTGCTTCATAAAACTATTTTTTTCCAAATTTTTTTAAAGATTTTATCTTTACGTAATCTCTACAACCAACACGGGTCTTGAGCTCACAACCCCAAGATCTAAAGTCTCATGCTCTACCAAGTGAGCCAGCCACGCATCCCTATTTTATCCAAATTTTCATGTGTATTTTCCACATCAATGTCTCCCTCATCACTAAAGCCACTCAGTGAACTCAGTGTTTTCCAAAGTAAATTTTCTTCACTTCTGAGTTACTTGAAAAATTGGAACTTTTTAATCTATCGGTTCCTGGAAATCCTGCTATTCCTGATAATTTTATAACCAGCCACAGATGTTTTTGTGGCTGCTGCTGTTTTCTTACTCATCTCATAGATAGGTTTTCATGATCCTCACAAGCTAACCATTTACATGACTCCTTCTTTAATATTTAAAAGGTTTGTTTACCACAACTTCCAATACCAACCATTGTGAGGCCATACCCCCCAGTAATTTCTAGACTAACGCTGAATTTCTTTATCTCCCCTTTCACAGATTCCATCGGGTAATATCTATAGGTGTAAGTATATTTGTTTGAGGTCCTTTCAGGATAATGTGTCTTCACTCAGCAGTACTTTGTAGTTCAAACTAATCCTGGGCTTTCATAATAAGACAGATATAGTTAACAACTCGAAATAAAGCCATTTCCTTTTACTAACGGGATAATCTCAGAGGAAAAAAAAAACAAAAAAAACAAATGTAAAGGAATGCCACATATTCCAGAACATATACTACCTGGACCTTTGTAACTCATTTTGATATCTGGCAAAAGGAATCCTCCCATTTGCTCTTCTGTTAGAAAAATTTCTTTGCTATTTGTAAATGTTTTTCTTCTACATAAATACTTTAATCCTTTAATCCAATTCTCTTGAAACTCTTGGTGGAATTTCTACTAAAATTGCATTGCATTGATAGATTCGTTTTAGGAGATTTGACATCTTTACAATGTTGTGTCTTCTCTCCTACTAACACATTAAGTGCATTTATTGCCAACCCTCAAAAGACAGTCACCACCTATACGGCTTTACAGGTGAATTTTTTAACTCAACTTTCTAAATCTTAACTTCTCATCTACCCCCAAGGAGTCCATAAATATATGGGGTTTTTTTTTCCCAATTTAATTGGCTCCTTTATTGACCTATATTTTCCTTGCATTACATTCTGTGCATTTAAAAACATTATTTTGAGATGGAGCCTATAGGATTCACCAACCTGTTAAAGGCATCCATTTAAAAACCAGATTAAGGACTTCTATAAGGTACTCTCATGTTTTATATGTTGTTTCAGAATAAAAGCGAAAGAAAGTTCCCCGACAATTTCATGAGGCCAATGTAACAATGACACTTTGTACTCTTCACTTCCATACTTCCTCAGTATTCTCACTGCACTTCCTTGGAAAATTTCTCCTTAGCATCTCTGACTATGTTAAATCCCTCCATGAAGTATTTTCCAAGCACTATAGTATACTATAGCATTTCCACATCCTTCCTTTTATTCATATATACGATTATTTGATTAATGCCTATCTCTCTAATTAGAAAATATAATTTGTGAGGATTATTTTGTCTGTTTCTGCTGTCCATTCTATCCCACTGAGAAGCATGATCCATGGCCCATAGCCACGTCCTCAATAAATATTTACAAATGCTGAATTAACAATGAATACACAAATGTGTACTATGTGTTACCCTATTTTATAAGTGATGGAGCAAAAATTTAAAGTTGAATATGAGCCAATCTTGTCATCAGTAAGATAGACATATATGAACAAGTATAGACCTAAGATGAATATCAATAAACTATAATACAAGGAAA
This sequence comes from Leopardus geoffroyi, assembly GCF_018350155.1. NCBI lineage: Eukaryota > Metazoa > Chordata > Mammalia > Carnivora > Felidae > Leopardus > Leopardus geoffroyi. The sequence continues at coordinate 104,627,282 of NC_059338.1, forward strand.
AATGAAACATATACTAAATAAATATGTAAGAAAAATGGTTTTGCAACACAAAGAAAAAGCCATTAATTGTGGATGGTGTTGGCATGACTTCATAGAAGACCTCTATGACGTCACAGATGTTTCAGTTTTTAAATATCCTATACATCCTGGACTTTAAGGATATGCAAAATTGTGATAGGCAGAAAATGAAGACTGATTCAACCTTTAGTATTTCATATGCAAAGCATGAAAACAGATGGAGAATTCAGGAAGTTGAGAGTATTGTCATTTGGCATAAAGTGTGTATGAGAAAAGAAGGGGAGAGAAATATAGTGGGAGATGCCAGAGAGGCAGCCTGGGCGAGAATATCTTGACTTCCTTGCTAAGAATTATTCCCCATATTATCTGATATTCAACTTAGTTTGTCACATTACAAGTTATGGAAATCAGTAAGACACAGATGAGAAATATCATAAAACTATCTCGAATAAATCAGATATTTGGCCCACTCCTTGTATGCTAAAAACATTTCTCCAAAACAATTTGTAACAATTGCATACACACACGTAAACCCACATTGAAATACTCTTTATATTAAAATTTAAATGAAGTTCTTTAGATAATAATTCTTTATATTTAATATGTATCTTTAATACATGACTTTGTTTTTGTGTTTCATGATAACCAATATCCAAAAGACAATGAAATTCAGAAAGTCCATTTCTTAAAAAAAAAAAAAAGAAAGAAAGAAAAACCTTTTATACAATCGCCAGATATAGAATCTTTGGAATTGAAATGATTATTTCATTCACAAGTGAAATCACCTCGATGTTACAAACTGAGGTTTAAAAGAAGTAAAAGTACACTCATAGCTTATTATTGACATTAGGAAATGATTCATCTTCAATATGAAGATTCCCCTTTCTGACGCCGAGGGGAAAGTGCATTTTGTTGCTTCTCTGAAATTTGTATCTTAAACAAAAGTATTCAACAAATTCAACTCTGGGGGAAAAATGACAAATAGAAGAAACATTTTAAGACCACTATAAATATTCCACCTTCAACTTCTTTCTGCCTAACCAAAATAAAGTACTTCCTCGAAAAAGACATTAGGAAGTAAAACACTTTTATACACTGCTCCTGAGTAAAACACCATTTGCTCATTACCTAAAAAATAATAATAAACGGAAAAAGAAACTCTGACCCCATTATTTACATCTTTTACAGTTTGTGCTAAGTATAACACAGTTAATCTCAGATTGATGCAGATAACTGTCATGATACAGTAACACAATTGCTATCTATCTTGATGGCAACCAAGATATCTGAATAATAATTCTAACATTTACATTAGAACAATAATGTTCTCCTACAGTTCTCCAAGCACATCCTGCTCTTTCACACCTTTGCAGATGCTGTTCCATCAAATAGAATAAAATTTACTTTTTTTTTTAACTTACTACACTCTTTCAATATTCAAGACCTAGCTCAGATTTCAGCCATCCTGTCTGATCCCCACCACGAGGCAGAGTCAAACATCCACCTTGAGGTTGCACTTCTGAACAATAGATTTTATTGTAATTATTCTTATGTATACAATCTGTCAAGGACCATTCATCTTTTGCCCAACACTGTGATTGTGACACACACTAGGTAATTAATATGTGCCTTCTTAGGCACCATATTAATTTACTTTTCTTCTGAAACAACATATGAAACACGAGAGTATCTTATAGAGGTCTTTAATCTTCTTTCAATGGATGCCTTTAACAAGTTGGTGAATCCTACAGATTCCGTCTCAAAATAATGTTTTTAGATGCACAGACTATCATGTGAGCAAAATATAGGGCAATAGGAGCCAGTGAAATACCAAACTGAGTTGAGGTATTTTGAATAAGCAAGAACAATTCAGTATTTCAAGGAAATCTACAGCAGGAAAAATAAAGATTCTTCTCTAAACATGGTCTAAGATCCTATTAGCTGTATGAGACTAGTGGGATTTTAACACAGACTTCAGAGTTACTATCATGAGTAACTAAAATAACACATGAAGACAACCTAGCTCAAAGTTTCCCCATTCTCTCTTCTCATTTATGTGTTCTTTATGTCTGGGCTTAAACTTGATTGGCTCTCTTCCTTATAGAAGAAGCATCTGTTCCCCCATGTTCTACATTACCTATGGTACAATGTTTTAGTATTATAGTATTGTCTGAGTGTCTATCCTTTTTATCTTAAAGGAATAAAACTATCAAATACAAAACTAGTATTACTGTATTCTCACTCTTCTTAACTATGAATATTATTCCAACGTTTAAATTGAAAACATATTTATAAAGCTTTTTTTAACAACCCAAATCTGTGGGGCGCTTGGGTGGCTCAGTCGGTTAAGTGTCCGACTTCAGCTCAGGTCATGATCTCACAGCTTGTGGGTTTGAGCCCTGCATCGGACTCTGTGCTCAGAGCCTGGAGCCTGCTTCAGATTCTGCGTCTCCCTCTCTCTCTGCCCTTCCTCTGGCACGCTGTCTCTCTCTCTTTCTCAAAAATAAATAAACATTAAAAAAAAAAAAGCCCAAATCTGTGAAACTAACCTTAATTTAGGACTTGTTTATTTAAAAAACCTGAAGCATTAAAATAAACATCATTTTAACACTGATTTTCATCAGAGAGTGAATTTAAAGTAGAGCCTTCTACAAGTTTATGGCATGCAGTTATGGAATGTTATCATTAAGTGTAGTCACACAGTTTTTTAAGAGTGCTTTTCAAACTGCAGACTACAACCCAGTACTAGGACACAAAACCAATTTAGCTGGCCAAGGCTCACAATTTTTTAATAAAATAGATCAGCACATTGGAAGGAGTGCAAGTAAGCATTTCATGCAAATCTTGTTTCTATTGTGCATTAAAATTTATATGTAGTATGTGTATACTGGGTTATAGTGCAAAATAGATTTCTCTTTATGGATGGAAGTTTAAAAAAAGAAGTATGAAAGCCACTGCATTACTAACCAGCCGAGAGAAAGAATTAATGTCCTTTTATGATAAAAGAATAAACATATGCCACATACATGGCCATCCCAGTCACTTAGCACCTCGCTCATCTGAACTTCTATGCAGCTCCCTAAGTGACTATTATAGCCCTAATGTTTGTTATAAAATACAAATCAGACCATATCATCCTATGTGCTGTTCCTCCCTTTCTTGGCCAGATGCAGAGGCACCAAAACATCAAACAATAGGGCATACTCAAGAAATAGTACCTACAGCATTACCAAATAAATAAACGAGACACTAGAGACTAACGACCCAGACATAATGCTTAGCTTTGCTATTTGAAAATATTTTAAAATCGCTTACGTACTTCATTTTCACAAATAACTACAAAATTCTCCTCCAAAGTAACAGGGAAAAAATAATGGCAACAGAATATATATAGCAGCGCTAATCATAATAACCAAAAATTGGAAAAACCTAATTGATATGCATATCAATAGTAAACAGGTAGATAAATTGTAGTATATTCATATACTAGAGCACCATACAACTATGAGAATGAATGAAATACAGCCACATGCAATCATTTAGATGAATCTCACAAATATTATGTTGAACCAGATGGCACAGAATATACACAACGTGATCCCATTCGTATAAAACATACATTATTTGTGCGATCTGTAGTGCTAGATAAAAGGATGAAGTTACCCTTTGGGGTGGGAAGTAATCTTCCCTGGAAGGGAGTATGAGAAAGAGATACTGGAGGGCTGGTGATGTTCTGCTTCTTGCTCTCAGTAATGATTTCCAGATTTTTCGCTGTCTGGCAGTTCGACGAGTTGCATATTTTCAGTTTGTACACTTCTCACTGCATATGTTACATTTTAATAAAAATTTTACGTGGCAATAAGCACTTTGCTACTTTTATCAATTTTTCTAAATGCATTTTCTGATTAAGCAATCTATCATTCATAATTCTTATTTATATATCCCTTTCTCGAGCCAAAAGGAATTTAAGGCGGTTCAAAGGTACATGACTGGGGTGGTCAATTTTATTTTATAAATTTTTTTTAATGTTTATTTATTTTTTTTTTTTAATTTTTTTTTTTTTAACGTTTATTTATTTTTGGGACAGAGAGAGACAGAGCATGAACGGGGGAGGGGCAGAGAGAGAGGGAGACACAGAATCGGAAACAGGCTCCAGGCTCTGAGCCATCAGCCCAGAGCCTGACGCGGGGCTCGAACTCCCGGACCGCGAGATCGTGACCTGGCTGAAGTCGGACGCTTAACCGACTGCGCCACCCAGGCGCCCCAATGTTTATTTATTTTTAAGAGACATAGGGCACACGTGTGTGTGTGTGCACGAGTGGGGAAGGGGCAGAGAGAGAGAGGGAGACACAGACTCTGAAACAAGCTCCAGGCTCTGAGCTGTCAGCACAGAGCCCAATGTGGGGCTCGAACTCACAAAGTACGAGATCATGACCTGAGCTGAAGTCAGATGCTTAACCAACTGAGCCACCCAGGTGCCCAACATGGTCAGTTTTAGACTAGACTGAAGAACATCTAAGTTAGGCCTGGAAACATACCATGTGCAGGAATTCATTCACTCTCTTACCACTGCAGGTCAACTGCTTTGACCAGTCAAGCACCAATACGAAGCACATAGCTTACATGAAAACATCTTTATCTATCTCATTCTCAATTTTCAGAAAAAGCAGAAAGACCAAGTGGAATTTTTAAAGTAAAATTAAATTAATAATAACCTCAAGGACCTTTCAATTTCCATTGCCATTTGCCTTCAAAACAAGAAAATCAACCCTTCTTGAGGTCATCGGCTCTCCCTTATGACTTAATAATAGCATGCCAGGGCTCTTAGAAATTTCACCTCTGACCCTAGATCTAGCTCCATTGCAAGTTAACATGATTAAGTACAGCCATCACAGAATCATGATACACTCATTCTTATCAACAACAGGTATAAGCATCTCCAAAACATTCTTCTAAGGTACTCTCTATGACCTGAAATCTAGAGATTTAGTCTTCTGGAAGAGACAGGAAAGCAAACTACCCTGCAGTCTTTTTTTTTTTTTTTTTTTTTTTTTAATTTTTTTTTTCAACGTTTATTCATTTTTGGGACAGAGAGAGACAGAGCATGAACGGGGGAGGGGCAGAGAGAGAGGGAGACACAGAATCGGAAACAGGCTCCAGGCTCCGAGCCATCAGCCCAGAGCCTGACGCGGGGCTTGAACTCACGGACCGCGAGATCGCGACCTGGCTGAAGTCGGACGCTTAACCGACTGCGCCACCCAGGCGCCCCTACCCTGCAGTCTTAAAGACTGTAATATGCCATGTTAACAATTAACGCTTCAAAATGCTGATCCTTGGATTCATGCTTTGCACCTAAAAAGACATAAATAATTTCGCCTGGACTATTGGAAATCTGCTCCATCAGGGGATCTTAAATAAGAGGATCTTAAGGATCCTCCAGAAGCAAATGATCTCTTCAATGGACTCTTGCATGAGGCAGATGACTAACTAAAATAGATAGCCTCCATCCAAAAAGAAAAGGATGATTTTCTGATATTTCTACTCCTCCTTTTTAAAATTATTTTTTTTTTTACTGTTTATCTTAGTTATTATTATGCTTTGGTACTCTACTGATCAACTCAAGTTTTCTCAATATGCTTTCATATATATTTTCATTGTTATCACATTTTTAATCTCCTTTACTCTTTCATTGCCACCTAAGAAAATGCAAAAATCTCCCTGTAATCCCACTGATAAAATTTAATAGATGTTCCTTCCTTCTAGACGTTTCTGTATTTGAGTCTTTGTCATATTATTAACCCTAACCTTCAGTCTCCTAAAAATTAGACCTTGATCCCAAGTCATTTCATCAGCTTCAACAGAATCAACATTACCAAGAGTGGGGACTAAAATTGTAGTTATCTTTGTTTAGTAGCAAATCTTTACCTTTTGGCATCCTGAAATTTCCATCTCATTGCAATAAATGAAAATCAAACGAACTAACAGTAGTAGATGTACTACTGTTCATATTATAGAGATACCTCTCTTCATGACCACATGGAGAGTCTTTTTAGACTCCCTTGCAGTTAGTTAAGTGCCTTGTGACAAGTTCTGGGAACGAGCTGTGAGCAAAAGTGACCAGTCTTATGTAGGTAAGAATAAGTTCTCCATTCTCCATTCTCCCCGTTCTCTCTCTTCCTCCACTGGCTAAGTGTTCCAGTTGGCTTACCAAGAACACAGAAGCAGCCTGGATCCCTGAAATGCCACTTTAAAGAGAAGTGTTCTTCTATAATCCTATAAATAAGTGTCAGTCTTTTAGTGGGCCTGTATCCTGGGCTATGACCTTCACAAGTGCTTCTGAGTTTCTTTTCCCCTTTCAGTGAGGTGGGACGGCTAGAGGGGGCTGCAGTCGGTCATTTCCCTTCTCTCACATTGGCTAGGTTCCCTTGAGAACAAAAAGCTCCAGGAGTATTTCAAAATGGTTACTTTTACCCTCCTCCCTGCTGAAAGTGTGACAGAACTGTTCACTGATCTTCACCTTGAGAACCTGGTGAGGTTCCTAGAGGTACAACTCACAAAATTAGAGGGGTACCTGGGTGGCTTAGTCGGTTAAGCATCCGATTTCAGCTCAGGTCATGATCTCACAGTTCGTGAGTTAGAGCTCCGTGTCGGGCTCTGTGCTGACAGCTCAGACCCTGGCACCTGCCTCAGATTGTGTCTCCCTCTCTGCCTCTCTCTCTCTCTCTCTCTCTCTCTCTCTCTTTCTCTCTTTCTCTCTTTCTCAAAAATAAATAGACATAAAATTTTTTTTTAAAAAAAAACTCACAAAATTGGGGAGGTTGGGAAGGGTGTTCCCTTACGGCTGGGCTCCCAGGAATTTGTAACTCTTAAGTCAGTCCACACCCAGCCTTCAATAGTTCATCAGTTAATAGTTTAAGTTTCCCTACCAGATCCTAGTTCCAATAGTTTCTGCTCTCAGTAAGCTGTGGTTCTTTATTTGCCTCTCCCTCCACATGGCAGGGCACTGATTTGCCCTGTGATCTCAATTATACGATAGATCTTGAGTGGTTGATTTTCAATTTGTTCGGCTTTTTCTTGTTGTGAGGATGACAGTAACAACTTCCAAACTCTTTACATGTCACAGAGGAAACCAGAAATCTCCCCAATATTGATTTTCATTGTTTACCAGCATGTCTTTTTCCCGCTTGAATGAGAAATATTTGTGAGAGCAGAAACCATAGTCCTTTTATCTCTGGATTCCCAGTAATCTGCACAGTGTGAGAATTCTTCAGGGCTCAATCATGGACCTTCTTATCTGCTCTTCTTCACACACTCACACACTCTCTAAGTTCTCTTCTCTATTCTTTTAGCTTTATGTACCACGCGGACAACGGCAAAAGTTATAACTCCAGTCAATCCAAATTCTCCTTCAAAACAAGCCAATTTATAGCATCTTAAACATAAAAAAGTTTAAAACTTAAGTTCCTGTGGCTAGTGCTAACCTGTTTGTCCTTTCCCCTTCTTGATCACAGCTAATGGCATCACCACCCAATTAGTTCCTCCAATCAGAAATCAGGCTCCTTGGCTCTTTTCTCTTCCTTCCTAACTTCCTCCATATCTATGACACTAATAATGTATCCCCATTCCACTCCTCTTCATTTTCACCGTAATCAGCCTAGTGCAAGTCATCATAATTCCTACAAGTCTTTCAGAAAAGCTTCCTCACTGCTCAGTCCACTTCTATTCTCAGTCACTCTAGCCACAGAGCAGCCAGATTGATCTTTGTACACAAAGTAAATCATGTCACACCCATGTTTTAAGGTTTCCAATTATTTTCCTTTTATACTGACACAGATCCAAACTCTATTATTCTCTATAAAAACACTGCCTTCTCTGAGTCCTACCTCTGGAACCTCGTCTCCCACTACACTCCATCTTGCCCGCTGAATTACAGCCACGCTGGTCCTCCTTGTCCCTCAAATCCTTTGCTACTTAAAAATGTTCACATAGGAGGCGCCTGGGTGGCTCAGTCGGTTAAGCGTCCGACTTCGGCTCAGGTCACAATCTCGCGGTATGTGAGTTCGAGCCCCGCGTCGGGCTCTGTGCTGACAGCTCAGAGCCTGGAGCCTGTTTCAGATTCTGTGTCTCCCTCTCTCTCTGCCCCTCCCCTGTTCATGCTCTGTCTCTCTCTGTCTCAAAAATAAATAAACGTTAAAAAAATAAAAGTTAAAAAAAAAATGTTCACATAGGATGTTCCCTGTTCTTAAAACACTCCTCCTCTTAGCACTGTTTCCTATTAAAAGACTTCATAATCAAAGAGAAGTACAATATTAAATGGCTGTTTGATTCAAATAACTAAAATTTGAGATTTTCCTATTTCCGAGGTATATTTATTACTATGTCACAACATGAATAAAATTGTTATTACATGAAAATTCAAAACAAACTAATCCAATTGATCAGTTTTAATTAATCTGTATTTTAAAACTTTCTAACTCAATTTGATATTATGGTAGATATTGGGAACAAAAAGTTACATTAACAGTTGCATTACAAAGAATTTAACATTTTTCTTTCCTACTAGGCCCATCCTTCATTACTCAGGGACTTGTTTTACACTTTACATACAACCGACGTTATATTGCCTTTATAGAAATTTTCCCTCATTTTGATGCTGATGCAAAAAAAAAATAGTGAAAAAAAGAGAAAGTAAAATTAAAATTATTTAATTTGTATAATAAGGAATTTCCACAAAGGCTGAATGGAATGACACCTGAAACATGGCTCAATTGACTTTCTATGCCTTAAAACTGATTGAAAGTCAGAGTTGGACACACTGTTCTAGTTATACCTACAATTTCACATGAATTACCCATATCAAAATTAGTAAGTCTTCCTGTTATGTTAAAGAACTACAAAATAAACTCCAAAAACACAGACTTCAAGAAACTTACATTATTATAGCTTTGAATGACCACAAAATGAGACTTTTATAAATTCATAAAAATGAAATTACTGTTCAAAAATTATCAGATGTTTAATACTATCTGACAAAATATCTACTTAGTTATTCTACTATGAAGATGTTTATATGGAGTATGAAGAAACATAAGTCCTACTTTTTATGTATTAAATGAATACCTGGAATTCAGCTCTTAGAAATAATTTTATGGATGAATGAATACAAAGTAAGCAGACAGGAAGTTATCCCATTCAAACGGTAGCCAAAGAGAGAAAAAAATTAGATGACTCAGAAAGAAGTCTTAGAACTCGGGAAGATGAATTAGAAGAGAAGATTCACAAGTAATCCTGGTCTATGGATCAGAAAGGCAAAAGGAAATCTTCTGGAAAATTATATACCAAAATTCTTCAGCATAACAGAAGTGTAAGATGAGGAAGGTAACTATTGAGAGAATCTACTGATTCTGAATTTTTAAAACTGTATAAATCACAGATCAGTAAGAAGAATTAGTTGCCCAAGATACTTTAATGGAAATAATACCTAAAATCAAGACTTAAATTTTAAAACATCCAAAAGTGCAAGCCTTTTCTCCTACCATCTTCCTATCTAAAAAATCAAAGCAAATGGAATTATATTTATTACTGAAGTAAAGCTATGTCTTTTTAGGTTTGACTTCACCTTTGTTTATGCCAATCAAATGTCACTTTATTTCAATAATCAGACATCACTGTTTAAAGTTATGACCAAATATTTTGTTGAATGCCCAGTGTAATCTACTAAGTAATATAACTTAATCCTGATTACTTTCTGAAACTCACAAATAAGATACATAACTGAAGCAATTTAATACTGAAGCAAATTTGGATCTAAGTATATTTTGATAGTAATTTTACTATTTTACGATGTTTCAGTACCTTAGAGAAAATCAGCAAAATAATGACATATGTCATTTTAATGCAACTTTTGATTAGAAAACAGTTTCCTAAATTCATTGCTATTCCTTGTAACACAGTATTCTTATGTCATAAAAGACAAAACATGTAAAAATCAGTTATGAAGAAATGTTTACTGAGTTCCTCCTACAGATAAGGCATTCTGCTAGATTCCAAAGATAAAAGAGTAGTCAAGACAAACACAGGTCTTGATTTCACCTAGATTAAATACAGCAGTAGTTCCAAATTTAGACCTACATATACAGTAGTCTACCCCCTTATCCTCAGTCTCTCTTTCCATGGTTTCAGTTACCCACAGTCGACTGTGGTCTGGAAGCAGAGGATCCTTCTGATGTATCCTCAAAGTCAACAGTCCTATGTCACAGGACCTATATCCTTCACCTCATGTTATCTCATCACGTATGCATTTTATCAACTCACATCATCACAAGAAGAGTATTGTACAAGATACTTTGAGAGAGAGAATCCACATTTACATAAATTTTATTACAGCATATTGTTATAATTGTTCTATTTTGTGATTAGTTATTGCTGTTTATCTCTTACTGTGCCCAATGTATAAATTAAACTTTATCATAGGTATGTATGTATAGGAAAAAAAAACAGTAAATTTAGGGTTTATGTGCTATCTGCAATTTCAGACATCCACTGGGGGGTCTTGGAACATACCTGCAGAAACGGGTGAGGGGAACTACTGTAAACTATTAGAAGTAGTATACTGCAACATAACCTTAGGTCAGTTGAAACTAAAACACTGACAACATTTTAAATAAAATGCACCTGAGGTCATATAAAATGAATGAGGGGATTACTCTCATCCAGAACAAGACAAGAAGACATTTATCCTCCAGTTTGCATTAAAGGCAAACATGAACGTCTCAGAATATTTCATCTTAGGGCTCCTAATAGACATGTCATCCGCTCCTAGAGTTCATGTCACTTCTCAGTCTGCCCATTGCTGCAACCAAACCATCTTCTTCGTAAACATAACTCCCACTTTAAAAAAGCACAGAGGCTAAGTGTAAGAGCATGTCTCACTAAGATGGCAATTACCATGGAGAGATTGGAACTTAATTAAATATGTGTCGTTCTCACATTCTCAAAGTTACTTCCACTTGCCAGTATAAATAATATTACTTGCACAAAGTTGAAAAGGCATGCGTGAACAATTTTTTAAAGAATGGTTTCTATTCTACTAACGACTAAAATAAATGGACCTGACCTTGTTTTTAATGTTTCAGGTCAACGTGAGAATAAATTGCTGCACTTCCCAAAGTATGTTGATAACGTAATGAAATGTTCAGTGAAAACAGAATTCAGTGGTCAAGTATGTCAACACTGTATGTTCTAACACCGTTTGGAGAACATTGAGACACTGAGAAGTATTACAATAACGAAAACTCCTTGACCTTTTTTTAAAAGAACCTTTCCAAAACTATTTGACCAAAGGCTGAATTTGGGGGTTAATACTTCTTAATGTCCTCTGAGTTATTTTTGAAAGAAACACACCTTATACTATATTGCATAATTGGAGAAAGATGTTTTACTGGAAGAAAGACGTCTTACTGGACAAATACAGTTTACATTATTTATACTAAAACTGAGGGGAGAATTACCTCTCTTCGTTTTTACTACCCTATAAACTGTCTTTATAAACTTTATAAACTTTGAAATCTTGTTTTCTTTTTAGATTTCCACGGGATAATTAAAGGTGAACGTGTCAAACTCATACCCTAACAATTTTCGTTTCTGAGGAGGAATATTCCAAGGGCAGCATTTTAACACATACTCTTCAGTATGCTATGCTATCAGAGAGAATATTGAGTCTATACAGATCAGCTTACTTACGTCTGGGGCTCCTTTTCATTTTGCTGTTTTTGCTGGGGCTGAAGAACGTTATTTACCAGTTCAGTGATCCCACTAAAGGGAAACCACCTGTTTAAATAAGCAAATAATGTGACTGAATAACCAAATGAATAACAATGTAGGTCAAATGTTTTCTTATCCACACTAATAAAAATACACAGGCACAAAAGCTACAGCCAATGGAAATGGGAGCTCCAGTTATCATCCAGGCAGTCAGATGTAGGGAAATTAAGTTGGAACACTTAACCAGTCCACAAGCAGGCAGCAAAAAACTACATCCGGTCAAAATGTGGATGAAGTAAGAAGCTGCAGGCAGCTCTCTTACAAGCCAGAGAGTCAGAAAGCAGAGGACACACTAGCTGCAGCCTATCCAGTATTAGGGTAAGCTAATACCATCCAAGGTGCGGGAAGCAGAATACGGCAAAGGTACAGAAATCAAGCCTACTGCACTCTGAATACATTTACTTACTGCGTCGGTTGTGGTTTGGGCTCTTCTTTGACCCTAAAAAGATAAGTTTGCACAACTGAGTGCACTGTACTAAGAAGAAACTTCTATCTACAATTTGTGGTCATATAAAAATGAAAAATGAGGTTTGTTACACAGAAAAGGTTAGTGCTTTGCTACATATTGGAATTATACATGTCAATGAAGCTGACACAAAAGAAAGAGTTGAATCACCTGTGCGTAATAGAGGACTGATATTAAAACTCTACCACTGCTTTAATGAGTCCATGATTTAGGACTCAAGTTCTCTGAATATTTTTATTAATACTGATACTGACGCTTTTAAAAGACTTATTTTAAAGCACCCTTTTAAACACAGTTACATTCGGTTTACTGAAGATAAATAGATCTCCTCTTTATTTTTTAAATTTCTTCCTTAATATAAATTGAAGTAAAAGCATATTTTAAATAAAATGTATAATTTTATAAATGTATTTTAAAAGCCTTACAAATGAATTTAATTACTGCTTAAAGGAGCAGATAAAAAGGTTGGGGGTTAGGTATCCAATCTAACTAAAAACGGCTACTAACATAACTATGTATATTAAATTTTAAATATTTATAAGCTACAGTAAATTATTCATATAAGATAGCAGACTAAAAATGCATTTAAACTATAATCAACTCAGTGCTTCACTGAAATAGCACTGGATACTTAAAAGGCAGAGAAAGATCAGACCCAAGGCTAGTAGATTCCTCTGAAATCTGGCTTCCCGCACTTTACCTAAAACTGGTCCTAGACCTATGACTAAACCTATGACCTATGCCCTAAACCTATGACTTGGTGACCAGTTCGTTAGCTTTTCTCTTCCCAAAGAAAGGCTAAAAATTGGATACTGAAATTGGTTACTAAAATCTAGGACTTCCATAAGGAAATTATAGTAACACTGTGCATTAAATTATTTTTAGATCAAATGGATTTTCTTTTCCAGTGTGTTCCTATTTATAATGATATAAGCAATAAATGAAAAGGTATACCCTTATACATTTTTGTGCCCCAAAGAATAAATATAATTGTTAATTATATATCTCTATATTAAACCACAAGGGAATCTCCTATGTTCTCTGCAAAAACTTCAAAAAAGTATAATAGTTTTATCCTAGAGCTAAAGCCACATCATTTAGTATTTAACTATAGTCATAAAATGGATTAATAATAAAAGATTGTATTTAACACCAACTATCATATCAACAAGCAAACACGAAAAACTTATAGTGACCCCGGATTCTGTCTAGAAAACTTATTATATTTCCTGGAGAATAAGGTAAAAATCTCTCAACATTTTAGAACAAAATAGGTCCCAAAGAAAGGTTACCAGATCAGCTCATCATACTGGAGAACAATGCAAGATTACCCTTCACCAAACGATATGTATATGAAAACAATAAATATTTAAATAGATAAATATGTAAATGAGAAAAATATTGTTCAAGAATTCCTGGGTGATCTCTGCAAGGAATCATGTTGCTTTTAATTACTGACAAAAGTTTTCATCACAAGCAAATGGATATTAATCTACCAATCAGTTCCTAATTTCAAGATCTTAAAAAATTAACAGACAAAAAATTTAATTACCAATTCAGGAATTATTTCTGGGCTTTGTAAAATATCTACATATGAAATATACAAACATTTGCATCAGCTTCCCAAATAAAATGTGTATCATAATGAGGCAGTATAAAGATTTATCCCGTCAGGTGGCCAATAGACACATGAAAAGATGTTCATCATCACTTGCTCTCAGGGAAATACAAGTCAAAACTACAATGTCACACCTGTCTGAATGGCTATAATCAACAACACAAGAAACAACAGGTGTGGCGAGGATGTGGAGAAAAAGGAACACTTGTGCACTGTTGGTGGGAATGCAAACTCTGGAGAACAGTATGGAGGTTCCTCAAAAATTAAAAATAGAACTACCCTACAATCTAGCAGTCACACTACTGGGTATTTGCCAAAAAAAATACAAAAACACTAATTCAAAGGGATACATGCACCCTGATGTTTACAGCAGCATTATCTACAATAGCCAAATTTTGGAAGCAGCCCAGTGTCCATCAACAGATGAATGGATAAAGAAGATGTGGTGCGTATGTGTACATATACATATATATAATGGAGTATTATTCAGCCATAAAAAAGAATAAAATTGTGCCATTTGCAATGACATGGATGGAGCTGGTGAGTATAATGCTAAGCAAAATAAGCCAATCAGAGAAAGACGAATACCATATGATTTCACTCACATGCGGAATTTAAGAAACAAGACAAATGAGCAATGTAGAAAGAAAGAGAGAGAGACAAACCAAGAAACAAACTCTTACTTGTAGAGAACAAACTGATGGTTAGCAGAGGGGAGGAGGGTGGGAGCATGGGTTAAATAGGTGATGGGGATTAAGGAGTGCACTTGTTGTGGTGAGCATCGGGTGATGTATGGAATTGTTGAATTACTATATTGTATACTTGAAACTAATATAACACTATACTAACTAGCTGGAATTAAAATTAAAACTTAAAAAGAAACAGATTCTTAATTACAAGAGAACTGATGGTTATCAGAGGCAAGGGGAGTGTTGTATGGAATTGGTGAATCGCTATACTATACACCCAAAATTAATAAAACACTATGTTAAAAATTTTTATTTTTATCCTGTCTTTAAAAATGCCTGAACAAAATTAAAATTTACCCAGATTCCTTCATTTCGAAGTGTGTATGAGCCGCTTCCAGATTCCAGTCTGAGACACAAAGAGCTTGGAAATCATCACTCCCATCGTTACAACAAGCAAAGAGCTGAACAAAACGGACAATCAACAATTCTTCTTAGATCTATCAAAGAATTTAGGTCACTGAACAAATTGCTGCCCTGAAAACTAGAGAAACAGACACATGGATCCAGAGTATCACATTTTACCAAAAGTACAAGCCAAGGGGCAGAAGCCCACACCTGAAGCTAGCATCTGTAGAAACACTTTTAATTGACCAATTACTAGAGACTCAACGTGGACTGGACTGATAGTTTAAAATTCCAAGGGGTCCCTGCCTTAGTTGTGCCACCACAATTCAATAAACATTATCTCCAGAAGCCCTACCCGTTGCTCACTGTGAAAATCAAAGAAAACTCTCCTCTTACCTCCAGCAAGAGAAGGGACAAGTAACGATTATGAAATATTCCCAGATTTCTCTACTTCCTTAACAATCCTAAACTCAAGGGAAAATATTTTACCAAAGCCTAAACAATTGGAGTTCTACCAAAACCAAACAAGCCTGAGAAAGACAATTACCTCCTCTAGACTTTGATGTGGGATAAAAAAAAGAAAAAAAAAAAAAACTATATCCCCTCTAGCCTTCAACATGGGGAAAGAGAAATATCAACTCAGGATCACCAAAAGACAGAGACTACTGAATGCTTCTCATATGTCAACACCTTACCACCAAATCGATAGAGTTCCTGAATAATGACAGGAGATTACAACTAAAAGAACTAAAGTAAAACCCTAGTTTGTGAGCATAATTTGTTCCAGATTCACGTTTGTAATCCAAAGAACTCACACATCAAAGCGAATTTCAAGAACCATTGGCTCAGTTGCGATCATGTGATGTTCAGCAAATACTACTCGTATTGCAAGACGTCACTCATTTAACAAGTTAAAATTTATTAGATTATGTTTCCTCCCCTTTTGGAACACTCACAGAACAAACTACTTGGAATCCAATGTTTTACTGTACAAGCTTTAGACACTATTTAGTTAAAAGTCTCTAGGGAAACACAAGGGAAAGGAAGTAAGGAAAAGAAAATACAAATAAGCACAACAGAGGAGAAGATTCTGGGAAGATGATGGAGTAGAAAGCAATAGAACTCTGTCTCCCTACTTGGACAACAATGGTAAAATTTGTCTTGTGTAACAATTTTGGAAATCTGGAGTCCAATGAAGGCTTTCCATTTCAGGAGAAGACTTGAACTACACACTGCCATTAATTTTGGTCAACTTGAGCTCTTAGCATAGTATCAGCCACCCATTCCCCACCTGCCAGACCCAAGGCATGTTGCCGTGCACTCATTCCTAAAGCAATGTGTACACAGCTTCCAGGAGCAAGGGTAGGTAAAAAGGACTCTGTTCTCTGTGCTCAGATGGTGGACTACTGACCGCTTCTTATCTCAGAGGTGCAGACAAAAAGGTGGGTGGCTATTGTTGTCCCAACTTTTCATATGGTTGAAGCCCTTGCCCCTCTGCCTAAGGCGATTTCCAGGATATTTAAGTGGCTAACATATTTTCCTCTCTCTGTTGTTCCATTTTTCTTCCTTTGGGAGCCAGACATTAAAGACTGAAACATTCAAAAGCAACTGCATTTATGGGAGAAAGTAAAGTCACTACACATGCCCAGTGAAAGCGTGGGCTTAGCAAAGACCTGAAAAGACCTTAAATTTATAACACAGGATAATCCTCAGCACAGAAACAGCCTACGAACAAACAAACAAAAAAACGCAATAAAAGAAAACACTAACAGAAAACAACAAAATCTAGTGAAGAGGGAAAAATCTGAACCCCAGAGTACCACATTATTCGATTCAAATGTCCAATTTGCAATTAAAAAGAAATCATAAGGGATGTAGACCAACAGAAAAGTATTACCCACTCAAAGAAAAAAAGGATAAACAGAAACTGTCTCTGAAAAAGACCTGACAGCAGATCTACAAGACAAAGACCTGAAAACAACCATCTTAAAGATGCTCAAAGAACTAAAGGAAGGTGGGAAAAGTCAAGAAAATGTGTGAAATGTGTGAACAAAATGGAAATATCAATTAAGAGACAGAAAACCTAAAACAAGTGAAAAAGGAAATCTGGAGATTAAAGTACAATAACTGACAAAAAAAATTCACTACAGGGATTCAAACTACAGACTAATATTCAAATGCTACCCTAGCAATGTATACATTCAATAAAATCTCTATCAAACCTAATGTTTATTATAGAAACACAAAAACCCATCCTAAATTCATATGGAATCTGAATTCCTGAATAGCCAAAAAATAATCTTGAAGGAAAGGAGAGGGAAAGAGAGAGAGAGAGAGAGAGACAAAGCTGGATGACTCACATATCTTGATTTCAAAACTTACTACACAGCTATAGATAATCAGTACTGGCATAAAGACAGACATAGACCAACAAAACAAAATAGAAAGCACAGAAATAAACCCTCATGTACATAGCCAAATGGGTTTTTGACAAGGGTGCCTAGACTATTCCATGGCGAAAAGACAGTCTGTTCAGCAACTGGTACTAGGAAAGCTGGATATCCAGATGCAAAGAATGCAACCAGACCCTTATTTAACTTATACAAGAACTAATTCAAAATCAAAGAGCTAAATGTAATATATAAACCTATAAAATTCTTAGACGATAATATAAGAGCAAAAGCTATCCAACACTGGATTTGTCAATGTTTTATTGGATATGACACCAAAGGCACAAGCAAAAAAAGTCAAAATAGATAAACTGGACTTCACAAAAATCTTTAAATTTTGTGCATCAAAAGATATCAACGGAGTAAAAGGCAACCCACACAATGGATGAAAATGTTTAAAATCATTTATCTGATAAGTGATTAATGTCCAGAATATGCAGAACTCTTAAAACTTAACAACAACAAAAGAAAAGGAATCCAGTTCAAAAATAGGCAAAGGACTTGAATAGACTTTTCTCCAAAGATATACAAATGGCCAATAAGTACATGAAAAGATGCTCAACCTCACTAATCATTAGAAAAATGCAAATCTAAGCTATTGGGAGATACGACCTCACACCCATTGGGATACCTACTATTGAAAAAACAAAATAAGAGGTGTTGGTAAGGATTTGGAGAAATTGGAACCCTTGTGCATTGCTGATGGGAATGCAAAATAGTATAGTCACTGTGGACAACAGCATGGTGTTTCCTCAAAAGATTAAAAATTATTATATGACCTAGCAATTCCACTTCTGGGTGTATCATAGGGTCTCAAAGAGATAGTTGTACACCCATGTTCATAGTAGCATTATTCACAACAGCTACAACATGCACACAACCCAAGGATCCATCAATAAATAAATGGATAAGCAAAACATGGTGTGTGTGTGTGTGTGTGTGTGTGTGTGTGTGTGTGTGTGTATAGGGGTACAAACTTAAACAGTTAGGAAATTCCAACAAATAACTACAACCTGGATGAAACTTGAGGACATTATGCTAAGTGAAACAAACCAGCCACGAAAAGATAAATACTGTATTATTCTACTTACATGAGGTACTTAGGGTAGTCGGATTCATAGAGGCAGAAAGTAGAATCAGAGGCTGATGAGAAGGGGAAAATGGGGAGTCTTGTTTAATGGGTATACAGGTGCAGTTTTACAAAATGGAAAACACTCTTGAGATGGATAGTTGTGATGGTAGTATATTATAAATGTATTTGATATCACTGATCTGTGCACTTAAAAATGGCTAAGATACTACACTTTATGTCTGTGCATGTTACCAAAATTAGAAATATTGGTCAAAATATAAGGACAATAGAAGAAATTTTAGCCTCTGACACCACAGCTACACCAAACAGTAAATAGAGCCTAACTCCTAGCCAAGTAAATATAAAACCTAACACTAAAGGGCTCTCTACCTACATTCCTTTTACACAATAAACCTTGTCTAGTTTTCAACAAAATACAAAGCATACTAAAAGGCAAAAAAAAACACAGTCTGAAAAGACAAAGCAGAATCAAAACCAGACTCAGATATGGCAGAGATTTTAGAATTATCTTACTGGGAAGAATAACTATAATCTAAGCTATATGTATAACTATATCTATATTAAGTTATATATATATATATATACATATATATATATTAAGTTATATATATAACTATAACTATATATATAAGTTATATATATAACTATAATCTATAATCTAAACTATAATTAGAGTCAAGGGCTCTAATGGAAAAAGTGTCAACACATAAGAACAGATGAGTTGTATGAGCAGAGAGATGGAAAGTTTAAGAAAGAATGAAAAGGAAATGTTAAAAATCAGTAACACTGTAACAGAAATGAAGAGCTTTGCCTTTGATGGACTCATCAGTAGACTGCACTCAGCTGGGGAAAATATCAGTGAACTTGAAGACATGTCAATAAAAACATTCAAAACCGAACGGCACGGGTGCCTGGGGGGCTCAGTCGGTTGAGTGTCTGACTCTTGATTTCAGCTCAGGTCAGGATCTCATGGTTGGTGGGATAGAGCCCCACAGCAGGCTCCTCGCTGACAACACAGAGCCTGTTTGGGATTCTCTCTCTGTCTCTCTCTCTCTCTCTGCCCCTCCCCTGCTTGCGCACTCATACATTCTCACTCTCTCTCTCTCAAAATAAATAAATAAACATTTTTTTTAAAAACCCTGAAAGACAGAGAAAAGACAGGAACAGATAAAACAGAATGTCCAAGAACTGTGGGACAATTACCAAAAGGTGTAACATTTTGTAATTACCAAAGGGTGTAACATGGAACACCAGTAGGAGAAGAAAGAAAGAAACACAAGAAATATCCGAAGTAATGATAACTGGGAATTTTCCAAAATTAATGACAGACGCCACAGCTACACCTCCATTAAGCACAAGGAATACCAAACAGGATTAATATTTTTAAAATGTACAACTAGGCAAATACTATTTAAACTGGGGGGAAAAAAGGAGTAGATTTTGAAAGAAGGCAGAAGGAAAATACACATTTTACCTACAGGGAAACATATAAGAATTATACCAGACTTCTCTTCAGAAACCATGCAAGCAAGAAGAAAGTAGAGTGAAATATTTAAAGTGTTGAAAGAAAAAACCACCAACCAATAATTCTGTATCCAGTGAAATTATCTTTAAAAGGGCAGGTGAAATAAATACTTTCTCAGACAAGCAAAAATTAAGAGAATTTGTCATCAATAAACCTGCCTGGCAAGGAATATTAAGAGGAGGAAGAAAATGATAAAGGTTGAAACCCCACATCTACATAAAAATAAGAAGAGCATTAGAGAAGGAATAAATGAAAGTAATATAAAATCTTTTATTTATCCTATTCTTAATTGATCTAACTGGTAAGTTTCTTCTCAGTAATAACAATAACATTGTGTTTGGTAATTATAGCTTATGGATAAGTGAAATGAATGACAGCAATTTTTAAGGTATGGGAGGGAAAAATGGGGAATACTCTGTTATAAAGTACTTGTACTACCCCTGAGGTGGTATAGTGTTATCTGAAAATAGACTTAGATTAGTTGTAAATGTACAATGAAAACTCTTCAGCAACCACTAAAAACATTTTTATAAATGAAGTACAATTCATATGCTGAGAGGAGAAACAATGGAATCAAATCATATAAAATGCTGACTTTAAACAAGAAAAGGAAGAGAAATAAAGGAAGAAGAAGGAGAAGAAGAGGAAGAAGAAGGGGGGAAGGGGAGAAGAAGGGGGAAAGGAGGGGGGAGGAGAAGAAGGAGAAATAAAAGAACATAGGCAATGAATGGAATAGTTATAAATATAGTAACTATCAATCCAAATATATCAATAATCGCTTACATGTGAATATCTAAATATATCAATTAAAAGGAAGACACTGTCAAAATAGACTCAAAAACAAGCTAACAATGTGCTACCCACAAGAAACCCACTTTAAATGTAAAGCACCGATAGAATAAAAGTAAAGGAATGAAGAAAGATATACTATGCTAACACTAATTTTAAAAAGCTGAAACACTACATTACCTTCAAACAAAGTTAATTTCAGAACAAGGAATTTATCAGGGATAAACAGGGACATCCCATAATGACAAAGGGGTGAATTTTCCAAGAACACATGATAATCCTTAATGTGTAGGTGCCTAACAACAGAGTGTAAAAATATGAGAGGCAAAAATTGATAGGCCTGCCACAAGAAACAGACAAAGCCACTGTTAACAGTTAAAGATTTCACACTTCGATCAGTAATTGACAGATCCAGCAGACAGAAAATCAGTAAGGACACACCTGAATGACTAGCATCATCAAGAAAATGTATCTAACTGACATTCTCTAATACATCATCCAATAGTACCAAAATACACATTACTCTCAAGCTCAAATAGAACATTTATCAAGATATACCACATTGTGGCCCTTACACTCTCTTTAACAAATTTAAAAGAATACAAATCATAAAAGTATGTTATGAGTTCACAATGAAATTAAACTAGAAATCAATAAAACTGTAGTGGAAAATCCAAAAATAGCTAGAGACTAAACAACACACTTTGAACTAACACCCGGGTCAAAAAAGAAGTCTCTAGAAAATTTTGAAGTATTTTGAACTAAATGAAAACGAAAAGCAATCTATCAGAATGTATGAAAACTTTCACATTGGATGCAAAAGAAAGATCTAAAATCCATAAAGCAAGATTCCATCTTAGAAACTAGAAAAAGAAAAATGAATTAAATCTAAAGGAAAACAAAGAAAAGAATAAAAATAAGAAAACAAATCAACAAAATTTAAAATAGAAAACCAATAGTCAAAATCAAAACCTGCTTTTTTGTGAAGACTAATAAAATGATGAACCCTTAGCTAGGCTAGTAAAGAAAAAGAGAGAAGACACAAATTACTAATATCAGAAATGAAAGACAGTCCATCACTACAGATCCCATGACATTAAAAAGATAACAAAGAAATATTAAGAAAAACTCTATGCTCAGAAATTCAATAACTTTGAGGAAATGGACAATTTCCTTAAAAGAGAACTATCTACAAAAGTTCGCACCAGAAGAAATAGGTAATCTGAATAGGTCTAACATCTATTAATGTAATTGAATCAATAGTTAATAACCTTGCAAAACAGAAATCACCAAAGACTACCTGGTTCCATTTGTGAACTCTACCAAACATTTAAATGGGAAATAATACCAATCCTCTACAATCTCTTTCAGAAAAGGAAGCTAAGAGAACACTTTCTAACTCAGTCCCTTAGAACAGCATCACCGTAATATAAGAAACAAAGACATTGAAAGAAATGAAAATTACAGACCAATACCTTTCACAAACACAAATGCAAGTATATTCAACAGCATATTAGCAAATCAAATCCAACAAAGTATAAAACTATTGTACACCATGACCAACTTGGATCTATCCCAGATATGCTGGTTCAATACTCAAAAATCAGTTAGCATAATCCATCAATATCAAAAGGTTAAAGAAGAAAAATCATATATCATATTTGACAAAATCTAACAGCCATTCATAATAAAAACTCTCAACACACTATGAATTGAGGATATTTCCTTAATTTTGACAAACATAAAAAGCTACCACTAGCTTACTATCATCAAGTTGATAAAGTGTAAGTTTTAATGATGATAAGTAAGTTTAATGATGATAAAGTGTAAGTTTTCCCCTTAAGATCAAGGAGGAATTGACTACACAGATCAAACAAATTAATTTTTAGGGTGTTGGAACTGTTCTAAATGATATTGCATAGCTGTATACATGCTTATATGTATTTGTAAACACCCACAGAACTATATACAGCACAAAGAGTAAACGTTAATGTATGCAAACTTTTAGAAATCAACCACAAGGGCAAGGGAATCCTAGGAAGAAATGCAGAATGTGACAAATGAATCCAAATCTGTTTGGAGAATGGATAACAAACCTCACTAACAAGGATTCAGAAAAAAATTGCTGCCTTAAATAACAATGGGACAGGTTATTTTAAGTAGATATTTCCAATGCTAAGGACAAAAAGAACTATATTTAAACATTGTACTCTAATTGGCAAATTTGTTTTCACACTGCACAGGTTAGCAACTCTGAAACTATTGTACACGTAGACAGGAGTTAAACAACTAAATAAATTCTAGATAACGAGAGCCAGCTTTCTCACTGTCATAAAAAAGAAGTTACAAATAAGAAAAGAGGAGGCTAAAATGAATGGACCCTGCCTACAGTGCTGGATTTAGAGTCAAAGATTATTAGTCTGAAGTTATGCATGTTTACATTTTATAGGCAGAGATGACAGATGATGATGATGATGACAGATAGATAGATAGAACTTATAAATGTAATTAATATACTAGAGCTAAGAACTCCCCAAAACTCCCCCAATGATAGGGTTTTCTTTGTTTGTTAGAATGGGTTGAATCCTTTCAATTCTGGTAAAAAATTATCAAATTGCAAACCAGACAGACAAGTGGTAACGGACTTCTGTCAGCAGTCCTGAAAAGCTGAATCCTCAGGCAACGAAGAAAGCAAAGAAGCAAATTAACCCCAGAAGGCTCAAGAATTGGCAGCACCAGGTATCTCTAGAAATGGAGAGTAAAAGCAGGACTAAAAACAAGTTGAAAGTCTCTTAACATAAGATAAGGGGGCGCCTGAGCAGCTCAGTCAGTTAAACATCCGACTTCGGCTCAGGTCATGATCTCACTGTTCATGAGTTTGAGCCCCATATTGGGCTCAGCGCTGACAGCTGGGAGCCTGGAGCCTGCTTCAGATTCTGGGTCTCCCTCTCTCTCTGCCCCTCCTTTGTTCATGCTCCGTCTCTGTCTCTCTCTGTCTCTCTCTCTGTCTCCCCCCCACACACACACACACATAAATAAATATCTAAAAAATGAAAAAAAAAAAAAAGAACACAAGATTAGGACCCAGATTCCCTCACTCACTCCATGCCTCTCCCCAACCTCAGCAGAAGCTTAAGCAAGCCTCTCTGGAGAGGGTAAAACAGAATGAATAAACTAGGGGATACCAGGCAGAGGTGAGTCATAGCAGAGGCAATATACCGAACACAGACAAATTAAATGAAATCTTACATAATGAATGTTAAGACTCTAGCTTTTTCCCCAACATGGCCCCAGAGCATCAGCAGCCAGGCATGTGCCCTCTTGCATGAAGTCCGCAAGATTCTGCTGAGAAATCTAATTTGGTCAAGAGGGAAGAACTGGGCTCCCCAACGATGCAGCCCAGCTACCTCATAGACTATGTTATTGTTGATGTTAGTAGGGAACCAATATCTAAAGAAAGAGGAGGCTGAGGATATTATAAAAACATTAAAATTAAGCCCCAAATATTTATAATATCAGAACCACAAAAATGGGAAGAAAGGGCAAAGAAAACAGATTACATAGTGAAAGACTTCTACTTTCTATTATAAATGTAAAATGAAATAATAAGACAGAACAGAGGCCACTTTCTCACAGCATCTACCCAAACCATCAGCACTTAAAGCTGCTAATACCTACCACCACCTGCCCCCATCTACTCAGGATCCCCCTTTAATCTGTACCTCAGTCACTCTGATTCTCTTTTAGTCCCTAAAAAGGGCTGTGCACCTCTCTATGTAAATATCTAGAAATATCCAGGGGAAAATATGAACATTTTCAATAACAACCACATAATTTCCTATTTAATGCCATTTACTTTAACATTTGTGTACATCTATAAATGGGCTAATTTTTTTTTCTTTTTGTTATTTTACTGAAAGCAACAGATCAGTGTATTAGAAACTAGGGCTCCTAGACTCTAGCTGTCACTGCCTTTGCCTATGAGAAGGAGCCATTCATGAAGACTTGGAATACTTATGGATAATGGGAGATAACATTCATCAAACTGTTAGTCAATAAGGTGGTTGTCAATGAACGCTGAAGTCCTTTCCATGTTAGAGTTAGTCCACAAATGTTACATAATCGATCTGGATTATATATGTGGCAACTTTTCAGTGCCAAATTGTTTTCCCCCTGACACTAAAGATGTTCCTTCACTGCCAGATGGTATTTGCTCAGAGAATTCCAGCTTAATTTTTTTCTGAGTTATACATACACACACACACACACACACACACACACACACACACAGGCTCTGCGCTGAGCATGGAACCTGCTTAAGACTCTCTCTCTCTCTCTCTCTCTCTCTCTCTCTCAGGTGCCTGGTGGTTCAGTGTGTTAAGCCTCATACTTTGGCTTGGGTCACAATCTCATGGGGGTCACGATTTCATGTTTCATGAGTTCGAGCCCCCCATCAGGGTCAGCACTGACAGAATCCTTGGATCCTCTGTCTCCCAGCCTCTCTGCCCCGCCCCATCTCTCTCCCTCTCTTAAAATAAATAAACATAAAAAAAAAAAAGACTTTCCCTCTGCCCCTCCCCAGCTCCTGCTCACTCGCGTGCCCTCTCTCTCTCTCTCTCTTTAAAATTTTTTTTTAAAAAAGTAATTGTTTCTTCATATATCTTTTCCCAAACTTCTCTCACTACTCAAGGTTATCACTATCAGTTTGGGGTAAAAAATCACTTTTCTAACCATTTTATGAGGAAAAACAATTAACAAACTTTTAAAGTAACTCACCTTAAATTCCAAAGCATTAATTTTGTATAAAATAGCTGGTGAAGAATTGTCTCAGGAGAATTGAGGCAGACCTACATCCTATTTCTTAACTATGTTACCTGGTATTTATGTGATCACGAGCAACTTATTTAATTGAGCCTCTGTTTGTAATTTGTAAAACTGTGATAATTCTGGATAAAAAAACTTAAAAGATTAAACAAAATAGTTGGAAAGTGCCTGGCACATAGTGCTTACACGATAAGTGAAAGTACCCTTTTCAAAACTGAATTTCCCTTCAAAGCTAAATTCAAAATATTTAATTGTCTCTGACTTTAAAATATTTACAATTCATTTCTGTAAATATATTCTCCTAAGGAGGGGAAAACAGATGGATAGCAGAAAGGTTTGGAAAAGAAACTTTTCATTGCCTATTTTTGTAACTTTTGCATTATATATTTGACAACACAAGTGAATAAAATTTAAGTAAAAATAGTAAACCACTATAACCAAAAATATTAATCAAATAAATTCAGTACATAAAGTCCTCATAACTTGATGTGAGTGAGTCCCCTGAATGCAGGGATTATGTCTTATTCATCTATGAGACTCAAGAATTTTGAACAATGCTGGGCATCTAGTAAACATTCAAAAACATCGGTAAGAATGGATGCATGGTTGAGACCTCCATCTACATTTTGTTCATATTTATGTGGTTGCAAAAATTAAGACTGAAAATGTTTCTATAGCTACCTAAATTACATAATAGAATATATTAACTTAATTAACTGTGCTATCGGGAAAGCCAAAGTAACTGATCACCAAATGATACATTTAATGCCTATATATAGAGGGATTATCCAAAAAATTTGTTGATTTGCCATAGCATCAAACACTTAAAAATAACTATCATTAATTTCTAGAGATTTATAGAGAAAAGTACATTCCCAAAAATCTAAAAAGTGCTCACAAAAAATAGGGTCATTACTTTTTACAACCAAGTAAATTATGAAGAATGAAAAACTATTTTTCCACAGTACATATAAGAATTAATAATTCAGAGTGAACAGGACAACAAATTATTAGAGGGTATCTATGTCTGATTAAGTGAACACACACACTGACGCAAATACACACATTTTGAAATGTCTTGGCATCACCACTCTAAATCACGTAGCCTTGGGTCCAAAAGAAGTACTAAGATATTATCTGGAAGACTAGCTCTAAGGTTTTTGTTTTTTGTTTTTCAACGTTTATTTATTTTTGGGACAGAGAGAGACAGAGCACGAACGGGGGAGGGGCAGAGAGAGAGGGAGACACAGAATCGGAAACAGGCTCCAGGCTCTAAGCCATCAGCCCAGAGCCTGACGCGGGGCTCGAACTCACGGACCGCGAGATCGTGACCTGGCTGAAGTCGGACGCTTAACCGACTGCGCCACCCAGGCGCCCCTCTAAGTTTTTTTTTATTTCAAATACATAAGATTAAAAAAAGATACCCACAAAATACATCAAAATATTAATACCACTTTTATTAGAGTGCCAGAATTGTGGGTGATATTATTATTCTTGCCTCTATTTTCCAAATTTTTGGTAACGTAATTACACTTTCTCAGAATTAAACATCCATAATATTTTTAAGATATTATCTGGTTTAAAAAAGAGAAACCATCCAGTGTACCCTATGCTTATAGACAGTTTAAAAATTAAACAATCTTACACATTGAGATGTAAAATCCATTTTCAAAGTTCCCAAGAAAGAGATTTACAGTTAGCATCACCTGTTCAGCAAGGGAACTTGCTAAACAAGTTCTTTCTGCCCTCATCACAATGACAGCATTGAATAAGCTATATGTATAAGTTCTCTGATCCTTTGAAATCTTTTTTTGCAGCTGTCTGTGGGGGTCATTAGAGGAGAAACGGGGATATGATTCTGTACAGCTCTTGTGTGAGAGCCCGCATTTATTCTCCTTTCTTCTCTTCTCTGCTATTAAATGGAGCACTGTCCAAGGGCAGTTAGCCAAACAGCCAGGTGAACTGCTCTAGTCACTCAGGCATTTGCACATGTCTAAAATACTTTATATCCCTTTATGATAAAATTATTCAAAACATAAAGAAAGGAAGGAGCAGCAATAAATCATGCTGGCATAGCACAGTTTATTTATTCTGAACAGGATGGCTGACAAAGGAACCTGCTGTCACAACATATGAGAGCACTTAAAATAATGAGGTTTTTCAGGGAAAAAAAAATGGAAAAAAATAAAGAAAAACACTAAGTGTCTGATTCCGTCCATAAGATACCCTCACACACACACACAAATGAAAATGAAGAGAGATTTGATGTGACATATTGGAGGTTAATAAAGAAACAACATCATCTCCCAATTTAATTTTGTCAGTTTTTATACAGAAGAGTATGGGCTCTGGAGTCAATCAGACAGGGAGTTTGAACACTGGCTCCAATGTTCACTACTTGGCAAGTTACTTAACCATTTTATAATCCATTTGTAAAAACAGAAACTAAAATAGCTACCTCATAAAGTGACAGTTAGGATTAAATAAAGTAATGAGAAAATGCATGGCACATGTTCTATTACTCTCTGAACTTTTCTGTATGTTTGCAATATTATACAAACACATAATACAATGAGTGGCACATAATGGGCTCTCAGTAAATGTTGGCTCGCTTCCTTGTTACAGACATGAAAATTAAACCAGAGTTTTAAGTTAAAAAAAAAAAAAAGGAAGGGACTAGAGGTCACCTCGTTGAGACCTCTACCTCTAGGCAGATTTATCACATTAAATAAACATCATCTGATGACTTTCAGCACAAGGCTGTAAGAAGAACTTTTCTCAATACCTAAGAGAAAAGGATAAGTAGGAAACGAATGATCAAGTAAATCCGAAATTGACAAAGTTAGTGCTCGATATAAAAAGGAACCCGCATCTAAGGACCACTGCAGTTTAAATGTCTAAAACTTGCAAAGCCAAAGTGATTAAAACAAACAAAACCTATAGAATAGTTAGTATCACAAATCAAGGTGGGGGGGGGGGGGGGAGGGCGGGGAATGTGGTTCTGGTTGATGATATTGCAGAGATTAATTCACTGTAAAGAAAAAGATGACATTACAGTTGAACCTTGAACAACAACAGTTTAGGGGTGGCAAGTTGTGCAGTCAACAATCAGTATATAACTTTTGATTCCTCAAAAACTTAACCAATCCCAGAAGCCTCACCAATCACATAAAGAGTCAATTAACATATATTTTATATATCATTATAAGCTGTACTCTCACAGGAAAGTAAGCTGGAGAAATGAAAATGTTATTAAGAAAATCGTAAGGAAAATACACTTACTACACTGTATTGTATTTATGGGAAAAATCTGCATATAAATGGACACACACAGTTCAAACCTGTGTTGTGCTAGCATCAACTGTGCTTAGGTATACAGCTTTCTGGCGATCTGTCTTATTATAGAGATCAATTTTTAAAACTTGAGAGGAAAAGAGAGTTGCCGTAATCACCATGATTTAAGAATGCAAGCTCTGGAGCCAGACATGCTAGGTTTATATCCTGGTTTTACCACCACCTATGATACCATGGACAACCCCCTTCTCTCACTGGGCCAGAGATGACTCATTTGTAAAAATGGGGATTAAGACAATATATACTTCGTGAAGTTGACGTCTGCATAAAATATAGACAGAAAAGTCCCGGTTCACATATGAAGTGCTCAACAATTACTGGTAGTGATACTTGTTTTTAAGAAGAAAAAGAGAAGGGGAAGGACAGTTTTAATATGCCTTTGAGACAACTCGTGTATCAGTTGTCTCTCCCTAGCTCAGAAAGGGGGGGGGGGGAGGGAGGGAGGGAGGGAGGGAGGGAGGAAGGAAGGAAGGAAGGAAGGAAGGAAGGAAGGAAGGAAGGAAGAATCATTATCTCAGTGAATTCCATTTCTATAAGATTTCAACAGAGAAATGAGTAAGGACTTCAGTATCTACTAATCTTTCAGTGCATTCCTCTTAGCCCAGTAACTTCCAAAGTAGCCTAAGGCCAGAGGAGCTGCAACAGAGCTGTAAATGCCCATAGGCTGCTGAATTACCCTTTGGAATCCCAGTGTCTACAGTGGCTTCACCAAATGAGGTGTTGAGTCAGTCATCCCAGAGTAATGCTGTTCTGGGGCTCATGCAAAGATTGTGATAGACATGCAAAGATTGTGATAGAATTCAAGGGCTTCTACTATAAATTAGATTTAGTTCATACCAACTCTTTCAAGGCTTTTTATATATGCTTCTAAAATTGATCACAACCATATGGAATGAGCTCTTTAAATAAGTATCATCTGAAAGCAGTCAAGGCTAAAAGTAAATTTTCTATGCAGTGACATTCAAACATTTTCTAACTTGACCCACAATACATTTTACATACAGGAAATACATTTGGATACATGCATACAATAAAATTTCATTAAGCAATACTAAGTGTACTGTCTTTTCAATTTATATCGTTGTTCTTAATTGGTGGTTATACGTTCTCCCATTAATTTGTTTCATGACCCAGCTTGAAAAACACTCCTCTACAGTAACTAGAGATAGATTATACTTTACAACTTCAGGACAAATCCGTATCTTCTAAGTTCCTCATGACTTTCAGAATATTCCTAAAGTTTAGGAGAGTGGGTTAAGACCTAAAAATAGCCAAATAACATGAGGTGCCTTTATAATCACCTATTATACACGCAGACATGCCAGATTGCTGGGTCACCCTACAGGTTTCAAATCACTGTAATTCTTTATGCACAAGTCAGAAGAGGGAGGTTTTTAGGGCCAGAAGGGAAGTATAAGCATTGAGCAGAGAAAAGGAAATGAACTTTAAGTAGACAGAGAGAGAGGCAGGAGGTGTGGGACCTTCTGGGCTGACAAAGGAAGCAGAGAATGGAAGATAAACAAAGCCAGAGCCAGGAAAACAAGGAGAACCTAAAGCAGGAGGCTAACTGAAGCCAGAGCCAGAAGGGAAAGCAGAAACAGGCACATAAGAGGAAACAAGGCCAACACGAAATAATGTGCTATGCCAGAAAGGGAAAAAAGGCTGATGGCATTTGGCTACATCATGCATGAGAGCAGCAAGGCATGGGAGCTGTGCTGTTATGTGTGTTCTCTCGGGCTATCAGAGAACTAGAACTTCATAGGCAGCTAAAACCCTGTAATTAAAAAAAAAAAAAAAAATGTGGTCTTTATTATGCTCTATTAATTAGCACTTCTTTCCTACCAATAATTTTGACCTGTTTTTATTAAAAATGCTTGACTGAGTAAATAAACATATGTTCCTTATCTACTTGATAATCTTCTGCTACCAGAATTTAGAATCAATTTTAACTTCTGCCACATTGTTTTAGAATTCTTTAACAGATCCAAATGATTTCCTAGTTTCTCTAACACTTCACGTGTACAACTCTGATACGGAAATACCTCTGCTGTTTTAGCAGAAAAATACACTAAAATTAATACTACATGGAGTTGGGGCACCTGGGTGGCTTAGTTGGTTCAGTGTCCAACTCTTGATTTTGGCTCAAGTCATGATCCCAGGGTCATGGGATCGAGCCCCAAGTCGGCCTCTGTGCTGAGCATGGGGCACACTTAAGATTCTCTCTCTCTCATTCTGCCCCTCTCCCCCACTCACTCTCTCTCTCTAAAACTAAACATTAAAAAAAAAAAAAAGATTAACACTATAAGGAGCTAACTTTTACTTATCTTTTTCATATTCTGTACTAAAAATAATTATCTCCAAGAGGTTTCAATAAATTGGTGATACAATTATACAGTTATTACCATTTAGCAATGTTTAAACTATATCTCTGAAAAATGACTGGATACAGGGGTGCCTGGGCAGCTCAGTTGGTTAAGTGCTGGACTCTTGATTTCAGCTCAGGTCACGATCTCACCTGCATTGAAATCGAGCCCCACGCTGGGCTTTGCACTGACAGTGCAGAGCCTACTTGGGATTCCCTCTCTCCCTCCTTGCCCCTCCCCTGCTTGCACTTTCTCTCACTCAAAATAAATAAATTGTAAAAAAAAAAAAAAAAGAAAAAGAAAAATGACTGGATAGGTTTTAAAAAATATTAGAAAATAACAAGAAACCAATTTGACAATCAATTTCATATTAAAAAAGAAAATAACAAGAAATCAGTAATTACAAAACAAATTAAATGAAATTCAAATGGAGGTCAGACTTAAATTTATCAACATTAGTCAGACATTTACATTTATAAGCAGAACTAATTCACTACCTGGTAACTCACCAAAACCTACTCAAGCCAGTTCACCATTAAGCAAATGTACCATGAAACAAAATTGTTTAAAGGCCTATGTGGTATTAGCTATCATATTAATTAGTGAATACCTAAATCAATTGGCAGAGTATTATTCACAAATTCCAGTAACAAACAAGTTAACAAAATTACAAATACCAATTTAGGTAATTAAATATTTCACAAAATAAAATTGATATAGCACTAATATCCTCAACAACTTTGATATTTAGAAACTGTCCTTAGTCAATTGACTTTTTATTTAAATAGGATATTATGAAAACTTTTTCCAAAAAAAGGTGGGGTTTTTTTTCCCAAAAAAGTTTTTTTGTAAAAGAAAGAAAAAGATAAAAATAAGTTCAACTAAAGATAAATTTCAGGGGCGCCTGGATGGCTCAGTCGGTTGAGCATTGGACTTCAGTTGAGCATCGGACTTCGGCTCAGGTCATGATCTCGCAGTTTGTGAGTTCGAGCCCCGTGTCGGGCTCTGTGCTGACAGCTCAGAGCCTTTAGCCTGCTTCAGATTCTGTGTCCCCCTCTCTCTCCGCCCCACCCCTGCTTGTGCTCTGTCTCTGTCTTTCAAAAATGAATAAACAAAAAAAAAAAAAAAAAGATAAATTTCAGAGGTGCCTGGGTGGCTCAGTTGGTAACCCCGGACTTTGGCTCTGGTCATGATCTCACAGTTTGTGGGTTCGAGCCCCACATCAGTCTCTGTGCTGTCAGTGCAGAACCCACTTCAGATCCTCTGCCTCCCTCTCGCTCTGCCCCTCCCCACTCATGCTGTGTGAGTTTCTCTCTCTCTCTCTCAAAAATAAATAAACACAAAAAAAAATTTTTAAAGATAAATTTCAGAAAAGCAAGTTAGAAAAACCTAAAAGAGTAAAAGGTGCAAATACCCTACAATAAAATATACAAGCATATTCACTGCAACATGGTTTAAAGACAGAAATATTGAAAGTAACCTGTAGTAAGAGATAGATTACCAAAAACATTATTTTTGTTTGGTTGGTATGGTTTGGCTTTTTTGAGATACAATTGACATATAACATTGTGAACTTTTAAGGTGTACAACATATTAATTTGATACATTTATGTACTGCCATATAATAACAACTTTAGTGTTAGCTAACATCTCCACGAAGTCACATAATTATCATTTCTTTTTTGAAAACATTTAAGATCCAATTTCTTAATAACTTTAATGTATATAATACAGTATTATTGACCATAATCAGTATGCTGTGCATTAGATCCCCAGAACTTATTCATCTTCTAGTTGCAAATTCATACCCTTTAACAACATTTTCCCAGTTTCACCACTCCTCAGCCCCACGTATCTACCATTCTACTGTGTTTCTAAGAGTTCAGCTTTTTTATTTTTTTCTTAATGTTTTTGTTTTATTTTTTTAATATGAAATTTATTGTCAAATTGGTTTCCATACAACACCCAGTGTTCATCCCAACAGGTGCCCTCCTCAATACCCATCACCCACTTTCTACTCCCTCCCATCCCCCATCAACCTTCAGTTTATTCTCAGTTTTTAAGAGTCTCTTATGGTTTGGTTCCCTCCCTCTCTAACTTTTTTCCCCCTTCCCCTCCCCCATGGTCTTCTGTTAAGTTCCTCCTGATCCACATAAAAGTGAAAACATATGGTATCTGTCTTTCTCTGTATGACTTATTTCACTTAGCATAACACTCTCCAGTTCCATCCATGTTGCTACAAAAGGTGAGATTTCATTCTTTCTCATTGCCAAGTAGTATTCCATTGTGTATATAAACCACAATTTCTTTATCCATTCATCAGTTGATGGACATTTAAGCTCTTTCCATAATTTGGCTATTGTTGAAAGTGCTGCTATAAACATTGGGGTACAAGTGCCCCTATGCATCAGCACTCCTGTATCCCTTGGGTAAATTCCTAGCAGTGCTATTGCTGGGTCATATAGGGTAGATCTAGTTTTAATTTTTTGAGGAACCTCCACACTGTTTTCCAGAATGGCTGCACCAGTTTGCATTCCCACCAATAGTGCAAGAGGGTTCCCGTTTCGCCACATCCTCACCAGCATCTATAGTCTCCTGATTTCTTCATTTTAGCCACTGTGACTGGCATAAGGTGATATCTCAGTGTAGTTTGATTTGTATGTCCCTGATGAGGAGGTATATTGAGCATCTTTTCATGTGCCTGTTGGCCATCTGGATATCTTCTTTAGAGAAGTATCTATTCATGTTTTCTGCCCATTTCTTCACTGGATTATTTGTTTTTCAGGTGTGGAGTTTGGTGAGTTCTTTATAGATTTTGGATACTAGCCCTTTGTCGGATACGTCATTTGTAAATATCTTTTCCCATTCCGTCGGTTGCCTTTGAGTTTTGTTGATTGTTTCCTTTGCAGGGAGTTCAGCTTTTTTATTCTACATATAAGTGATATCATACAGCATTTGTCTTTCTCTGAGTGACTTATCTCACTTAGCATTATGACCTAAAGGTCCATCATGTTGTCACAAAAGGCAGGATTCCTTCTTTCTCATGGCTGAATAATACTCCATTGTGTGTATACACACACACACACACACACACACACACACACACACAACCACCAACCATCTTCTTTATCCATTCATCCATTAATGGGCACTCAGATTATTTCCACATCTTGGCTATTTTGAGTAATGCTACAATAAAATTGGGAGTGCAGCTTATCTCTTCGATATCCTGTTTCCATATCCTTTGGATATATACCCATATGCTGGACCATATGATTGAACCCCCATACTATTTTCCATAGTGGCTAAACTAAATTACATTCCCATGAACAGTGCACAAGAGTTCCCTTTTCTGCACATCTACATCCACCACCACTTGTTATCCTTTATTGTCTTAAGTGGACAGGGGGGACTTAAAACAACACACATTTGTTCTCTTACAATTCTGAATGTCAGAAGTTCTAAATCACTTGCACTGGGCTGAAATCAAGGTGTCAGCAGGGGTGTCCTCTCTCTGCAGACTCTAGGGGAAAATGCATTCCCTTGCATTTTCTAGCTCCTAGAGCTGTAGTCCCTTCATTCCTTGGTTCATGATCCTTTACGCCATCTTCAAAGCAAGAAGCATAGCATTTTGCTTCACCCATCACCATTTTCTCCTCTAGCAGAATCTCCCTCTGCCTTCCCTTGGTAAAATACTTATGATTATTCATTGGGTCCACCTGATCAATTCAAGATACTCTTCCCATCTCAAAATTCTTAACTTAATCATATCTGCAAAGTCCCTTTTGCCATGTAAGGCAATGTATCATACTCTCAGAGAGTCCAGAGATTATAACATGGACATATTAGAGGGGTATTACCCAGTCTACTACAAGGGGCAAGAGAGAGCTCTTTTCTTTTTGATGATAGCCACTCTAACAGGTATGAGGTAGTATCTCACTGGGGTTTTGATTCTCATCTCCCAACGATTAGCAGTGTTGGGCAGCACCTCTTCACAGACATGTTGGCCTCTCGTACGTTCTCTTCGGAAAAAAAACAAAAAAACAAAAAAACAACCATCTCTTCAGGTCCTCTGTCCATTTTTCAATCAAATTGCATTTTTGTTATTGAATTGTATAAGTTCTTTATATACTTTGGACATTAACACCTTATCCAATATATCGTTTGCAAATATTCTCTACCATTCTATAGGTTGCCTTTTCATTTTTATTGTTTCTTTTGCTAAGCACAAGCTTTTTGGTTTTACGTAGTCTCATCTTATTTCTTTTTACTTTTATTGCTTGTGCTTTGGTGTCATATCCAAAAAAATGATTGCCAAGACCAATGTCAAGGAGTTTACCACCTAATTTTTCTTCTACTTTCTACTTTTATGGTTTCAGGTCTTATATTCAAGTTTTCAATCCATTTTTAGTTGACTTTTGCATATAGTATAAGATAGGGGACCAATTCATTATTTTAAATGTGTCTGCCCAATTTATTACACAGATTATGCTTTCCCCATTGTATATTATTGGCTCCTCTGTTGTAAATTAATCGACCATATACACATGGGTTTATTTCTGGGCTCTCTATTCTGTTTCATTGATCTGTGTGTTTGTTTTAATGCCAATACCATACTGTTTTGATTACTGTAGTTTTGTAATATAATTTGAAATCGGGAAGGGTAATGCCTCCAGCTCTGTTCTTTCTCAAGATTGATTAGGCTATTTTTGTGGTTCCATATATATTTTAGGACTGTTTGTTCTATTTCTGTGAAATGTGCCATTGGAATTTTGATGGAGATTACACTAAATCTATACATGGTTTTGGAGAGAATAGACATTTTAACAATATTAATTCTCCCAATGCATGAGCACAAAATATCTTTCCATTTATTTGTGTTTCCTTCAATTTCTTTAATCAATGTGATACAATGATCATTGTACAGATCTTTCACCTGTGGGTCAAATTCATTCCTAGGTACTTTATTCTTTTTGATGCAGTTGTAAATGGGATTGTTTTCTTAATTCTTCTTTCTGATAGTTCATTATTTGTGTATAGAAACATGAGAGATTTTTGTATATTGATTTTGTATCCCACAACTTTTCTGAATTAATCAGTTCTAATAGGTTTTTCATGGATCTTTATCATTTTCCATATGTAATACGTCATCTTCAAATAGAGACAGTTTTACTTCTTCCTTTCTTATTTGGATGCCTTTAATTTCTTGTCCTTAGGCTGATTTCTCTGGCTAGGACTTCTAGTACTTTGTTAAATAAACGTGCAGAGTTGGCATCCTTGTCTTGTTCCTGATCTTAGGTGAAAAGCTGAAAGTCACCACTGAGTATTAGTTATGGGCTTGTCATATATGATTTTTATTATTTTGACGTATATTCCCTTTATACCCAGTTTGCTAAGAGTTTTTATCATGAATAGATATTGAATTTCATCAAATACCTTTTCTGCATCTACTGAAATGATCATGATTTTTATACTTTATTTGGTTAATGTCATGAATCACATTTATTGACTTGCAGATATGAATAAATTCTTGCATCCCTTGAATAAATCCTACTTCCTAATGCTGTATGATCCTTCTAATGCACTGTTGAACTTGGTGTACTACTATTTTGTTAAGAATTTTTCCATCTATGTTGATCAGGAATATTGGGCTTATTTTGTTTCTTGTAGCATCATTCTTGTTTTGATATCAGGGTAATGCTGGCCTCATAAAATGAGTTTGGAATTACTCCCTCCTCTGTATTTTTTGCAAGAATTTAAGAATTGATATTAATTCTTTCTTAAATTTGTGGTAGTTGGACTTTCATTAGTTGGGAGGCTTTTGATTACTGATTCAATCTCCTTATTTTCAGATTTTCTATTTCTTTATGATTCAGCCTTAGTAGGTTGTATGTTTGTAGGGATTTATTCATTTCTTCTATGTTATCCACTTAAAAGCACATACTTGTTCACAGTAATCTCTTATGATACTTTGTATTTCTATAGTATCACCTGTAATATCTTTTCTTTCATTTCTAATTTTATTTGAGTCCTTTCTCCTTTTTTATTTAGTGACTTTAGCTAAAGTTTTGTCTATTTTTTCCCCTTGTTCAAGTTTTTATTTAAATTCTAGTTAGTTAACATACAGTGTAACATTAGTTTTGGGTGTAGAATTTAGTGATTCATCACTTATATACAATACCCATTGCTCATCACTTAATATCCATCACCCATTTAACTCATCCCCATGCCCACCTTCCCTCCAGAAACCCTCAAATGGTTCTCTACAATTAAAAGTCTGTTTTCTGGTTTCCTTCTCTTTTTTTGCCCCTCTGTGTTCATCGGCTGTGTTGTTTAAATTCCACATATGAGTGAAATCATATGATATTTGTCTTTCTCTGACTGCCTTATTTCACTTGGCATAATACTCTATAGCTCCATCCACGTTGTTGCAAATGGCAAGATTTCATTCTTTTTTTATGGCTAAGTAATATTCCATTGTGTATATATACACCACTTCTTTAGCCATTCATCAGTCGATGGACATTTGGCCTCTTTCCATACTTTGGCTATCGTTGATAATGCTGCTATAAACCTCAGGGTGCATGTGTACCTTCCAATCAGTATTTTTGTACCCTGTGGATAAATACCTAGTAGTGTAATTGCTGGATTTGTAAGATAATTCATTTTTAACTTTTTGAGGAACTTTTAACTTTTTGAGGAACTATTTGAGGAAATACTGTATTTCACAGTAGCTGCCCCAGTTTACATTTCCACCAACAATGTAAGAGGGTTCCCCTTTCTCCATATCCTCATCAACATCTGTTGTTTCCTGTGTGTTAATTTTAGCCATTCTGACTGGTGTGAGGTGGTATATCATTGTACCTTTGATTTGTATTCCCCTGATGATGAGTGATGTTAAGCATCTTTTCATGTGTCTGTTAGCCATCTATATGTCTTCTTTGGGAAAATGTCTATTCATGTCTTCTGCCCATTTCTTAATTGGATTATTTGGTTCTGGGGGATGCTGAGTTTGGTAAATTCTTTATAGATTTTGGATACTAACCCTTTATTAGATATGTTATTTGCAAACATCTTCTCCCATTCCAAAGGTTGCCTTTTAATTTGTTGACTGTTTCCTTAGCTGTGCAGAAGGTTTTTATTTTGATGAAGTCTCAATAGTTTACTTTTGCTTTTACTTACCTTGCCTCAGGTGTCATATCTAGTAAAAAGTTGCTAAGGTTGATCTCCTCCAGGATCTTGATGGTGCCCTATATCACATTTAGGTCTTTCATCCATTTTGAATTTATTTTTGTGTATGGTATAAGAAAGTGATCCAGTTTCATTCTTTGGCATGTTGCTGTCCAGGTTTCCCAACACCATTTGTTGAAGATACTGTCTTTTTTCCATTAGATAGTCTTTCCTGCTTTGTCAAAGATTAGTTGATCATACAGTTGTGGGTTCATTTCTGGGTTTTCTATTCTGTTCCATTGATCTATGTGTGTGTTTTTGTGCTGGTACCATACTGTCTTGATCACTATAGCTTTGTAACAGCTTGAAGTCCAGAATTGGGATGCCTCCAGCTTTGCTTTTCTTTTTCAAGATTGTTCTGGCTATTCAGGGTCTTTTTTGGCTCCATACAAATTTTGGGATTATTTATGCTAGTTCTGTGAAAAATACGGTTGGTATTTTGACAGGGATTGCATTAAATGTGTAGATTGTTTTGGGTAGTATATACATTTTAACAATATTTGTTTTACCAATCAATGAGAATGGGATGTTTTTTCCATTTCTTTGTGTCATCTTCAATTTCTTTCATCAGTGGTTTATAGTTTTCAGAGTACATATCTTTTACCTCTTTAGTTAGGTTTATGCCTACATTACCTTCCAGGTTTTGGTGCAATTGGAAATGGGATTAACTCCTTGATTTCTCTTTCTTCCACTTGATTATTGGTATATAGAAATGCAACAGATTTCTGTACTTTGATTTTTGTATCCTGTGACTTTATTGAATTTGTGTATCACTCCTAGCAATTTTTTGCTGAAGTCTTTTGGGTTTTCTATAGAGTACCATGTCATTTGCAAATAGTGAAAGTCTGACTTCTTCCTTGCTAATTTGGATGACTTTTATTTCTTTGTGTTGTCTAATTGATGAGGCTAGGACTTCCAGTACTATGTTCAATAACAGTGGTGAGAGAAGACATCCCTTTTTCCTGACCACAGAGGAAAAGCTCTGTCTTTCCCCCATTGAGGATGATATTAGTTGTGGGGGTTTTGTATATAGCCTTTATGATGTTGAGGTATGCTCCCTCTA
Source organism: Leopardus geoffroyi (assembly GCF_018350155.1). NCBI lineage: Eukaryota > Metazoa > Chordata > Mammalia > Carnivora > Felidae > Leopardus > Leopardus geoffroyi. The sequence continues at coordinate 104,666,992 of NC_059338.1, forward strand.
TCCCTACTTTGTTGAGGGATTTTATCATGAATGGATGTTGTACTTTGTCAAATGCTTTTGGTGCATTTGAGAGGATCTTATGATTTTTCCTTTCTTTCATTTATGTGGTGTATCACGTTGATTGATTTGCAAATACTGAACCACCCTTGCAGCCCAGGAATAAATCCTACTTGATTATGATAAACGATTCTTTTAATATACTGTTGGACTTGATCTGCTAGTATTTTGTAAAGAATTTTTGCATCCATGTTCATCAGGGATATTGGCCTGTAGTTCCCTTTTTTAGTGGAATCAGAGTAATTCTGGCCTTACAGAATGAGTTTTGGAAGTTTTCCTTCCAATTCTATTTTTTGGAACAGTTTGAGAAGAATAGGTATTAACTCTTCTTTAAATGTTTACTAGAATATACCCACAAAGCCATCTGACCCTGGACTTTTGCTTATTGGGAGATTGATTAGTGATTCCATTTCTTTGCTGATTATTGGTCTGTTCAATTTTCTATTTCTTCCTGTTTCAGTTTTGGTAGTTTATATGTTTAGGAATTTATCCGTTTCTTCCAGATTGTCCAATGTGGTGGCATATAAGTTTTTCATTATATTCCCTTATAATTGTATGTCCGTGGTGTTGGTTGTTATTTCTCCTCTGCATTTGTGATTTTATTTATTTGGATCCTTTCTCTTTTCTTTTTGATCAGTCTGACTGTGGGTTTATCAATTTTATTAACTTTTTCAAAGAACTAGCTCCTGGTTTCATTGATCTGTTCTACTTGTTTTTTTAGTTTCTATATCATTTATTTCTGCTCTAATCTTTATTATTTGCCTGCTTCTGCTGGCAGTTGTTGTTCTGTTTCTAGCTCTCTTAGGTGTAGGGTTAGGTGGTTTGAGATTTTTCTTGCTTCTTGAGATAGCCCTGTATTGTTATATAGTTCTCTTTTATGACCACTTTTGCTGCATCTTAAACCTTTTGGACCTTCATGTTTTCATTTGTTTCCATGTGATTTTTTATTTCTTCTTTAATTTCCTGGTTTACCCATTCATTCTTCACTAAAATGTTCTTTAACCTCCATGTATTTGTGGTATTTCTAAATTTTTTCATAGCACTGTGGTCAGAAAAGGTGCATGATATAATCTCAATTTTTTTTTTGACATTGTTGAGGTCTGATTTGTAACCCAGTATGTGATCTGTTCTGGAGAATGTCCCATGTACACTTGAAAAGAATGTGTATTCTGCTGCTGTAAGATGAAATGTTCTGAATATCTCCATTAATCTATATGGTCTGTCATTCAAAGCTATTGTTTCCTTGTTGGTTTTCTGTTTAGATGATCTGTTCATTGATGTAAGTGGGGTGTTAAAGTCCCCTGCTATTATGGCATTATTGTTATCAATGAGTTCCTGTGTGTTTGTTATTAACTGTTTTATATATTTGGGTGTTCCAAGTTGGGGACATAAATATTCACAATTGTTAGATATTCTTGTTGGATAGACCCCTTTATTATGATATAGTGCTCTTCTTCATCTCTTGTTACAGTCTTTCATTTAAAACCTAGTTTTTCTGATATATGTATGGCTACTCTGGCTTTCTTTTGACATCCATTAGCATGATAAATGGTTCTCCACCCCCTGACTTTCAATCTGCAGGTGTCTTTAGGTTTAAAATTCGTCCCTTGTAAGCAGCATATAGACAGGTCTTGTTTTTTATTTATTTATTTTTTATCCATTCTGACACCCTATGTCTTTTGATTGGAGTATTTATTCCATTTACACTCAGAGTGATTATTGATAGATATGCATTTAGTACCATTTTTTTATTACCTGTGTTGTCATTGTTTCTGGAGATTTTCTCTGTTCCTTTCTAGTCTTTGTTGCTTTTGGTCTTTCATTCCCACTCAAGTCCCTTTTAATATTTCTTGCAGGGCTGGTTTAGTGGTCACAAACTAGTTTTTTTTTTTGCCTAGGAAACTCTTGATCTTTCCTTCTATTCTGAATGATAGGCTTGCTGGAAAGAGTATTCCTGGCTGCCGATTTTCCCCATTCAGCACATTGAATATATCATGCCATTCCCTTTTGGCCTGCCAAGTTTCTGTGGACAAGTCTCCTGCTAACCTTATTTGTCTTCCCTTGTAAGTTAAAGACTTCTTTTCTCTTGCTGCTTTAGGATTTTCTCTTTATCATTATATTCTGAAAATTTAATTTTAATATGTCTTGGTGCTGGCCTGCTTTTGTTGATTTTGATGGGAGTTCTCTGTGCCTCTTGGATTTGGATGTCAGTTTCCTTCTCCAGATTAAGGAAGTTTTCAGCTATTATTTCCTCAAATAATCTTCTGCCCTCTTTTCTCTCTTTTTCTGGGACTCCTATGATACAAATGTTATTATGTTTGATGGAGTCACTGAGTTCCCTAACTCTACTTTTGTGATCCAAAATTTTCCTTTCTCTCTTGTTCAGCTTCATTATTTTCCATAATTCTATCTTCTGTATCACTTATTCGTTCCTCTGAATCTTCCACCCTTATGGTCATTACATCCAGTCAGTTTCACTCCTCAGTTACTGCATTTTTCATGTTGGCCTGATTATTTTTTAGCTCTTTTATCTCTGCAGTAAGGGTCTCCCTGATGTCTTCCATGCTTTTCTCAAGCCCAGCAAGTATCCTTATGGTTGTTGCTTTAAATTCTGGATCAGACATATTACTTATATGTGTTTTGGTTAGATCCCCAGCCATGACCTTTTCTTGTTCTTTCTTTTGGGATGAATTCTTCCATCTTGGCATTTTGTCTAGGTCCCTGTCTTCCATATGTTAGGAAAGCCTGATATGTTTCCTGCTCCTGAGAGTAATGGCTTTATAAAGAAGAGGTCATATAATGTCCAGGGCATGCCATTTTAGGAAGTGTTCTCTGGCTTGTGCTGTGTGCACTCTGCTGCTGTGGTTTTTAGTTCTGTTTTGTTTTAAGTTTATTTATTTATTTTGAGAGAGAGTGTATGCATGCATGAGTGAGGGAGGAGCAGAGACAGAGAAAGAGAAAATCCCAAGCAGGCTCCATGCTGTCAGCAGAGAGCCTGACACAGGACTCAATCTCACAAATCATGAGATTGTGACCTGAGCTGAAATTAAGAGTCCAACACTTAACCAACTGAGCCACCCAGGCACCCCTCTGCTGCTGTGCTTTGGCTGCTCTTTCCCTCAGTTTCTCAGAGTTTGCAGAGTTTCTCCTTGCCTGCAGTAGGGAGCATTTGGACCTTCACCAAAGTGCTGCTGATTTTAACTAGGTGTGGTCTGGTCTGCTTATTAAACGAGACCTGATGGTACTTTCGCTAGAACTAAAGCTTTGCAAAATGCTATGATCAGTAGACATGGTACATGCAGGGTTCTGTGCTGGTCTTCTGGAGGAGGAGCCCGCTGTGCTGGGCCTAGTCACACTCGCCCAAAAAGAGCAGTATCAGCACAGCACAGTGGAGAGGGACTTGGTATAAGCAGGTTAGGCAGTCAGTGTTGACACAGTGCTGTTTACTGAAGTTGGTTTATGCTGAGGGGAGGGGGAGAGAAATGGTGCCAGCCAGTTTCTTTGTCTCCAGAGATGGGAGTAGGTGCTTGCTGTTTTCAGGGAAGCACTTTCAGAGGAGAAAATTATTTCTCTCCAAACATCACAGGCATTTTTCAGATAGCTGATTTCACACTGTCTCTGGGTCACTGCCTACCTGGAGCAGCACAGCACACCTTGGGCTATACCCTAGCCAGGCCCGCTGACTTTTAAAATTCCAAACTTTAGTGACTTGGTGTGCAGGAGCCTGTTGCACTAGGACGGATGCAGGTTTGATCCAGAAGGGCTGTCATGACAAAGCTCAGGGGTCTGGGATTTGCAGCAAGCAAGTTAAACAGCCAGTGTCCCAGTTAACTGCCCTCAGCAGGTGTCTCTGCACCTATGCTGAGGGGTAAAGGAGGGAAAGGGCACCCACCAGCTCTTTAGTGCCCAGAGGGCAATGCCACCTCTCACAGATGCACTCCAAAAAGTACAGTCTCTCCCCATGCCCCTCAGGCAATCCTCAGACCACACCATCTGCCCCAGGGTTGTTTGCCTGTCTCCTGTCCAGGAGCACTTCAGCACCTCAGGTCTCTATCCCAGCCAAGCCTGGGGACCTCTGAAACTCTAGTCCTTGAGCTCCGCTGGTTGCAAAAGCTCACAAAATTCAGTCCCTCTCATCTTCCCAGACAATGGCTTTGGGGAAGTGTTCCATTTTTGTATATCCTCGTGCATTCCACTCTCTCTCACCTTTCTCCATGACCAAGGCTCCCTCCTTCCACAGCACCTCCATTGTGTTTCTCCCCCAAACCACATCCCCACACTTCCTGCCTTTCTTGAGATGACCTCTTCTCTCCCTCTAGTTTTGCAGTTTGTTTTATCAGTCTTCAAGTCGATTTCTTTAATATTTGGAATGATTTGATAGTTATCTACCTGTGTTCTAAGATGAGGAATGCCTAGGGTACTCCTACTATGCCACCATTTTTGTCCATTTTTTAAATCTTTTTCTTTAAGTTTATTTTATTTTGAGAGAAAGAGACAGCACATGTAAGCAGGATAGAGAGAGAGGGAGAGAGGGAGAGAGGGAGAATCCCAAGCAGGCTCCGCACTGTCAGCACAGAGCCTCAACAGGACTCAAGCTCAGAAACCATGAGATCATGACATGAGCTGAAATGAAGAGTCGAACACTTAACCAAGGGGCCTAGAGGCCCCCAATCTATTTTTTAAAACGTTCTTAGTTTCATGGAACTTTTTGATTGTCTTTTTAGCTTCTATTTCATTTTTTTCTGCTCTGATCAATGTTAATTTTTTCCTTCTACTAACTTTGGGCTTAGTTAGTTCTTTTTCTGGTTCCTTGAGGTATAAAGCTCAGTGGTTTATTTGAGCTCCTTTTTGTCTTAATGTAGGCATTTGTCACTATGAACTTCCCTCTTACAACTGCTTTAGCTGCATCCCATAAGTTTTGATATGCTGTATTTCCATTTTCATTTGTGTCAATATATTTTTTTATTCCCTTTTGATTTTCTTTGACCCATTTGTTGTTCAGTAGCATGTTGTTTAATATCCACATTTTGTGAATTTTACAGTTTTCTTCTTGTAACTGATTTCTAGTTCCATATTATTGTGCTCAGAAAGGATGTTTGCAATGATTTCAATCTTCTTAAATTTACTAAGACTTCATTTGTGGCCTAACTTTTGATCTATCCTGTAGAGTGTTTCATGTGCACTTGAGAAGAATATGTATTCTGCTGCTGTTGGATGGAATGATCTGTCTGTTAGGTCCATCTGGTCTAACACATAGTTTAAATCCAATGTTTCCTTTATTGATTTTCTGTCTGAATGATCTATCCATTGTTGAAAGTGGTGTACTGATGTCCCCTACTATTACTGTATTGTTATATTTCTCCCTTCAGGTCTATTAATATTTGCTTTATATATTTAGGTGCTCCTTTTGCTACTTTAAGATTCTGTTTTTCCCTTTCTTTCCCAAACCACAATAGAGAATATCAAAGATAGCCAACTTCCTCATTATACCTGATTTCTGATATTTAGTCACTTCTAAATCAGGTATTTCCACTACAAAATTTCCCTAATCTGTTCCACCTTGTTATACTACACATACGCACGTGCACACACACACAAACACACCACAACTTGTATTTCACCAGAACTGTTAAACACGCCTGTTAATCAAGCAAACTGTACCTCATAGTAAATGCTGTAGGGTACTGCCCACGTCTCTCTTCAGGATGAAGGCATTGCAATCCCCCAATACTGTCAAGGGTATTACCTACTGGCAGCTTATAATGGAACCATACTGTCAAGAGTATTACCTACTGACAGCTTATAATGGAATACCTCCCCCAGAAACTTCCCTCAGCTGAAGGAGCTGCCTCATACAAATTTATGAGCCTCCCCAGGGGCAGTCCACATCCCGTGACCCATGGACGAGAACATACAAAACCCCAGCTCCTCTGCCTCAAGTCAGGGCAATGCTGATGGGTCAGCCCACCTCCAGAACTCCCATTGGGATTGCTGAAAGCCTTTGTTGCAACTGCATCACAGTACTCCTTCTCTCTCTCCCTAGTTCTGTTTCCTTCACTCCCAGGTATTACCAACAGCACTCTCCAATAAACTTCCTGCAGTCCAATCTCTACCTCAAAATCTATTTCCTGGGAACCCAACCTAAGATAGACTTTCACTGCTCTCCTCTAGTGATTCTGCCACTATGTCATCAAAACTGGATTTTCTTCTTGAATCATATCTATGCCCTCTTTCTCAATGCCATTTTCAAGGAATTCTATTTCACCAGTCTATGTAACTCACTTCCCTTGCCCCCTCATCAGTTAGCATTTAACTTCATAAAGGTGACTGGAAAAGCATTCGTAATTCCCCTAAATCAAGGACATAATTTGAAGTCAGTTACTCTTTATTGGAATATAATATACTTGCAGAAAAGTATGCAAATCATATGTGTACAACCCAGCTAAGTTTTACAAAGTGAGTACACCTGTTTAACAGCACCAAATCATGAATTAAATTATTATCAGTGCTCCAAAAGTCCTCTTTCTGTTCTCAGTCATTAACACTTCCTTAACTACTTTACTTACTTCAAATAACTAGAGGTTAATTCTGTTTTTGAACTCTATATAATCTCTTGAATCTGGCTTCTTTTATAAACGTTATGTCTGTAAAAGATACAACCTTGTTTCTGGTACATCTTGTTCTTTCACTTGTATTACTATTTGGTTCACCATGCATGTATCCATTCTATAATGAACATTCAGGTTGTTTCCAGTTTGGGGATCTTAGTAGGCCAAATAATGGCCCTAAAGAGATGTCCATACCTTAATCCTCAGAACCTGTAAATATGTTATCCTATGTGGTAAAAGGAACTTTGCTGATATGTTTAGGTTAAGGATCTTGAGATGAGAACATAATCAACTATACTGGTGGGCCAAATATTATCACAAAGGTCTTTAAAAGAGACCTTTAAAAGAGATGCAAGAAAGTCAGGAAAGAAGGCCATATGACAACAGAAGCAAAAGGAAAAGGGCAATGCAGGGCTACAAACCAAGGCAGCTTACGGAAGCTGGAAAGGGCATGGATAAGGATTCCTCTGTAGTTTCCAAAAGGAAGCAGCCTGCCAACACCTTGCATTTAGGTCAGTAAGACCCATTTTGGCCTTTGACCTCAAGAACCATAAAAGAATAAATGTGCGTTGCTTTAAGACACTAAGTTCGTGGCAATTTGTTATAAGAGCAATGGGAAACCAATACAGAAACACTACAGATGCTGCTGCTAAGGACATTCTTTTACTTTTCTTTTGGTGTGTACATGTACTCATTTCTGTTGGGTACATGTCTAGAAATGGAATTGCTGGGTCACGAATTGATATCCACCTTCAGTTGTAGTAGGTATTGCCCGTTAGGACCTTTTGAGAGTAAAAAAGGAAGGATTCTAGCGGCTCTGTTGAGGATCTTTCCTTATAAGAAACTTTGATAACTACAATGCAGATATTGTGATTTGTTATCATAAGCATTCAATGTAATATGGCTGAAAGCCTAGATGAAAAGACACCTCAGAGAAGGGGCTAAAAATATCTCCTATCTCCTTTGTATCTTCCGCAGATCCCATGCACTGATTATACATTTAGCATATAGTACAGATATATTTAAATGAAAGAGTCCCCTAAGGTAAACAAAATTCATTTAGCTTCCAAAGTAAGAACTTTTTGGTAACCAGCCAGTCACAATACAAAGCTCAAGCAAATGTATACCGAGCAAACACCAGGGAGTCCCAGGAACCAGGCAAGGCCAAGAAGCATATTTTTACAGGGTAATTAAAGACACCTTAAAAAAAAAAGAGAATGAAATTGTAGTGGATGTAAATACCATAGACAGAGAATGATATTATCAGAGTAGTTATGTATCAGAGGAGTCAAGTGAAGAAATAAACAGGAAAATAAATCTACAGAAACAGGAACAAGTCAACCATAACAAACTAGGGCAAGGAGTTCAGGATAAAGCTATAAACAATATTAGGCTGAGAGATACGTGTTCTGATGTGACAAAGTCTGAGTGGGAAGCACAGCGGGGGAGACTGGTATAGGGAAGTGCTGTCTGAAGATTCACTGCTATAAAGAGAATTAACCAGAACTATTATTTTGGGGGGGTTATTATTATGATTTTTAGAAACACCTTTTATCTAAATATTTTTTTTATTTCATAAACTGGGGAAGCCTAGGGCAAATATGATATCTAATTTTTCTTTTTTTTTTAATGTTTATTGATTTACTTTGAGAGAGAGAGAGAGAGAGCGCACAGAGAAGAGGCAGAGAAAGGGAGGGAGAGAGAGAATCCCGAGCACTGTCAGCGCAGAGCCCGATGCAGGGCTGGAACCCACGAACCATGACATCATGACCTGAGCCGAAATTAAGAGTCAGTCACTCAACAGACTGAGCCACCCAGGTGCCCCTCTAATTCTTCTTTGAATAGCATTCAGTAAGTGTTATGTCTTAGATTGTCCCAAATAGATTACAAGTAAACAGTTCACCTCAGAAAAGAACAAAGCCTGCATATACTAGCCAGATGAAACACTTTTTGATGAGGGAAAAAAAAAAAAAAAAAAAAAAAAAAAAAAAAAAAAAAAAAAACAGCTTACTAGAGTTAATGGCCATTTGAGAAAATTATGGGAAAAATGCAGGAAACTGAAACAAGTAAACAGAGTATTGACATACCAGTTGAAAATAATACAAATATCGAAAAACCAATCTGGTTAAAGGCAAGACAAATTCTGCCTAATCACTAAGGTTATTCTAGTCATTTGCCTTTAAAAAGCTTGGTCTTATCTAGACTGAATTTCATTTTTTTAAAAAGAAGCCTAAATATTTTGAAAAGTATCTTTTGTCATTATTTTATCTGCTTCATTTTCCTTTTCCCCATCTAAGATTTTTTGTCATAAATAAAATTTCTTTTGGGGCGCCTGGGTGGTGCAGTCGGTTAAGCGTCCGACTTCAGCCAGGTCACGATCTCGCGGTCCATGAGTTCGAGCCCCGCGTCGGGCTCTGGGCTGATGGCTCAGAGCCTGGAGCCTGTTTCCGATTCTGTGTCTCCCTCTCTCTCTGCCCCTCCCCCGTTCATGCTCTGTCTCTCTCTGTCCCAAAAATAAATAAACGTTGAAAAAAAAATTTTTTTTTTAATAAAATAAAAAATAAATAAATAAAATTGCTTTTAAAACATAGGTAACTTTAAAGCATTTTAAAACCATCTAAAGTGATTTGTTTTAAAAAGTTCCTTAGGCACCTGGGTGACTCAGTCAGTTAAGCGTCCAACTCTTGATTTCGACTCAGGTCATGATCTCACAACTCATGGGATCAAGCCTCACACTGGGTTTCACACTAAGCATGGAGACTGCTTAAGATTCTCTCTCTCCCTCTGCGCCTCTCCCCTGCTCATGCTTGCTCTCTCTCTCTCTAAAATAAAGTTGAAAAAAAAAGTTCCTTAGTCTAAGATTTTCATAATTTAACCACTCAAACAATGTCCTACTAGCAAACGGTCTCACCTGAAAAAGCATAACACATTGAAGGAGCCTATAATCCAAACTGACCATAGTGCTGGCCTCCAACAGTTGCAACTGAGTTTTCAACGTTTAATATGGAACTCTCGGTTGCTAAGCAGCATGGTCAATAAAATGTTTGTTTAGTGGACATATGTGTGTTTTATATGCCCAAGATCATTTTCTGTAGGGAATCACCCTTCCCTATGCTATATGGTTCTAATAAGGTTGCCAGTGGGGCCAGGCAGATAACTCAGCTCTGAGTAAACATAGGACCATTATTTTTCTGCACAGAGTAATTGGTGTGAGAATGAGCAAGTGACCAAAGCAAAGATGAGTTCTTCCCTATATTGATAGGAAACAGACGGAATAGCATAGTGGTAAGCATATACCATCTGTCTGGATTTTATTTCTCAGCTCTGTCACTAACTAGCTGAATGATTAAACAAGTTACTTAATTGGTCTCCTAAATTCTTCATCTTTAAATGTAGCTGTTAATAATACCTTTCTCATAGAATCATTATGAAAATTAAATATAGTAAAACACATAAAGCACGTAGCCTAGTAACTGGCATATAAAAAAGCATTAAATAAACTTAATGCTAACTATCAATACCATTACTATTACTATTCCTATTGCTATTGCTTTTGTTATTGTTGTTATAAATACATAAAAGTTCTAAATTTAGCCAGTGTGGCCTAAATATACAGGCAGCCTATCTTTGTCAGTTGCAGAGCATATAGAAAAAAGGCTTTGAAGCCAACAAAAAAGAAAAAGGAACCAACAGTGCAGAGTCCCAAAGACATTCTTTAGCCCCTCGGTCCAATCACCTACTGGGCTTCCCAATTATTTGAGCCAGTAATTCTTGAGGTTTTCGTTGTTTTCTTTTTTTTTTTTTTTCTTTTACCTAAAGAAAAAAGTATTGGGGCGCCTGGGTGGCGCAGTCGGTTAAGCGTCCGACTTCAGCCAGGTCACGATCTCGCGGTCCGTGAGTTCGAGCCCCGCGTCAGGCTCTGGGCTGATGGCTCAGAGCCTGGAGCCTGTTTCCGATTCTGTGTCTCCCTCTCTCTCTGCCCCTCCCCCGTTCATGCTCTGTCTCACTCTGTCCCAAAAATAAAATAAACGTTGAAAAAAAAAAATTTAAAAAAAAAAAAAAAAAAAGAAAAAAGTATTGACTAACTAAACATCTTATGTCAAAAATCACAAAATAAATGAAAATGTACACACACACACACACACACACACACAAGGAAAGCAGTTTTATTCTATATACTCAGATGATAAAGAGCTGTATACAATTCTACTGGGTGGTAATACCTGTTGTCTTAGAATCTTTGCCAAATCTTCAAATTAATATCCTGTTTCCATTAATGTTCTATTATACTATTTTCAGAAAATCTCAAGCAGACTAGTATGGGTAAGGCAGTGGGAAAAGAGGAATAACGCAGTTGCGGTGGGAAAGGTAAATTGATCAGATTATCATGGACTTTGTATGTCATATTAAAAAATTTTTAATTCTGTTAAAAACACGGATCCATGATGTTTTTAAGAAGAAAAGTGACACTAATTTATTCAATCAATAAGTATTTACTGAGTATCTACTCAGTGTCAGGCACCACATGAGAGCTGTTTTAGTGGAATTTTTAATATAGTAATCAGGTCTATGCTCTTTAAAGATAACATTGATGACAGATAAGAATGGATAAGCACAGATCCAGAATAGATTAAAAAAGGAAAAATTGGAAGTAGACCAATTGGTCACTAGGACAATATAAGCACAGTCAAAAATTATTCCAAAATATCAACTTTTAACTAATTGATATTAGAAACACAGTAAAGAGCAATTGATTTTGTTAATAAATACTATGACCTTGATTTGAAAATGTTTAGTCTAAGTTCTTCTTTCTAAAAGGTAAGCTCCATGAAAATTTTGATCACTATTTAAACCCAATGTCTAGAATAATGTCTGGATTTAGTAGACATTCAATAAATGTTATTTCTGAACAAGATATCTTTAAGATATACAGGTAAAAACATTCATTCAATAATGGATTTATTAATAAATCCATTTATTCTATGTCAGCTACTGTGCTAATAATAAATAAAACACAATTCCTTGCCCTTAAGGAATTCCTTGTCTGCTGGAGTATTCTTAACCTTTTCCATCTCTAAACATATTTGCATTCTTCAGCCAAAACTTTTTCCTGAAAAAAGTGTTCACAGAAGTAAAGCATCATAGAATTGATGGAGAAAGGGAGACTTGCTCATTAAAACGTCTGATATTCATGTGAGTTTAGGGAACTCATTTAAAGACCTAAAAAAAAAATGGTCATTTTATCAGGGATAAATAAATAATAAAGAATAGGAAATACGACGTAATATTTTAAATCTTGAACTCTCTTTTTTTAATTGGTCTTTTCCTCCAAAAATTCCACTCTTTAGGTATTATAAATAAGATTGGAGGGGCACCTGGGTAGCTCAGTTATTAAGCATCTGACTTCGGCTCAGGTCATGGTCTCACGGTTTGTGAGTTCGAGTCCCACATCAGGTGAGCTCAAGCCCTGCTTCAGGTGAGCAAATTTTATCAAGTAGCAAATCATTCCCAAACTTCAGTACTTCAAACTATTGTTAGTAAGAAATATCTGGGACAAACTCTTTCACTAAACTTGGCACGTAAGTATGTTATAATGTCAGTATTGAAAGCGAATCTAATTATTTAGATAAGAGGTCTAGAAATAAGCCTACAATAACAAAACAGTATGGAAATGCATTGTACAATGAGGGTATGAGTAGGTATTTACAGCAACATAAAGAAGGGTTACCTAATTCAGTCCAGAAGGATCTGTGACAACTTCCCGGTGAAGATGATATTTGAGAAGTCCTAACTGAATAGATTACAACTATTTGCAAGATACAAGCCAAATATTTAAAAAATCTATTGTGGGGCACCTGGGTGGCTCAGTTGATTGAGTGTCCGACTTCGGCTCAGGGCACGATCTCACGGTTTGTGGGTTCGAGCCCCATGTTGGGCTCTGTGCTGATGGCTCAGAGCCCGGAGCCTACTGTGTCTCCCTCTCTCTCTGCCCCTCCCCCGCTCACGCTTTGTCTCACTCTGTTTCTCAAAAATAAATAAATGTAAAAAAAAAATTGTTTTTAAATCTATTGTATTTCTGAATACTAGCAATAAACATTCCAAAAATGAAATTAAGGAAATAATCGCATTTAAAAATGGCATCAAAAGGAAGTTGAGTGAAAGCCCCAGCTGGCTGAGTGAGGGCTGGGTTTCAGGTGCAGGACCCTAGGATTTTGGCTTAGTGACCACTGATGTGAGGGCACATCAGTAGTCACTGCAGAGCTGCTTATGTAGATTATATATGGCATATGAAGATGATAGGTTAGTACCCTTGGAGACCTCTGAGCTTGATTTAACTGATCTGAAGAGCTGGGTGGGTGCCCCAGAGTAAAGGAGAGAGAGCTCAAGGTTCTCGGGGCTGTTCCTACATCCAAATGGTAATTAAAATAAGAACAAAAGCATCTGGATAGATTAGAGAATGCTAACAAGGAACTAGGAGCTCTGGAGCTCTAGAGACCCAAGTTCTCAGCAGTTATAAATGAAGAGACCTCTTTGTAAAGAAGTCCATATGTCTAAGAAGAAATAATGTCATAAGTTGATCCTTCCTACCTACAAGTGAGTTAGAAAAGAGTCAGCCTAGTCTTTTCTGCCAAATCTTGTCTTGGACTTTAATGACTTCCCATTCCACCTCTCCAGATAAAATATAAAGAGCTACACAAATGATTACCTTCCTTTAAAAAAATAGCATCAAGGGGCGCCTGGGTGGCTCGGTCGGTTGAGCGTCTGACTTCAGCTCAGGTCATGATCTCGTGGGTTGTGAGTTCGAGCCCCGCGTCGGGCTCTGTGCTGACAGCTCAGAGCCTGGGGCCTGCTTCGGATTCTGTGTCTCCCTCTCTCTCTGCCCCTCCCCCACCCGCATTCTGTGTCTCTCTCTCTCCTTCAAAAATAAACATTAAAAAAAATAAAAATAAAAATAAAAATAAATAAATAAATAAATAGCATCAAAAAGAATAAAATATCTGGTATAAATTTAACAAAAGAATGTAAGACTTGTACACTGAAAACTACAAATCATTGTTGAAAAGAATTAAAGAAGAGCTAAATAAATGAGAAGACATCCCATGTCCATGGATCAGAAGTCTTAATGCTGTTAAGATGCTAACACTCACTAAATTGATCTACCAATGCTAAGCAATCATTATCAAAATCCAAGTTGGCTTTTTTGGACATGTTGACAAGCTGATCCTAAAATTTAAAAGGAAATTCAAAGTAACCACAGTAGCCAAAACAATGCTGAAAAAGACTAATATGTTTGTTCACTGATATCAAAAATTACTACAAATCTACAATAAAGAAAACAGTATGGTGCCAGCATAAGGAAAGGCATAGAGATTAATAAATATAACTGAAATTCCAAAAATAAACCCTTATATCAATGATGAGTTGATTTTTCCCCTTGAAGAAATATTTTTTTTCCTTCAAATTTGTATTTAAATTCCAGTTAGTTAAGATGCAATGTAATATTAGTTTCAAGAGCAGAATTCAGTGATTCATCACTTGCATACAACACTCAGTCATGATGAGTTGATTTTCAACAAAAGTGTCAAGATTATTTAATAGGAAATGAATAGTCTTTTTGACAAATGGTGCTGGGAATACTGTATATCCATATGCAAGAGAATGAAGTTAGACACCTACCTCAAATAATATGAAATTAATTCAAAATGGATCAAAGACCTAAATTCAGGCTAAAACAATACAACTCTTAGAAAAAAAGAGAAGTAAATTTTCATAATCTTGGGTTAGACAGTGTTTGACAGATAAGACACTAAAGCACCAGTAACAAAAGAAAAGATAAACTACATCAAAATTGAAAACTGCTGTACATCAATGGACATCATCAAGAAAGTGAGAAAAAAATCCACAGGATGAGAGAAGATATTTATAAATCACATATAGAATAAGGGATTTGCATGAAAAATACACAAGCCTTGAAACTCAATAATAAAAAGACAATTTAAAACTGGGCAAAAGATCAGAACAGACATATCTTCAAGGAAGATAAAATAGCCAAGAAGCACAGGACAAGATGCTCAACATCAGTAGTCATTAGGGAAAGGCAAGTCAAATACACAATGAGGGACAATGAACTTCTGTATACATACATGTTTTTAATCTATATGTCTGTCAAGTCTCAAATGAAACCCCAAACAGGACCCAATGAAGAGTCCCCAGCATAAGGCAGAACCATAAATGGAAATATGCCACTTAACAGTCTCTCTCTCACTTTCTTGCTTTCATTCATACAAAAAAAAAAAAAAAAAAGGCCATATTTATTTCCTAAAAAATGTGAACAGCAATGACAGGATAGTTGGAATATACCCACAGTCTCCCAAAATGCCTAAACAAAATAAAATTCATTGAAAGGTATAGGATATGATATGTTATTACAAATAAACACATGTGAAATGAGAGGATGATGAAATGAGAGATGAACTTTAATCCACGTGTTACCAGAGTTCTGTGCCCCCTCTATACAGGAGAAGTAGGACCAAGAATATGCAACAGACTTAGACTTTGCAATACAACAGTACAGACTGATTTGAGGCCATTAAAAACAGGTCAGGGAAAAACACTTGCCTACATAAAGATCTTGAGTAACCCAGTCAGGTAGGTGCTAACTCATTTTTACTGTTGTCAAGTAAATATTTATGAAGTCAAGATATATTAGCAGCATACCTTTTTGCTTTGTTGATGTTGTATTGTTGCTGCTAGTGTGAATAAGGAAATGTCTTGTTTTGTTTTGTTTTTATGGGAAACGGTTCTCAACAGGTCAGCACTGGTAATTTACATATCTCTTGATTTCCACCATAGTCATAATAGATAAATAATGTTAATCATTACAAAACAACAAATCAGATGCCAGGACATAGTAACTGGGCCGTATACCAAATAATTAAGTAGCTATCTCTAAGTGAAAGGAGTAGTTCTTCTCTATGCCTAAATTTTCTACATTGATACAATGAGCATGGGTGTCTTACTTTAAAAATACATAGTCATTTGTAATTCCTATTATTTTTATCTATCCAGATGAAAGTATCTAAAATGAAAAGTGTATGAAAACTGTTCTTCATAAAGCCTACACTATGAACAACTGAGATAATCCTTAAATGTATGTATTTCAGATTCTTGATCACAGAGAGGAAAAAATGGCAGGAAGCTGTACTCTGTTAAATTAAGCCAGATAGTATAAAAAGCTCATGACCAATAATTTGGAACAGCTGCAACTGAGTCACTGTGCTAAATTTTAAAACCAACCTAACTTTGCCCAACAAATTACAAAACACATTTAAGAATTTAAAGATACAGATAGTAACTCTGGTGGTTGGTTTGTTTTCATAGGTCTTTGGTTTGTGTTTTTGTTGTTGTTGTTCATTTATTTATTTGTTTCTTTGCAAGCAATACAAGTCAAGCTGCTAACCAACTGTTAATGTAAAGAATATATCTGTACTTATTAAAAGAAAATAAACCAAAATTAAAAGACCAAGTATGGTATCTGGGGTTTCATTTTTCACTATGGAATTTTAAAAAATGAATGAGAGTCTTGAAATAAACTTATTTTTAAAATTTAAAACATCTTGGGGTGCCTGGGTGGCTCAGTCGGTTAAGCGTCCGACTTTGGCTCAGGTCATGACCCCACAGTCCATGAGTTCGAGCCCCACAGTGGGCTCTGTGCTGACAGCTCAGAGCCTGGAGCCTGCTTCAGATTCTGTCTCCCTCTCTCTCTGCCCCTCCCCTATTCATGCTCTCTCTCTCTCTCTCTCTCTCTCTCTCAAAAATGAATAAACATTAAAAATTTTTTTCAATTTAAAACATCTTAAATTTCATGATTATCCCCAGATATTGACATGTATCCTCATTACTTTATATGTAAAACATTGGAATTATTATATTAGCTGCCTTTCCATCTCTCTTGATTCAAAGAGTAAATGTAGTCAATGTTTGATCTGTGCGTTCAGCAACATTCAAGAATTTACTTAAATACTACTTTCAGAGTGTGCTCTTTTCTGAAGATTTGTATATAAATGTCACATGGTTTCAGGTTCTAGTATTTTAGGGGATAGACAAGATAAAATCTAAATTTGCCTTTTCATCCTTTAATATAAGAATAATCCTAGGGGCGCCTGGGTGGCGCAGTCGGTTAAGCGTCCGACTTCAGCCAGGTCACGATCTCGCGGTCCGTGAGTTCGAGCCCCGCGTCGGGCTCTGGGCTGATGGCTCAGAGCCTGGAGCCTGTTTCCGATTCTGTGTCTCCCTCTCTCTCTGCCCCTCCCCCGTTCATGCTCTGTCTCTCTCTGTCCCAAAAATAAATAAACGTTGAAAAAAAAAATTTTTTTTTAAATAAAAAAAAAAAAAAAAAGAATAATCCTAATAATCTATGTTGGAAGACAATTCTCCATGGTCTTTCATTTCAGCATGTCTTGTGAGCAGAGGCACTGACTTTTTTCTTCTTCTATACTGTATCCTCAAGGATGTTTGGACAGAAAACCCCTGGAAGTTAAAATCTGCCTCCACGGCCAAGGGCAGATTTGCTACAGCCTTGGAAGATAAAGATAATGTCTCCTTCCAGAGTAAAGGGTAGGCACGCTTACTGCATGTCATAAAAGATCTGGGGTCCCTAGGCTCAGAAATCCTCTCTTATAACTTGCAGGTATAATCTAGCCCCCTTCATGTCACCCTGTGAGGAACGGGAGTAAAAAGAACTGGTAGCTACTGCTACTGTGGTAACAACTATCTTTCATCTCTGACCCAAAGTCTCATATCTTCTACCAGCATCTATGAAACTGTGGCAGGCTAACTTGGAAACAGGGTAAAATCTCAGACCTTTCATAGTTCTTGATAATCTAATGAATCAATATAATTCAAGAAGTGCTTATTGATCGTCTTCTATGTACTCAGAGCTATACTAAGACACCTTTCGAACTGTTCTAAGTTTTCACTTCCAAAAATCAGTTTCCCGGTTCTGTTCCACCTTCTTCAGGATCCAATGCCATCTACTCTTGTGGAGTTATATTCACAGCATTTGTACACGTCTTGATGACAATTATAAGCACTGTTCAAGTGCTTTATAAGAATTTAAATGTATTCTTTTACTTAAACTTCACACATAGACACACACACACACACACACACACACACACACACACACACACAGAAATCCTTTAAGGTTAAGTATTATGAACTAGTCGTATAGATGAGGAAACTGTGACTTAGATAGATTAAGATGAAGACCATGTCTTGTATTTCTCAGTGCCTGGCAAAAAATGTCACATACTGGAGTTTGGTGAATAATTAATCAGTGGCTGGCTTGTTTTTTTTGTTTTGTTTTTTAGCCTACAGACCACATTTTAGTCTTTCCTTTGGTAGACCTCTTATTATCTTTTCTAAACTTTACAATTCAAAACTAGATATTACTCAAGGTCTGACCAGTGCATATCTTGAGATTATTTCACAACTTCCATATACTGTATTAATACTTTATTATTAGTTCTTTTTTACTGGTTTTTCTTAGGTCCATGGAGACTCTTGAAGTTTCCTCTACCATAAAGCACATCTACAAAAATATATAAATAAACTTTAAATATGTTTCTTATGTAAAATCTCTCTTCAGTCTCATACCCACAGAAGTGCCCTTGTATGTTTTACTAAGGCAAAGTCAAGAGAACTTCCTTCTAGAGCTTAACAACCAAAATAGATTTCAGGATATTTTCTGCAGTTCCAGTCCCAGAAAAGAACTTTAGATCAAACAACTTTAGATCAAACACAGTTGGGCTTCCCAATAAAACATCATATGACAAAGCTGAAGTCAGAGGTTCCCAAACTGCTGTTTTATTATTGGCCTTTTCTCCTTTTGCTATAGGATCTACTCGTGTCAACCGTATTATAAAAGTCCAGTCCTAACCGACAGACTAGGCTTTTAATCTACTACTTACAACTGTGAATTACTCGATCTCTGAGTTTCACCTATAAAATAAGCATGGTAGTACCTCACCCCCAGATGTTTTGCCCTAATTTAATAAAATGATAACATATAAAACACCTAGCCACTGTCTTCTACTCTATACATTATTCAGAAGATTGTTCTACTCACCTTGTCACATTTTCCTACCTGAAAGCCTAACTCTTCACCCCTTGCTAAATCTATCATTAATCAAAATGTGCCAAATCGTTGCCTCACTATTTGGCAGGAACTGAAGGTATAGAAGCAGACCAGATGGCCAAGATTCACCACTGGCTCCTGGAGCCTTGCCAAAAGCTAATGCTGAATGTTGGCAAAGGTCTGCAGGTACTCAAAGCAGTTCTTTTGGCTGTGATCAACTCAATGATGGGGTTGAACATTACAATATTAAAATCCTGAAGATATATTTGAGTCTGATAAGCTACTTATGAAGTAAATAATCACATTGATGGACAAGACTCTGGGAAGTTTCTAATATTAGATTCAAAAGTTTAGAAAGAATATGGGTGTAGAGAAGGCTTTTCAGGCAGTGTAGCTCATTGCCAGACTATGTAGAAGTAATTAAGGATGAACTGATAGTCTACACTGGAAAGGAGAAGGAAGCATTTATACTACCCCTCCACACTTAGTCTATCTACTCCTACTAGTCTAATCTCTAGAAGAGCTTGTGCTGTCACAATGCTAGGATACAATCGCACTGGGAGAAAGGAGCTCTGATATTCAGAACTAAAGATGGAGACAGTCATTCTAGTTTTGTCCACAATCTAGTTATTTCTGGCTGGTCCCCACTTTGCAAAAGATGCAAAAAAAACTACGTGATAATGTTGAGACCGACCATGTACAATTACATTTGGAAACTGTAAATAACAATTTACATTCAAAGTTTCCTCCAAAAACTCCGTTAGCCAGAAGGAGGTAATAGTAAACTGGATATTTCAAGCCAAAGAGAAACAAATTCCTCTTGATTACACAAAGAAGAAAACCAATACGATGTACAGATTTCAGATTAGTATCTACTGGTACTTACTGGCTTACCTCAAAGGTCAGCAAACCTTTTCTGTAAAGGTAAAGATGGTAAGTATTTTAGGTTTTGTGGGTCTGAGACAGGGAAACTGAAGGACTCCACAAAAAATCTGCTTTTGCTCCTTTTCCTGCTTCTGTTCTCTAGGGCCTGCACCCCCACCCCACTTAGCACGTGCCTTGTAATGCAAATAGCATATGTCTTCCTCCTAAGGGATAGAGAATTAAAGATTCTCTAGAACAGATACCATCTAGGTGGGTGAGTGTGAGTTGACAAAGCTATCATGTGAGGATTCTAGACAACTGACGCCAAGGCCCCTTGGCTCCAAGGAATAATACCTGGCTCCTCGTCCTTGGTGTAACCAGTTCTGGGATGCCTGAGAGGACACCAGATCACCATTCTCACTAAAATCCCCCAGGCACCCAAACAAAGAAGAGACTCATGTTGCTTTCCTTTCCCAGTCTCCTAGATGCTCTATCTATATCTGCTCTCTCTATATCTTCAATGAATTCTGCTCTCACTTCCTACCAGCTCACATTTGATTTCTGTCCTATGCAGAACCCTCTTGGCTTCCTGTGGGAACCCATCTAGGTCCCTGGACCAGGCCTGCCGGAATCAGGTCAAAAGGCAAAATTAAAAGAATAATATGTACTGCTAACATAACAAGAAAGAAAACACATTTCCACAAATTTCTTATTGACAAAATTCAAAATTCAATTCAAATTATTGATTGCAACAAGATAGGTCTATTAATGAAAATATACTGGAATTCGTTTGGGGTAATATAACATTTTGACTTAGTTGGGATTCAAAGTTAGTACTCCAAATCATCCAAATCAACTGCAAATGGTCTTCTGTTAATGCTGATCTGTTATATGATTTCATGTATTTTATTTTAGAAATGTCTTTTCATGTGATAAGAAGTATCATTGAAAGTATCCGGATCAGTAGTATCAGTATCAGGATCAGTAAGTACTGATATTGACCATATGCATCACTTAGAGGGCACTTACAGAACTGAATTAGACTCTTCTGGTATTTGTCTTTTAGCATGTCATTACATTGCTGGTTAGGGGTGAGTGGCAGCTCTCCAATTGCATAATTAAGTGAATTTTTAAAAGACGTCATTTTTTTTTTTTTTTTGCATTTGTATCAATGTCTGAAAAATGCTGTTGGAACCATAGTTTGAGCTGGTAAAATATATTCCCTGAAAATTTGAGTACAGTTAGAGAGTTTGCTAGTTGTTTTAACTTTTGACACCACGGAAAGCATATAAAGCAGCTGAAATTATTTGTTGTAAAGATTAGTGGTCATTGAAGTTGAAATGACTTTTTCACAGATAAGCATACTTTTGCCGTGTAATTATAAGTTGCACTCAGAAACTATCAATGTGAAAACAAATTTCCAAAGCCATTGGAAATGGCTCAGTAACAGTGGTTAAGGGTATTTTTCTCATGCAGAAACAGTCCAAATGTTGGCCGTAAGTTCAGAAGCCTATAATAAAATTTTACCACTTCTAAGCCATCAAATTTCTATGTGATAGAGCAAATCATGATATTCAGTTTCTATTTCTCACAAAAGTACATAGAACTGATGGTTAAGTTCACAAGAGGAAATGAAGTTCACTTTTGACAATACTGAGTCAACAATCCATGATGATTCAAATATTTCCTACAGAGCACCTACTCACAACACAATGAATAACCATGAGTTTTAAACAGATTTTCAGAAGGTATGTAAATCTGTCCAACTTAGTCTTTTTCTACTCCATATATATTTTTTGTTATCATCAATTTTAACACATCCTAGCAGATTCTACTTCAGGTTGTACTGACTTGGTATTTTCTCACATTCTTTGAAAATTTTCTTGCCTCTTGTTATTCCACACTGACTTTATAGTCTTATTCCTCAGTCACTTCAAACTCAGTCCCAACTCCTCAAATAAAAACAGAGCACCTGTCAACTGAGCAAGAACGAAGGAAAACCACTCAAAATCAATGGCCTTGTTTTTTTCACTGACAGGAAGTTGTCATTCCTAATGTCCTCAACTCTTTGAGAAACTATTCTCATTGAAGAGCTTAATACTCTGAAACAAATTTATTTTCTCTGGACACATTCTTTCATCTGCTACAATCAAATGTGATTTCATTAACTCATCATGGTAAATAAACTGGCTAACAGATGAGGCATTTGAAAACTTTCTTTGATTGAAGCCTCATTTTCATTTTTTACTTTTGGAAAAAATGTTCTGCTATAATGAAAATTCATGTTAAATTTCTAATCTTCCCTAATGGGAATATTGTGACGGGTGCCTAGTATTGTGATACCAACATATACTGTATTCTTTTAGCACACCTACAGTGTCAACGCATAATAAACACAATGCTTTGTTATCTAATTTGATGATAAAATCATCAACACTGTGTTTCAAAAGCGCATTGGAAGTCTACTTTTCTCTTCTTGTGTTGACATGATGGGTATGCACTGGTATGTAAAACATTAAACAGAACTAAATATCACAGTACAGCAGTATGCACGGCACCCAAAATGCTGTTCAGTTTTAATGGCATCACTGCAATTTGTAGGGATCAAGCAGCAGCGCGAAGTGAGAGAGGGCCACCTATGGTCTCTGTCCCAACTACTCAACTCGGCCATTACAGTGCATATTGTAAAGCAGCCATAGCTAAGACAGAAACAAATGAACATGACTGTGTTCCAATGGAATTTTATTTATAAACACCGGAATCTGAACTCCAAAACATTTTCATGAGTCATAAAATACTATTCTTTTGGCTTTTTTTTTTTTTAAACACTTCAAAGTAAAAACGATTCTTAACTCACAGGTCAATACAAAAAAAAGTGGAGGAGATTTGGCCCAAAGGCAATAATTTACTAATTCCTAGTTGAAACTCATCAACGAGGCGAGAGATGTAAAACTCAGAACGTCCTAGAAAACTGTTTCCTTCACTTCTCTGACCACATTTCAGGCCTAATGAATCATAAGTCTGTCATAAATTTGTGAATGAAAGGAAATTTGAGTGATGCAGTAGATCATATCTGGGGACAATGAAGAGCGAAAAAATGAAAGAAGATAATCTGACTGGGATCATAACGAAATGGTCCACATTTTGACCACACTTGGCTGAGCACTTCACCAGAACTTAATGAGGAATAACTGGAAATTAATACGAGAAGCACACAACAGTTATATCTGCATATTTTTATATTTAACTGTGTATATATATATATATATATATATATATATATATATTTATGACTAAATCTACCTTAGCTAATTATTTGACATTGCATAGTATGTCATTTCTAACTATTTCTTTTATCTGTAAGTAGCCTCACGTACACAGCTCCATATTGTTACAGAGACTTGAAACTAAATATTAACTTCAAAAATTAGGGCTATGCCCTGCATTAGGCATTTTATAATTTCTCTGTTAATTCTCACAGCCTTACAAGGTAAATATTATTACTTTATAATTACTCAGGGCAAAAAACTTAGTAAAGGCCAAACTGATAGATGGCAGAAGAAATATTCCAAACCAGCTCTGCTTCTAAAACCTATGCTGTTTACCTGAATCCAATACAGCAAAATCAATATTATAGGAAATACTATGTTCTTCAAAGTGTGATCATTTTTTTCCTTAGGGTTCTCAAATAATGTTAAATGACATTAAGTATTGATCCTAAATGTATCTTCTACAGCAGATATAATTTTATTTATTTTTTTTTTTAAAAAATTTAATGTTTATTTTTGACAGAGAGACAGAACATGAGCATGGGAGGGGCAGAGAGAGGGAGACACAGCATCTGAAGCAGGCTCCAGGCTCCAAGCTGTCAGCACAGAGTCCCACATGGGGCTCGAACTCATGAACTGTGAGATCATGCCCTGAGCCAAAGTCGGACGCTTAACCCACCGAGTCACCCAAGCATCCTTATAGCAGATACAATTTTAAAGTTATAACCATAGACTACAGAAAATTTGAATAATTAGCAGAAACTGAACATGTACTGTTCAAACTCTTAAAAGTTTTATATTTCAATAATTATGAAAAATATAAAGTAAAATTCATTTGCTTCATAATGCAACAAGTGGGTAAAAATTAAACATTCTTCTAACACACTGAGAGTGGAGAAAAGCCATAGAGATGATCTAGCCCAGCCTCTTAAGTTTACAAATGAAGGTATGAAACTTACAGGCCACAGAACTAACCAATGAAAGAGGTAGGACTAGAGCCCAGGTGACCTGACTCCTAGCACAACGCCCACTTCTATTCTTCATACCATTATATAATTCTCAGGAAAGACTATGTAAACTCTTCACTATTTTTGGGAGATGACCCAAATAGATAAAATCATGAATGAAAATGGAATTATTACAACCAATCCCTCAGAGATACAAACAATTATCAGGGAATACTATGAAAAATTATATGCCAACAAATTGGACAACCTGGAAGAAATGGACAAATTCCCAAACACCCACACACTTCCAAAACTCAATCAGGAGGAAATAGAAAGCTTGAACAGACCCATAACCAGCGAAGAAATTGAATCGGTTATCAAAAATCTCCCAACAAATAAGAGTCCAGGACCAGATGGCTTCCCAGGGGAGTTCTACCAGACATTTAAAGCAGAGATAATACCTATCCTTCTCAAGGTCTTCCAAAAAATAGAAAGGGAAGGAAAACTTCCAGACTCATTCTATGAAGCCAGTATTACTTTGATTCCTAAACCAGACAGAGACCCAGTAAAAAAAAGAGAACTACAGGCCAATATCCCTGATGAATATGGATGCAAAAATTCTCAATAAGATACTAGCAAATCGAATTCAACAGCATATAAAAAGAATTATTCACCATGATCAAGTGGGATTCATTCCTGGGATGCAGGGCTGGTTCAACATTCGCAAATCAATCAACGTGATACATCACGTTAACAAAAAAAAAGAGAAGAACCATATGATCCTGTCAATCGATGCAGAAAAGGCCTTTGACAAAATCCAGCACCCTTTCTTAAAAAAAACGCTTGAGAAAGTCGGGATAGAAGGAACATACTTAAACATCATAAAAGCCATTTATGAAAAGCCCACAGCTAACATCATCCTCAATGGGGAAAAACTGAGAGCTTTTTCCCTGAGATCAGGAACACGACAGGGATGCCCACTCTCACCGCTGTTGTTTAACATAGTGTTGGAAGTGCTAGCATCAGCTATCAGACAACAAAAGGAAATCAAAGGCATCAAAATTGGCAAAGATGAAGTCAAACTTTCGCTTTTTGCAGATGACATGATATTATACATGGAAAATCCGATAGACTCCACCAAAAGTCTGCTAGAACTGATACATGAATTCAGCAAAGTTGCAGGATACAAAATCAATGTACAGAAATCAGTTGCATTCTTATACACTAACAATGAAGCAACAGAAAGACAAATAAAGAAACTGATCCCATTCACAATTGCACCAAGAAGCATAAAATACCTAGGGATAAATCTAACCAAAGATGTAAAAGATCTGTATGCTGAAAACTATAGAAAGCTTATGAAGGTAATTGAAGAAGATTTAAAGAAATGGAAAGACATTCCCTGCTCATGGATTGGAAGAATAAATATTGTCAAAATGTCAATACTATCCAAAGCTATCTACACATTCAATGCAATCCCAATCAAAATGGCACCAGCATTCTTCTCGAAACTAGAACAAGCAATCCTAAAATTCATATGGAAACACAAAAGGCCCCGAATAGCCAAAGTAATTTTGAAGAAGACCAAAGCAGGAGGCATCACAATCCCAGAATTTAGCCTCTACTACAAAGCTGTAATCATCAAGACAGCATGGTATTGGCACAAAAACAGACACATAGACCAATGGAATAGAATAGAAACCCCAGAACTAGACCCACAAACGTATGGCCAACTCATCTTTGACAAAGCAGGAAAGAACATCCAATGGAAAAAAGACAGTCCCTTTAACAAATGGTGCTGGGAGAACTGGACAGCAACATGCAGAAGATTGAAACTAGACCACTTTCTCACACCATTCACAAAAATAAACTCAAAATGGATAAAGGACCTGAATGTGAGACAGGAAACCATCAAAACCCTAGAGGAGAAAGCAGGAAAAGACCTCTCTGACCTCAGCTGTAGCAATCTCTTACTCGACACATCCCCAAAGGCAAGGGAATTAAAAGCAAAAATGAACTACTGGGACCTTATGAAGATTAAAATCTTCTGCACAGCAAAGGAGACAACCAACAAAACTAAAAGGCAACCAACGGAATGGGAAAAGATATTTGCAAATGACATATCGGACAAAGGGCTAGTATTCAAAATCTATAAAGAGCTCACCAAACTCCACACCCAAAAAAACAAATAACCCAGTGAAGAAATGGGCAGAAAACATGAAGAGACACTTCTCTAAAGAAGACATCTGGATGGCCAACAGGCACATGAAAAGATGCTCAACGTCGCTCCTCATCAGGGAAATACAAATCAAAACCACACTCAGATATCACCTCACGCCAGTCAGAGTGGCCAAAATGAACAAATCAGGAGACTATAGATGCTGGAGAGGATGTGGAGAAACGGGAACCCTCTTGCACTATTGGTGGGAATGCAAACTGGTGCAGCCACTCTGGAAAACAGTGTGGAGGTTCCTCAGAAAATTAAAAATAGACCTACCCTATGACCCAGCAATAGCACTGCTAGGAATTTACCCAAGGGATACAGGAGTACTGATGCATAGGGGCACTTGTACCCCAATGTTTATAGCAGCATTCTCAACAATAGCCAAATTATGGAAAGAGCCTAAATGTCCATCAGCTGATGAATGGATAAAGAAATTGTGGTTTATATACACAATGGAGTACTACAGGGCAGTGAGAAAGAATGAAATATGGCCCTTTGTAGCAACGTGGATGGAACTGGAGAGTGTGATGCTAAGTGAAATAAGCCATACAGAGAAAGACAGATACCATATGTTTTCACTCTGTGAAACTATGTGGATCCTGAGAAACTTAACAGAAACCCATGGAGGAGGGGAAGGAAAAAAAAAGAGAGAGAGATTAGAGTGGGAGAGAGCCAAAGCATAAGAGACTCTTAAAAACTGAGAACAAACTGAGGGTTGATGGGGGGTGGGAGGGAGGGGAGGGTGGGTGGTGGGTATTGAGAAGGGCACCTTTTGGGATGAGTACTGGGTGTTGTATGGAAACCAATTTGACAATTAATTTCATATATTGAAAAAAAAATAAACATCGTAATGAATTAAAAAAAATAAAAAAATAAAAAATAAAAAAAATTTTTGTTGATGTTTATTCTTGAGAGAGAGAGAGAGAGAGAGACAGAGAGAGAACATGAGTGGGGGAGGGGCAGAGAGAGAGAGGGAGACACAGAATCCCAAGTAGGCTCCAGGCTCTGAGGTGTCAGCACACAGCTTGACATAGGGCTCAAACTCACAAACCACAAGATCATGACCCGAGCCAAACTCAGATGCTTAACCGACTGAGCCGCCAGGCACCCCACCCTTCACTATTTTCTATACAAAACCATAAAAACTGACTTTCCAGTAGGTGAGTAAATTCAGTTTAATCAGAAATGGCACTGAATTTCTCTGTTGTAACATGATAATAACCTTGTCTTCATAGTCCTCACTGATGTGTGTTAGCCCTCTTATGCAGATGATTTTTATATTTGAACCAGCATTGTTCTCAATGGGAAAATTAGTCCAAATTGCCTAATCGACCATCACTATATGTGCACCTCTCGATTCCTCTTACCTGTAAAATGAGGACAATAATGACAACTTCCTCAAATATTTATTAAGAGATCAGAGTGCCTGTTACATATTAAGTGTTCAAGAAGTTTTGGCTATGGTTTTGAGCTCCCTACTGCTAATCCAAAACAGGGCTCAGTTAGGAAGCATTTTGTCATCTTCCCTGCCTAGTATCCATTTTCCTCTAACACCTCAAAATCCTTTGACCAACTACTCCTCCACTACTGAGTAATCTTGATAAAGCTAGCAGTCAGTCAAACTGCGATGTCCTCCTCTGACCAAAGATGGGCAACTAACCAAAGGTCGCCCAGGCTGCCTCTCAACTGGTAAATGTGAACCTGGAGTGGAAAATAATGAAAGTGAGCCATACAAACAGCAGGTAGCACCTTGAACGGGCTATCCATGAGTTTCTGCAAACTAGCTATCCAGAGCTACTCCAATTTCTTATCCAGACACTAGTTATTTCACATTTCTGAGTGCTGTCCAATATCCTTACAATAAATTTATGTTCTCTTCAGTTAACCAGGGTCCATGTTTGTTGCTTGAAACTAAAATACCCTAATTGATAGGTCTCCCTTTCAAAGGTTTTCTACTCATCTTTATAACTTAATCTTTCTTTCAACCAGAAAAAAAATGAAAACAGCATCTTGACATTACTCAGAAAAGTTACAGAATGTTTCTTTTATCTATTACAATTAATGAATCATTATTTTGTAACTTCTCTCTGTGCTTGTTCTTTGTTGCCTCTCAACTCTATTCCTGCCCTTCCATTTTTCTCCTTTTATTCCAGGGGGCTAGAAGCCTATAGACCTACCTTTCTCACACTCCCTTGATAGCTGGCTCTCAATTAAGTTCTGTCACTGGGAAATACTGGTGAAAATTAGATGGTAAAAGAAAAGAAACCATTTTTTTGTTTGTTTCCTTCTCTTTCTGGTTCCTGCAGCAGCAGCAACAATATTCCAGGAAGCTCAGCAAGTTTAATCATGGACCCTGGCTCCAGGAGTAGCAGCAGCACCAGCACAAGCACCGGCAACATCAGCGACTACAGGCTCCAGCATCTTTTGAGGTGAGTCCAGCATCCTCCACAAGACTAGCGCCTTTCTACATCATTACAAGCGCAGGCTCCTGGGCTCCAAGGGTAGCAGTGGTACCCCAACAATCTTAGCATCATAGTGTTTATTGGCTCTGCTTACCACCATTTTCAGTTGTTCTCTCCCAGCCCTAGGAGGGGTAGTGACTTCCTGCAGTTGCTGATCTGGCAAATTCATCATCCACTTGTTCCTTCCCTACCACTACTTTTGGTAATTAATTCTCTATATTAAGTTGCCTTTGCATGAAACATCTCGAGTGGCTTTTGTTTTCCTAATTATACAACTTCCAATGGCATAGGCTTCTTTTTCTATTTCTCCATCTTTGTGTTTCTTTTATCTACTCTTCCTCCTTCTCATCCATCCACTCCATTTCTCTATCCTCTCTCTCTCTTTCCTTTTTACTTTCTTCCTGACCTATTTCTCAAGTATACCAACAATATCTATGTCATTGTTTACTATAACGACACTCAGGGCAAAGGAGGTTGGAACATTTTCAATTTAATTAATCAGCAGTTCAAGTACAAAAACAATAATTTCCTCAGAACTATAACTCTTTGCTAATATCCAATTTTTATTATAATTACAATTGTCAATACCCAGAAAACATTTTCTGTACGACTTGAGTGGTAACATCATCTTAGCCCAAAATACTCAAGGCAAGTGGAAAATTCTAATCCAAATGGAAATTATAATTCGTAGCTTTAGATGATATTTCATATTTCAATTCTAATGCTTCATTATCCCATAATAAGCAAGAAAAGTCTAGTACATGCTTTAGAAGACAGCAATAAAACAATGTCGAGATATTTTAACTCATTTGAAAAGTTGCAAAAACGTTTATTCACTTGGGATCACAAACCAAATTCCACATCTGTTTAGAACTGAACTCTTGTTTGAGACAGAAACTTGTGACCTCCCTGCCCCACTCTAAACACTCCCCACCGCCACATCTACCCCATCATACCGCTCAACCCATCTCCTTAAATTACCATTATATTTAGTATAAAACCAAATTCTCTGCCATGTCATAAAAGTCTTTGTCTAATCTACTTCCTATCTACTGGTCCATCCTCAACTTATCTACTTTCCTTATTCAACACAGAAATAAGGAAAATAACCAATGGTCACAGAACAATTCATTCCAAACTCATCATACATAAACACACACATGCACGACACACACACAAATACGCGTGCATGCACAAAGTCCCTTTCAGTTCTTGGGCGAGATCCTCCTGTACAACCTATGTTCCAAACATACTTTCTTGTCTCCTGCTCTCCCTCTTCTTCTAGAGAAATGGCTGGAATCAAAGACAATCATGTCTTCCCTCAGCAAATAATAGGCGGAAAGTGAGTTGATGCTTAATACAAAATTGAAGGTGGAACCTGCACGGGATTGGCGAGGAATACATTAACAGAGAGTGGATACTGGAGGCTCAAGCTATCCATTCTTTCTCCTGTATGCCAAAGAGTAAACCATCTCTCACGTACTTCCTCCATCTCTCCCTCCCTCCTTCCCTCCCTCTCTCCCTCTCTCTCTCTCTCTCTCTCTCTCTCTCTCTCTCCCTCTCACACACACACACACACAGACACACACATGCACACGCACACAAATATGCACACACAGACACATAGACACCCCACATCCCCATTACTGGCTACGCCAAAATGATTAATGCAGGTTTACCCTCATGGTCAGCTTTTAATGTGTTTCTAATACAGGGATTTCTAGCGAAAATGGTGGAGTAGAAAGATCTTGGGCTCACCTCATTCTACAGATATACCTAGATAACACCCACATCAGTGTATATAACCCAGAAAACAACCTGAAGACTGGCAATACAGACTCTCCACAGCTAAAGGAGAAGAGGCTTCATCGAAGAGGGTAGGAAGAGCAGAGACAAAGTCCGGGGTCAAACAGACCCAAGGGACTGTCTGCAGGAGCAAGGGCCACCGTAGGCAGAGAGGGGAGAGGAGCAGACCCCACACCAGGCACCCAAGGCACAGGGGACCACACTGAAAAGATACATCCGCTTAACATTTGAAAACCAGAGGGGCCTAACTTCACAAGTTCATAGAATCAGTGGGTCTTAACACCTGAAACTTTGAAAATCAGCAGGCTCAACTCTGAGAGAGCCAGAGAGGAGAGGAAACTGAGTCCCCACCCTTAGAGAGACAGCACAATAAACAGCTAAGAAATGGTATAGAAGCAGCAATTTTAAAAACACCTTAAATTTACAGAAAGGAGATTTATTTATTAATCTCAGAGCATGTGCTGGAGGGGCAGGAATTTGGGGGGAGACTTCGCCAAGAACAAAAGAGCTGGCAGGGGCCATTTCCCTGTCCTGCTCATCAGCCAACTTACATGGACACATGCAGGAAGGAGCACAACACAAACACTTTCCACATAACTTGTTAACAGTACGCTTCTGCAGATCCACCTGGCCTGGACTTGGCAGGAGTTTTCCTGGGGAAACTGAGGTCCCCTCCCACAATGGACCAACATAGACCTTGCTGGCACATCAAGCCAAGCCCCCAAGCAAACCCATTGCCTTCAACACACCCTTGGCAGGAGTCCACCTAGGTGGTGCCACAAGCCTGGCAGCGTACAAGCAGCCCCAGCAGGGGTCAGTACCCTTAAAAAGTGACTCCTGTCCCAGGGAGAGAAGAAGATAACCACACACACCAACCCAACTGCAACCCTAGCAATGAGCTGAGGGCAGACGTCTGGTCTGACTGCAGGTCCCGCCCACCAACGAAAGCTTCTCAGAGGACAACACAGGGAAAGTATCTGGCAGTTCAGTGCAACAACACTCTGGCAAACGCCTGGTCTAATTCAACTCAAGTGAAAGGTGGCCCCGGACTACCCTACTAACAACACAGGGACCAAACCCTGCCTGTAACAGGCTGAGGGCCATTACAGATGACTGGACTGAAGGCAAACATGGCTCAGCCACAACAGTCGGGTGCACACAGCACATGGGAGACACCCCCAAAGTGCCAGGTTCTGGCAAACAGGGGACATTGCATTACAGGGCACTACAGGACCTCTTCTTCACTTGGCCACTAGTTTCAAAAGCAGGAGGCACAGCTAACTTTCTGAACACATACAGAAACAGACAGTTTGACAGAATGGGAGACAGAGGAATATGTCCTAAATGAGAGAACAGGACAAAATCACAGCAAGAAAGCTAAATGAAATGGAGATAAGTAATATGCCTAATAAAGAATTTTAAATAATGGTCATAACAATACTCACTAGACTGAACACAAGAGTGGAGGACCTCAGGGAGACCATCAACAAAGAGATAGAAAACATTAAAAAAAAAAAAACAGAGATGAAGAACTCAGTAACTGAAATTAAAAATATACTAGAGGGAATAAATGGTAGATTAGGGGAGGCAGAAGAATGGATCAGCAACCCGGGGGACACAGTGATAGAAAGCAATCAAGCTGAACAGGAGAAAGAAAAAAGGAATAATAAAAAATGAAAATAGATTAAGGACATTCAGTGACACCAAACATAGTAACATTTGTATAACAGAGATCCCAGAAAGAAAAGAGAGAGAAAAGGGGACAGAAAATATATTTGAAGAAATAATAGCTGAAAACTTCCCAAATCTGAGGGAGGAAACAGACATGCAGATGCAGGAGGTACAGAAAGCCCCCAACAAAATCGACCCAAGAAGGTCCACATCAAGACACATAGCAATAAAAATGGCAAAAAGTAATGATAAAGAGAACTTTAAAAGGAGCAAAACAAAACAGTTACTAAAAAAAAAAAAAAAAAAAAAAAAAAAAAAAAGGGAAACCCAATAAGGCTATCAGCTCATTTTTCAGCAGAAACTTTGCAGGCCAGAAGAGAGTAGCATCACGTATTCAATGTGCTGAGAGAAAAAATCCTGCAACCAAGAATACTCTATGTAGCGAGGCTATCGTTCAGAATAGAAGGAGAGATAAAGAGTTTCACAAACAAACAAAAGCTAAAGGGATCATGACCACTACACCAGCCCTATAAGAAATGTTAAAGAGGACTCTAAGTGGAGAGGAAAGACCATAAGCAAGAGTAAGAAAAGTAGGAAGCACAAGAGCAGTAAAATTAAGTGTATCTATAAAAAAACAGTAAAAGATTCACAGAATAAAAGGATGTGAAGTATGACACCACCACATACCTAAAACAAAGTGGGGAATTAAAAAATTAGTGTTTTTAGAATGGGTTCAAACTTTAGCAACCATCAAATCCATATAGACTGCTATACGCACAAGATGTTATATATAAACCTAATGGTAACCACAAATCAAAAAATAACAGATATGCAAAAAATAAAGCAAAAGGAATCCATGTATATCACTAAAGAAAGCCAGCAAATCCTGAGAGAAGAGAGCAAGAGAAGAAATTAAGAGAGAACTACAAAAACACCAAAAAACAAGAAACAAAATAGAAATAAGTACATACCTATCAATAATTACAATGAATGTAAATGGAATAAATGCTCCAATCAAAAGACATAGGGTGATGGAATGGATAAAAAAAGCAAGACTCACCTGTATCTGCCTACAAGAGACTCATTCCAGACCTATAAACACCTGCAAGTTCAAAGTGAGGGGATGGTGAAACATTTATCATGCAAACAGATGTCAAAATAAAGCCAGAGTAGCAATACTCCAATATAAACAAACTAAACTTTAAAACAAAGTCTGTTACTAGAAACAAAGAAGGACAATATATCACCATAAACAGTCTAGTAAGAAGATATAACAATTGTAAATATTTATGCACCCAGCCCCCAAAAGCAGCTAACAACAAACATAAAGGAAGTAATCATTAGTAACACAATAGTAGGAGGGGGCTTTTACACCCCACTTACATCAATGGATAGAACATCCAGACAGAAAATCAACAAGGAAACAGTTGCTTCGAATGACACATTGGACTAGGTGGATTTAAAGACATATTCAGAACATTTAATCCTGAAACAGAATACACATTCTTTTCAAGTGCACACGAAACATTCTCCAGAACAGATTAGACATGTTAGACCACAAAACAAGTCTCAACAAACTCAAAAAGACTGAAGTCATACAATGCATTTTTTTCAACCACAATGCTACGAAGCTACAAATTAGCCACAAGAAAAAATCTGGAAAGACCACAAACCCACAGAGGTTAAATAACAAGCTACTAAACCAAGAAATCAAAGAGGAAATCAAAAAAATAAAGGGAGACAAATAAAAATGAAACACAAAGGTCCAAAATCTTTGGGATGCAGCAAAAGCTATTCTAAAAGGAAAGCTTAAAGCAATACAAGCCTAACTCAAGAAGCAAGAAAAATCTCAAGTAAACAACCTAACCTCACACTTAAAAGAGCTAGAAAAAGACCAAAACCCAAAAACAGCATAAGGAAGAAAATAATAAAGATTAGAGCAGAAATAAGTGAAATAGAAACAAACAGAGCAGAAAAGACCAATGAAACAGGAGCTGGTTCTTTGAGATCAACAAAATTGATAAATCTCTAACCAAACTCATCAAAGAGAGAGAGAGAGGACTCAAATAAGCAAACTCAGAAATGAAAGAGGAAGAATAGCCTACACCACAGAAATACAACCAATTATGAGAGGACATTATGAAAAATTATATGCCAACAACTTGGACAACCTAGAAGAAATGGGTAAATTCCCAGAAATATAAAAATTGACTCAGGAAGAAATAGAAAATTTGAACAAACTGATTACTAGCAATGAAATTGAACTGGTAATCAAAAACTTCCAACACATGAAAGTCCAGGGCCAGATGGCTTCATAGGTGAATTCTACCAAACATTTAAAGAAGAGTTAATATCTATTCTTCTGAAACTATTCCAAAAAATAAAACAGGAAGGAATGTTTCCAAATTCATTCTATGAGACTAGTATTATCCTGATACAAAACAAGATAAAAACACTACCAGAGAGAGAGAGAGAGAGAGAGAGAGAAACTACAGGCCAATATCTCCAATGAACATAGATACAAAAATCCTCAAAAAAAATTAGCAAACCGAATATAACAATACATTAAAAAAATCATTCACCACAGATGAGTGGGGTTTATTTCTGGGATGCAAGAGTCAATCATTATTTGCAAATCAATCAACATGATCTATCACATCAACAAGAGAAATGATAAAAACCATATGATCATTTCAGTAGATGCAGAAAAAGCATCTGACAAAGTACAGTATCCCTTCATGATAAAAACCCTCAGCAAAGCATGTTTAGATAAAACCCCTCAACAAGGCATGTTTAGAGGGAACATAACCTCAACATAATAAAGGCCATATATACAAAATCCACAGTTAACATCATACTCACTGGTGAAAAACTGAGTGCTTTGACCGTAAGATCAGGAAGAAGACAAGGATGTCCATTCTCACCACTTGCATTAAACATAATACTAGAAGCCCTAGTCATAGCAATCAGATAACAATAATAATAATAATAATAATAATAATAATAATAATAAAGGCATCCAAACTGGTAAGAAAGAAGTAAAATATTCACTATTTGCAGGTGACATGATATTACATATAGAAAACCCTAAAGATTCCACCAAAAAAACTACTAGAAATGATAAATGAATTCAGTAAGGACACAGGATGTAAAATCAATGTACAGAAATACATTTCATTTCTATACAGTAATAATGAAGCAGCAGACAGAGAAATTAGGAAAAAAATCCCATTTACAATTTCACCAAAAATACTAAAATACATAGGAATAACTTAACCAAAGAGGTGAAAGATCTGTACTCTGAAAACTGTAAAACACTGATGAAAGAAATTGAAGAAGACACAAATGGAAAGATATTCCATGCTCATGGATTGAAAGAGCAAATATTGATAAAATACAACCCAAAGCAATCTACACATTTAATGCAATCCTTATCAAAATACCAACAGCATTTTTTACAGAACTAGAACATATCATACAAAATTTGTATGGAACCATAAAAGACCCTGAATAGTCAGAGCAATCTTGAAAAAGAAGAACAAAACTGAAGTAGCACAATCCCAGATCTCAGGATACACTATAAAGCTGTAGTAATAAAAACAGTATGGGACAGGCACAAAAACAGACACATAAGTCAAGAGAACACAATAGAGAGCCCAGAAATAAACCCAGCACTATATGGTCAATTCTCCCCCACTGAAGGCAAGAATATGCAATGGGCAAAGACAGCAAAGACAAATGATGTCTCTTCCAATAAATGATGTTGGGGGGCGCCTGGGTGGCTTAGTCGGTTAAGCGTCCAACTCTTGATCTCAGCTTAGGTCTTGATCTCAGGGTAGTGAGTTCAAGCCCCCACACTAGATTCCACATTGGGTGTGAAGCCTGTTGGGAAAACTGGACAGCTACGTGCAAAAGAATGAAACTGGACCACATTCTTACACCATACACAAAATAAACTCAAAATGAAATAAAGACCTAAACATGAGACCTGAAACCATAAAAACCCTAGAAGAGAGCCCAGGCAGTAATTTCTCTGATGCCAGTCACAGCAACATTTTTCTACATATGTCCCCTGAGGCAAAGGAAACAAAAGCAAAAATAAACTATTGGGACTACATCAAAATAAAAATCTTCTGAACAGCAAAGGAAACACTTAACAAACCTAAAAGATATCCTAGTGAATGGGAGAAGATATCTTCAAATGGCATATCCAATAGGGGGTCAGTATCCAAGATATATAATGAACTTATACAACTCAACACGCATAAAACAAATAGTCCAATTAAAAATGGGCAGAATTGGGGCGCCTGGGTGGCGCAGTCGGTTAAGCGTCCGACTTCAGCCAGGTCACGATCTCGCAGTCCGTGAGTTCGAGCCCCGCGTCGGGCTCTGGGCTGATGGCTCAGAGCCTGGAGCCTGTTTCTGATTCTGTGTCTCCCTCTCTCTCTGCCCCTCCCCCGTTCATGCTCTGTCTCTCTCTGTCCCAAAAATAAATAAACGTTGAAAAAAAAAATTAAAAAAAAAATAAATAAAAATGGGCAGAATACATGAACAGATATTGTTCCAAAGAAGACATACAGATGGCCAAAAGACACATGAAAAGATGCTCAACATCACTAATCATCAGGGAAATGCAAATCAAAACCACAATGAGAGATCACCTCACACTTGTCAGAATGGCTAAAATCAAAAACACAAGAAACAAGCACTGGTGAAAACATGGAGATAAAGGAACCTTCATGCACTGTTGGTAAGAATGCAAACTGGTGTTAGCCACTGTGGAAAACAGCATGGAAGTTCTTCAAAAAATTAAAAATGGAACAATCATATGATCCAGTAATTCCATCATTAGGCATTTACCCAAAGAACACAAAAACACTAATTTGAAAAGATAGATCACCTCTGAGCTTACTGCAATATTATTTACAATAGCCAAGATATGAGAGCAACTCAAGTGTTGCAAGAGAAGAATGGATGAAGAAGTTGTGGTATATATACACAATGGAATATTATTCAGCCATATAGAGAATGAAATGTATCCATTTGCAATAACATGGGTTACCTAGAGGGCATAATGCTAAGTGATATATAAGTCAGAGAAAGACAAATGATTTCACTGATATGTGAGATTTCAGAAACAAAACAAAGGAACAAAGAGAAAAGAGACAACATAATAGACTCTTGGAGAACAAACCTTTGTGCACTGTTGGTGGGAATTCAAATTGGTATAGCTACCTTGGAAAATAGTATGGACGTTCCTCAAAAAGATAAAAATAGAAATACCATATGATCCAATTGATCCACTATTATTTACCCAGGGAAAACAAAAACACTAACTTGAAAAGATACATGCACCCCTATGTATATTGTAGCATCATTTACAATAGCCAAGACATGGAAGCAACCTAAGGGTCCATCAACAGGCAAATGGATAAGGAAAATGTTTACACATACACACACACACACACACACACACACACACACACACACACACACTGGAATATAATACAGCCATAAAAAGGGATGAGATCAGCCATTTGAGACAGAATGGATGGATCTAGAGTATATTATGTTAAGTGAAATAAGTCAGACTGAGAAAGACAAATACCATATGATTCCACTCATAAATGAAACCTAAAAAAATAAACAAAAAGCAGAATCACAGCTGTAAATACAGAGGATAAACCGAAGGCTTCCAGGGTATAGGAAGTATGAGATTGGGCAAAATGGGTGAAAGGGAAAGGGAGATACGGGTTTCCAGTTATGGAATGAGTAAGTCATGGGAATAAAAATGCAGGGCATAAGGAATACAGTCAATGACACTGTAATAGTGATGTAATGGGACAGAAGGTAGCACTACTTGTGGTGAACATAGCATAATGTATAAACTTGTCAAATCACTAAGTGGCACACCTGAAAATAATGTAACATTGTGTATCAACTGTACTAATAAAAAAAAACACACACACTTATTTTGATGACCACTGAGTAATGTACAGAGTTGTCGAATCATTGTTATATACCTGAAACTAATACAACATTGTATATTAATTATACTGGAGTTAAAAGTTAAAAAATAAAGTATTTCTGGGGCGCCTGGGTGGCGCAGTCGGTTAAGCGTCCGACTTCAGCCAGGTCACGATCTCGCAGTCCGGGAGTTCGAGCCCCGCGTCAGGCTCTCAGCTGATGGCTCAGAGCCTGGAGCCTGTTTCCGATTCTGTGTCTCCCTCTCTCTCTGCCCCTCCCCCGTTCATGCTCTGTCTC
The DNA here is from genome assembly GCF_018350155.1 of Leopardus geoffroyi. NCBI lineage: Eukaryota > Metazoa > Chordata > Mammalia > Carnivora > Felidae > Leopardus > Leopardus geoffroyi. The sequence continues at coordinate 104,705,303 of NC_059338.1, forward strand.
TCTCTGTCCCCAAAAAAATAAATAAACGTTGAAAAAATTTTTTAAAAAATTAAAAAAATTAAAAAAATAAATAAAGTATTTCTAATGCAGGCATGCCTCTTTTTCATGGTAGTTCTATTTTTAATTGTGGGGGAAACCTCCATACTGTTCTCCATGGTGGCTGTACCAATTTACATACCGACCAACAGTGCACAAGGGTTCTTTTTTCTTCATCTCCTCACCAACGCTTATTTCTTTTTATTTTAGCCCTTCTGACAGGTGTGAGGTCGTATCTCATTGTGGTTTCGATTTGCACTTCTCTGATGATGAATGATGTAGAGCGTCTCTTTATGTACCTGTTACCCAGATGTATGTCTTCTTTACAATAATGTTCATTCAGATATTCAGGCATACCTCTTTTTTATTGCACTTCACTTTACTGCACTTACAGATACTGCATTTTTTTTACATATTTAAAGTTTGTGACAACCCGCATCCAGCAATTCTATCAGTGCCATTTTTCCAACGTCATTTACTCACTTTGTGTGTCTGTGTTACATTTTGGAAGTCTCACAGTATTTCAAACTTTTTAACTCTTTACCATAGTTGTTATGGTGATCTGTAATCAGTGATCTTTGATGTTGCCATTGTAATTGTTTTGAGGCATCACAAACCACACCCGTATGAGACAGTGAACTTGATCAATAAATGGTGTATATACTCTGACTACTCCACCAACCAGCTGTACCCCGGGCTCACTCCCTCTCCTCGGGCCTCCCTACTCCCCGAGACACAATAATATTAAATTAGTCTATTTAATAACCCTACAAAGGCCTCTACTATTCAAATGAAAGTTATACGTCTCTCAGTTTAAATTAAAAGCTGGAAATGATTAAGCTTAGTGAAAGGAAGACATGTCAAAAAAGCCGAGAGCAGCCAAAAACTAGGCTTCGTGTGCCAGTTAGCCAAATCGTGAATGCAAAGGAAAAGTTCTTGAGGGAAGTGAAAAGTGCTGCTCCAGGGAACACAAAGATGATAAGAAAGTGAAACAACTTTATTGCTGATCTGGAGAAAGCTTCAGTGGTCTTGATAGAAGATGAAACCAGCCACAACATTCCCTGAAGCCAAAGCCTAACCCAGGGCAAGGCCCTAACTCTCTTCAATTTTATGAAGGCAGAGAGAGGTGAGGAAGCTGCAGGAGAAAAGTCTGAAGCTTGCAGAGGTTGGTTCATGAGGTTTAAGGAAAGCAGACGTCTGCATAAAGGGAAAGCGCAAGGTGAGGCAGCAGGTGCTGATGTAGAAGCTACAAGTCATTGAGAAGATCCAGCTAAACAATTAATGAAAGTGGCTACACTGAACAACGTATTTTTGGGATGAAACAGCCTTTTATTGAAAGAAGATGCCATCTCGGACTGTTAGAGCTAGAGAAGAGAAGTCAATGCCTGGCTTCAAAGCTTCAAATGACAAGCTGACTCTCTTGTTAAGGACTAACACAGCTGGTGATTGTAAGTTGAAGCCAAAGTTGATTTACCATTCAGAAAATCCTAGGTCCATTAAGAATCATACTAAATCTTGTATAAATGGAACAAGAAAAACCGGATGAGAGTACATCTGTTGACAATATGGTTTACTATCCATTTTAAGCTCACTTTTGAGACCTAATGTTAAGGGGGGGGGGGGGCGCGGGAAAGAGTCCTTTCAAACATTACTCATTGACAATGTACTCAGTCACCCAAGAGCTGTGATGGCAATGTACAAGATTAACGTCATTTTCACACCTGCAACCACAACATCCATTCTGCAGCCCATGGATCAAGGAATAATTTGGACACTCAAGTCTTTTTAAGAAATACATTTTATAAGGCTATAGCTGCCATAAATAGGGATTCCTCTGATGGATATAAACAAGGTAAATTGAAAACCCTCTGGAACGGATTCACCATTCTAGATGCCATTAAAAACCTTCATGATTTGTGGGAAGAGGTCAAAATATCAACATTAACAGGAGCTTGGAAGAAGTTGATTCCAGCTCTCATGGATGACTTTGAAGGGTTGAAGACTTCAGCGGAGAAAGTAACTGCAGATGTGGAAATAGCAAAAGAACTAGAATTAGAAGTGGAGCCTGAAGACAGGACTGAATTGCTGCAGTCTCGTGATAAACTTGAATGAATGAGAAACCGCTTCTTGTGAATGAGCAAACAAATCAGTTTCTTGAGAAGGAATCTACTTCTAGTGAAGAAGCGGGTAAGACTGTTGAAATAACAACAAAAGATTTAGAATGTTACATAAACTCAGCTGATAAAGCAATGGCAGGTGTACAAGGATTGACTCCAATTTTGCAAGAGGTACTATTACTATGCGTAAAATGCTATCAACCAGCATCCCAGGCTACAGAGAAATCATTTATGAAAGGCAGAGTCAATCAATGTGGCAAACCTCACTGTTGACTTATTTTAAGAAATTGCCACAGTCATCCCTCCCCTAGTGTCAGCAACCACTACCCTGATCAGTCAGCAGCCATCAACATAGAGGCAAAATCCTCTATCAGCAAAAAATTGCAACTCACTGGAAATTTAGATGATGGTTAACATTTTTTACCAATACGGTATTTTTTAATTCAGATATATACCATTTTTTATAGACATAATGCTACCACACACTTAATAAACCACAGTGTAGTGCAAACATGACTTTTATATGCACTGGGAAACCAAAAAGTTCATTTGACTTATGTTATTTTAATATTCACTTTATTGCAGTGTCTGGAATGGAACCCACAACATCTCTGAGGTACGCCTGTACTAATCTAAAGCTCCCCGACATTGTACCCCTTCATATCTTTAAACAAGGTATCCTTAATTCCTTCATTAATTCATTACTAAGCATCTACTATGTGTCAGGCACTGTGCTAACCTCAAAAAGGAGTCGAATTCCACATCACACACAATTTCTGCCCTCAGTATCCACATAAACATAACTTATTAATAACTGGCTTAACCTATAAATAAATATCTATTATGGTTATAACTTTATTATTAGCCATTTGGAAATCTTTAAGTTATTCTTTATTTGCCATTTGTGAAAATACAAGTGATTGATTATTCTTTTCCTAATGTGCTAGAGATTAGAACGAGGAGATTAAAGAGTAGGAGATGCCTAAAGTCATTTGCAAATGGGGAACATGTACCAAATGGGAGAACTAGGAGGGATACAAGATAGGTTCCACCAAACTCACAGTTTTACTATGGCCCAGCCTTCTTAATAATCATCATACTTGGGCAGATAAATAGAAACTGTGTTGTCATTGGGAACATTGTCTTAGGCCACAAGAATCACAACATCTCTGGTTCACAAGACTAAAGTTTTGTTTGTTTGTTTGTTTTCTATTTTACTGAGGCTATTACAAAGATGCTATGTCCTCAGAGGATTTGTTAATCAAGGTTATCAGTCTACTCCATAGAAACTTAAGAAAAATATTGGTGAAATTTAATTATAATGTAAACCTAGTGTTCCTCAACCTTTCTCTTAAGTAGATGCAGTAAAACTCTTATCAACATTTTAATGTTATCCAGGTCCAAATGAATGTATAGTCTGAAGGAATCCCCTATCAACCAACCAAAAGCAACTTGAAGAACAATTTAAGAAAAAATCTATACAACAGAATAGAGAAAAAATATTTTACTAAATGATATTGGTGATTTTTTTTCTTTAGGAAGAAACTATGTACATTTAGAAAAATACCGGGGCGCCTGGGTGGCGCAGTCGGTTAAGCGTCCGACTTCAGCCAGGTCACAATCTCGCGGTCTGTGAGTTCGAGCCCCGCATCAGGCTCTGGGCTGATGGCTCAGAGCCTGGAGCCTGTTTCTGATTCTGTGTCTCCCTCTCTCTCTGCCCCTCCCCCGTTCATGCTCTGTCTCTCTCTGTCCCAAAAATAAATAAACGTTGAAAAAAAAAAAAAAAGAAAAAGAAAAATACCTTGATAACCTACTTCAGAGCAGAAGGAGAACTCCAAGGGAACAGACTGAATGGCAACACTTAAGAAAACATAGTTACCCTGATATGTATAAAAACTAACAGAAATTGGAGAGTGAAAAGGAAATGGAAGAGAAAAGAAAGGATGAGCTAAAAGAAAGTAGGATAACAACATGATGGGGCGCCTGGGTGGCGCAGTCGGTTAAGCGTCCGACTTCAGCCAGGTCACGATCTCGCGGTCCGGGAGTTCGAGCCCCGCGTCAGGCTCTGGGCTGATGGCTCAGAGCCTGGAGCCTGTTTCCGATTCTGTGTCTCCCTCTCTCTCTGTCCCTCCCCCGTTCATGCTCTGTCTCTCTCTGTCCCAAAAAAAAAAAAAAGGATAACAACATGTCACTGAGTTGGAATCCACTGGGCAGAAACGCTCAGAGACTTTTCAAGAATGGGAATGTTTAATTCTATTTTGACTTATCCACTGTATGTAAACCTCTTCACCATTATCCCTAAATCTCCAAAGAAATGCTATGAACACAGCTGCCTGGTGATAGTCAAATTTTAAAATCCAGGAAATAGGGCTGTGTCTCACATTCAGCTTCACACTAGGGCAGAGAAAAAGGCAAAACACACAGCAAAAATCAATAGTGAAGGGGTGCCTGGGTGGCTCAGTCAGTTAAGCGTCTGACTTTAGCTCAGGTCATGATCTCATGGTTTGTGAGTTTTGCCTCGCGTCGGGCTCAGAGCCTGGAGCCTGATTCAGATTCTGTGTCTCCCTCTCCTTCTGCCACTCCCCTGCTTGCATTCTGTCTCTCTCTCTCTCTCTCTCTCTCAAAAATAAACATTAAAAAAAAATTTTTTTAATCAATAGTGGAACATTGAACTGTTTTGTTGTAATTGCAATGACAGTATTAAAAATTAGAACAGAGGAGAAAACTCATTTAATTGAATATGCCTGGCATGTGACAAGTGGTGAGGTAGATAGTTGAGAAAATATATTCATGGAAAAACATCTATGATACTCCATTAAGTAGAAAACATTTATAATGAAGTACTAAGCAGAATACAAAATCATACATACACCATAATTATATATATATATATATATATATATATATATATATATATATAAAACATATGATACATAAAGATAAAAAACTATAAGGGAATATGTAAAAACGAAGTTGTATAGGGAGACAAGAGTATATAGAATTTTATCTTTTTTTTAAATGTCTACTATTATTATTATTATTATTATTAAGATTTTTAGGGGCGCCTGGGTGGCTCAGTCGGTTAAGCGTCTGACTTCAGCTCAGGTCACGATCTCACGGTCCGTGAGTTTGAGCCCCGCGTCGGGCTCTGGGCTGATGGCTCAGAGCCTGGAGCCTGCTTCCAATTCTATGTCTCCCTCTCTCTCTGCCCCTCCCCCATTCATGCTGTGTCTCTCTCTGTCTCAAAAATAAATAAACGTTTAAAAAAATATTTTAAAAAGATTTTTAGTAAAAATTGAGATAAGTCTTTGAATTTCCTCTTTCTGTTTAATATAATCAGCCTTCTATGTGAAAGTATTTGAAAGACGGTGATTTCAATAGCTAGGATGAGCAAAAGAGAATTAATATAAATTTAAGAGTACTGCTATTTGGATCAATTTGAAAAAAGTATGAATAGCCTTGAAATAGACACTTGTCAAATTACATGGTAAGTCCATAACACAGCTTAGATTTTTTGCAGAATTTATAAAACAAAACAACTTTAAATACTATTACTTTTTAAATACTATGAAAAGCCTTTAAAAAGTCTGATTAACTAAGCTTCCAGTCTCAAGAGGGCAATTTGCTATTATCAACAATCTCAAAATCCTTTAGTGAAGAAAAATGTTCAAGGACAAATATCCAGATGAATTTCACCTGTGTTCTCCTCACTTCCTCTCACTCTTGTCTCATCTTCTAACCTCAAGACTGACCTTCATATAAACAAATGAATCTAACTTCAGATAGGGGTGGCGAGCACAAAACTAGGAGCAGAGAAAGTAACCTAAAAGGCAACATGTTTATTTTTCTTTTCCTATTAATGTTTATTGCCTATCCTCTGTATGCTGGGTGCATTATATTTGCATCTCACCACAACACTAGGAAACAGGCATTATTGCTCTCGATTTGTAGATAAAGCAACAGAGAGTCCCAAAGTGACTTGTTCAAGGTCACACAACTAGCAGGTAGTCTATGACCCAGGGATGGACTATGCCAAAGCCTTTCCTTTATGGGAAAAGCGCAGCTGCTTTTACACGGTGCACTGACTTGACTCCCTGAAACCAGCTAAGGAAACACAGGAGTAGGAGGAAAACAAGCAGAAAAAAAGCCATATTTCTAGTCATAAAGATCCAGCTACTTATATAAAGCTGTCTTGACTGATTAGATTTAGACTATAGAAACTCCCCTAAATTCTAACCAGACAAAAACAGGAGTCATAAGAGGGAAATTTTTACTAGAACTGCCATCTTACACTGTTAAAGGAGCCAGCCCGACTCTAAATCATGTTTCTGACTCTAGTAAATTGTAAACAGAGGTAAAAGACAAGTATACCAAAGCCATAAAAACAAGTACTGAGGTCAGAGTCCTGAACCTAGGCCAGGAATCAAGAGTTCTGAAGTGAGGAGTAAGCATTGTTTATGTTAGTAGTCCACAAAAGGGTCTAGGAAAGAGAACCAGTATAGGATTGACTCTAAGCTAGAAGGCGATAGCAGATTATTCATGAATCACAGAAATGAATGAGAACTAGGAGGTAAAGGCCAGGACAAAACTGAGAAATGTAAACTGGAAAGGGTGGGAAAGAGAAGTGTTTGAAAACATTGGAAATATTGAAACATATGGTAAATCGTGAGACAGTTTGAGCTATGGCATGGTTATATAAATTCCTGCTGCAAAATCTGGTGGCAGATTGGAAGCATGTGTTCCAAAACAATTCCATAAGACTTCCTATTACAGTTGAAGAAAACAAGTAATAAGGGTTTTATGCCCTTAATGGCATCCGAGTCTCTTCAAAAGGTGATTTTAAGGTAACTTTTTAGATGAAAGCACCACTGATTTGGTCCCAATCTCAAATATTTCAGGATATATATCGTATATATAATATACTAATCCACTGAATTATTTATTCCATACATATCCCCCTTAGAAGAAGAGAGCCCAAGCGGGGTTTGTGCTCCCCACAAGCGGGGCTCGAGCTCACCCAATGTGGGACTCAAACTCAGGAACTGTGAGATCATGACCTGAGCCAGAGTCAGATGCTTAATGACTGAGCCTCCCAGGTGCCCTAAAGTTGTTTTTTTAGAAGGTACTCTGCAGCAATAGAGGACAAATCCAGGACAAAGACGCAAGATCACAAAATACAAGACAGTATGTGGGAGGGCAGATGGGCTAAATGGGTAAGGGGCATTAAGGAATCTACTCCTGAAATCATTGTTATACTATATGCTAACTTGGATGTAAATTAAAAAAATAAAAAATAAATTAAAAAAAATACAAGACAGTAGCAGTAGCGGTAGAAATACACTGATGAGAATCTTCACGCTAGACGTTCTGACACTAAATTAATAGAATTTATTGATAGAACACGCCCTATCATGCTTTTATGTCAACACCTTTCACTGCAATCAAACATACCAATGAGATAAATTCAAATTTCTTAACATGGTATATAAGAATAGATGATTACAATATCTAACAACTGATAAAATCATATGACATTCATATACAAATCAATATATAAATTAACATTAAAATAAATTTCTTTCCTTTTTTCCCAAATAAACTATGGATGTAGACATATAAATATCTGCTTATTGTGTAATAAGCTGTAGCACAAATTATTCATATAGTCATTTTAATAATTCCCAAATCGTCTCTTCAGTTTTAGAAAGTGTTGAGTTAATCTCTTTAAGGGGCCGTGATTTGATATTTAGAATCATAACCAGGTTCTCCCAACATCTTCCTATTACAATGACAGTCATTAGTCCCCAGTGCCCAGCAGCACTTAGTTGTGGCAATAAAGCAGATGGGTGTGCTGTTTGCATGTCATTGCCACATAAGAATATGAATGCTAGTGTTTCCCACAGGGCATGAAACTCCTGTGCCTCAGGACACCCCCAAAAAAACTGGTGCCACAAAACTAGCGGCACTGCAGCCTGCTCCAAAGCTTCTAACACCAACAGGACATTCTGGAGTATCAGGCAAGCACTGACACTCCAGCCACTATATGACTTCCCAGGGCCACGTTAATCCACACGAGCAAGGTCAGTGGGACCCATAATCCATCTCTACAGCTTGCACTGCACACCATTAGGTAACTTATTCTGTCAATAAAATGTACCAATTTGTAGGAAAGCGATTCGATATTTTAATAACTAGTATCTCTGTAAAGGTGAAGATAGTTGAATAATACCAGTCCCGCATACAGGACTCCTTACAGCTGACTCCAACCAACTAGCTTCCACCAACTCATCCCTTCCTCCCATCTTCCACGCAACTAGCAGTATAGGAATACTGGTGATTCCCCAAAGACACTGTGTTCTTCCGCAGTCCATGATCTGCACATATCTAGAATGCCCTTCTCCTCCACATACTGAGTTATAATTTGCCTGAAAAGCCAGGTTATAATACCTTCCCCTAAATCCTCCATGTTCATAAAGTCACCCCTGTCAACTCCACAATTGATAAACACCCATTCTAAAGCATTTATCGTATATTTGGTTATTGACTTACATGATTCTTACCCACCAGATTATGAGCAACTCAAGGGTAGAGACTATGTCCTAGTCCTCTCCATTTCCTCAATGAGTACAGTGGCTCGTGTATGGCAGGCACTCAAAACACATGTATTTAAAAGAAGAATGAAAAAACACCTAAACCAAAAGCAATTATTACCTTTGATCTTCTATACTAGATGCCATCACTGGAAAATTTTACATGCAAACTTAAACATGTACAAGAGAATACTTATCTTTTCTAAATTCTTTTAGAGACGACAGAGTGTACGTGACTTTGCAGAGATGACACCAGTATAGCACTCCTCCCTGGCCTTCCCACTGGATTATCTCAGATAGTCTAATTACTACTTTTTCCGTAATGGGGTTATTATCAGCGAAGTTCTTTGTTTTAGATAGATACGTAAAATATCTATTTTTATTTAATTTGCCCTTATTTTCACATTTTTCTAGTATATAAAGTATGCATGACTGCTATCATTATCCTCATCAGCATCACCATCTCACATTAGCTGTCCCTGTTAGAGGGAAACCTGGGTGGCTCAGTTGGTTGAGCATCCAACTTCGGCTTGGGTCATGATCTCATGGTTCATGGATCTGAGCCCCACATTGGTCTCTCTGGTGTCAGCACAGAGTCTGCTTCGGATCCTCTGTCTCCCTCTCTCTCTGCCTCTCTCCTGCTCATGCTCTCTCTCTCAAAAATAAATAAAACATTTTTAAAAAATAAAAAAGACGTCCCTATTAGAATATAAATTATTTTGTCAATTTGTTTGTTCTTTCTTTCCTTCTTTCTCCTGTCTTTTGTTTCTTATTGGCTTTTTTTTTTTTTTGAGGTAAAATCGGTATATAACTTTATATTAGTTTTAGGTGTCCAACAAGATAATTCAATATTTGAATACACTATAAAGTGATCACAATGGTCTCATTACCGTCCATCAACATACAATTGACCCTCTTCACCTTTTCCCCTCTGAAAACCACCAATCTGTTCTATCAATGAGTTCTTTTTATTTTTGTTTTTAGATTTCACATATAAGTGAAATCATATGGTGTTTGTGTTTGATGTACTTCACTTAGCATAATACCCTTGAGATTCATCCATTTGTCACAAATGACAAAATTTCTTTTTTATGGCTGTCACTATGTTGTGTGTGTGTGTGTGTGTGTGTGTGTGTGTGTGTGTGTGTGTACATACATCTTCTTGATCTATTCACCCATCAATGGAAACTTAGGTTGTTTCCACATCTTGGCTATCATAAATAATGCTTCAGTGCATACAGGGCTGAATACATTTTTTAAATTAGTATTTTCATTTTCTTTGGATAAATACCCAGAAATGGAATAGCTGGATCATATGGGAGATCTATATTTAATTTTTTTAAGTTTATTTATTTTGAGAGAGAGAGAAGTGGGTGAGAGTGCACCAGCAGGAGCGGGAGGTGGGGGGGGGGGGGCGGGCTACGGGGGAGGCGCCAGAACAAAGAGAGAGAATCCCAAGCAGGTTCTGCACTGGCAGTGCAGAGCCCAACCTGGAGCTCGATCTAATGAAACATGAGATCATGACCTGAACAGAAATCAAGAGTCTGCCATTTAACGGACTGAGCCACCCAGGAGCCCCTATTTTTAATTTTGAGGAACCTCCATACTGTTTTTCATAGTGGCTTGCACCAATTTACAATCTCACCAATTGTGTACGTGGGTTCCCTTTTCTCCACATCCTCTCCAACCCTGATTTCTTGTCTTTTTGATAATAGCCATTCTAACAGGTGTGAGGTGGTATCTCATTGTGGTTTTGATTTGAAATTCCCTGATAAGCAGTGATGTTGAATGTCTTTTCATGTGCCTATTGGCCATCCGTATGATTTCTCTGGGAAAATGTCTATTCATTTTTTAATCAAATTGTTTGGTTTTTCGTTATTGAGTTGCTTGAGTTCTTTACAGATTTTGGATATTAACCCCTTATTGGATATATGATTTGCAAATATTTTCTCCCATTCAGTAGGTTACCTTTTCATTTTATTGATGGTTTCTCTTGCTGTGCAGAACCTTTTAGCTAGATGTGGCCCCATTTGTTTATATTTGCTTTTGTTGCCTTTGCTCTTGGAGTCATATCCAAAAATTCAATACCAAGACCAATGTCAAGGTACCTACGAGCTATGCTATCTGCTAGCATCAGTGCAATTGTGAATTTCTCGAAATTTTAATTATTTTTTTTTTTTAATTTTTTTTTTTCGACGTTTATTTATTTTTGGGACAGAGAGAGACAGAGCATGAACGGGGGAGGGGCAGAGAGAGAGGGAGACACAGAATCGGAAACAGGCCCCAGGCTCTGAGCCATCAGCCCAGAGCCTGACGCGGGGCTCGAACTCACGGACCGCGAGATCGTGACCTGGCTGAAGTCGGACGCTTAACCGACTGCGCCACCCAGGCGCCCCTCGAAATTTTAATTATTGAAGTTAAAGTTTAAATCACTAATTAAGCAATATAATAAGGATCTCAAACTTGGGATTCCCATACCTTGAGAATTCTTCTCAAACAAAATGTCTTAATACATGAAAAGTTTATCTCAAAGCAACGGGGCCAAGTAAACAATGCCAGTACCTTACCACAAAGTAACAGATTTTAATTTTTTAAAGCATTTGCAAGTGAAAGGGCGCCTGGCTGGCTCAGCTGGAAAAGCATGTGGCTGTTCATCTCAGGGTCATGAGTTCCAGCCCCAAGCTGGGTGTAGAGATTACTTAAATAAATAAATAAATAAACCTTTTTTTAAAAGCGTCTGCAAGTGAAAATAAAGCACAATTGCAAAACTGCTGATTTACCAGTTTGCATAAAAACTACCAACACTATATTTTAAAATAACTAAACCAAAAAGAAGACAAAAGGGAGACAGAGAATGAATGACACTTTCAAAAATATTATTAGTAAGTGCATTGATGGCATGTGTGAGGATATAGAGACAAATTCAGTCAAGCAAACTACCAACTAGGGGCGCCTGGGTGGTTCAGTCGGGTAAGTGGCCGACTTCAGCTCAGGTCATGATCTTGTGGTTTGTGAGTTTGAGCCCCACATCACTAACAGCCCCACTGTTAGTGCAGAGCCTGCTTGTGATTCCCTCTCCCCAACTCTCTCAAAATAAATAAGCTTTTAAAAAAAAAAAGAAATGAAAAGAAAATTACTAACTAAAGTTCTCATTGCAGATTAATGAATCTACAGTTAGTTATCTAGTTAATAACTGACATTGCAGTGCCTAAAGAGAAATGGCAAAAAACATATTATTTATCCTACAAAAAAGTACCAGATTTTGAAACAAAATATTCAAGAAATGCTGTATAATTTTATGACAAGAAACTATAAAGTCTCTACAAAAAAAGTTTCTTCTGGAAAAAAACTGAAATTTAAGTAACACTATTTTATTCCCAGAGAAGATCTGGAATGTAAAATCTTGCCTATAAATATGAATTCCACATTAAATAATGTTTTCAAAATAAAAAATCTAATCAATCCCCAGCTGCTACAATCCCAACTATTGGCTTTATACAGAGAAATGAGTTCAGAACACCACTCTCTGCTGTTCCCCACCTCAGTGTGTTGTCTATTCAAAAGGAAAGCTTTCATTTTAAAGTTTATGGGTTAAAAATAAATATTGACACTGTGAATGATTCTCACTTTACAGATTTGTTGAAGGCTATTAACTGACTTAAAAAAAAATGGCTTATTTAACTGACAGTTTCAAACACCTGGATGAACTCAATCAAAAATTTTCACGAACTGTGCGGAAGTATATTAATGAGTATGACAAAGCTTATAGATTCAAAGCAATAGCTCAGTTTCATAAAAATTAAGTTAAAATGATTCACCAGTGACAGTCAATGTTATAAGCTGAGTCCTAATTAAGGCTAGCAGAGTACTACATATGCTTCAAGAAGAATATCAACATTATTTTTAAATAACTGACATTTTTTAAACTTCAATTGCATTTGGAATCCATTCACATTATCAGAAGAAATTCAACATTACATTTGTCAGTGAAAGAAAAGAAAGAGCAAACAGTTAAAAAAGTGTTACTACCACTGGAGTGAAATTTAAAGAGAGTGAATTTTCAAGATTAATAGCATGAAAGGAGTTTCTGTCAATCAAGGAAAAGGAAATAAGTTTTTTCTTACAATTTGCTACCAACTACTTCTATAGTTTGTCAATTCAACAAGAATCTGAAGAGATCATCGCCAAATGGTCTTGATCAGGAATTATGTGTATATGTTTCAAAAATAAGTACATAAACCTTATAAAAAGTATCCTCATAGAAGCTAAGTTTCTCATTTTAGATGTCACAGGGTATTATTTAAAAGTTTTACAATTCAACGTTTACTCTCTTCCATAATACCCTGCATTTTGTTTTGCTTATAATTATATAACAGAAAATATGGGGCACCTGGGTGGCTCAGTCGGTTAAGTGTCCAATTTCAGCTCAAGTCACGATCTTGCGTTGAGTCCGGGGCCCCGCGTTGGGCTGTGTGCTGACAGCTCGGAGCCTGGAGCCTGCTTCTGATTCTGTGTCTCTCGCTCTCGCTGCCCCTCCCCCACTCACACTCTGTCTCTCTCACTCTCAAAAATGAATAAATGTCAAAACAAATAAAAAAAAAAAAAAGAAAATGTGATTTTTTTTTTCTCCAAGCTTTTATTTAAATTCTAGTCAGTTAACATACAGTGTATTAAAATACCAAAAGCCCATAATTGCCCACCTATACCTCCCCAAATCCAAACAGCTCTGAAAATAGAACTTCTTCTGTAAGCCTGGGCCAAAATTCTTGATCTGATTTAGCATGAGGCTATATACAGTCTTTATCTAACCCATTTGTAAATATTCATGTTTCACTGGAGAAATGAGTTTGATTAGGGGCCGCTGTCCTGCCCCTGCTAAGAGTCATATATTGTATGGCATGTGCATTTTAAAATCCAAAACACTCTGACACACATCTGGCACCACAAATTTCAGCTGAGGGATGTGTTTTCAATCTCCATTTTACAGAGTTTAGGGAATTAAAGTGACCTCTTCAAGACAACATAGCTTGTCAATGATGGAGGGAGAACTCTACTCCACACCTCCAAATCTTGTTTTCTAGTCCTCTCTACACTACTGACCATAAGTGAAAAAACCTTTTTCTACATAAATAGACATTCCATATTTCGTATAATATCATGCCAGCATAAGTTAATATAAAAATTTTAATGCAGAACTTAAAAACAAAGTCTGTTTGCATCTAACCTTCAAAAAAATATACTTCCCGCTGCTTAAATTTGTTTACAGCCTCACCGTGTTACACAAATGAATTAAGGTCACTCTCTGGTTTGTGGTTACTGACCCAGAAGTTAAGACCACCATCAACTTTTATTCTGATGCTATTTTCACTAAAATTCATAAAAACCACAAAGCAAATAAAATTTTAGAGGAAGAAATATAAGTAATTATGCTAGGGACTGCAAAATTTTCTAATACCGATCCTGTCAATCTTGTGATAGTTGCATTTTTCAACAAGTATTTCTGATTTTCCCTCCCTACGTGGTAGGGCTACACTTTTCTGCCCTGAGTTAGGCATGATCAGGCAACTTGCCTTCGCCAGTGAAATGTGAGAAGTTGTATATATATTTCCGAGAGGAAAGTTTAAGAGAAAAGTTGCAATTCACCCCAGTCTTTTCATTTTGGTCTCAATGTTCCAAACAGCTTCTTTATTGGCCTGTGTCCCAGAATGAGGATAACATAGAGACCCCAAGCGCCCCAGAGAAAACATATGGCATGGAAAATAAAGAGATCTATACTGTTTTAAGCTACTGATATTTAGGGAGAGCATAGCTTATAAACTGACACATTTGCTACCTCTCAGCTCCAAATCCACCCTTCTTTGTCCTGTTTTGATACTGGATCTGGACTCTGTAACCATTTGTCCTTCCCCAGTTGGCACAATTGTGAAGCTCTGTCAGCAGAGGGAGCCAGAGTGACATTAAAGGAAGATGGGGCTTCTGGTTCTGGGTGCTTTGGTGTTTGTCCTGTGTTCCTTGGCTGTCCGGAGGTTGGCAGCCAGTGGCACTCACCCTCCTAACACGTTTCACTTAGCACCCTAGCGGGCATCCTTCCAGTAGTTTCAGTAGCACCCCAGCGGACACCGCAATAGGTGGCTTCCCAGAGACTTCCCTGAGAACTCCAGCCAGCTTCTCTGCAAGCCCCACCAACACCCTCGCAGATGACTTCCAGCTTGCCCGCCCCAGCTTGTGGCAGCTCAGTGGGGTACAACCACACCCTCTAACAAGGGCTGAATCTCAGCCTTAGCCTTGGGGGAAGGGATGTCTTCCAAATGTGTTGCTTCCTTGGGTACTCAGCTTCAGCACTAAAAGAGGTGGCTGCTCACTGCTAGAGGTTAATAATCCTTTATATTAAAGTTTTCCTGTTCAAATTACGACTGTAGTTTCTGTCTCCTCACTGGACTCTGACATCTAGTCGATCCTAACATATACAACTAGGTAGTGTGGCATGAATTTATATTAGTAGTTATGAAGGACAACCTTGGTTCGTGTTCTTTTTCTACTTTATTTCATAGCTATTTTTAATGTTTTATTACCTAGTTAAACCAATTAATTACATTTTAAACACTGACATAAACTTCAAGTCATAATACACACTGCATCTTTTCACTAATTCAGACTTCTTAGCTAATAATTGTAAGAAAGAAAATAATACATGAAAGAAAGCACACTCATTGCAGGATAAGAAAAGGTTCCTAGACCAAACATGCAAGAGAAACCATATTCCAGGGACCCCTGGGTGGCTCAGTCGGTTAAGCGTCCAACTTCAGCTCAGGTCATGATCTCAGGGTTTGTGAGTTCGAGCCCTGGGTTGGGCTCTGTGCTAACAGCTCAGAGCCTGGAGCCTGCTTTGGGTTCTGTCTGTCTGTCTCTCTCTCTCTCTCTCTGCCCTTCCTCTGCTTATGTGTGCTCTCCCTCCCTCCCTCCCTCCCTCCCTCTCTCTCTCTCAAAATAAACAAACAAAAACACTTCAAAAAAAAAAAAAAAAAAAAAAAAGGTTTAAGGGGCACGCCTGAGTGGCTCAGTCGGTTAAGCAACAGACAGGCTCAGGCTTGGGTCATGATCTCGCAGTCGCATCGGGTTCTGTGCTGACAGCTCAGAGCCTGGAGCCTGCTTTGGATTCTCTCTCTCTCTCTCTCTCTCTCTCTGCCCCTCCCCCACTCATGCTCGCTCACTCTCTCTCTCTCTCTCTCTCTCAAAACTAAACAAAAAAATCATTGAAGAAAAAAAAGATTTACATGACTGTCAGATAATGAAAATATTTGGAAACATTTCAATAACTCTTCACTATTTAGTCATATGGCAAAGTTAATTCTCTTTCCATAAAAATAAATCCAATTATTAACTAAAATGAATACTTAAGAATACTTATGTGCTCTTTATATTCGAAGAATATAGAAGAATTCACACTGCTTGCCCCCAACGCCCCACCCCACTGGCAGTTAGACCAATATTTTTATTCAGGAGGAAATTTTTAAACAAATAAAAAATGAAGAGCAGATTGGGAGTGAGTTGAGGGAAATAAAGTATTATAAACCCATAGAAAAGTGCATTGTAAAATATTTCAGAGATATTATTCTGGAATTTGTATCTCTGTATACAAAATATATTTTAAAAAAATAAAAGTAGTGCAAAGTCTACTTTATAAAAAACACATATCCAATTGTATCTAGGCCACTCACTAATGTAAGGAGAAAAATGGCCCCTCAAAGGTATTCACACTCTAACCCCGGGAACATGTAACATGTAACATCTCTTACATGGCAAAAGGGGTTTTACAGATATGATTAAGATGGGGAGATTATTCTGGAATATCTGGGCCAAGTCTAACCATCTGAGTACCTAAAAGAGAAAAATCTTTCCCCACTGTGGGCAGAGAGAGATGTAGTGACAGAAGAAGGGCCAGAAATGGCATCATGAGAAGGATTTTCCAGATAAACACACTGAGGTGCAAAATTACCAAGTAACACCTGAGATTCAAGCCCAAGTTGGCTGACTCCATAGTCCAGGCACCTAAGCACTATGGTCTTAACTGTTTTCCAGAAGACTAAATAGCAGTGTGATGGAAAGAGAATGAGTTTTGGAGTTAGAAAGATCTACCCACCTCTGTGTTCTGCTACTTACAGCCTTTGTGACCTGAATCCTAGCACACGGTAGTCACCAAACAAATGTTAGTTCCCTCCTTCACTTTCTGCTACAAGTCTAGAGACCTATTCAAATTCAAAGCAAATCCTATGTAGAAGAGACTTCAGATACAAACTGAATACTAGTCTCACACTCTTGAATTTCCATTTCTCTTTCCTCTCATTCCACATATTCCTTCTAAGGAATCAGCTAAGACAACCTATGGTACCACAAAACTGTCTCTATATTCTAAGCTTTCATTATTACATCAACAAAAATAGACTGTCATTTTACTGTAAGAACATTACTAGAAAGTAAGGAGAAAAAAAAGTTTAAAGAAATGAAGCATGAGGTATAGGTAAAACAAAGGGACTTCAAATAATCTTAGCCATAGTACCTCAAAGAAACAGCTTATTACACACATCTTCTAGTTCATCTCTTTGGCTCAACTTTGTTACCATGTTGCCTTGTTAATATACTTAAAAAGTGGTCACTACCCATATACTAATATGCTTTAAGTGAATATTCTTTATCACCTACAAATCAACTTTATCACCTGTTCTAGACATTGAACGTGGTCTTAACAAAGGCTTTGTCCTCAAAGGTGCACAGCCTCCGCACTAGCTGGCCATTTAAATGTCTATGCTCCAGTTCTCTTGATTTTAAATCTCTGGGGATTTTCAAGCATACCTACAAAATGATCCAATTTCACACATTCTCTCAAGATTCATTTAGCTTCCTGCCCCTGCAATACCACCATCATCATTGCTCAGAGAATTTTCTTTTTTGACAATGGTTTCCAAAATGCCAACAACTCCTATTTCAAATAGAAAAATACTCCACATGAGAGCAAAAAAAAGTGTCTACCACCAGCAAAAGGTGGCTTAAACTCTCACATCCTTGAACAAATATTTATTAAATGAAAAGTCTTTTAAGTGAAAAAAGTTATTTATTAAATATATTGTCTTCACTGATTTCATGTGTTGTTAAAAACACATGCTTGATTCCTAGTTTAACTAATACCATGCACCATAACCAATAACTGGCATGTGCAAGAAGGATAACAATGACACTTCTTGCAAATGTGACCACCAAATCCCAAAGATAATCATTTCTTGAGGTATCAGCAACTATCCACTGTTAGGCAGTGCTACACTTAATTATTCACTCAAAACACATTTATATCCACTCACAATGGACTACCCACTGCAAACACAGTCCTTTTTCTATAATTTATTAGAAAAGAGGAAAAGTAATTCAATGACTATGATATAATAAAATGTAGTTATTAAGAGTGCAAATTCAGGGGCGCCTGGGTGGCTTGGTCGGTTAAGCGTCCGACTTCGGGACTTCGGCTCAGGTCATGATCTCACGGTCCGTGAGTTCAAGCCCCGCGTCGGGCTCTGTGCTGACCGCTCAGAGCCTGCAGCTTGTTTCAGATTCTGTGTCTCCTTCTGTCTCTGCCCCTCCCCTGTTCATGCTCTGTCTCTCTCTGTCTCAAAAATAAATAAACATTGAAAAAAAAATTAAAAAAAAAAAAGTACAAATTCTAGAATATGACTGTCTAGGTTTAAATCCTGGCTCCCCACTAAAAACTTTGAGCATACAACTTCAGTCTTCATTTTTTTCATCTGTAAAAATGATAAAATAATAACTATCTCATAAGGCTGTCATGGGGGCTGAATTAGATAATGCATATATAATGTAGCATACTAACACCACAGTGAGCATCCAGTATATGTTGGCTATGGAGTATTAATGTTGTAAGAGTTACAGTAGAAGTATGCAATAAGGGTTGTGAGAGCAGAGGAAAACCTAACCCAGTTTTCGGCTGGTTGGAAACCTGACATATACCTGGATTAAGAACTAGTAGGACTTAGGAGCACATCTGGCTGACTCAGTCAGTGAAGCATCTGACTCTCGATCTCAGGGTTGTGAGTTTGAGCCCCACGCTGGGTATAGAGATTACTTAAAAAAAAAAAATCCTAAACAAAAAATAGTAGAACTTAACAAGAGAAAAGTGGGTAGGGCTTTCTAGGCAAAGAGAACAATATATCCTAGAATATTTAAAAAAAAAAAAAAAAAAAAAAACAATAAGGAACTAACTTCAATTTGATACAACCAAAGGTGTTCCCCAAGAAAGACTACCAGGATATAAAAACTGATAAAACCTCACAAAGGGACTTCTATGACACACCTAGAAATCTAGACTGCATAGTAAATGCAGTGGGGAAGCGCTGACAAATATTAAGGACTTTAAAATAGATTTGTGTGTTGGACTGTTGTACTATTATGGAAGATGGGTTAGAGGTGTGCCTGAAAGTGGAGATACCCATTTGGAGACGAATAATTAAGGAAAATATAATAAAGACATGAAACAGTGCCCCGACAATGAAGACAGAGAGAAGGAGAGAGATTTCGAAGATCTTTGGAAGAGAATAATGACAGGATTAGGTAACTGATTATATTTGAGAGCTGAGGGAGAGTAAGGAAATTAGAAGGACTCCCCACCACCAGCACCAGGTCTCTCTGGTCTTATAAAATTCACTTCTGATTTCTATAAACCTTCCTAACCTTTAGTTTGGAAATGGAATTTAACCATAGCCTTCAACCTGCAAAAATTCTAACATGAGGCTTCAATTTATTCTAAAATGGATCCTAGCTGGGGTGCCTGGGTGGCTCAGTTGGTTAAGCATCCGACTTTGGCTCAGGTCAGGATCTCACAGTTTGTGAGTTCAAGCCCTGTGTCAGGCTCTGTGCTAACAGCTCAGAGCCTGGAGCCTGCTTCAGATTCTGTGTCTCCTCCTTTCTCTGCCCCTCCCCTGCTCATGCTCTGTCTCTCTCTCTGAACAATAAATGTTAAAAAAAATTTTTTAAATGGATCCTAGGATTGCAAATTTTTCTGTCTCATTATGAGGTCTGCATCCTATATCTGCTTCCAGAGCAGGTATCTCTGTGAAGATTCAGTGTACACACCTACCTTCTTGCACCTTCTCTAACAAATCCCCAGTGGGGTACCGCCCACTTGTCATCAAGCAGATGAACAGACCCTTCCTGGTAAATTCTGTATTCACAAATCCTATGGCTGATTTAAGACTTAAGTCAGCTTAGACCAATCATTAAAGAGAAATCAACCTGTGGTAATAAAGTTCAGTACCACAGAAATACTTCTGGAGTCGACCAGTGTAGACGGGAACTTTAAAGCTTTCCAAAGTTAAATAAGTAACAGATAATAATCATGAGAATGTATTACTTACAATAGCCACAGTAATAGATACCGCCCTAAAATCAGTGACTTAACAAAGAAGTGTATCTGTTATTCATACAAAGTCTAATGGAGGGGGGAGGCTAAGTCACCAGCCAGAACTTAATTACCCCAATCCATTTAGAAACAAGGAAAGCTGGAAAAGGTAGTCCAGGGCTAGGCAGTGCTGCATAGCAACAACTCTGTGAAAGAGGAATGTTAATCTTTGATGAACACCTAGCTATCTCCACTACAAAATTCATACTTAACAGAAAAAAATTTTGTGCTGATAAAAACATCAATTAATTCTTTCAGCTCTTGGTCAAAAGGAATTATGTGTGATGTGTGATGAAATAGACTGTTCATATACACACCTGAGAAGCAAATTTTTCACCAATAAACACCATTATGGTTATACTGTTATCTAGCTATATTGTTCAGGATATCCTTTTTTCCCAGCTTTAACATCCTAGAAGCCTAGCTGCAGAATGCATAAAACTGCTAAGTTATTTTTCCCTTACAGCTGAACATAAACTTAGTTGGGGGGAAAAAAAAACTGCTAAAGAACATAAAGAATTCTATCTTCCTCCTGTGCCTAAAAGAGCATTTAACCAGAACCTCTGTTTAGCAGAACCTACCAAATTACGTGTGTGTAATGTAAGAAGGTTAAATTTTTATAATCTATAAACTGTTTGAAAGTTCTTAACTCTAAATGTCTTTAAAAAGCATTTAGCTAGCACTATGTGATATGGAAAATACAAATTGGAGCTTTTTGACATGTGTATATAATGTACATCTAATACATGTTCATAATACATAAACTATATAAAATTCATCCATTCTTAGCCTAATTTATACTATCTAGTTGCTTATAGTTTGGGGGGGGGGGACGGTAACAGTTCTAGAGAGAAAATAGGTGAAATAATATTCTATCACTTTTAGACCTAAACCTGTTCTTAACTTTTCCCTTTCTATAATTCTACTTCTAATCCTATTTCTAGAACTTCCCATCACACAATCTAACAAAACTTATCTCTCTTTCATAACACAACACGGTACGAAATCTGCAATAATTCACTAAGCTAAGATAAAGAGGAACAGAATCTTCACCAACCACAATATGTCATTTACAGAGCTAATCTCTTTTCTTTATCTTCCTAAACTACACTCACATTTCCAAAATTCCCTTGGAGGTGATATAGGAATATATACAAAAAAGGAAATTTGTTCTAGTTAAATCTAACATATAAAACAAAGATTGCGCAAGAGTTAAAAACATCTGAAGAATGAAACAAAATCAGATGGTGAGAAACTCACGGAGACAAAGTTGTCAATGGGAGCAAGAAATGTTCAATGAAAGAAAAACAGATCTGTAATTTTGGGGAAAAAAATGACAAGACATTAATAGATTTAGTAGAAAAAAGTTTTCTAAGCTAAAATACGAAGTAGCATTCCTCACAATTATGAATGGATTCAAACAGTACTGATCTTCTTCTCCCCTTTTTCTTTGCCTTCTCTTCTTTCTCCCTTTTTGCCCTTTTTACTGCTACTCTATTATTTCCCATCCTTTCCCCCCTATATCACAAGTTATAGTCACTTCTAGTACAACTGTTCACATTATAAACTGTTTAGAATAAGAGAAACAATAAGAGAAGCCTTCTCCAGCTGGTCTCTCAAGAGAACAATGGTCCTGAGACTAAACCAATTTAGAGAGCTGACCATCAGTGAGATGAGCAAAGACAGATCTACATGATGTACAGCAGTCAGTTGAGTAAGTCAGGCACCCTGAGAGCTTACTTTACCCTTACTTTTTTACCCTTACTTTACCTCCTGTTGTCAAATCCCAGTAATTTGGCTCCTAAATATTTCCAAATCTATCCTGCCTCTCCACCTCCAGCAGAAGTGTCCTCTTTCAGGGGCGCCTGGGTGGCTCTGTTGGTTAAGCGTCTGACTTCAGCTCAGGTCATGATCACACAGTCTGTGAGTTTGAGCCCTGCGTCCGGGTCTGTGCAGACAGCTCAGAGCCTGGAGCCTGCTTTGGATTCTGTGTCTCCCACTCACTCTGCCCCTCCCCTACTCATGCTCTGTCTCTCTCTCTAAATAAATGTTAAAAAAAAATCTAAAAACAAAAGAAAACAAAAAAGAACTGTCCTCTTTCATATCTCCATCATATATCACCTGGATTACCAGAAGACTCTCCTAACTACAGCCCTGGTCTCTAGCATCAATCCCTCAGACTGTAAGGCTGGGGGGTGCCCAACCAAATCTGATTACACTGTGTCACTGCTTAAAATCCCTCTGTCACTCCCTACTACCTTCAGGATTAAATCCAAATCAAAGGAAAACATACAATGTCTTTGAAGCTCTGACCCTTGCCATCTCTCAAGTCTCCTCTACCGACTCACTTCCAATAAGCCTTATGCTCCAGACATTGTAAACCACTTCAAATCAGTTTCTTGACTATGCCCTGCCTCTCTTTTACAAATGAGAGTTAAAGTCTGGGATAGAAAGACTTGGGAGTTTTCGTATTTTTGCTTGGAATATCTTCCTCTTCCCAATGAACATCTACTCATCCTTTGAGTCTCAGCCTAGGTGTCATCTCCCCCAAACTGGATAAGGTGCTCCTGTTCAATGAATATATCCATGATACACTGTGCACGTGGTCTCCCAGCACTTATCATGCAATATTGTAACTGTGGTTTATCATGTTCCTTATAGTGACTTCCTAAAGGGTTAGCTGAGAATGGTTAAGAGTGTTTTAACACCCAGAAATAGATATCTGCATTTCATCAGGTGACTAGAGAATACGACAGTATCTGTAGTCTCTAGAATCTTTAACATCTAGGAGTAAAATTTCTACATAATTAAAAAGGATAAAATGTGTTACACCCTCAAAACAATACCAAAGAGACAGCAAACTACTCACTTGATTACTCTGACATATTTTTTACTATGGTCATGATGTTCCAAAAACACTTTTACTGTGTTTTTTCAAGACACTTCACATTTCAGTGTGCTCATGTGATTACAGTTGGCCTTCAGTTGTCTGCCTCTGAAAGGAATGAATTATAGAAATTTCTATCCAAAATATTCTCTACATCACTTACCATTCAGCTCTGTTAAACACACTGGAAATATACAAACACTTTCAAAGTAAAGTCGTAATTTTTAAAGCAAAATATTCTTTATACTAAAAAATAATTACAATTTCAAGATGACATATTACAATATTCTTCTGGTTTCTAATCAAAACAGATGTGCTCTTAGTCTAAAAGAAAGATGAGTCAAGGGGCGCCTGGGTGGCTCAGTTGGTTAAGCGACTGACTTCAGCTCAGGTCATGATCTCGCAGTTTGTGAGTTCAAGCCCCATGTTGAGAGTCCCTCTCTGTCTCTGCCTCTCCCCCGCTCATGTTCTGTCTCTTTCTCTTTCTCTCTCTCAAAAATAAATTAACATTAAAAAAATGTTTTTAATAAACAAATAAAAGATGAGTTGCAATCATACGCAAATACTGTAAGTTTTCTCCTAGTTAAAAAAATAAATAAATAAGCAAAATTGCACATATGTTTAAAAATTACAATTGATTTTGAAAATAAGGGCACTACTACCTAAGCAAACTTTTTTCTTCTAGATCTTCAAATTTCACCTTGAAAGCAAGCACTACTAACTGAACACAGTATTTTATTCCCCAACATTTCATTCAGTCACCCAACTAATATTTTTAAATACTACTATGTATAAAACATTGTGTTGGGTTAGAAGCTAAGGCTGATATGGTGAACAAGACAGACATGGTGTCTGCTCTCTGGGAGTTTATAATCTAGCAGGGCAGACAGACCATAAACAAATAAAGAAATTGAAAATTTTAATAAGCATAACTGGAAAATATTAAAGATGATATGAAAAAGAAAGAAAAGAACCTACTTAAGACATGGGGCAAGAAAGAGCTCTCTAAGGAGGCAAATTTGAAGCTAAGAGGCAAAGTGGAAGTCATACAAAGAGTGTGTGCATTTGAAAAGCAATGGAAAGCAGAGGAGCACTCTAAATTGACACTTCAAAATGGGATTAACCTGATAAGATTTGCTGAGTTCTCAGATATAATATGAATAAGACAAATAAATAAATACATATTTTGATTTATTAATAGAGTAAAAAATTGATCCCAGACAACTGTAAGGACAATCACAGAGTAATTTGCACAAATTAGTTCCCTCACATTCACCCATGGTAATCAGTATCTTGCCAATAACCAATAATTTGGTGTTTTATTTCTGCTGCTACACCTTAGTTTCAGACTCTCTAAAAATGTTTTTTTGCTGAGGAAATTGCTGCCGATTCATCACCTTCCCTCTCCATCCCTGGGCTTCTAGATAAATAATGAAGGCACTTAAAAGTCCTTCGGGCATTTTTTTGACTTCCCAGTAGACAAGGAAGAGAATGTCTCAAATGGAAAAAAAAAAAAAAAAAAAAAAAGTTAAGATTTCATCCAAGAATGCTATGATAATATTAAGGTTCAGAAACTATTGTCTAGGGGCGCCTGCATGGCGGTTAAACGACTGACTTCGGCTCAGGTCATCATGTCACAGTTCGTGGGTTTGAGCCTCACACTGGGCTCTGTGCTAACAGTTCAGAGCCTGGAGCCTGCTCTCTGGATTCTGTGTCTCCCTCTCTCTCTGCCCCTCCCCTGCTCATGCTCTGTGCCTCTCTGTCTCTCAAAAATAAATAAATGTTAAAAAAAAATAATAAACTATTGTCTATAATCAGTTAATAACGACTTTTTTTGGCACACTTATTTATGCCAGGACATTTAATCTACATTGATCATAACAATCCTTCAAGGTAGGTGTTATTATTTGGATAATACAGATGAGGAAACATGGGCTCAGAGAGTTTAACAACATAAGCAAGACCTTACAGTTATTAATTAGTAAAATAAGGTTTCAAGTCAAAATCCAGCTGGCCCCTCACACTTGCCTCCATTACCTCTCTCTTCGTCACACAGCATAATCAGTTCTTTATCAATATATACTCAATGACAATATAGTCAACAAGGAGATATTATTTAATTATCCTAGTTGCTTTAAAATACAGATTATATATAAAGAATTTATTAGGTACTTTCTCATAAATGCCAATCAATTTTTTAGAATGCATTTGCAATTCTTAAAACTGATAGATTTTTCATTCTTGACAATGGTCGTGGTTATTCACATAATCATAATAATGATTTTTGTTTAAAAGTCTTCATGATTAAATTGCATTTTTATTTCACATGCCATGTTCTTAAATTTTCATTTAGCTATAAGAAGAAAATATGGTAGTCTTTTAAATATCAGGATGAGAAAGATCATTCTAAGTACATCACAAACTCAAAAGACATAAAACAAAAAGTGAAAAATTAAAATGCATTTTTTAAAAATCCTGACCAGTAAAAAAAAAAAAAGGCATAAAAAAGGTCATAAAACAAATGACAATAAAAAGAGCTTCTACAATTCACTAAAAATGACCAAAAGAAAAACAAAAAACTAAACAAATGCAAAAGGCTCTCAGCCTCACTGATAATAAGAAAATTTCAATTAAATCTACGATGGCATATCTTTCACCAAAGTATTGGCTAAGAGTATCACACACTGAATTGGAAAGGATATGGGAGCCTCCCTAGTTTAGGTGACTTATGCATACTTATTGTATGAAAATAAATTTGGCAATATTTATTAAAATTTAAAATATACTGACTTTTTGACCCAACAATGCATTTCTAGGAATTTATTCCAGAGATATATTCAAATATGTAAGAAATGATATATGCACAAAGATATTTATTGCAGTGTTGTTTCTAATGGCAAAATTAGAATCAACCTAAATATCCATAAATATGGTTCTAGATAAAGAAATTACAGAACATTCATAAAATGAGATATTACACAGTCATTAAAATGAATGAGGAAGCTATATATTAATGGGTGTGGAACTGATCTCCTAAAAAGTAAACTGCTGGGCACATTTATGTTTTTTATGTGTACACATATACATCCATACATCTGTGTGCACACACACACATTATAGATGCACACAATATGTGATATATACACATATCTACTTTTACACATAGAGTATTTCTGGAATAGTATACAATACAGTGGCAAAAGTAGTTGCCTCTGGCTTGGAGAAAAAGTAGCTAAGAAATTTTGTACCATAGGTATATATTATCTATGCATAAAAAAGCTTATAAATTGGCTTTGAAAAATACTCTTAAAATTGAATTATTAAAAAAATTTAGAACTGCTCATCTATGTTTTAAATATAAGCTAAATTATTACTCTGATCTATCATGAAATCTTTACTCACTGTCTTCTTTTATTTGGGAAGCAAATAAAAGACATTTGACATTAATAAAAAATCCAAACTGAGAATACAAAGATAATTTACACAGCAAAAAAACATTATTTCTAATTTGTTATTAAAAAAAAAATCCTTATCTGAAAGACTATGATATGCACATAGTAGAAACTCAATAAATATTTACTGAATGAATACTTACTTTTCTATTGATTTCAGTGGTTTTGCTTATCTCATACATTTTTTTAATACCACATCAAAAAAAAAAATCACTCAAAAATATAAACCTAATAAATTATGCCTTTCTTTCCAAAAAATTATTCTTCATTTTCCCAACAAAATTTATAAACTGCCTCATTAACATTACAAGTCATATCAACATTACTTATTAGTTACCTAATATGTGCAGGTGTTAAGTATGCTGCAAAACACAAACTCCAAAGAAGGGTACATTATTATTCTTGCCCTCAAGAAGTTTACAATCTTGAAAGATGAGGCTTAAAAACATTAATAAGTAAAAGAACACTATAGATTTTACCTATAGATTGAGTTATCAAAACTAAAACTGTATGTGGATTTCTGGTAAGGATAAAAAAAAAGCAATTACTGATCTATTGAGGGATCTGCTGAGATACAGATGCTTCAAAATTTTAGTATCTCAATCAGACGTAAAATAAAATTACTTGATGGTGACAGAAGACTTCCAAATAAATGGATATTCAACAAGGCTTTGAAGAAATTGCTAATAAATATAAATAGTCCTTAATTAATCTCTTCATAAAAAGAGAGATTACTATAGTGGTCTCAATGTCTTTTGATCACTCACCTCTCCCATTAAAAATATCTCAGGCATGAACTTCTAAATACGTGCATATGTATTTACAAATTATATGGGTCTTAATATTGTCAATCTATATATTAAATATCAGTAATACTTAATTTCTTTTTCAAAGAAAGATAGAACTTGAAATATAAGTTTTAATATTCTCTTCCTGTACTCCAACATATCATCCTGTGATGTACTTCGTACGCACATCCCCCTTGGTATGAATTCTTAATATGAAAATATTTTCATCCAATGGTTTCAATTTTTCACACATCAAACTTTAACGTAATTGTTACAAGGCAGCAGACATCAACTTGATTTTCAGTTTATTTCTCTCTGTCCATGACCTTCTCTCAAAATAAATGTTAACATGCAATTAAATGGACATCTCTAATTAAATGGACATCACTAAAGAGAAACAAAGGACAGTGTAGTCTTGACCAGATAAATGACCCCTAAAACTTAATGAGAAATAGTAATCATTGAAGAATACTAATATCACTTTTTCTTATATATAGTATTTGTAACTTAATACCCAATATTGATAATATATTACTTAATACATTATAAACTTATTTAAAACAATTTTTCTTTCATTATAATTCTATTATAAAATCTAATGTTTTCCTCATTTTCCTTGCCTAGTCTTAACTTATTTAAAAAGCCAAAAACATTTTTATAGAACATTTAAAATTAAATTTGTAATTATATTATGCTTTAACTCCAAAAAACTTCTTGTTAAAATGAATATAAAAATAATTCTGAAGCCATGTAGGCCATTTTGAGGTATAACTCCTTCCAAGACTAAGTTAGGCAGA
Source organism: Leopardus geoffroyi (assembly GCF_018350155.1). Lineage (NCBI taxonomy): Eukaryota > Metazoa > Chordata > Mammalia > Carnivora > Felidae > Leopardus > Leopardus geoffroyi. The sequence goes on from NC_059338.1 coordinate 104,733,431, forward strand.
AATGCAAATAGATATTTAAAATAAATATGAAGATTTTTCGTCAATGTAATCTCTCTGACTGTATGAATGTATGTTTAGAGAATGTTTCTACCTAAACTGTGTGAATATGAATGCATGAACATTCTATGTATTTGCATAGTATACAGGCTTACACAGAAAGGTAATGTATGTAATGTAATGTACCTACCTGAAAAAGCCTTTCGCAACATTTTCCTAATGTAACCTATTGTTCAATCTGAGTAATTCTTAATTCAGTATTGAAAAATTCATTTACATCTCTATATACTAGAACAATAAGTGGATTTGGAACTACAGTGAACTAGCCAGTAGATACTATGATTTAGCATACTACAAAGAAATAAAAACACATTGTACATTTAAATATATGGGTCAAAGAAATAAAATTATGTTTTATTTGACATCACTTTGGCAACACTAATTTTATCACAATTATAGTAGAAAATATAGATTCATATACTTAAATATCAAATTCTAAGTCATCAAAAAGCTAGGCATTGTTAGTATATATAGTAAAGCAAAGTGAGTATTATGCTCCAAAAGCTTTTAAAAATAATGCTTTATTCTAGCATTAGTTAAAATAAGCTACTTAAATCTCATAACCATTTTTCATTTACCTAGCCTACTAATAAATCATATTCCCAAACAAGTCTCCAAACCCACAAATTAGCTTTGAAGAAGCAACTCTTCTTTATTCCAGTTAGTATGTCAGAAATATTTGTTCTTAGTCCTTCAATTTTTCTCAAACATGTAGAGATATTTGATATATTTTTACCATAATTTACAGTATTTTCATTAAAATATGAAAATATATATGTATAGACAGAATTATATCTGTATAAGTGTATTAAAGAATACTGAATTCAACAACCTGTTTTAAAATTCACATGATTAGAGGTCAGTGTATTGCATCCTTCATAGAGGAACTCTACTCTTTCAATTTTGTGTTTCTGTGGAGAATATGGGAAAAATATATTTGATAACATGAAAAAGAACAGTCCCACCGCTGGCATATAAACTGTCCAAGTTAATCTCTTAGTGAATAATTCATTTCAAGTAAAAAGAAAAAAGTTGAGTTGGAAAAACATAAAAAGGTTAAGCATCTTCTGCACAATCTCTTTCACACAGTATCTGAGAAATCAAATAACCATAAAACATTTAACAGCTAACCTGTAGAAACAAATCTCTTTGCTAGACTGACAAAAGGCGTCTCAAAGCTGTATCTCTGTCTGGACAGTTCCCTGGTGCTGAAGTTACACAGCGCTAAACCGCCGCCTGGGTGCTGCTTTTACTCTCTCACCCTCGGCAAAATCCCGGCTGCCTACACTATGAACACGAGTAGCAGAACTTCACAAGGTAGGAAGCATCCCAAACTGCAGTAATGGTAGGAACTGGAGCCTCTTCAGAGTCTCTTCAGGATTAAACAGATTTACTAGTTGCAAACAGGAAGAGCAGCAGAGTGCAGGGTGTTAGAACCCGCCGAGGGGGAGGGGCTGGAAGATGGCGGCGGCCGCACACCCACCCGAGACTTGCCAGAGTTTAGGCCCCTTGCCTGCACAGCCGCCCCCCTGCCCGCAGCGACCGCGGGCAGCTCTGCTCGTCTCCGCGTCGGAGGCAGGGCCGCCCTGCGGAAGCGCGGGACGAGGGGCCCCTGCTGCGCCCGCATGCCCGGCGGCGCGCCTTCGCCCGGGTCCCGGCCAGGGAGCACCTGTGCACGGCCATATTGGATTCATTGCCCCAGTCACTGCCACCGCGCGGGGGCGGCTGGAAAGGAGAGGGGACGCGCGGAGCCTGGGTTCAGCTTCAGCCCCGCGGGGACCCTGAAGCCCAACCGGCCCGCAGGGGAAGCCGTAAGGACGCCCGGGAAAATTACAACGCCTAAAGGCTCGGCACCCTCATCTCGGCCGGCCTCGGCACCTTCCCTTCCCGACACACACCCCCGCGCTCTGACACCCAGAAAGCAGCCCCGGCGGCCGGCGCCGGCCGCAGCCCTCGTGGCCCAGGCGCCGCCGGCTGGAGGGAGGGCGGCGATCCGGGGCGCGCAGGCGGCCGCAGGGCAGCGGCCGTGGGGGCGGAGGGGAGGGAGGGAGGCGGGAAGATGGAGCCGGGTCCTTACTTGAGCACCGACTGCTCCTTCTCCTCTTCTTTCTTCTGCCGATCCATGACGGCCAGGATGATTTTCCTCTCCTCCTCCGTGAGGTGGCTGAGGTCGGGCATCTCGGGCTGCAGGGGCGGCTGAGAGGCCGCCGGGGTGGGAGCCGGGCGGCCCCGCGGCCCGACAGGAGCCGACATGTTTGGTGGAGCCTAACCACCCTAGGGAAGCAGGGAGGCAACTCCACTGGCGGCGGCGGCGGCACCCGCGCGGGCGGCTGGGGCAGCCTCCGGCGCTGGGACAAATACATACAAATCAACGGCCTTCAATCCGAGGCGACAGCCCCCCTCCCCCAAGAAAGAAAGAGCGGAGGGGGAGGGGAGGGCGAGCGCGGCGGGGAGTGAGGGCTGAGGAGTGCGCTCCGGGAAATGTTTCTTCTTCCCGGGGGCGAAGGGCTGGCAAGTGAGCGGTTTGGCAGAGAGGAGCGGGAGGCCGGGCCGGGACGCGGAGTGCGCGGAGCGGCGGGGGAGGGTGGTGGAGTAAGGTGGCGGGGACGGCTAAGGGTGGGGTGACTGGAGGGAGCGGGCGGGAGGGCGGCGCGCCGGCCGGGGCGCGAGTGTGTCCGGCGGGGGCGGGGGCGCGCGCCGCCGCGGAGGGGAAGGGGTAAGCCGCGAACCAGCCCCCTGGGGGAGTCCCGGGAACTCGCTTCGAGCGCGGGGAGGCAGCGTCCCGCCAGTCGGAGGGACGCCGGGGCGGGAGCAGAGAGGGGAGTGAGGACGCAGGGGCTAATTTCCCAGAGAAGCAGCTCAGCTGTCCCGCCGGCTGACGCGTCACTGGGCTTCCAGACGCCGCGGAGGGAGGACCCCTCCAGAAACGACCAGGGAAGGGCGGCGGGGCCGAGGGCGGCCGCCGGAGACAGCTCCGGGCTAAAGCGGAGAAGCGAAAGCTAGGAAGGGATGACTAGGGCTAGCGGCGGAGATTCCCGGGGCCACGGCCCACCGGCTGCCAACGCCCGGATCCGAGCGAGCTTCGACGCGTAGCAGGGTCGGGCGCTGGTGCTTCCTCATCACGCGCCCGCCCGCAGACCCTCAGCGGCCGCCGCCCCTTGGGTCGGTGGAGAAGGCGCCGGGGGCCCGCTCCCTACGCCGCTGCTGCCGCCGCCGCCGCTCGGTGCCGCCGCCCGCGCCTCCTCCGCCCCTCCACCTCCCGGGCTCCTCCCGCGGGGGCCGCGTCACCTCCTGGCCGCCCAGGCCCGGGCCAGGCGAGCACCCCTCCCGAGCGCGACCTGTGGGCTGGGGGCGGGTGGGAAGAGGAGGAGTAGAGAGCGAGTTTTCAAGGGGGGGAGGGGTGTATAGAACGCTGGCCTGCGGGGGGGGGGGGGCGCCCAAGGAGTCGAGAGTAGGGGACAAGAGCGTGAGCTGTGCTGGATGGGGGCGCCCTGTGGGTCAGGTCTGGAGGTAAAGGAGTGGGAGCCTGGGGGCGGGGAGGAGTGTGGGAGGAGTGTCAGGTCCGGAGATGGGCTGTGACCGGGAAGTGGGGGCGCCTAAGGTTTTGGAAAGGAAGGAACAGTGTGGAAGGAGGAGGATGCCCAGGTGTCGGGCTCAGAGGTGAAAGAGTGCGTGGAGGGGCTCCCCAGGTGTCGTGGGTGGGGTCCTTCAAGGAGGGAGAGCGTTGAGTTGGAGAGGTTCCCCAGGGTGCAAGGTGTGGGAACCCCCCGCCCCTGGCCAGGGTTACTTGAGGGGAGGGAGAGGGAGCTATGAGTGAGTGGGGAGTGCAGGTGATTTAGAGGACCTGGGACCCTATGCTGGAGGTGGAGGTTGGGGGGAGGATGAGGAAGTTCTGGAAAACTGAGGGCTGATGGCAAAGAATGCGTGGAGAGGCCCTGAGGGGACAATGTGGGAGAGCGCAGAGCGGTAGGGAGGTGAGACTGGGGGAATTAGGGTTTATCTGGGAAAGGTGTGAGGATGAAGAGGCGCCGGGAAGCTGTGAGGGTGCTAGGATCATCAGGAGAGATCCTAGGTGAGATGATCCCAGGTGAGAATGAGCTTGGGCCAAGGGCTTAGGCGGGAGCTTGGCCCTTTCCGGGGGAGCCTGGTCTAGAGAGAAGAGGCCGAGAAGTGAGGGGATCGGGTTAGCGTCTGAGTCTGGGTTTAGAGGCACAGAGACGGATTCGGTACTGAAAACCAGCTGCAGGAGAATGGCCGGGGCTGCCACCGCCTTCTGTGGACCAAGCTGAGCTCGGCCCGGAGGACTGTCCGGGTGGGGGCAGAGCAGGGAGCGGGCTGGGAGGCGTAAGGAGAAGGCCAGAGTGGTCCTGGCTGGGGAGCGCCTTCTGGGCGCTCTCCGCTAGAGCGGTGGATGACCGAGTTGGGGAGTGTGTGTGAGCGCGTGTACATGTATATGTACACACCCCTGCCTCGCCTCCCACACTCATAGTGTTTGGTACCAGGCCGGATTATGGTAAGATGAGTAGTGTAAGGCCTTTGGGGTTTGTATTATATTTACCTTCTTGGTGTGTAGTAAGCTCTCTCCCCCCTCCCTCTGTTCCCCAGGTACCATATGACTAACTCCCAATTTAAGAGAGCTAGGGACAGACAAAGCAGCCCTAGAAGTCTCGTGTGATTTCTAAGCTTAAATATCTGTTTCTTTTCTCCCATGCTTTGTAATTGGGAAGAGGGAATAAGGAAAAGTTTACTTAAGTGCTGTTTGTTTGTTTTTAACTCACTTGCTTCAAACAAAGCTAGCATACTCCAGATAATTCCATTTCTTTTTAGAGCTGAGCAAACTAGAAGAGATCATATGCATCCCAATTTATTTAATTTTGTTTTAGAGCTAGAGAATTTTTATAAATCTCTAAGCTAACCTCATCATCCTATGGGAAACTAAGGACTTAAAAATCAGCCAGCTAGTAAATGGCAGCACTACAACTAGAACCTAGATATTTTTACTCCAATTTGAAATCGTGGTGGTTTTCAACCCTGGCTGCCCATTAAAATTATCTGGGTCACTTTTTAAAAATACCACCTGGGTCCAACCCTAGATCAAATGAATCAGTCTCTGGGGTTAGGACCCTGGTCATGGGTATATCTTGAAAACTCCCTAATGACTAATGTACAACAAAGATTGAGAATTACACCACGAGCATTGCAAAATAGAAAATGGGAGAACTTGGGAAGTGGAAGATGAGAAGAACACTTCTTTTATTTTACGTATTTTGAGTACATAATTGTGGGTGTCCAAATTAGACAATTTCCGGTACTTCCTTTACAGTAGAGCCACATTGTGGACCCTGCACTGTTTTCTACCAGTAAACATAGCATGCTGGGTGCCTGTGACTGTGTTCCCCTGCACCCCCACTGCCTGGCACCTGCCTAGAGGTAGTGCCTGCATATGAAACACAATGCAGATGAACTGGTATCTTTGAGACAGCTGACTTCTTACAGGATTGAAGCAGAAGTGAGGGATCTTACTGTTACTGTGTTTCATTTTTCATTCCTTTACTACAACTACACCTGTTTTTCCTATTAAAGGGAATCCTCAGGAAGTACCTTAAAATCATCTTCTACCTCGATTCATATGTCTTTTCAAAATAAAAATGTGTCAGACTGTATATCATATAGGTAAAATATATAGAGAATTTTAAATGGGCTAGTTTTCAAAGTAATAGACTCAATTTAATGTAAGATTGCTCTGCTCAGAACTATAGAAAGTAAAATAAGCTTCAAAAGATCTCTATCTTTTGATCTTACTACAGTCTGGATCTTAGAGGCATTTTGTTTGTTCTGGTTTACTATTTTACTTAAAATATTTATCACAAGGGTGCCTGGGTGGCTCAGTTGGTTAAGCTTCTGACTTCAGCTCAGGTCATGACCCCATGGCTTGTGAGGATCAGGTAATGATCTCAAGGCTCATGAGTTCGAGTCCTGCATCAGGCTCTGTGCTGACAGCTAGGATCCTGGAACCTGCTTCAGATTCTGTGTCTCCCTCTCTCTATGCCCCTCCCCGCTTGCTCTCTGTCTGTCTCTCCTCAAAAATAAATAATAAATGTTAAAAAATTTTGAGGGGGGGGCCTGGGTGGCTCAGTCGGTTAAGGCATTCCACTCTTGATTTCAGCTCAGGTCCTGATCTCATGGTCTGTGAGTTTGAGCCCCACATGGGGCTCCGCACTGCCAGGGAGCTTACCTACTTAGGATTCTCTCTTTCTCACCTTCTCTCTCTGCCCCTGCCCTGCTCTCTCTCTTTCTAAAAATAAATGAACTTTAAAAAAAAATTTTTTTTAAGTTTATCACATTTCACTGTGTCCTATTGCATAGGTTTTCCTTGGATGTGTCCCTCAAATATATGAATTTGAGGTTAGGTTGAAACTCCATTGTTCTTCTTAACTTTAGAAGTAACTGGGCATCTTCATCATTGAATTCTCAAGGTCCTATTGATAGGCTACACACTAATTCCAAAATGCAAGTCCTTTCTTCAATTCTTATAGGGACGCGAGTTTGTAAAGCCTGTAAGTCTGTGGACTTTCATTTTTACATGTAAGAGCTATTTGTAATCTACGAAATAAGGCATAGAGGCATATCTAAACTAAAGTCATAAACTAATCACACCACTAGAATTTACTGAGCAAATCAGTACTCCAGTAAGATATCTGGCTGTCTCAGATGTTTGGAGTCATTGCTGCTTTTCTTCTGCACAGGAATATACTTAGATGGTTAGCATTTCTATAGTTTCTCCTAACAGATCTCCCTACTTGCATCTTTGCGGCTCTAGAGTCTTTTCCCAACACAGCACAAAGAGCAAGCCTCCTAAAACAATCAGATCGTATCATTCTCCTGGTCAAAACTTTGTGGTGACTCTCCATTTTCACTAAGTCAAAGTGAAACTCTTTAATTGGCCTGCGAGTCCCACATGATCTATCTGACCTCATCCACTCCTTTCTTTCAGGCTTTCCTCTAGCTGTTCCTCTGCCTAGAACACTCTTCACTGAGATAGTCACTTGCTGACTCCCTCTGCTCCTTCAAATTTTGCTCAGTTATCCATCCTATTTAATACTCCAGCCTGCCCCACCTGCTCCCAGGTCACTCCAGTCTTCTTTACTGTACCCTATTTTTTTCTTTTTTCCATAGCACTGTCAGCTCTCTGACTACTTTTACTCCACATTCACTAATATCCCGACTTACTATTTTTATCATTAGTCACCAACTTCTATCTACTAGGACATGCACAGAGCAGAATTTTTACTCCTGTAGCCCAAATACCTAGAGCAGTACTTAGCACATAGTAGGTGTTCCAACAAACACTCGTTGAGTGAATTTCTGGACAGGGAATCTGTCATCGTTGGTTTAAGCGGGCAGGAGAAATGGAAAAGCATTCTCAAAACACGGAAACACGGGTGCAGAGAAGTAAAATCTAAACTTTGTCGAGGTATATAGGTTCCTTTGGGGTTCATCTCCTGCCTTTTCCCCAATCTAGTCTACCAACACATTCCCCTCTTCAGCCAAGACAACCTTCTTGCACTCCGCTGAATGTGTAGTCTCTCATTTCTGTGACTTTCTACTCCCTCTCCCATAACCTTCCTCTCAGTTGGTTTCTTCTTTGTCTTCACCATATGCTCACCCCTCCCTTTCTCCTCTTTCCAACTTTTTACCCTAGGCTCTCTTAGCACCATACAGACCTTGCTCACAGACAGCGCTTGTCACATGGCACGGTAGGCATTTATTTCCTTGCCTGTAGCCTCAACTAGACCAGGAATTCTGTAAGAGCAAGGAATATGCCTTTCACTCCAATTTCCCCACAGCCTACTAGACTGTCATATAGTGCAGGGACTCAATAAATATGTGCTCCACAATTAATGAATGGTCACAAAGTCATGAGAAAAATCACTGTTATTGGAGTACGAAGGGAGAGAGGCAGGAAATTAGAGCAAGAGATAAAGCCGGAGAAATAAGTTGTGGGAAGATGATGCTACAACCTTATATGTTGTGAAGAATTTGAACTTGTTCTATAGTCATTAGCCAGGCAGTGAAGGTTTTGTTTAAGCACAGAACTGACATGATCAGCTTTAATTTTCAGGAGAATATCCTGTCTTCAGTTCCTCATCCATATCCAAAACAGCTGCTAATAGAATTATAGAAAGGACACAGATGTGGAGTAGACACTGTAGCTTGGAAACACAGTAGAATTTTTACTCCCTGTCTTCAGAATTCATTTTTCTAGCTATTTTGCTCAGTAGATTATAACATCATGATAATGAGGCCAAGGTCGTGGTTTAAATCCCTGGGTGAGTCAGTCAGTGCAGTGGCCACAGCTGACTGTTAATGTTGCCAGTTGTCAAATGACAACACGGTATTTCTTGACCAGGAACTGTGTGGAAGAATATGACTGGTTCACCAAAAGTTAATCAGCATTATTGGAAAAGCAACACAAAGTGCTTAGCTATGGTTATGGGACCATACAGTCATTTTAAATTAAAATAACAGTATTATATTAGTGATAACAAAGGAGCACAGCATCAGAGAAAGAATACACTGTTTGTTCCTAGAAACGAAGCTAGAGATTAGTACAGTTTAATTATTGGGATTTGAGGCCAAGAAGTAATGAAAAATTTAGTGGATGTTAGTGTAGATAAGCTTTATTAATTACTTTTTGTGTATTTAGCCATGTAGGAGGTTATTTCTTAATTATTATGTCATAAAACCCATAGAGCCATTTATATTCAAAGGATCTGGGAAAATCATATTCTAATCATCTTTCATTTATAGTATTATAAAGTTATTTCTATTTTTGTTCCCTGCTAGCAGTCAGCGAGCACATCTCTAAAGTGAAACAGGACAATGTTAGAGGTTAGGACATAGAAGCACAACTGATGTTACTATTTCCTTAAATTATATCTTCACCTTAGTTACAACTCTGACCACTTATGGAAGTAAAAAAAAAAAAAGTGAATTTTATGAGATCAGAAATAAATTAAAAACTCCTAATGAACAAATGGATATAGGCATTAAGTAGCAATTAAATAGCAACAGCTGGTAACATCATAAAAGATAATCAGCCAGACATTATGTGCTTCCTGATGAAAGAACACAACACAACCTATGGAGTTTTCTTGGGGAAAAAAAAAAAAAAAAAGCCTGAATTTGAGCATCTTCTAGGTCCACCTATCAATTTGCAGGAAGCACTGAGAACAAAGAAACATATTAAACTACACCAGGGGATTACAATATATGGAACGAAAATTCAGGTGTTTCAGCAAATATACTACAAGGGAAAAATAAAGGGCTGGAGGGAGGATCTATACTTTAATTGAAACCTGAAAGACATCATCCGAGTACAGGGATCCATGGACCTCGTTTGGACCTTGATTTTTTAAAACGACTGGAAAAAACTTTTGAAAGAACTGGAAATTTGGATAGTAACAAGGTATTTCATAATAAGAGGTAATTTTTTTAAGTTAACGGTATTGTGATGATGTTAAAAAATAAAGAATCCTTAGTGATACATACTAAAATACCTATGGATGAAATTACTGTATGTGCTATCTGAGATTTGGTTCAAAATAATATGGATGGGGGTATGAACGGAGCAAAACTGGCTGTGAAAGACAGTGAAAACCTCTTCATAATAAAAGTTTTTAGTAAGAGAATAAGACTCTCTAACTTCCACTCTGACTGCCCTGCATTAAACTACAAAATCAACAAACTCAGTTAACCTTTTATCAAGCATTTATTATTTGATACATACTATGTTAGCTGCTTTCACATTTTTTGCCACCTTCTCATACAACCCTCTGAAGAATTGTATCATTCCATTTTACAGGTTAGAACACAACCTGAGAGATTAAGTGATTTGACCAAAGGAAGAAACTGAATTTCAAGGCAAATTTTCAAACCAGGGTCTCCTGGCTCCCTGTCCAGGATTCACACCACTATACACAACTGCTTAATATGGTTATATGCATATGTTCTGTTTCCCTGACTAAAATATGAGTACACTTTTACTGCAATGTCTGACATATAATAAGCATCATAAAATAGTTACATTTAACCCAAACTGATCCTAAACTGCCATATTTAAAATGCAAAAAAACAATTACAACAGAAACTAATGTTTACTTAAGGTGACCATATGTTCCAGTTTCCCTCACACTAACCCAGCTTGCCCAGGACAGCCCTTGTTTAATCTGCTGATCAGGTGTGGGGCATCTGGGTGGCTCAGTTGGTTAAGCGTCCAACTTCAGCTCAGGTTATGATCTCGTGGTTCGTGGGTTCGAGCCCTGTGTTGGGCTCAGTGCTGACACCTCAGAGCCTGGAGCCTGCTTCACATTTGTGTCCCCCTTTCTCTTTGCCCCTCCCCGCTCATGCTCTGTCGAAAATGAATACACATTAAAAAAAAAATTTTTTTTAATCTGCTGATCAGGTGTAATTATTAATTGCAACTCTTTTCACTCTCAAAAGTACCTGTTTGCACATCAGATTTTATGGTCATGCTCTATTTGGTGCAATATGTATTAGGCTCAGATGGACAATATGAAATGGGTATAGAAAAATCTATAAAATTCAAACAGTGTGTTCCAAGAATAAAGATTTATGTCAGAACCGTCCTCTACCATACTACATGCTAGACATTTAATAAATCTGATTGAAATAGAGTTAATGAATTCTCCATTAGAAAAGAGTAAATCCCTCTGATTAGATTATATTCTCCCTTAGGACAAGATTGTGGCCCCATCTGGAATCCAGAAATAACTAATAGGAATACTGAGAAAACTGAGCCCATCTTCTAATAAAGATTCATGGCAAAAATGGATTAAACGGCCTAGGATTTGTAAGACAAGCATAATAATGGATATAGAAGACATCAACATAAGCTAAAATACAGTGCAAGAAGATAAAACCATAACAATCTTCCCAACTGGAAGAAAAGGTAATAGTTGTTTATTTGAAAACATGTAGGAAGTGATTGCAGAAGTCTTGGCCAAAATCTAATCACTTAGGAATAGCCTGCAATCTAATATATCCAACAAAATTGTGGCTTTCGGAGACAAAGGGTGGGTTTATCTTCTGCAACATGAACTGGCTGCTCTATACTTCAGATGTCTCCCTCTGCCTATGAGGATTGCTTTAGCCTTATCTAGATGGTGTCTGATCCAAATGCTTTCGTCCATGTCCTTTACTCTGCCAGACACTGTGAAATTCAAGAAACTGCATCCTAGATCTGATGAAAGGAGAGGCAAAGCTTACTATCAGCTGTGTACTGATGGTACAGCATCCCTAATTGCTTCGCTATCTTTCTGATTAGCGTCATATAACACGGAACTGAAAGGGAGATAAAACAGAGTCCTGTCATTTCCCACAAGGGAAAGGTGAAGAAAAGATTAGTAGAAGAGATCAAGAATAATCCAAGTTTATTAGAGTCTTTACCTTAGTCAATGATAATTTGGTTCACCCAAATACCAGAGAGAGAATAATAAATTTGTCATAATCATTGGCTGGATATTTTATGGGGTGCCTCATGTATACAGAGAGAAAATGTCACCGTGCCAATAATTTGGAGAAGTTACTCAACTTTTGAGGGTTTTGGTTTTCCTCTTATAAAATTCCTCTAATGGGTGATCAGTAAGATTCTTTCTACCTTTCAAATGTAATGATTCTATAAAATACTACCATTACCTAACACTTCTGAAATATATCACCCAAACAGCAAGGATGTATCAGGAACTACTGAGAACAACATAACTGGAGAAGAAATAACGTCTACCTCAAAACCCTCATGGTCTAGTATGAGACATAAATACCTATAACCCACTGAGGTACATGCTAAAAGGTATGTACTCTGTGGGAGTACAAAGAGGATAATACTTAACTTTTATGAGAAACCATAGAAAGAAAATTTTCAAATGGGTTTTGAAAGAAAGGTTATTTAGGCAGAAAAACAAAGATGAATACCCAGCCAATTACCAGCTGAATACCAGAAAATATCCAGCCAATAATTATGACAAATTTATTATTCTCTCTCTGGTATTTGGGTGAACCAAATTATCATTGACTAAGGAATTGCGAATTATTTTGTATGACTTGGAAGTGTGGGTTTTAAGAGGTTGGGAAGGGGCAGCTGCTGAAATGAGGCTGGAAACAGAACCTGTAGGATATGGTAAGGAGTTTGGACTTCAAACTGCAGCAGTGCTCAAACTTGAATGTACATAAAAATCACCTTTGTAGGTTTCCTTAAAATGCTCATTCTGACTCAGTTAGTTTCAGGTAGAGCCTGAGATTGTGCACTTCTAGAGAGCTCCAAGTAATGCTTCTATACTGCTGATCCATGTACCACATTTTGAGGGTGAAGTGTATCCTAAAGTAGGGAAGTGATATGGTGAGATTGTTTTTAGGAAAAGTTACTCTGTGAACAGGTAGGAAGTGAAATGGAGAGAAGCAGAGTGGTGGTAAAGAGAAAAATTAGGAAGCTATTGAAATAATAAAGGTCACATAGAACCTGAACAATGGTAATGGAGATGGAAAGGAGGGGATGTCTTTCAGATATTTTTAAGATGTAGGATGAAGAGGACTTGGTGACCAATGAGCTGGGACAGGTGAGGGAAAGAGAGGGGTCCATGCAAGAATCCAGTAGTCTCACTCAATTTGATTTAAATGTATAATATCTCATTAAATCAGTGTTGAACTACATCCCCAAAATAAGAAATGACAACAAAAGCACACTTGTTTGGCTACAGCCATCTTTTGCCACTGTTCTATTTAACCCTGTAACAGTCTCAGGTTTATCTAGAGCTGTGTTGCCCAACATGGTAGCCCCTAGATCTAGCCACGTGTGGCTATTTAAATTTACATTTATATCAATTTATCGTTATATTCATTAAAATTAAATAACATTAGAAATTCAGGTTTTCAGTCACAGTAGTCACATTTTAAGTGCTCAATAGCTGTATGCGACTGGTGGGTACATTTTGCGTAGTACTAATATAGAATATTTCCACCTTTGAAGAACTTTCTACTGCACAGCATGATAAAGCATCAGTTAGTTATCTGTATTGCAGGGAACCAATATAAAAAGCATCTCACTGTCTTTATTTTTTTAAATACACATTTTGTAAGATAATTTAATATATATATTTTTTTACCCAAGTCAAGGAATTAAGAAATGAGAACATTTGAAAACCACACTGAAGGTAAGGAAATCTTGGCAGGCTCAACAACATCATTTTCCTTTGAGAAACAGCACCAGGGACTGGAAATCCCAGAAGATGTCTCAAGATCATAACACCCTTGAGAAAATGAGTTCGTTTGTAAGCAAGTCCGTGAGAACGGTAACAGACACATTCCCCATATGTAAGCAATGGATAAATAAGGCTCCATTTTAAAACCTTGTGCAATTGCCATGAGTAGTTTCATCAAGAAAGAAAAACTGAGTACAGAAGTTTAAAGATAGAGTCTATTTCAGGACTTTTCCCCATAACAGACAGCTTACCAAGAGAGAGAGAATGCTTTACCTCTTAGGATGCTTTCAGTTACGTATAAAGGAAAGTTCAAAACAAACTGACAAACAATAAGGACATTTTTTGTCTCACTTATCTAGAAAACTCAGAAGTAAATAAGGTTTCAGAATTGGGTAAACCAGCAATCTAGTTATGTTTTATCAGGGACTCCATTTCATTCTGAATATGTACTCCACTATCCATGGTGTTGACTTCATTTTAACAATGATTCCTTTCACTGACATATTATGGCTAATAAAAACAGGGCCTTTCCATATCTGAGTTAGTCTGCTCCCATATCCATTCAACGTAAGTTTTAAACTGTGTACTGATTGGAGCACTTCTCATTCATCCCTGTGGCCAGGGCAGCCCATGCTCTGATGACTTAGGTCTGACTACCTGAACCCATCGCTGCAGCAAGAGAATTGAATTACCTGATAGACTTGGCCCACCCAAACCACATGGTTAACACATAATGGGGGAAGAGTGAAATAGGTATTAGAGAAGTAATTTACTATGTAAGCAGAAAAAGAATGTTGATTGTTCTTTAGTTTTCATTTATATCAACTCAGTTTTTAGGTCTTTACATTTCAAGTGATTTTTTATATAGGAAAATGCACTGAAACTGAGCAAATGATGTTATTTCAGATTCAAAGATGAAAATCACATTAGAGAGAACATAAGCAAGAAAATGGTGCCTTGAAGGTGGTGAATTTTACTTTCTTAGTGCAGCCACAAAAAGTAGAAGTAGACTCAAAAAGAATTGATAATTGGATTGGAATATATACAGATTTTACCCTAAAACTATAGATGAGAATCTCTGATAAAATGGAAGCCGTACCAAAAGTGAAAAAGAAGGACTTCGGCCACCTCACTGTTAAAATATATACACACAGGAATTAATTACCTTATAAATAGGGTTTCTAATATACAAATGTGTAATGAGTTGATAACCATGATAAAGTACAGACATAAGCATGTTATTGCTTATCATCTCTCTACTACTGATTGTAGGATTTTTATCCAAATCCAGAAGAAGAATTACAAAAGTTTTTTTCAAAGTAGCGGAAAGTTTATTCCCCAAAAGTTTTTTCAAACAACTGAAACGATCCCAGATGAATGCAGGAGATTTAAAAGATAATAATAATGCCCTCACTTTGCTTTACTCTAACTTTATGTTTAATGAGAAAATTATGGTTTCAACTACTATCTCAATGAAACTAATAACTAAAATTGTATCTCCAGGGGTGCCTGGCTGGCTTAATTGGTAGAGCATATGACTCTTGATCTCCAGGTGGTAAGTTCGAGCACCACGTTGGGTGTAGAGATTACTTTTTAAAAACAAGTAAAGGAGCACTTGGGTGGCTCAGTCAGTTGAGCATCAAACTTTGGTTCAGGTCATGATCTCGCTGCTTGTGGGTTCGAGTCCCGTGTCGGGCTCTGTGCTGACAGATCAGAGCCTGAGGCCTGCTTCACATTCTGCGTCACCCTTTCTCTGCCCCTCCCCCACTTGGGCTTGCGCGCACGCGCTCTCTCTCTCTCTCTCTCAAAAATAAACATTAAAAAAATAATAAATAAATAACTAAATAAATAGAATTGTATCTCCAGTTTCAGTCCTTCACACTCAGCTGTCTGCATAGCATTTATACTTCAGGGTTCTACTACCACCTCAAACTTAATATATCTAAAAACAGAATTTATCCACCAACCCCTTCCTTAACAAGAAATAAAGTATCTTTTCTGACCTCCATTTTTCTGTCACTGGAACCATCATTTCCCCCCAAATCTTCTGGAGCAGAAATGTCAAAAATACCTGTGGTTATTCCTTATGTTTTTCTTACACCTAATCAGACCCTACACACTATCAATTCTTTCTTTTTTTTTTTTAATGAAATTCATTGTCAAATCGGTTTCCATACAACACCCAGTGCTCATATTATTTCTTTTTAATATCTCAGGAGATCCCTTAAATTCTTCTCACTGCCACCACTCTGACTTACCTCATCACATCTCACTCAAATAATTACAGCATCCTAGGAATGTTGTAGAAGAAAAATCACTGGGCTTGGAGTCTCTATACCACTAATTAGTCGTGTCACCATAAGTGTCACAATCTTTGAGTCCTAAATTCCTCTATAAAATGAGTAGAACTGGACAAGATAATCACTGTGTTCTCTTCAGTTCTAAAACTTTGTGCCAGAACTATTTTCCCTTGCTTCAGTCCATTCTACTCTTCGCTCCAAATCATTCCACACACTGCTACCAGAAAACCTTTTATTTTATTTTATTTTATTTTTTATTTTTTAAGTAGGCTTCATGCCCAGAATGGAACCCAATATGGGGCTTACACTCATGCCCCTGAGCTCAAGACCCTCAGATTAAGGCCTGAGCTGAAATCAAGAGTCAGACATTTAATCAACTGAGCCACCCAGGTGTCCCCAGATGAACATTTTGAAAAAATCACTTTTATTATGACATGTAGCAGGCACACTAAAGCAATAGTTAAGAGTATCAGCACTAAGGTCAGAATGCAAGTATTCTAGTCCTAGCTTTGCCAATTACCACGTTACTAAGCATTTTCCTCATCTGTCAAACAAGAAAAGAGAGAGCACCTCATTAAAGATTTCAATAATTAAGTGAGGTGGGGCCCCTGGGTGGCTCAGTCGGTTGAGCGTCCAACTTTGGCTCAGGTCATGATCTCACGGTTGACAAGTTCGGGCCCCGCGTCAAGCTCTGTGCTAACAGCTCAGAGCCTAGAGCCTGCTTTGGATCTGTGTCCTCCTCTCTCTCTGCCCCTCCCTGCTCACACTCTGTCTCTCAAAAATAAACATTAAAAAAAATAATAATTAAAAACAAATAAGTAAGTGAGGTAATACATGTATAATACCTGGCACATTCTAAGTGCTCAATAAATGTTTGTTATTCTGACATTTCCCGATCAAACACATTAACTGACCCTGCCTACAAGTCCAAAGGCTGTAGCTTGAGTGTTAAATTTTTCTACATCTGCCTCCAAACCACTTTTTTTTTTTTAACACTTGCCCTTACAATGACATTCTGTAGACCCTCCACCCCAAACATATTAGTCTGTTCTCTGTCTTCAAGGGATTCCTGACTTATTTGCATCTCTTTAATATTACTTAGGCTCAGAACACCCGAGTCTCTTTACTTATCTGCAATGTAGTCCTCTAAATCAGAAGGCTTTCAGCTACATGAAACAAAAGACCAACTCAGACTAGCCTAACTAATAAGGAAATATATTAGTCTAGTGGTAAAACAGGTTTCAGATTGGCTGGAGCAAGTGGCTCTACCTCTATTTCTTTGGCAGTTCTCCTGGCAGTGCCTTCCTCCATATATTCCCTTGGCCCTCAAGCTGACTTACAACTGGGGGGAAAAAATGGCTTTAGTGGTTCCAGTCTTCACATCTATGTACCTTATTGTTGGAGGAAGAGAGAGATTCTTCCAGGGATTCCAAACGAGATTCCTGAAATTCACCTTGATTGGGTCATATACTCCTCTTCCCATCCCCTACTCACAGCCCCAACTGAACAATAATGTGACCAGTGGAAATGGAATGTGCTGATGATTAGATTAAATCAACCACAACTCTTCAGGCTTGAGGTTGGATAAGCTTCCTTCAAAGTACGTGAGCTTAAAGCAGAGGATATTATCTAAGTTAAAGTCTGGTTGCTGTTTATAATGGGAAAGCAGGTAATGAGTATTGATTATGGAAGCAAGAATGTCCATTCCACCATCCCTGAAGTTCAATTAAAGACCATCTCTTTGATAATATCAGTTTCTATAAATACTGCCTGACTTGCCCTATAATGTATCTTTTATGCATATATGTCTTGCCTCCTTAAGTTGATTATAAATTCCTTGAAGTCGGGGAGATTATATTCCTATTCAGCACTGAGCTGCACACAGAGAGTACTCAATGAAGGATAAAACAGTTTTATGGTGGATTCTGTGATCTATACTCGGAAAATGGAACTAGGTGGTTAAAAGAAGTGGGGTAGGTGGAAAAGAGTATCACAGCTCTCAGCACTGCCCTTGGGGGAGAGAACTAAATTAAGCAATGGATCTCTGGGTCAAAAACAAAAACGAAAACAAAACAAAAAAAACCACTTAGACCGATTTCACTCCCTAAAACAGGAGCCCACAGAATGTCTGCTTTCCGAGTGAGTTTGAGGTCGGCAAATACAATACAATACAATACAATAGCTGTGTTTGATGATTATATTTATGCCTCCACAAGTGGCTTTCTTAGCCCTGGCAATCTCAATTTAGTTTCTTATTTCCTTTGGATCTTCCAAAGTGTTCTCCCTCAAGTGGCATCTGGGAAAACATATGCATTTATTTCAGAACTGCTCTTTTGACCTCGTTATTACTTCCCTAACTATTAGAACCCAAGACGCACTTGCAAACAGGTCTTGTTGACAGTTTTCATCCTTTGCAAATGGACGTGATAACAGACCCACTACTTTGAATAAAAATATTTTGCTATTTCGATACTAAATATTTTATTAATGGAAACTACACATTATGTATTTTACGGAAATGTTATGACTTGAAATTTCGGTAGCTAATATGTCTCTAATAATAAAGGCTTCTTAGTGCAACTGTTGCTCATAGATTTGCAGCTGGCTGGCATTTTAATTTTTAATTCACATTTTTAATTCAAACATGACTGATAGGAAATACTAAGAAAAGTTCTCCTTGAATCATTGCACTTCAAAAGAAGAAGGCAAATCCAGCTGTCTAATTATGATGCAATCTTTTATTTATATATTGAGATCGTTAGCATCCACTCAGCATTTTTTCTCTCCATTAAATGTACTCCTAATAATGGCAAATGAAGTGAAGACTCTGTAAAGTTCAACTCACCACAGCAACATAGTAAAGTATAGAGGGGAGGGTTTTTAAAGAATAAACTCATTTCTACAAACAGATTTCATAAATAATAAGTATGCAAATGACTACAGGTTCTCATTCTCAAGCCTTAAACAATGCATTCCTAGGTAACGGTTCTAATAACTGTTCTGTCTTCCCCCACTGGCCTGTGAACCCCTGAAGGTTTGTGAAATGCCTTGTTCTCACTGTTATTCACCTACCCTCTAGCATAGTGCCTATTATTCCACTGATAGGCAACGTTTGACTCTAAAATCTTGACACTTGAAAGAAAAACATGTAAGCAAAGCAATATGGTTTTCTTCATATAAAATGAGGAAATCTGGGAGGCACCTGGGTGGCTCAGTTGGTTAAGCATCAGACTCTCGATTTCGGCTCAGGTCATGAATTCATGGTTCATGAGTTCGAGCCCCACCTCAGTCTCTGCACTGACAGTGCGGAGCCTGCTTGAGATTCTCTCTCTCTGTCCCTCCCCCACTTGCACTCTCTTTCTCTCTAAGTAAATAAATAAATAATCACATGACGAAATTTTTTCCTTTTGGTTTTAGCTTTTATTGTTTACATAAATACTGGAAAATATTTTAATATATCTGGTTAGGTGAACTGATGAAACATTACTTCACACTTACAAATTCTAGCTCACCTTCATTTTAGTTTTAATTTATCTTTCAACTTAATTTTCCTTTTTTTTTTTTCTTCAGAAAAAAAGGAAAATGAGTTTAGTCTTAGTCTTAGACATTTATTTTTTTTTTATTTTTTTTTTCAACGTTTATTTATTTTTGGGACAGAGAGAGACAGAGCATGAACGGGGGAGGGGCAGAGAGAGAGGGAGACACAGAATCGGAAACAGGCTCCAGGCCCTGAGCCATCAGCCCAGAGCCCGACGCGGGGCTCGAACTCATGGACCGCGAGATCGTGACCTGGCTGAAGTCAGACGCTTAACCGACTGCACCACCCAGGCGCCCCTGTCTTAGACATTTAAATCAGGCTCCTAAATCTTGGTCCAAGAATGAGTCAGCATGGGGGCACCGGGGTGGCTCAGTTGGTTAAGCATCAGACTTCGGCTCAGGTCATGACCTCACAATTCCTGAGTTTAAGCCCTGTGTCAGGCTCTATGCTGACAGCTCAGGGCCTGGAGCCTGCTTCAGATTCTGTGTCTCCCTCTCTCTCTCTGCTCCTCCCCCCCATTGTGCTCTGTTTCTCTCTCTCAAAAATAAATTTAAAAAACACTAAAAAAAAAAAAAAAAAAAAAGAATGAGTCAGTATGTCAGGAAAACAGCTCTTTTGTGATGGTAAATGAGATGCCCTATCACTCAGAGGCAGGAAGATGAAAGGGAAGAAAACCATGCTTGCAAAGTAGATCTAATCTTTTAAGGTTGCTGTATGGTTATAATTATTTCATAATCAAAATTTACATCTTTTACGCCTTTTTTTTTTTTTTGCTAGGTTCTTTAAATTTTTAATCTTACTATTTAGTGAGGTTTGCAAAAGTGACCACCTATTTCTTCTGTCCTAAGGAGAAGCAAGGAAGAATGTATTCTTCACATTTAGATCAGAGTTTGGTACCCAGCATAATTCAAAGTAGGACAGCACAAATCTTCCCAAGGGAAGATGAAAATGGAGGTGAAAAAATTAAGGTCATTTGCTTGGCTTCTCCTTCTAGAGATTTTCCTTCCAGTATTTTCACTGAATGAACTTCAGAAGATTTTGTGTTTTAGCATTGCATGTCACATAGCATATGATATTTTTACAAAGTTTATAAGATCATTCTTTTTAAAAAAAATTTTTTTGAACTCCACTAAACCAGTTTTATTTCTTGACTGACTTTATTACACAGTTAAATTGAGGGGCGCCTGGGTGGCGCAGTTGGTTAACCGTCCGACTTCAGCCAGGTCACGATCTCGTGGTCCGTGAGTTCGAGCCCCGCGTCAGGCTCTGGGCTGATGGCTCAGAGCCTGGAGCCTGTTTCCGATTCTGTGTCTCCCTCTCTCTCTGCCCCTCCCCCGTTCATGCTCTGTCTCTCTCTGTCCCAAAAATAAATAAACGTTGAAAAAAAAAATTAAATTGATCTAATTTTCTGCCATTTACATTTTGTTTTTACTGAAAATTTTAACAAAATTAACAAAAAAATTACCATTCCACTTAAATAGTGTCAACCATGTCATATTTTATTATAGCTACTGCCTTCTGAATTGCCCTTGGTTGCTATTATTTCTGCCATACCTAATTCTCCTGTGTCAAATTTTGCAGATCTAAATTTCATCAAAAATTTTCTATCACTTTTGGGTCAATAACAAATTTTGTGTGCTATTTTAGCCTCTGTCAGTTTTCAGTCTGATATTTCTACTAGTAATAGGCATCATAGGCTGGACAAAAGCCATATTTATTTACAAGTGTGCACAGGTTTGTCAGCATGAATAAAGCA
The DNA here is from genome assembly GCF_018350155.1 of Leopardus geoffroyi. Classification (NCBI taxonomy): domain Eukaryota; kingdom Metazoa; phylum Chordata; class Mammalia; order Carnivora; family Felidae; genus Leopardus; species Leopardus geoffroyi. Next base: position 104,754,359 of record NC_059338.1, read on the forward strand.
TCCAGGTTTATTGTCTATCACTTCTTTCTTGCTACCTTTATCCCTATTCCAAATACCTGAAAAGGACAGTGCTTCTTCCGATGTCTCACCAAAAACATCAGAAAATACAGATCACATAATATTTTAATACTGTGATTCTACACCACAAAAGAATGAGGAACGTGTGAAGGCAGGGCTTTTACTCTATCTCCAGTGCTTAGCACAGTCCCTAGTAAATTAGAGGCTTCAAAAAGACCTCAAAATTCACATGCATAGACAAAGTAGTTACCTTAAGATGCCAGGCAAACGGGGTGCTACCAAAAACAACAGAAGATTGCCCCCACAGAGCATTCTTGGATACACTTGGAAACTTGGATAAAGTTCGCTCTCCTCTCCCCATAAAATATGGCTGTGTGTGGAAAGAAATGACGGATCCTTAAAACCCTGACCTTGTAAGTTTATGGCAGTGGTTTTGGCTTTGGCCTCTTTCTCTGCCGTGCTCAGTGACAGCACATTTCTTGTACCAAATGAACAGCAAACGAGGGATGCGCCCTGCATGCTGTCAGCGGCGGGCTGAGCTAATTTTTTTAATTATTATTATTTTAGAGAGAGAGAGTTAGTGAGAGAGGGGCAGATGGAGAGAGAGTAAGAGAAGGACGGAGAATCTTAAGCAGGCTCCATGCTCAACACGGAGCCCAATGCAGGGCTCAATCCCAGAAAATCAACAGTCAGATGGCTCAACCAACTGAGCCACCCAGCTGCCCCTACAAAGTCTCTAAGATCATTCATTCTTAAGTATGTCAACTCACAGTTTTTCTAAGAGAAGGAGGTAGCAAAAATAGGAAAATCTCAGCAAAAACAAAACTGAAGATGTGGGGACATCTTTAACTATTACCATCATCATCAATTTAATTATAGATCCTCACAGTACCTGATGGTTACCTTGTAGTCCACATGCTGTGTTGGGCTGGTGCAAAGGTGACTCCCTAATGGCTTCAAGTATTCAGATAATAGGGAGCATGAGATTTAATGAAGTTGAAATAATACTAAGAAATAGGAAAAAAAGAGGATATAAAGATTAAGTTAGAGGAAAGCTTACCAGGAAATAGCACTGAGTTCAAGGGGAATTGCGGAAGAAATGGTTGGGGAAAACATCTCAATGTATATAGAATGTTCCTGAATTTGAAGGGAAGAGATGAGATGCAAGATGTATATAAAGAGTGGAGAAACTTCGTTCTCATTAGTTTCCATCACCCATTAACAGTGTTGCCTAGAGCATTTTTACGAGTTCTAGGCTTGTAGGCTAGAGAAAATGAGAGCTACTTGTGACTCTCCCGTAGGGCATCCCCTATATCTATACCTTCCATTTTCTATATATCTATATATGCATATATATATATATATATATCTATATCTATATATCTATATATCCATATATCTATATCCTTCCATTTTCATCATTGTCTCTCCACTGCCATTGTCCCAGGGCAGTTCACCCTACTTGAGTCTATCTCATATATGGCTATCAGATTAACATGTGTAATAATTATTTTCATCACATCACTACTCATCCTCTCAGGAATCTACATTGCTTAGAGTATTAAGGCCAAGCTTCTCATTGTGAGGAAAAGTTTCTCATTTCTGAAAAATGAGAGTCCTCCACAACCCAACTTCACCCGACTTGTATAAAATTTTATTTCCTAACACATACTCTTATTTCAGACAGGGACATCTATCTGAGCACTTCCCCACAATGCCAGACACATTCCTGCTTCAGTGCCTGTTCAAGTGCCAGTAGATTGCTGAAATGACCTTCCTGCTTCCCTCTCCTCTAAATTGTCTCATTTCCAAAGTTCAGTTCAAGTCCTACTGCCAGATCGAGGCCTTTTCTAGTTACTCTAGCTCCTACAACATGGATGTCCCCTATTTCTGAAATCATTCTGTCCTTAGATGTAGGGCAGAGAAGAACTATTTTTTTTTAATGCTTTACTAAGAAAATTTTAAGCTACTTGAGGACATGGACCATGTCTTTAACTCCTTTTTCCCTCAAATAGTGTATAAAATAAGCTGAGCCTTCGTTTATTCTTAGTGGTTTGACTCACAGAAAAAGTGAAATTTAAATGTGAAGATAATGATTTAGGAAAAATCTTTAGGAATTTGTGCAAATTTAGAAAATTACATAGTATTTATGTGGTATGAGTTTTTGCAATTTATATTAAACAGCTTTTTAAAAATAAACTATGCTCATAGCAAAAGAAAAAAAACACTTTATTTTTTCAAAAGTTTTCCTCTTTTTTTCAGCAGCTAACCAGGTTGAGATTTATCAGTACTAAAAACAAAATGTAACAAGTTAGGCTTAAAGTTTGCAGACTTATCTGTAGCAACACTAGAAGAGGAGCCATGTTGTTATTTTGGAATATTTACACTAAAAAGAACACATTAGTTATACCTCAGTGGTGTTAACAGTTAATGAAGGTGGGAATTAAGAAGCGTTCATGCTCACTTTGGCAGGATATATACTAAAAAAAAGGTGTTCACATTAGTGTTGGAGTGTACATAATAATCAGTTGTACAATCAAACAAAAAAATTTAGCACCATGAAAAAAATAAATATGTAAATATAAAATTATATTCATAATCTCTAAAAATATGAAAAAATAAAAGGCCAGCCACTCTATCCCTAGGTCCACTCTATAGAGGTTACCATTATTAACAGTTTCTTCCAACATCATGCATAAATTTGCTATACATATACAGCATGTAATTAAGGCAAATGAGATAATACAATAGTGTTCTGCCAATCTGCATTTTTATTTTAAAATATATCTAGGAACCCTTTCCATATGAGTATTGCAGATTTACATCTCATGTTTTGCATAGTTTTCCATTTATATCAGAGCATCATAGTTTATTTAACCAAGCCCCAATTGATAGTCAATGAAGCTATTTCCAGTGTTCTTGCTATTACAAACAATGCTGCAATGAACATCGTTTTTACACATTCTTGTGTATTCATGCAAGCATATCCTAGAAGAGAAATGTCTAGGTCAAATGGTAGATGCATGTTACGTTTTTTAGTGATTGCCAAATTCTGTCCTCTAACAAAGGTTGCACAAACTCCCACTCCCACCAACTATTCAAGAGTGTTTCTTGTTTCCCTATGCCCTTACCAGTACTGGGTATTACAACTATTTTAAATCCTTGCCATTCTAATAGATGAAAAGTAATATCTTCTTACCGTTTTAATGTTAATTTCTTTAATTACGAATAACAAATGTTTATTGGCCATTTATGGAGAGTGAATGAAAAATGTCTGTTCCTCTCCTTTTTTGTCTTTCTGGCACCAGTTTATAACAATTCTTTGCATATGATGGAAACGTCTTTTGTCTGTCACATATGTTGAGAATATATTTTCTAGTTCGCTTTTTTTCTTTTAAATATTTTTATGTTATATTTTTCTCATATAAAAGTTTCAATGTTTCATGTTGTCAACGTTACCATCATTCTTTTGTTCTATAAAGTATGCACTTGTACCATAAGAAAGGTCTTCTGATCTCCAAAAGTATTTTTGAAAGTTTATTCATTTTCCCATTGGCATTTTCGTGGTTTCATTTCTTTTTTTCAACTAAATATTTTATCTCTCTGAATTGGGTAGGGGGACACTGTAAGAAATGTAGTACAAAAAGAAAGAAAGAAAGAAAGAAAGAAAGAAAGAAAGAAAGAAAGAAAGAAAGGGAGTACAGATACAGATTTTTTCTAAACAGCCAGTTGCCCCAAAATGATTAATTGAATAATCCATCTTTTTCTGATGCACTTAAGACACACACGTGCATGCACATATATAAACAAACTTTGTTACTAGCTATATTACTATTGTCATGCACAAGGTAAGGTCTGACTAACAGATTTGGCAGGAAAATAAACAACAAGCCGTTTTTTTAGACTCAGACAGTTTACTACCTACATTCACAGCAAAAAGAAGAGAATCCAAAGGTACGAGCTCCCTGGGGCCACAGGGCATGGCAATACCAAAACATAAGACCACCACCACACAAATAATGGGACACCCTGTTGCTGAGAAGCCAATGTCATGTTGCACCTAAGTAGTTTTATAAGCTGCAGCTGTGCCCTAAGCAGGGAATGAGGCGAGTCCAAAAGCCTCATACCTCATCAGAACCTAGGAGGTGATGAGAAACAGCTCATGACATCCTACCTTACAGATATAGGGGCAAATGGGAATGACCATGTAGCCACAATTTATAAGCCTCCCATGGTCCCGTGTTCCGGAAAAAAAATCAAGCATTCTGCCAAATCAGCTGCGGTTCAGTCTTGCTTGCTTAACATGACCTATGTGGATACATGCAAGGTCATCAAGTGCCAGTATGAAGCTGTTCCTCTACAACTGTTGAAATATATTCTTGCTGCTCTCATGTGAAACCTGAAGCCTCAATATATAGGATTAATGAACCCATAATAGTCAGCTCGAATATTTCTGAGAGAAATTTATGTCATGTGGTTGAATAAGAGTATTATCTGGCCCACACAGAGGGAAGGAGTAAAAACCAAATGAATTATACTTGAAAAGTGAAATATTTCCTCCCAAACTTTTTTAAAGAAAGATTGTAAATAGAAATGTTAAAACCAAATGTATAAAAGAGAAAGAGAAGTGTCTAAATGGCTTATGTTTTTCTAAAGACCAAATTGATTTATAATTTATATGAAGCAATTTTTTCATTAATAACATACCAATACATTATTATCAGTGAAGCTGAGAGTTTAATGAAAAGATTTCAAATGACTACACTAATTGTTATTGGTGTATTTCTTTCTTAGACAATATCTTCTCAGAGTAACTAATCCATTTTAAAATAATTTTTACATTAAAATGTTATTATATCCAAAACATTAGCACATTCTATATAACCATATTCATTGGAAATATAAATGTGTTGATTCCTTAGGAATCTTAAATATACTGAACTTTTTAATGCTATATTTGCATACAAAAATTTCCGGCAATATGTTTCTAAATCATTATATTTATCAAAGGTCACATTAAAAATAAGCATTGGGGTGCCTGGCTGGCTCAGTTGGTAAAGTGTGTGACTCTTGATCTTGGGGCTGTGAGTTTGAGCCCCATGTTCAATGTAGAAATTATTTACAAATAAATCTCTTTTAAAAATCTTAAAAATAAGCATTTATCCTATGAATAAATTTAACCAAGGAGGTGAAAGACATGTACTCTGAAAACTATCAAACACTGATGAAAGAAATTGAAGATAACACAAATGGAAAGATATTACATGCTTATGGATTGGGAAAACCAATATTGTTAAAATGTCCATACTACACAAAGCAACCTACAGATTTAAAGCAATCCCTAGCAAAATACCAACAGAATTTTTCAGAAAACTAGAACAAACAATCCTAAAATTTGAAATTTTTTTTTTAACGTTTATTTATTTTTGAGACAGAGAGAGACAAAGCATGAACGGGGGAGGGTCAGAGAGAGGGAGACACAGAATCTGAAACAGGCTCCAGGCTCCGAGCTGTCAGCACAGAGCCCGATGCAGGGCTCGAACTCACGGACCGCGAGATCATGACTCGGGCCGAAGTCGACCGCTTAACCGACTGAGCCACCCAGGCGCCCCGACGATCCTAAAATTTGTATGGAACCACAAAAGACACCAAATAGTCAAAGCGATCTTGAGAAAGAAGAACAAAGGTGGTGGTATTGGAAGATTTCAAGATATACTACAAAGTTGTAGTAATCAAAACATTATGGTACTGGCATAAAAATAGACACATAGATCAATAGAACACAACAGAGAGCCCAGAAATAAACCCACATTTATATGGTCAATTAATCTACGGCAAAAGGAGGCAAGAATATGCAATAAGGAAGACAGTTTCTTCAACAAATGGTGTTGGGAAAATTGGACAGCTACATGCAAAAGCATGAAACTGGACCACTTTTTTACACCATACACAAAAATAAACTTAAAATAGATTAAAGACCAAAATGTGAAATCTAAAACCACAAAACTCCTAGAAGAAAACATAGGAAGTAATTTCTTTGACATTGGCCATAGGAACATTTTTTTCTAGATATGTCTAATGAGGCAAGGGAAAGAGAAGCAAAAAACTACTATTGGTACTACATCAAAATAAAAAGCTTCTGCACAGCAAAGGAAACAATCAACAAAACTGAAAGACAACCTACTGAATGGGAGAAGATATTGGCAAATGGTATATCCAATAAGAGGTTAGTATCCAAAATATATAAAAACCTTATACAACACAACACCAAAAAAACCCCCAAATAATCCAATTAAAAAATGGGCAGAATACATGAACAGATATTTCTCCAAAGAAGACAAATAGATGGCCAACAGACACATGAAAAGATGCTCAACATCACTCATCATCAGGGAAATACAAATCAAAACCACAGTGAGGGGAGGCCTGGCTAGTTCAGTCTGAGAAGCATGCAACTCTTGATCTTGGGATCATGAATTCAAGCCGCACATGGGGTATAAAGATTATTTAAATAAATAAAACTTCACACACACAAAAAAACACACAATGAGATCTCACCTCACACCTGCCAGCATGGCTAAAATCAAAAACACTAGAAACAAGTGTTGGCAAAGATGTGGAGAAAAAGGAAACCTCATGCGCTGTTGATGGGAGTGCAAACTGGTGCAGCCACTGTGGAAGACAGAATGGAGGTTTCTCAAAAAATTAAAAATGTATATACCATATGATCCAGTAATTCCATTACTGGGTATTTACCCAAAGAACACAAAAAACACTAGTTTGAAAAGATATATGCACCTCTGTGCTTACTGTAGCATTATTTACAATAGCCAAGATAAGGAAGCAACCCAAGTGTCCATTGACAGATAAATGGATAAAGAAGAAGTGATATATTTATTACATATATATAATATGTATATAATAGAATATATATAATGGAATATTACTCAACCATAAAAAGAATGAGATCTTGCCCTTTGCATCAACATGGATGGAGCTGGAGGGTATAATGCTAGGTGAATTAAGTCAGACAGAGAAAGAAAATGCCATATGATTTCGTTCATTTGTTGAATTAAAAAAACAAAACAAATGAGCATATTAAGAAAAAACAAACAAACAACAAACCAGACTCTTAAACACAGGGAACAAACTGGTTGTCACCAGAGGGGAAGTTGGTAGGGAGGTGGATGAAATAGATAAAGGAGATTAAGAATACACTTACTGTTAGGAGCACTGAGTAATATATAGAATTGTGGAATCATCATATTGTACATATGAAATTAATATAACTGTTAATTAAATTTCAATTAGAAACATGTATGTATTTTTTAAAAACAAGCATTTTTTGAAAACAAATTTATATTGTAAAATTTATTTGACCCTGTTATTCAAAAATGAAGATTCTTTAAAACATATTAAAACATCTTTTTTTCATAAGAGGATATTTCCAAGTGAAACAGGGGGATTTTTTTTAAGTTTATTTTTGAGAGCGAGTGAGTGGGGGAGGAACAAAGAGAGAGGGGGACAGAGAATCTGAAGCAGGCTCCCAGTGTGAGCACAGTGAGATCATGACCCAAGCTGAAGTCAGACTCTTAACCGACTAAGCCACCCAGGCGCCCCAAAGAGGAGCATTTTTAAATATTAGCCTGCTTGTTGCCGATTCAACATATGAACATCTAGATTTACAGAAAATTTAGGATAATTTGTTCTGTAAAAGAAACGCCTTTCATAATAAATTCAGATTCAAGTACTATCTTTCAAATTCTTACTATACAACAATTACCTAGTATGCCTAGTATGCTTCCAGACACAATATCTCATGTGATTCTCATGAGCCTATATGAAACTGAACTTTTCTCCTATTCTTTGACATCTGTGTCTAACCATAGTGAAGTGTGGGGAAGTGGCAACAGCTTTCGCAGAGTGGATTAGGTCAAAACACTAGGTGCTTGCTAGGGGTGAAGTTGGGGGTGGGGTGGGGTGGGCAGGGAGGGAGGCTATTAAAGAGCATGAAGTGGAATGAACCCTAAAACCATAGAGACTTCAACCTGAAGGCCCAAGATGAAGCAACTAACAGAGGTGAGGTTTGGGGCTGAAAGAATTGGTTGAAACATCTGGACAGGAAATGATTAGACTCCCTAGGTTCCCTTCTCACCCTCATAAAATTTGTGACTGCATATCCGCTCACACCATCCTCCACCCAACCATGTACCCAAACCCTGTCATTGAGATACCATAGATATATGGGGGCCCCAAACCAAAGAGGCCCTGGACTAAAGTTCCCAGGCTTGGGGGTGAGGTAAGAAGACAAAGGGCTAACATAAGAAATTAAGAAGATCTAATGGACCCTCTCTCCTACCCTGGTTCCAGGACACAGGCACCAATACCTGTTATAGTTGATTAAAAAGTGTCCTCCAAAAATTCACGTCCACCCAGAACCTTAGAATGTGACCTTATTTGAAAATAGGATCCCTGTAGATGTAATTAAAGTAAGAAGACATCATACTGGATTAGAGTGGGCTCTACATCCAATTATCAGTGTTCTTAGAAGAGGAGAGGGCACACAGAGACACACAGAGAGAAGGTCATGTGAAGATAGAGGCAGAGACTGGAGTGATGTAGCTACAAGTCAAGGATTGCTGGGAACCATCCGAAACAATCAAGGATTTCTGGGGCTGTCATATACAATAGCTAATACTTGAGCCAGTGTATTTGGGGATATCTTTGTCACAATACCTTAGCCTCTCTCCTACTGGTTCAGTACTATTTTGCTTTTTAAAATTACTCTGATAGAAATAAAGGTTTATTTTAAAAGCAAAAAGAGTCTAGGAATAGAATGAATATACGTGTGTGTGTGTGTGTGTGTGTGTGTGTGTGTATGTGTAGATATATAGATATAGATATAGATATAGATATAGATATAGATATAGATATAGATATAGGTATAGATATAGATATAGATATAGATAGATAGTATCTCTCTCTATATATATAGTATCTCAAAATACAAAATACATAGATACAGATATAGATATATATAGTATCTCTCTCTCTCTCTCTCTCTCTCTCTATATATATATATATATATACACTATATAGCATATATATAGTATCTCAAAATACAAGGCAAGCAGGATTTATAAACAAATGAGATTTAGGGGATATATAGGTCTTACATATTCTTCCTTGGTGCATATACAGCTTATTCTTTGTTTGGAAGGGGCACAGAAAAATGTAATGTACCTTGCTAAATAACAGTAGACCATAATCATGGTTTTCTAATCCCATCTGCTTCTCAGGAGAACAAAGGTCTAGGAGGCTTCTGCCTTCTTCCTGTAAGAGACTGTCCTGAGGGCTCTACATCATCATCACGTTTTGCTTGTTTGCTACTTGGTGGAACTGGATTGAACAAACTATGCTGCTATGTAATATATTGATTAAAGCATTTCCCAAACTCATGGGCAGCAAACACTCTCTTCCTAAGGGAGAGAGAACAAAAGACAAGGGTGTCATGGTTCAGGTATTGTCCTATACCTTCCTGCTGTTCCCACCTCACTGCAACTGTTACTTAGGAAGCCACATGCTATCAGAGATTGATAGCTTGTACAACTAGCAAGAGTAACAGCAGCAGCAGTAGCAACAATTGTAGTAGAGGATAATGCCATCTGAGTGGCCTCCTTAATTCCCACAAGAACCTCAGTGTAGGTACTATTCCTGAAGGAGGATAGAATAAAATGATTATGACTGTGGCTTTAGAGCCAGACTTGCCTGGGATTGCATCCGGCTCGACCCTTAGCTGGCTATGTAATCTCAGAATTACCTAACCTCTGCCACCTGTAGAAAGAGGATAATAGTAGTCCTTATCTCCTAGGGTGTTTTGGTGAGCAATTTATGAGTTAATACGTATGTATAAAGTTCTCAGAATAGGACTGGTCTAGAACGTGCACTGTGAAGCCAGACTGCATTTACACCCCACCTTCACCACCTATGAGCTATGTGGCCCTGGGCAAGTTACCTAACTTACCAGGGCCTGCGTTTCCTCCACTGTGCAATGAGTGTGGAAAGAACAGTACCTACATGTCAGAGTTTTTATGAGGATTAAATGCATTATATCTGTCAAGCGCTTAGAGCAGTGTCTGGCAAATAATAAGCTTCTCCCCATTCTCTCTCTCTTCTCCTGGGACTCCAGCTACATGTGTTAAACCGAGTCACTGTGTCCCATTTATCCCATTTACTCTCTTTTCTGTGTTTTCCATCCCATTTTGTTCCAAAATTTGAATAGTTTCTTCTAACTCTTCTTCCAGTTTGTTATATCAAAAATAAATATGGACATGTGCCTTACTGTTCTAAATGAACAATTTCATGCACTCTGAAAAAAAAAAATAAGTGAAAAATACTCTGTGCATAGCATATACTTGACATATGTTAGCTGTGACAATTAACCCCTAGATAACATTAGAGGAAACCAAAACTTGGGAAGATTAATTCATTTTCAAGGTTGCACAGCTAGGGGCGGATGCAGCCAGGATTTAAGCTCAGAGTCCATGCCTTAATTACTTTAATTATCATGCCACGCTGCTATTGCCAGAAAAGAGCTACCTTGTTCTTGAGGGTGGATACTGCCTTTGTTATCCAGCCTATGTGTGTGTGTATATTTCAAGGGCTCTTTCAGAGTGGGGTTCATTTCAACCCAATCCACCCTACCTAGACCATCCTTAATTTTGCTCAAAATACCCACCTCACAAATAGAAAGCCTAATACTTATCTGTCATTCTGTATATTTAGTCAGTGGGAGCTCCCCACCCAGAAGAGATGATGAGTGAAACTAACAGTTCTCAAGCAAGCAGACTGTGATTCCAGAATTAACCTCATGCTGCTGCCATCCTGAGCCCTTGGGCTGAGATATGGCTCTGGTGGAGGAAATGAATGAATCATCATTTGTTTTTTGTTTTTTTTTTTTTATTAGTCTTTAGCTATTTGGAACAGCAGCACTTTATATAATTAAAGGAATCCAAAGGAAAAAAAAATAAAAGAAATAGTGATTTCTTTCTTTGCTGATAAAGCCAGAATGTATTGACTAGGTGAGAAAGGAGAGAGGAAAAACTTTCCGATGATTCTCTACAAACAGTTCTGCTTAACTAAAAGGCACAGATAGCAGGAAATCAGATTAAAGACTGGAATAATAGGGGCGCCTGGGTGGCTCAGTCAGTTGGATGTCCAACTCTTGATTTCGGCTCAGGTCATGATCTTGTGGTTTTGTGGGTTCGAGCCCCACATTGGGCTCTGTGCTGACAGCACACAGCCTGCATGGGATTCTCTCTCTCCCTCTCTGTGTCTCTGCCCCTCCCCCATCTCTCTCTCAAAAATAAATAAATAAATAAGCTTTAATTAAAAAAAATTGGAATGATAGACTACAAAGAAAATGTATTATTTTGTCCCACCATCCGCTTCCCATCAAACACAGACATATATACATTATCTTTTTAAAATTTTTTTAAATTAACATTTATTCATTTTATTTGTATTTTTTTAACATTAATTCATTTTAGAGAGAGCTTGAGCAGGTGGAGGGCTGAGGGAGAGGGAGACACAGAATCTGAAACAGGCTCCAGGCTCTGAGCTGTCAGTGCAGAGCCTGACATGGGGCTTGAACTCACAAGCGTGAGATTATGACCTGAGCTGAAGTCAGACACTCAACCAACTGAGCCACCTGGGGGTCCCAAACATCTTTTTTACAGTAAGTTCAATGATTTCATTCTGTGTCTCCAACCATCAGCTCTTTTTTCTCCAGTTTATTTTTCCCCTAAAATATTATATTCCATCAGCTTTGATGATCACATCTACAGATAACACCTGAATTTTCATGTCTTTTGTTTCACATTTGTTACTACTTCTTAGAAATATCTGAATACTTATCCTACCACAAGCCCAAATTAAAAGTAAACACAATTCCAGTTCTATCGAGCATGTAGGAAGCTGGAAATAATATTGTTTGCACCCTAATAAAAGAGAAAAAAACAGGATAATCAACATAATCATACCTTTCCTTAAACCTGTCAAAGAGCTGATATCACAGGCAACAAAGTACACTGAAATCCAAGGAAAGACAGAAACTTCCAAGGAGAGAGAGGTTGAGAACATTGGCTCACTTGTGGCAGAGCTTAGGAGGAAGAAACTCCAGGTGTCATACAAGCGAGTAAGAAAAGAATACAACTAATTTTTCTTTAATGCCCAGTGTGGGGCTCCAACTTATGATCCCAAGATCAAGAGTCACATGCCCCACCAGCTGAGCCAGCCAGACACCCTGGAATACGACTAATTTTTAAATGAATTGCTAAAGTGAGTGTGGGCCGGTGAGAGTGTTTAGAATCCCTGGAAACTGCAGACACAAAGGGAGATCACATCCACTTACAGTCTTTCTCCATGAATATCCACTGAGCGTGTATCATAGGTGCTTAATGTATGTGTAGTGGAGAGAATATGGTGTCTGAACCAGGCCATTCCACAGAGACAGGACACATTTAGAGATAAACATCAGAGACACCTTGATGGGAAAAAAGCCTCAGAGAACTACAAACAACCTGGGAAGGAAGATAGAAGGGGCAGGAGGGGGACATGAATTCTCACTTAATTTGCGTCAGAGACCAAGGATTTTAGGCATCAACCATAGCGTGGCTCCCTTTCCACAATTTCCTTGGCGGTGGAATGATGACGTGGTACTTGCTAATGCCATGATGGGAAGATGGAGAGGAAGCCATGTGAAATCAAGACTGAGAAACGGGGGGCGCCTGGGTGGCTTGGTCGGTTGAGCGTCCGACTTCGGCTCAGGTCATGATCTCACGATCCGTGAGTTCGAGCCCCGCGTCGGGCTCTGGGCTGATGGCTCAGAGCCTGGAGCCTGTTTCAGATTCTGTGTCTCCCTCTCTCTCTGACCCTCCCCCGTTCATGCTCTGTCTCTCTCTGTCTCAAAAATAAAATAAAAACGTTAAAAAAAATTAAAAAAAAAAAAGACTGAGAAACGGTAGAGAAGGAAGACGAAGTTTGACAGCCTCTTATGTGGCTGTTCCTTTCTCAGAAAGAGCCTTATCCATCACCCACACCACCCCACCTGCTCCCTGAGGCTTATATGTGCAAATGTCAAATTCTGCCTACATTTCTAGTGGCAAGTATATGTTTAGGAAATTCTCACCTTATTACCTGCGATAATGGATCATCTTTTTCTCCCCTTACCCAAATGCCCCCCTGAGTTTTTAGCCTACTTACTGCACTAAACAAAGAGCCCGGGGGCAGGTAGGGCACTAGACAAAGAGGCGGGATAGTATCCCCGGGTTTGTCTTATCTGGTTGATGACTGTCCCTGAGCAAGGTGCCGTCTATTACTGACACTTAACACCAGTCTCCCATTTCTGAGATAGCACAGTGTCATATGCCCTGTGTTCCCTTTGTCACTCAGATGTCTGATTCTACCACCACGTCATTTCATTTCAGTAAACCTCCAGATCTTTTCCATATCCCCAAATCAAAATTTTGTGCTGCCTATGATATGATTATGTGCTGCCACCAGTTTCAATTATCAGCTTTTTTTTTTTTCCCCACATGTTTATTTTGAGAGAGAGAGGGTATGTGTGAGCTGGCGGTAGGGGCAGAGAGAGAGGAGAGACAGAATCCCAAGCAGACCCAGAGCTCAATCTCAAGAACTCTGACATCATGACCTGAGCCGAAATCAAGAGTCAGAAGCTTACCTGACTGAGTCAATCTGGCACCCCAGCAGCTTTCTTTTAAAAAGACACCAGCTCACTCTTATGTGGATCCTGAGAAACTTAACAGAAACCCATGGGGGAGGGGAAGGAAAAAAAAAAAAAAAAGATGTTAGAGTGGGAGAGAGCCAAAGCATAAGAGACTCTTAAAAACTGAGACCAAACTGAGGGTTGATGGGGGGTGGGAGGGAGGGGAGGGTGGGTGATGGGTATTGAGGAGGGCACCTTTTGGGATGAGCACTGGGTGTTGTATGGAAACTAATTTGACAATAAATTTCATATATTGAAAAAAAAATTTTTTTTTAAATAAATAAAAAGACACCATCACCACCACCACCAAGAACAAAAAACTATTTTAACACAGAATTGGTCTTTGAGGGGAGGAGCTCTAAGAAAAGTGTGTTCTGAGTTTTATCCATCCAAAACAAAAGAACTTAAAGGTAACTTGGGGCACCTGGGTGGCTCAGTCTGTTAAGCATCTGTCTTCGGCTCAGGTCATGATCTTGCCGTTTGTGAGTTAAAGCTCCACATTGGGCTCTGTGCTGACAGCTCAGAGCTTGAAGCCTGCTTCAGATCTGTGTCTCCCTCTCTCTCTGCCCCTACCCCGCTTGTGCTCTGTCTCTCTCTCTCTCAAAAATAACTAAGCATAAAAAAAAAAAAAATTAAGGGCGCTCTGGTGGCTCAGTCAGTTAAAGCGTCCAACTTTGGCTCAGGTCATGATTCCATGGCTCGTGAGCTTGGAGCCTGGAGCCTGCTTTAGATTCTCTGTCTCCCTCTCTCTGCCCCTCCCTAGCTCGCACTCTGACTCTCTCTCTCTCTCTCTCAAAATAAATATTTTAAAAAATGTTTTTTAATTTAAAAATAAAAACAGAAAACAGCTTGATGATTTTTAACTCATTAAACCCATTTTTAACGAACTGTGACTCAAAATTCACTGTCAGGTTTAGTGGTCATTAAGCTCAATTCTAGCCACCAAGTACTGTCCTTGGTCCCAGCTGAAGACCACTTTCTCTCTGCACCCTCCAGATGCTGCTTGAGCAGTTGTCTTTGGATTCCATCTGAACTCTCTTTATCAAATTTCTCATCTCAGGATCCCTTCGGTCTGTTCAGACGAAGTGATTTAAACTGTTGCTTCCTCTTTCCAAGCTTTTTCTGGATATTTATCTACATAAAGCTAATGTACTTCTCCCACTGGACTCCGCTAGCATCCTTCCAACCTCCCATCCCTGTGGGTTTCCCATTTTTCGGGAAATTTCCCCAACTGTCTCGTTAAGTAACTTCTACATTTCATTTTGTCCATCTTCTTCTCTCACAGTTACACCTCCAGAGACTTCATCCTTTCCCTCTCGGAGCAACATAAACCTCACTTACATTTCAGTTATTCTTACCTCCATATGGGCAGGAACGCTACACTCTTAAGTCCACACATTCATTGGGAAAGGGTTATCTTTTTAATTTCTTTAAGATTTTATTTTTTTAAGTAATCTCTATGCCCAACGTGGGGCTCGAACTTACAACCCTGAGATCAAGAGTTGCAGCTCTACTGACTGAGCCAGCCAGGCATCTTGGGTTATCTTTTATAGTCACAACTTTTAATCAATGAAAACCCTGTTAGCAAAGATCACTTTACATCTGGGCATGAGACCGAGACAGGAAGGCCCCGTCTCAGGTCATAGATTAGGGCCTGGACACAGAGATGCTGTAAAATTGCATGGAAGAGTATAGTAATTCATTAAGTTTCCAAATAGGATATAGCTCCAAAATTGGGCAATGAGGTCAAGGAAAGGTTAGCTTCTGGTATAAAAACTGTTGGAAATTAAATTCTGCATCTGCAGAAATGACTCAATCTAAGTCATTTATAAACATGTCCCAAACAGAACCATTGTCTCTTAGTCCAGTTGAGAAAGTCACCGGATTTCTCAAAAAAGACGTACAGACTCTTCAGAGATATTGCCAAATGCCTCCGATTTTTGTTGTGCTGTCATAACAGAAGGCGGATTGGAAATGTCCCTTAGACCGAAGGAAGAGGAAGGCAGAAGAACAAGCTGATATTCGTTTTATCCAGCCTGTGCAGATGGAAGGGGCACTTTGACTTCGGAGGGCCAATGTCAATTATTTAGTTAAAATATACCTTTAATAGAGCAGGGGCAAGCTACACTTAATTTTATAAAAATAGCCAGTAATTACATCTCACTATTTTTGTTGTCATGATTTTCACCAAGCGTTGCAGTAGGCAGAAAGAACTAGGAAGAGGAGTGGATAGGAATGTCATGGGTGAGGAGAATAATGTACATTTAGTGCCAGATAGAAAAATAAATTGCTAAATGGAAGTTTCAAGAGGAATGCGACTCAGGAGTGGGTGAAGAGAAAGAAACACTAGGAGAAAGGCAAGGCTGACTTACTGATAAGAGGAAGTTAGGATGAGGCATAATCACAAGAGTGTGTTTACAGATAAATGCCGAATCTGAATGCTTGAATGAAGAGGAAAATTGGGAGAAGACGTCCATGTAGAGCTTGCCATAGTAAGCATTTTTTTCCAAATGAAGTTGATACTTTGTAAAGTCAAACAATTGAGGGGGGTAAGCATTTATAACCAAAGTAGGAGAGAGGGAATAGAAGGTGATTAGTTGGATTTATTAAATCAGCTATCAAGGCATTCTGCATAAATGCTGCTAAAGTTTTGTCACTTAATGTAAGACAGATAAATTTAGTGTTTCCCAAATTTTGCTCTTTGTTTACTTACCTTCATCATCTTTGCTATATTCTCATGCCACCTATACTCTTTAGTGTAATTCTTTAAAGTAGCTCACAAATTCTTTGAAACCGTTCATTACAATATTTTTCATACCTCAGCTTCACCCTAAGCAATGGTATCTATGACACCATGAGTTTGGTAGGCTAGTTAGATATTTTTCGAACACGCACTGTCGTAAATGTATAACCTTAAAAATTAAAACTCTCCATCTGGGTAACAGCTGAAGTCAACATCTGTACTACTGGTGATACACAGATCCCAATCTGAGAAATCTTAAGATAGATATTGTTTGTCCACAGTAATGCTGTGGTTTGGCGTGCACGAAGGGAAGTGTTAAATGCACTTAGCTTTTTTTTTTTTTTTTTTTTTTTTTTTTCAGGCTCCTTCTTGCTTTTTGAAAGAAAAAAAAACAAGAGAAAAAAAAACACCATTAAGTCCCTCCTAGTTGGGGTGACTCAAAGGCTAAGTTTGAGGTTGCTAAACTCCTGAATTACTCAAAGTGTGATTCGGCATTGGCCTCTGGGCTTTAGATTAATAGGAGAGTAAGATCTTCCCTAGTAAAAAGGAAGTGTAAGCAGAGGTATGTATAGATAGAGTGATGCTCCTGGATACTCTGAGCATGCTTTGTCCAGGCTGCAACCCACCATAGAGAAAAGCTATACACAGGGATTAGCAGTGTACCCACTGAAAGACAGAACCTCTTTGGGGCAGATCACCTGATACTTATATGCAAGTACTCTCCTATGATGAGTGGAGAGGGCCAGGCGAAGATCCAAACGACCTAGAACTGTCACATGCACTTTTACTGTATTTCTACCAACATACAGTGCCAAAAATTTCTTCTCCCAAGTGGATTTACCACTAAGATAGCAAAGGTGAAGCAAAAAGCCAATGTTGGTCTCTGGGCAGATTTAATTTCTGTAAATCCTACAACTGGCATCCTAACTGATAAAGCAGCCTCTTGTGAGTTAAGTTAGAATGAAATGAATTCTGGGGCGCCTGGGTGGCTCAGTCATTTAAGCATCCAACTCTCGATTTCAGTTCAGGTCATGATCTCAGGGTTCACAAGATTGAGCCCCACGTGGGGCTCTGCACTGACATGAGGAGACTGCTTGGAATTCTCCATCTCCCTCTCTCTCCAACCCTCCCCAGCTCATGCTCTCTCTCTCAAAAATAAATAAACATTAAAAAAAAAAGAGAGAGAATGATAGGAATTCCTCCTAAGCTTGAACAATTTTTTTTAATTTAAGTTTATTTATTTATTTTTAGAGAGAGAGAAAGAGAGAGAGCAAGCACAAGCAGGGGAGGGCCAGAGACAGAGGAAGAGAGAGAATCCCAAACAGGTCCCATGCTGTCAGCGCAGACCACGATGCAGGGCTCAAACTCACGAATCATGAAATCATGACTGGAACCTCAATCAAGAGTCAGAAACTTAACCAACTGAGCCACCCAGGCGCCCCTTAACCACTTTCTTAATACATAAAAAATAATTTCTCAACCTGTAAAGCTAAAAATCTCTGGAGACTATCCAAGAAAATCATTCACATTTGGGGCATAGGCTGGTCAGAAAGTTGTCCTACTGTCTTTGAAACCTTAGTAGGTATGATAGGTACAAATTTAATCTCAAGTCCAGTTTTCCAAAGGCTGGCCCTGCTGTTGCATAGCATTAGGAGGGCATCCTATTACTCATTTCAATGTTGTGTCTAACATCTTACTGATAACCACTCTGCCTTGATATTCAGTGAAAGTTATTTGCTAATGGAGCTGCTTGAGAACTGAAATGAATTTATGTGGTAGCTAAAATATTTTGAAACACAGCAAAGATTGGTTTGTGCTATAAGCCTTCACTTTGTAAGAAGCATGGCATCATGTCACAGAACCGTCCACCTGTCTTCCAAGGGCTGTGCTGACCTTCTTATTAAATTGTCTTTTTCTCACTTAGCTCATCAATTAACAATCTCTGTTAATTAGATGCTAAGAGGACAATGTGATGTGTAGGTAGCAGAATCCAGGACCAACTTCTAATTATATAGTACTGAAAACAAAAAGTCTTGAGCGTTAGATAAGCTACAGCAGCGCTACTCTGGAGCAGGTTAGTACATAAACTTTATTCCTTTTTACTTTTCTTTTCAGCAGTCACGCTGTGCTAACTTCACAAAAGCATTTGATGCTATAAAACTCTTAGAAGAAAACAGAGTGGTAAATCTTCATGGCCTTGGATTTGGCAATGGATTCCTAGATATGGCACTAAAAACATGAGCCAACACAAGGAAAAACAGATAAACTAGACTTCATCAAAATTAAACACTTTGGTGCATCAAAAAGTGAAAAAACAAACCAAACCACATGATTGAAAAGAATATTTGCAAATCACGTATCTAAGAGAGAACCAGTTCCCAGAATATATAAAGAATTCTTACGACTCAACAACAAAGACAAACAACCCAATTTAAAAATGGGCAAAGAACCTGTAAAGACATTTCTGCAAAGAAGATATGCAAACAGCCAACAATCCCATGAAAAGATGCTCAACGTAATTAATCTTTAGGGAAATGCGAGCCAAAACCACAATGAGATGCCACTTGATACCCACAAGGATGGCCATGATAGGCCTTTTGTAGCAACGTGGATGGAACTGGAGAGTGTTATGCTATGTGAAATAAGTCATACAGAGAAAGACAGATACCATATGTTTTCACTCTTATGTGGATCCTGAGAAACTTAACAGAAGACCATGGGCGAGGGGAAGGAAAAAAAAAAGTTAGAGAGGGAGGGAGCCAAACCATAAGAGACTCTTAAAAACTGAGAATAAACTGAGGGTTGATGGGGGGTGGGAGGGAGGGGAAAGTGGGTGATAGGCATTGAGGAGGGCACCTGTTGGGATGAGCACTGGGTGTTGTATGGAAACCAATTTGACAATAAATTTCATATTAAAAAAAAAAAGGATGGCCATGATAAAAAAAAACAAAGGGAAAGCAACTGCCAATAAAGGTGTGAACACACTGAAACTCCTGTATGTTGCTGATAGGTATATATACATAAAGTGGTACAGCTACTGTGGAAGACAGTGTGGTGCTTCCTCAAAATGCTAAACATAAACTTACCGTACGACCCAGCAATTCAAATCCCAGGTACATAGCCAGCAGAATTTTAAACAGGTACTCAGACAAATACTTGTACATAAATTTCAATAGCAGCACTACTCCCAAGAGTCCAAAGATAGAAACAACCCAAATGTTCACCCATAAATACATGGATAAACAAAACGTGGTACATCAATACAATGGAATATTATTCAGCCATAAAAAGAAATAAAGTACTGATGCATGCTGTGATGTAGATGAAACATTATGCTAAATGAAGAAGCCAGAGACAAAAGGTCACATATTATATGACCCCATTTATATGAAATATACAGAATAGGTAAATCCATAAAAACAAAAAGCAGATCGGTGGTTGTCCCATGCTGGAGAGAGAGAATGGTCAGTGAATGCTTAATGGGTATGGGATTTTCTTTTGGAGTGGTAAAAATGTTTGGAACTTGATAGAGATGGTGGTTGCACAACATTGTGAATTCACTAAATGCCACTGAACTGTGCACTTAAAACTGGTTAATTTCATGTTATGTGAATTTAACCTCAATTTATAACAAAAAGCAGTTGATGATTGCTACTGAATGATCTAACATGCAAATCTGGAGCCAGAAACAACAGAATGCCACATTGCCGTTTACACCTATGACTTTTGATGACGTATATAGACCACTGAATTGAAATAATTTTCCAAAGAATCATAAAAGGCTATCTTTTCAAGGGAATCCTTTTTATGACTGTGTATGCTCAAAGTTGAGCTGACGTCTGTTAAACAGCAGTATAAATTATTTAGCTTTGCTCCCCATAACTGATAGAGAATTGGTTTAGAACAAGCGGCGTTAACTTGAATGTGACTATCTGAAGCGACGGGAGATCGTGGGAAACTTGATAGTGTCCAATGATGATGCGGATAGATACATGGCATTGCAGCTGGCAGCTTAGAAACTATAGAAGTACATCTGTCATTCTGGGGAGTACTAATTAGAACCAGGGGAGTAGACAGAAGAAGTGCTTCGGAAGAGCTTTACATCATTCCAACAAAAACAGATGAGTCTGCCAAGAGAGCATGTCCGATCACTGGGGATACAAAATTGGGGTAGAAAAACTAAGAATACTTACAGAGAAGATGTGCGTTCTACTTTATGGAAGTCAGTTTCATTAACTTTCACAGAAGATTCCTTGATATGAGCTATCTGAACCTCTGATACAAAGAGATTAAATATTCTCCTTCTTGGTCTGTAATTGGCCTCATTTCCCAAACTCCTTAAAAGTTATCACCCTAAGGATGATTCTTGAAGTGTGTTACATACACGTCTTGATGATATGCTGTTTGCATAACGCCAAACTATCCCCTTTGGAAGTGTACAGCTTACTAACTGAATTGAAAACAGCTTATAATGATTAATACAGATGAAACAATCTCACTTAGACTAGAGATAAAATGCAAAGTAGTAACATCGTTCAGGTGAGGGTGGTTCTCAGATTGAAACTCAAACCAAACCTTGTATCAGTTAGGATCTTTTCTTGGTTATAAGCATTCAGAAAATCAAACTAAAACAATGGCTTGAGTCAATAGGTATTTATTTCTCTCATTATAATTAGAAGATAGGGAATAGGAAGTTGTATCTCCTTTATGAACGACATCATCAAAGACCCTGGACTTTTCTATCTTCCTATTCCATCACCTTTAGCCTCATATCTTGGACTCATGGTCACAATATGCCACCACAATACCAGACATCACTGTTACATATAAGGCATAAAGAAGTTGGTGAGGGTGGGGGGGAGATAGGGTAGCACCAACCACATCTGTCCCTTCATTAAGAAAAGTTTTCCCTGAAACCCCATAGTAAACCTCTGCTTATGCCGTGTTGACCAGAACAGATTCACATGGCCAGTTCCAGCCATAGGGAGGTGGAAAGAAGATATTTAGCATTTCTAGACTCTCTAGTGGAAGACTGAGAATGGAGAAGAGGGAGGGGAATATGTTTTAGGCTAGTGAAATTTCACTGTTTGCCATGCTTTTCCTTGTACAAACATTAAAGAGATTCTTAGATGAAGAAATAAAATAACTGATTTTTGCATAATAAATAATATGAATACTGCATGACTCTTATTTCAACTCTCTTAACCTATGAAGTATGTAATTCCTTAAGTTTTAACTTAAATTCAGGGAAAAAAAACTGATACAAAAAAGAAAACTGATATGCTACCTAAATCTACCTAATGATTTGTGGCCTTCAGGTCCCAAAACACCTTCATGCATATTGACTAATGTGGTTTTACTACACATAAGAGAAGGACATTGGTGTTGGAGATGAGGGAAAGATAGGAAACGAGCTATGTGATCACTTACTCACCCAAATTTAGAACTTTAAGGTTCCTGATTTGAAGTTCAGGATATTTGGCAAGATACTTTCCTCTACTATTCTTCCTCCCTTTAAATGCCCAGTTAAACACATATACTTCACACACACACACACACACACACACACACTGATATAAATAGTTGCCACCAGCACAAAGTAAGGAAGCAATTATCTAAATGTTGGCATGAGCAAAGGAAGGTCGTGACTGAATCTCCAGTGCTCAGGAAAAGAGGGAAATTATTGTTTTCCTAGGGAATACAAATCTCTTTTAAGTTATCACATCTGAAAAATGAATTTATGCAGCAATATTTCAGGGAACGGTAGTCAGATTTATGATGACATAAAATTCACTCAATTTTACAGAAAAAAAAAAAATACAGCTACCTCTTTGTTATCCACAGAACCTATCTTACCCAACCAGGCAAAATAAGCTTAACCTTGACAAATTTTCTTCCTGCAGCAAACGTTTGCATCAACTGGCAGATTTTCCTGGCGGTGGATTTGTAATTACTTTCTGAATTTTGAAAAGCAGATTAAATGACTACATAAGGATCCGAATATTACCATCCGCAAATCTTTCTGCTAACTGATTACTATGAGTTATTATTAAATGAATTTTCCACGTTTCATAAGCATTTCCTGCACTGGTCTATCCTTTGCAATACCACATATCACCTCTGACAAATGATTCAAAAATAAAATATGAGCTTCAAAGAAAATAAAGCCAACTATATAATAAAATAGATTTCAAGGAAGATTTTTATAATATCTTAGGGGGAAGAATTTAAAAATACATTTTCCAAGGCAAAAAGATAGCAGCTTTTAAGGTTTTGCACATAAATGTTAAAACAAGTTTTATCGAAAGAACAAAAGTCTTCATAAAGTGCAATGTTTATAGTTTAACATTTGAACTTTAATAACTTAGGTTGCAACTGTGATAGAAGTCATCTGTAAATATCACTTAGATATTAAAGAGATTCTTAGATGAAGAAAAAAAATAACTGATTTTTGCATAATAAAGAATCTCTTTAAACACGCTTGATCTCGGGGTTGTGAGTTCAAAATACATTCTCTTCTCCTAGGTTGAAATGGACTTTTAATCTGTTAGCCAAAGGGCATAGTTTAACTATCTCTATGGCAACCATTTTTTTCTTTTATTGCAGCATCTGAAGAAAGAACACACTGTGTACAGCTAGGTAAAGCAGTTGTCCTAGACTTTAATAAATTTGCTTTTCCGTGCTATTTACAGATTTCTATCATACCCACAATCTTAGACATTAAGTTTGAGAGATACAGAGTCTTCATAAAGTTCTTCTACAGATATCTGGTTATATTAATCCCCTTTGGCAAACTCCTATAGTACAATGTTTTATATTTGGAAAGTACATTCTAATCATTTCTGTTTATCTTCTCAATATCCGTTATGATGGGGTAAGTTCTGGACAGGGAAAGTGTTGGCGAATATTGAAGGCTGAGGAGTCTGTCGGCCTTTCATAGAGATTTGATAAGAGCGATCAGAAGTTGAGAAGACAGAAAATTATCTTGTTGGAAATGCCTTAATAAAGTTGGGCAGAAAAGGAGGCAGAACTGAGAACCTAATGTTGGAACCCAGAGAAAGAAAGAGACCTTCTAGACCTACTAGCTTCCAAGCTTGGAGAGTAACACTAGCTCATAATTGGTGAGCTTAGTGTGCTAGGCACTGGGATAAGTATTTTGCATCACTTATTTTCACTGAAATAGTACAACAACCCTGTGAGATATTACTACCATTTTCAGATAAGGAAAGGAGGTTTGTGGAAATTGCTCAATAAAATTTAGGTTTTCTGGGGTGCCTGGTCTGGTCCAGTTGGTAGAACATGCTACTCTTGATCTCGGGGTTGTGAGTTCAAGCCCCACATTAGGGATAGAGCTTACTTAAAAAAAAAAAAAAGTTAGGTCCTTTCTCTGCTATTCTCCATTATGATGATGTCTAACATATGATGAGCATTCATTCAGTCATCTTTGATTTCATGCTACAAGTATTTAGTGTACAACTACTTAGCGCTAGGATAAAGTGCTAATCATTGAGAATACCAAAATAAAGAAGACCAACATAAGCCCTACCCTCACAGGGTTAACTTTGCTAGTCTAATGTTGCACAGAGTCCATGTTCAAGAAATGATAATAGCTAATATTTTCATAGAATGTATAATATCAGGTCCTGTTCTAAGTGTTTGACATATATTAATTCAATTACTTTTCATAACAACCCTATAATGTAAGTATTACCACCACTTCACAGATGAGGAAACTCAGTCAAGACTAGAGGTTGAGTAATTTACCTAGAGTTACATTCCTTGAGATTGACAAAGTCAGGACTTGAACCCAAGTGGTCTAACTCGAGGGACCATGATCTCAACTAATCTACTATTCTTTCTTTCTAAAATTGCTTATTGAAATAGTTTGATTAGAGCCCTCTCTCACTGATTCCCAGGCCTGCAGGATTTTAAATGAGGGATGTATTTCTCTAAGAGAGAGTTCAAAATAAGAAAAGAAAGATAGAAATAACGCCTGCTTCTTAGGTTATTAAAAAAATAGAAAAAGGTGGGGGGGGGTGGAGAGCTTTGGAGGATATAATAAAGCAGAGAGGAATTGCGAATACACCCAAGGATAAAACAGATATGGTCCATATCCTCTTAGAGCCCACAGCTGGCAGAGAAGTCCTCTGGGATTACATCACAAGGGACTTATCTTCCTTATGGGGACAGGAAAGCATTCTCTGAGGAAATGGTGTTTGAGGTGACCTGAAGAATTTGGGACAAGCCCCATGAGGCAGAGGGAACCATACATGGAAGTTTGGGGCAGAAGAAAGTACCATGTAATCAAAGAATTGAGAGAAGTCCAGTTGGCTGAACACAGAGATGGAGGAGGAGTGTGGCATGAGAAAGAAATGTGATGGTGATGGAGAGAGCAGACTATACAGAACCATGTAAGCCATCTTGAGGCTCTGGGTTTTATTCTAATGGCAAGAGTAATGGCAACTGAAAGGCTTTTTTTTCCTTTTTTTAACTTGAGAGAGAGAGAGAGAGAGAGAATGCAAGCGGGGGAGAGGGACAAAGGGAGAGAGAGACAGAATATGAAAATCCTAAGAAGCCTCCATGGTAAGCACAGAGCCTGACACAGGACTCAATCCCATGAATCCCAGATCATGACCTGAGCCAAAATCGAGAGTCAGATGCTCAACCAACTGAGCCATCCAGGTGCCCCTGAAAGGTTTTTAAACACAGGATAGTCACCATGGCAAATCTGATTTTTGAAAAGATCACTTTGCCAAAGAGTAGAGGACAAATTAAAGGGGGAAAAATTTATGTTAAAAGAGACATTAGAGGAAGAGCTAAGATGGCAGAGTAGTAAGAGGACCCTAGGCCTGCCTCCTCCCTTGAAAACAACTAAATAAATATCAAATGATTCTAAATACCCAAGAAATTGATCTAAGGACTGACAGAACAAAATGCACAAGTAGAAGGAGAGAAGAGGCCACCTCATGGAAGGTGGGAGGTGTGGAGACACACTTCGGGGGAGAAAAGGATCAAGCGTGCTGTGGAGGTGAAGAAGCCCTGTTTAAGAGAGAGAGACAGAGACAGACAGAGACAGAGAGAGTGAGAGAGAGATTGGAGCACACAGGGGATCACACAAGGAAAACACTTCTCCAAAGACACCGACTGGGAAAATGAGAGGGGCTGATTTTTGTGAGTTTTATAAACAGTGGAGCTCAAAGACTAGAGTTTTAGAGGTCTGGGGCAGTGGGTGCTGCAGTGTTCTTGTGGAGAAGGAGTTCAGATAGCTCACTAGTAGTGGGTGTGATCTGAGGATTTCCCTGGGACACAATGGGAGAGATGGCTCCCCCTTCTTGGATGCATCCGGAAGAGGTGGCATCGTCTCTCTGGGGACAAAAGAGCCGGTGCCATTACCATCCCCTCCCCACTCAACATGCGTGCAGAGACACCTACTGAGGGTGGCTAACCTGAACACTGGCTCTTTGCTAAGCTTTCCTCCAAACTCCATGCCCCTACACTTTGGTGCTACTGGCCTTCTGGGACAAATTGGCATCAGTCTCAGTGCAGCAACACTCTCCACCAGAGGTTTAGAGCTTTAAAACTCAGTCAGCCTGCCTGGGATAGAACACAGGTGCATTGCACTGCCAGGCAGACAGACAGCCTGGGCATAGATAGAGTGAAAGCAGGAATCTGAGAGACACCTGGGACACAGGAGGGGAGATTGTTCTTTCTTCTGGGAGGGCTTCCCAGACAGTGGAGGGCATGAACTTCCCTCTTCAAGGACAAGAAGAGGGTTGGTGTCATTTCTCTTCCCCAGCCCTTAGCATAAACAAACTTCAGTAAGCATCACAGAGCCAACAATGGCAGCCTAAACTGCTTACACCAAGTCCCTCATCCCTGCACTCTGCAGGTGCTGCTCTTCTAGAGGAAGCATGCCTGAGAACCAGAACAGTGGGCCCCTCTCCTAGAACACCAGCACAAATCCTCCATGTGCACCATGTCTACTGACCATAGAGTTCTGCAAAGCTTCAGCTCTAGTGGAAATATATCAGACCTCTTTTAACAAGCAGACCAAAGCACACCAAGGTCCAAACACTACTCTGTGCAGGCAGGGAGAAACTCTGCAGAAGACTGACTGAGGGAAAGAGCAGCCAAAACACAGCAGCAGACTACACACAGCATACACCAGAGACACTTCTTGAGGCTTCAGGCCCTGGACATTATATGACCTGTTCTTCATAAAGCCATTACTCTTAAGAGCAGGAAACATAAACAGGCTTTTCTAACACAGAGAAGAAGATAGATATCTAGACAAAATGCCAAGATGGAGGAATTCAACCCAAAAGGAAGAACAAGAAAATGTCTCGGCCAGGGATCTAACTGAAAGAGATATAAGTAATATGCTTGATGCAGAATTTATTTTTTTAATATGAAATTTATTGTCAAATTGGTTTCCATACAACACCCAGTGCTCATCCCAAAATGTGCCCTCTTCAATACCCATCACCCACCCTCCCCTCCCTCCCACCCCCCATCAACTCTCAGTTTATTCTCAGTTTTTAAGAGTCTCTTATGGTTTGGCTCCCTCCCTCTCTAACTTTTTTTTTTCCTTCCCCTCACCCATGGTCTTCTGTTAAGTTTCTCAGGATCCACATAAGAGTGAAAACATATGGTATCTGTCTTTCTCTGTATGACTTATTTCACTTAGCATAACACTCTCCAGTTCCATCCATGTTGCTACAAAAGGCAAGATTTCATTCTTCTCATTGCCAAGTAGTATTCCATTGTGTATATAAACCACAATTTCTTTATCCATTCATCAGTTGATGGACATTTAGGCGCTTTCCATAATTTGGCTATGCTTGATACAGAATTTAAAGCAACACTCATAAGGATACTAGCTGCGCTTGATAAAGGCATAGAAAGCACCAGGGAGTCCCTTGACATAGATATAAAAGACCTAAAAATTAGGCCAAATTAAAAATATAATCAAAATGTGAAAACTGACTGGATATAATGACCACAAGGATGGAAGAATCCGAAGAACAAATAAGTGACATAGAAGGTAAAATTATTGAAAATAAATGAAGCTAAAAATAATAGGGAAAGAAAAATACTGAATCATAAATGTAGACTTAGGAGCTCAGTGACTCCATAAGGTATAATAACTTTCATATCATAGAAGGCCCAGAAGAGAGGGGAAAATGGGCAGAAGGTTTATTGGAAAATATTATAGCTGAAAACTTCCCTAATCTGGGGAAGGAAAAAGACATCCAAATCCAGGAGGCACGGAGAATTTCCATCAAAAACAGGCCAACACCAAGACATAAATTTGCAAAATTAAAGATAAAGAAAAAAAATCCTAAAAGCAGTAAGAGAAAAGAAATCCCTAACTTACAAGGGAAGATAAATAAGGTTAGCAGCAGATCTCTCCACAAAAATTTGGCAAGCCAAAGAGAGGGGCAAGATGTATTCAATGTGCTGAATGGAAAAAATGTGCAATCAAGAATATGCTATCCAGCAAGGCTATCACTCAGAATAGAAGGAGAGAAGAAGAGCTTCCCAGACAAAAAACTAAAGGAGTTTGTAACTACTAAACCAGCCCTGCAAGAAATATTAAAGGCGACTCTTTGAGTGGGAGAGAAAGACCAAAAGCGGCAAACACTAGAAAGGAACAGAGAAAATCTCCAGAAATGACTTAAGACATAATATAGAGCGCTAAATTCATATTTATCAATAATCACCCCAAGTGTAAATGGACTAAATGCTCCAATCAAAAGACATAGGGTGTCAGAATGGATAAAATACAAGACCCATCTATACACTGCCTACAAATGACTCATCTTAGACCTAAAGACACCTGCAGATTTAACGTGAGGGGATGGAGAACCATTTAGGATGTTAATGGATGTCAAAAGAAAGCCAGAGAAGACATAATTCTACCAGATAAACTAGATTTTTTAAAGTTTTATTTATTTATTTTGAGAGATAGCTGTCAGCTATTTTGAGAAATAGTTGTCAGCATGAGCCTGATGTGGGGCTCGATCTCACAAACCATGAGATCATGTCATGAACTGAAATCAAGAGCTGGTCACTTAACTGACTGAGCCACTCAGGCATTCCCAGACAAACTAGATTTTTTTTTTTTTTCAGACAAACTAGATATTAAACCAAAGACTGTAACAAGAGATGAAGAGGGGCACTATATCATACTAAAGGGTTCTATCTAACAAGATATCTCTTACAATTGTAAATACTTATGCTCCCCAATTTGAAAGCACCCAAATATATAAAACAACTAACAACAAACATAAAGGAACTCATTGATAATAATACAATTATAGCAGGGGACTTTAACACCCCATTTACCTCAATGGATAGATAATCTAAGCAGAAAATCAACAAGGAAACAATAGCTTTGAATGACACACTGGGCCAGACAGACTTAACAGAGATATTCAGAGAATTTCATCCTAGAGCAGCAGAATACATATTCTTTTCAGGTGCACATGGGACATTCTCCAGACTAGATCACAAATGGGGTCACAAATCAGGCCTCAATAAGTACAAATGATTGAGATAATACCATGTATATTTTCCAACCACAAGCTATGAATCTTGAAGTTAACCACAAGAAAAAAATTGGAAAGACCACAAATATGTGGAGGTAAAGAATATCCTACTAAAGAAAGAAGGGGTCAACCAGGAAATTAAAGAAGAAATTAAAAAAATACATGGAAATAACCAAAAATGAAAACATGACAGTCCAAAATCTTTGGATGCAGCAAAAGTAGTCATAAGAGGGAAGTATATAGCAAGACAGACTTACCTCAAAAAGCAAGAAAAATCTCAAATAAAAAACTTGACCTTATATAGCTAGAAAAAGAATAACAAATGAAGCCTAAAAAAGCCAGCAGAAGAAAGGAAATAATAAAGATTAGAGGAGAAATAAATGATATAGACAAAAACCCAAAAACAGAACAGACCAATGAAACCAGGAGCTGCTTCTTTGGAAAAATTAATAAAATTGATAGACCTGTAGCCAGATTTATCAAAAAGAAAAAAGACTCAAATAAATAAAATCACAAATGAAAGAGGAGAGATCACAACCAACACCAGAGAAATACAAACAATTATAAGAGAATATTATGAAAAATTTTATGCCACCAAATTGGGCAATCTGGAAGAAATGGATAAATTCCTAGAAACATGAAGCACTTGGGTGGCTCAGTTGGTGGGGTATCTGACTCTTGATTTCTGCTTAGGTCATGATCTCACAGTTGTAAGATCAAGCCTCATGTTGGGCTCCACACTGAGCATGGAGCCTGGCTGGGATTCTCTATCTCCCTCTCTCTCTGCCCCTCACCTGCTCATGTGCACACACACACTCTCTCTCTCTCTCTCTCTCTCTCTCTCTCTCTCTCTCTCTCTCTCTCCCCCCCCCTCTCTCTCTCTCTCAATAAACAAACAAATAAATAAACAAACATTTAAAAAATTCCTAGAAATATATAAACTATCAAAAGTGAAACAGGAAGAAATAGAAAACTTGAATAATACAATAACTAGCAAAGAAATTGAATCAGAAATCAAAAATCTCCTAATAAACAAAAGTCCAGGGCCAGATAGCTTCCCAGGGGAATTCTACCAAACATTTAAAGAAGAGTTAATACCTATTCTTCTCAAACTGTTCCAAAAAATAGAAATGGAAAGAAAACTTTTAAACTTATTCTATTATGTCAGCATTACCTTGATTCCAAAGCCAGACAAAGACCCTACTAAAAAAGATAATTAGGGGTCAATATCCCTGTTGAACATAGATGCAAAAATTCTCAACAAGATACTAGCAAATCAAATGCTAGCAAAAAGAATGATTCACTATAATCAAGTGGAATTTACTCCTGGGCTGCAAGTGTGGTTCAATATTTGCAAATCAATCAATGTTATACACCACATTAATAAAAGAAAGGATCAGAACCAGATGATCTTCTCAATAGATAAAAAGCATTTAACAAAGTATAGCATCCATTCTTGATAAAAACCATCAACAAAGTAGGGATAGAGGCAACATGTATCTCAACATCATAAAGGCCATATATGAAAGACCCACAGCTAATATAATCCTCACTGTGGAAAAACTGAGAGTTTTCCTTTACAGGCAGAAACAAGACAGCCGTGTCCACTCTTACCACTGTTATTTAACACAGTACTGGAAGTCCTAGCCTCAACATTCACACAACAAAGAGAAATAAAAGGCATCCAAATCAGCAAGGAAGAAGTCAAACTTTCACTATTTGCATGATACTCTATGTAGAAAACTTGAAAGACCCTACTAAAAAATTGCTAGTACTTACACACAAATTCAGTAAAGTCACAGGATACAAAAATCAATGTACAGTAATCTGTTGCATTTCTACACATCAATAATGAAGCAGCATAAAGAGAAATCAAGGAGTTAATCCCATTTACAACTGTACCAACAACCATAAGATAATTGGAATAAACCTAACCAAAGAGGCAAAAGATCTGTACTCTGAAAGCTATAAAACCCTGATGAAAGAAATTGAAGATGACACACAAAAATGGAAAAACATCCCATTCTCATGGATTGGAAGAAAATGTCTATATTACCCAAAGCAATCTACACATTTAATGTAATCCCTGTCAAAATACCAACAGCATTTTTCACAGAACTAGACCAAACAATCCAAAAATTTGTTTGGAACCATAAAAGACCCCAAATAGCCAAAGCAATCTGGTATCACAATTCCAGACTTCAAGTTATATTACAAAACTGTAGTGATCAAGACAGTATGGTACTGGCATAAAAACAGACACAGAAATCAATGGAACAAAATAGAAAACCCAGCAATGAAACCACAACTATATGGTCAACTAATCTTCAACAAAGCAGGAAAGACTATCTAATGGAGAAAAGACAGTCTCTTCAACAAATGGTGTTGGGCAAATGGGACAGCAACATGCAAAAGAATGAAACTGGACGACTTTCTTACACTACACACAAAAACAAATTCAAAATGGATGAAAAGACCTAATGTGAGATAGGAAACCATCAAAATCCTAGAGGAGAAAACAGGCAGCAACCTCTCCGATATCAGCCACAGCAACTTCTTACTAGATATGTCTCCAGAGGCAAGGGAAACAAAAGCAAGATAAAAAGCTTCTGCAGGGGCACCTGGGTGGCTCAGTGGATTAAGCATCCGACTTCGACTCAGGTCATGATCTCATGGTTCATGAGTTCTAGCCCCACGTTGGGCTTTGTGCTGACAGCTTGGAGCCTGGAGTCTGCTTTGGATTCTGTGTCTCCCTCTCTCTCTGACCCTCCCACATTCATGTTTTCTCTCTCTCTCTCTCTCTCTCTCTCTCAAAAAATAAATAAATAAATAAACATTTAAGAAAAATTTAAGGGCCGCCTGGGTGGCTCAATCGGTTAAGCATCCGACTTCGGCTCAGGTCATGATCTCACAGTTCGTGGTTCAAGCCCTGCATCGGGCTCTGTGCTGACTGCTCTGGGCCTGGAGCCTGCTTCAGGTTCTGTGTCTCCTTCTCTCTCTGCCCCTCCCCTGTTCATGCTCTGTCTCTCTCTGTCTCAAAAATAAATAAAAACATTAAAAAAGATTTTTTAATAAAAAAAATTTAAAAAGAAAAATTTTAAAGAAAAATTTCTGCACAGCAAAGGAAACAATCAACAAAATGAAAGGACAGCCTTCAAAATGGGAGAAGATATTTGCAAATGACATATCTGATAAAGGGTTAGTATCCAAAATCTATGAAGAACTTATCACACCAATACCCAAAAAAACAAATAATCCAGTTAAGAAATGCACAGAAGACATGAATAGACATTTTTCCAAAGAAGACATACAGATGGCTAACAGACACATGAAAAGATGCACAACATCACTCATCATCAGGGGAATACAAATCAAAACTACAATGAGATACCACCTCACACCAGTCAGAATGGCTAAAATTAACATAGGAAATGACAGGTATTGATGAGGATATGGATAAAGGGGAACCCTCTTACACTGTAAACTGGTGCAGCTACTGTGGAAAATAGTATGGAGTTTCCTCAAAAAGTTAAGAATAGAGCTACCTGGGGCGCCTGGGGCTCAGTCAGTTAAGCATCCGACTCGAGAGCCCACATCAGTCTGTGCTGACAGTGCAGAGCCTGCTTGTGATCCTCTCTCTCTCTCTCTGCCCCTCCCCTGCTCCCTCTCTCTCAAGAAATAAACACTAAAAAAATAAAAAATAAAAAAAAAATAGAACTAACCTACAATCTAGCAATTGCATTACTAGGTATTTACCCAAAGGATACAAAAATACTGATTCAAAGAGACATATGCACCAAAATGTTTTTAACAGCATTATCTATAATAGCTAAATTACATAAAGAGCCCAAATGTTTATCAACTGATGAATGGATAAGGAATTGGTATATATACACTGTGGGTTGTTCTAGTTCTGTGAAAAATGCTGTTGCTATTTTGACAGGGATTGCCTTAAATGTGTAGATTGCTTTGGGTAATACAGACATTTTAACAGTGGAATATTACTCAGCCATAAGAAAGAATGAAATCTTGCCATTTGCAGTGGCATGGCTGGAACTAGAGTATATTATCCTAAGCAAAATAAGTCAGTCAGAGAAAGACAAATACCAAATGATTTCAGTCATATGTGGAATTTAAGAAACAAAACAGATGAACATGAGGGAAAAAAGAGACAGGAGCAAACCATAAAACAGACTCTTAACTACAGAGAACAGACTGAAGGTTGCTGGAGAGGAGGCGGTCGGGAGATGAATTAAATAGGTGCTAGGTATTGAGGAGGGCACTAGTTGTGATGAGCACTGAGTTAAAATTTACAAATCACTGAACTCTGCTCCTGAAACTATTATTACTCTGTATGTTAATTAACTGGAATTTAAACAAAAACTTGAAAGAAAAAAAAAAAAAAGAAGGCCATTTGGAGGCCATTGCTGTGATCTGAGTGAGGTTTGATGGGGCTAGATTAGGGTGATGACAGTGGGGATGAAGAGGACAGGGTAGATTCCAAGATAATTAGGAGGTATATAGGACTTGATGACTGATGGAAAGACAGAAAGGAACCAAGGACATCCAGAGGTAGATGTCTAGTCTCTGGGTAATTATCATATTAATCAATAGAGCAATGCTAGCATCTTGTAGGGCAGGTAGAAGGCGCTGAGGAGTGGGATATAGGATGATGGTATGGCAGCTGGAAAACAGGCATTGATGCCTAGGATGACAGTAGGAGGAAAAATGTTGGTGGGTATGGTCAGTCTTCAAGCTGGGGAGGGTGGTTCCTGAAGCCTCTTTGGCACTTTCAAAAATAATTTCTTTTTTTACTAATTTGCTTTAGCTGTCTGGTGCTTAGTTACGGCTGAAGAGAGAATTTGAGAAAACATTTTAAAATGGAGAACAGTTACTAGTCAATTCACATATTAACATCCCAGTGATATTTTATCAACTCAAATCAATCTTAAGTCATCACTGCTAACATTAGCTCTCGTCCACTAGAAAGGCAGTCCCTAACCTGCCTGAAATTGTCTTATGAAAGCTTAATTGTAAGGACTCTTGTCTTATGAAAGCTTAATTGTATAGGACTCTTGCAATATAATTTCTAGTATAACAAGTTACAAATTGTGAATAAGTTCCCAAACTAGCTCATAAGAATTTATTTGAAGCCTTAATAGAGCTAGAATAAGACTCTCTATAAATCATGTTGAAGAGATTCATCACATTTATCCAACAAACTCAACTGAGTACCTATGATCTGATAGACTCTGTTTATGTGTTGAGAAATCAAGCAATAAACAACAGCAAGTCCCTTGCAGTCCAGTTGGAAATAAGAGGCTGAGAGTCAGAAGTAGTGACAAGAAGAGGCAGCAATTCATATGCAAGATACTCAGATCAATAGATTGTACAGGGTTTACTATTCTTTGTAGGGCTTCCACTCACCTTTTTTTTTTTTTTTAAGGAAAAATAATTCTCAGAAAATCAAGGTTTACTTACAAAAAGCTAATCATTTAGACTCTTTTCTCATACAACTACCGAAAGGTAATTTCCTAATGAATTAGTTGGCCAAGAGCTATATACTTGTTCTTGAAAACAGACAGAAACTGACTATTGCTAGCTTCAGCAGAAATATAATTTGTTGGAAAGGTATAGGATAGATCACAGATTGTATATGAAGGCTGGAGTCCAAGGCCAGAAATTCGATAGTAGCCAGGAAGGTTAGGGAACTGGAAACAGGCCAACGTCCCACTGCAGGAATGGTCTGTTTGGGATGTATTGATGGATACAACTGCCACTGCTGCTTTCCATTGCTGCTGGATGCACCTCCATGTGTCAGTTCGGAACTGTGCCTACATAATGGTTTCACTTACCCCAGATTCAAAGCACTGGGCAGAAGCATCTAATTGGCTTTGCCCGTAAGGGAATAGGGAGAGGGAGCGTCTGGCTCCATCACTTCCAAGAATCACACAGTGCAGATTCCATCAAAGTAGATACTGGGCAACCACAAAAAGGACAAATGTCCATTGCATACTGCTTATGATAATTTACTAAAGTGTTACTTTAATGAAGGGGTAGAATTTCAGCCAAGAATTTCAGACATGTTTGTAAGGGCAGCAAAGAAACTCTGCTCAAGGGTAACCTCCAATGGCTGATTCAAATTACAGACTCCATCTACGTCCATCCTTGACTTTGATTTTTAGATCTTTAAGCAAGCATCTTGCTCTTTGGCTCGGGTGTGTCCTTGTCTCATTAGAAACCCTCAGCCCTGTGGAGGTGTGCATATGACAACTTTAATAGACCCATTTTCCATATGAAATGACTGAGTCTAAACAGGTAAGTGTTTGGCATATAGTCACACAGTATAGGCATGATTGGTTATTATATAATATAGATTTGGAGTAAATAATTTCTTCCACCTTATTTACTCCAATTTAAGCAAAACATGATTAGTAAAAATTATTTTAAAATATGTATTTCCTCTAGGAAATAGTTCACATTTTTTCCTCATAAAATGAATGATAGTGATTTGAAAATCCCCGATGGATGAATAGGAAATTTTGTTACAATAAAGATTGAGTTCATTAATTATAAATCAGAAAGGATAATGCTATTCAAAGGTTCCCATTTCACCTGGAAAGAATCTAATTAACAAGATTGCTTTTTATAATTTAATTTTCTGACCTATTTCCTTATTGCATTGCACCTGGACCCAAATACATTTGTTCTAGTTACTTGTTATATTTGAGCTTGAAGTTTTTATATTTGGGATTCTATGTACTGTGATAACACATGTAAGTCCAAATGAATTTTTAAATTAAATTACAAATATTGAGAACAATAGCTTTGTGGAGCATGTATTACCATCATACCAAAGTCAATATTTGGGTTTATATTCCCTACCAATTCTAATTGGTTAAGGGAATTTTCTCACAAATCTAATGTTGTGATGTTTTGATTAAGGAAGCTTTGGGGAAATAAGTTTCTTCATGAGGAAGTTCAAGGTGTTAAAGCCAATAAAAAGCTTCATAAAGCATGCGAAGCAAGGCTTCCTGAACGTGTTAGCAGGACAACAACACCTCTGTACATAGCCTCTATTTTATCCCTGCTAAGGTGATAAAATTCCCTTTGAGGTAATTACAAAGTCTGCAAAGTTTGTGTTCTTCTCGGGTGCAAGGCATGCTGGGATCTCAGCAGCAAGACAGAAGCTCAGGCTCTGCAAAATGGGGGCCGCAGTTGCTGGTCATGGCTGTGGTTTCGTGAGCCTGGCAGAATTCCGGGGCTCATCACTGGCTAGTCAGGGCATGGAGGGAAGGTTTCTGAGTGTGGAAGTTTAAAAGCCAAAGAACTTACCAAATTCCATTATCTCAGTAAGCAGGGCATGGGCTAGCAGGATCCAGCATGGGGAAGCCAATTTGGTAGGAGATAGTTAGGGTTCCATGGCACTACTCACCACAGAGGACTCAGGGTGGAGACACATGGAGAAAGGATGACAATTAAGATCTACATCCAGATCCAAGGAAACACTGAGGGTCTAGGGATCCTAATGAAGTTCCAAGCCCCCTTTATACTTCCCACTTCAGGAGAACAGAGGCAAGACTGAGCCTGGGAGGGTATTTGGGGTGATCATCAGGAGACCTGCTGTTGAGCAGCTAGGAAAACAGAGGAGTCAAAGTGAGTTAAGGTTGAAATCAGCCTCCTCTTTCTGTGCGTTTTATCAACTCAGAGCGACCTATCCCCTACTTCAGATTCCCAAGTCCCTGTTTTCTTCACTTCCTTGCCCATATCAAAATGCTGAGAGAATACTGCTATTTATTTTGATGATTAATTGAAATGTACTGAACAATTAGTGGCTTAGTACCCACAGCTCATTTTGAAAACTCCCACCTCTAGCTCACGCTATACAAGTAGTCAAGAGCAGACCTGTTAACCTGGGCCTCCAAGTGCCTCTGACACAAAGGACTCCGCCCTCAAACAGCTGATCCCAAATAAGGGGTTTTTCTCTCTGGGAAATGGAAATTGAAAGACACAGAGGTAAGTAGCCAAATGAGAAAGCACTGGAACTGAAAAGTCATGTCCAGTCAGGCTGGGGCAGTTGTTTGGGGACAGAAAAAGCTGACGTTATAGAAGAAGAAAAATTATGAGCAAGGAAAAGAAGCCAGTGGGTAGAGAACCCACAGAGCAGATACAGAAGGAGTCTCATTTCCTTGTGATCTTCCAATGCCCAGCTCCAGAGCCCTGAACATCTGGCTCAGAGGTACTGGGGTTCTTGTCCCTGGGTTTCTGAGACTCTTCCCCATATATTTCTTTAACCGCCCTGAGGAAAATGTTCCTTGCAACAAAATGATCCCCAATCTACAACAAAGCTATACTGTGTTTAAATCAATGTATTAACCCAACCAATCATTACATATTAATCTTTGTGTTTAGTTGCAGTAAAGAGAGATTTTATTTAGTGGGGGCAGGAGAGAGGGAATCACAAAATCATTCAGGACTATCTTTAAAGCTGGCCCTAAAATATATATATAATTTCCTCCTTTGGTTGGGTGAACTTGGGAGTAAAGATGAGAGGAGATGTCTTCCCTTTTTGCTGGTGTCATCTTTTCTTCTGCTCCTTCGCGCTTACATAGGCACATGCGTGTGCACTTGCTGGCAGCTTATTTTGTTGCTGGTGGCTGATCTTGTCATGGGCCTGTCCACCCAGATCTCTAGCACACCCTGCTCTGCCTCAGTGCCTCCAATTCTCACACCAACCTTCATCTTTTTTCTTTTGTTTTTGTTTTTGTTTTGAGAGAAAGAGAGCACACAAGTGGGGAAGAGGGGCAGAGGGAGAGAGAGAATCTTTTCTTTTAATAACTTTTTTTAACATTTACTTTTGACAGAGACAGAGAGAGATAGAGCACAAGTGAGGGAGGAAAGAAAGAGGAAATCAGCCATCGACTCCAAAGCAGGCTCCAGGCTCCGAGCTATCAGCACAGAGCCCAATGCAGGGCTCGAACCCACGAACTGTGAGATCATGACCTGAGCCGAAATCAAGAGTCAGATGCTCAACCGACTGAGCCACTCAGGCACCCCATCAACTTTCATCTTTCCTAACAGTCACTCTTTCTGTCATGTGCCCTAGACTCCTAAAAATGTTTTTTGTTCTTTCTGAACCATTCATCCTTAGTACCTAATAAAACTTCTATAATTCTTTTATCTCTCTGGAGAATAGAAGCCCAAACTTTATGTATTATTTGTCCTAGGGTAATCAAGTTCTGATAATATAGCATTCCTGCAACAGTTTCTTTCATTAATAGTGACATATCTGAATGAGGGATCACAGATTTATTTTGAAAACAGCCCTGCTATATTTCTGCTCACCCATGCAATATACCAGAACTAGCTGGCATTTGATAAACATCATTCACCTCCGGAGGGCTTCTTCCTTTCCCAACAGGAAGATAGGGTTTTCCGCATGGCTGCTGCTATGGTGTCCTGCTAAGGCATCACAATGGATTGCGATTACTTGTTTTCATGTCTAACTCCTCGGAGACTGAGATCCTTGCAGAAGCTTTTACAGATTGAGTGCAGAGTACAGAGACTAAATATGGAAAATAATAGGGCCTATAAAGGTTCTATTATAATAGAACCTTTGGGGTTCTTAAGAGAATGAAATCAGCTTAAATTAAGCACATGTAAAGCATTTGCAGTATTATGAGTGTTCAATAAACATGAGCAGCCATTGTTATTATTACTATTATTAA
Organism: Leopardus geoffroyi; assembly: GCF_018350155.1. Lineage (NCBI taxonomy): Eukaryota > Metazoa > Chordata > Mammalia > Carnivora > Felidae > Leopardus > Leopardus geoffroyi. Next base: position 104,793,185 of record NC_059338.1, read on the forward strand.
TAATAAAATTTGCTTCCTTATACCCAGGTTTCTGTCTGGGTATCTTTGTGGGTGATGTACCATTCAGAAATAGGTAATGTACAGGAGATGAAATCTGGGAGTTGGAGCAAAATAATGAGTTCATTTTTGGACATTACCTTCACTGCCTGTGAAGAAACCAGGCATACAGCTGACTTAAGACACACACCCATAGCTGGGACTCAAACGTCAACTAAATGAAAAAAAGTTCATTCAATAAATCATTCATTCATTCACTCATCCATTCAATCAGTGAAAGGGTTCTTGTACCTGACTTAACCCTAGCTATTTAATAACTTTGAAGAAAGGGATCTAAACAAACTTAATGTTTACTTTAAAATGTATGCCCCATTGGGGCACCTGAGTGGCTCAGTCAACTAAACATTGACTTCAGCTCAGGTCATGATCTTGCGGTTTATGAATTTGAGTTCCGTGTCGGGCTCTGTGCTGACAGCTCAGAGCCTGGAGCCTGCTTCCGATTCTGTGTCTCCCTCTCTCTCTGCCCCTCCCCTGTTCACACTCTGTTTCTCTCTCTCTCAAAAATAAGTAAACATTAAAATAAATAAATAAATAAATAAATAATAAAATGTATGCACCATTGGCACTATTATGTGTCATAATACTAAACACCTGGAAAACACTGATCCATTATGTTTTAAAACTTCCTTCACTATGGGGCACCTGGGTGGTTCAGTTGGTTGTGTTTGACTTTGGCTCAGGTCATGATCTCACTGTTTGAGGGTTCAAGCCCCACATCGGGCTCTGTGTTGGCAGCTCAGAGCCTAGAGCCTGCTTCAGATTCTATGTCTCCCTCTCTCTCTGCCTCTCCCCCATTCGCACTCTGTCTCTGTCAAAATTAAATAAATATTAAAAAAAAAATTTTTTTTAACTTCTTTCACCAAATAATCAAATGCTTATTTAGTTCCTTCTATTCTGGGGCCTTAAGGCCCTGTATAAATCACCAATGTTCACTGGATTGCAACTAATTTTGGATTCACTGCTCAAACATCCAAGCTAACCATGAATGTCCTCTAAAGACTTAAGGTGCCTGATTTCCTTTTTTCCTATGACACAGTCCTTAAGTCTCTCTAGTATTGAGATGTCATACCAACTTCTAAAAAATCTCCCTAATCTATTCGGGAATCGTAAAAATATAAAAGATAATGAAGGTGGAGGAGATGGAGGAAGAAGGAATGAAAGACGAAAACAAAGGGCGGAGGGACAAAGGAAGGAAGGGAGGTAGGAAGGAAAGAAGGAAGACAGGACAGAAAGACTGTTCTACATCCACATCACTAAATGGGTAGCAAGTAGGGGGAAATCACTTGCTCTTTCCCTTCCTTTTTTCTTTAAAAAAATTATTTTCATTTTAATTCTACTATAGTTAACATACAGTGTTATATTAGTTTCAGGTGTATTCTCCTTTTTTTTTTTTTTTTTAAGATTTTTATTTTAAAGTAATCTCTAGGGGCGCCTGGGTGGCTCAGTCGGTTGAATGGCGGACTTTGGCTCAGGTCATGACCTGGCGGTCCATGAGTTCGAGCCCTGCGTCGGGCTCTGTGCTGATAGCTGGGAGCCTGGAGCCTGCTTCTGTTTCTGTGTCTCCCTCTCTCTCTGCCTCTCCCCCTTCGTGCTCTGTCTCTCTCTGCCTTTCAAAAATGAATAAATGTTAAAAAAAAATTTTAAAAAATAAAGTAATCTCTACACCCAACATGGGGCTCGAACTCACAACCCTGAGATTAAGAGTCTCATGCTATACCAACTGACCCAGCCGGGCACCCCCTTCCTCTTTTTTTAAAATAAGATGATGAATGGGGATTATAAAAAAAAAAAAAAAAAAATAGGTTGAATAACAATCTGCTTTCTCTGGTTCCATCAAAGATAAGGGCTGTAGCAGTGACCAAATGGCAAGACTTAATTACAAGGTATTTGATGCAACTTTTCTTTCCTGAAGGTTACTATCAATCTTTTGTATTCACTAGCATTTCTCTAACTCCTTAACCAACTCATTCACATCACCTCCATCCATGTTTCATTCCTCAGGGTTTACCCTAACAACTCATTTCTTAAAACATATCTTTGCGTTTTATTTGAAAAAATTTTGACTGAAAAAGTTACATTTCAAAGTGATCAAAATCATGTTCCCATGTCCAGATTAATAAAAAGCTTGAATTACAAGTTAATCGCTCATGTCTTTATCCAGTCAGGTTCTGTTGACTGCAATTCACTGAGACATCACTATGGAAACCACAGTAGTACCAGTGACTCAGCAGGTGTTACTTCCTCTCAAGTCAGTAGTACCCAATGCCCTGACAAGATGCCAGGCAAACACCATAATCTGGCTGTTTCATTTTTTACATGGTATATACATTGACGTTCCCTGGGCTAAGGTGCAAATCAGACTTCAGATCAGCCAAAACATGAGCAGGAAAAACAGCGAGAGAAAGATCAGTCAAATGATGGAAGAGAAAGAAAAACAGAAGTAAACTTGCATTCTACTCAACTTTGTAAATCAGCGAATGCTGGCCTAAGTGACTGGAACTGATTACTCAGAGGAGGCTGCAAGGGACGGATGTCCTTTCCTGTTAGCCTCGTTCTTATTGCCTATAAGTGTAAGACGTTGCTAGATAATGAAACAGTTTTCCTAACCTGTTTTCTTTCTTTTCTTAATGAAGTATAAACTGCTTAAAATTTACAGTTTTGCATTTTGTTTTTAAAAAAAGGAGGATTTCTGTTATTATTTCTGTATCAGCTTGGCTAAATTTGACCAAAGCAAGATTTCCCAACAATGGCACTATTAACATTTTGTACCAGATCATTCTTCATGGTGGGGTGCTGCCCTCTGCACTGTAGGACATTTAGCAGCAGCCCTCCCTGGCTTCTACCCACTAGATGCCAGTAACAACCTTTTCCCCACTGGGTATAATAATTTTTTAAAAAAGCCTCCAGACATTGTCAAATGCCCCCAAAGGGACAAAACTGGCCCCAGTTGAGACCACAGGGCTAAAAGTAAAAAAGCCCTGCTCTGAGGTAATTGGGAGCTCAGAATCCAGACTCTTCTTAAACATTTTTAAGGAAAAAAAAAAAAAAGTGTTTTTAATTAAACTCTTAAACTTCAATTCTAGAGCATTAAGATTCATTTGAGAAGTGGTTCCCGTGCCTGAATATTTGCAACCTGTGCCAAGTGTTTGGGTTTTTTTTAAATACTATTTTTTTAAAAAGCCTAGATGACATGATATTACTAGAAACTCCACCAAAAAACTATTAAAATAAATTCAGTAAAGCTGCAGGATACAAAATCAACATTAAAAAATCTGTTATGTTTCCATATACTAATAATGAACTTTCAGAAAGAGAAATTAAGAAAACAATCTCATTTACAATTAAATCAAAAAGAATAAAGTACCTAGGAATAAATTTAACCATGGAAGTGAAAGACCTGTACATTGAAAGCTATAAAACATTGATGAAAGAAACTGAAGATGACACAAATGAATGGAAAGATACGCTATGCCCATGGATTGGAAGTACAAATATTGTTAAAATGTCCATACTGCTCAGAGCAATCTATAGATTCATTGCAATCTCCATCAACCTCCAAAGGCATTTTTCACAAAACTAGAACAAATAATTCTCAAATTTGTATGGAATCAGAAAAAACTCTAAATAGCCAAAGTAATCTTTAGAAAGAAGGACAAAGCCAGAGGCATCATGGTTCCTGATTTTCAACTATATTACAGAGCTATAGTAATTAAAACAGTGTGGCATTGGCATAAAAGCAGACACATAGATGAATGAAACAGAAGAGAGAACTCAGAAATAACCCACACTTATGGAGTCAAGTAGTGATGACAAAAGAACCCAGAAAATACAACAGAGAAAGAACCGTCTCTTCAATAAATGGTGTTGGGAAAACTGGACACACACATGCAAAAAACTGAAAATAAACCACTATCTTAAATCATACCCAATGATTAACTAAAAATGGGTTAAAGACTTGAATGTAAGACCTGAAACCATAAAACTCCTGGAAGAAAAACAGGCAGTAAACTCATTGACATTGGTCTTGGTAATGACTTTTTGGATCTGACACCAAAAGTAAAAACAAACAAGTGGGACTACACCAAAGGACTACACTGCAAAGGCAACCATCAACAAAACAAAAAAGCAACCTACCAAATGGGAGAAAATATTAGCAAATCATATATCTGATAAGGGGTTAATATCCAAAATATATAAAGAACCCATGCAACTCAATAGCAAAAAAAAACAAATATTCCAATTAAAAAATGGGCAGAGGATCTGAATACACATTTTTCCAAAGAAGACAAAGATGGCCAACAGGTGTGTGAACAGGCACTCAAATCACTAATCATTAGAGAAATGCAAATAAAAACCACAATGAGGGGCACCTGGGTGGCTCAGTTGGTTGAGCATCCGACTTTGGCTCAGGTCATGGTCTTGCAGTTTGTGAGTTCAGGCTCCACGTCGGGCTCTGTGCTGACGGCTCAGAGCCCGGAGCCTGCTTCACATTCTGTCTCCCCTTCTCTCTGTCCCTCCCATGCTCATGCTCTGTCTCTCTCTGTTTCTCAATAATAAATAAACGTTAAAAAAAAAATTAAAAAAAAACCACAATGAGATATCACTACACACCTTTTAGCATGGCTATTTTTATTACTATTTTTTAATGTTTATTTATTTATTTTGAGAGAGAAAGTCAGAGAGTATAAGTGGGGGAAGGGCAGAAAGAAGGAGAAAGAGAATCCCAAGCAGGCTCTACACTGTCAGTGCAGAGCCTGACGTGAGGCTCAATCTCAAGAACCATGAGATATGACCTAAGCCGAAATCAAGAGTTGAACACTTAACCAACTGAGCCACCAAGGCACCCCAAGAAAGGTTATTACTTAAAAAAACAAACAAACAAACAACAACAACAACAACAAAACCAGAAAGAAAACAAGTGCTGGCAAGCATGTGGAGTAAAGGGAACCCTTGTACACCTTTGGTGGGTATTTAAATTGGCAAGGCCATTATGGAAAACTGTATGGAGGTTCCTTAAAAGATTAAAAATAGAACTACCGTATGATCCGGCAATCCCACTTCTGGATATATGTTTAAAAGCATTAAAATCAGGATCTCAAAGAGATATCTGCACTCTCTTGCTCACTGCAGCATTATTCACAATAGCCAAGACATGAAGGCAACTTTACTGTCTATCGACAGATAAAAGGATTAAAAAAAAAACCCACATACACACACAATGAAGGAAATCTTGCCATCTGTGACAAAATGGATGCGCTTTGAGGGCATGTGTGCCAATCTCAGCTTATCAATAACCAATGTTGTAGCTAAGCCAGCCCGTGTGGTTCTTATTATGATTGCAAGATGCCCTCAGCAATAACCATAAGGAAACTTTGAAAGAAACAAGGTTAATTACTTATAGGACCATGTGTGGCTACACAGAGAAATTTTACAGAGAAAAAGAGAGAAGGCATATATGGGCCTAGGGTTCTGCTTTTTAATAGGGTCAAGGATGAAGGCCTAGGGTTCAGGCTCACTCTTTATTGGTGAATTTAAAGCAGAAGAGAGGAAATTTAAAGTGTGGAAAGAGAAAAAAACAAGTGGCCCAAGTAGTCAATTCTCAAAATCAACCAAGATCTCTAAAATAAAGACGACTGATAGGGGAGGGGTGTTATGGCCTCTTTATCAAGTCCTATGGTGGGCAAGGGCTTTATTCACGATAACCACCTTTGAAGTAGATGCCCCAGAAATCAAAGCTGGCACTTGCATTACAAAAAGTAAAGCCAAAGGTCAGGGCTTTGGAGCGCCTGGGTGGCTCAGTCAGTTAAACATCTGACTCTTGACTTCAGCTGAGGTCATAATCTCAGGGTTCCTGGGCTCCAGCCTAGCATTGGGCTATGCAGCCCGAAGACTGCTTGGGATTCTCTCTCTCTCTCTGCTCTTCCTCCACTCATGTGCATGCTCTCTTTCTCTCTCTCAAAATAAATAAATAAACATTAAAAAAACAAAACCCAAAGATCAGGGCTTATACTACAGGGAATTATACTAAGTGAAATAAGTCAGACAGAAAAAGACAAATATCATATGATCTCACTTATATGTAGAATCTAAAATAAAACAAAAACAGGGGTGCCTGGGTACCTCAGTCAGTTAAGCACCCGACTTCGGTTCGGGTCATGATCTCACAGCTTGTGGGTTCGAGCCCCATGTCGGGCTCTGTGCTGACAGATGGAGCCTGCTTTGGATTCTGTCTCTGCCCCTTCCCTGCTCACACTCTGTCTCTCGCTCTCTCAAAAATAAATAAACATTTAAAAAAATAATAAAAAAAATAAAACAAAAACAAGCAAAAAACTAAACTCATAGACACAGACAACAGATTGTTGGTTGCCAGAGGCAGGGTTGGGGGAGTGGCAGGTAAGCGATATGGGTGAAGGAGGTCAAAAGGTAGAAATTTCCAGTTATAAAGTAATAAGTCCTGTGGATGTAATGTACAACATGGTTACTATAGTTAATAATATTGTGCTGTGTGTTTTAAAGCTGCTAAAAGACTAGATCTTAAAACTTCTCATTACAAGAAAAAAGATTGTAATTATGTATGACGATCATTTCACAGTATACACAAATATTGAACCATATGTTGTACATCTGAAACTGTTACATGTCAATTATATGTCAAAAAAAGTTTTAACCTATACATTCATTTCATCAACATCTTTATCTGAGTTGATAACTCAGTGGCCATAAGTGATAATGAGCTCTGTGATCTTTCACCTTCCATCACTCCCCTCTGTATTCCCTCCAAGTAAAAATGGAAAAAGATAGGGGCGCCTGGGTGGCGCAGTCGGTTAAGCGTCCGACTTCAGCCAGGTCACGATCTTGCGGTCCGTGAGTTCGAGCCCCGCGTCAGGCTTTGGGCTGATGGCTCGGAGCCTGGAGCCTGTTTCTGATTCTGTGTCTCCCTCTCTCTCTGCCCCTCCCCCGTTCATGCTCTGTCTCTCTCTGTCCCAAAAATAAATAAACGTTGAAAAAAAAAAATTAAAAAAAAAAAAAATGGAAAAAGATAAGGGTGAATATCTAAACTTTCTTTTTTTTTTTTAATTTTTTTTTTTAACATTTATTTATTTTTGAGACAGAGAGAGACAGAGCATGAACAGGGGAGGGGCAGAGAGAGAGGGAGACACAGAATCTGAAACGGGCTCCAGGCTCTGAGCTGTCAGCACAGATCCTGACACAGGGCTCGAACTCACGGACTGTGAGATCATGACCTGAGCCGAAGTCAGACGCTTAACCGACTGAGCCACCCAGGCACCCCTGAATATCTAAACTTTCAAAAGTGGTCAGATGGTTTGTGGATAGGCCAGAACCATGAAATGGTATCTTTTTCACCATTGAAAACTCTTGTTCCCCTTCAATAAGTAGAAAAATCTGTGTTCTTTTTGTGTTTTATAAAATTGAAGAAGAAACATATCACAGTTAAAAAGAAATCAAGCAACAGGAAAAACTGAGGCTTTGTTTCTTAATAGCATGATTTGATATATGTGCACTCACCCCCATTCCTTTTTTTGAAACTTTTTTTTTAGTTTATTTATTTATTTTGAGAGAGAGAGTGAGCGGGTGTGAGCAGGGGAGAGGCAGAGAGAGGGGGAGAGAGAGAATCCCAAGATCCAGGGCTCAAACTCACAAACTGCAAGATCATGAACTGAGCAGAAACCAAGAGTTGAACCCTTAACTGATTGGGCCACCCACGGTCCCCTTTCCCCATGCCTTAAGAATCATGGTTGGGACCTGCTTGGTTATACTAATTACTTTTCAATGAAACAATAAAATCAGAAAGGGATTTTATATTATCTATTTGCCCTAACTTTAAATATTTGACTGTATTTTTGTGTATGCACATAAATTCATTATTTGAATCAATTATTTCAATTAACTGATTCAAACTGAGGTGTGGTATGAATGACAAAAATAGCTTGCATATTTTCGTAAAGGTGAACTTAAGCAGTTATGTCATAAAGTTCCATGGCATGAATTTAATCATTTTTTTATTTTATCAAATAAATTTTTTGATGTCAAACCATCAAAAATTGAGTTACATGTTTTTATTCATGCACATGAACAATACGCTTTTTAATATTTCAGGACAAAATATGTTTTAAAGAGGCACTTGTAAATACAGACATTCTGCATTCTCAGGCATATGGAGGACAAAGGAATTAGGAGAAAAGTGTTAAGTCATGAAAATATGTAACTAAAATCATCAGCAAACATTCTACCAAGAACCCAAGTCTGGGTCTTATTTCATGTCAACAAACATTTAATGAGCACCCACTATGCGTCAAGTGCTAAATGTTGAGCTTGGCTTCTTTCTCTGCCATGGTCACTTCCAATTCTGTGACAGTTCATATCACTTAAGACCAATATTTAAATAGCACTTTGCAACGAATTGCACTTTCACTCACATTAAGTTCAAGGTAAGTAAAAAATTACTGTGTACTTATTAAATGGTCTGAGACTTCCTCTGCAGAAATATCAACAGATACTAAATAAGAATGACAATGGGTATGAGAGCCGGTAGCTGGGGCTGCCACGGAACTGGGCCACTCAGGTCTCCTTCAAGAGGACTAGCAGTGGGGAACGTGGTTGACCAAGAAGCCAGCTGCAGCCCCAGATCCACCTCAAGGCTAGGCTTTCCTCAGCTGTTCCCAGCCAAGACTGAGCACATAGAGGGTCTTAGTCCTGGCCCATTCCCGAGGGATTAAGGAATGCTTTAATAGGCAACTTTGGCTCAAGGACTCCCCAGGGGCTCCGCTAAAGCTTTCTTAGAACTGCACTGCCCCCGCCGGGGGCTCTCCTGTCACAGGTGTCAAGCGTAGAGTCCAAGACAGAAGGTTCTCCCTGTGTACTTCTGCTCCTGCCTTCTAACCTTCACAGATACTTCCTTCCAATAAATCTTTGGCTTGTCTAACCCTGTCTTGGCATCTGTTTGTCAGAGAACCTGAACGGAACCTGGTAGTAGGAGGGGTGCTAGAAAATAAGAGGTCAGATGGAGTTTGGAGACAGGCTCACTCACTGCCTGGCTGATAAAATGGCCCAACTGAGTGGCTCAACTGCTGAAGATCTCAGTGTGAAGACCTAGGAAAATGTCCAGATGGGAAGAACTACCCTTGCAGGTATGACAATACCAGCATTTTTGTTTAAGTTTATTTATTTATTTGGGGGGCGGGGGGAGAGACAGAGAGAGAGAGAGAATGAACAGGGGAGGGGCAGACAGAGAGAGAGAGAATCCCAAGTAGGCTCTGAGCTGACAGCTGACAGAACAGAGCCCAACTTGGGGCTCGATCCCTCGAACCGTGACATCATGACCTGAGCCAAAATTAAGAGCCGGACACTCAACCGACTGAGCCACCCAGGCACCCCGATAATTCAAGCATTTGAAAGTGACGAGGGCACAACATCTCCAAGGACAACAGAGTTGTTACTTATTAAAGTGGTACTGGTGCCCGGCCAAAGAATAATGAGAAACTGAGAGCCATTAGTTAAAGGCTAAATGTGAGAACCAGAGTCTGGACTCTGCTAGTTTACAAAGCAGCCCTTACCTCCTGCAGTGAAGGTGTGGACAAAGCTGGGGAGCAGACATAGGACTTGACAGTGGGAGTCGCAGAGCTCCTGAGACATTTAAATCCTCAGCCAATGCAGGTCTGTTTTGCTAAAGAAAGGGCTCTGGTAGGGAAAACACAGAACACTGAAACATGAGGTGGGAGAACTCCAAGGATATTCCGATGATTTGGGCAATGCAAACCTCCCTGAACCCCTAGAGCTTGGAGAGGTGGTCCAGCCCTTCCCTGTAAGAGCTAGCACTTCTCCTGTATGGGATGATACCACAGAGGCATCTTCCCCGCAAGGCAACGGTACGGAGCACTCCCTGTCTACACTCTGGACTGCTAGGCCAATAACTGGAGTTAAATTCCAGCACTTCTTGGTTAGGGCTATGTTGAGCCTGACAAGAAAAGAAATAGATTACACACCAAAGGAGCCGCAAGAACTAGCATCTACTGGCGGGAGCCAAGGGAGTATTGCTGGGATTGAATTTCAAGGGGGCGGGAGTTTAATACTGAAAGAGGATGAATCATTCCTTTTGCCATGGGATTTAGCACCTTGGCCAGGACCCTAGGGAAAGGGGGACACTCACTGTTAGGATGGCTCCTAGAAGCCTGGAGAAAGTGCTGGCCAATGTTGAGCCAAGTGGAAACACTGTGCTGCCCTGGTAGCCTGTGGAGGAAGAAATAAAGAGCTGAGGGAAGTTGGCATGATGGATGGATATATTATGTAAGGCCAGAGACAACCGGATTATGTTCATGGGAAAGCCTAAAAGACATACCAGGTGTGGACACACAAAGTCCCCAGGAATGTGCTGGTGAGAGGAACACTAACATCACCAAATAGTTCAGTGCTGGTTCTCCTCTGCTGCCCAGAGCTGATGGTAGGAAGAGTCATCAGGGCAGTGAGCTCATTAAAATCCATCACGATCATGTCGTTGCCCCCCAAACACACCAGTAAGAGAGGTCAAGTGGTGGTGCTTAACCATTAAAAACTAGGAGGCAGTAATGACAAGCAAGGGTAGAGGGGCAGCCAAATAGCCTTAATCTGTAGGGAGGTTGGGAAATCATTAAAGTATGGTGTCCTTGAGGCAAACAGATGGATATTCATTAATGGTACTCTTTGACATCTACAGCCAGAAGAAGGCAAGAATGGAGGAGACTGAGTGTCATCACACACAAAAAGGTCCAATCTCTTGCTCAGTTACCAGACTTGAGCTGGAACCGCTGATCCGAAGAGGTAGCTGGGTCCCTAAGGGGAGGGACCTTGCAAAACCACAAGTATATGCTATAATGGTTTCTCAAAAGGACCTACAGTCATTTAGTTATTGTAACTGTGCACTGGAGAAAGGGGAATACCACGATATTGCAAGGATTATTGGACCCAGGGTCTAACATTTTATTCTCAAAGACCTGAGGGTCATCATGACCCTGTTAGAATGACAAGTTCTGGGGAATCTTATAAATGGAAAAGTCTAACTTATAGTAGGTCTACTGAGTCCATGGACTTATCCAGTTGTCATTTCCTCAGTTCACCAGTGTATAATTAGAAATGATATAGTTGGCGGGGGGGGGGGGGGGAGTGGGCAACTGTGTGGCTCAGTCAGTTAAGTATCTGACTTTGGCTCAGGTCATGGTCTTGCAGTTCGTGAGTTTGAGCCCTGTGTCTGGCTCTGCACTGACAGCATGGAGCCTGCTTGGGATTCTCTCTCTCCTTCTCTTCCTGCCCCTCCCCAACTTGCACTATCTCTGCCTATCTCAAAAAAACGTTAAAAAAATGATATACCTGTAGTTGGAATAACTACCCTATTGGGTCCTTGACCATAGGATAAGAGCTGTGAAAAGAAAAACAAGTAAAAAGAGCCTTAAATGCCACCTCATCCCCCCAACCAAGACAGTATATCGAAAGCAGTATTTATTACACTGGGGGTGGGTGGACAGGCAAGGAGCAGGTATGGTCTCTTCATATCTCCATTTAATTTGCCAGTCTGACCTCTGCACAAACCAGATGGGTTGTGGGGAACACTGTAATGTGCACCACTGCAATCAGTCAAAAATTGTAGTGCTGATCCCAGTTGTTGTGCTGGTCATAATACTGTGGCTAGAGTAGATTTGTTGGTAGGCCACAGTTACACGGTATGCAGCTGTCGATTTGGCAAATGTGTTTTCTATTCCAGTTAGAAAAAAACGATCAAAGTTCACACTCACATGGAATGAGCAATATTCACTTAATTTTGTCCTAGGGTTTTTAACTGTCCTGTGCTCTCTCATGGTCCAACAAGATCGAGGCTGACTGGACATCCCACAGAGCATTTATACATTGCATTGATGACTTCCTGCTGACCGGACAGGACAAGCAGGAGATGGCTGACATGCTAGAAGTGTTGGTAAGATACATGTGGTCAGAAGGACGAGAAATTAATCCTATCAAGGTTCAGCACCTGCCGCGTTAGTGACCTTTTAGGGGTCCAGTGATCAGGGGCGTGCCACCGTTTCTCTTCCAAAATGTAACTGCTGCATTGAAAGGAAGTACCGTGCCTAGTAGATACATCTGAGTTCTGCAGGCAACACATTTCACACCTAGGAATACTTACTGCTTTGGCTCATCTGCTGGGTAACACAGAAGGCTACAGGTCTAGGCTATGGTACAGGCAGCCCTGAAGTACAGGATCGGAAGCATCACTGGTGTAAAAAGATGTAGTGTGAAGTGTATGGTAAGCCCCAGTGGGAGAATCAGAAGACCTTAGGATTCCAGAGCAAGGCCATGCTATTCGCAGTGCAAAATTATGCATTTTGGGAAGTAGCTCCTGGCACGTTTATTGAGCTCTGACACAGGATGCTTGACGATGAACACCAAATACACCATTTGTTCACAACTGCCCATTTTTGAGCTGAATTTAGTCAGAACCACCAAAACATAAAATTATATGAAGTCAGAGGCAGTCCATCAAAAGACTAGAACGCTACATCTGAGAGGACCAAGCAGGACCACAGGGCACAAGGAAGCCATATGAGCAGGTAGCATAGACCTCCATCCGTATCACCCGCCACAGTTGCATCAGGGTCATGCCCCCCATTTGTACCGACAGCCATGGGGGTTAAACCAGCTGAAGGAGGTGGATAATGAGGTTGGCTTGGCTCAGTATGTGGGCACAAGGCACAAATGGACCATGGCTACGCTAAAGGCACATGAAGGGATGGCCTTGAAAAACAGATGGGTAGATCTACAATGGGTAGATCTATAAGCAATGTACCTGGTTATCATTTTATGCAGAAGTGGCCTTAGGTGAGATTCCTGGGCAGTGGTCAATGACTGGTCAGGGTGTGGAAGGAAGAGGGCCAGGAGATCTGATAAGGAGGTCTGGAGTAAAGGTATGTATGGATGAACAAGAGGGAGTCAAGAGTAGATATTTTGTATAACCCATTAATGCCCATCAAAAAAATCCACAATGGAAGAGGCTCTGAACCACCAAGTAGACAAAATAACTCTGTTAGTTGGTATTAGCCAGCCTGGAAGAGGCACAAGGGGCATATGGATGGAATGACTTGTGGCAGAGATAGAGGCTCTGAATGAGCTCAACAGATGAATTCCCACTCACCAAAGCTGATCTAGCTATTGTGTCTCCAACTGTCCAAACTGTGCCAGAGACCAGTATTGTGCTGATATGGCACTATTTATTCCTTGAGAATAACAACCAACCATTGGGTGTCAACAAGACTACAGTGGATCCCTTTGATCCTAGAAGGGCCACCAAGTCATCTTCACAGAGACACCTATGCCGGCATCCCCAGATATCAGTCATAAAGCGTCAGTCAGCACCACAATCTGAGCATTAACAGAATGCCTAATTCACAGGCATGAGTCCCACTCACACGGTATTCATCCAGGAAATCTACTTCAAAGCAAAGCAGGTAAAAGACTGGGCCCAACCAAAGGACCCCACTGGTCAAGTAACACACACAGTAGAGAAATATGCAGTCTCGGGGCGCCTGGGTGGCTCAGTCAGTTGAGTGTCTGACTTCGGCTAAGGTCATGATCTCAGTTTGTGAGATCAAGCCCCGCATCGGGCTCTGTGCTGACAGCTCAGCCTGGAGCCTGCTTCGGATTCTGTCTCCCTCTCTCTCTGACCCTCCCTGTCCCGTGCTCTCTCTCAATAATAAATAAACATTAAAAAAAATTTTTTTTAATGCAATCTCATAGATCAGTGGAATGGCCTACTAATGACATAATGTAAGCACCAGCTCAGATACAATATAGTTGGAGTACCACCTTCTGAATGCAGTAAACCCATCAAATCACAAATCTTTACATGTATCTGAGGACCAAGGGAGAAAAGGAACAGCTCCATCATTCCTAGTGACCTAGTGCTTACCATTCCTAAAACTCTGGCTCTGCAGGGTTAGAAGAACTGCTTATCAAAGGGGTACACACTCTTGCTACAGAACACAGCAAAACTCCCACTGAACTCTTAAGTTATGACTATCATCAAAGTATTCTGGACTTCCATCCAGCAGGCTAGAAGAGTGGTCAGCCTGCTGGAAGAAATAATTGGCTTTGACCAGAGGCAGCTGGGGGGAGATAGAAGAAATATATGCAGAACGCAGGCAACCCCTTTGGTGCCTGCTGGTATTCCCTTGATTCACAGCAGCTGTTAATGGATATGTGCAGCAACCCCAGTCTGAGAAGGATACGATTACCAAAGGTTCAGGCTCCTCAGGAATAAAGGTTTACGTCACACTATTAGATTAGCCACCAAAACTTGCTAAGGTGATATTGCTGTGAATGAGGACATTTTAAAACAGATGACAGAAGACGGAGAAGATGAATACTAGTCATGGCTCTTCAGAGGCAGGGGTTACTCACCATTCAACAAGACTCCTTCTTCTAAAAGAGGTGCATGGAAATCACAGAGGAGTTCCTCCCCAAACCTGTAAGAACTGGGTCTGTGTGGCACAAGTGGTGCAACAATAGAAATGCTCTGCTCACAGCTCCTTCAAGAGCCGGCTGCAGGAAGTATGGCTGCCACCACTGCATTTGCTGTTAAGGTCATGCTTCCCCACGGCCACTCCCTGCCACTGACTGAGCACAGTGAGGGTACTAGTGCTGGCCCATTCTTGAATACAGGACTCCTCTGACAAGCAACTTTGGTTCCAGGACCACCCATTCAGCCTGGCGTGACCTTTCTTAGAGCCACACGGCAGCCTGAGGCTCCTCCCACCCAGGCCTCCTTTCTTCCTCCTCCTGTCACAGGTGTCAAGCCTACAGTCCAGACACAAGGCTCTCCCTGTGTACTGCTCCCTCCTTTTTATCCTTTACAGACAGTCCCTGCCCATAAATCTCTTGCACATCTCATTCCATTTAGGCATCTGCTTCTTGAACTACTTCAAACTAACCACGGCTCGTGTTTTTGCATCAGTATTTGCATATTTCTTTGAAACTAACACCTGAACTAATAGCAGTGTAGGTGCACAAGATAACTTGGTTCATCTGAAAATCAAGTCATTAAGGCCTACAACAGATCATACGGATTAAAAGGTAGATAGTTGATCTCTTCTCAGCTTTAAGAAAAATACAGTAAAATATTCAAGATACCCAAGAAAGCATAAAAAATAGAATGAGCACACAACTTAAGAGATGACGTCAGTAAAAGGGCTGAAGTCCCCTGTGTATCTCACCCTGACTGTGTCCTCCTCCCACGCTCAGATATTGATCTTTATCATCCCCGTGCATTTACATTTTCACTACAAATGTATGCATTTTTTTTTTTTTTTTTAAGCTTATTTTGAGAGGCAGAGAGAGCAGGAGCGGGAGAAGGGCAGAGAGAGAGGGAGAGAGAAAGAATCCCCAGCAGGCTCTGTGCTGTCAGCACAGAGCCCAATGTGGGGTTCAAAGTCACCAACTGTGAGATCAGGACCTGAGCCAAAACCAACAGTCGTACACTTAACCGACTAAGCCACCCAGGCCCCCCCATATATATGCATTCCTGAACGTGTATTTTTGTGTTTTTATTTTTTAAATTTTTTTCTCATTTTAGAGAGCAAGAAAGAGCGAGCATGAGGAGGGGGAGGCAGAGGGACAGAGAAAGAATCCCAAGCAGGCTCCATGCTCAGCATGGAGCCAGACATGGGGCTTGCTCTCACGACTGTGAGATCATGACCTGGACCAAAATCAAGAGCCAGACACTCAACCAAATGAGCCACCCAAGTGTCCCTATTTTTGTGTATTTAAAATAAATCTCTACTTAAAATTTCCTAAAATTGAGGTGATATATATTCATAATAGAGTTTATTAAACTACAATTTTTAAAAAAACAACATATGGCACAAAGAACTATTTATGATTTAGTAAGACTGAAGAGAAATCATTTAGCAGAAGTGGATCAAAGTTATAATGCTGAGATAAAGGATGTTTTATTATCTTGACCATAAACTGTAATTATTATTTAAAAAGTTATATAAATTCAAGCTGATCATCTTTAAGGTCTCAAAAAGCCAAATACAAATAAAACACAGAAAATTAATTGAACTGAAAAAAGTTCTGACATAATTCTTCCCCATGTTATGTGTAATCATAGGAAGAATCATTGCACTAATTATCCAAAGTAATACTAAAGGTAACCAAAGAGATGTCTGGTTTTGAATGTAAATTCAAACATAGAGTATATCTATAATAATAGGTCAAAGTGAAAGTATACCCGCATTTTCTAAAAGGAATAAGTTAGTTTGCAAATAATGTATTCTTCAATGACATAAGAAAGAAGATCAAGAATAAAATGTTGGACAGTCTTATCAACCAGGCCACCTTTCAGGACAGTTTTTACTTCCTCTACACATGTAACTGAACTGTTATTATTCTAGAGCCAGTATTTTTATTTACATTTGCAAATCAAAGTGTAACAAATCATCATGTATCAGGATCGGTAGGAATACCAAGTGTTATTTCACAACTGCCACTATGTGTTTCTTCTTCTCCGACACAATCGATACAGATCCAGGCTTGCTATGTTTGAGACGATTCACTTCCCTAGAAATAAACAAAATATACATATATAAGCAAGCTTATGAGAAATCACCTTAACCAAAAAAAACTGTCTCAGAAAAATCAGCCTTTCCTTTCACTAAAAAAATCCCTGTTGAAAAAAAATGTTTTCACAATCAGACTGGGTAAAAAGTACCTAGATATCAACTTCTGTTAACTTATTTAATTGCTTCTCTTATTATATAACAGTGTCCTTTATATAATTCTACGACGAAACTGGCAGTGGGAGCTCTGCTTTAGATCCACAATTCTATGATGAAGCATATCAGAAAATTTTTATTTAAGAAATGGGTGCTATGAGTTCTCTGCATTCTTTAACTTGGAAAATATATAATACCTCTTAATTACAGCTTCATTAGAAATCATTTTTAAAACATGATTTACAAGTGTCTCTAGTATGAGCAGAAATGCTTTCTTATTTTGATGGGATTCAGTTTTACTGGTTGCCCTTTCAACATAATTTCAAAACTAGGTAATGAAAATTCTCTGATAATCATTGCTTCTTCCTTCTACCAGGAAAAAGAAAAAAAAAATAAAAGCTCAGGGAAGTGTTCAAAAACATCTCTAATGCATAACATCAACTATTCCCTCGAAAGGCAGGGTTTGGTTTATTTTCGGTGAGACGAGAGGGGGAAGTTAGAAAAGGGTACTGAAATAGAATCAAATGCCCCAAATCATACTTTCGTCGACGAGCTTCTTTCATGATGCGCTGTTCCTGAATCTGACTGTAGATGGATTTTGGTAGATGTCGGTGACGAGCAATGCGTTTTATATGAGGATGATGTTGAAATTTCTCTTTCAATTTCTGGTTATAATCTTTGGCTGCTTTTTCTCGTGACGTAAGCTGCAAAAATGTATTTTGATAATTTAATGAATGCCGTGTTGTTTTTCTTCAAATAACAAAGCTAGGAAGCACCCTTTCCTACAAAAATTAAACTTCTAGGACATGCAACCGAAATTGCCAATGTAATTCTACCCTTTACGAGGTTAGGTTAGAAATATCATCTCTGCTAACACTGAATTTCCTTTTAGGCAGTATGTACAATGTAGACAGATGCCACCAAGTGACAACATCAGTGCTGAGGAAGTAGGGCTGTGTGGACCACTGAATTGGACCTTCTCTAGACATAAATAACATAGAAAAAGCACCTAAGTTAATACCTCAACATTTTGGGGGGGTGAAAATAACTTCTGAACACAGGAAAAAAAAGCATTCAATTCTATAATAATAAGGCTTCATTTAACAATGTTAAGGATGATATGATTTAAAGGAACTTACAATGAATTGAAAACTAGGCATAGTATAATACTTGCCAATCATTAAACCTAAAATAAAATTGTCTTTAAGAGCCGTTTATCATATCGTGATTTTCCTATTGGAGCTAAGGAGAAAATAACTCACGCTTAACCTTTCCTTTTTAAACTCAGTATTTGTTGCTGATATAAACACTCTGAATGTTTCTAATATTAAACATGAAACATTTAGAAAAACATCAAAAACAAAACAAAAGCCAACCATAACCCCATAACCCAGAGACAGCTAGCCAATGATAATATTTGTTATTGCTTCTTTCAATCTTTTTTTTTTATAGTCTGAAGCTTTCTGTATTTTTTTGAAGTTAGCATTTCACTGTCTTTGATATTAAAAGACCTCACAGGGACTTGAAGCATTTGATGCGCCTGATTACTATTCCTTTAACAGAATAGGCATTCTCAGTTCTAACCTTCTAGTCTCTACACCTTCTCTCCTTATCTCAAGGAAAAAACAAAGAATCAAGAAGGCTCAAATATTACCAAACATTTGAATTAACAAAGGTCTCTGAGGTGCCTGTAACATGAAAAAAGTAAATCTCAATGCAGCCTTGTCTGTTTTGTTGCTAACATTTCTTTTTATCACAACGATGCCAGTTTGATCAAAATAAAGTACTTCAAATAAATTCTCTTTACAATATAATCATACCCACTAAATTAGAAACTAGCTTTACGACAATGAAAGAAAATGGGATCTCTTACCACACCCAACTTTTCAGAAGCATTAGCTTTCCACAGACGAATGTTCATTTCATCAGATCCACACATAATATATTTGCTGTCAGAAGTCCATTTTACACAGATAACATGTTGCATTCTCTTTGTGTGATAGACTTCCCTACAGAAGAGGAATTAAGGTAAAGTTAGGATTTTGATACAGAGTTTCTTTAACCACTGCCCATCAAGTATCTGGGTAGCATTTTTGAGTCTGAAGAGAAGATAAAAGGGAAATTCAAATTAATTTTTATGTACCTTTATTGAACTAATATAACAAGGTTCTATGCTAAGTGCTAAGGAGTTAGAAAAAAAATTCTTGTCCTCAGAGAAATTACAATCCAGTAAGAAAAATAAATATAAACTAAGCAAAACTAGATGCCCAGAAAAGTTCACAAAATTACTGAAGACTGATAACACAAGTAAAATATGTTGAGCTACAGTTTTTTAAAAATAAGAAATCAGGGGCGCCTGCATGGCTCAGTTGGTTAAGCGTCCGACTTCACCTCAGGTCATGATCTCGCGGTTGGGGAGTTCAAGCCCCGCATCAGGCTCTGTGCTGACAGCTCAGAGCCTGGAGCCTGCTTCAGATTCTGTGTCTCCCTCTCTCTCTGGCCCTCCCCCTCCCGAGCTCTGTCTGTCTGTCTCTGTCTCTGTCTCTGTCTCTCTCTCTCTCTCTCTCTCTCTCTCAAAAACAAACATTAAAAAAAAAATTTTTTTTTAATAAGAAATCAATGATCTCCCTCCTTCCAAATCAATGCGGGTAAACAATCACTTTTTCCCCTCATTTTACTGGAAAATAAAATAAACGCAATGGCATTCCTTATAAGAGCACATCCTTATATGCTGAGCCTAATGTCTGATTTCTGTTTTGGTTAAATTGTTTAAAAAGCTCACTTAAATGAAGTAAGAGTGGATGATTTCCATGTGTGAACAGAAAGGGAGGGTTACAGAAGTGTCTGATGAGTTAAGAATCATTTAGTAAATGGAGATGTAAAATATCATACCTATCTGGAAAGGCTGTGAAACACGCTAAGTGAATTCACAGAAGACACTATATTGGGAAGTGTTGAGAGAGCATTAAAAAACAAGTAAAAGACAAGGTCAGGAAATAGAGGCTTTTGGAGAAATGAATTTTCCACATCTGGGTTAGATGATTCAAAACGCAGACGAGTTAGAAAGGAAACAAACTCAGCATACTCTGCACAGAAAAAGAATACTCATACATGATGACCAGACTAAACAGAATCCAGATTTATAAAAAATATCTGAAATACATTCAACAAAACTAGTTTTTTACACTGTTTCTAACGGAAATGTTTTAAGCACTTGAGTGAACATATACAGAAACCCTAAGAAATCTATTTCTGAAAGGGGAAGGACGGTTAGAAAGAATATCCTATGAAAATGAAAACTAGAGGAGATAGACTTTTTCTTCTCCTTCCAATGCTCTGCTTTTATAAGATTCAGTTCTCATAATCTCACCTATTTAAGAGGCTCCTTTTTTCATTAGCAATATAATGAATTCAAACGATAGAAAATTCAATCAGGCTTCAGTAACCATTAAAAATAATCTCTTCCTGTATTAGACCAGTCAAATCTAGTGATTAATTACTTAACCAAAATAGATCCTCTTTAATGGTAAACTATGTAGAGTTTTTCTAGATTTGTTTATGCATGTTTACGAAGCTCACTAAATGTGATACTGTTAGGAGATAAATACATTTTAAAAACTTATATTCTTTAGTATACAGTCAAATTATGCCATGTGAGGGGTGCCTGGGTGGCTCAGTCAGTTAAGCATCCAACTTCAGCTCAGGTCATTATCTCACAGTTTGTGAGTTTAAGCACCGCATGCTGATAAATGCAGAGCCTGGAGCCTGCTTCAAGTTCTGCGTCTCCCTCTCTCTCTCTCTCTCTCTCTCAAAAAAAAAAAAAAAAAAAAAAAAAAAAAAAATTAATCCATGTGAATGCCAGTCATTTACTTGTTTGCTTAGTAAATATTGAATGAAATCCCAACAGAAGCCTAATTTTAGGTCAGCTGGGTGGCTCAGTCAGTTAAGCATCCGACTCTCGGTTTGGGCCCAGGTTATGATCTCACAGTTCATGAGATCAAGCCCCAAGTCCCGTGTTGGGCTCTGTGCCAAGGGCACGGAGCCTGTTTGGGATTCTCTCTCTCCCTCTCTCTCTGCCCCTCCCCTACTTGCTCTCTCTCTCAAAATAAGTAAAATAAACTTTGGGGGGGGGGGGGAGCCTGATTTCAAATACTGACTTACCTGTAGCTTTTAATAATCTATTAAAAGTTTACTTTAAAAATACACTTTAACCATCTTAAGGTCTTTCAAAGAAAAACATTTTAAAAATAAAGATTCTTCAAAGCACTAGCTATGTTATTTGAGGGTTTGTAATGAACCAGATAGAGCAGACCGCAGAATTAACTCAAACTAGCGTTTAAGGAGATGAAGGCAAAGGTCAGAGGAAAATACCACTTACATCTAAATCCAACAAGTAGCATATACCACCACTGTGATTACAAAAATCTCCAAACAACATCAGTAGACAGACAATTCCCTGGAAATGGGGCATAACTCCTTACTCCATACAAGTCTGGAATTACTTGAGCTTTTTAGATAGACCTACATTTGGCTGGCCACAGTGGCTTTGCAATAATTCAGCTTGAACTCAGCTGCAAGGACCTTGAGATCATAGGTGTCTAAACATCCTCAATGCTCTTTGTCTTTCTTGTTTGTTCTTTTCCCATTCTTTGTGCCTGTTTATTCATCATGTTAGAAAAGTATTGTCCTACCACCTTTGGAGGTTCTGATGCAAAGAAAATAATGGAAGGCCACATTCCCTTGCTTCTTGGTATCTTCTAGGGATGTAAGAATAGAAACTATCGGACCTGTCTTGGGCCTGACTGAATAATCCCAACAAACCATTCATGACAGTCTGCAGAATATCAAGTTGTAAACGAGGCAACAGCCATACGGAAACCAACACCAGGAGTTCTACAGTGGAGAGGATGGAGTGAAGATCAAAATCATCACAACACTCTAGTCGATATGCTTTTGATTCAGACATCTTTTTTTAATTTTTTTTTTTTATTTTAAAAGAGAGAGAGAGAGAGAGAGAGAGAGAGAGAGAGCAGGCAAACAGGGGAGAGGGGCAGAGGTGGGGAGAGAGAATCCTAAGCAGGCTCCACACCTCAGTGCTGAGCCCGGCGCCGGGCTCCACGATCCTGGGGGATCATGACCTAAGCCAAAATCGAGAATCTGACACTCAACCGACTGAGCCACCCAGGCACCCCCAAGCACCTTTTTAATCAGATACACAATGATGATGACAATGATATGCTGGTAATCAATGATACCAAAAGGGTCAGGAATCAGTATGGACCCCACAAATTACAGGGTAGAAAGATGCAACTATCGCAAGTAAAAACACCAAAGAGTTAAACAAAGCAGGCTGGCTATCACCGAAAAAGGTGTGGATGAGTTGCTGGACTGTCAGGAGGCGCCATCTGAAAGATCTTTTGTTTCTGAAACAAGGCTGGGACTAAAGTGAAGCAGCTGCAGTACAGATGCAGGGCTGGCACCTGCACACCCCTAACAACCAGTACCTCCGTGAATTCTGCACCGAGGCACCTCACTCAGATGCGTCCTAGTGCTGACCCTGCTGGAACAGAACAACGGTGAATCAGGAGAAGGACACAACATGCCTCTGAAAATGAACGTCATTCTTTCAAAAGACTCCAAAAGCTTCAGCACTGTAGAAGCTAGGCTAGTTATCAGCGGAAGTAGTGATCAAAATTCTCATCACTGCACTAAAATGGTGAGACTTCTCCAGACTGTGTCATTACAACACCAAAGTGAATAATCTCTAGATTTTTTTTTAAGTGAAGGAAGGATCCCCGAACAACTCTGCTACCATCAATCCTTATGAAGCTGGGGAAACTGCTCTACCAGCTCCACGCTGCTGTCCTCTGGCACAAATCATCAGCTCCCACCCTCATTACACACGTTCTGTCTTCTTTCCTCTCCCAGATTCCATCACTCCTCTCCTTTCCTTTCCTACCTCCAATCACTCTGTCATCTTTCAGCAAGTCCATCTCCTCCCTACTGAGCTTGAATTCCACTAAGCAAGAGTAGGACACTCAATCAAGTATACGTATAGATGTCTATGTATGCATGTGCTGTATATATATATATTTATATGCTATTTTAGAGAGAACGTTCACTTGGATTAATTTTAAATCTCAGTATCAATATTATTATCGTATCAAAATGCAGTCATATCTTCACATGTGAGCAACACCACTATACTACTTTATCATTTTTTTACAACTTTATTTTAGAGAGCATGCATGTGTGTGTGAGTGGGGGAGGGGGGTGAGAGAGAAAGAGAGAGAGACGGAGGGAGGGAGGGAGAGGGATAGAATCCCAAGCAGGCTCCGTGCAGTCATTGTGCAGCCTGACGCGGGGCTCGATTCCATGAACCATGGGAACATGACCTAAGCCAAGATCAAGAGCAGGACACTGACTCAGCTACCTAGGTGCATCTTAATTATCATTGAAAACAAAAAAATCTTTAAGTAATCTCTATGCCCAACATGAGGCTCAAACTCATGACCCTGAGATCATGAGTTGCATGGAGCCAGCTAGGCTCCCTAATTACCATTTTTTATGGGGAAATTTCCTCCAGCTTAATTGGGTTTTGCTTTGCATACGCTTCCCCAACACATATAAAGCATTACCAAAGAACAAGAATATGCATGAAAGTGCTTTGTAAACCACAGCACACTACACAAGAGGCTATTATCTTACACAGGAAATTAAGTTTTCTATTCCATGAAAGAAATTGCCCAGTAGGCTTTTTGCCCATAGATGACACAGTGCAAGCTGGTATCCCAAGTCACAATACCTGGGTTGAATTCTACCCTATACACATAACCAAATAACCTTTCAAAAAAGATAAAGGACTGATGATGAAGACAAGAAAAAAATCAAACAAATGGTTTATTGGTAGTCACATACCTGCTTCTACTTTTGTCCACAGGGAAGATTCGAATAGATTTATCAAAACTAGCAGACACAAACTCTTTCCCAGTCGGAGAATAATCCACATCAAGCACCGCAGATACATGATCCATATGTACCATTACAGGAGTGTCCAGTGCACGCATATCGAAAGTATATAAGCTATAAAAGAATTTTTAAATTATTTCATACAAGTGTCTATAAAGAAGCATATGTGGTACTAAGGAAACTAAGACCATTAGCCAAATTATGCACATCTAAATATGCAGCCTCTTTACAAGGAAGCTAAGGGATTGGGAAAAATACTACCAGTTTTTCTTATTCCTTAAGATTACACTTAAACACCTTTATCTTCATAAACATAAATCTCATTGTAGAAAATGTGAAACTTTCAAAAAAGTACAGAGTACAAAACCTACCTTTAATTCTACCGCCCAGAGAATATCAGTGCCATGTAATTACGTCTAAGCTTTTCACCATGCTAATATTTAAACACATACTTTTAACAAAATTGATAATATTGTATAAAGCTCTGTAGTCTCATATTTCATGTAGCATATTATAAGCACTTATGGTCACATATTATTTAAATAAGTTAAAAGAACATAATTATTTAAAAATTTATTTAAATACATTTGCTTATAATTTGTTAATAAAAAATTTCCAACTTTCAATTTTAAATAATATTTCAATGAAATACCAGTATTTGAATTTTTGAAATTCAATCTTTGAGTGGAACAGACTTAGTTAAATCTGGACAAATTCCTTTAAGTAAATTACTAAATCCAAAAGCAAGAGCACTTTTAAGATTTTTAAGTTGACAAAACATTTCCAATAAAGTTCCACTTTTATTAGTGATATGTAAGAGTGACCATGGCTTTTCCAAAGGGCATACTAAAATTAGAAAACTATATGCACGGTTGGTTAAAAAAAAAAAAAAAATCATGATTTTCAAGATTTAAACACCATTAATCAATAGCTAAAAGAATAATGCTTCAAATGAGCCAACATGCACAACGGACAATAATAACAGAGCATTACTGTAGTCAAGTTCAAATATCAAAACACTTCAAGATGCTAACATTACTGAGCAAAAGTATGAGGAGAAACAGGATATCTACATAATTTCAAAGTATCTCCCCAAAGATAAATGTGAATTACAAAAGGAAAAACATAGTAACTTTACAAT
Source organism: Leopardus geoffroyi (assembly GCF_018350155.1). NCBI lineage: Eukaryota > Metazoa > Chordata > Mammalia > Carnivora > Felidae > Leopardus > Leopardus geoffroyi. The sequence goes on from NC_059338.1 coordinate 104,818,106, forward strand.
GCAGAAACTTGGCAGATACCACCCTAAGTGATCAAGATCAACACCACCGGTAATTAGAGTGACATCATGTACCCCAAAGCGATGAACCAAGAAGGACACATCAGTTTTGTGGTATTCTTGCAAAACATGCAAAATCTCAATCTAAATAATGAGAAAACATCAGTAAGCCCAAATTAAGGACAGTCTACAAGATAATTGACAAGTAAATCCTTTTCAAAAGTACTAAGGTCATAAAAGATTGGGGGGATTGAGAACAGTCACAAACTGAGCAAAGGAGACATGACAATCAAATGCAGTGTGGGATCCTGAACTGGATCCTAGAATGGACAAAGAATATTAATGGAATGACTAGTGATGGAATAAAGTCTGTAGTTTATAGTATTGTACCAGTATTAATTTCTTGGTTTTCCTAATTCCGTTATGGTTACATAAGATGTTAACATTAAGGGAAGCTGGCTACCACATACCATTTTTGCAACTTTTAAATAAGCCCAATATTACATCAAAATGTTTAAAAAATTGATGTAACACTTCAAAAAGAATATTTTTTTAACACAATTGTTGCGAGAAGTCACTCATGCTACTGACAAAATATCCCCAATAACATAAAATTCTCAAGAGACAAGTCATTGTTCTTTTTTAAATCTCTCAACCATAGTGCCAGGTGGCTCAGTCGGTTTAATGTCCTACTCTTTGAGTTCAGCTCAGGTCATGATCTCACAGGTCTAGCTGTGCATTGGGCTCCACGCTGTCAGCCTCGAAGCCTACTTGGGATATTCTCTCTCTCCCTCTCTCTCTCTCCCCCTCTCTCTCAAAATAAATAAACTTTAAATACCCCAACATACCACAGGATTGTCAGCCAATGTCATACTGATCTCTGAGGTTACATTTCTGAGTTGACAACTGCTTTGTTTATTTTCCTTCTCTAGAGCAGTGGTTGTCAACCAGCTTTGCTTTGTTTCAGCATATTCTGTTTTTTTAGTAAATTCTGTTTTAATCTCTACCCAAGAAAAATGTTAAGAACTTATTCAAAATCTAAGCAAATGAATCCAGTTGGATAGACAATGTTTACATACACAAAGTTTGGTGTTATAGGATTCTTTAGGGATCATCTATTTCAACTCTATTATCTTATAGATGATGAGACTATGGCACAAGTTAGTTTACGTGCCTACTCCAAATTTCTACAGCAGTTACTGGTTGGGTCTAGACTTCAACTTGCATTTCGAATTCAGAATTATTAGACTATTTAGCAGGCAATAAAAGAAAGAAAATATAAAAAATATATACTATGGCAAGATCACTTTCAAGTAAGAGCAATTATAGTAGTCAAACAGTCACCCCTTATAAGCGATGCGCTCTTTGTTTCAGGTGCCATATGAAATTCTTTCCAAGGCAAGAATGGAGAAAGTCCAGGGGTCTGTAAAAAAGGTATCTTGCCAAAATAGCTAATTAGAACAAACTTCAGAAACCTTAATAAGGCTGGTCAGCAAAATATTATATTATTTCTTTTAACTGGAATAAGGCCATTTAATTTCAAAACGTTGATAAAGGCTAAAAGAGCTTCAATTAATTTGGTTTGATATTCCTTGCTAATGAGAATTCAAATGAGTTTGAGTACAGAAAACCATAATAGATGTTTTTAGTTGGTACCACTAAAACATCGTGTAATAAATCCTATTTCTGAGCTAATTTATGTTTTCACAAATAATAATAGTGGAAAGAACAAAGAACTTAAATACAGAAGATCTAAAGTTCAATCCAATGAGAAACTTCCAACTTCTCAAAAAAACATGTGTTAAGAATCTACCACAAGCATTACACTACAACACACGCTTTGGATTTAAAGAAAGAAAGAAAGAAAGAAAGAAAGAAAGAAAGAAAGAAAGAAAGAAAGAAAGAAAGAAAGAAAGAAAGAAAGAAAGAAAGAAAGAAAGAAAGAAAGAAAGAAAGAAAGAAAGAAAGAAAGAAAGAAAGAAAGAAAGAAAGAAAGAAAAGACAAGACAAGACACTTTTTCCTCCCTAAGATTAAACTCCCAGCTTTAACATCCTCATCTCTAAAAAGGGGATAACATACACGTCCTACCTCCCTTACAGGGATACTGAAAAGAAAACATAAGACAGCCAATGTGAAATGCCTTGACGAGTTTTAAGGCGATACATAGGGATCATAAAATTCCATCTAGGTCAAAAATGTAAGGCTAAGTCACCTTTACGTGGAGTCATAGAATAACATATCTGTAAATGTTAGGGTAAAAATTGAAACTGTATTTTTCCTTTTGTCTTGCTGAAGTAATAGTGACGCTGATAACATGACTATATGAGCATCAGCTTTGTGAAGAGCTACAGACTTTGTAGGTAAATGTTTTTTTTAATGTTTATTTTGAGAGAAAGAGAGAAACAGAAAGAGGGAGGAAGAGCAGGGGAGGGACAGAGAGAGAGAGACAGACAGACAGACACACAGACAAAGAGAGAATCCGAAGTAGGCTCTATGCTGTCATCTCAGAGCTTGATGTGGGGCTGGATCCCACAAACCATGACCTGAGCTGAAACCAAGAGTCAAACGCTTATTAACCAACGGAGTCACCCAAGTACCCCTGTAGGCAAATATTTTTAGTTTCTATTAAAACATGTATGGTTCAGTCATTATTTGCATGGTGTAAAGCAGAAAGCAGCCAATTTTTTCTAGAAAGGATCAGATTATACATATTTTCAACTTTGTGAGCCACGTGGCTGCTTCTGCAACCACTCACCTAAGGCACTATGGTACAAAAGGACCCATATTCAATACACAAATGAACACAGCTATATTCCAATAAAAGTATTTACGATAACAGGCAGCAGACAGGATTTGGTCTTCAGATCAGCTTTCTGTTCCTGGTCTGTATCATTTTGAAAACTGAATTTTTTTTTCTAACAAGTTCTTCTCCAATTTGGGAAATATATATACTTTTGAGCGAAACAAATGACCATTTTCTACCTTGTATATCAAGAACTACTACCTACGAAAACATATTTCATTAGTATGATTTATCCAATTGAGCCATTTCTGATAGAAATAATAAAGTTATAAAAAGAAGAAAACTTACTTGTAATCTTCATTTGCTGCAGTAAAAATGAAAGCTTCCATAGGGTTCCAACAAATTGTGTTTGTTCTCATATCTAAGATGACCTGGAAGGGAAGAATACAGTAACCCATTACCATGAAATCAATTCCCTCTCAAATGGATAAATCTCCCACTTCATTTCTTTTCCTTCTTTTTCACTGATTTAAGCACATATTTAGCAAACACCCATCATGTGCACAGTACTGAGCTCCATGCAATAGGAAAGGAAATCAATCAATAATTGTTTCCTGAGTACACAGAGTAGTAGATACTGAAAAATATAAAACTACTTAATGGTCCCTCAACCTCAAATAACTTATTATTGAGTTTAGTCAGGAAAAGGAGATATACATAAGAAATACTAAAATATTAACAAAGAAACCGTAAATGATCAAGTATCAAATTGGGGGCAAAATTAATGACTTTAGGGTTTAAGAGAAGAAGAAAGGTTTCAAAAGAGAAGCACGATTTGAGCTGACCTGTGAAGGAACAGTATATTAGTGTTTCTCAACAAGAACACTGCTAGCATTCTGAGCAGGATGATTGTGTGTTGTGTGTAACTGTCCACTGTAAACGTTTAGCCTCTCAGGCACCTGTCCACTAAATGCCAGTCTCTATAATGCCTCTCCCACATTTTTAAAAAGACACCCCTGGTTGAGATCTAGTACATCTAGGAGAGGAAAAAATAGAAGAAACAATGATAGTCTAGTATACAGAACAAAGAATAAAAAATAGCATCTCTGCATCCATCAAGGTGACCTGCCTATGACAACCCCTATTTAAATGTTCTCTTACTGACTGAAACAAACAAATAAATAGAATGCAAATAGGGACCAGATTTGGAAGGCCTTGAAAACCAGGCTATAGTTCTTTTCTTCAACCTAAAGTTATGGAACGCCATTAAAAAACAGAGAATGAAGGGCAGAGGAGGCAGAAACTACTACTTATCACACTAGATTTCATCTTAGCATTCTGCTAAATGTTTAAAATACCATGTCTTATTTTCACCAATGTGCTGGAAAGTAATTATTAATATCATCATTTTATAGGAGAAACAAAGATTAAGTTACCTGCTCAAGGTCTAAAGGTCTCAAAGTTCACGAGATGTGCCCACTAGATCATCATGAAGGAGTGAAATGATTAAAGTGGTAATTTGGAAAGATGATCATATTTATGCAGCTGAAACTTTAAGGAATGTACTCTACTTCTAATATTTTGGAATTTATTACATGTTGTGAAAATGGCTTAGGAACAACAAAAATATTAAAAGCATTTCTTTTCCATGTAGATTATCACAATGGCCTCATGGCACATGAATGGTGTCTAGGCCCTTCTGTACCCTCAGATTTGGAGCACCTGAAATCAACTTTATACTTACTTACAATGGCACTCTTCTCTTTACTGACAATACATTTCTCTGTCGATAGTCAGCTTAAGGTTGTATTAGCTTTGATATCTGAGTCCTAGAATGACTGCTGGGAAATCTGCCACCTTGGACAAGATATTATTTATCTAAATAAAACAGCATGTAATTAAACAAATAAAGCTGGTTATGTGAGTCAGTTGCAAAATGTTCTGGAACAGAATACTATACGTATCATATGATAATCATGCTGTGTGAAGTAATGGGATGCAACACTTAAAAAGTTTGAACTCAGTGGGGCACCTGAGTGGCTGAATCGGTTAAGCATCCAACTCAGGTCATGATCTCGCAGTTTGTGAGTTTGAGACCAGCATCAGGCTCTGTGCTGACAGATCAGAGCCTGGAGCCTGCTTCGGATTCTGTGCCTCCCTCTCTCTGCCTCTCCCCCACTCACGCTCTGTCTCTGTCTCTCAAAAATGAATGAACACTAAAAAAAATTTTTTTTAAAAAGAACTTTGAACTCCGTTAAGTCTGAATTAGATACCTAAAACTTCCTGGCATTAAGGAAGATACAAAGATAACTAGGATACAATACCTAGTGAAAATGTAAGGGTCTCTAAAAAGGAACAGGTGCCTGAGAGAATGCCATTATGATCACTATGGCTTCTAAAAACATATGAAAAAAAATTTAATTAAGAAAAAAACATTCGTTCCATATTTTTTGTTACTCACTCCATAGAAGAACACATTAACAACTGTAAAAGCAGAAAAGAAACTGAAACCCACCTTTTTCAGGGGAGTAGCTTGCCTCATGTCATATAGTACTATATTCCTGTCAGAAGCACAACTTCCCAAGAGAAATGTCTGAAAAATAAGTACAACCATCTCCAGTTAAAAGCCAAGCTTGGCAGCAAACCATGTCCATTCAATGAACAAATGATTCAATTACCCTTAATGTTTAAGATACAAATTTATAACATTAAAGTCCATTTTAAGAGAGTACAATGAATCACTCAATCTCAGCAACCTTAGTTAAGTATCTTCTTTTTATTTATTTTATTTTTGAGAAAGAGAGAGTGTGAGTTGGGGGAGAGGGGAAGACAGAGAGGGAGACATGGAATCCGAAGCAGGCTCCAGGCTCTGAGCTATCAGTACAGAGCCCAAAGCGGGACTCAAACTCATGAATCATGTGATCATGACCTTAGCCGAAGTTGGTTGCTTAACCGACTTGAGCCACCCAGGCACCCCAAGTCAAGTATTTTCACTGCTAAATGCCCGTGTGTATATTTTACAAGGTAGTGATGGAGTGTACAGATAAATCTGTGTTCTTTTTACAACTGAACAGATTTTATTCATCCATTCTTCAACTTAGACCTATTTCCTATTTTTCAGTATTATCAATAACACTTCAGATAACATTTTCACAAACGCAATTCTTTTTATAAGGTTAAAATTTCAGTAGTGGATTACTGAATCAAAAAGTATTGGGGTGCCTGGGTGGCTCAGTCGGTTGAGTGTCCGACTGGCTCAGGTCATGATCTCACAGTTCGTGAGTTTGAGCCCTACGTCGGGCTCTGTGCTGACTGCTCAGAGCTTGGAGCCTGCTTCTGATTCCGTCTCCGTCTTTCTCTGCTCCTCCCCCACTCACACTCCCTCTCTCAAAAATAAATAAACCTTAAAAAAAAAAAAATTAAAAAAAAAAAAGTATGAACAGGGGTGCCTGGGTGGCTCAGTTGGTTAAGCATCCGACTCTTGATCTTGGGTCAGTTCATGATATCAAGGTTTCTGAGTCTGAGCCTTGCATCAGGCTCTGTACTGACAGTGTGGAGAATTCCTGGGTTTCTCTCTCTCTTCCTCTCTCACTGCCCCTCCCCCACTTGCTTACCTGTTCTGTCTCTCTCAAAAAATAAATAAATATAGGGCACCTGGGTGGTTCAGTGGGTTAAATGTCCTACTTCAACTCAGGTCATGATCTTCCGGTTTGGAGTTTGATCCCCACACTGGGCTCTCTGCTGTCAGTGCAGAGCCTGCTTTGGATTCTCTACCCACCCCTCTCTCTCTGCCCCTCCCCTGCTCATTTTCTCTCTCTCTCAAAAATAAAATAAAATATAAATAAATAAATACACCTAAAAATTTTTTTAAACAAAAGCATGAAGAATTTTATGGCTTTTGATGTTTAGGACTAATTGTTTTCCAAAGAGCTGTATCAATATACACTGCAGTGTGGAAATATGTCCATTTCACTGCAACTGGAAGCATTAAGTAGTGGCATTCAGAAGTTCATTTCTGTATGGCAATATTTCCTAATTATATAAATTAGTGCTTTTCAGTAAACATTTCCTCGTGTTCATTAACTTTGTATAAACTAGGCCTATTCTTTGTCCAATTGTTTCAAGATGTTTCAAACATTTATTTATAAGTCAGTCATAGTAGTATTGAAGGTGCTGATATAACTGACCCTTGGCATTATATGAAATCAAGCCCCCCACCTACCAGCAGGGCCTGAGTCCCACCAGGCCTCCTTACTCATGGTTCCTGACATAACTCTTGGCTTCTGCCTATCACTTCCTACTATAAGTGTAGGAGGAACAAGAAGAGTTATTTACTGCACAGTTGCATGACCAGCTAACTCCTACTCTGTGTGTGTACACAGCTCAAATAAAACATCATAAAGCTAATGCTACAACCATGAACTCAGTCCTTTCCAAAACCTTCCTTTTTAAATCACTTCCTCAGAGATTTTCCCCTAGTTAGTGACTCCTTTCAACTTTTCTTGGTTTCTCAAGAAACCAAGGTCTGACTAGGTTCCATTTCTAAAAGTTTATGAGACCTTAATCTGAGCAAAGCAAAAAATTCTACCTAGACTGAAAGTCAACTTTTACACTATAAAATGTGGTAATACTCAGCATAAAATTTTTGGCTTTATCAAAATGCTAGGCTTCAATATTTTAACAGGAAATTAATTATTAATGATTAGAGGAGACAAATATACTCCATTTGTTTACAGCCACATCCCCTTCCCATTAAGTTTAGTATAGGATGAGAGACAAGCATACCATTTGTTTCTACCACTAAGTCAGTTCATAAGGGTAATTTAAAGAAAAAATAAATAAAACCACATGGCTGAACAAATATAGTTGTTATACAGGCAAGTTTGAAAAACATGGTCACTATGTCATCACTAATAACTAATTATGATTTTGGAATTAATCATCAGCTCTTCTGACACAGGTGTTCACCAAAATAGACAAGCAAGATACTGTTTATCCCTCGCAGAAGTAGATATCAATATCTCTGTTCTGTTTATTTTTTAATAGTAGTAACATCATCTTAAATTTGGGTAGCATCTTTAAAAAATATTCACACTTTTATCACGTTTTACCGTCATGACAAACCTATAATGTATGCTGAAAGACCTAACTAATCTCATTTTAAAAATAAAGAAACAAATAGAGAGAAGGAGTGTGACTTGTATAAGGTCAACGCCAAGGTACACCAGCACCAAATACATTTCCAGTTTAGCTCCACACCAAGTAGGACACAAAATGTTCCTACAAATGGCTTGTGTTTGTTGCCACCTTCTTCTGTCTATTGTCACCTTGGTCTGGCTCTGCAAAGCTGACTTGCACTTCAGGCCATATCACACTTCTACAACCAAAAGACGATGGAGTGAAAAACATATAGTACTGATAAATACTCTGGACTAACGATCAGCAAACGTTTTCTGTGAAGGACCAGACAGCAAATACTTTAGACCTCACGGGTCATTCTGCTGTCATAGCAGAAAGGCAGCTACAAGCAATATGTAAACAAAAGGGTATGGCTGTGTTCTACTAAAACTTGACTTATAAAAACAGACAGTGGGCTCACGAACCATAGTTTGCCAACCCCTGCTCTAGACCTGTAGACTCTCTCAGAAGTGTGCAGAAAGGTATATGCTCAGGGCAGGAAGGGTGTCCTCTGACTGTATGACTTCTCAGCAGCACCACAAGGCCAAACTCTCATCAAACTACAGCATCTCACGTTCCAATACTTCATACAAACAATTTTATACCCTGCTACTTTGACTTAACCTTTCTTCCACTTTACCAGCTCGGGTGTCTGAGAGTATAATACTTACATATCAGGTTATTTATTCTTTAATACCATCTAACATACCATCTAACCTGATAATTTCCTACTAACTTCTAAGATTAGCTATACACGAAGCAATTTCCTTTTTTTTCTGCGGGGGAAAAGGCATCTTTACTGAGTCTTCTGGACAATGAGTTTACCTATTGTTACGTATTCAGAAATAGCTCATGGAAAGGTCTGAAGTCCAAAGGCTAGATTAATCTAGGCTTTAGGGCAGCCTCCTTTCCTAAATTCAGACCTGAATAACCAATAAGTAGTGGTTAATCTCCAACTCTTTCCTTAGACCTGGAAGGACTTAGGAATCATCATATTAGACTTCTGAGCAAAGAAAAATGAACTATCATCATGCAGGATAGTAATCATTACTATAAATCATTAGTGCCCTCGTCACTTACAAGAGAAGACAATGCTAAATGCCTCTTCTGACCTTGAAGAGAATTAAGAAATGAACATTTTCCCAAAGGTACAATGATGTAATCTGTGGAACATGAGTTCTGAAGGCATGAGTAAAACTGAAGTTTCACCAGAACTTGCTTATGAGCACATGCACACACCCTCCTGTAACGGAGTATAACACTGGTGTAACAGTGTATAAAGTGGGCAAACACGTCAAGATCTGACCAAGGGTATCAGAAGTCAGGTACAATCTGGAGAACTAACCAAATGCCAGAAGCCCATTAAGATTTAAAAAAAAAAAAATTCTTATAACACACACTCAAAAGTTTCCTAAATAGAGCTGAAATTATTAAATAAGGAAAGAGTAAGCAGAACATATTTCAAAAAGAAGCATTACCTCAATTGGGTTAAATTTAACACTACTTATACTGTCGAATCCCCAGGTCATTGAACATATAGGACTTGTTCTTTGTTCATCCCAAATGTCTACTTGCTGTCCACATGTGGCAAAAACAGCTTCCTTCCAGTGATGATCAATCCCTGTATATACTGTCTTTAAAAGCAAAGATGTTGTTATAAATGGATCTATCATTAACATTTCAAATCTACATAATATTTTAAATAATACTCTCATTTTTTTTTTTTTTAAGAAAAAGTCCCTATTTACAAAGAAACTTCTTTGAAGCCTTTCCTTAAAGGAGGAAACAGTACCATAAAAGGTGAGGATTCTTATCACACCTTCTGGAAAAAACATTAACGGGGATGTATTTAAATTTAAATACTTATCACTGAAGTAATCCTTACATCATCATTGGGTATTTGAAGAACCTTGGAACCAATTAATGAAATGCAAAGGTAAGGTCTAAAACACTTAGTTCCACATTTAACACATGAAGTACTGATTCCCAGGCAGAAAAACAGAAACCAACAACTGGATTAAAATTTAGGAGGAGGAATAAAGCTGGCAAGGGTGGATGCTAATATTGTTAAAATCAATAAAATGTCATAAATTTTGATATCCACTTAAAAGATCTATTCAGGGCCAGATTAAAATTTGTCTTTGTACTATGTGGTAAAAAAAATGTTTGCAAAGCAAATAAGAGGGAAATATTTAGCCAATACTTTAAGCTTTTAAGAACTCTTAGCAGTATCTGCAGGCTTCCAATTGTTATTCATGAAGGCAAGTCTGACAAACTTTTCCATAGTAAGATTTAATCCCCACTACCACAAATATAGAGGTTAAGATGAAATATTTCAAAAATATTTGGAACTCCTGGAGAAAAGACATTTTACAAGAGGGAAACCAATTTTGTTTTAGGAATTACTGATTTGCCAATTATTTCCATCGTATACTCATGTCCCACCTCTATGTGCCTTTAAAAACACTTAATCTGAAAAGCAGAACTTAAATATATACCAACATGATACTCAAATGGCAAACTGATTTTTAAAATGCATATATTTCAAGATTAAATCGAACTTTAGAAGTTTGCTTAGTATCAAAATGTAAACATTATAAAACACAGGTAGGCCATATGATCTGAATTACACTTAAGCTATAACTAAACCATATCGCCTGATTTGCAGAATAACGTAAGAAATATCAATGAGATTTATACGAAAAGCATCATAATACCTCTTCACTGCCTAAGGGGTTCTTTCCAGTAAGACACTCTGAGTTTTGTGTAAGATCTATAATATAAATCAGAGAGAATCTGAAGCATTATTTTTCGTATAGATTTTCTCCCATGGACTTGCCACAGAAAATGTTTCACTGCATCCTTTAGCTAAACACAGAAACTGAACCCAATACAATGAATACCAAAGAACCATTCAAATTCTTCAGCTGCAAAGGACCTTAAACTGCATTAAATATTGCTTAAAAAAGGTCAATTATTGCAGGCTCAAGTCTCATTTACATCTTTTTTTTTACATTAAAATTCTGAAATAATTTTAGTAAAAGAGAAGGATTTTAATAAGCAAATATAAGTCAATTTTTTTTTTTTTGTACCTTTCCTAATATTGTATGCAACGGTTCCTCCTCTTCTCCATAGCCTGGTCCATCCATTTTCCACTGCTTCACAGTTTTGTCATCACCAACCTAGAAACATTTATTATTAAGATGATAATGGACAACTGTTATAAACTGTAAACATGCTAACATATACATCAAATGATAAACATCTCTATTTTAAAAATACACATCCCATATACTTCCAGTATTGTATTTACTGATACGTTAATATCCCAAAATGTTACAGTAAAGATTTGTGACAAATACATACAGTACATAAAATTAAAATAAGACAGTGTGAGTAGAGCAAAAGGAAAGCATGAACAAGGGTCATAAGTTTGGCAAAAAAAAAAAAAAAGCATACTGTAAAAAAGATGACATTTCAAATTAGGAAGAAAAATGAATTATAATAAAATGGTATTTTGATATCATGTTACTCATTAAAAAGTTACGTGACATAAACAAAAGGTACGTGACATAAACATAAAATTCCAGGGGTGCCTGGGTAGCTCAGTTCATTAAGTTTCTGATTCATGGTTTCCGTTCAGGTCATGATCTCACGGTTCATGAGTTCGACCCTGCATCAGGTTCTGTGCTGACAGCGCTTGGGATTCTCTCTCTCCCTCTCTCTCTGCCCCTCCCCTGCTTGTTCACACTCACGAGCGTGCGTGTGCGCTCTCTCTCTCTAAAACCATTTTTAAAAAAGTTTTAAAAAGCCTTGAAGAAATAAAAATAAAATTCCACATAATTTTAAATGTAAAAAATTAAATACAAAATATAAAGATACTAAACAGAAGTCATTTTTTTTAACCTTGGCATGGGTAAAGCACTTCTTTGCATGACATAAGATTCCACAAACCATCAACTCACTGGTTTTCAAGCCATGAAATGCAGACCTCTGAAGGAGCTTGAGAATTTTTCAGGGGTCCACAAGGTCAAAACTATTTTCATGATATTGTAAAGACATCATTTGCCTTTTCACTGAACTGACAGTTACGCAGATGGTGAAAAAGCCATGAGGAGTAGGACATTGGTGTCTTAGCCCAATCACAGCAAGGTAACAATGGTAACTTAGACTTGGGTATGTGGTAGATATATTCAAGATATTAAGTAAAAACTAAGCTGCAAAACAGAATGCACAATATAACTTAATTTGGGATTAAAAACATAAAATAATCATACGTAGGGTATAAACAATTGTATATATACACCAAACCACTAGTTTTCCCGAAAAGCAGAAATACAGGATATGTTAACTTTCTCATTTTTTACGTTTATGTTATATGCGATCTACATCTACTTCTTAAATAAAAATATTAACAAAAATACGTATTTATGTACGAGAGAGTATAAATTTAGCTCTTTCCTTACAGCAAATTCAAAAGGGAAACCCTTCCTGCAAAACAATTCATAGTGCCCATGATATCAGAATAGAAGGGTAATTAGGAGAGAAGTTTGGGTACTAAGGTCAAATAGGAATTTCTTTTGTTGAGGATGCTAACAGAATCCTTAACATCCTTATAATAGAAAAAAGTATTTAATAAGGCAGTATCTTATTTAGCAACCTGAATCTGAGCTACTGGCATCAGACCAAAACCTTAATTCTGGAAAGCCAATTCTACCGCGAGCTAGTAAGATGTAATTTAGGCACCGAGGTCTTGGCTAATCTGGCTTGACCCAATGGAATATTAGTATTTATGGAAGACAAGATAAACTGTTATTGAGAATTCCCACTCTAAAAACTGTTTCTTTCAACCAAGCTTCTCACAGCGTCCACAAGCTCAAGACCGAACTTCCTTGTAATTGACTAAGCTACTCTATACAATCTATTGAGTACAAGTCTTAGCAAATCAATCCTGAGAAAGGTTTAATAACATTTTGTAGAAATGAGGAGCCAAACAATATGTGCCTGGCCAGAATATCTTATCTCAAGGCTGAGTAAGCTAAAGAAAGACCTATTGGTGCTACAAATTGGGGTATAGTAGATATTATGAAATTTAGGTAGTAAAGATTTACCTTTTGCAACATTGTAGATTAAACATTTTTTGAAACACTAAGTGCTAAAATTCTGCCAGCAAGCAGTTTTCACAGGTCTTATCCCTAAGCAAGCGTTACTTTAAGATATCTGAAGAAAGGGAGTAAATAATGAATATGAAACGTCTTTCACTCTTTACTCATTTTAGGCACTCAAAAAAAAAAACACAAAAAAAAACCCAGCCAGTAAATCCTCTGGGATATTAAACTAATCGATATATTCAGAAGAATAACTAACTGGATACTAGCTGTGGTCAGTTTGCTCCAACTTCCCATGCAATTCCTTCTACAACATATGGTATACAGGGTCATAAAGCTTGTGTAAAGCCCTTTAGTGAAAAGCACCTGAACTTCCTGCGAAGTAGCTTATTTTGGTTTTTGACAGCAAGTAAGTTTCTCCCTACACCAAAACCAAAACTTTTAACGTTAACACCTATTCTTAATGCTGCTACATAGAACACCACAAAGTCCACTTCTTCTTTCACACAACACTTTCAAATATTTAAAGCTTTCCCAGAAGTCATCCCTTCCCTTCACTACTCCTTTCCATCTGGCCCTGGCACCCAGCATGCTACTCAAGATTTACAGGGCTGGTTAGTGTGTATGTATACATCAAGTGCCATACATATACATATACACATGTCAGAACTTCTGAAAGCATAGACACCAAATTGCCGACAGTGTGAAAACTGAAAGATTAGAATTACAGGACCTTTAACTTTCTATTTTTTATAGGTTCATGTTTCTAAAATATTTCTTTGTCTTCGTCCTCATCATTCTTTGTAGTAGTTCACACAACCAACGACCCTTTCCTCCTGGGACATTAAGCTCATTTCCAGGCTCTTCTAGCTTTCTGGCTACTCCCAGAGTTCTCCCACTTTCTAGAGGCAGGCTTTCCCCAAGGTTATTTCTCTGACATTTCTGTATGTCTGTATTTTCCCTGCCACTTTTCCCTAATAATACCATTCCATGGCCTCAATCATTATTCCTTTTTGATGAGACCAAGTTTAGTTCTGACTTCCCTCCTGAACTCCAGACCTTTATCTAGAAGGGTCTGACAGACCTCTTCACTCAAATAGGCCATTGCAGTCCAGTTCATCCATCATACCATATCCTTCCCATTCCCACTCTCCTCCTCTAAAGTTTCTGACACTCCTGACTTCTCCATTTCTGGGAGGAAGAGCAATCTTCCTAAGCACCCCTCAGTTGTCAAGTCTGTCAAACCTCCAAAATGTTTCTAAACCTAACAACTACTTTCTATGATTTTCCCTCCCCAGCACGGATTCCTTATTGCTTACTCAAATTATTAAGACAGCCTGTAAACTGATCACTTACTGCTGTCAAATTAATTATCTCAAAGCACAGCTTAGATTCTGTCATTCCTATTATAAAACTTTCAGTGAAATTGAGCAGATATTTGTAGGCCAATGTTTATAGTATCATTATTCATAAAAGCCAAAAGGTGGAGACAACCTAAATGTCCACTGATAGATGGATAAACAAAATGTGGTATATATGTATAATAGAATGTTATTCCATCTTAAAAAAGAAAGAAATTCTGATACCTGCTACAACATGGATGAAGACATTATGGTAAGTGAAATAAGCCAGACACAAAAGGGCAGCTATTATTTAATTCCACTTATGTGAGGTACTTAGAATAGTCATAGAGACAGAAAGTATGATAGTGGTTACCAAAGGCTGGAGGCAGAGGGGAATAAGGAGTTATTGCTTCATAAGTACAGAGTTTCAGTTTCGGGAAGATGAAAAAGTGGTGACGGTTGCTTAATAATGTGAATGTACTTAATGCCACTGAAATGTACACTTAAAAATGGTTAGAATATAAACTGTACCTCATGTGTATCTTAACCACACGCACAAATCCTTCAATAATTTACTATCTGACAAAATAGAAATTACTGATTCCCAACCCTAAAAATCTTCCAGAGAAAACCAAACTATATTTTTAGCCTCACCTTACATTAATCCCACTTCTCAATGTTCTGTGGAATGTTAGTTAAATAACATGTTGAATAATCATTTATTAAAAAAATAAAAAACTTTGGAGAAGACTGGAGTATACATAAAGAAAAGAGGACTTTTCAAAGTTTTAAAATTTATTTTGGGTTGTGAAACTTGAAATGCGTCATGGAATAAAGGAACTCAGGAAACATTAAATCAGTCTTACACGTGTTGAAAAGAGTTAATGACTTAATTGCATCATACTTACAGTAAAGAAAGAAGTCCCACAAAAGCGAGTACATATTCCTCGTACAAAACCCTCATGGGCTTGTATCGTACGGATACATTTTCGTTTAGTCAAGTTCCAAATTCTAACCTATGATAGAGCATACCAGGAAATTTCCGTGAACTATAAACATAAAATGTTCAGGCAGAGGCATACTACATTCCAAGAAAAATAAATTCAACACTGAAAAAGCTATGACTCACTCCACCAGACTGCTAAAAACAAAATCCTCCAGTTTAAAATACTGCAGTGCATATGGATAAGTATATCAACAAGCAGAAAATTCAATCTGTTAAGTAGTCTTGTTGATTCTAATTTAAAGTGTTTCAAAGCTTTCTCTTCTTGCCAAAGTGGAAATAAGTGTTGAATCATTAATAACATCCTCTGTGAGGGGAAAAAAAAAAAAAAAAAAACCCTCACAAAACATTTACTACTGTAAACATGCTTTATTGTTTACTGTCAAACTGAGCATTCAGCTGCTACATTTCTAATTTCTGAGGTTTAGATGAGAAACCACTGTAGTAATTCAAACACAATTCATTCTTGAGAATTAACAGAAAATAGGACAAAAAAATGAAATCGAACCAATTAAAATCCACCATAACACGAAACTGAAGAACATCTGTAACATAGCTATTTTTAATTTAAAATACCAGTGTTTGAAATGACACTTGCCTCTCCATCACATGCCCCAGAAAGGACAGTAGCCAGGCTCTTTGGGTGCTTTGCCAAGCAATTGACTCCATCTCGGTGACCATCCAGGGAAGCAAGGAATGGTTTTGCAAATACCCGTTCCAATTTGGTAGCATTTAAAGCTCTTACATACTCTCGCGGGACTTCAAAAGGATGTAAGGTAGGATCATAGTTTCTTGGAACTGAAATAAAAATGACTCCTCTTAATAAAACCGTTCACTTTTAATATTTCCTATGGCCTTCCTCAGGTAATCATTCAATTTGCTATCCAATAAGCCTTTGTTAGGAACACTGTTCTATACCTAGCACTGTGAAAAATACAAAAATAGATGACCTTTCACTCAGAAACCTTTCAGTAAAAAACTACGGGAAAAACATGGAAGGCATACATCTTGCAGAATAATTAGACCCTATAGATACCCTCAGCTTTTCCTTTTACGAGTCTTACTACATTCTTTAACTGCGTTGTAAACCTTTCATGGACAGGGATTCCACCACATTCCTCACTTTACTCCTTAGGTGTTGCACAGTGCCTGGCACAAAACAAACGCATGATAAATGTTTGCCCAACTGAGCTCTACGTTCCTTTTGAGGCAGGAAACACAACTCATCTCCAGTGCTAATCACTCTGATAGGCACACAGTGTTATGATTATGATTGTAGTTACTATTTACTGAACACTTCCCACATGTGTTTACTTACTTAAAAAACAGTTTACAATGTACAAGGCATCGTTCCAAATACTGTATATTAACTCACTTAATATCCAGACCCTATGGGTTAAGTCCTATTACTATTTCTTATTTTACTGATGGGGAAATTGAGGCATAGAGAAGTAACTTGCCTATGAAATGATGAAGCCAGGATTCAAACCAAAGCAGGCTGATTTCAGAATTGGTGTTCTTAACTATTATGCTATGCTGCCAAACAGGTTGTCTCAGTTAATAACTGTGCTTAGGAAATAATTCTAAGCCCGCATGTCTAAAAAACGCTTAATGTTTAAAAGTAAGTGCATCTTTGGGACACCTGGGTGGCTCAGTGGGTTAAGCGTCCGGCTTTGGCTCAGGTCATGATCTCGCAGTTTGTGAGTTCGAGTCCCGCGTCGGGCTCTGCGCTGACAGCTCAGAGCCTGGAGCCTGCTTCAGATTCTGTGCCTCCCTCTCTCTCTGCCCCTCCCATGCTCATGCTCTGTCTCTCAATAATAAACATTAAAAAAATAATAAAAAATAAAAAAAGTAAATGCATCTTCTTACCCCACAACTTCACCTTGTCATTTTTTTCTGACTCCCTGTTAATGGTACTATATTTAACATTCAGTCAAAATTTACAAGGAAATAACACCTAAATAAGAATGAAAGAATAAAAAAAGGTAACAAACGTCTTCCTTGATTTATGTTTCACAAAGCTCCAATACTTCTATTTTTCCATTTTGCTATTAAAACTTCCATCAGAAACTATAAAGAAATAGGAAGATACTATAGAAAGTAAGACCCTTAATAACATCAGATGACTAAAAATCTCCTCATGTGGAGAGTCTATGACCAGCCAATCACTTACTCATTCCTCCATTTATAAACTTACAAAGCAACCACTATGTGCCAGGTGCTGTCTAGGCACAGTGGGTATAGAAACAAATCGGATTCTTCCCTTCTATGCAAACTCAGTGTGATGAAAAAGATAACCAAAATAATCATCATGAGACAATGTGATACGTACACACTCTGATGTCAGCACGAAAATATGTGATAAAAAGGACAGAAGAAGGGTGCTTTAAATGGAAGGGGCGACCACGGGAGATAAATACGGAAAGACTGTTGTTCAGAGAAAGGAGCTAGTGTAGACTGAGAAAGCGTGTGTGCCACAGGAAGCCTGAAAGAGAAATGTCGGAAATGCACTCAGATCTGCAAGAGTAAATGTAAGCTACTCGCAAGAAAAGTAGTGACTAGTGAAAGGAAGATGGAACCAGACGTTCAAGGAATAGGGATGATGTCTTGTCCAGGTGACATAACCTAATTTGCATGTTAGAAATATTACTACCTTGATACTTAACCCATAAACATCTTGTGAGAAGAGACCACATATTCCCCTCTCAGCATTATTCATGTATATGTTGGATAATCTCTACTATTCAATCAAAATAACAAAGTATCGTCCCAGCCTCATCTTCTATGGTTTATCCCCCTTACTCAAACTGATGACACGGCCCTTCTCATATGCTTTATCTTTATTCCCGCCTGAAGGCCTTTGCACCTGGTATTCTCTTTACACATGGTTGGTCCCTTGTCATTTAGATACGATCCGCTATAATTCAGAATGTTAATGGGGGAACAGACCAGTAAATAAGATCAATAAAGAAGCCTTATTAATTTCATTTTAGCCATTCACGCATCAAACTTCTTCACAAGCATTAAGAAAACTTGATGGCTTTAAGTTTCACCTTTGTCTCTTCCACATTTAGAAGGATGTAATTTTGACGAAAGAGATTTAAAGAAGCCTATCAAACCCTTGAATCTACAAGTTTGGCTTTCAAGTTCCACTTCTCAACAACTGGAGCCAGAAACATCGGAGCAGCCGCTGGAAGGGGGAAGGCGGAAGTATTCCAGACATAACCAACTTTCCCACGTACCACGAGAAAAAGTTCTTCAAAAAGAGCCTTGAGGAGAAATTATCTGCTACCCAGTCCCGCAACGGCCTTATCTGCACTAAGTTTGCCTTGGCAAAAGGGAACAGGAAAAGGAAGAGACTGGAGCGTCAGTCTTCACCCAGCTTTACTCGGTGGAAGCCGAGTCCAGACTGAAGGCTGGTGACTCCCTAACTTGTCTCACCTCTTTGTAAGTCCAGCTTGGTTTCGCGGACATAGTTGTCCGGGTTCCGGCTCAGCATCTTCACCTTCATTTTGGCTGCTAGGTGTGCCCGACTCCGAGCCTTTCCTCCAAGTTTGGGTTACCCCCGCCTCCTCCGGCACATGCTACTTCCGCTTCTTCTAGACTACTTCCTGTCATGTGACTTCCACGGAGGGGAAGCCAGCCCCCTCCGCAGCACCCTGCGGCGCGCCGTAGTTTTGCTGACAAAGGTTGGTCCGAGGCGGTTTCTCTGCCGTACTCTCGCGTCCGCGTCCCTCGGCCAGAAACGGCAGCGGATGGGGGCGGGGCGGGGACTTGGCGGAGGACGGCGCCCCGCCTCCTTCGCTCTCTCCGCTGGCGTGACGTGCTGCCCTGCCCCTCTCACGCTAACTCTGCGTTGGGGTCTCTCCGTTTAGTTACCACGTACTTGCGCCCGTCCCGGAAGTGGGCTGGCCTCCCCCTGAGGTTTCTGCTCTTAAGGGGCGACCGTCGCCAAGGTGGCGGTCACTGCATCCCGGCCCACCTCCGCGGCCCTGGGCGTGGTGTCAGCGAGCCCTGGGACTATGACGGGTCAGGGCCAGTCGGGATCAGGGTCGTCGGTGTGGAGCACGATATTCCGCCACGTCCGGTACGAGAATCTGGTGGCGGGCGTGAGCGGCGGGGTTCTGTCCAACCTCGCGCTGCACCCGCTCGACCTCGTGAAGATCCGCTTCGCCGGTAAGAGGCCACTCAGACCCCGGGCTCCTTATCCTTGCTGGTATCCCGAACTGGGTGATAAAAGCGCAAAAGGAAGCCTTGCTCCCCCCTGCCTCCTTCATACTACCAAGCGAGCGTTAAAGAAAATGCTGTTCTGGCTCACCTGGAACTAGGTTTGAGGAAGGGGAGCGTGGGAAAGGGATCGGGCCGCCGTCGTCCCGCTCCCGGAATCTAAGGGATGGAGAGCAGGGGTAGAAAAGCCTGAGACAAGTTCATATTGGGTACGATACGGGACTCAACGCCTGACTTGTAAAATAAGAAAAAGATTGTCACGTTTTACGGCTTAGACCTCACACGTGCAAATCATTCACCCTTGGAGGTACTTTGAAATCTCAAGGTAGCCACGTGTTTGGCAGTTGCGGAACCGTTGCTTAGAGTAGGGCGTAATCTTCAGCAGGTGCTTAGGAATAGGTTTGGGATAGGATTCTCTTGAAGGTTTTTGGTGTTTTATAGTGTGGTACAAGATCCTATGAAGGAATAGCTAGCTCGAATCCAAATACTGTGTTTTAAATTTACGTTTCTTGAATTAAGTGCATTGAGTTAAGTGAATCTGAGTTTTTGCAAAGTACTTTAGAAGTTAAACTCAACAGTAAATTCTGGAGGAGATAGTTTCAGAGAAGGTCTTGATAACTACTGGGAAACTGTTTTCTGACGTTTGGTTTTCTTACTGCTGCAAGTTCTGCCTTGAGAATTAGGTCTGCAGAAGTGGTTCATCTTCAAGAGTCAGAACAATAATACGTATTGTTCTCTTAATATTTGTCAACCGCTGTATGGAATACAAAGTACTTAAAGTTCTTGTCCTCAGGGAACTTACAGTGTAAATTATAGGCTTGAGTCTTAGTCACATAAAAGATAATTCTAGACAACATGAAATCAAGAGCAAAATGGAATAAATCCAAATATGAGTAGACTGTCAAGAAAATTATAGATTGCTGATGGCCATCTGTATGGGTCTCATTAGATCTTGAGGTTCCACGTAGAAAGACTGATAATTTGATAGCTGGAAAGAAGACAAGCCATTCTATAAAGGAGAGTCAGTGAAAATTATGGAGTATACTCCCTAGAAGAAAACCCAGAAAGGCATGTAACTTCCATGGAGTTTGTGAAGTGTGCACAAATAAAAATTATAACAAGTAACATTCATTGAGCATTTACTAAGAGCAAGGCAATGAACTTAAAGTTTTTAGTAAATTCTCTGATTTACTATTCTGAACAACCCTGTGAATTTATTATCCTTGTTATACAAATGAAAATAATAGAAGTTGACTAACTTGCTGAAGTCACAAGTTTATAATGGTAGCTGTGGGATTTGAGCCCAGGCAGTCTAATTCTAGAACCCTTTGACTCTTAACCATTCATCATTCTACCTCTAAGAATTCCAAGTATACAGTGGCTTGAACATGAAGAGAAGAATTTTGGACATGGCTGTAGGCTTGTATGACTCGGTGTCTCTAGGGTTTTGTCTAGGAGAAGAGGTGACAGTTGAAATGATCATGGAGGAATAGTGTTGGCTTGGTGAGTTTAAGATTGTGCTGTGAAGAAGATTGTGCATGAAGAAAGGGGATTCATGGTGTCTGAAAAGATCGGTAACCTTCCCATTTCAAGGAAAGTCTTAGGAGACCAGTGTGGCCAAGATTGACAGGTAAGATAATTGAGATTAGATGGGAAGACAAAATTAAAGATCTAGGAGTCAAAGGACTTTGTCATACATAAAGTGTGAAGTGGTGATAGAAAAGGAAAATTTAGGAAGATGAATCAAAATAGTTGATTTGCCTATGTATATATAGTATTGCAAGACCCAGTGGCTTAAACTAATACTTACTGAATGTTTGCTAGGCATGATTTTTTTTTTTTTTCAACGTTTATTTATTTTTGGGACAGAGAGAGACAGAGCATGAACGGGGGAGGGGCAGAGAGAGAGGGAGACACAGAATCGGAAACAGGCTCCAGGCTCTGAGCCATCAGCCCAGAGCCTGACGTGGGGCTCGAACTCCCGGACCGCGAGATCGTGACCTGGCTGAAGTCGGACGCTTAACCGACTGCGCCACCCAGGCGCCCCATGCTAGGCATGATTTTAATGGCTTTATATTTATTAACCCATTGTAATTTTTAGAGTTAGGTTCTGTTATTTTTCCCATTTTGTGGATGAGCTAACTCAGCCACAGAGGAATCAAGTAACTGACTCAGGGTCACAATGTTAAGTGTTGCAGTGGAAGGGGGCTGCAAAGGAAATTTGGTGGCCCAAGAAAAAAGAGAAGAAAATCAGGAGAGTGTGGTGTAAGAGTAGCCGACAAAAGTATGTTTAGGAGGTAGACCGTCGTAGGTGCTACTAAATGGTTGGTGAGAAAGAGAGGACTCCCAAAGTGCTCTTTGGGGTCTTTGGGGCACTTGCAGTAGTGGGGTGGAGACCCAAATCAGATTTCAGTGGATTGGGAGGGACACAGTTCAGACTGTAACAGGTTCTTGCCCTACTTTCCAGATAAATTTCCTACCATCCCTTCTCTCCACCAGCTGTATACTGTAGCTATACCAAGTCCCTAATGTTCTCCCAAACGGTGCCAGGCACTGTGGTGCTTCCTTGGATTTACACCAGCTCTTGAGCTTGTCTAGAGATAAACCTTTCTCTCCTTTCCCCAAAGACAAGTTTCTCATCAATCTTCAAGGCTCTATGCTAACGTCTTCTCTCTCATTTTCCCTGTCACTCGACTGCATGTCCCCAGTTCCTTCTGTACAGAACATTTATCAGTGTTTCTTCTGTAATCCTGTAGCACTTCATTTACCATAGTGCTCATAACTTTGCCGTGTTGTTGCTGCTCTGTTTTGTCTTGAAGACTGTATCTGACCTCAGGGTCAGGATTTGTGTCCTACTTAAGTTTATATTGCCCCTTTGCCTGGCAATATAAGAAGTCAATAAATAGTTTTTTTTTTTTTTTAATAAAATAATATGCGTACAAATGAATGTTTTTCATGTTTAAAGATTTGTCCCTAACTAGGGTAGATGAGATTATAGTATCGGGGTAAGTATAAGGTACAGAATAGTGTTGCCTATTACTGAGACTAAAAAGTCTTACAAATTAAGTGACTTGTCAAAATAATGAAGAAATCAGTGGTTCATACCTATGAAAAGGCAAAGATGGTTTTTTTATGGTTTTGTTTTTTACCTCAAGAGAGAAATTATGTTGTGACTTTATTATTTACAGGAAATGGAAAGGTACTTAGGAAAAAAATTACCAGAAGACTAAAAGAAGTGAAATTCAAGGGAAGCATCAGAAAGATTATGAAATACACAGCCAAACATTTCCTGAGAGCTAGTCCCTCTGTTACTTGCTTTTAAATTTGTATAAACTTCCCAACAACCTGTGAGTTAGGGGATATTTATCCCCATTTATTTATTTTTATTTATTTTTTTTTTTTTTTAATGAGGATGCTATAACTCAGAAAGATTAAAATCGTGTAGCTAATTAGGGAAGTTAGATCTCAAACCCAGGTCTCCTGACAAAGCCTCATGTACTTTAATCTCATTTCATGGTGTAACATTATCAGGTTAATGATGAAAGAAATTGGCTTTTCTCCCTTTCCCTGGTAATGGCAAACAGTGATTCTCAGCCAGACTCCATTATGCACAATGAAGTAGCAGCAAAGGGGACAGTGAACTGGACATACTTTTACATGGCTAGAGGACTGTTATTTGTATAAGCTTTCTAGAGGGCGGTTTCAGTATGTATGTATAACCTTTGACCCATATTAATGCCCATTCTAATAGTTAATTCTAAGGATATAGCAGTTTGTATGAAATGTTATACAGCATATTCACTAGAGACCTCTTAATAGTAAAAAAGTGAGAACAACTTTCAGGTCAACTAGGGGAATGATTAACCAAATGATAGGGTATCTATGAGAGGGAAAACCATCATATCATTTTTAAAAATCTTTTGGAGGTCTATTTAATAACAGGAACTCTCACAATATACTCTTGAGTGAAGAAAAAAGCAGTATGCAAAACTATATATAGTAAAATACCAGTTTTATAAAAATATTATATTATCTAGATTATAAATTTGACTTTCTCTTTCATTTCCATTTCCATGTAGGAAACAGAAGACACATTCAAAATAAGATAATTCTGGGGCATGGGGGTGCTTGAAATGACTATTTACAAAGATATGAGATTATAGCAGAACCACTGGGAATACTGCAATATTCTGGAGCTAGAAAGAGCTTGGGCTGTTGCCACCTGAAGGGCCAAAGGTCAAAGGGAGAAAGTCATTGAGAGAGGGCCACCTTGAGAGGAGCCGTGACTGTCAGTAGAGAAGTTCAGTCCAGGGGTGCCTGGGTGGCTCAGTTGGTTATGCGTCTTGAATTTGACTCTTGATTTTGTCTTAGGTCATGATCTCACAGTTCGGGAGGTCGAGCCCCTCATGGGGCTCTGCGCTGAGAATGCAGAGCCTGCTTGGGATTCTCTCCCTCCCCCTCTCTCTAAATAAATAAATAAACGTTAAAAAGAGTTTTCTTCTGAATTTACCTCCTTAATATGACTGTGTGATGTCTATGTTTATATGTGATTCGGGGCTAGAACTTTCCTCTCACCTAATTTTGTGCCTTTACTGCAGTGAGTGATGGATTGGAACTGAGACCAAAATATAAAGGAATTGTGCATTGCTTGACTACCATTTGGAAACTTGATGGACTACGGGGACTTTACCAAGGAGTAACCCCAAATGTGTGGGGTGCAGGTTTATCCTGGGGACTCTACTTTTTCTTGTGAGTAGATCTGGGAGATTTTACAGTATTAAAAAGAAACTTTGTTTTTAGTGATTTTACATTTCAGTTGATGAAGCAAGATGAGTCCTTTAATCAGTTCCTTTGAATGGGAAGGGTCAGAAAGAGCACAATGTTTATTTCATTCTCTGTCAGCTATTATCAGAGGCATTTGGTCTGGAAGGAAGTTCTTAATAGGAAGAAGGTGAAAGGGTGAGATGGAGAAATGCTCTTACCTACAGAAGCCACTTCTGTGAGTTGAGTTCAGGAAGATGCCTTACCAAAATACTTCGGATTCCTGATGAAGTAAGAAAGCCGAGGAGGACAGGCCTTGGGGTCCCCATAAGAACACATACCAAGGGAGCTCCCTCTTGGGAACAGAAAGTAAAAACCCAGTGCCTGGCTAAAAGAGTTTGAGGCACGTCCCATCTTGCCTCTTAACTTGACCTGCACCATCATCTTCCCTCCTCCATCATTTCCTTCCTCCCTCACCTGTCAGGTCTCCTCACCATCCTCATGTCCATTGCAGAAGCCACTGAAAGCACCTGTGACAGGTACATTGAGCTTAGTGTGCCCGAGTGTGGGCATTCCACAGATGCCTCTAATAATTTGAAACTGAATCCAGGAATGGAGAGGCTTTTCTTCGTTTTAATACATGGCATTTTTTTTTTTATTTATTTATTTTTTTCAATGTTTATTTATTTTTGGGACAGAGAGAGACAGAGCATGAACGGGGTAGGGGCAGAGAGAGAGGGAGACACAGATAATACATGGCATTTTTAAGAGAACATCAATACCTGGTCTATCGGCCTTTTTCTCTTTTGTGTTACATATTCTACTTTCCCTCCAATAATTATATGGCAGTATGCAAACCACAACCTGAAGATATTTTTAAGTGAATGCAAAGTAAAATTTAACCTTCGTATGGTTAAAAAATGTATTTTTCTTCAGTTCTAAGACAAACCTAGATGTGAAACTATACCTATAAAATTTCTTCTTTTATGAATTTGGAGTTGTGTAGGCTCTCTAAAGAGAGTTTCTAAGGACAAGCCCTATGAACGTAAGGTGTGTGTAATGAGAATTTCTTATAAAAGTATGCTTGTTTCATGTTAGAATGGTATTGGTAGAGTTTGGAAGGCTTTTTGTAGCTGAAGTCTTCTTCCCAGAGGAAAATGGAAATTGGAGCTAGGGAGAATAGGCTGATTCGACTTCTCTGCTGAGAAACATTGGGTGGCCTCTCGATTTTCTGCCAAGTAAAGCCCAAATGCCAGTGTGCCACTCAAGTGTGATTCAATTTTCCATCTTCTCCCTCCACCCTTATTATAACCTTTGCTCATGTTCATCTGTTTCCCTGTTGAAACTACCCGTCTCCATGCCCAGCCAGTGCCACCTCCTACACAAGCCTTCTGTGATCTCAACCGTAGTTTCTCCATCTCTTATGACACCGTCTGTGTTGTCTTTATTATGATTACTTGTGTGCTGCTTATGGTCCTTGTAGTCTGCTCCATAGTCCCTGAACATATCGTTTTGCCTTCTGTGCCCAATTGCCTCACCACTGCTACAGCCTTCCCCCTCCCAGTTTTCCTATTGTTTTTCTTAATTGATGAGTACGTGATGAAAATATTTTGCACGTGTAGTGCTACCCATATACATTTGCAGGAAGGGGTGGCAAACTCTTATGGTAAACCATTTCCAGCAAATCCACTCTTGAAACTGTGCTTGCCTTGGGCATGGACGTTTACTTTTGGGGTACTGCTGTTAAATTACACACATTTTCAAACAGACTTTACTGCTTTGTGATACCTATTCAAATATTTATCAAACTGCTCATGTTTAATTCTTTTAGTTACAATGCCATCAAATCATACAAGACAGAAGGAAGAGCTGATCGTTTAGAGGCAACAGAATACCTCGTCTCGGCTGCTGAAGCTGGTAAGGCAGTGTGTGAAATATAAAACATCAACTTTTTTATTTTTGAGAGAGAGAGTGCATGCAGAGGACAGGCAGAGAGAGAGGGAGACACAGAATCTGAAGCAGGCTCCACTCCGAGCTGTCAGTACAGAGCCCGATGTGGGGCTCACCCCCACAAACTGCAAGATCATGACCTGAGCCAAAGTCAGACTCTTAACCAACTGAGCCACCCAGGTGCCCCTAAAACATTAACTTCTAACTTGATTTTCACTTTTGGTTTTTGTTTTATTTGCCTTTTCCCCCCTTTGAACAGTAGAGTTTAATTATGCTTATCTATCTAATCAGTTATCACATGGAACATCTTAGAAAGCAACTGTTCTTATTGGTTACTCTGGACAGATTGCAAGAATTTTAGTTATCACAAAGGAAGTAAAATTTAGAAAAGTTACGACTTCCTGATAGTTTAAGATAATTTGGTATATTTTCTTCAGTTAAAGTATAATTTCAGTTTTTAAATTAGACAGTTTAGTACCCTTGTTTAACTGCCTCATGGATGTGTAATATTTTAAAGAGAGAAGCAAAGTAGGACTCATGTCTTTATAACTCATACTTTGACACCTTATTTACTGATAGCTCTCGTCCGAAAAAAATCTCATTTTGAATACCTAGCTGCTAGCACAGACCTGAATTACCATGGGACTTAATAAATGTTTGATGAATAACGGAGTATTGAGGAAACTCAGCAAATGGAAAACTTAACATATACAAAATTGTCACTTTCTGTAAAGAATGTAAAATTTATTTTATAGTTCTTTAATTTTTGAGATGCGTAGCTACTTTGAATGGATTTGAGGAGGGCTGTGGGAAAGTTGGGGTGGATATGCGTGCACATGCAGAGATTATTGAGGTGTTGGATTCCTGGTCCTTTTCCCCTGATCATCAGCCCATCTGGGTCATACCATATCCTTCTCCTAAATGTTTATATCTGCTGTCAGAGTCTGCTTCCCAGGACTTTCATTGTTTCTCTACTCCAGGCTGTATTGGTTAAGAGCCAGGATGTCTCTGCTGTCCTCAACACCTCAAAAGGAAAGCATTTCACATTTCCAGCTCCCTTTTAATCTACTTCCCATTAACTGAGGAACTTTTTCTGACCACCAAAACTATGGCTACGCTTTAACCCTAAGACTGTGCCTCAGAGATTTGATCTCATTGTTGTAGGTACAGCCCCTGGGCAACCCCATTGTTTATATTACTGGACTGTCATTAATCTGGATTGTCACAAGTGGCAAGGTACCTGTATGCTGAGTAATCTTATTTAAATTTGGTTTTAGGAGCCATGACCCTCTGCATTACAAACCCATTATGGGTAACAAAAACTCGCCTTATGTTACAGTACAATGGTGTTGTTAACTCCTCACAACGACAATATAAAGGAATGTTTGATACACTTCTGAAAATATATAAGTATGAAGGTGTGCGAGGATTGTATAAGGTAATGACTTATCAATATATTTTGGATAACCGAACACTGTAACTTCCCTTGGTTCTATTGTCTGAGTTCTGAAAAACCTGTAGTCAGTCCCGAAAAGGGACCAGACTCAGGCAAGAAGCAGTTGAATGAAAACTGAAATTCTGGTTTATATAATATGGAAATTGTACTTTCATCTGTTTATTCTCCTTACCGTAAGGTATGTCATCATGACCCTGGTGGGTGCGAGAAGGCCTGTCTAAAATTTGGACAGTAACCATTCACTAAGTCACACATCACAGTCACTCATTCCTTACTACCCTCCCTAGAAACTGTGGTCCCTTGGGAACTTGCTTGGTGCTTAGTTGTTGTGTGTGTGTGTGTGTGTGTGTGTGTGTGTTTATTGTTCCCTGATGAAGTCTTGGGGTGATGGGGTGGGGGGGGAGCATGGGGTCTGGAGCTGATGGCCAAGAAAGAATTCTTCAAGAAGTCTTTGATGCAAAAAGGTGATTTTATTAAAGTGTGGGGACAGGACCCATGGGCAGGAAGAGCTGCATTGGGGTTGTGGGGGGTGACCATTTTATGGAGTTCAGCGAGATAAAGTCAAGAGGGAGTTTCCAAAGAGACTTTCACATGTTGAAGACTTGTCTAGCTAAGGTTATATTTCCCTCCAGCAAGGCATTAACTTTAAGACAGTAGGGATTCTTGGACTTTAGGCCTTTGATGGGATTGCCTTTTTCTGGTAAACTGGTGGAGATTCTTACCAGTTTAACTATTTGTTGTTTGTCCTTTCTTGTTTTTGGGAAGCCTGGAGTGTCCAAGGAATATCACACATGTCCCACCTGGAACGGGGGATGGGGGGATGGGTACTAACTTGTACTTTGCCCTCAGCTTGCCTCATACTCCTTCATCATTCCCTTTAGGGATTTATTCCTGGGCTGTTTGGAACATCACATGGTGCCCTTCAATTTATGGCATATGAATTGTTGAAGTTGAAATACAACCAGCATATCAATAGATTACCAGAAGCCCAGTTGGTAAGATGGTTCTTTAAAAAAAAGGATATCATTGGGGCGTCTGGGTGGCTCAGTTGGTTAATCATCTGACTTCAGTTCAGATCGTGATCTCATGGTTTGTGAGTTTGAGCCCCACGTCAGGCTCTGTGCTGACAGCTCAGAGCCCGGAACCTGCTTTGGATTCTGTGTCTCCGTCTCTCTCTGCCCTTCCCCCACTAATGCTCTCTCTCTCAAAAATGAAAAACGTTAAAAAAAAAAATTAAAAAAAAAAAAGATACCATTTACTTTTGTGGGCATTTAATAGATGCAATTTTATCACGTTTACTTTGGTAATGTTGCTATGATGATGACTACCACTAATTTATAGTTAAATATTTTATGGGCAAATGACACACAAATATTAATAGTAAAACCCCTTATTTGCACAGAGCTTGTGTTAAGGGGGGAAACCATATTTTTCACTTAAAGATCCATTTACATGTTTTTCTATATAATTTTTATTTCTGTATTTTTAAGGAAATCCTGTTTTAAGGAAAAACAAATGTTTTGTGTTTTCATTTTAGAGCACAGTAGAATATATATCTGTTGCAGCACTATCAAAAATATTTGCTGTAGCGGCAACATACCCATATCAAGTTGTGAGAGCTCGTCTTCAGGATCAACACATGTTTTACAAGGGCGTGTTGGATGTAATCACAAAGACATGGAGGTGAGGGCATGCGGTATATCAGAATGGCTCTTAGGAAGTACCTTGCATATCTCAGAATGTCTTGTTGCCGTTAGTTTTATAGTAAAGGCCAGCGTGCTGTGGTGAAAACACGGCTGGTGGCCCCTGCTTTTCCATTTCCCATTTACTACGTATAGAAAGACAGACTTAATCTCTCTGAGGCTTGATTTCTTCGTTTGTAAATTTAGAATATCTAGGCTGACAGGGTTGCTATAAAAATCAAATGAGATCTGTGCGACAAATTAATAAAATTTAGTGGTTATAAAATACTTGAATGGCATTGAATATAGGAAGTCATAAAAAAACGTAGTTTAATGCAATTAAGCTGCTACTTGCACAATAACTTGCAAATACTTGTCTCTGTGTATTAAGGAGGTTCTTGTTCTTCAGCATGTAGATAAACGTTTATAGGTAGATATCCCCATGTTTCTCTTTAAAAGGCCAGAGCAGAATATTTAGAATGTTTAAATTTAGTTCACTGAATATTTATTGAGAACCCAAGTGACAAGTGCCTACTCTAGGCATTAAGGAAATAAAGTTTTATTTTGTGGGTGCTATATTTAGTGTTGTCTGCCATTTATATAAGCTGTAAGATTGTTAATGCCTGTATTAGATCAGTTAATACTCTTGCATGTTTATACATTTAGAGACATTTGAAAGATTATCATTAAAGCACTTCTCAGTTTTGAAGTGTCCCTACCCTCTCTTCCCGAGTCAGTCCACGGAAGGAATGTAAAATGGCTCATAAACTGCCTTGCTTCAGGATGTTGAAAACATGGACTACAGTCACAGGGAGGTTTGACTGCTGGTTCCATGCCATATGTCAATTAAGCGTTTGTGTCTTCAGGCCAGCTATGTAGGAAATTAAGCATTTATCTATGTTTCCTTTTAAAGGAAAGAAGGCATCGGCGGATTTTACAAAGGAATCGCCCCCAATTTGATTAGAGTGACCCCAGCCTGCTGTATTACTTTTGTGGTATATGAAAATGTCTCACATTTTCTGCTTGACCTCAGAGAGGAAAAAAAAGTAAGCTAGAAGAAGATCATCTCAATTCGTCTGCTTAACGCAGCAGTTGCTCCTTTGTGTTTGAGGTATAAACCTCAGAAGAATGCTGCACAGCAACATGGTTCATAATGGAAATTGGTGTATAATCATTAGAAGTCAAAGAACTGCTAAGACTTTGCAATGTTGTTTTGCTCTTTGCCTTCCCCATATGTTTGGGACTTGGCTACCTCTGCCAGAAATGGCTCCCATCAACATGACAGTAAAACTGACGGCAAGTGGAGAATTTCACAAATTTCTCTATTTTAGTGTTCAAGTAGAAGCTGATCACAGCATTTGCTAAATGGATTAGATGAATGTGCTTCTTTTTGTGAACTCATTTGCCTGGATCGGCTTTAAAATCAGTCTGTGTGCAATAGCAAGAAAATGGCTTCTGAAAAGAATTGTCGTTGTTTCAAGAGTAAATTAAACTTTAAGGATTTGCTGGAAAAATTGTTGCTTAAATCCAGACCATTTTTGAATTGGGAAATTTTGGTGAGGGGAAAAAAAAACAACAACACCGTAAATGTGCGTTAGTTTAAATTCAATTGGAATGTGCTAACTAGGGAAATTTGAGACGTATATACTTCTCTTCATTTGAGAAATATATTTGTTGTCATTCTGTCATTAATTTTTTCCCTGGGGTCTCTTCTATAATTTAAAATGTAATTGTGGATCTAGTTATTATATTTTTTGACACTGGTACTTGGTGTTTCTTAAACTTAACAAAATCTGAACTCAGATGCAGCTGTGTCTGCCTTTATTTAGAATATTTGGCTATGTCACTAATTGGCTATAAATCACTAACAGATCACCTCACACACATACTGGAATGATTGGGATCTGTATGTTGAGAAACTGTGTGGAAATGGGAAACTTTAACTTCTTATTTCAACTATGAGATGTATGGGTCCAGATCCCAAATAAACGATTAGTCTAGATTAGTTGCTCATATTCAGGTTTAAATACAGATTACACTAATGGCCATTATTGATTTAACTTTTATGAGTCATTATAAATATCTATGAAAGCCTGTCCCCAAAGGATGCCAGAATAATATTTTTATTTATCATAAACTTCTACGAATGCTGTTGCACTTCCATCTAGTTGTAAATAAAACATTGTGGTTTTCAAAGCCATATTTAAATGGTTCTTTGAAAATAGGTCTATTTTTTATATTTTGAAAATGGCATTGTTCTAAAAATGTGGAACAGTAAGTAATTGTATTTACTATAATCTCTTGTAACATGCACAGAAATACTTTATAAATTAAATGTGATGTATTTTTCATCCTTCTGGGTTTACTACTATAATTCATCTGAATTCCTGACGTTAGTCCCTATACAAAATACTGGCTGCAGTTGCTATTTGGAATTTTAGAGGTAGTGCCATTATTCGAATGCTTCTTGTGTACCCCCAAATTAATAAAACATAATTTCTGTCTTCTAAGAGCATATAAGTTTGCAGAATAAATAAATAAATAAGTGTTAAATAACTCCAACCCTAGATGAACGGGCAAGATTTCTACAAGGCCCTCTAAGGGTTCTGAGAAAAGAGAACTCATTCAACAACAAATCGTAACTGAGTTCTTGCTCTGTGCCAGGTATGTTACCAAGCACTGAAGACACAGCAGGGAATAACCCAGACAACATTCCTGCCCTCAGGGAATTTTCATTTTAGTGTGAGTGACAGAAAACAAATATATGCATAGTACAGTTTCAGATATTAAATGCTATAAATAGAACTAAAACAGTTGGGAATAGTGTTGCTATCTTAGGATGGTTAGAGTAAGGAAAGATCTCTTTTGAAGGGTAGTGTTTGAAACATTTTGAAAGAAGTGAGGAAAGCAAACCACTATGAGATAGAGGAAACACAGTCTTCTAGGCAGAGAAAATAGGAAATACAAAGGCCCTGAGGCAGGAATTAATTTGGCTAGAGGGAAGGAGTGAGGTTAGGGTGGCCCATACTGTGTGGTGGAAAAGAAATGCAGGATTGGCTTCAAATTTCAGCTTTCCCCTTTGCAGTTTGGCCTGAGGCCAATAGTTCACCTCTCTGTCTCAAGTTTTCTCATATGTAAAATGGTGATTTGATTTGTTCCTTTGTGGATAAGGAGGATATAGGATGCTTGGGCTAGTGATTTATTGAGAGAGTGCTCTTAAGAGACTCTAGAAGATGAGGAAGAAGTTTATCATCACCCTGACCCTATGGGACAATGCACTATGTGTTGGACCACAGAGGTTGTCCTGCCCTGAGGTGAGAGCCTGGGCTATTATGTTCTTACATCAGGCAGAAGAGGGGAGGCTAGGTCCCTTTCCTCAGTCGAGAGCAATCCTCCAAAATAAGGTGAAGGGGAGGGGACAGCTGTTAACAGCTGGGATATGGGTGCACCAACCCTGTAAAAGGAATTTGGTGGGTCAACAGCATCTACAAATGAGGCTATTAAAAGTATGTAGCTCATAGGATTATTGATCAGATTAAAGGGATTAATCCATGTAAAGTGTTTAGCAGTGTCCCTGGGTCAAAAAACATTAGCATGGGCCAGATCTAGCCCATGGTCAGGGGTTTAGATTGTGGGGAGATCATTCTAGTGATTGTATGAAGAAACAATTAGGAAGGGCGCCTGGGTGGCGCAATCGATTGAGCGTCCGACTTCAGCTCAGGTCATGATCTCACAGCTCATGGGTTCGAGCCCCGCGTCAGGCTCTGTGCTGACAGCTCAGATCCTGCTTCAGATTCTGTGTCTCCCTCTCCCTCTCTCTCTCTCTCTCTCTCTCTCTCTCTCTCTCTCTCTCTCTCTTCCCCTCCCCCGCTGGCTCTCGCGCTCTCTCTCTCAAAAATAAACATTAAAAAAAATTTTTTTAAAGAAACGATTAGGAGACAGACAAGAAACAGGGTTACTAACTAGGAAGCTTTCACAAATACCTAGTCAAGACCTGGTGGGTAGCGTGGACCTGGTTGATGGGAGTTGGAGGTAGTTTATAGCTTGGTGGGGGGGAGGGGGACTAGAGCAGGCTTCATGGAAGGGAAAACTTGAAGCTTGGCCTTGAAGGTAGAGATTTCAAAGGGAACCACAGGGGAAAAAAGAAAGCATAGGTGACCTATCTTGAACAGTGTGTTGTCAATGTGGTAATAAAAGGAAGAAATGGAAGAGACAGCTGAAAGATTGGGACCAGAACATGAGAACTTTCAGAGTCTCGCTAAATGTGTTTGGGTTTTATGTGATGGATAAAAGAGAAGTGAGTCTCAGAACAGGGAGACCCGGCTACATCTTAGGGGTGACCGAAGAAGACCAATCAGATAAGAGGAGCAAACTCTGAGGGAAGGGGTTATCAACGGCGTAAATATTCTAGTAGGTTGAAGATGAGTGTCACTGATAACTTTCAGCAGATTCAAATTGTAGAGGCTGAAGACAGATTGCAAGCAGCTAATCAGGGTGGGGCAAATTGCAAGTATCCATTTCACTCTAGGCTCGCTCTTGGATTTCAGCAGATAAAGGAAAGGTAGAGAACTTTAGCTTGAAAGAAAGTGCTGGGAGTCTAGGAAGGGGTGCAGGTGGGGGGAGGTTGGCCAAGGGAAAGCCAGAACATGATTGTAAGAATGCTTGAAGATTAAGATACGGGCCAAAACAAAACTTGTCGGAGCTCTGCATCAGAGAACGAACATATGGTAGAATGTGAACCCAAGATTGTGTTGGGTGCCATGCCTTGTGAAAAGGTTATATTATGTTTCCTTATGTGCTTTTGTAATATGGCAATTTTAGAAAGTCATGTTTTTTAAACACCATACTAGAAAAAGGGTACCGACTAAAAAATATGTTCGAGTTCATGAGGCACCAGAGCAAGGTTTGTCTTTTGAATGTGGACACGTTACCGAATGTAAAATCCTCCAGGTAGAGTATGATTACCCCTTCAGTAGCAAGGCCTCTTTGGTGATTATAAAATTGCTTACAGAAATAAAATACCGTGAAATGATTTATTTAACCTTTGTCTTTTGTAAAAATGTGTTATTTAACATGCAGAAAATATGTGAGGTTTTGGGTTACTTTGGGTTGAGTCTTGCATTTCTTTTCAAGTGAGTGAATAAGAAACAGACTGTGAAAGTACCTGTCATGAATACCTCTTATTGGCTGCTTGGCATCGGTTTTTCTTCCTTCTGAGACTAGTAGCTGGAATTTCTTGTCAGAACCTCCCCACTCCCTCCATTCTCACCTTTGAGATTTAGACGGAATTGGCCTCACCTGCCCCAGAAGATGGCCCTGATTAGCAGAGCCAATCTGAATGTGCAATCTCTGTTCATAATGAATGTTTGGAATTGACACAATTACCTAAACTGGTCCAGTCAGAGTCACTCTTAAAAGCTATTTTTTTTTTCTGTGTATAGTGACAAAGATTCTCTCTCTGCTGTTTCACAAATTAGGATTTGTGTAATTCACAGCCCTCCTCAAAGCCAATTTAAGTTCATGAGTTGGGGAAAGGAAGTTTGTCCAAAATGGAGCCGACACCAAAGAGAGGACAATAAAAACTGAAAGAAAAGAAACTAGGTCTTAAGTCATGTTATAGGAGATTCTAGATCAGTTCCGACCCCTAGCTACATGTACCTCTATAGTTTCCCATTGGGTGAACCAATAAATTTCCTTTATTTTTTAAGCCACTCTCAGGTCTGTTACTCACTGCAACTGAAAACTTCCCCGATGACACAGAATCTATGATCCAGTCCCTGAAGTCTATAGGTCATTTGCCCATCAGCTATCATGATGTTGAAATCTTGTTTCTATGGAAATTGATGTCACCTTTAGGAAAAAGCACTTTGTGATCCTTCCATATGTTGTATAGGTTCTTGAAAATGTTTATACCTTTAATAGAAAACATTGTTACTTAATATTTATAAAAAAAGTATTCAACTCGCTGTGAAAAGCATAAAAGAGGAAGACTGACCAGGAGACTTAGATAAAATCTGCTTACGGTAGAAGGCCCAACAGTACAGAAGATGGATGATTTGAAAGTTGTCCCTAGTATATTTTCTGACATCAGATATTACAAGATTTTGTGTTTATATTGAGTTTCACTATATGTTAATTGTGATGTTAGGCTTGTTCTATTCAAGGCTAGAAAATAATAAAACTAATTGACACCCGGCATGTCAAAAAAGCAACAAGATGCTTTTGTTAAAG
This sequence comes from Leopardus geoffroyi, assembly GCF_018350155.1. Lineage (NCBI taxonomy): Eukaryota > Metazoa > Chordata > Mammalia > Carnivora > Felidae > Leopardus > Leopardus geoffroyi. The sequence continues at coordinate 104,853,786 of NC_059338.1, forward strand.
TGATTCACATTAACCTCTTTCCCACCCAGGTTTTAAACTAATTCATAAATATACAAGGTAAGCGGAGCATGAAATATTATCCTTAGTAGTAGTAAGGCTGAAATTAGAGAATGAGACTTCTGTGTCTGTGGGAAAGAGGCCTTCCTTAAACCAAGCCTCAGAGGCATACAGATATACCTATCCAGCCACAGACAGCACTGAACCGAGACTCTCTTACAGCCTGTCCTTGTACAACACAGCAAGGAGAAATGGGGCTGAAGTCATGCTCTCTGTGAGCAGCTTGTCCCCCAAGAGGGGAGAGAGAAAGCACCACTCATGCTCCCTTCCTTGTCCCCAACTCCAACCAGGTAAGTCACACCTGCCAAGTCTAAGTCCAACCCGGAGACAGAACAGACAGCAAATTTCACCAGGAGAAGATTAAGTAAATGCATTATGGGAATTCTAAACAGTACCCGAAGGCTGAGAGAGAGTAGCCAAGGAAGGACAAGCTTGGAAGAGGGTCCCCTCTGACATTCAGACTTCTTGAAGAAGGTGCGCTTGCAAAGCACTGGATGGTGAGAAACTCTGCTGGGTTTCCTGGGCCTGAGCTGGTTTAGAATTACCTGACAAACAGGAAATGATCCCCGAGGACACAAGCAAGCCAAGGCTAGTGAGCAGGTTGTCAAGGGAGTTGGGACATTTTTGCAGGTGCAAAACCAGGGCAGACTTTGTTCACATTGGAAAGGCTACCGGAACAACTCTGTAGGGGCAAGCAAGCCAAGACTTACGGATGGGCGCACTGGGGAGTCAGGGGCGCTGCCACAGCAGAAGCCAGGACTATGTGGTGACCCTCTCAACTGCAGCAAGATAATTAGGCCTCTTGGGCTGGGGCTGCAAGGTAAAGGACTGCATTCTGGATATGCAACTGGAGCAAGGCACCACCAGATAGACACACACCCTACTGACACGAGCAAGAAAATGCAAATGGCAGCACTCTGATACCAGAAAGACCAGCTTCTTTCTTCCGTGATGTTCCTCCAGTATGCTCTACTTAACGGGGTCATTCTTTTTTTTTTTTTTTTTCTTTCTTTTTCTTTTTTGAGAGTGCAAGCAGGGGAGAGGGAGAGAGAGAGAGAGATAGAGAGAGAGGGAGAGAGATTCCCAACCTGGCTCCACACTCTGCGCAGAGCCCAACATAGGACTCGATCCCACAACCCTGGGATCACAACCTGAGCTGAAATCAAGGGTTGGATGGTCAACTGACTGAGCACCCAGGTGCCCCATTGATAGGCTCATTCTAAAGGAGAAAGAGAGTCCAGTCCATTGTCACAGAGTAGGTACTGAAGAATGAATTTAGAGCTCCGAAGCAATAAATGGATAAGTAGCTTAATTGACCCTTTTGAGTATTTGGCTTCCATTTGCACCCTTTTACACACAGTCTAATTCCTGCCCAACAACAAAGCAACTAACTTAGCCTAGCATGATAGAGCTATCCTGATAGGTGAAGTGCTTGCTCTTCCCCCAAATGAGAAAACACAAAGCACAACAGTCAGTGAATCCATTGCTGGATATATTAATTCCTCCTCAAATTCAGTCATGGTCCCACTGAATATTTTCTTAACTGAAGATTACGTTGTAAAGTTGACCTCCACCAACTTTTATATAAAATAAAAATGGTAAGGAGAGAAAGGGAGAAAAGGATTAGCCCATATAAATAAACACGCATAGAACAAAGAGAAAATATCCAAAGCTACCACAGTCTTGGTTTCTGTCATTGTTCACAAGGTCATAGTTGAGATCTATAGCTTCTGCCTTTAACTACCCATTCCACATTTTCCTTGACCGCAGCCAGAGCTCACAGCTCTGGGTTCTTTACCTGGTGAAGTAGATCCAAATCCTCCTTCCCAAAAGGTCTGGGTCCTCGATCACTGTGACTTTTTTGGTTCCTGTAGCTTTCCATTAATCTTGGGCATGGAGGAGAACCTGGAAAAGTCTCCTGCGTTCCAAACATCGCCCTTGCTTCCGCCAAAGCAGCAAACAATTTCCCTTGGTACTTGGGAGCCGTCAGTAAAGTCAATAGATTAACCTGTTTTTCACCTGTTGGTTCAGTGGTCTAAAGAGTGCAAAATGGTCAGGTGGCAGTCTGTGTATACGTAGGCTTCTAACACGGACTCCATGATCCCTGCCCCCTGAGGTAAACAACCTATTTCTGCTTATGTATCTTTGGGACCTGTAAATATATCTGGATATAATCTCCCATGACTATGTTATATGGCAAAAGGAATTTTAGAAGTGTAATCAGGGTCTGTAATCAGTTGGCTGTAATCCAAAAGGAGATTATTCTGGGTGGGTCCAACCTACCTAATAGGCAACCCTTAAAAGCAGAAGCACTCTCTTGCTGGTCTGGAAGAAAAACAGCCATGTTGTAAGAGGAGGGGCAACATATCCAGCACCTGGGAGGGACCTTTAGGAGATGAAAGGAGTCCTCAGCTGACAGCAAGAAAACAACGTTTTCTTAACAACACAACTGCAGGGAATCAGATTCTGCTAACAATCACATAGCTGAGAAGAGGATCCTGAGCCTCAGATGAGAAGACTGAGCCAACACTTTCATTTCAGCCTCGTGACACTGTGAGCAGAGGACTCAACTAATCTGTACCTCGACCCTTGACCCACAGAAACCATGAGACAGATAAATTTGTGTTGTTTCAATCTACTACATTAGTTGTGCAGCCAACAGAAAACTAGTACAGTCTCATCTTCCAATTCAGTGGAACTATTGTTGTGTCCCCGGCTGGAATTCCCCGCAGGGAGAATAAGATCTCCAAACTGGCAGAGTTCAACATTGTCAGCAAGGGAAGCAAAAAATCTGCAAATGAGTTATTAGGTATAATAGTGAGAGAAGCCATTCTCATTTCGACTGCTTGCATTCTGGCTACAGGAGAGAGAACAGCACGTAATGATTTCTCGTCCAAGCATGTACTCCAACTTGTAAGACAGAACCCCATCCTTTTAGGATATTGTCTGCCAACTGGTACCATGATGAGTCCTCAGTCAGCCATTTCACCTTTCATTTAGACTAGCCTGATAGTCTAATGTATGAGCTGTGGTAATGCCAGTCAATTCCATGGGGTGAGCCCGATTGTTGGACTTCTCTGTTGTAAAATGCGGTTTCTGGATCTGAAGCAGTGCTGGGTAGAATGTCATGAAGTGGTTAGGGCATTCTGTGAGTCCATGAATGGCATCATGGGCACAGAGAGCAATCTATATCCTGAATATATGTCTATTTCCATGAGAATGAATCTCTCCCCTCCAGGGTAGAAGAGGTCCACTAAGTGGCTTACTTGTCCCCTCAGGGAATGGTGCCAGTGTTGCATACTCAATGCTAGTCTCTACTCAGCAGTAACACTAGCCAGTCCAGCATTTTTTTTTTTTTTTTTTTTTTTTTTAGAAAGAGAGAGGGAGAGAGAGTGCTCAAGTGCGTGAGAGTGTGGGGAAGGGGCAGAGAGAGAGGGAAAGAGAATCCTTAACAGGCTCCTCGAGAAACATGGAGCCCAACATGGAGGCTGGCGAGGGGTCCGATCCCACAACCTTGAGATCACGACCTGAGCTGAAATCAGGAGTCAGACGCTCAACCGACTAAACCACCCAGGTACTCCATCAGGCTAGCCTTTAAGATTCTGTGTTGTTGAACATAGCCTCCATCTTTGCCACCATGGCTTCTTTGTTCGTGGGTCCATTGAACCAGCACTGGAGTGGCTGGGGAAAGAAGCTGACATTGACAGTGTGTTATTTCGTCCGTCTCAGTATTAAGAGCCTCCTCTGCAATGGACATCCTTTGATACGCATTCACATGGGACATAAATATCTTCACAATCTTTGCCAATTCAAAGACGTCTGAACTAATGTTCTTGTCCCTACCCAAAATGTCCTTAATCCCAGTCCCATTTCTCAAAATTTTTACCCATCTTGGTTAACTTCTGTCTTCAACATTATTTTATCGAGATTCCTTCTCACCCTCTTGTCCTTTTCGGATTATTCTGAAGCAAATTCCAGACATCATATCACTTTACCTTAAATATTCCAGTATTATTATCTTTAAAAGATAAGCACTATTTAAAAATAACCACAATATGGGGCACCTGGTGGGCTCAGTCAGTGGAGCATGGGACTCTTGATCTCAGCGTTGTGAGTTCGAGCCCCACCTTGGGCATAGAAATTACTTAAAAATAAAAGAAAGAAAGAATTTAAAGGGGTGCCTGGGTGGCTTAATCGGTTGGGTGTCCTATCTCAGCTCAGGTTCGTGAGTTCAAGACCCACATTAGGTTCTTTGCTGTCAGTGCAGAGCCTGCTTCAGATCTTCTGTTCTGCCCCCCTCTCTGCCCCTCCACCACTCATGCTCTTTCTCTCAAAACTGAATAAACATTTTAAAAAAGAAGTTAAAAAATAGCCACAATACCTTTATCACACCTAAAAAACATGTAATTATTTGATATCAAATATCCAGTTAGTGTTCAAATGTCTTCATCTCAAGCATCCAAATAAAGTAAAAACATCGAAATGGATTGAGATCATAGTAAATCTCTTTTAATACATGTTTTTTCTTTCTCTTTTCTTGCAGCTTATTTGTTGAAGAAACCAAGTTGTCTTTCAAGTTTCCCATAGTCTAGATTTGCTATGATTCTGTCATGTCAATTAGCATGTTCTTCTATCCCTTGTATTTCCTAAAATCTAACGGCTATATCTGGAGACTAAATCAATCCAAGTTTGATTGTTTCTTGGCAAAACTACTTCTTGAGTGGTGTTATGTATTTTCATTAAGAGATACATAGTCTGGGGGCGCCTGGGTGGCGCAGTCGGTTAAGCGTCCGACTTCAGCCAGGTCACGATCTTGCGGTCCGTGAGTTCGAGCCCCGCGTCGGGCTCTGGGCTGATGGCTCAGAGCCTGGAGCCTGTTTCCGATTCTGTGTCTCCCTCTCTCTCTGCCCCTCCCCCGTTCATGCTCTGTCTCTCTCTGTCCCAAAAATAAATAAACGTTGAAAAAAAAATTAAAAAAAAAAAAAAGAGATACATAGTCTGGTGCCTCACTTTTTGGAATGTTATCAGTCATTGATGATCGTTGCCAGATCTCTTAATACATGAGGGGTTGAAAATTTGATATTCTAATTCTATCACTCTTCATTTGTTACCTATGCCAATACACCCTATAAAATACTATAAAACACACACACACTTCTATAAGGGGAAAGGTCCCTTCATCAACAGTTTGGTTACCCAGAAATACAGTTCATATAGAGAAAGCAGAATAAATGCTTGGTTTTTTTTCCTATTTACCAATTTTCACAGTGACAAGTTGGTTTCCTGGCATCCTCCAAGTTGACCAATGAATTTTATGTTCATCTCATTATGAACTCCTGCATTAAAACACATTTGATGTGTTGCAAACCATTGCCATTATTTTTTTTTATTAAAAAAAAAAACCCTTTTTTTAATGTTTATTTATTTTTGAGAGAGGGAGAGACAGAGTGCAAGCTGGGGAGGGGCAGAGACAGAGAGGGAGACACAGAATCCGAAGTGGGCTCCAGGCTCCAAGTTGTCCGCACAGACCCCAACGCGGGGCTCGAGCTCACGAACCGTGAGATCATGACCTGAGCCGAAGTCGGACGTTCAATCGACTGAGCCACCCAGGCGCCCCAAACCATTGCCATTATTATCTTTACTGATCCTTAAATTGTATTATCTTTGCCAGTGGGAAACAATTCAAGTTGGCTCTTGGCTCCTTTTCAGTTATCTTTCATAGTTGCCTTGTTTTCCACTATGCCAGGATGTTCCAGACTCATACTGCACATTTCCTGCCCCAGAGCTGAAATCACCCATTTCTTCAAGTAGCCTTAGTTCCTTTTAGTAGGAAATGGAATGTGTTACTAGACTGGTCATCATTTCTAGGTCATTGTTTGCAGGCCAAAAACTAGGAGACTTTGTTACTGTTTTTTGTTTGTTTTGTTTTTTTGGTTTTTGTTTTTAAGAGAGAGAGAGAGAGCACGTGTGTGCGCACATAGGCGAGGGAGGGGCAGAAAATCTTAAGCAGGCTCCATGCTCAGTGTGGAGCCCAACTCAGGGCTCGATCTCACAACCATGAGATCATGACCTGAGCCCAAATCAAAACTCGAGTGGTTAACCAACTGAGCCGCCCAGGTGCCCCTGTTGTTATTGTTTTATAGCCTTATTTAAGATAAAGTACTTTAGTGAACCAGGATTCACTTAATTTTATCAGTCTGATACCTGTACTTCCGTCATCACGAATTCTTTCTGATGACCTCAGCCACAGCTAATACAATATCCTTTGAATTATGCCAACCCCTTCAACAACTTTTATGACAATCAACATATTGATCTTTGATTTAATGTTAATTGTGTATATATTTTATCCTCCCTATCAATTGGAAGTAAGCAGTTGGGAGGGCAGAATTCACATCTTTTTATTCTTTGTTAGAGATAAAATTCCTAAAGTGCTTGTTAATGTATTTCCTGACACACAAATACCCCCCCTTTCCTTTATATGCCTCAAAATATGAAGCAGTACATGTACTAAAATTTAATATATATATATGATTATTAATTGAACCCAACTTTTCAGATATAAAGTACTAAGGACTCTAACTTTAGTAGCAATTAGGTTAAAGATATTAAAATAGTCTGAAACAAGTTTTATTTCACAGATATAAAACAGTTCTGAACATTTACAACTTATACAAAAACTGGTAGCCTTACGTTTTAAAAGGTGCTATCCTAAGACAATAGGAAAAGTTCAAGACTGCGATGACGTCCCAAATTATGGGTTCAGGGAATGGAGAATACGAAGAAAGTATTCTAGTCAACTACAAAATCCTGAAACCAGTTTTGATTGAAGGAAAATGAATAATACTGGATTTTCAAACAGTGTGAAATCACACTTTGGTCTGTAAACACATTTAGCTTTGTTTTTTATTCAGATGTATACATTAAACATTATATAAAACGCCACTAAAATGAACCCTTCAAAGGTTTAATAAAAAAGAGGTAGGGAATGAAAATTAAAGAATCTATTTTGGGAGTTCTTCAATAATAATGCGAGACACTGAATTCCATCCAGTAGAGGCATCTCCTTTCGGGTAATCCGAACAAGTCCCAACCCAGATAGCAACATCCACTAGTCCGGCACCAATTCCTTCACAAAGTCCTTCCACTGCAGAACAGAGATGAAAGGTACATCTTTCTTTAGAACGAAAAGCAAGAATATTCATCTAAATTTTAGTGCTATAGCAAGCTGGATAACGTATCTATTTAATGTACGATGAATTAAAAATTCTAACACTTAATCAGGACTTCATAAAGATAAGTGCTCTTTTTCTTACCAAGTAAATATTTTTAAGAGATGTATTCCTATCCATTCGATGATATAAGCTTAACAGATAGTTTTCTTACAGGTTTTGACCATAAAAGCAGAGTCTGTTTAGTTCCTGAAAGTTACTGTTTAGGTGACTGAAAACAAAAAAAAGCAATTTATTTGACTAAACAAAGGAAGCCTACACTTTTGAAAGCCAACAGTTTTATTTGATATGCAGGTCTTTTTTAAAGGCAGTCTTTTCCAACACTTACCTATACACTTGATGGCATTCACGGAGAAGAAAGGACTTTTAAAACATTAAAAGAAATTCTAGCATAATCATTATACCAGTCCTCCAATCTGGGAATCCCATTTTTTTCATAGAATTTCCTCATGGTGAAAAAACAAGCAGCCTTGTTTTTCCTCTGTGTTCTTCTGCTTTATAAATATACAAATTTTCTCAGGGTCTCTGGACTTTCACATGCTAATATACAACTTGCATTCCATCTTACCATGGTTCTTCTATATTAAAAAAAAAAAAAAAAAATCCCCAAGGTCATTTTAACAGACAAATAGATATGTGTCTGTGTAAGGAGGAAAAGGCACCAAAGGTTGCCAGATTCTTTAAGAAAATGGGTCCCGATATATGAGTAGTGGAGGGATGCCATCATGCGACTGGTCAGATTTCCCATTTGGTAGGTTAGTACAATCCAGCTGAGCCTCAGTAATGTAGATCTGAAGCTATGTCCTTCTTTTAGCGGACACATCAGTGAATCTAAGGTAAGTCCCTCAGGATCCAGTGATATGACTGTGGTTCAGGCCCCTTTCAAAGCGGGGAGAACTAAGCAGTGTGGCCACAATTCCATTTAACCTAGGGCTACACTTGGTGAAAATGCCCAGAAATAATACTTGTGTTCTCCCAAGTTCTGCAGATCCACGGCCTAGAAGCTTGCTCACCCTACGCTGCATGATGTAATAAGACAAGTTGGGGTCTAGCATCAGTCTTGCATGAGGAGTCAAAGGGTCACTTCATGGTCTTTAACATATAACATAATGTTTTTTGAATGAATGAACATTTTTGCAACGATAATATACTATTGCAATTTATTAAGCATCTAAAATATGTTGGAATTGGGGGTTCTAGACCTATTTTCCTCCTAGACCCAGGTAACAAAGTAGCATTCAAATGTTTTCAAACTCCCATGGATATATCCAAGACTTTCAGTCAACCTCAATGTGCTAAGTATGTCTCCTTTCTCTCAAGAAAGAGTAACAGTGTGAGAGGGAAAGTGACTTTATTATAGGGGTAACCTTCCATAACCTTAACACAGAAACTGTTATGAGTAACAAATTACTTCTGACATTCCACCCAATGGATCACACCAAATGAGTTTCCACAACATGGTTGGGAAATGCTATATTAAATAATTTATAAGGCATATGCACGTATAGGTCACAGTTCATGGGCCTGAGGGCCCATATCATAGCAAGATATTAGCTCAAACACCTTAAAGGTAATACAATAGAAAGTAAGTTACTCATTCCAACGACTATTTAACACATATCACTTCCTAATCAAATTTTAATTTTATATCCAGATTTTTCTTATTTTAGAGACTGCTTCTCAAGATGCAAAACATATCATCCTTTCCAGCACATGTATCTAAGGACTTAGTGATGAAGCTTTTTAACCGGACCAAAGAGCGGGTTGGGGAGACAAGAGGGCAGGCAAGGAGCTGGTTTCTGCTTTCCTGGACACTGACTCTACTGTCCTGGGTAACACACTTTATTTCCCTGGACCTTCTCTATGTGCAAAAAGAGGGGATTAAAATATCTTCTTTATATCTGAAAGATATGGCGGGGATTTGAGGAAGAATGTGGAAGGGACGCCCTTAATTTCTTAGGAATAAGAAATGTGAGATACTGGTTTCTGGGTTCAGTATCTGACTTGAATCCCCAAAGCATGCTGAAATATAATTTCCTCTGGTTTACAGTGGAGGGATCTCTTCTCTTCCCTCTGCCATTTTTAAGTGCAAGATCAGTGAGAAATCCTTGCAAGAAATCAAGGAAATGAAGCTGGTGATATATACATCCTGTGATTCTCCCAGCATGGGCGGTCATGCTGTGCGATCTCACTGCAACTCAAGAAACCAAATATTGATAGTGGTACGTCTGGGTGATGGCTTTAATCGGCAGCCCCCCAGTTCTATTTCTTGGTATCATCCAAATTTTCGTGAATGAGCCTTAAGACAGAACAAACCAACCAAGTTTTTTCCCTCACAGTTTAAGCAAACACTGGTTGAAATGAATGTCATTCTTTCACAGAAACAGAGAATGCAATATGGCCATGTTCTCTTTTGCAAGTTCAGCAGACCGTATCCATCCTTTTAAAGGACAAGGCAGAGAAGTAATCTCCTTATCAGTCTATGCTAGTGGATCTCATGAGCATTAAAATAACTGGAAGAGATTCTGCAATCCATTCCCTCAGGAGCCTCCATACCTGTTAAGTCAGACCCCCTGGAGGGGTGGTACTCAGGTACAGGGATTTTTTTAAAGTGCCCCAGTTGAGCCGAATACGTAGCCATGGGTGAAAACCACTGCTCTATGGCATTAGAGACTGTTTTGCCATTTCAGCTAACTCAGTAATTTTCAACGTTGGGGGTCTTTTAAAAAATACAGTCTGATCCACAGAGATTCTGACTCAGTTGGTGAGAGGTGGGACCCAGGCATCTGCATGTTTTTTTTTTTTAAAGATCCATTTCAGGAAATTCTGAAATGCAACCAGGATGAAGAATCATGTGCTGAAAACCTGCGATAGGTCTCCTTCTCAGAGGCTAGTGAGCCAACATGCCAGTGGATTCAAAACCAGTTTTGGTCTCTAAAGACGTAAGGCACATCACGCAGTCACTATTCTACATACCAGAAGAAGTGCGATGAATATTAATTGTTGAATTGAGTTCAGGGCTTCCTTGGTCCAAATAAATTATGGCTTCAATGGGAAGAGGTCCTGAACATTCAGCTCCGTTGAACGTGAAATACCAACGCTGACAGCACGCACTTCGGCATTTTAACCGAAGTGAGCCGCTGAACAAAACTCGTAAAGCACTGTTGGAGCGCATCTTTGTAAATGTACACTCCTGTCACAAACACAGAAACAAGGTTTTATTAGCGTTTTCAACTTTCCTTAAAATTATGCTTTCAGGGGTGCCTGGGTGGCTCAGTCGGTTAAGCGTCTCCCTTCGGCTCAGGTCATGATCTCACAGTTCATGAGTTCGAGTCCCGTGTCGGGTTCTGTGCTGACGGCTCAGAGCCTGGAGCCTGTTTTGGATTCTGTGTCTCCCTCTCTCTCTGCCCCTCCCCTGCTCACACTCTGTCTCTCTCCTTCAAAGATAAATAAACATTTTTAAAAAATTTTTAAATTATGCTTTCAAATTGCACTGTGAATTTTATTTAACTTTCCTCTTCTTCAAACTACATTATTGTTTTTATTTTTTATTCAATTTTTAATTTATTTTTAAAGTTTATTTATTTTATTTTTGAGAGAGAGAGAGAGACAGTACGAGTCGGGAGGGGCAGAGAGGGGGAGAGAGAGGATCCCAAGCAGGCTCTGCACTGCCAGCACAGAGCCCCATGTGGGGCTCAAACCCACAAAACCGTGACATCATGACCTGAGCCGAAACCAAGAGTTGGACGCCTAACTGACTGAGCCACCCAGGTGCCCCTCAAATTACATTTTAAAAAGCTTAACTTTGGGGCGCCTGGGTGGTGCAGTCGGTTAAGCGTCTGACTTCAGCCAGGTCACGATCTCGCGGCCCGTGAGTTCGAGCCCCGCGTCAGGCTCTGGGCTGATGGCTCGGAGCCTGGAGCCTGTTTCCGATTCTGTGTCTCCCTCTCTCTCTGCCCCTTCCCCGTTCATGCTCTGTCTCTCTCTGTCCCAGAAATAAATAAACGTTGAAAAAAAAAAAATTTTTTTAAATAAATAAATAAATAAATAAAAAGCTTAACTTTTACAGAAGGAGAGAGGTTCTCTGCAAGGTAGATAAAAGTCTGATATGAGGTACTCTCAGAAAATCAAATTACAGCATTCTTAAAATTATTCACGCCATTGAAGGTATCTTTTGGTTTTACTCAAAACAGCTATAGTCTTCCGTATTTTAAACCAAACCAATCTATATATTGACTTTTTTTTTCCATTCCAAAAAATATCTCCTGAGCCCTTTATGCTGGATGTTACAGTCACAGCAGTAAATGAAACAGAATCTCTGCCCGCGTGGAATTTATATTCTAGACCAGCCCTGTCCATATTCTAGACTAGCCCTGTCTCTATATACTTATTCTTGACCAGTTTCTTTTTTTGAGCAACAGCAAACAGTACCAGATGTGAAGCACAGGTGGGGGTTTTAGTCTTTACCTATCTGACACAATTAGAAAGCCCGGGTCTTTTTCTCTCATTGCTCTTTGCAAAATTTGTCTCCCCACTGGCTCACGGTCTACTATCTTTCACTTGCAGAAAACTCCCAAACCCATTCTGACCGCTCCTAAGAAACTTAAAAACGTATTAAATATGTAGAGTCCACACGGAGAGTTGTAGAACTCAGCAACTTTTGATGAACTGTAAGTAACCAGTCCGTCCCCGTCAGATGTGTATAGAAGCAGGCGGCATTTTAACCAAATGCTTTCTAAGAAGTCACATACGAAAGTGCAAGTGGTCACAGTCACCAAAACTATGGAAGCTCTCTGCAACTTCGAGTACGCACAAATCAAATCAAGACAGTCTCGAACGGTTTGCAATCGAGCAGACGTGAAAAAGCTGCGGCGAGGAGCATCTCAGAGTGTTCTGAAAGTAAAATCTCTTCTATTTGCATTGGCTGATGGTAGGAGTGGTTACTATCAAGGAATAATATATTGTACATACAGAACCAGGTACGGCACTGGGCAACAAAAGAAGAAAGAGGCTTAGAAATAGCACCAAGCTTCTTCAGCTCTGTGCCATCCCGATCGTCTTGCCAGTTGCTTTTGAAGCAAACACTAATTAAAGTGACTAGAATCGTGAATCAAAATGCTTTGCCACTCAGGCTCTTTTGAGTACTTTTCCCCCACCTCACCGTTACAGACAATTTTTTTTTTTTTAATTTAAGTTCATTTGTTTGTTTGTTTATATATGTATGTATTTATTTGTTTATTGAGAGAGCGAGCAGAGGAGAGGCAGAAAGACAGGGAGAGAGAAGCCCAAACAGGCTCCACGCTGTCAGTGCAGAGCCCAAGCTCACAAACTGTGAGATCATGACCTGAGCTGAAATCAAGAGTCAGATGCTTAGCTGACTGAGCCACCCCAGGAGCCTCACAAATTTTTTTAAAAAATTTTGTTAATGTTTATTTATTTTTGAGAGAGGGAGACAGAGTGCAAGCTGGGGAGGAGCAGAGAGAAAGGGAGACACAGAATCTGAAGCAGGCTGTCAACACAGAGCCCGACGCGGGACTCGAACTCATGAACTGTGAGTTCATGGCCTGAACCAGTCTGACGCTTAACCGACTGAGCCACCCAGGTGCCCTCACAGACAAACTTTAAATGCTCACTGTAGGGGCGCCTGGGTGGCGCAGTCGGTTAAGCGTCCGACTTCAGCCAGGTCACGATCTTGCAGTCCGTGAGTTCGAGCCCCGCGTCGGGCTCTGGGCTGATGGCTCAGAGCCTGGAGCCTGTTTCTGATTCTGTGTCTCCCTCTCTCTCTGCCCCTCCTCTGTTCATGCTCTGTCTCTCTCTGTCTCAAAAATAAATAAATGTTAAAAAAAAAAAAAAATTTTTTTTAAATAAAAAAAAAATGCTCACTGTAGTATATCTCTGGTCCATTCCACCTCCCGTAAGCTTAACAATTTTAAGCCACACCTGCTACCCAGAATAAGGACAAATACCAATAGACTTCCCACTTCGAGACAGTTCCTATCACAGGGTAGTTTCTTGGAAATTTTTTCCCACTCTTTCGTGGCCTGGAGCCACAGCAGAATTTCTTACACTAATTTAAATTTAAATTCACTTTAGGACAAGACTGGAAGGTTGCTTACCATCCAACACAGACACTCACACTCTCCCTTTTTAGTTTGCATTTAAAAAGGGGAGAGTAGGGGCGCCTGGGTGGCGCAGTCGGTTAAGCATCCGACTTCAGCCAGGTCACGATCTCGCGGTCCGTGAGTTCGAGCCCCGCGTCAGGCTCTGGGCTGATGGCTCAGAGCCTGGGGCCTGCTTTGGATTCTGTGTCTCCCTCTCTCTCTGCCCCTCCCCCGTTCATGCTCTGTCTCTCTCTGTCCCAAAAATAAATAAACGTTGAAAAAAAAAAATAAAATAAAAATAAAAAGGGGAGAGTAGATGGGGGGTGGGAAGGAGTGGAGGGTGGGTGATGGGTATTGAGGAGGGCACCTTTTGGGATGAGCACTGGGTGTTGTATGGAAACCAATTTGACAATAAATTTCATATATTGAAAAAATAAATAAATAAAAAATAAAAATAAAAAGGGGAGAGTAAGTTATGTTAGATATTATCCGGGCTAAAATAACATGGTGATTTATTTGTCTTAGAAATACCTTTATAAAATCAACTTTGAAATGTTAGCGCTTTTTTTTTTTTCATTAATCCTAACTTAAAAGCTACAGGGTCCCTACTCCTTAATTTTGTAAAAAGTCTTTTAGTAAAAATAAAATAAAATCTCATCCAAAATTCACACTCAACTATGAAAACTCTTAAGTTTTGCTTCAACTTTAAAATAATTCAGACTTCACTTACCGCAATTTTGCCAAGATCAATGCCGTAATTCAGTGCACTCCACGAGCACTGCTTGTAGTTAGGTGTCCAGGACTCCTCAAAGCTTTCCCTCAGGCATTCTCCCTTTTCTCCTTTGAATCCATCCCGACCGGGGATCCCAGGGGTCCCAGGAATGCCATTGGCCCCAGGGCTTCCGTCTCGCCCAGGCACCCCTGCAGGTCCTTGTAAGCACATTCCATTATACTAGAGCAGAAAAAGGAAATAGGGACAGACTCTCACCACTCACGATTCCAAGACTCATTCTGATTAGAATTGCATTTATTTTTGAGCACCAGGAGCGCAGAATCTCTTCATACTACTGGTTCATGTTCTAAATGAGTTATTATAGAGAACTGATTTTAAAGTGATTTCTAAAATGTTAAGATTTCTTTCCTGTTCTTTTCATTGCACAGACTGTAGGCACGCACGCGCACACACACAAGTCAAAGATGACACAATGTTTTTTCATTTGCCTGCTTTTTTCTACTGCTTATTAAAAGTATACATGATTTTTAAATAGCTGTATTTCAGCGTGAACATAATTGAATACACTGCCATTTTCTTCTGACCCTATATGCTGTAAAGGGACTTGGATTTCAGAATGATACTTTAACATTTTTATGCAACCATTGCATCATTTGGGGATACTTAGGTTGTTCCTATTTTGTCTGTCATTAATATTATTGTAATGAAAATCTTCATACATAGAGCTTTCTTCATCTTTTGAATTATCTCCCTAAGATATATTCCTAGTGATAAAATCATTTAAAGAGCTTAGTTAATAATTATCTTAAACGGGCGAAACCTTTGAAATGGATCGCACATCTCCTGCTTCTATTTTTATGTGAAGGGAGTGTCACTAGGGTAACACGTCTGGCCTCCAACTTCACTCCTTCTTAGGAGTGAATGACATGGTTACAGGTGACCGCTGGTTTTCATTAGGGTGGCAGGAATCTATCCAACCTCTTAAGTGCTATGATTATTTCACAGTGTCAGGTAGAAGTTAAGAGCATGAGTTCTTGCACCAGATTCTCTGGATTTTAATCCTGGCTCAACCACATATTAGCTCTGTGAGATAAGGCAACTGACTCAACATTTCAGTGCCCGTTTCCTTACCTGTAAAATGAAGAAAATAGTAAAGATTCTTACCTGGTAGGTTTCGTATGAGATTTAAGTGAGATAATATATAAAATGTGCTTAGAGCAGTGCGGGTCACAGTAAGCAGTGTATGTCAGCCGTAAGGATTCTTATTATTCCCCCAACACCATGTGAGGCAGTGATACTGGGCAAGTATGTCTACTCCCTCGGGTGGACCTTGCCAGGGTCTAGAGCTGGGAAAGGGAACATTAGCAAACCTGCCAGCCAGCACACATAAGCCACTCATACCAATGTAGCTGGATAAGTGGTAAGGGTGATATTTTATCTCCGTCTAATTCCCATGTCTATTCCTGAGTTGGTCCACTTATTAGGGCCCTCCAAACCCCAAATGCGATCCACTTAAATTTTTACTTTAACATTCCCCTATTTGTGTAAATTATACTGTCATTCTATATAAAGATCCTGTCCAGTGAGAACAACAACAACAACAAAAAAAAAAACCCAAGATTCCTTACAGATTAAAATAACTTCAAAGCTTATCTTTCAATTTCACCATCTGGGATTAGATTTCATATTATAAATTATTTCATATTATAAAATCCAGTAATGACATTACCTAGGAAGGATCCTCATGTATATAATGTTTCCCAATCAATTTCTTTTCCCATCACCAGCTTTATATTTGTTTTTTTACAATTTATTTTAGAGAGAGAGAGAGTGCATGAGAGCAGGGGAGAAGGGCAGAGGGGTAGAGAGAGAGGAGAGAGAGAATCTTAAGCAGGCTCCATGCTGATGGGGGGGAGGGGAGGCTGGATTCCATGACCTTGGGATTATGACCTGAGGCAAAATCAAAAGTCAGATCCTCAAATGACAGAGCCACTCAGGGGCCCCTCATCTTTGTTTTATTTATTTATTTATTTATTTATTTATTAGCGTTTATTTCTGAGACAGAGAGAGACAGAGCATGAGTGGGAGAGGAACAGAGAGAGAGGGAGACACAGAATCCAAAGCAGGCTCCAGGCTCTGAGCTGTCAGCACAGAGTCCAAAGCACAGCTCGAACCCACGGACCGCAAGATCATGACCTGAGCCAAAGTCGGATGCCCAACCGACTGAGCCACCCAGGTGCCCTATGTTTTGATAAATGATTTATGTCATGACTTTGGCCACTGCCATTTTCCTGATGTAAGAAAAAAAAAGCACTATTTATTTATTGCCAAGGAAATAGTAAGAAAAGTATTTAATAAAATTTCAAAAGTATTTGAAGACACGCTAAAATACAAAATATTCTAAAACAGGGGTCCCTGGATGGCTCAGTTGATTAAGCATCCAACTCTTGATTTTGGCTCAGGTCATGATCTTACTGTGGTAAGATCAAACCCCAAGTTGGACACCATGCTGAGTGAGCCTGCTTAAGATTCTCTCTCTCTGCCCATCTTCCACTCGTGTGCTCTCTCTCTCTCAAAAAAATAAAAAATAAAGAAATAATCTGCATTTCAGTGACCATATAATCATATTGAATTTGGTTCCACAGGTATTACATCTGTCTTCTCACTTTAAAATGCTAACCCTTGGGGCGCCTGGGTGGCTCTGTTGGTTAAGTGACCAACTTCAGCTCAGGTCAGGATCTCTCAATTGGTGGGTTCAAGCCCAGGACAGGGCTCTGTCCTTACAGCTCAGAGCCTGGAGCCTGCAGCCTACTTCTGATTCTGTGTCTCCCTCTCTCCTGCCCCTCCCCCACTCACACTCTGTCTCTCTCTCACTTTCTCTCAAAAATAAATTTTTAAAAGTTAAAAAAATAAAATAAAATAAAATGCTATCACATGCTTAGTACTAGGCAGGGGTTCTATAAATGTCGGTAGAATGAGCCCCTATTTCTCTCCATGGCCACCAGGGGGCAGAGCTTGCTGGAAGCTTGAAAGGAACGCTTTGACAGATTCTGTACAAAGAAGCTGCTTTATAGAATCTGTTGAAACCTTCTTAATGACCACATGAACATTTTTTTCTCCAGCAAAACCAAATCCAATCTACAGGATGCACCTGAGCTTGGCTGCACAATAAGCTTTTCCAAGCAGGGCGAGATTTGTGGGAAACCGCAGGTACTGAAAATCCATGGAGGAAAAGAAAAAATTGCTAGCTTTATGGAGAAAAGGGGTATTTTGTGTATCATAATTGCAAATTCATAAATGCAAACTGCAGATGAACCACAACCATTTGGTACAGTTTTAAACAACTTAGACACTTAAAATAGAATTGTAGCCCTGAACACATTGTCTGCTTTGTGGAACAAAATTACATAGCACATCACCAAAAAGTGCAGTGTGCGATGGCAGGAATTTTTTTCCAGAGCCTTTGAATCTGGCATAGAACTAGCTGCCAGGGAGTTTGGTTTATTAGCTCAGTTTATAATGGCAACTTAACAAATTCAAAACGGTTTTTATCAAAACAATGCCCCCACTTTATGCCCTGCAATGCCTGTAAACCGTATTTGTCTGCAAATAAGATTGGCTTAAGGACTTAAGTTTATTATGTGCCAAGGAATATGGTAGCTTGGGAAAGGACGGCTCTAGACACAGGGCTAGGTTTGTTGATTTTCGGAGGGAAAGAGCTTTAAGCAAACAGACCTTCCCATAGATTAGCCCTTCAGAAAGCACTTGAGCTACTTGCTGCCCTGGAAACTGTCTTCTCCCTTAGCTCCACTGTGATGCTCCAGCTTGGTGGCCACAGGCTGAGGACTGAGGGTATCTGGAAGAACTGACTACCTGTCTGTCTAAACAGAACAATGAAATGGGTCCTTGGAGGGTTAGTGCGGGGTCCCTTCATTTTCCCCTTCTGGCCTTAATCGCTCTGAACCATTCCGGTCCTGAGCTGTGGTCGTCCAGCAAAGTAAATTGCAGCCCATACTTCCTAGGAAGATGACCCACATGACTCATAGTATTCAAGTTACAAAGAGTTGGACGGATGCTTTGTAAGGGTTGTTATTCTCTCCTGCAGGCAGACGTGGCCACCAGCCCCAACACAGGACACGTCACAGGGCTCTGGGCCAGGCCCACCCAAGGGATCAGCGAGTCTAGGGTCTCCCAGGCAGCTCCCAGGCCCACCTTCCAACCTACCTAAGCTCCTCCTTCTACTCTCACTGCCGCCCTAACCCTCTCCATCTTCCTGGGGTGTGGAGGGCCCTCAGAGGCCAGAAATTATTGGGCGTCTCCCTGTATTTTGGGGCGTCCCACCCGACCCACGTCGCATCTCCGCTCCACGATGGCCCTGCCATTTGGGTCTCCCGTGCGAGTTCCACGACCTCACCGCACGCCTAGCGCAGGTCCTACCTTACACGTGGACGCAGACAAAGCGGGACACCCAGTCGCACGCACGACCCACCTACACAGCTGTACAGACCACCCCGCCCCCAACAGCTGGACGCACGTCCTCCCGGTGCGGCCCGCGGCTCTGTCCCCGCCGCCGCACTCACCAGGTCCACCACCTCCCTCTGCCGGAGCAGCGCCTTTTGCTTCCCCTTGGGGGTCTCGGAGGCGCTCGACGGCGCCCGCAGCTGCAGCAGCAACAGCAGCAGGAGGCCGAGGAGCCGCTGCGGGGAGGCCGCGGCGGGGCTGTGGGGGCGCATGGCGCGCGGCGGCCCGGGGAGGCGCGGAGCAGGAGGAGGAGGAGGAGGAGAAGGAGGAGGAGACGCGGAGCCGGGACCTGATCAGAGTCTGGCCCCGCCGTGCTCCCAGGCCGCCGCAGGCTGCATCAATGCCCCTTTCACCCGCGCGCCTCCCTCCGACTCCCTCTCCCTCCCGCCCCTCTGGACACCCGCGTTTCCATCCTGTAATAGGCCAGAGCCCCTACCCCGAGCCCGACACGGGGCGGGCCGAGAGCCGAGCCCGCCCCCTCCGGCGCCGCCGCTCGGCCCGCCCGGACCCTCGCGGAGAAGCCGCCTGCCGAGTCCGGGCCGGTGGCGGCGTTCTGGCGGCCACAGGTGGAAGCTTGGAGGGCGGGAGTGGAGACAGCACCGCCTAAGTGACCCCTGAGAGGCAAGTGCCCTAACCTGGGTCCACAAACCACCTTCAGGGGGTGTCAAACTGGCACTGCGGGCAAGCTCTTTTTAGGAGGTGACATTGGGAAGCGCAGAACCATAGGTATCATCAGGTTCGCCCAGGGGCCCATGACCCAAATGACTAAGATTCAGTGTTTCAGAGCCGCCTGGTTGGGCTCAGTGGGTTAAGCCAGCCAACTCTTGATCTCCCCTCAGGCCATGATCTCACAGTTGGGATCCAGGGGGCCTGGGGCTCAGCGCTGAGAGCTGGGAGCCTGCTGGGGGTTCTCTCTCCACCTCTTTCTCTGCCCCTCCCGCCTCTCAAAATAAATAAACATTAAAAAAACCCAAGATGTTTCAGAAACAAAAAAAACCACTCTTAAATGCAGAGAACTCGTGGTTGCCAAAGGGGAGGTGGGTGGGGGGATCTGTGAAGTAGGTAAAGGGGATTAAGAGATACCAACCTCCAGTTATAAAATAAGTCACAGAGGTGAAAAGGAACAGCATAGGGAATATAGTCAACAATGTAATAGCATTGTATGGGGACAGGTGGTGATTACACTTATTGCGGTGGGCACTGAGTAATGTATAGAATTTTTGAATCAATATGCTGTACACCTGAAACTAATATAACCTTGTTTGTCATTATACTTCAGCAGACATTTTTTTAAATATAAAAAATTTAAAAAGAACTGATGTTTCATAAGTGCTAACACTCACTAAGCCCCAGGAACCACACGAAGTCTTTTACACATACTCTGTGTCCTCTGGACAATCCTAGGGGGGTTGATACCTCCTCTATTTGCACCATTCACAGATGAGGAAACTGAGGTTCAGGGAGGGTGAGTTACATTCAGTGGTAGAAATTCACTACTGAGTGATCATTCTGGACTTCTGACTGATACTGTCTTTTTCTAACCCCATCTGTCCTCCTCTGTCCATTCTAGAAGAAAGCATCCCCAGGGGACCCAGGCCACCCACCAGGTAGGGTCCTTTATACACCACTGGCTGGAATCCGGCAGGACAGTTTTGCCACACCTGTAACAAGGTGGAGATTATTCATAGAATGGCAATGCTGCGGAGGCGAAATTCAACTCAGCAAGGTCTCTTTAGAGACCCAGGCGGTTTCCTGGAAGTTATAGTGGACTCAGCTGATGGATATTAGAGAGAAGGAACCGTGTGGAAAGGGAGCAAGTCAGGGCATTTGGAGGAATGCTCACTAGTGGGCCAGTGTCTAACTACAAGTAAGTTTCATTCCTGTTTGTCAGAAAGAGGCAAAAATCCAAATGGGTTCTGAAGCTAGGACTTGCTACATAAGTTGCAGGGTCAGTGCAAAAGGAAAATGCAGGGTCCTTTGATGAAAAAAAAAATTAAGAATTTCAAGACAGTGTTCACAGAACTGGAAACCAAGCGTGGGATTCTTTTAAGCATAGCTACACAGATCGCTCACCCATGAAACAGCCCTGTGTGAAGCTGAACAAGGTCCCAGCTGGTGCCTTTCTGTGGCCAAACCACCGTGGTGGTAGCAGTCTACAGTCTGGAGAGGAGGGGAGGGCGCTGCCAGAGTCTGGCTTCTAGCCAATGGCAACTCCTGCTGCTGCTACCACCCAGGGACTTCAAATGGCCCCTCTCTGTGTAAATTTTGGGTCCAGATTCAGGTTTCAGCAAACAGCTGTCTCTTTTTCAGAGAGACAAAGCATGCGTGGGGGAGGGGCAAGGAGAGGGAGACACAGAATCGGAAGCAGGCCCCAGGCTCTGAGCTGTCAGCCCAGAATCCCATGCGGGGCTTAAACTCACAAACTGTGAGATCATGACCTGAGCCCATATCCGTGCATTTGTAAGCTACGTATTCGCATAACTAATCAAACTACACTGTAAGATGAGTAAACCAGATATCATCATATTTCAAAGGTAATCTATAATAATGTATAAGTGCCTTTATACCATACAGAGAGATTTCACATATCCTGTGTCCTAAAATTATCACAAATCTATTCCCACTATGGGTTTGGTTAACTTCACTCTCTCTGTGCTTAGTTGGTTTGCAAAGTCATTTATCCTCCCACCTCTGGAATTTACTATCTCAGTCCAGTCGAGTTTTCTTGGTCTAAAACTTAGGTCTGTTCTACCGTTAGTTCCAATTAAAGAGTATGGATTAGTGCCTTGGGTGTTATTTCCAGAGTGACCTTTCTCACAGATTTCCAAATGTTCTGCGCATTTTCTGTTTAAATATTTTCCTTTTTTTCCCCTAAAATATTTGGACTATTAATGCCTTTCTTGTCTGTTATAAAAACTACTTTGAGACTGGCATCTTTAAAACATTTAATCTTCCCATTAGGCACATACTATATCTTCCCAGTTTTCCAAATCCTCTTTTATGCATCAGTAAAATTTTATAATTTTCTTAATATATTTCTTATTATGGCTATTATGGATTTGGCTGCTATCCCAATAGACTATACTAGTTTTCTATTACTATGTAACAAATTACCACAAGCTCAGTGAAGTAACACAACACAAATTTATTACCTTCCACTTTTGTGGGTCAGGAATCCAGCTCAGATTAGTGTCGTACAAAACTGAAGTTAAGGGATCAGCCAGGTGAGTCCTCATCAGGAAGCTTCACTAGGGAGAGATGCACTTCCAACCTTCCTTAGGTTGTTGGCAGAACTCATTTCCTTGTGGTTGTAGGCCTAAGACCCTGCTTTTTTTTTGCTGTTTGTTATCTGGGGGCAGTTCTCAGTTATCAGAGGCCCCTCTCGTGTCTTTACCATGCGGTTCCTTCCAGAGGTCCTCCCTGGAACAGTTTGAATCTGTGGCAGGAAGGAGGCAGTGCCTTTTAAGGTCTGATATGATTAAGGCAGGCCCATCCAGGGTAAGTCAAAGTCAACTGATTAGGGGACTTAATTACACCTGCAAAATCCCTTCTGCTGTATAATATAACATGATCGTGGGGGTGACATCCATCATCTTCAGCTTTGCTCATACTCAAGGGGAGGGGATTATATACCACAGGCAGAAATTCTCCGGGGTTGTCTTAGAAAGCTGTCTACACATGTGTCAATGGGCTGTGACTGGAAGCGTTTGATTTTCATCACTTGTTTCCTTATAGCATGAAAAGTTATGTTTTATAACATAAGAAGATATGGCAGGTGGCAAGAAGATCAAAATGGTCAATAAAAGTATTCTAATCACACTAGTGGTAGGAGCCAGCCAACGGAATTCTGTATTTCCCTGGTAGGAAAGCAAATACACAAGTCCTCAAGTTTTAAACTGTTAAGTGTTCACACATCTCTCAATCACCCTTTTTTGCCAAGTGCATTTTCCATGCATCACTTGATGATGAACACTTCAAAGCGTCACGTAATCACGGCCTGCTGGTCAAAAATTCCTTTTCAGCAGCATCTCTTAACTCCATAAACGGTATTCGTGCAATTGGATGGTTTGTATCTGTTTTTATTATTTTCTAAAAAAGAGCCAAAGGGAAAAGAAAGGCAGTGATGTAAATAAGAACTGATAAATTTAGTATGGCTGAAATAAATACAGACATAAGTGGGCTGAAAGTACCATTTAAAAAAAAAGAATCGAGGGGACACTTACTGGAATTAGTTTAGAAGAGTCTATGTGCCAGTCAAGGTCTAGTCAGAATAACATAAATCATGCTACATATTTCAAGCAGAGGAGATTTAATAGCTGCTATCAAAAGAAGCTGGAGGCTAAAGCTGTAGCTATCCTCTGTTTAGTGACTTACTAAGTACTTTCACCGGGTACTTATGGAGTGCTCTCTCTATATTGGCTATTATCATTTTTATTATAAAAGTTGGATATCCCATATAAAATTAAAGGAAGCCATGATTCAACAGATGACACTTAGCCTATATGTCAGTTGTATCATTCAGCATCCAGTTAGGAAACAGAAACCATGCTGAGTATTTAAAATAAAAGGAATTTAGTGAAGGAAATTGACTACAAAGGCTAGAAGCTCAACAGGGGACAGTGAAGCAACCCAAAATTGGCCCTAGCCATAAACTACTGCCACCCTTAAGCTGGAGAGACACAAGGTGACCAGTCAAAGCCGGAATCATGTTGCGTTTTTTTGTTTTTTAATGTTTTTTTTTTTTTTTTTTTTGAGAGAGAGAGAGAGAGAGAATATGAGCGGGCAGAGAGAGAGGGAGACAGAGGATCTGAAGCAGGCTCTGCCCTGTCATAGTAGAGCCCCATATGGGGCTCAAACCCAAGAACCATGAGATCATGACCTGAGTCGCAGTTGGACGCTCAACCGACTGAGCCACCCCTGTGTCCCTGGAATCATGTTGGGTTTCTCCATTGGAAACTGGAACCGTGAGAGATGAAGTCACTGCCAGAGAAGGAAAATGAGCGTATCCTGGCTTTTCCCTTCTTGCCTCCTCCAATCTCTGATTGCTCAAACCCAGCCAGAGGCCCCCTGAACCGGGAGCCTGGGCAACAGCCTGCAGAGGTCAGCCTCATATAATAGAGAGTGGAGCCGGAGAAGCTTGAAGAATGATTTGAGGGCAAACAGCACCCATCAGTCCTGAAGGGAGTGCTGAATTCCCCCCTCCACTGGCTTATACTCACATGTGTACACACAGGCAGCTCTAAAATCCAACATCGCAGTGGCTTCTTCTGCAATCCGAAATGCCTAGATTACCAGACTGTTTGGATTGGTCTTAAACGGCTAATCTTTCCACATCCGGTGCTGATAAACATTAAGCATACAGCATGTTTAGCAGTTTATGAGTGGAATTTCTATAGTTCTAAGAGAAGAAAAGTTGATGGAAAATTATAGAACCTAAACTATTGATGAGAGAGAAGCATTAAGTCTCTTGCCTGTGATTACGGTAAGTGCATTCTTCATGCATTCTTTTTTATTTGTGTAAATTTATACAACTGGAAGCTGGGATGCTCTGCAGGGCTTGAGGGCGAGCGCTGGTGGTCTGTGTTCAACCTGGAAGAGTTACAGTTCGTTTATTCTGAATCATAGCATGCGACATGCTTTCAACTTGGGTAGTCGTTCATTTCCTGCCGAATTTTCTTCCTTTTCTTAAGTTACCCGAAACTGCACTTTCTTCCCCTCTTCATTATGCCCTGTGTACAGAGGTTTTGAAATCAGCATCCTCTGAACAGACGCTGCATTGTAAGAATTCCTTAGAAAATGTTTCACGATGGAGATTTGTGTTTGAAAATGGTCAAGATTAAAGACATCACTGGGCAGTTCAGATGACTCTTTGCAGCCTGTGTGTCTCTTTCAAGGCACAAAGAGCCGCCTGTTTTATGATAAAAGAAAGCCAAAGTAAGCAGGATATTTGGAATTACATCTTAAAACATTTAGGTTTACAAAATGCATCCAGGTCTCCTGTTTCCCTCCACAGATCTCCACCCCCATCAGCTAAACCAAGGTTTCTGGTTATTTTTTTCCCCAGTTCCTCCTGACAGTTATGGATGAGATTGCTTTGTTGACATAAAGTCGGGTCATTGGAATGAAAATTGAAATGAGCCCATAATATTAATTCCTTCCCTCTCCTATCAGAGTTCTTAGTAAATGACCAAGCAAGCTGAATGCAGTTTCACCTGTCCCCAAACGGTCCAATAGAGAATGCTAAACAGTGATAACATGGGAATTGACTGGTGGCAGGAGGGAGAAGATCGAGAGGTTTGGATATAAATCAAGAAACGAATAACTGTCCAAAGAAAAAACAGAGTTAATGGAATAATTCACTATTTATTTTTTTAAATATTTTTAAATGTTTCTTTATTTTTGATAGAGAGACAGAGCGTGAGTGGGGGAGGGGCAGAGAGAGAGGGAGACACAGAATTTGAAGCATGTTCCAGGCTCTGAGCTGTCAGCACAGAGCCAAACATGGGGCTGGAACTCACGAACCATGAGATCATGACCTGATTCGAAGTCAGACACTTAAACGACTGAGCCACCCAAGCGCCCCAAAATTCACTATTTACTATGGCATAGAAGTTACCAGTTATATGATTTGCTAACCACCATGTAGAAAAGTATCATGGCAAGTTCTCTTCCCATGTTCCTTACCATGATGTGAAAATAACCCTTTGATGACATTATCAGATACTTTAGTGGTGTTATCAGTATTACAAAATTATCAGCATTATCAGAAACACCCCTTTTCCTTCTAACTCTTGGCTAAATTAGTGATTCCTATTTTTATGGGCTGTTGAGCTCCTCGTAAATTTACGGATTCTATAGAAGACATGATTTGCTATTTATAGATGACCTAAAGGCAGAAGAGGTAGTCAAGCTGCTTGCACTAAAGCCAGATGGAAAAGATCTGTTTGGCATCAGTTTCTGAGGAAAAGATCTGACTGGATAGGTCTCAGGGGTGGGGGACAAGAGGGAAAACTGAATTAGCCACTTGCTAAATGAAAATGAGATAATTATTATTCAGAAGAAAGTCACCTGAAATTGAATGAGAGACAATAAAATTCTCACATCCAGGGGCGCCTGGGTGGCGCAGTCGGTTAAGCATCTGACTTCAGCCAGGTCACGATCTCGCAGTCCGTGAGTTCGAGCCCCATGTCAGGCTCTGGGCTGATGGCTCAGAGCCTAGAGCCTGTTTCGGATTCTGTGTCTCCCTCTCTCTCTGCCCCTCCCCCATTCATGCTCTGTCTCTCTCTGTCCCAAAAATAAATAAAAATGTTGAAAAAAAAATTCTCACATCCATTAAACAGATATAAACATCCACCGACCCCAACCATATAGAAATTTTCTCTTGGATCTTAAGTTCACCAGGTAATTGTCGCAGCATGTAGTTGTATATGACTCCCACACCAGGGGTGATAAGAGATATCTTAGAGCTTGATCCCCTCATGGTTTTATGGCAAAATCTCATCAGCTAACTGGAGTCCTTGCCATGGGCCCTGATTTTTTGTTATTGAGGTTATATTGACATAATAGAACATGAAATCACGGTCAGGTGTGCAACATAATGATCGGATACTTGCCTATATTGCAAAAGCGTCACCACAATAAGCCTAGTTAATATCCACCACCACCCATAGTTACAACTTTTTTTCTCGTGATCACCACTTTTAAGGTCTACTCTCTCCAGAGCTTTCAAATATGCAGCACAGTATTATTAACTATAGTCATCGTGTGGTACATTACATCCCCAGGACTTATTTTATAACTGGGAATGTGTACCTTTTGAGCCCCTTCACCCAATTTTTAAGATGATTTCTCCTCTGGGCATGAGAAGAAATTTGCACCCACGTCCCCTTTCATTTAGGTAGAATTCCTCTAAGAGCCAGGTCACGTACTCCGCATCTGCTTGACAGGTCCCCAGGAGCTTCTGCTTCTTGGTCATCCGTTAGTGTCTGATGCATGTCAAGGTAGGGTTGGACTATTACAGCCTGGGGCTGTGTCCCAATCCCCATGCCTTGCCAGCCCATACTCATGCTCACCGACAAAGGCAAAGTCCTGCTTTCTGCTTTGAGGGTAATCATATTTCTCTATACTTCATTACTGAACACCCAGGCAATCTTAGTGATACCGTAACCACAATAAGAAACAAAGGCATTGACAGACATCAACGATCCTGCATGGTCAAGAACCCTGCTGGAGTGTGGTGTTCAGTCCCAGACAACACATTTTAAGAGGAACCTCGGCAAATACAGCACGGGGTGCTTCTCAGCAGAGTGAGCTTGATCGGGAGGGAGCTCAGAAATCATCCCAGAGAGGCACAGTTGGAAAATCGGAGCAGGGTGGCAAGGAGGAGACAAGGGCTGTCTTGAAAGGGAGCCTTGATGTACTGTGCTCAGGAGGATGGTATAAACTTCTCTGAGATTTTCTGCAGCGTTCCAGGAAGTGCTGAATGGAAGTGATCGTTGAGGGTGCTGTTTGCATCGTAATGATAGTCCAGTTGTCCCCCGGGGGGTGAGCGGGCAGGAGCAGAGGCAGAGGCGGAATGTGCAGTGGTAGCTTTGTAAGGCCTCTACTTGAGGGGAGTTTGCATAGGCAGTTGGTTGATTCTAGAAGACAATGATTACTACATCCCAGAAATAGGATATAAATTGGCAACGTCTAAATCCCCAAAACTGAGCCTAATAGGTAGTGAGTGTCTCGGGACTGAAATTGGATACCAGCTCTCGAAACCGTCTTGGGGTGGGGCGCCTGGGTGGCTCAGTAGGTTGAGCGTCCGACCTCGGCTCAGGTCATGATCTCACAGTGTGAGTTCAAGCCCCGCATCGGGCTCTGTGCTGACAGGTCAGAGTCTGGAGCCTGCTTCGGATTCTGTGTCTCCCTCTCTCTCTGCCCCTCCCCCGCTCATGCTCTGCTCTCTCTCTGTTAAAAATAAACATTAAAAAAAAAAAAGAAAGAAACCGTCTTGGGGTGCGGCCAGTTTAAGAGTCACAAGGGTGTGGGGGGCAGGCCCCAAGCTTTATATAAAGCGGGGCTCAGAGACACCGTTTTCCTCTCAACTGTATCTCAGGACTTTTAATTTTGAAGATACGCGCGCCCCCCAGCCCCGCCTTGCCCGACAACTTGCCAACTCCCTCCTTCACTTTGGATTGACTCTGCCCCCTGAGTTAGCTCCATTATTCCTGGAAGTCATTCAGTCACTCATTTAATGTTTATGGAGCACCTACTATGAATTAGGACCCTGTGCTAGACCCTTGGAATGAAAAATAAGAAAAAGGCACAGTTTCTGTCCTCAAAGAGGTCTGAGTCTGCTGAGAAGGACAGCTTCTAAACATAAGAATGCAGAACAGGGTGATGAATGCCATGGGAGAGGTGAGGGCAGGTTGCCTGAAATGGGGAGGGGGAAGGGAAGAGGCGCTGCCATGGAAGGCTTCCTGGAGGAGACGACGTCTGGCTGTTTGAGAGAGTATGGCACGGACAGTACTGAAAGGAAGAGCATTTGGTCAAGGTGACGGCCTGGGGACTGGCACAGAGGTAAGGAATAGCCCCCGACTCAGGGAACTACAGCCACGGGGTTGCCACAGCTTGTG
The DNA here is from genome assembly GCF_018350155.1 of Leopardus geoffroyi. NCBI lineage: Eukaryota > Metazoa > Chordata > Mammalia > Carnivora > Felidae > Leopardus > Leopardus geoffroyi. The sequence continues at coordinate 104,882,050 of NC_059338.1, forward strand.
GTGTCAGGCGGGGAGTGACCCACCATGAGCTGGAGAGGCCGGGTGTAGAGCGAGCTCTGTATTCCTGGCAGAGGAGATCGGGCTTTGTTCTGTAGCTGGTGAGAAGCCTCAGATGCTTTGTAACCAGGACTGGCCTGGTTTTAGATTGTTTAGGCAGAACCTTGTGGCTGCACGTGGGGGCTGGACTTGAGGGAGCCGGACGGTAGGTGAAAGATCATTCAGGCCAGCAGCTCTCCGCGATGGTACCGCGTCCTGATTCGATGTGAGAACGAGCTCCGCGAGGGTCCACGAGACTGCCCAGGACCTGAGGCCTATTTTGTGTGTACCCCATGCAGGGATCCAGATTTGCACACACCGATAGCTGGGCTGGTGAGGAGGGGATGATGAAGATGAGAAAAATCTAGAAGATGCAATCAGAGGATCTAGTGATTAAGTGGTCCTAGCAGGTGATGCGAGAGAGTGAGGAGGGATCTCCTCGCCTGCCAGGATTTCTAGTGACAGCTCATGGATTGGGATGCCCCCAGGTGAGTCATAAGCGCAGCCAAAGAAACAGTTTTCAGGGCGCACAGAGGAAAGGCCGTGTGAGCACACAGCGAGAAGGAGGCCATCTGCAAGCCAAGGAGAGATGCCTCAGAAGAACCCAGAGCTGCTGACGCCTCCGTCTCAGACTTTTATCCTTCCAGGCTGTGGGAGAAGAAATTTCTGTTGTTTAAGCCACCCCGCCTCTGGTATCTTGTTACAGTAGCCAAAGCAGACTAAGGCCCATAACCCAGCACCGGGGCCACGACCTCTCGACACTTGGCTTCAGGAGACTCAGCACGTGCTTCTCCTCACTTTGGAGAAATGGTGGCGGACCGATGTCCTAGAGCAGAGGCTCTCAAGCTTCAGTGAACGTGAGCATCACCTGAAACTCGTCAAAGCCCATTGCCGACCCCGCCTCCACACCTTCTGAGTCAAGAAGTCTGGGGAGGGGCCCGAGAAGCTGCATTTCTAACAAGCTCTTAGGCTGCTTGGTCCGATTTTAATTTTTATCAATTCATTTTCAAACAGCAATAATTAGCCCCACTATATGGTAGAATAAATAACATTTTACTGAAAAATAGCTGTATTTTCTAAAGCAAAAAGTTAACAAGGAGAGTGGCACCACGGTGCATCTTTGCAAATCTTTTTGCAGCTAGATTCCCATATTTGCTTCTGTACTCAATCTGTTGCCGTATCACGCATCATGTGGCCTCTGGAAAACTCTGCTGTGCACACGTGACAGAATGAGAGTGAAAAAGACAAATAACATCTTATTATTATGAAAATCATTTCAATGTCACACTTTCCCTGAAAGTGTCTCAAGCACACCCAAGGGTCTCTGGACCACGCTTTGAGAACAGATGATTTATGGGATGGGCAGAAGAAAAAAAGCCCCAAAGAAGAGGCCAGAGAAATAGGAGGAAATCCAAGGGAGGCCTTGTAACAGGAGAAGAACCTTGGTCTGTGCTCTGATCAGAATCCAGCCAGCTGGGTTGAGTTCAGTCTCTCTGACCACACGCACACGGGTGAGCACCCACGTGCCTTGGCAGTGGAGAAGTTAAAATCACGGCAGAGAGCAAACATCTTTAGTAGAAGTTTCGAAGTTTCATCCTGTTCAAGCATACGCTGGGCTTCCAGATTCTTGGACTGTAAGGTCCTGCTCCTCAATCCAGGACTTTGGCACAACATCCTCCTATGACTCTTTGGGGATCTCCTCGGCTATGGAGTTTGTTTAGTTTCTTGGAGCCCTAGTGCTGTACTTTTCTTTCCTATGTGCTTGCCTTTAACCTTTGTCCACAGCATGCATTTCCTTCTCCCCAACCTCTATACCAATCTCGGCCTTCAGAACTGCTTAGCCAGCCCTTAGTTCTTCTGGTCTGCTATTTCCCTTACATTTATACTCTAAAGTATAGGACTTCATGGGAATATGCCTTTGAAACTCACCTATAATTTTAAAGCCATCCGTTTCCAGTCCAAGAATAGGTGGATTTTGGATTTCAGGACACACACTGGGCAATAAACAGTTCTTGAATGAATGAATGAATGAATGAGTGAATAAGTAAATAAGTAAGTAAATAAATAAATATTAGCATTCTTCCAGAGGCAGAGACATGAAATGACCCTGTGCTGTGTCCCCTTTTCAAGAATGAGAAAATTTTTTCCAGAGTCCTTCTGGCACATTTCCCTGCTGTCTCATTGGCCAGGATTGTTGCACATGCCTGTTGCCTAAAACAAATCACTTGGCAAGAGACATTGGGCTCACGAGGCTAGAAAAAGACTATGTCTTCCCTGAAGGACGTGGCTGCTTGGAGGACAGTGAACAACATTTGGGTTCTATTAGCAAAGAAGAAGGGCCAGTGGCCCTGCTGACTATTCAGCAGACCGCTGAGAGTGTCGGCCAGAATACAGTCTCCCTCAGGGTGATAATCTTACCGTTTTCCCAATCTTGTCACCCACAGGAAAGCCCTTGGTTTGTTTATACAATCTACTGTCCTTGATTTCAGCTCTGGGTACCTTTTGGAAATGGGAGACCTCCAGAAAACAGGCTTAGGATACAACACCGGGAAAGTAAGCCTCTAAGTTCAAAGGATGTGTTGCAAATTTCCATTTACAGATATCAACCTAGGATTCTATTCTCATCTTGCACCGGTAGTTTTCCTAGTACGGAAAGGCTAATCAGAGAACCCAGCTCTGTTTTTCAGGGAAGTAGCCCCATCTCAGTGTGGTTTCAGTAGAATGCTCCTGAGAGGATCCATTTTCATGAGTGTTTTATGCAAAGACCCAGGAGCTTACACAAATTTCTGGCTCACTCAGTGTCTTGCCTGTCATGTTTGCTTCCTGCCTCCCCAGGGATCTAATCTCCATGGAATGTGCTTTTTTTCCCTCCTGGGGTGATCATTCACGGGGCCCTACTTACTGAGGAGCCTTGTGTAAATCTGGAAACTACCACAGAGAAGCCAGGTTTTCAGGTTAGTCGTTTTGCCACCGGCATTTTGTTATCTCTTGATAATTTCTCAAATGAAATTTAGGCTCTCTCACGATGCTTGTATTCTCTGCTAGACTTGTTATCATTTTAGGGTTCCTGAAGGATTGGTCTATCGGCAGAAGCCGAATTATTATTATTTTTTTTAATTTTTTTTTCAATGTTTATTTATTTTTGGGACAGAGAGAGACAGAGCATGAACGGGGGAGGGGCAGAGAGAGAGGGAGACACAGAATCGGAAACAGGCTCCAGGCTCTGAGCCATCAGCCCAGAGCCCGACGCGGGGCTCGAAATCACGGACCTCGAGATCGTGACCTGGCTGAAGTCAGACGCTTAACCGACTGCGCCACCCAGGCGCCCCAGAAGCCGAATTATTAAGCATTTGTTTCCAAGCTGCTATCAATGACTGCTACCATACCTCTGTTATGATGATTGTTATTACACTTTAGCTCACTGGTTGGTTGTTTCCACACTGGTTTTTATTTCCACTGGTGTGGTATTTATTTCCACACTAAAGAAAAAAGTATGACTCCTTGTGGTAAATTTCTTCATTTACAGAGTTCTCCACCAGTTTATTTATTTAAAGAAGCGTAAGATGATTATTCCATTCCCTCTTCTATTCTGCCTGCTGTACTTGGTGCACCAGTAAAAATAGGATGTGTACGCAGTTTATAACTTTACAGATTAATGGGTCTCAGGAAAATACCTCCCCAATTGGTTGTCACCTTTCATAAAACAACATTTAAATATATGTATTTGGGGGCGCCTGGGTGGCGCAGTCGGTTAAGCGTCCGACTTCGGCCAGGTCACGATCTCGCAGTCCGGGAGTTCGAGCCCCGCGTCGGGCTCTGGGCTGATGGCTCAGAGCCTGGAGCCTGTTTCCGATTCTGTTTCTCCTTCTCTCTCTCTGCCCCTCCCCCGTTCATGCTCTGTCTCTCTCTGTCCCAAAAATAAATAAACGTTGAAATATATGTATTTGGAAAATTTGACTTAAAAATTTTTTTTTAATATTTATTTTTGAGAGAGAGACCAAACACGAGCAGGGGAGGGGCAGAGAGAGAGGGAGACCCAGAACCTGAAGCAGGCTCCAGGCTCTGAGCTGTCAGCACAGAGCCCAACAGGGGGCTCGAACTCACGAACCTTGAGATCATGACCTAAGCTGAAGTCAGACGCTTGAAGTCGGATGCTTAACTGACTGAGCCACCCAGGCTCCCCTAAAAATGTTGAGTTCTAATTAGGTTAAAGATTTTCATTGGAAGTACCTAGAGAGCATACACACATTTAGTAATTAATTTGTTTTCACTGCCATATTTTTAGTTTCCCCAAAGATTGCCAGGATGCCAGGGACTGTATCTGACATTTCTTTGTAACTTCCACAATACTTAAAACAATGTGTTGGGCACATAACATAGTGATGTTAAATAACGCATATTGCATTGAACTGAAATTCTCAGCTTGCCTTCATATGAGTTTCAGAGAATAAATGGATAGAATCAGGTTGGGAAAAGGATCAATGTCTTTCAAATAGGTCACCAAAATGAAGTTAAAAATTTGGCTCTACAATTTTTGGCTCAGAAAACAAACAACCTGATTAAAAAATGGGCCACAGACCTGAAGATACATAGATAGCAAATAAGCATATGAAAAGGTGCTCCACCACATGTCATTAGGGAATAACAAATTAAAACAACAATGAAATACCACGGCACATGTATGAGAATGACCGAAATCCAGAACACTGACATCACCAAATGCTGACAAGGATGTGGAGCAACAGGAACTCTCATTCACTGCTGATGGGGATGCAATGGTACAGCCACTCTGGAAGATAGTTGGCCACTTCTTACAAAACCAAACATACTTCTTCCATGTGATCCAGCTATTACACTCTTCAACATGAGTTGAAATAAGTTGAAAATGTCCACATAAAAACCTGTTTATAGCAGCTTTATACACAATTGGCAAAACTTGGAAGCAACCAAGATGTCCTTTAGTAGGAGGATGAATAAATAAACTGTGGTACATTGAGAGAAGGGATATTATTCAGATCTAAAAAGAAATGAGTTATCAAGCCATGAAAAGACACAGATGAAAATTAAATGGATATTACTAAATGACAGAAGTCAATCAAAAAGCCTGCATATTATAGTATGATTCCAACTATATGACATTCTGGGAAGGGCAAAACTGTGGAGATAGTAAAAAGACCACTGGTTGCCAGGGGTGATAGGGGAGGGATGAATAGGCAAAACCCAGAGAATTTTTGGGTCAGTGAAACTGTTCTGTACAAAACTATAATGGCAGATACATGTCATTACACATTTGTCAACCCATAGAATGTACAACACCAAGAATAAACTATAATATACAGTATAGACTTGCGGTGCTAATGATGTGTCAATGTAGTTCATCAACTGTAACAAGTATACCACTCTGCTGAGTGATGGTGATAATGGAAGAGGTTGTGCATGTGTGGGGTAGGAGGTATGTGGAAAAGCTCTGTACTTTCCATTCAGTTTTGCTGTGAACTTAAAGCTGCTCTAAAAATTGAGTCTGTTAAAAAAAAAAAAAAGATGAGTATGATTGGATGGACTAGTACAGTGTTGACCAAGACCCCATAAAGTCATGGTTCTGGGTCATTGTTTGAACAATGGCTTCCCAGAATTGCTGTTTTCCCCATTGTAAAAATCACTTTGGCTGTGGCAATGTGCAAAGCAAATCCAACTGGAAGTGACATTTCTTTAAATACGAAAGAGTATAGGAACTCAGGGCATAACCAAAAACTTTAAACCTTTTGTTCTAGAGGCTCAGTATCTGTTTCATTGTCTTTACCAGACCCCAGAATGGGAAAATCTTTCAGCTTATCACTTATTATCCTGTGCTGCCATCGTTCTCCCATGTTTATAGCAGAATTTTCAAGGATTTTGTACTGAAGGTTGAGGTCCCTATAGGCATAAATCACATTTCCCCAGCCAGATGGTTACCGTTGCCTTCCCTGCTGACTCTTGACCATCAGCGATTCCCAGATGTACACAACTCCACATGTATCCTACAATATCTTCTTACTTTGCTATTCATTTTACAGTATAAAGAAGCTCGTATTTAGGCTGGTTTGGATGGAATAATGCAACTCTAGTTAAGGTCTTCAAAAAGCCTGAGATACACATTCTTATAGTATTTCAACAAACGTTTATTGAGTGTCTTGTATGTGACAGACACTCTGTACTGGGGCTATGTACCACCCCCAAGGAGTTGATTGTTATATCAGTTAAGATGCTTTCCTCAGTAAGTAACAGAAAATTCAACTTAATGTAGCTTAAGTAAGGAGATTTATTTTCTCACTTAACGTGATGTTCAGAGGGAGGGCTTCTCCAGGGTTGGTTAATTCAGGGACCCAACCACATCATCAAGAATTCAAGTGTTTTTAATATTTATGTTCTGCAACTCTTAGGCTTTTGGCTTTAATCCCCATGTCATCATTCCCCCCTGGGGAGACAGCTGGTCCATGTGCCCCTGCTGGAGGCAGTAATATCTAGAGAAGAAGAGGACCAACTTTTGTGGTATCTCCTTGTGAAGAGGAAGAGAATATTTCCCAGGAGCCCCCTGCCCTTTCACATCCCATTGGCCAGAAGGGGGTCACAGATCCAACCCTAAAATATTTCTTAACCAGGAGGAGATGACCATAATAACCAATTAAGAAGAAACACCATGTAGAAGAGAATTGCTACTTGAGTAGACAGGGGTTCTGTAATGAAAAAGGAAGGGAGGAATGAATGCTGAATTGGTAACCAACAGCTTCTGGTTGAGGATACAGATATGTGTAACCAGATGTTCAAGATGACTGTTCCTTCTTCCTTAGAACTCTGAATAAAGCTGAGCAGCTAACACCCACACATGCTATGGCAAGATGCTGGACGTGCCTATACAGCCTTTTGACCCCTCGGCAGGCCTAGCCTTATCATTCAGCCACTTCTAGACTATTTACTTGTTGTGTACTTATCTGTGTCTGGCTTCGTTTGGTGGGCATGTTTTTAGATGGATTCATTACTGCAAGTATCTTTTTATCACTGAGCAAAATTCCAAAGTCTGTTTACCCAGTCATCTGGGAAGATTATACCCCTTCAGCATTTACAGCTGAGAGTGAGCAAGTATATCAGCTCCTTTCTAGACAGCAGGGTTCAGCTGCTGGAGCTCCGGAGCCGGGGGCTCTGAGGTGCTCCTACTGCAGAGGGATGACCCCCGAGCCAAGAATGTGCTGAGAGAAGATGACAGTGTGCCAGTGAGCACCCCCTGCTGCTTCCACTGGTGGAGGGGGCCCCAACTCAAGTAGGATTATCCTGGGGGCTCTAGGGGATTCCCTAATAAGGCAGGTTTCCCTCCCCTTATAACTTGTCCCCAGGGCTCCTGTTGTTCTTGAACTTTGCATCAGAAGCAAGAATTCAAGTTATACCGCGGGCAGCTGCTAAGATATTTTTCTCCTCCTACTTGACAGAGTTTTGGAAAACAGAACGCAGAGGGAGACAGGGAGGTTCCCCCTCTGTCTGAGCCCAACAGGGTGCATTATTAGCAAACTCTTGGCCTTGAAGTTAGGAGTCAAGCCCAGTATATCTAAGTCAATTCCAATTTTCTGTTGGAATTATGGTAATCCTAGACCTCAGCTCATCCAGGACTATGAGCTAAACATTTAATTCCTCAGTATATTTAACTCATGTGGTTATGAGTCACTGTTAATACGTTCAACAGATATGCTGGTTTCCAAGCTGCATATCCAAAGTAAGGGTTTTAATTGTTTTCCTTAGTGATTTGCTCATGTCTGCATACCAGCAGTCAGGCTTGACTGACCAAAGCCATCTTGAAATATTTAACTTAGAATTCAGTATAGGACTAAAACTTGCTAAACATTTCTAAGATTTCCACCCAGAGATACAGATCCTTCATCAAAGTTAAGCTCCAAACCAAGTTACAGTAGGAGGTAAAACCAGCTATGTATTTTATACATTAATATCATCTATGGAATGAATGATATTTTACATGTCATGTAGACATTTTTATGCATGTAAAAAACAAGCGTACTGTGTCTTTTACAAAACTGAAAAAAAAAAGGAAATATTTATCTGGTGAGCAATAATTTTGAAAATTGTAGAGTAATATTGATAACGACAAAATGCACGAAGCCGCTTATCTTCATATTGATGTATATCTTGAACTGCAATATACCTTCATTTATCTGAAGTGTGAAATAAAACAAGTAATGGAAGTTTGCACAAAAGGCTGCTCTTTCTTACCACTTTGAGCATGCCCCATGGCCCCCAATTTTGGAGGTGGATGGTAGCATATGTTCATTTTGAAGTCAAACAATATTGAAATGTATAAATCTGAAAGTACAGGGTTTCTTTGTTATTAACCTTCACCATGATCTCACTCCTTAAAAGAACTATTGTCTATAGCTTAGTGCATGTCTCTGGTCATCAGATATATACAAGAGATAGTGTTTGCATACAAGTTAAATAGGATTATTGTATACATGTGTGATATTGTGACTTATAATAAAAAATCTCTATTTGGTCTTGGTCCCCATTTTGGCACAGAGTTTCTAAAACTTTTGGAATTTCTGCAGTGATAAGAATTAAGAGAGGGGGACAGAGGATCCCAGGCAGGTTCTGTGATGACAGCAGACAGCCAGATGCATGGCTCAGCCTCAAGAACTGCGAGATCACGACCTGGGCTGAAGTCAGACTCTCAACTAACTGAGCCACCCAGGTGCCCCATAATAAGAGTTTTAAATGTGTCTTGATATTCATAACAAATCCCTTTCAACCACACCCAAGTTTACGTTAATGAGATGACTTTTGTTTTTGTTGTTGTTGTTGTTGTTTGTTTTTTTTTCAATATATGAAATTTATTGTCAAATTGGTTTCCATACAACACCCAGTGCTCATCCCAAAAGGTGCCCTCCTCAATACCAATCCCCCACCCTCCTCTCTGTCCCACCCCCCATCAACCCTCAGTTTGGTCTCAGTTTTTAAGAGTCTCTTATGCTTTGGCTCTCTCCCACTCTAACCTCTTTTTTTTTTTTTTTCCTTCCCCTCCCCCATGGGTTTCTGTTAAGTTTCTCAGGATCCACATAAGAGTGAAAACATATGGTATCTGTCTTTCTCTGTATGGCTTATTTCACTTAGCATCACACTCTCCAGTTCCATCCACGTTGCTACAAAGGGCCATATTTCATTCTTTCTCATTGCCACGTAGTACTCCATTGTGTATATAAACTACAATTTCTTTATCCATTCATCAGTTGATGGACATTTAGGCTCTTTCCATAATTTGGCTATTGTTGAGAGTGCTGCTATACATTGGGGTACAAGTGCCCCTATGCATCAGTACTCCTGTATCCCTTGGGTAAATTCCTAGCAGTGCTATTGCTGGGTCATAGGGTAGGTCTATTTTTAATTTTCTGAGGAACCTCCACACTGTTTTCCAGAGCAGCTGCACCAGTTTGCATTCCCACCAACAGTGCAAGAGGGTTCCCGTTTCTCCACATCCTCTCCAGCATCTATAGTCTCCTGATTTGTTCATTTTGGCCACTCTGACTGGCGTGAAGTGATATCTGAGTGTGGTTTTGATTTGTATTTACCTGATGAGGAGCGACATTGAGCATCTTTTCATGTGCCTGTTGGCCATCCGGATGTCTTCTTTAGAGAAGTGTCTATTCATGTTTTCTGCCCATTTCTTCACTGGATTATTTGTTTTTTGGGAGTGGAGTTTGGTGAGCTCTTTATAGATTTTGGATACTAGCCCTTTGTCTGATATGTCATTTGCAAATATCTTTTCCCATTCCGTTGGTTGCCTTTTAGTTTTGTTGATTGTTTCCTTTGCTGTGCAGAAGCTTTTTATCTTCATAAGGTCCCAGTAGTTCATTTTTGCTTTTAATTCCCTTGCCTTTGGGGATGTCTCAAGTAAGAAATTGCTGTGGCTGAGGTCAGAGAGGTCTTTTCCTGCTTTCTCCTCTAGGGTTTTGATGGTTTCCTGTCTCACATTCAAGTCCTTTATCCATTTTGAGTTAATATTTGTGCAAGGTGTAAGAAAGTGGTCTAGTTTCAATCTTCTGCATGTTGCTGTCCAGTTCTCCCAGCACCATTTGTTAAAGGGACTGTCTTTTTTCCATTGGATATTCTTTCCTGCTTTGTCAAAGATGAGTTGGCCATACGTTTGTGGGTCTAGTTCTGGGGTTTCTATTCTATTCCGTTGGTCTCTGTGTCTGTTTTTGTGCCAATACCATGCTGTCTTGATGATGACAGCTTTGTAGTAGAGGCTAAAGTCTGCGATTGTGATGCCTCCTGCTTTGGTCTTCTTCTTCAAAATTACTTTGGCCATTCGGGGCCTTTTGTGGTTCCATATGAATTTTAGGATTGCTTGTTGTAGCTTTGAGAAGAATGCTGGTGCCATTTTGATTGGGATTGCATCGAATGTGTAGATAGCTTTGGGTAGTATTGACATTTTGACAATATTTATTCTTCCAACCCATGAGCACGGAAGGTTTTTCCATTTCTTTATATCTTCTTCAATTTCCTTCATAAGCTTTCTATAGTTTTCAGCGTACAGATCTTTTACATCTTTGGTTAGATTTATTCCTAGGTATTTTATGCTTCTTGGTGCAATTGTGAATGGGATCAGTTTCTTTATTTGTCTTTCTGTTGCTTCATTATTAGTGTATAAGAATGCAACTGATTTCTGTACATTGATTTTGTATCCTGCGACTTTGCTAAATTCATGTATCAGTTCTAGCAGACTTTTGGTGGAGTCTGTCGGATTTTCCATGTATAATATCATGTCATCTGCAAAAAATGAAAGCTTGACTTCATCTTTGCCCATTTTGATGCCTTTGATTTCCTTTTGTTGTCTGATTGCTGATGCTAGAACTTCCAACACTATGTTAAACAACAGTGGTGAGAGTGGACATCCCTGTCCTGTTCCTGATCTCAGGGAAAAAGCTCTCAGTTTTTCCCCATTGAGGATGATGTTAGCAGTGGGCTTTTCATAAATGGCTTTTATGATGTTTACGTATGTTCCTTCTACCCCAACTTTCTCGAGGGTTTTTATTAAGAAAGGATGCCGAATTTTGTCAAATGCCTTTTCTGCATCGATTGACAGGATCATATGGTTCTTTTCTTTTATTAATGTGATGTATCACGTTGATTGATTTGCGAATATTGAACCAGCCCTGCATCCCAGGAATGAATCCCACTTGATCATGGTGAATAATTCTTTTTATAAGCTGTTGAATTCGATTTGCTAGTATCTTATTGATAATTTTTGCATCCAAATTCATCAGGGATATTGGCCTGTAGTTCTCTTTTTTTACTGGGTCTCTGTCTGGTTTAGGCATCAAAGTAATACTGGCTTCATAGAATGAGTCTGGAAGTTTTCCTTCCCTTTCTATTGTTTGGAATAGCTTGAGAAGGATAGGTATTATCTCTGCTTTAAACGTCTGGTAGAACTCCCCTGGGAAGCCATCTGGTCCTGGGCTCTTATTTGTTGGGAGATTTTTGATGACTGATTCAGTTTCTTCACTGGTTATGGGTCTGTTCAAGCTTTCTATTTCCTCCTGATTGAGTTTTGGAAGCGTGTGGGTGTTTAGGAATGTCCAGTTTGTTGACATATAATTTTTCATAGTATTCCCTGATAATTGCTTGTATCTCTGAGGGATTGGTTGTAATAATTCCATTTTCATTCATGATTTTATCTATTTGGGTCCTCTCCCTTTTCTTTTTGAGAAGCCTGGCTAGAGGTTTATCAATTTTGTTTATTTTTTCAAAAAACCAACTCTTGGTTTTGTTGATCTGCTCTACATTTTTTTAGATTCTATATTGTTTATTTCTGCTCTGATCTTTATTATTTCTCTTCTTCTGCTGGATTTACACTGTCTTTGCTGTTCTGCTTCTATTTCCTTTAGGTGTGCTGTTAGATTTTGTATTTAGGATTTTTCTTGTTTCTTTTTCTTTTTTTTTTTTTTTTTCAACGTTTATTTTTTATTTTTGGGACAGAGAGAGACAGAGCATGAATGGGGGAGGGGCAGAGAGAGAGGGAGACACAGAATCAGAAACAGGCTCCAGGCTCTGAGCCATCAGCCCAGAGCCTGACGCGGGGCTCGAACTCACGGACCGCAAGATCGTGACCTGGCTGAAGTCGGACGCTTAACCGACTGCGCCACCCAGGCGCCCCTCTTGTTTCTTGAGATTGGCCTGGATTGCAATGTATCTTCCTCTCAGGACTGCCTTCGCTGCATCCCAAAGCGTTTGGATTGTTGTATTTTCATTTTCGTTTGTTTCCATATATTTTTTCATTTCTTCTCTAATTGCCTGGTTGACCCACTCATTCTTTAGTAGGGTGTTCTTTAACCTTCATGCTTTTGGAGGTTTTCCAGACTTTTTCCTGTGGTTGATTTCAAGATTCATAGCATTGTGGTCTGAAATTATGCATGGTATGATTTCAATTCTTGTACACTTATGAAGGGCTGTTTTGTGACCCAGTATGTGATCTATCTTGGAGAATGTTCCATGTGCACTCGAGAAGAAAGTATATTCTGTTGCTTTGGGATGCAGAGTCCTAAATATATCTGTCAATCCATCTGATCCAATGTATCATTCAGAGCCCTTGTGTCTTTATTGACCGTGTGTCTAGATGATCTATCCATTGCTGTGAATGGGGTGTTAAAGTCCCCTGCAATTACCACATTCTTGTCGATAAGGTTGCTTATGTTTGTGAGTAATTGTTTTATATATTTGGGGGCTCCCGTTTTCGCGCATAGACATTTATAATTGTTAGCTCTTCCTGATGGATAGACCCTGTGATTATTATATAATGCCCTTCTTCATCTCTTGTTACAGCCTTTAATTTAAAGTCTAGTTTGTCTGATATAAGCATGGCTACTCCAGCTTTCTTTTGACTTCCAGTGGCATGATAAATAGTTCTCCATCCCCTCACTTTCAATCTGAAGGTGTCCTCAGGTCTAAAATAAGTCTCTTGTAGACAACAAATAGATGGGTCTTGTTTTTTTATCCATTCTGATACCCTATGTCATTTGGTTGGCGCATTTAGTCCATTTACATTCAGTGTTATTATAAAAAGATATGGGTTTAGAGTCATTGTGAAGTCCGTAGGTTTCATGCTTGTAGCAATGTCTCTGGTACTTTGTCTCACAGGATCCCCCTTAGGATCTCTTGTAGGGCTGGTTTAGTGGTGACGAATTCCTTCAGTTTTTGTTTGTTTGGGAAGACCTTTATCTCTCCTATTCTAAATGACAGACTTTCTGGATAAAGGATTCTCGGCTGCATATTTTTTCTGTTCATCACATTGAAGATCTCCTGCCATTCCTTTCTGGCCTGCCAAGTTTCAGTAGAGAGATCGGTCACGAGTCTTATAGGTCTCCCTTTATATGTTAGAGCACGTTTATCCCTAGCTGCTTTCAGAATTTTCTCTTTATCCTTGTATTTTGCCAGTTTGACTATGATATGTCGTGCAGAAGATCGATTCAAGTTACGTCTGAAGGGAGTTCTCTGTGCCTCTTGGATTTCAGTGCCTTTTTCCTTCCCCAGATCAGGGAAGTTCTCAGCTATTATTTCTTCAAGTACACCTTCAGCACCTTTCCCTCTCTCTTCCTTCTCTGGAATACCAATTATGCGTAGATTATTTCTCTTTAGTGCATCACTTCTCTAATTTTCCCCTCATACTTCTGGATTTTTTTATCTCTCTTTTTCTCAGCTTCTTCTTTTTCCATAATTTTATCCTCTAGTTCACCTATTCTCTCCTCTGCCTCTTCAATCTGAGCCGTGGTTGTCTCCATTTTATTTTGCAGCTCATTAATAGCATTTTTTTTAGCTCCTCCTGGCTGTTCCTTAGTCCCTTGATCTCTGTAGCAATAGATTCTCTGCTGTCCTTTATACTGTTTTCAAGCCCAGCGATTAATTTTATGACTATTATTCTAAATTCACTTTCTGTTATATTATTTAAATCGTTTTTGATCAGTTCATTAGCTGTTGTTATTTCCTGGAGATTCTTTTGAGGGGAATTCTTCCATTTCATCATTTTGGATAGAACTGCACGGCACTTCCCCTGTGCTGTCTTGAATAGCTTGCGTTGGTGGGCGGGGCCACAGTCAGACCTGATGTCTGCCCCCAGCCCATGGCTGGGGCCATAGTCAGACTGGTGTGTGCCTTGTCTTCCCCTCTCCTAGGGGCGGGATTCACTGTGGGGTGGCGTGGCCCATCTGGGCTACTTGCACACTGCCAGGCTTGTGGTGCTGGGGATCTGGCGTATTAGCTGGGGTGGATCGGCAAGGTGCACAGGAGCAGGAGGGGCAGGCTCAGCCGGCTTTTCCTTTGGAGGTCCGCTTCAGGAGGAGCCCTGTGGCACCTGGAGGGAGTCAGACCCGCCGGAGGGATGGATCCGCAGAAGCACAGTGTTGGGTGTTTTCGAGGTGCAAGCAAGTTCCCTGGCAGGAACTGGTTCCCTTTGGGATTTTGGCTGGGGGATGGGCGAGGGAGATGGCACTGGTGAGCGCCTTTGTTCCCCGCCAAGCTGCGCTCTGTCCTCTGGGGCTCAACAACTCTCCCTCCCGTTGGAGATGACTTTTGGAAAGCACCTAAAGATGGATACTGGTTGCCAGGGAAGCGACCACGTGATTAGAGGGTTGGGCCTTTCAGTCCTACCCCCTGCCCTCCAAGGAGAGAAGAGGGTTGGAAGTTGAATTGGTCACCAACGGCCAGTGATTTAATCAAGCATGCCTATGTAATTAAGCCTCCATAAAAACCCCAAAAGATGGGGTCTGGAGAGCTTCCCAGTTGGTGAACTCATGGAGGTGCCGAGTGTCCCTCAGAGAACGTGGAAGCTTTATGCCCATTTCCCCCAAGCCTTGCCCTATGTACCTCTTCATCTGGCAGTTCATCTGTATCCTTTATACTACTCTTGGTCATGGACTGGTAAACACAGGGAAGTGTTTCTCTGAGTTCTGTAAGTGGTTCTAGCAAATTAATTGAAACTATGGAGGTAGTTGTGGAAACCTCCAATTGTAGCAGTGGGTCGGAAGCCCAGGTGACAAGCATCTGAGGTGGGGGC
The DNA here is from genome assembly GCF_018350155.1 of Leopardus geoffroyi. NCBI lineage: Eukaryota > Metazoa > Chordata > Mammalia > Carnivora > Felidae > Leopardus > Leopardus geoffroyi. The sequence goes on from NC_059338.1 coordinate 104,897,168, forward strand.
AGTCTTCTAGGACTGAACCCTTACAGTGGGATCTCTAGGCAGGTGGTGTCAGAACTGTGTGAAATGCCGGATGGTTTGAAAAAGCACACAAACAGTGGAACACATCATATTACAACCTGCGTTTTTCACTAATGATATTTCCTGGACATCTTTCCCTCTGAACATTTATAGTCCCTCATCATGCTTTATAATATTTTCATAGCATTCTAATGAATGGAATAAATTTTATAACTAGTTGCATATTTATAGAGACTTAAGTTTCAGTTTGAAATGATGCTTCAATTAATATCATTTGAATAGGCTCAATGCTAATTCCTATCTGAATTTATCTTATTTGAATATTGAGTTCCTTGCTCGTTGTCTGACCACCCCAGGAATACAAGCTCTGTGAATGCCTTGTCCCTTGTTCCCAATTATATCCTTAGCACCTGGGACAGTACCTGACAGATAATATCAGTTGTTGTTATCACTGGGAGCATATTGATATTTCTAGATCCTTTCCATGATCCGAGGACAACCCAGAAATAAGGTGGCCACTTCGACTGTCTCCCTACCTAGTCACCTGGCTTAGCCAGTAACAACTCCTTCCTGCCTACACAGTGCCCTTGTGGAGATTCTGTTTCTCTAAAATCTTGAAATATTCACAGTTTGAAAATTAGGAACCCATTCAGATCTCAGAAATTCCACTGCCAAGAGGCTCCTTTCCTCTTGGCAACTTATCTGACTGTATGAGGTCGGTGGGGAGCGAGGACACATTCGATCACTCATAACCCTTGACCCCTTTGCTCTTGGTAGGATCCCATAGCCAATTTACCACCCATCTGTATATCTTCTTTGGTGAGGTGTCTGTTAAGGCTTTTTGCCCATTTTTTAGCTTGGGTTGTCTGTCTTTTTGTTGTTGAGTTTTAAGAGCTCTTTGTAGATTTTGGATAACAATCCTGTATCAGAAGTATTTTTGCAAATATTGTTTCCCAGACTGTGGCTTGTTTTTTAATACTCTTGATAGTGTTTTTCACAGAACAAAAGTTTTTAATTTTAATGAAGTCCAGCTCATCAATTGTTTCTTTCATGGATCGTGCCTTTGGTGTTGTATCTAGAAAGTCATCACCAGGGGCGCCTGGGTGGCGCAGTCGGTTAAGCGTCCGACTTCAGCCAGGTCACGATCTCGCGGTCCGGGAGTTCGAGCCCCGCGTCGGGCTCTGGGCTGATGGCTCAGAGCCTGGAGCCTGTTTCCGATTCTGTGTCTCCCTCTCTCTCTGCCCCTCCCCCGTTCATGCTCTGTCTCTCTCTGTCCCAAAAATAAATAAACGTTGAAAAAAAAAATTTTTAAAAAATAAAAAATAAAAAGTCATCACCAAACCCACGGTCATCCAGGTTTTCTCCAATGTTAAAACTCCTAGGAGTTTTGTAGTTTTGTGTTTTATATTTAGGTCTAGGATCCATTTTGAGTTACTTTTTGTGAAGGGTCTAAGGTCTTGTGTAGTCTCTTTTTTTTTTTTTTTTTTTTTTTTTTTGCACGTAAATGTCCAGTTCCAGCATTTGTTGGAGTGAGTTTTTTCAATCTTTATTTCTTTCCCAACCATGATTAGAAACACAACACTGAGAAGAAAGCATAACCTACCCTTTTCCATTTGATTTATCAATAGATTTACCAAAAATCTCTATGGCTTCTCTGGGTTGTTCCTCATTGAGTTTTACCTCCCCTGTTTTGAGACTGTATGTCAATTGTTGTGTTTGAGGGTCCTGAATAAATGATACCTTGTTTAAAAGCAATTAAGAAGTTGACAAGAGTCAGGCAGGTGAAACAACAACCCTACTTTTGTTCATGTTAAGCTTGCACCTAGTGCCTTATTATGAGTCAAATGGGCTTGCCTGGGCTCCTGGCCTTCTAACCCTACCGAGTTTAGACCTTAAAACAGACCACCTAAGGGAAAACAGCTTACACCTACTACCCTCCCAAACACGCACATTTGATATTGATTTTAAAACCTAGAATGCTGGGGCACCCAGGTTACTTAGTCGGTTGAGCAACCAACTCTTGGTTTCAGCTCAGGTCATGATCTCATGGTTCGTGAGTTCAGGCCCCACATCAGGCTTTGTGCTGACAGTGGGGAGCCTGCTTGGGATTCTCTCTCTCCTTCACTCTCTGCCCCTCCCCCATTCACTCTGTCAAATTAAATAAATAAACTAAAAAAAAATAAAATAAATAAAATAAAACCTAGAATGTTAAGCACACCCTTTAGTTTGCCTTAGAAGGTCCTTAGAACCAGAAAATGTCCCTGTTTCCAAATCCAGAGCAATATGGAATAGGCATCTCAGTAAAATGTGAAAAGAAGTTTAAGGTTGTATTGTTGTCATGGGCCCTTGTTCTTTATACGAGACACATGATTTTAACTTGTTGTTATATCTCGAGTTCCACCCCATGAGGACCTTGCCTGCAGCCTGAAGTACAAACAGCTGACTTTATCAGCCTGCATCCCACAGGAAATGATGGCAGGGAGGGGGAGGGGGAGGGGGATGGCAACACATACTTCAACTCATTGGAGGAACACAATTCAATATGGACACCAGCTTCTTGTTCTGCAGAAACCGTAAAACTACCCAAAATACAGAAATAAAATAGCTCTCGGGAGTCACTGAGTTCAGGATCTATAGTGTGTATGTAATCTTGTCAAAATACAGCTCACATGTTCTTCTTGGCTGTATTCTAGAAGTGAGTGGTAGATTCAGTAGCGAGAAAGGAATCGCTCCGAAAGTTCCCGTCGTCTCCCAGGAGACAGCTGGGCCTTATCTTTGGCTGATGCCCTCTTGATTAAAAATAACAAATCTCTGGCTTAAGTGTCACATGGGTAGCAACATTAGTTTTGCTCTGGGCAAACACATGAAGAGGAAAAGTTGACTCGTGCTCTGGAGAGAAAGGACTAGGGCACTTCCCAAACTCAAGACCTAATCTTTTAGTAGTTTAGGCAGCGGCAGGTACAGACAAGAGACATATTCCCTTCACAGATCAGCCTAAGTTTGGAACTACCCAGCCAGGAAGGAGCTGCTGATCCAAACTGGGTTGTTCCACAGACTACCTCATCGTGGCTGCTAGAACGGAGCCAATTACAAACAGCCAACATCCCTGTCCCATCCCTCAGTCCAGAACTCAGGAGGAGCCTGGGCCAACTGCCGTGCTCTCAGGGGCGTGGGTGAACACACCGGGGGCGTCTCTAGAGAAGGAAAAGGTCTACTTTCTGCTGAAAGCCGCCAAAGCCCCGGACTATCCCTGACCGTCAGACCTCAGACTCTTGCAATCACTTTTGAAGTTGGTGAGTACAGAAGCAAACTGTAGTGATGAATTATCCACCGCCGGGGGCACTTAAAATGGTAGCGGTCTATTTGGGCTGAGGGAGGCGGAGGAGCGGTGGGTGGCAAGAATTTGCTGTGGTGGTTATTCTGCTGACTTCGGCCTTCCCTTGTGCCCCCCAATATCACATCTGGGAGGTGGGAAGTCCTCTGGCCTCTTCCATCTCCCCGTGCTGGGATCAAGTAAGCAGGCCGAGGCTTTATTCGTGGGGGTAGAGTAGAGCCTGGGGAAGGGACTCAGGCCAAAAAGTAGGCACACAGATTCTCAAAACACACGGGGGACTGCCCGCTGAGGAGAAAGTGGTTTGGGGGATACAGAGAAGCCCAGCAGGGAGGAACCAAAGGAAGTTTGAAGTAGACGAACTGGTGGCCTTCGTGGGTCTCACCGGAGCGGGCTGCCCCTCCCTGGACTGTGGGAGCGCAGCTCACGTTAGTGAGGCCCTGACTGCCTTCGGGCTCCGATCCCCTCAGGCAGGTTGGCTGGACCTACTGCATCACCATTGGCTAGATTTGTGCTCAGTAAATGTTTTTTTAATTAAAAAAAGTTTATTTTTAGAAAGAGAGACTGGGGGCACCTGGGGTGCTCAGTTGAGCGTCCGACTCTTGATTTTGGCTGAGTCTTGGTCTCACGGTTTCATGGGTTCGAGCCCTGTGTCGGGTTCTACGCTGACAGTGCAAAGCCTGCTGGGGATTCTCTCTCTCTCTACTCCTCCATTGCTCGCTATCCTCTGTCTCTCTCTCTCTCAAAAATTAATAAAAATAAAAACTTAAAGAGCTGGGGGAGGGGCAGAGAGAGAGACCATCCCAAGCAGGCTCAGTGCTCAACCTCACAAACCAGGGGATCATGACCCCAGCTGAAATCAAGAATCGGGCGCTTAACCAACGGAGCCACCCAGGTGCCTCAGTAAATTTTCCTGAAAAAAAAAAAAAAAATTAGTTTGTAATTATACGACATGATGTATTAATAGATTCTCTTTATAGAAATGTAAACATTACAGACCAGGCTCAAGTCTGCTCTGATCATCACCTGCAATGCTGATCCCTTTCCTAGAGCTGACTCATTTACAGCATTTTCTGGAGTCTTCTCTGATGTATTTACATATATGTGTATATGTAGCATATATAGGGTTTTTCTGTGTGGTGGGGTTGTTTACACGCATGGTATCGTTATGCATTTAGATACATGTATATGTAACAATAGAAAACATAGGACTGTCCTGTGGGGTCTGGGTTGTTTATATATATGGTATTATTCTGTAAGTATAGTTCTGAGACATCCTTTTTGGGCATAACAATGCCTTTAAAGGCTTCCATGTCCAGGCGTTTGGATTTCATTCCTTTTAACTGCTAATTCTTAACGTGTTCTTGCCTCTTACACACGCGGATTCATTCTCTTCCACATAGATTCATTCTCCTCCATCACTCTTTTTTTTTTTAATTTTTTTTTTACCGTTTATTTTTTAAAAAAAAATTTTTTTTTTCAACGTTTATTTATTTTTGGGACAGAGAGAGACAGAGCATGAACGGGGGAGGGGCAGAGAGAGAGGGAGACACAGAATCAGAAACAGGCTCCGGGCTCTGAGCCATCAGCCCAGAGCCTGACGCAGGGCTCGAACTCACGGACCGCGAGATCGTGACCTGGCTGAAGTCGGACGCTTAACCGACTGCGCCACCCAGGCGCCCCTAACGTTTATTTATTTTTGAGACAGGGAGAGACAGCATGAATGGGGGAGGTCAGAGAGAGAGGGAGACACAGAATCCGAAACAGGCTCCAGGCTCTGAGCTGTCAGCACAGAGCCGGACGTGGGGCTCGAACTCACGGACCGCGAGATCATGACCTGAGCCGAAGTCGGACGCTTCACCGACTGAGCCATCCAGGCGCCCCTCCTCCATCACTCTTTACACTTGCTCAGTAGCGAGAACAGGTTTTGTTTCGTTTTGAGAGAGAGGGCACACACACAAGCAGGGGAGGGGCAGAGAGAGGAAGAGCCGGAATCCCGAGGAGACGCCATGCTCAGCAGGAAGCCCAGTGCCGGGCTCAACGTCACTACTGTGAGATCACGACCTGAGCTGAAATCAAGAGCTGGATGCTTAACTGACCGAACCACCCAGGTGCCCTTAAGAACAGGTTTTTATGTTTTCCAGCTGTCTTCAAGGCGTCCTTCCAGGGTAGCCAGACTCTGCCCTGCCACCCAAGTCCCCAAGGCTCCCTCCTCCCAGTTTTGGATGTGTCCCGCACCCCTTTCCTGGTCTTTGCTTCATCAAGAAGGCAGTTGGACCTCTCAGGGTCTGCACGGCGGGCCTGGAGAGCCTTGCCCAGAGTCTGAGGACTAGTGACAAAGAGGCAGTGATGACTGTCAGTCGAGGAAACACAGTCCTCCTGTTTTGTTTTACTGTAGTTTTTATTTGCCCGCAGCCTGCCAGCAAGGTCAGCTCCAGAAACACAGCGGTCCATTCTCCTCCACTTGGAGCCTGTGCTAAAAGAGGTGTCTGAACGGGGCTGCATGTGCCAGCAAGGGTTTTTGCCAGTGGTCAACTTTGTTTACCGCCTCTGGAGGTTTCTGTTTTATGAAAGTCTTCACGGGGACCACTGAACTGGCCATTTGGAAGGAATGAAACCGCTAGGGGAGCTTGTACTTTACTGCTGAAGTTCTCCAGATAACGTCTAAAATCTATGTATTCAAATTTCCATATTTCCTGGCAGTGAAACGAATTAGATCTTAGAATAGGCCCCCAAGAAAATAAACCCACAAACTAGCCAGTTTTACCTTAGTTAGCACCTTGGAAAATAAGATGAAGAAAATATTAAGATCTATTATTTTCTTTTGGGTTTAGGAACTTTTCTGAATCTGTTGATTTTTGTGCCTCTTCTCTCAACATATTCTAAATGTAATTCATATGTAAATTTATACACATAGGTATTAACTGTCCAGTTTAATGGACTCTTTGCACTTAATGTCAAAACCTAGTATAAGTGAACCAAATAAGTAGGGAATATTTGTAATAATGATAACGTAAGTGAAGATGAACCACGGCACGAGTTTGGAGTGAATGATGTATCTGAAAAACTTCCTTTGAGATGTTTCTGTCAAAAACTTAAGTAGATTCTCTCTCCCTCACCCCTCCTTCTCTGGTGGACAATTAGAAAAACCCGTTCTTAGAAGTGTTTTCTGGTTGTCTCTTTTCTCCTTTTAGGGATGGGAAATAAAAGTCTCAGATTTGGCTGCTAAAATGTATGCATTTTAGCATCATATTTTCATTTCTAACTAGTATTTACCACTCGTGGTCCTTTCTCCTTTTCCTCTCATCCTACTTCCTTTCCTACGGCGCCTTCTTGCTCCCCTGCCCCTTGCGGTGTCCACAAGACTCCTAGGCCACTTTCCCCTACTACTGAGTCGCGGGTGCCAATGTCTTTGGAGAAGTTTGGATCAACCTTTTAATCTTTTCTCGTCTGCTCTCTTCATTGACGCGAGGCTACTAGGAGTTAATGAAAGGCTGATTCTTCTGCACATACCGATCACAGTGGCCACTGTTAAAAACCTTGAGCATCTGGAACTTTAAGTCTTTGACTCCTGCTGGGGGCAGTGAGGTTTTAAAGATTATGCTTTCCATAAGTAACAGCAAGGCATCTGGGGGTTAAAAATTCTATCTTTCCTTTCTTGAGAGTACCAGTCAGTGCCTGCCTTGGCAACATTAGAACTTTCCAGCAGTACCTGGAAGAGCCCACTAGTGGCATATTTCTGAGAAGTAAGGAAGCACTAAAACTGGGATTTTGATGATAGGTGGCAATTACAAGCTGTTTTTGGTCTAGTTTTTCGAGGAAAGTCTAGGAAAGATTCCTCCACTGCCATAAATAGCCTAGCAGACGGATCCCAATAGATGCACTGTCTTTCTGAAAGACAGCATTCCATAAAATCCTATTGAGGATTTGTGGCTGATAGTCAAGGCGAAATGCTGCTTTCTTGTGTCTTTTCTGCTGTTGAGGTTAGCTGCACATTGCCCGTGCCAATATTGTAACTGTAAGTACGAGTAAACTATGGAATTTAGGTCAATTTTCTCGGTCAAAAGACACCATGTAATTCGTGTTCGTATAAAACGAATATCACTGCTTCTGAAGCCACAGGCTCTTTTTGCATCACAGACGGGTCTCATGAAAAAGAGAAACTGCTGTTTTCTTTTGAATTAGATGATGGTCTTGCAGTTGGCTGTTAGAAAAGAATGATTAAAACGTTTAAGCTTACCGATTACAAATAGGTTCATGGTTGGGAAGTCATTTAGAATGTAGGTAGGTACAGCTGTACATTTTTATCTTCAATCACTAGCGAATCAAATCTAGCCGTATATTAAATGCTGCACCATGATCCCTTTGGGTTATCCAAAGAATGAAATTATATTAGGAAATTTGTTTTACTACATTAGTTTTGTACCTGGAAACATTGCTGGCCAGGTACTGACTAAAGGTGTTTCTGCCGCCTCCCGGGCACACGCTTTTTAGACTGTCTTTCTCAGCCTCCCTTGCAGGTCGGTGTGCATCCGTGCCTGAGTTCTGGCAAATGGAATGCAGCTGGAAATGATACGTGCCGCTTTCCGCTCTGATCCATAACAATTTTCTTGTGCAACCAGTTACTCTCTCTTCCTCCACCTACTGGCTGGGTGCAGACAGTCCTGCAAAGCATCTGCAGCCCTAACCGATGGCTGTGTCACAAGATGGAAGTGGTCGGTCCTTGAACAATCAGTTGGAAGGCTACCTCAAGAGCATTTGCGCCTGTCACATGAATAACGGTTTAAAAAAGTTTTTTTAGCATTTATTTTTTGAAAGCGAGCGAGAGAGACAGAGCACAAGCAGGGGAGGGGCAGAGAGAGAGGGAGACGCAGGATCCGAAGCAGGCTCCAGGCTCTGAGCTGTCGGCACGGAGCCCGACATGGGGTTCGAGCCCACAAACTGTGAGATCATGACCTGAGCCGAAGTCGGACACTTAAGTGACTGAGCCACCCAGGCGCCCCTGAATAACAGTTTCTTAAGCTACTAAGATTTTGAAGATTGTTTGTTACAGCAGTTAGCCTACCTTGGCTAACACCAACAGCAAAAAGCATTCAATAAAATGCAGCACCTACTGCTGATTTGAAAAAATTGTCAGAATAGGATTCATTATTAACTCATTAAAAAAGATCTAACTTCTCTCAAATGCCAACATTGGTTTTTTAATTTTATTTATTTGGAGAGAGAGACAGCGGGGGAGGGGCAGAGAGAGAATGCCAAGCAGGCTCCATGCTGTCAAAGCAGAGTCTGACACGGGGCGCAGATTCCCAGATAGTGAGATTGTGACCTGAACCGAAACGAAGAGTCGGACACTTAACCGACTGAGCCACCCAGGTGCCCCAACCAACACTGTTCTTAATGATGAAATACTGCAGATATTTTCATTAAAATAAGACAAGGATGCCTGCTGCTACCACTATTAACAATAACAGGATTCCAGTTCAAGCTAATAGATGAGAAATAAAATTACCGTTGAGATGAAAAGATCATCTACATTGAAAACCCAGGAAAAATCAACTACAAAATTATTAGAGTGACTAAGATACTAATGGTCACCCATTACACAATCAATATTAAAAATTCATGTTTTTATATGATATTTAAAAATTAAATTCTCTATCTGCAAATATACACAAAAGAATCATAAAACAGGAAGATCCTATTTTAAAATAGTAGATAGGGGCACCTAGATGGCTCAGTAGGCTAAGCATCCAACTCTTGATTTCAGCCCAAGTCGTGATCTCATGGTTTGTGAGATCAAGCCCTGCATTGGGCTCTGTGCTGACAGCATGGAGCCTGCTTGGGATTCTCTCTCCCTCACTCTGCCTCTCTTTCCCTCTCTCTCTGCCCCTGTCTCTCTCTCTCTCTCACACACTTTCTCACACTCTCTCACTCTCTCACACACGCCCCCATACACGCCCCCACACACACTTAAAGAACATTTCACTGAATTGAATGTGTTAACTAAAGCCTGTGCTTTATTCAGATCCTCTTAGTTTTTATCTAAGATCCTTTTTCTTGGATATCACATTACATTCAGTCACCATATCTCCTTAGGCATCTCTTGACAGTGACAGTTTCTGACTTTGTTTTTGATGATAGCTTTGAGTGCTGGTCAGGTATTTTGTAAAATGTCCATCTGCTGGGACTTGTCTGCTCTTCTCACGAGACTGAAGTTACGGATTTAGGGGAGGAAGATCACAGAGGTCAGGAGCCATTTCCATCACGTTGTATGAAGGGTACCTACTCTCAACGTGCCCGACTACGGATGTTGACTTCTCTTACGTGGCTGAGGTGTTTTGTCAAGTTTCTCTGTGAAAGTTAGTCTTCCCCAGCCCCATTTCCTGCTGTGTTCTTTGGAAGGAAGTCACTACGTGCTGCCCAGGCTTAAGGAGGGGAGATTTATACTGCACCCCATGGATGGAGTATCTACATAAATCAGTTTGATAAGTACTTAGGAACATGATTCCCAGATCATGTGATAAGACCAGTTTGGCTGTGTGGAGAAACTGTTTTCCAACGTGGCTGTACCATTTTGCATTCCCAGTAGCAATGAATGAGAGTTCCTTGTCGCTTGTATCCTTACCAAAAGTTGATATTGTCAATTTTTTTCCAGCCATTCTAGTAGGTGTGTAATGGGGTCTTGTTCTTCCTTGCTGATACAATTTAGAGAGAAAGGGGGGAGGGGCAGAGAGAGAGAGAATCACAAGCAGGCCCTGTGCTGTCAGTGGGAACCATGAGATCATGACCTGAGCTGAAATCAAGAGTCAGACGCTCAGCTGACTGAGCCACCCAGGCTCCCCTCCTTACTGATATTTTTAAATTCTATGAGATTAACAAATCCATGCCTGGTAATTCTGGGGTACCTCTGGGTTTTCTTCTCTTGTCTGATGCCCATGCCAATTCTTATTCATGTGTTGTTGTTGTACGCCTACTTATGTTTGATGACACGATGAATATTGTATTTGAAAAAGTATTTGTAGAGCACATAGAATGACGTTTCTTCCTCCAGGCAAGATTTCTATTTGCTTCTGCCTGGTGCCTGAGGGGACTGCTAATCCGGAACTACTTATTCTAAACCCAGGGCAATCTAGTCCACCCAGGTAACTTGAAGCAGGGCTGTTTTCCTTCACACTTACTTCTAGGAAATAGCCCGCTGAAGTCACAATTCTAAATGCAGTGTGGTGTGCAGACACCCTTTCCCTTGGACCCCAGCGCGCTGGGGCTGGTAATAACCATCCAATCACTAAATGTTCCCTGGGTGAAAGAGGCTCCAATGGTTGGGGTTGGCAGTGTGAATCTCTTTCTTCTGCCACATCTTAGCCTGGCGACTCCTCACTTATTTTTTAAAATGTTTTAAGCATGATACTGTTTTATTCCCCACTGCCAGGAGTGAAAGCAGGGTCCTGGGTTCCCTTTGCTTTACCCCATCCTTCAGATCTCACACTGGCTTTAAAAGGTTATGGTAAATATGGCTGTATAATGTATATTCTGGAAAGAAACTGTAACAGATGAAAAATAGTCCTGTCTTCTCTTCCAGTTTAAAAAAAAAAAAGCTTCCAAGTTATTAATCATGGGGCCACTCATCTGAAAAATTCTACCACTTTCAGGGTCAGGATCACTAAAACTAATCACACAATACTCCATAATCTCTCACACAAAGAAAATTTTATTGCTGGAAAGACATACAATGTTTTTGTATACAAAGTTCAAAAATGTGGAAAAGTTAATATTTACATTTTCCATACAGTACATGATAATCTTTTTATGCTTCAATAGAATGCTAAATAGAAAAAACCCAGAAGCATCAGAAAACCTTAAGGTATAACATTTAATTGAAAACAAAAATTAGGAAAAATATTTAATATTTTAAAGTATGTAATATAAAATACATTTTGTTTATCAGGACTACATTTTTCCCCCGTTTGATTGGCACTAATATTGCTAAACACACTTTTAAATGTTCGGCAAAATCCTATGTAAGTGCAGAAATGACATCTACGTAATGTCTGAGAAAGATACTATATAAACTTTAGTATTCTAAAAGTTAAAAAAAAAGTTAAAAAAAAAAGTATAAGCAACTGTAAATGGTCATAAATATACAATCTTGAGTGGGCATAAAACTTTTTTTTTTTTAAAGAAAATCAATTGCACGTGGCTTAAATTCTAAAAGAGTAACATTTCATCTAATCCTTTAGAACATGTTGTTTAAAACTGTAGAAGGATCAGTGAGCAGCATAACATAATCAACGGTGGATGTCAAGCACCTTATTTTAGAGGCACAGCAGATCTATGAAATTCCTAGAGCAAGACTCTATAAAATTCACACAGGGAAGATAAGGTGGAATAAGCGGACTTTTAAAGGTGAATTCCCATGACAACACCTTCTGGTGTGTCAAATATTTTTTATACTGTAAAAGAATACTATTTTTCAATTTTCTTAGAAACTCAGTGTAAAGGCTACCAAAGCAATGTTAAAATATCGAATAACATAAAAATATTTGAATAGCTGTTCCAGGATTTCTAAGAAAAGTTCAAATACATATAAACTTATTTTCAAATATATAAAAAAGATACAAAGATAAGTTTTAAATACTTCAGCAAAGAAATATCTTGATTTCATACCATAAAAGTAAAATAGCATATAGCACATCTTAAAAAACTTTTAGCAAGAGGAGAATCTTCATAAATAGAAAAAGAAGATTCCTCTAACTCCCTCCTCCCACACAACTTAAAAAAATATTATTAACCTGCCCATTTCCGCTTTCTGGGTATATTGCCATCGTTAACCTCTGTGCGAAACAAATCCCCTAATTCTCGGAATCTGTCGTTTCCAGTGTAACAGTAGGCAAGGTAGCTGTCAGTGCAAGAGAACAGAAGAGTGGTGTTGATAAGACAGCGTGCTGTCCGCTCCAGTGTCACATGAATCCACTTCTCAGCGATGGGATCGCCTGTTTTTCAAGTATCAGAGTGACCGCCAGCGGCCTGCTCTTTTCCACCTCCCGAAGCTGAATGAACGAGCAGGGATATGGAGCCTTTCAGGCTGCCTGGCTCCGAAGAACCTGGGACCTGCAAGCCGCTGCTCTGCACCGGGCCGGTCTCAGGGACATCACTTTTTGGAGTCACCCTAGGTAAAAAGACGAAAGCTGACACACACACAGACCAGAGCACAACTGTGATGCCAGATGTCCTTACAGCTGCTACCCACTTTCCACGAGTTTTATTCGCAACCAGTATCCACCTTGATCAGAGGACAGTTAACTACAACTCTGTGTGTGTCCTCTAACACCTCAAAACACGTCTACTTCATTTTCAAATACAATTTTCGCCAACTTCAGAAACTGCATTAAGGACCACCCGGGCACGGGCCGGACATGGCGTATCGTGGGGAATACAACTCATAAGATAGGATCCTGCTCTCCGTTTAGCAATATTTTCCTCATTTCCCACCATGGGTGAGATGTTGTGTAATTCCAACACAAAGATGAACTGGACCTCAGCTCTGCCTTCAAGGAATTTACAAATCGAGTGGAGTTTTAAAGGCACATGTCTATTTCCAGCATGCAAAAGCTGTCACAGGAACACAAAGAAGGCACATTTGGTCTAGTTTCGGAGGGTGAGGTAAGAAACCTGGAGACCTAAAAGTACTTAGCTGTCAGCATTCTGGCTAATTCGATATTTACCTGTGTTTGGATCACCAGTGACCGTTTGGAAAAATTCATTAAAGATAATGTCAACGTGCTTTCATGTCCAGAAAATATAAACCTTTTATAATCATCTTCACATAAAATGACAAATGCCTTTTAGTACTATCATACAGTACTAATTAAAACTTAGCCTGTATTTCAGAAGGATGGTAAACATTTACCTACATATACATGCAATCCTTAACAATTTACCACAGAAATGAACATTCCTACTTGAACAACATTCACGAAGGCTCTTTTCAAAGCTGAGAATGAAAGTATCAAACAGCACGTTTATAGGCCGAACCCAAACTTCCTTGGATGAAGTGTATGGACGCACCATCTTCTTTCCAGATGTGCTATGCTTTAATAAAAACATATATAATGCAGTATTCAAAATAGTCCTGATTGAAGATCGCAAAATCAAAGCTCACCTTCCTTCACTCCGCGTACTTTCGGATACACTGATCTTATCATTCCCGTTGCCTGCCCGGCCTTTCCCGCCAACCTGTTCTCCACAGAGTTTGGAGCTGGATGCTGCTGGGGAGGCAGGATCCCCACAGTCCTGTTCTCTTGATCTGGGGGTGCTCGCTCCATCTGCTCTCACCTCCCTCACTGACGTTTCCGGGGAGGTTTGTATTTCTGTCAAAGTTTCTTGTCCTAAGTAATCGTGGTCCGTGATCGCTACTGCGGAAGTGCCGTGATTGGCCGTGGCACCTGTGCTCGTTCCCATGGATTTGGAAATGACCTTCAGCTTGTGTGAACTTGGTTTGTAGTGCTTCTTTTTGTGTTTAACTTTAGAATTGTGCTTTAAGAAGAACTCACACGACTCCTGTAGTACTCTTCGACTTTCACTGATTGGACTGAGAGAAACCAAGGAGAGGGTTGAGTTGGTAAGTGTTAAGTGTTACATAGTAGAAACCAAAAAGTGTATCCTATCTTGTGCCAAAAAACCTTAATCGGTCAAGTTAAGAATTCTAAATGATTTATACTCGTAAAATCTGGGATTATAAATACTAGGAGATAGAAGTAGATTGTCATGAAGTGAACTCTTTTGTGCATACATTGTTAGTTGCCTTTGTCAGCATAAATAGACTGGCAAGGAATTAGGCAAAATCAAAGGATGAGGGCCAGGAAACTTACAGCGGCATAAAGCAGGAGACTATCTGTGTATCACATATAAATACATCAAATATAAAAGTAAACCAGAGGAGAAAGGACGTAGAATATAATTAATGGTCATTGTTAAATTCAATGATTTGCTTTCTAACAATAAAGCTAGCAAGTTATAATGAAGTGAGTGTGAGTATATAAATACAGGATAGATGTGTCATAACAGTGCAAAAAAATTAAGTCCAGTTAAATGCAATTTTCAGACTTCAAAACTTAGAAAAGATCGATAGTTCTGAAAATTTTACCACAAAAAAAGTTTATTAAACCAATGGGGAACAGTTTAAAAAACTCTCTAGTACATTGTTGACAGGAGAGAGTGTACATTGTATATAACTAAAACGAACTCATAAATGTAAGTCTACTATCCTGTTATACTATGTAAGTTTCAAATTTTACCATCTTGAGGCAAATAAGTGACATTTTAAGGCAATACTGTGTATAATAAAATTTAAAAGTAGTAAATAATGATCATATATTTGAGTCATACTTTATAGATTTCCTTACATATATTTGATCCCACTTAGCCTTTTATCACTGATTTTAAAAAATTAAAATGCTGCACCCAAAATAATCCAGTGATAACAGTTATAATATTAAATATAAGCCAGGGAAAGAAAATGCACAGTTTACACATCTTTCATACTTCAACAGAATACTACAGGCCAAAGACTATTATAACGAGTGCCAAAATAAAGTAGAGCTCTCCACGAAAAAGATTTCCAAACTTGAAACAACAGTTGATATAATGAAACGCCAGTACGATGAGGACTTGAATAGTCCCTTGGTATTTGTTCTACTGAAAACATCAGATAATTCAATAGGTTCTTACTCTCTCTTGCGATTTCGTCTAAAAAACCCTGCCCACTCCGTGCATGTCTTTTTGCTTCCAACCCAGAAGACCGCAGAGATGCCAACAATTAATGTCATCAGATATTTTATCATAAATAAAGCCAATTCTGGTCGAGTTTCTGTTTTGGCCTACAAAAAAGTGAATAATAAAAATGTCAGTGATACATTCAGAGTGGAGAGCAGTCTATATAGACAATGTAAAACTTAGACAAAATATAAATCTTCAGTCTGTTTTAGTATAGGACATTTGACATAGCATAATATAATGAATAGTGCTACTTTAAGTATAATACATTCTTCACTGAAGTTCTGAATAGAGAACTTTCATCTGGGTATCAAAATATATAGCTAGAAAGGAAAAAAACACCTAAATATATTTAGGAAGAATATCCGAAATCTTGGTTTGATTTCCCAGCATTTTCCACCTCTAACTATAGCAGCCTCTTATAATTGCCAGAATATTTAGCTCTAAGTATTTATCTACTTTCTTTTATTATAGTCTACCAAAAAACTATACTTAAACCATTGGAACAACATACTATTATAGAGTATGCATTGTTGATGTTTGTTATAAAAATTTGGTTGGTTGGAGTGAAATAAGTATCCGTATAATACAGTAAAATAAGTTCTGTTTTTGTAAGCGTAAACTAAACAAAAAATGATACGATAATATGATCAAATTAAATATACCCAAATAAGGTTCCCACCACTGAAGAATGAAAAGCAACTCCCAAATCAGAAGTTATTTCTCCTTTTTTCCCTGTGGCAGACTCGTTCTTCTGTTTCTGTTCCTCATTATTATTAATCTGCCTTTGCAACCAAATTTACTTTTTAGAAGAGTAGCTAGAGGAGGCACTTTACTACTGTAAACAAAGCCTACACTTGAGGAAAGAACTCTTGAGACACTGACCCCAGTTTCAACTGATGCACAGGGAATCATCCCCTCTGTCTACTGGATTTTCTTATCTGAAATCTAATGTCATGTTCATGATTAGTTCGAGTGTATTTCCAGGGAACACTCTCTATGTTAAAATTAAACAGTGAACTAATACAAATGCTCTCTTACCTGATAAGGACACGGGATGTGGTACTGACGACAGTGGTCAGAGACCCAAGTTATCTCCCAGGTCATCCTGTTCACTTGCTCATAGACATAACATCCGAGAAGTGTCACTAATGGTACAAGATACAGGCCACTAAAGACTCCAATTCGAATCATAAATTTCTTTAGTTTCTCTTGGTTCCGGCCATCATGTTGTATAACTTGTCGAACATGATTTAAGGAAATAATGCCAGCTAAAAGAAGAGACAGCCCAACAAACACACAAAAGCACAATGGCAAGAGCACAAAGTAGCGAGAAGCATCCAGGTCATATAGGCCGACAAAGCAAACGCCACTAATGTTGTCTCCTTCAACTTTGTTCATAGCAAGAAGCATAACAGTCAGAAAACCTGGTATTCCCCACGCAACAGCATGAAACCACACCGCTTTTTGTTCAATGGCTTCACAACTCCATTTTCTTCCTGCAGCTAAGAACCAAGTAATGGTAAGTATCACCCACCACACGGTGCCAGCCATTGTGAAAAAATACAAAAACATAAAGAGAACAGTGCAAGCCTTATTCTGAGATCCTAGAACTACTGTGTCACCGAGTTCTAGCTTCTCATCTGCCTTATTGCAAGCTGTGCGATTGCCTAGCAAGAATCCTATAAAGTACATCAGAGAGACAATGCTGTAACAGACAGAGTAATATATAATTGGTCTCTCTGGGTATCTGAATCTTTTAACATCAATTAAGAAAGTAAGGAATGTGAACAGGGTTGCACAAAGACAAAATATTGAAACTATTCCAATAAAACTTTTTGCGAACTCTAGCTCATCACTTTTAAAATACATGTTAGGGCACGGAGGTGCACACTGGTCAATTCCCAGAAACTTATAGCCTTGTCCCCCAGAAGTCTTAAGATGCCTGGGACACCAAAATCCAATGTCTCTTTGGACTTGCTCTGTTTTCTTCTGAGGACCAAGAAACTGTGTGTGTGGATCAAAAGTTACAGGAACAGTCTCATCACAGTATTGCAATCTGTAAAAATTATAAAAATTAAATATATAGAGTCAACATTTTGACCGATTCACTATTTTAATGTATGCTTTCCAACTATAAAATATTTCCTCATGCATTCATAATTGATGGGAAGACACACAACCTGAACAGATCATAGGTTAGGGCTTTGAAGTTAACTAAAAACTTGTGGTTGTTAGTGAGGCCCCCAGTGCACTCACATATACTTAATACAAGGCATGTGAACATTAAAATTCCCTTACTCAAAAAACAGTTTTTATTTTTTAAACTTTATTTTAAAGGAAGCTCTACACCCAAGGTTGGGCGTGAACTCACAACCTGAGATCAAGAGCTGCATACTCCACCAACTGAGCCAGGCAGGTGCCTCTAACTAGTAATTTTTAAGTAATTTCTGCTTCTAAGACTAAATATTTAAGAAAGCATTTATCCTAAAAACAAGGAATTTATCTTAATTAGCAGCCTCAAGACAGAAAAGTGCTGGGGCAGCTGGGTAGCTCAGTCGGTTAAGTGTCCAACTCCGGATGTTGGCTCAGGACATGATCTGACGATTTGTGAGTTTGAGCCCATGTTAGGTTCTGCAATGACAGCATGGAGCCTGCTTGGGGTTCTCTCTCCCCCTCTCTTTCCGCCCCTTTCCTGCTTGTGCGTACTCTCTTCTCAAATAACCTTAAAAAAAAAAAAAGTGCTGGCTTGTCTGTGTATGGCATTTGGAGTATAAGTCTTGGGGAAAGTCACTTTTTTTTAGTGCCTACAGGTAAAGTAGATCAGCCATAGAACTAAGGGGATAGCAGCTAAAACTGGCTGAAACGAGCTCCTTCTGTTTCCAGGACTGACAGGGTAGAGTTCTCTCACATCACCGTTTTGTTTCAGTTTGGCTGTTTTTGTTTTTGTTTTTTTAATGTTTGTTTATTTTTGAGGGAGAGAGTGCAAGTGGGGTACGGGCAGAGACACAGAGGGAGACACAGAATCTGAAGCAGGCTCTAGGCTCTGAGCTGTCAGCACATAGCCTGATGTGGGGCTTGCTTAACCAGCTGAGCCACCCAGGCACCCGGCTGTTTTTTGTTTTTTTTTTTTTTAATTGAAGTATAGCTGACATACAATATTATGAGTTGCAGATGTATATCCCAGTGATTCGACATTTGTATACATTGAGAAATGGTCACCACAATAAGTCTAGTTACCATCTGTCACCTTATAAAGTTAACACAATGTTACTATATTCCCCATGCTGTACATTCTATCCCCATGACATGTTTATTTTCTAACTGGATGTTTGTACTCCTTGCCTCCCTTGTTTATGGGCAGACCAGAGTGATACACAGGTATATTTCTATTTTGTGTAACACTTTATCACTCAGTAGAGTATCTACACACCAGTATTAATTGGGAGGATCTATATGGTTTAAAAATGAGTGGGAGTTTTTAACAAGGAAACAATTTATGTATTTTATTTTACTTTACTTTTTAAAAGATTTTAAGTAATCTCTATACCCAACGTGGGGCTTGAATTCACAACCCCAAGATCAAGAGTTGCGCACTCCACTGGCTGAGCCAGTGTTAAACAAGAAAACACTTAAAATACTCTTTAGATAAAAGTAGAAAATAATAATATGTATGCCCACAAAAAGAACACATATATCTACCAGCATTTCAAAACTTATTATGTCAATTTTGCTTTATATCTTTTAAAATAAAACAATATAACATTAGAGATCGGGTGGGACCCCTTTCTGGTCCTATTCTTTCTTCCCAGAAATACTCATCACCACAAGTTCAGTTTTCATTCTCTTTTTATGAATTAAAAAAATTTTTTTACTATGTTATTTTCTAACCATAATGTTACATGGTATTATTTGGCAGGTTTGAATTTTATATAAATGATATCATGCTGTATATATCCTACCTTAGCATCCTTTTTTTTACTGAACACTGTAATTTTTGGATTTATCTGTGTTTACAGATATGGATCAACCATTAATTTTGTCAACTGTATCATAGTTTAATGTGTACGTATGCCACAGTTTACATTTATTACACATTCTTCTACAATGGACTTTCATTTTTTCCATTTTTTAAAAAATTAGGAATAATGTGGTAATCAATATTCTTGTGTATGATTCCTTGTTTCTGTAAACGTTTCTATAGAAGGGGACCACCTACAGTGTAAGGTATGAACATCCTCAACTTTGTATTATCAAGTGTTCTTAAAAACAATTATGCATCTACTGGAAGTATATGACTTCCACAAAGGTTCTATACTTTATTCTACAGATAAAGAAACAAAAATGTAGACACAGCTTCCTCCCCAGCTTTATAATGCCAAGTCTCATTGTATCCATAGAATATTTCAAATTAATGATCCCCCAGATCAGAATTAGAGAAAAAGAGACCAAAGTAATTAATGAAGGTCAATGAGTAAAAAGGTCACTGAATTGATAATAAGTTCATTCCCTCCCAGTTTGGGTCAAAGGCACCATTACATGTTCTCATACAACTGTGTACTTCTCTATTGTATCTAGCATGGTTATAATTTTATACTTATTACTGTAATTATTTGATTATCTGTTCCTTCCACCCCAAAGTTCCCACTGTAAGTCTGTTTTTGCTCACCATTGTGTCCAAAACACTTATCACCCATTAAGTGTGCAATATACATTTTTGAAATAAATAATGAAAGCCTGTCACAAACATTCTGGAAAACTAACACCAACATTAAAATATCATTGGAAGCTTTCAGTTGAAAACATGACTTACCTGTCACATTCAAGTTCTTCAGGCCATCGGATACCAAAAGTGTCAATTAACTTTTTGCAATCAGAATATACTTTCTCACAAGATTTACGACAAGGTGGAACCACACGAATTTGTTCTGTACAGGTTGGTACAAAAGCTTTGCAAAGGAAAGTTTCAACATTTGGTGAACATTCCAAATTTGCAAGAGGAAGAAAAAGCTATTAAGGAAAACAACAAGATAAGGTTAGAAAACATTTTAAGAGCCAGTGAATGGAATTCATTTACTAAAGTATATACCTTTTCACTTATACTCCAAAAGAATCTTTGCCTCACTCTCAATACAGTACAACTTTTTTCACTTTTATTTATTTATTTAATCTTTGTGCCCAATATGGGGTTCAAATTCACGACCCGAGATAAAGAGTGAACCAACTGAACTAGCCAGGCACCCCTCAATATAATCAAATTTTAAGGAGATAATTTCAAGTTAGTCTGTTAGACTTATGAATCCCTCATATACAATGGAATATTACTTTATTCAATTATACATTTTTCAGGAAGACATGCTAAGTCAAAACAAATCAAAAGCATGAGTTGATTGCTACGTGAAATAAACTACAATATTCAATTTATAAGCATATGCTGAATACCCGAACACTGTACTGAGCACTCTAGAAAATGAAGGAATGTTTGGGGCGGAGCATGAAAAAGGCATGAGGATCACTAGAGTGTGTACATGCAGTGTGTACAAGAAGCTCAGTGTGGCTAGAACATAAGGTCAAAACAGTGGCATTAAGTGTAGAGAGTGAGGTTGGAGAGGTACACTGGGCCTGATCCTGGAAAGCACAAATAGCCTGCTAAATTGCCTGGATTTTCAAATCCAGGAATGAAATCCTATCAGAGAGTTTTAAGCAGGGAGTATCTCTAGAGTCTGATAGCTGAGTTGGAATGCTAGTTCCTCACTTACTGGCTGTGTAACTTTGTCAAATTATGTAACTTTTCTGTGTCTTAGTTTCTTCACCTGTAAAATGGCAATAATAATAGTACCTGTCACGTAAGATTGTTATGAGTACTGAGTTAATAAATATAAAGCACTTCAAACAGTGTCTGGCATATAGTGAGCACTCAATAAACATTAGTTACTGTGAAGATTACACTTTATAAGAATGCAGATGGGTTCTGGATAAACCTGCACATTAACCACATTATGTTTGCCTCCTTTCTCTCCTCATGGTTCCTCACCAAAATTATAATGAAGAATAAAAGGTTCTAACCCATTAGTACATGAACAGGAGAGACTACACTAGCAGATCTGACTTTTCCAAAGAATAAAAGCAAAACAAAAAAGAAAGCCCCAACCTTCCAAGACAGAAAGCTATTACAGGAGTGAAAAGTGATTTAATGGGATTCGGGGTGGACTACAAAATAGGAGTGGAGGGATTCAGATGACAATGAGTGGATGTGCCCTAAAGATTCTGAGAGTCTCAGTTCTTTGAAGTAGCAAGTAGCACAAAAGGCCAATATTGTAGGACTGTTTACTAATCAATTTCTCTCCATGCCATCCCAACTCCAACCCCTAACCCAGAAGCCAGATGACTACTGCATTCCACCAGGAGAAATGGAGCTAGAGATGTTCTAACTTGGGGTTTCAGTCACAAAGCGGGGCAGGGATATGGCACAAGGTGAAAAGAGGGGGACTGAATAACTATCTACAGAAACACGGAGGCCTCATCTTGTTCCTGTTCTGTTCAGGCACATACCCATCATCCCCATTCTTTGAAAAAACTCAACAATTTTGAAGAGCTCTACATAATGACAAAAAGCCAGTCAACTTTGAGCTCACCCTACTATGAAGCCCACCATTCATGCACACGGACCTTTTTAGTGTCCCACACACGTACAACTGGGCAGCCAAGGGTCATCAGGCATTTGAAGAAAGCCTCCCATATCAAAAACAGACCAAAACAAGCAAGCAGATCACTGAATATTTGGAGGAAAGGGAGATTATGCAGGGAACAAGGGAAAATAAATTACAAAACAAAAACCTAAGTATCTTAAGTGAGAAGTTATTGCATCCATTTAAAAAGAATAGCATGCTATGGAAAATTAAAATAAGACAGCTCAAATAAAAAAACTCCACAGAAGGACTAGAAGTTAAGCTGAGGGAAGAGATGGACAATCGGAGAGAAAATCCTCCCAATCAGAGGATCGGTCCAAGTGTCCAACACATTACCACAGGAGTTCTAGAAAGAACAACAGGGAAAGGGGGAGTGTAGATGATAATCAAATGAAGAATATAAGACCATTTCTCAGAACAGAAGGGTACTAGCTCCCAAACTGAAAAAGCTGGCATCACACTGCAATCTCACTACTAAAACATTTCTGGACCAAAACTTCAGTCAATTAACTTTCTTTTACAGAGATCTCTCTCACATTCTCCTCTCTTTCAACATCCCAATTCCAAACCTATGCTTCAGTGATTATCCCATCACACAAACTTGTTCTATTATCTCCCACCATAAACACAACACAACAAAACAATATCTTTCCTTGACTCCACATCCCAATCCCCATCCACTCATTATTCCATTTTTCTGTTCTCCTTTATAGAAAAACTCCTCAAAATAGTTGTCTTTACTTTCTCCAATTCTGCTCTTCCCATTCCCTCTTGAGCCCTCTCTCCAACCATCCTCATGCTTCAGCGAAACTGCTTGTCATGGCCACCAATAAACTCCATGTTGTCAAATCCAATAGTCAATTCTGAGTCCTCATCCTACTCAGCAATCAAGAGAGTTTTACATAGTGGATCCTGCCCTCCTCCTGAGATACTTTTCTCAGGTGGCTTCTAGAATACGAATTCTCCTGGATTCCTACCTATTTATTGCTGTTCTTTTTCTGATCTTCCATTTCCCAATTCTAAATACTGAAGTGCTCCAGAGCTCAATCCTCAGACCTCTATCTTATCTATACTCACTCCTCAGGGGAAACTCATCCTGAACCATGGTGTTCATTACCAACTATGCATGAAGGACTGCCACGGTTATCTCCAGAGCCATCTCTCCTGTGAACCCTTGAGTTGATGGCCATCTGCCTCCTGGAGAATTTCACTCAGCTGTCAATCCGCATCTCAAACCCACCATGTCCAAAACATAACTCAACCCTAAACAATCCCTCACCTCAGTCTTCCCTGCCTCAGTAAGGTGGTGCCACCATTCACCAAGTTGCTCTGGCCAAGGATCTAAAGATTCATCCTTTACTCCTCTCTTTCTCTCACTCCATATGCAATCCAGCAGCAAATCCTATTGGTTCTCCCTACAAGATCTATTTCAAATCTGACCATTTCTCACTATTACTAAGTTACTATGTCTAAACCACTATATCTTGCACCTAAGCTACTGAAATATTTTCCTAATAGTCTCACTACTTAACATTCTTACAAATCTCACAGTTAATTTCCATTCAGATCCACACTCCAACCAATGTGATTTTTTAAAATGTAAGTTTGTCCTTGTTCAAAAGACTCTATCAGAATAAATTCGAGAGTCTTTATCAAGTCCTGTGAGGCCTTAAATTTCACGGGACACTGGAGGAAGAGTCTTCTAGGTGAAGAGAAGAGCAAATATAAATTTGTAGCCTGACTCCTGGCTACAAATCCACCTTCCTACCATTCTTTACCTCATTTCCTACCACTCTTTCTCTTATTCACTCCATTGTCACCAAATTGGCCTTTTGCTTCTCATCATTCCATGTATACTTATGCTTAAGAATCTTTATATTTGCTGTTCCCCTCACATAGAGCACTCTTCCTCCACAAAGTCCCATGACTCGTGTCCTCATTTGATTTTCTGCATAACTGTCACCTCAGAGCACCATTCTCTGCCCACCCTTTGTAAAAAATGATCCTGCCATTCTCTGTTCCATTATTGTTTTGTATTTCTTTATAGTCCTTATCACTACCTGACATTTCATTAAATATTAGTTTATTTCTTAATTTCTGCCTTCACCACTAGAATGTAAATTTCATGAAGGGAAGGGATTTTGTCTTTTTTTTCACGGCTATATCCCTCATGCTTAGAACAATGTGTGTGTGTGTGTGTGTGTGTGTGTGTGTGTGTGTGTGTAATTATTTCTCTATCAATATTTGTTAAATAAGCCAATCAGAGCAATGAATGAACAAGGCATGTCAATAAAAAATTTCAGAGCATCAAGATAAAGCAATCATAAAAGCTTCCAGATAGAAAAGAACAGGCCACATAAAAAAGAATTTAATTCTGAGTATCTAATAATTCAGATACTAGGAGACAGTTCAAAAATAATTTTAATATTCTGAAACAATATTATTTAACCTAGAATTCTATACCCAATGGAACATTTAGGTGAGAGTAAAATAATGACCTTTTTGGCCCTGTAAGAAATAAAAAAATGTTAACTTTCAAGTGTCCCCTTTTAGGAAACAACTAGAGGATGTACTATTCCTAAAACCAACGGATGGAATATAAACCAGAAAGGAAAATGACATAGGACTCAAGAATTAGTTGATCCAACATTGGAGAATGGCAAGAGGAAGCCTTAGCATGATAGCTATGATTCTAGTTCAGAAAGCAGTCGGGGCATATTGATGGACAGCCAGCTGAAGGAGGAATGTCTCCAAAGGAATAGGAATGGGGTACTGGAAATGACGGGTTATGTGATATACTGAGCATCTGAAAAAAATTGCTGTTAGATGTCTAAAAGTCTGTTGGGACATCTGAAAAAAATTAGCTATAGGTACATAGAAAACAAAGCAAATGGGGAAAAATGCATTTGCTGCATTAACCAAGAGGGAAGATATTAAAGAAATAGATGCAATCAAAGCATCTGACTCAGTAATGTACAATATTTAATGTTCCTAGTAATGCTAGAACTGATGATTGATTTAACCAAAAATTGTATTATAGAAGGTAGGGAGGATAAGTAAAAATGGGAGAGTAAGAGAAATATATTACCAACTACCATATAGGAAAGAATAAACAGATACTGCCTGAAGTTCTAAATGGATGAATCAATAAGTAACAGACGAAGAGGGGCACATGCGCGGCTCAGTCAGTTGAACATCCGACTCTTGATTTCAGCTCAGGTCATGATCTCCCTATTTGTGAGATCAAGCCCCACATCTGTCAGCACAGAGCCTGCATGGGATTCTCCCTCTCTCTCTGCCCCTCCCCCACACATTCTCGCACATTCTCTCTCAAAATAAATAAACTTTAAAAAATAACAGACTAAGCATATTAGAACATGGCTTGTGTATAAGAAAAGTTTCTGAAAGACCTCAAATTAGCTGTCTTTGGGGAGGAGGATTGTGATGAGGATAGAAAAGAGTGGGCAGGAACCGCAGTTTTTCTGTTAAAAAGCCTTCAACACTGAGGGTTTTCTTCTAGCTTTATTTAGGTATATTGATATATGATAAATTGAACATGTATAAAGTGTGTGCTTTGACAGGTTTTGAAAGCATTATCACAATCAAGGAAATATCCATCACCACAAAAAGTTTCCTCTTGCCTCTTTGTAACCCCTCTCCCCTCTCCTATCTCCCCTCTCACCCCCTACCCCCACACTAAGCCAATAACATCCCCTAGCAACCACTGATAATGCTTTCTGTCATTATAAAGTGGCATTTTCTAGAATTTTTTACAAATAGAATCATACAGCATATATTTTTTTTTTGTCTGGCTTCTTTCACTTGGCATCATTATTTTGAGATTCATCCATGTTGTTCCGTGTACCAATAGTTCATTCTTTTTAATTGCTAAGTAGTATTCCATTGTGTAGGTACATCATGATTTGTTTATCCATTCATTTGCATGGACAGTTTGAAGTGCCCATGGGACATGTGAGTGTGGATATCTACTAGTAGGCAGTTAAATAAATAGAGCTTGCAGGTAAGAGACTTTAGGTAAAGGATGTAGATTTGAAGTCATCATTATAAAAATGGTAATTGAAATATGTGAATGAAATTACCCAAAGAGAACATGTAGAGTAAGAGAAGATGAAAATTTGGATTTAAGAGAAATGCACTGAACTTATATAATAATATTCTTCTCCAAATGCCATTTAAATGGGAAAAAAGGGTTAAGGACAAAACAGAAAATCTATAACTTAACTGTACAAAAAAAGCAGGGAAAGGTCTATCAATGAACTATAGACATTTGGAGACATTCCTGAAAGATAGAAAGGAATGGAGGTGGAGTATCTGGGAAGATGGTGGAGCAGGAGCACCCTAAGCTCACCTCGGCCCACAGATAATGCTCATATCAGTGTAAATGACCCAGAAAACAACCCAAAGACTGGCACAACAGAACTCCACAATGAAAGGAAGAGAAGAGGCCACACTGAAGAGGGTAGGACAGGCAGAGACATGGTCAGAGCTAACCAAACCCTGGTGGTCCCTGGGAAGGAGGGAGCCATGGGCATGGAGAGGGGAGAGAGACTAGCACACAGGGGAACCTGCATGGGGAATATGAATCCCCGTAACATTTAGCTTTGAAAACTAGAGGTGCTGAATTTCACGAGTTCTCACAACCCGTGGGACTTAAAGTCTGGAATTTAAAAAATCAGCAGGCTGGGTTCTGGAAGAGCCAGCTGAGTCCCCACCCTTAAAAAGACAGCACTACAAATAGTCTGTGGAGATACAACATAGATGCAGCAGCCTGCAGCACACAGGAGGGCTATTTACTGATTTCAAAGTGTGTCCCCAAGGGGTAGAGATCACTGGGAGACTCCCCCAAGAACAAAGGAGCTGGAAAACACCATTTCCCTTTCCTGCCCCCCAGCATAAACACGTGGCCACCTTCAGGAACCAGCCCGATGCCTGATACACACTACCTAACTTGCTTGCACCGCCACCTGCCTGCTTAGGGGATCTGCCTCTTCCAGCCGCACCTGCCTCAGTCCCAGCACTGGAGGCCCCCTCCCCCAGAAGACTGGTGGCACTTTGCCAACACCTATCTCCCAACCCCACACTTTGTAAAGCTTTGATCTGCCGGTGGTGGTGGGCCCCACCAAAGAGCAGAACAAAACCGTGGGCCCTACCCCAGTGGTCACACCAGCTGCACCCTGCGTTGGCAGGAGGTACCCTCTGCCGGCATAAACCCTGTAAACAACGTGGGCCCTGCCCCCTCCAATAGCTCTTTTTTGCAGCCTATTCAAACTGGAGCCACAAGCCTGGCAGTGTGTAAGCACCACTCCAAAGTGACTCCTGCCCTTGGGTGAGGGCAAGATAACCAAACACACCAGGCAGAAAGTCCCAAGAGTGGGCTGGAGGCAGACAGTTGGTCTGACTGCAGTCCCCACCAACCAATAAAAGCTTCTCTGGGGACAACACAGGGAAAGCATCCTTCAGTTTGGTGCTACTGCATCTTGGACAAACACCTGGTCTGACTAAACTCAAGCTCACGGTGGCCCCAGACTGGCCCACTAACAACACAGGGACCAAACACTGCCCACAACAGGCAAAGAGAGCCACCGCAGAAGACTGGACTAAAGGCAAAAGTGCCCAACATACAACAGTAGGGTGCACACAACACACCTAGAAGATACCCCTGAAGCACCAGATTCCGGTGAACGGGGGACACTGCACTGCAGGGCACCATAGGACCTCTTCTTCATAAGGCCGTTACTTTCAAGACCAGAAGAGGTAGCTGACTTTCCTAACACACAGAAACAGACACAGAAAGTTAGACAGAATGAAGAGAGAGGAATACGTACCAAATAAAAGAAGAGAACAAAACCACAGCAAGAGACCTAGATGTGACAGAGATGAGTAATATGTCTGCTAGAGAATTTAAAGTAATGATCATAAAGACACTCACTGGATTTGAGTAAAGAGTGGAGGACATCAGTGAGACTCTTAACAAAGAGATAAAAAAAAAAAAAAAAACCAAAGATGAAGAGCACAGTAAATAAAATTAAAAATACACTAGATGGAATAAATAGCAGGCTAGAAGAAGCAGAAAAATGAATTAGCAACATGTTGGACAGATTAATGAAAGGTAACCAAGCTGAGCAGGTGAGAGGGAAAAAAATCATACAAAATGATAACACATTTAGGGAACTCAGCAACTTCATCAAGCATATTAACATTCTCATTATAGGGATCCCAGAAAAGAAGAGAAAAAAAGGGGGCAGAAAATTTATTTGAAGAAATAACAGCTGAAAACTTCCCTAATCTGGGCGAAAAAAACAGATATCCAGATCCAGGAAGCACAGAGATTTCACAATGAAGCTACTCTAGGAGCTCCACACCAAAACACATAGTAATTAAAATGGCAAAAAGTAGTGGTAAAGAGAAAAGAACACAGTTACATACAAGGGGAAACCCCATAAGGTTATCAGCAGACTTTTCAGTGGAAACTTTGCAGGGCAGAAGACAGTGACATGATATATTCAAAGTACTAAAAGAAAAAAAAAAATCTGTAACCAAGAATAATCTATCCAGCAAGTCTATCATTCAGAATAGAAGGAGAGATAGTTTCCCAGACAACAAAAGTGAAGGGAGTTCATGACCACTACACAATAAGAAATAGTAAAGGGGACTCTTTGAGTGGAAAAGAAAGGCCATATGTAAGAGTAAGAAAAGTAAGGAGCACCTGGGTGGCTCAGTCGGGTGAGTGTCCAACTTTGGCTCAGGTCATGATCTCACAGTCTGTGAGTTCAAGCCCTGCGTTGGGCTCTGCGCTGACAGCTCAGAGCGTGGAGTCTGCTTCATATTCTCTGTCTCCCCCCCCCCCACCCTTCCCCTGCTCGCTCACTCGCTCTCTCAAAAATAAATAAAAACATTAAAAAAAATTTCTTAAGAAAAGTAGGAAGCACGAAAGCAGTAAAATTATATATATCTGTAAAAATCAGTCAAATCACAAACTGAAAGAATGTAAAGTATGATACCATATACCTAAAACACAGTTGGGAAGAGTTGTAAAGAATGGGTTCAAACTTAAGTGACCAGCAATTTAATATAAACTGATATCTCCAGGTGTTATATACATACCTAATGGTAACCATAAGTCAAAAACCAGTTACAGATATACAAAAAATAAAGGAAAGGAATCCAAGTATATTTCTAAAGAAAGCCAGCAAACATGACAGAAGAGAGCAAGAAAAGGAACTGAGAAGAACTATAAAAACAACCACAAGTAACAAAATAGCAATAAAAACGTATCTATCAATAATTACTTTGAATATAAATGGACTAAACGCTCCAATTAAAAGACACAGAGTACGGGCACCTGGGTGGCTCAGTCGGTTAAGCATCTGACTTCGGCTCAGGTCATGATCTCACAGTCCATGAGTTTCAGCCCTGCATCGGGCTCCATGCTGACAGCTCAAAGCCTGGAGCCTGCTTCAGATTCTGTGTCTCCTTCTCTCTCTGCCCCTCCCCTGCTCATGCTGTCTCTGTCTCTCTCTCTCTCTCTCTCTCTCTCTCTCTCAAAAATAAATAGACATTAAAAAAAAATTGAAAAGAAACAGAGTAATGGTATGGATAAAAAAAACCAAGACCCATCTATATGCTGCCTATAAGAGACTCGTTTCTGACCTAAAGACACAGGCAGATTGAAAGTAAAGGAATGGAAAAGCATTGACCATGCAAATGGATGTGAAAAGAAAGCTGGGGTATAACAACACTTATATTGGACAAAATAGACTTTAAAACAAAGACTGTTACAAGAGACAAAGAAGGACACTTTATCATCATAAGGGGGACAATCCAACAAGAAGATGTAATAACTGTTAAGTATTTATGCACCCAACATGGAAGCATTCAAATACATAAAACAGTTAATAACAAACACAAAGGAACTAATTGATAGCAATACAATAATGGTAGGGAACTTTAACATCCCACTTGTATCAATGGACAGATCACCCAAACAGAAAAATCAATAAGGACAGTGGTTTTGAATGACACACTGTTTCAGATGGACTTACCAGATATATTCAGAACATTCCTTCCTAAAATAGCAGAATACACATTCTTTTCAAGTGCACATGGAACATTCTCCAGAATAGATCATATGTTAGGCATCAAAACAAATTTCAACAAATTCAAAAAGATCAAAGTCATAAGATGTGTCTTTTCTGACCACAATGCTATGAACTAGAAATCAACCACAAGAAAAACTCTGGAGAGAACACACACACATTGATGTTAAATAATATGCTACTAAACAATGAATGGGTCAACCGAGAAATCAAAGAAGAAATAAAAAATTACATGGACAGAAGTGAAAATGAAAACACAATGGCCCAAAATCTTTGAGATGCTGCAAAAGAGGTTCTGGTGGTGGTGGTGGTAGGGGGTGGGGGTGGGGGTTAGTTTATAGTAATACAGGCCTACATCAAAAGCAAGAAAAATCTCAAATAAACAATTTAACCTTACATCTAAAGGAGCTAGAAAAAGAAGAACAAAACCCAAAAGCAGAAGGAAGATAATAATAAAGATTAAAGCAGAAACAGATAACTTAAAAAAAACCAACAGAATAGATTGATGGAATCAGGAGCTAGTTCTTTGAAAAGATCAACAAAACTCTAGCCAGACTCATAAAAAGACAGAGAGGGAGGACTCAAATAACCAAATCAGAAATGGGAGGAGAAATAACAACCAACACCACAGAAATACAAAGGACTGTAAGAAAATATTATGAAAAATTATATGCCAACAACCTGGACAACCTAGAAGAAATGGACCAATTCCTAGAAACATATAACCTCCCAAAACTGAATCGGGAAGAAATAGAAAATTTGAAAAAAAAAAAAAAGAAAATTTGAACAGACTAAGTACCAGCAATAAAACTGAATCAGTAATCAAAAAACTCCTAACAAACCAAAGTCCAGGACCAGACAGCTTCACAGGTAAATTCTACCAAACATTTAAAGAAGAGTTAATACCTATTTTTTCCCGAACTTTTCTAAAAAACAGAAAAGGAAGGAAAACCTTCAAATTCATTCTATGAGGCCAGAATTACCCTGATGCCAAAACCAGATAAAGACACCACAAAAAAAAAAAAAAAAAAAAAAGAGTTCATTTCTGATGAACATAAATGAAAAGTCCTCAACAAAATATTAGAAAACCAAATTCAACAATGCATTAAAAAGATCATTTATCATGATGCTGGGATTTATTCCTGGGATGCAAAGGTGGTTCAACATTTGCAGATCAATCAACATGATATATCACATCAATAAGATAAAGGATAAAAACTACATGATCATTTTAATAGATGCAGAAAAAGCACTTGACAAAGTACAACATCCATTCATGATAAAAACCCTCAACAAAGTAGGGTTAGAGGGAACATACCTCAACACAATAAAGGCCTTATATCAAAAACTCAAAGCTAACATCATATTCAAGGAGGAAAAACTGAGCACTTTTCCTCTAAGGTCAGGAATAAGACAAGGATGTCCACTCTCACCACTTCCATTCAACATAGAACTGCAAGTCCTAGCCACAGTAATCAGACAACACAAGGAAATAAAAGGCATTCAAATTGGTAAGGAAGAAGTAAAATTTTCACTATTTGCAGATGACATGATATTATATATAGAAAATCCTAAAGACTCCACTAAGAAACTACTAGAACTGATAAATGAATTCAGTAAAGTTGCAGGATACAAAATCAATGTACAGAAACCTGTTGTATTTCTATACACTATTAATGAAACAGCAGAAAGACAAATCAAGAAAACAATTCCATTTACAATTTCACCAAAAATAATAAATACATAGGAATAAACTTCACCAAAGAGGTCAAAGACCTGTACTCTGAAAACTGTAAAACACTGATGAAAGACACTGAAGATGACACAACAAAAAGACATTCCATGTTCATGGATTGGAAGAATAAATATTGTTAAAATATCTATACTACCTAAAGCAATCTATACATTTAATGCAATCTCTATCAAAATACCAACAGCATGTTTCACAGAACTAAAATAAACAATCCTAAAATTTGTATGGAACCACAGAAGACCCTGGAGAGCTAAAGCAATCTTGAAAAAAAACAAACAAAAACTAGAGGTATCACAATTCCAGACTTCAAGTTATATCACAAAAGTATAGTAATCAAAATACTATGGTACTGTCACAAAAACCGACACATAAGTCAATGGAACAAAACAGAAAGCCCAGAAAAAAAACCCCATAATTATAGTCAATTGATCTTTGAAAAAGGAGGCAAGAATATAAAATGGGGAAAAAGTCTCTTCAACAAACGGGTGTTGGGAAAACTGGACGGCTACATGCAAAAGAATAAAACTTGACCATTTTCTTACACCAAACATAAAAATAAACTCAAGTGGAGAGACACAGAAGCAGAAGCAGTGGGAAGATGGAGGCATTGGAGGATGCTGAGCTCACCGCATCCTGCGGATCACTTAGATTCCACCCACACCTGCCTAAATAACCCAGAAAATCGCAAGACTAGCAGAATGGATTCTCTGGAGCCAAGCGTAGACAAGAGGTCCACAGAAGAGGGTAGGAAGGGTGGAGAGGAGGTGCGCGCTACACGGACTGGCAGGAGGGAGCCGGGGCAGAGGGGCAGCCCGCTGGCAAAGCAGAGCCCCCGAGTCTGGCTTGCAAAAGCAGAGGGGCTGGAAGGAGTGTGTTCGGACAGCAAGCGGGACTTAAAATCTGGAAGGTTATAAGTTAACAGCTCTACTCAGAGAGCCAGGAGGGAGAGTTGTTGAGCCCCGGACAACAGAGCACAGCTTGGCAGGGAACAAGGTGCTCACCAGCGCCATCTCCCTGGCCCAACCCCCAGCCAAAATCCCAAAGGGAACCAGTTCCTGCCAGGGAACTTGCTTGCACCTCGAAAACACCCAAAAACCAACGCTATGCTTCTGCAGATCCATCCCTCCCCTCCTGGTGCCACAGGGACCCCCCTGAAGCGGACCTCCGAAGGAAAAGTGAGCTGAGCCTGCCCCTCAAGCCCCTGTGCACCATGCCGATCCACCCCAGCTAATACACCAGATCCCCAGCACCACAAGCCTGGCAGTGTACAAGTAGCCCAGATGGGCCACACCACCCCACAGTGAATCCCGCCCCTAGCAGAGGAGAAGAGAAGGCACACACCAGTCTGACTGTGGCCCCAGCAGTGGGCTGGGGGCAGACATCAGGTCTGACTGCGGCCCCGCCCACCAACACAAGTTATTCAAGACAGCACAGGGGAAGTGCCCTGCAGTTCCGCACCAATCCAGGGACTATCCAAAATGACTAAACGGAAGAATTCTCCTCAAAAAAAAACCTCCAAGAAATAACGACAGCTAACGAACTGATCAAAAATGATTTAAATATAACAGAAAGTGAATTTACAATAATAGTCATAAAATTAATCACTG
Source organism: Leopardus geoffroyi (assembly GCF_018350155.1). NCBI lineage: Eukaryota > Metazoa > Chordata > Mammalia > Carnivora > Felidae > Leopardus > Leopardus geoffroyi. The sequence continues at coordinate 104,930,455 of NC_059338.1, forward strand.
GGCTTGAAAACAGTATAGAGGACAGCAGAGAATCTATTGCTGCAGAGATCAAGGGACTAAGGAACAGCCAGGAGGAGCTAAAAAATGCTATTAATGAGCTGCAAAATAAAATGGAGACAACCACAGCTCAGACTGAAGAGGCAGAGGAGAGAATAGGTGAACTAGAAGATAAAATTATGGAAAAAGAAGAAGCTGAGAAAAAGACAAAAAAATCCAGGAGTATGAGGGGAAAATTAGAGAACTAAGTGATGCACTAAAGAGAAATAATCTACGCATAATTGGTATTCCAGAGGAGGAAGAGAGAGGGAAAGGTGCTGAAGGTGTACTTGAAGAAATAATAGCTGAGAACTTCCCTGATCTGGGGAGGAAAAAGGCACTGAAATCCAAGAGGCACAGAGAACTCCCTTCAGACGTAACTTGAATCGATCTTCTGCATGACATATCATAGTCAAACTGGCAAAATACAAGGATAAAGAGAAAATTCTGAAAGCAGCTAGGGATAAACGTGCTCTAACATATAAAGAGAGACCTATAAGACTCGTGACCGATCTCTCTACTGAAACTTGGCAGGCCAGAAAGGAATGGCAGGAGATCTTCAATGTGATGAACAGAAAAATATGCAGCCGAGAATCCTTTATCCAGAAAGTCTGTCATTTAGAATAGGAGAGATAAAGGTCTTCCCAAACAAACAAAAACTGAAGCAATTTGTCACCACTAAACCAGCCCTACAAGAGATCCTAAGGGGGATCCTGTGAGACAAAGTACCAGAGACATCGCTACAAGCATGAAACCTATGGACATCACAATGACTCTAAACCCATATCTTTCTATAATAACACTGAATGTAAATGGACTAAATGCGCCAACCAAAAGACATAGGGTATCGGAATGGATAAAAAAACAAGACCCATCTATCTGCTGTCTACAAGAGACTCATTTTAGACCTGAGGACACCTTCAGATTGAAAGTGAGGGGATGAAGAACTATTTATCGTGCCACTGGAAGTCAAAAGAAAGCTGGAGTAGCCATGCTTATATCAGACAAACTAGACTTTAAATTAAAGGCTGTAACAAGAGATGAAGAAGGGCATTATATAATAATCACAGGGTCTATCCATCAGGAAGAGCTAACAATTATAAATGTCTATGCGCCGAATACAGGAGCCCCCAAATATATAAAACAATTACTCACAAACATAAGCAACCTTATTGACAAGAATGTGGTAATTGCAGGGGACTTTAACACCCCATTCACAGCAATGGATAGATCATCTAGACACACGGTCAATAAAGACACAAGGGCCCTGAATGATACATTGGATCAGATGGACTTGACAGATATATTTAGAACTCTGCATCCCAAAGCAACAGAATATACTTTCTTCTCAAGTGCACATGGAACATTCTCCAAGATAGATCACATACTGGGTCACAAAGCAGCCCTTCATAAGTGTACAAGAATTGAAATCATACCATGCATAATTTCAGACCACAATGCTATGAATCTTGAAATCAACCACAGGAAAAAGTCTGGAAAACCTCCAAAAGCATGAAGGTTAAAGAACACCCTACTGGGGCGCCTGGGTGGCGCAGTCGGTTAAGCGTCCGACTTCAGCCAGGTCACGATCTTGCGGTCCGTGAGTTCGAGCCCTGCGTCAGGCTCTGGGCTGATGGCTCAGAGCCTGGAGCCTGTTTCCGATTCTGTGTCTCCCTCTCTCTCTGCCCCTCCCCCGTTCATGCTCTGTCTCTCTCTGTCCCAAAAATAAATAAAAACGTTGAAAAAAAAATTAAAAAAAAAAAAAAAAAAACACCCTACTAAAGAATGAGTGGGTCAACCAGGCAATTAGAGAAGAAATGAAAAAATATATGGAAACAAACGAAAATGAAAATACAACAATCCAAACGCTTTGGGATGCAGCGAAGGCAGTCCTGAGAGGAAAATACATTGCAATCCAGGCCTATCTCAAGAAACAAGAAAAATCCCAAATACAAAATCTAACAGCACACCTAAAGGAAATAGAAGCAGAACAGCAAAGATAGCATAAACCCAGCAGAAGAGAAATAATAAAGATCAGAGCAGAAATAAACAATATAGAATCTAAAAAAATGTAGAGCAGATCAACAAAACCAAGAGTTGGTTTTTTGAAAAAATAAACAAAATTGATAAACCTCTAGCCAGGCTTCTCAAAAAGAAAAGGGAGAGGACCCAAATAGATAAAATCATGAATGAAAATGGAATTATTACAACCAATCCCTCAGAGATACAAGCAATTATCAGGGAATACTATGAAAAATTATATGTCAACAAACTGGACATTCCTAAACACCCACACGCTTCCAAAACTCAATCAGGAGGAAATAGAAAGCTTGAACAGACCCATAACCAGTGAAGACACTGAATCAGTCATCAAAAATCTCCCAACAAATAAGAGCCCAGGACCAGATGGCTTCCCAGGGGAGTTCTACCAGACGTTTAAAGCAGAGATAATACCTATCCTTCTCAAGCTATTTCAAACAATAGAAAGGGAAGGAAAACTTCCAGACTCATTCTATGAAGCCAGTATTACTTTGATGCCTAAACCAGACAGAGACCCAGTAAAAAAAGAGAACTACAGGCCAATATCCCTGATGAATATGGATGCAAAAATTATCAATAAGATACTAGCAAATCGAATTCAACAGCTTATAAAAAGAATTATTCACCATGATCAAGTGGGATTCATTCCTGGGATGCAGGGCTGGTTCAATATTCGCAAATCAATCAACGTGATACATCACATTAATAAAAGAAAAGAACCATATGATCCTGTCAATCGATGCAGAAAAGGCATTTGACAAAATTCGGCATCCTTTCTTAATAAAAACCCTCGAGAAAGTCGGGGTAGAAGGAACATACGTAAACATCATAAAAGCCATTTATGAAAAGCCCACAGCTAACATCATCCTCAATGGGGAAAAACTGAGAGCTTTTTCCCTGAGATCAGGAACAGGACAGGGATGTCCACTCTCACCACTGTTGTTTAACATAGTGTTGGAAGTTCTAGCATCAGCAATCAGACAACAAAAGGAAATCAAAGGCATCAAAATGGGCAAAGATGAAGTCAAGCTTTCATTTTTTGCAGATGACATGATATTATACGTGGAAAATCCGACAGACTCCACCAAAAGTCTGCTAGAACTGATACATGAATTTAGCAAAGTCCAGGATACAAAATCAATGTACAGAAATCAGTTGCATTCTTATACACTAACAATGAAGCAACAGAAAGACAAATAAAGAAACTGATCCCATTCACAATTGCACCAAGAAGCATAAAATACCTAGGAATAAATCTAACCAAAGATGTAAAAGATCTGTACGCTGAAAACTATAGAAAGCTTATGAAGGAAATTGAAGAAGATATAAAGAAATGGAAAAACCTTCCGTGCTCATGGGTTGGAAGAATAAATATTGTCAAAATGTCAATACTACCCAAAGCTATCTACACATTCGATGCAATCCCAATCAAAATGGCACCAGCATTCTTCTCAAAGCTACAACAAGCAATCCTAAAATTCATATGGAACCACAAAAGGCCCCGAATGGCCAAAGTAATTTTGAAGAAGAAGACCAAAGCAGGAGGCATCACAATCGCAGACTTTAGCCTCTACTACAAAGCTGTCATCATCAAGACAGCATGGTATTGGCACAAAAACAGACACAGAGACCAATGGAATAGAATAGAAACCCCAGAACTAGACCCACAAACGTATGGCCAGCTAATCTTTGACAAAACAGGAAAGGATATCCAATGAAAAAAAGACAGTCCCTTTAACAAATGGTGCTGGGAGAACTGGACAGCAACATGCAGAAGATTGAAACTAGACCACTTTCTTACACCTTGCACAAAAATTAACTCAAAATGGATAAAGGACCTGAATGTGAGACAGGAAACCATCAAAACACTAGAGGAGAAAGCAGGAAAAGACCTCTCTGACCTCATCACAGCAATTTCTGACTTGACACATCCCCAAAGGCAAGGGAATTAAAAGCAAAAATGAACTACTGGGACCTCATGAAGATAAAGAGCTTCTGCACAGCAAAGGAAACAATCAACAAAACTAAAAGGCAACCAACGGAATGGGAAAAGATATTTGCAAATGACATATCGGACAAAGGGCTAGTATCCAAAATCTATAAAGGGCTCACCAAACTCCACACCCGAAAAACAAATAACCCAGTGAAGAAATGGGCAGAAAACATGAATAGACACTTCTCTAAAGAAGACATCTGGATGGCCAACAGGCACATGAAAAGATGCTCAATGTCGCTCTTCATCAGGGAAATACAAATCAAAACCACACTCAGATATCACTTCACGCCAGTCAGAGTGGCCAAAATGAACAAATCAGGAGACTATAGATGCTGGAGAGGATGTGGAGAAACGGGAACCCTCTTGCACTGTTGGTGGGAATGCAAACTGGTGCAGCCACTCTGGAAAACAGTGTGGAGGTTCCTCAGAAAATTAAAAATAGACCTACCCTATGACCCAGCAATAGCACTGCTAGGAATTTACTCAAGGGATACAGGAGTACTGATGCATAGGGACACTTGCACCCCAATGTTTATAGCAGCACTCTCAACAATAGCCAAATCGTGGAAAAAGGCTAAATGTCCATCAACTGATGAATGGATAAAGAAATTGTGGTTTATATACACAATGGAGTACTACGTAGCAATGAGAAAGAATGAAATATGGCCCCTTGTAGCAATGTGGATGGAACTGGAGAGTGTTATGCTAAGTGAAATAAGCCATACAGAGAAAGACAGATACCATATGTTTTCACTCTTCTGTGGATCCTGAGAAACTTAACAGAAACCCATGGGGGAGAGGAAGGAAAAAAAAGAAAAAAAAGAGGTTAGAGTGGGAGAGAGAGCCAAAGCATAAGAGACTCTTAAAAACAGAAAAAACTGAGGTTTGGGGGGGGGGGGGGAGGGAGGGAGGGGAGGGGAGGTGATGGGCATTGAAGAGGGCATCTTTTGGGATGAGCACTGGGTGTTGTATGGAAACTAATTTGACAATAAATTTCATACAATAATTAATAAATAAATAAATAAACTCAAGTGGATTAAAGCCCTAAATGTGAGACCTGAAACCATAAAAATCCTAAAAGAGAGCACAAGCAGTAATTTCTCTGACATCAGCCATAACAACATCTTTCTAGCTATATCTCCTAAGGTAAAAGAAATAAAAACAAAAATAAACTATTGGGAGTACGTCAAAATAAAAAACGAGGCACCTGGGTGGCTCAGTCAGTTAAGCATCTGACTTCGGCTCAGGTCATGTTCTCACTGTTCATGAGTTTGAGCCCCGCATTGGGCTCTCTGCCGTCAGGAGCCTGCTTCAAATCCTCTGTCACCCCCTCTCTCTCTGCACCTCCCCCACTTGTGCTCTCTTTCTCTATCAAAAATAAACATTAAAAAAACATATGTTCCTAGAAAGAAAGAAAGAAAGAAAGAAAGAAAGAAAGAAAGAAAGCAAGCTTCTACACAGCAAAGGAAACTATCAAAACTAAAAGACAACTTACTGAATTGGAGTGTATATTTGCAAATGATATATCCAATAAAGGATTAGTATCAAAAATATATAAAAGAACCAATATAACTCAACACAAAAAAAAACACATATAATCCAAGTGAAAAATGGGCAGAAGACATGAACAGACATTCCTCCAAAGAAGACATACAGATGGCCAACAGACACATAAAAAGTTGCTCAACATCATTCATCGTCAGGGAAATACAAATCAAAACCATAATGATATCTGTTAGAATGGCTAAAATAAAAAAAACTCCAGGAAAAACAACTGTTGGTGAAGATGTGGGGAAAGGGGAACCCTTTTGCACTGTTGGTGGGAATGCAAGCTGGTACAGCCACTATGGAAGACAGTATGGAAAAAAAATAAATAACAGAACTAGATCCAGAAATTGCACCAGTAGGTATTTACCCAAGGAATACAAAAACACTAATTTGAAGGGATATTTGTACCCCTTTGTTTACTACAGCAATATTTACAATAGCCAAATTATGGAAGGAGCCTGAGTGTCCATCAGTAGATGGACGGATAACGAAGATGTGGTATGTATGTATGTATGTATGTATGTATGTATGTATGTATGTGTGTGTGGTGGAATATTATTCAGCCATAAAAATAAATGAAATCTTGCTATTTACAACACTGTGGATGGCTCTAGAGAGTATAATGCTAAATGAAATAAGCCAGTCATAAACCACAAATATGGTTTCACTCATATATGGTATTTAAGAAACAAAACAAAGGAACAAAGGAAAAAAGAAGAGACAAACCAAAAAAACACACTCTTAACTACAGAGAACAGCAGATAGTTACTAGAAGGAGGTCAGTTGGGGGGATGGGTGAAACAGGTGATGGGGATTCAGGAGTATACTTATTTTGATAAGCACAGAGTAATATACTGAATTGCTGAATCGCTATATTGTACACAGGAATATGGCACTGTATGATAACTACACTGGAATTAAAATTAACCAAATAATATAAAAATGTGACATGATACTAAGCAACTGAGGGAATGTAAGAAATGAAAAAAAAAGGACAATGAGGACTTCTACTTTCTGGCAGTGTGACCAACTGAATATCTCCTGCCACAAAACATTCAGATTCTGGATAAAATGCAACAAATACACTTTACAATATATTGCTGAGCACTGTACACACGTAATAAAATAGCACAAAATATGTAAAGTGAAAAGCAACAAAACTACAAGGATAAATGGAGAATTCCATGATCTTAATGAGAAATTTCAATGCATATTTCTTAGTAAGTGAAAGGACATACAAAAAATTAATAAATAAATATGAGATGTGATTACAACACTACAATTAACACGTCTGATTTAAAGGGCACATATAGAACCCTCACCCAACAATTAGGGAACAAGAGCTTTAAAGGACGTTGGACCAGTGGGGAGTCCACCCTGTCCTGATGGGGCAAAGTGACTGGGCAAAGACAGGGCCACCACAGGTGGTGTTCCACATCTCCCTTGTATGAATGATGCTGAGATTGACCCTTTGCTGCCTAGGAGGAAGTTGTTAGAGAACAGCAGAGGACTTTTCTCAAGTTTCTGTATCCCAAGAGGGAGAATGCCCAGACTGTGTTGAGTATCCATTCTGGGACAGAGTTGGAAGAAGAAGCATGGGCAACTGGTAACACTTACTTCCTTATTTACTCCCAAATTGCCTGGTTCCTAAAATTTTTGAGTGTCTGTTAATCAGACCCTATACTGGAAAGAATTAAAATATACTATGTTTAATTCTCCTAACTCAGGAGTCATGCTGCAACAGCCAGGATAAATTGATGGTCAGCACTTAAGAACTACTTATTATCATGTTTAAGGGCAGGCAGAATAAAAGTGACACATGTACTTTTGCTGTATTAAAATAATTTCCTCACAGGGCAAGTCATTTCCTTACAAGTCGCATCCTTTGTTTAATTCTTCTAGAATGTCAACACTGATTAATCCAATAATACTAGTTTGTGTGTATGCAATGTGCAGAGAATAAATCAGACACTGAAAACTCAAATACCTGCAGGGGCTAGGCAGGTAAATTCGGAGGGGCAGAAGATAGCAGGAGTAGTTGGTAGCAGCTGCCATTCAACTCTAACAGACTGTTATTTGAAAATGGGGACACAGAATTGTCAGATATATCAATTTTTCATAAGAGAGCTAGAATCTAGATTTTTATGTTAAAATCTCCAAATTTTAAATTTTCTCACTTTAATATAAATATTTAAAATACCATACAGGACAAAATAAGACACTTTGGGTCGGATCCAGCTTGGACCACTTTCAAGTTGTTGCAAACTAATAGACATAAAGAATTTAAACTTGGAAGGGACTTTAGTGGACTTTTAAGTCTATTATTTTCAAAAAGTGTGTGTGTGCGTGTGTATTTTGCCAAGTAAGATTTTCTTTAAATAAGAGATTACAAAGAAGCCCAATATATTAAATAAATAAAGCGCAGCTGCTCTGGCAGAAAAGGAAGCCCTCCCTCTGAGATACCTCTCACTGCTCCCCTTCCCTGCCAGTGACCTCAAAGCACTTCCAGAGATCACAGTCTAAAAACCAGTAACCTGATCCAGACCCTCAGATTATATGTGAGAAAACAGAATCCAACTGCTTATTGAAGGTATTGTTGAAATCCCCAAATCTAGCCTGAATTAGAATTTAAGTGCCCATATTCTTATCTAATGCTACTTTTACCAATTCTGTAGGTACTGATAGTAAATTAGAATTTTGATTTATTCAGCACTTGCCATTAACTGGGCACTGTGCTTTTCCTACCCCAATTCTTTTTACAACAATCCTATGAGAGAGATGTTCTTATCTCTACCTTGCAGATGATGAAACAGCCTCTAAGAACAATTTTCATCAAGTGTCCTAAGTAGCAACCAGGATGTGAGCCTGGGTCCGTAAGACTCCAGAGTGCATCCTCTTTGAACTCTGACACTACACTACTACCCAGCTCTAACTGAAAACTACCCCTCACAAGATGGGCAAGAAGACCAATGAAGACGAAGGGTAAACAAAAGATACCAGAAGAGGACAGGTCATCTTCTATATGAAACGAAAGTCTTCAGTTTGAAAAAAATAAGTGTTCCCAGGACAAATAATCAAAGAGTATAAAACCTCGAACTACATTTATCACATTATAGATGGTGCAAGTACCTCCTGATGCAGGTAATTTTTTTAAACAAATCATTATGGAACAAATAAGAGCACTTCAAATAATGGGTAGTCGGCCTATTATTGCACTCATCCCAATCAACTGAAAACAGAATAAGTGGAACGAGTGTATTTCCCTGATCCTTTGAACTAAAAAAAAAACTCAATAGGAATCATTTACGGTTTTCCACAAAATGTCCTGGGCTTCTCAGAAACCAAACCCCCAGAGATGGAAAAACTACTAACTTGACTATGACATTTCTTTTTTTTTTTTTTTTTTTAATTTTCTAATGTTTATTTATTTTTGAGAGACAGCATGAGCATAAGCAGCAAGAGAGCAGAGAGAGAGAGAGAGAGAGAGAGAGAGAGAGAGAGAGAGAGAATCCAAAACAGGCTCCAGGCTCTGAACTCTCAGCACAGAGCCTGACGTGGGGATCAAAATCACAGACCATGAGATCATGACCTGAGCCAAAGTTGGACGCTTAACCAAGCCACCCAGGTGCCCCTTGACTATGACATTTCTTATGTCCATAATCTTATAATCAGAATTCCATCATATTATTAAACTGGTATTTATATATAGCAGGACAAGAGCTATTTAAATATGTGAACTGAGCAAAGATTTAAATTTCCTAGTCTGATCGGTCTGCTCTTCCTTCCCCCCTTAGTGACACACCTCCTTCAAATCTCTCAGTAGGTAACTCAGGGCCTTCATGGTCTCACTCATGAATTTCTCTTTTTCATATTTCATTTTCAAAGGCTCAGAAATTCATCGAGTGACTAACCACAACATAAAATATCAATTCAATAATAACTATTGAATAGTAACTCAAATAGTCCAGTTGATTATAGTTTTAACATTCAGAGAAATAAAAGGTAGGCTCCTTTAAGGAAATGGTCTTTGGCAGAAATCCTGTGGTAGATACTATTAGTACTAACAGAGATGAGGAAGAAGAGGGCAATTAAGAAGGCAACTGATGCCTCCATTCTGAAATATAACCAGTCTAACTATGATAAATAGACAATAAGAACCAAAATACGCAAAGTAGTTTATATAATCCTTTGCCTGGTATAATGCCAGCATCCTAATTCTGGTTCCAGCTTTGCCATTAACTACTAGTGCCACCTTCAGCAGATCATTTTCTGTGTTCAGTCTCAGACCATCCATCAGTAAGATGAGAGTGATGAACTGATGGATGATCTCTAAGGACATTTCATGACTCAAAAAGTTTATGAAGAAGGTAACAAAGTCTTGGGTAGCAGAGCTGGACATAAATTTCAAAACAACTGTAGGTACTACAATGACCTTTTCTCCTTGATCAGTAATACTGTCTTGCACTGAGCTCTCGGGTGAATGCTTATCATTTCCATCTGCGCAGCAGCCCTATTTTGGGGAGTCCCAAAGTAGGTGAGATGCTACAGAAACTGAAGAAGGGATGCAGGGGTGCAATCTTCTAATAAACACATAGGCACATAATCTAAACGTGGCCATTTGGATATTCCAGGTATTGTGATTCGTGGGGAGAGTGCTGTACAAAAGAACTGATAGGTTATCTGAGGCAACTGCAGAGGGTTTAATAATGCCCACAGTGCCGAAATAAGTATCCAGGGGCAATGGCTCAGGAAGTGTCCAATGGCATTGGCATTGGTGACAGATTAAGATCATATGGCATGATCTTAGCTGTGTCCTGGTTCCCTTTGCTCCTCTCTATATTCTGAACCTGGTTCTCCAGTCTCCTCTGTGATTGAAGAAGCTATCTAATACCCATCCATTTTCTGCTTAAGTTAGTCAAAGCTGGTTTCTATTGTCTGCAACCAAAAAGACTGACTGGTACAGCAATTACGTAAGGAATGGGATGTAAGTGACCTCAGTGAAATGGGAGGAATTCTAGAACTGGTTTTCTGACCTAATTGGGGCCAAAAGCAGTGAACCATTCTACCAGCATTTGGAAATGGAAGTCTGGCAACCCAGGGTATATGGCAGAAAACCAGCTAGTTGCATTATCCTTGTAATCACTTAGATTCCCAGAATGTCTTAGAATGATATGCCCAGTAAAGGTTAAGGCTGAGTGGCTACTGCCAGAGAGGCAGAAAATAGTATGAAAAGCATGAAGTATTCAAGGATGGTGGGCTGAGGTGAGTGCCTCTAGTGCCCCTAGTGCCTCTAATGGCAGTGTTTAGCTTATGAAAAGGGTGACAAACTGACATCCCTAAATTCTTGGCTGGAGGTGTGGAGTAAAATACAAGGATTAAAAAGACTTAAGGTTTAAGACGTTGAAAACCAAATGCACAGTTTGATCCTGCATGTTGCCAAATTACATTAGTTAAATTTGCTACCCTTTCACACAAGAAATCAAGAGTTATTGTGATCTGAAAGCCGTGGGAGCCCCCGATCTGAAGTGGGGATACAAGACAAGGTTCAGAGATTCACACGATGCTCTAAACCTGAAGACCTCAAAGCAGACCCTCATCCCCGGTCTGTCGAGGCAGATACTCCTCACCTGAAAGATTTACTTTGTAAGAGGAAAATAAATAGCTTCATACCACATCCCTACTGTTCTTCAATGTCTCAGCCCATAAGCAGAGTTCTACCCTAGCATGCCCTGGGAGGGTCAAGTCAAAAGCAAATCTGGAAAACAGGAGCATACATTACTTGTAAGACATTGTTCACTTACATTGGTTTCTGAGTGTGCTGGATTAAGGAGGAAAGAACATAATTTCAGACAGTGCTAAGACACACTGATATGGCTGTATTCATTCTAGACTCAATGTGCTAGTTTCATAAACTAGGCTTCTGAAGGTCAGATGACAAATGGGCTTATGACAGAAGCTTAGTGGGAGCCCAAACCCAACCCATTGTAATTTCCCAAGTCCACGCATGTATACTTCAAATTGCTATATTTAGCAATAGCACAATCACAAAATTGGCTTCTTGGATAAACATTATTATGGTAGAAGAGGTCAAATGAGAGGTCTCCCTCTACCATGAGAGAAAATCGAAAGCAGTAATGCAAGCCAGAGAGGGTTTCCAGAGACTAGTAACATCATCAAAAACATATTTAGGGATGTAATTCTTAGCACCTGTCCATTGTAACTTTCCAGTACAACTGAATATATTATTAATAGATTGTCTTAAACCTTAATCAAAGGGCTCAGATGCTTTTCCAGATGTGGTCTCTTTACTGCAGCAAATCAGTACCACCTTGGCACTTCATATGCAGGCCAATGCTAACCTGGCCAATGCTTTTTTCCTCCAAAAGCCATTTACTTTTATCTAGGAAGGATGACAACACATCTTTACCAACTTGCCTTAGAGCAGTGGTTCTAGAAGAGTGGTCCCTGAAAAAACAGCAGCAGCATCCCAAAGGCATTTGTTAGAAATGCAAATTCTCAGGGCACCTGGGTGGCTCAGTGGGTTAAGCGGCCGACTATGGCTCAGGTCATGATCTCACAGTTCATCGGTTCGAGCCCTGCGTCAGGCTCTGCACTGACAGCTCAAAGCCTGGAGCTTGCTTTGGGTTTTGTGTCTCCCTTTCTCTGCCCTTCCCCTGCTCATGCTCTGTCTCTGTCTCTCAAGGTTAAATAAATGTCAAAAAAAATTTAAAAAAAAAAAAAAAAAAAAAGAAATGCACATTCTCCACCCCACCAAGGACCTACAGTTTCAGGAAGGGGGTGGGAGCAACAATCTGTGTTTTACCAAGCCCTTCAGATGATTCTCATGCACACCAAAGTTTTAGAAGCACCACCTTAGAATAACATCAGCTCTTCAGCTCTGTGCTTCAATTTCATTGTCAGAGACTCTAACCATACTGCTATTTCCTAGGACATCACACTGGCCCATCATATTTAGGACATAAGCTGATAAGGCCATAGATATACATCCAATGAGGATTCCAATATTAGCCCTAACTAAATAAAAGGACCTTCCACCTTGGTTCTGCTAATAGTTCCTGATAGAAACTGGACGTGACTATGGGACATCTAGAGATAACATGCCTAGTTACCTCTTATACATTGGGTACTATCTAACTCACCTACTCATGACATCAGGTATACCCAACAGCATTCCATCTTCAAGTGGCCTGGGCAGAGCAGATATTAAAGACATGGGAAAGCAGCATGAACATACTGCTTACGCTCTCACAATGCCTGCTTCTGCCATGCTACCATCTTTTCCTTGAAACACACCAGCTAGCTCCCCATGCTATGACATGGCAATGGAAGGAATCACAAGCCTGGAGTTGGTGGCATTCTAACCCAAAGAGAAAGTTTGGGTTAGCATTCTACTAGAGAGGGATCAAAAGAAGAAAAACATTTTTATTTTTAAAAAATATATAAGCAGGGGCGCCTGGGTGGCTCAGTCAGTTAAGTGACCGACTTCGGCTCAGGTCATGGTCTCACAATTTGTGAGTTCGAGCCCCACGTAGGGCTCTGTGCTGACAGCTCAGAGCCCGGAGCCGCTTCCGATTCTGTGTCTCCCTCTGTCTCGCTGCCCCTCCCCCACTCATGCTCTGTCTCTGTCTCAGAAAGCAACATTAAAAAAATTAAAAAAAAAAAAAAAAATATATATATATATATATACATACATATATATATAAGCAGACTGCTCCTGTGGCAGTATCTTAGCTATGCCTTGACTCCCTTAGTACTAAAGACAGAGATACATAAACATTTGTCTCTTTGCTGGAACATGAATCCCACATGGAAGCAAGCAAGCAAGCCACTTTACTACTAAATGAGACCAGGCACCGCAAGGCATCTGATTCTCAGCTCAGGATCCGTGCTTTCTACCCACAGTGACTTACACAAGTAATTCTCAAGGAGTGATAAATGTCTTATTTATTCCTTATTTATTTATTTTTATTTTATGAGTATATTTGTTCATTTTAAAATATTATTTATTCCTTTATTCCTTACTTGAAAAGGCATCAAAACAAAGCCAACTTCTAGTAATGGTAATGAAAATTGAGGGAAAGTGAAGAAATCTAAAAAACAACTAAAGAAAGTGATAGGCCTTGGCTAGACAACAGAGTCACTAAAGATCTACAGAGGTCCTTAAATTAAGTTTACATTTCAGAGAGTACTGTTAAAGTGGTTACAGAGATCTCAAGTAAATTCTTTGAGAATGTCAATGGACTACTATATAATAAAGTGATGCAAACTTTTTCAATTATTTTCATGAATGTGACCAATGCCAGGAAAGTGAGCTTCTTTAAAAAAATACAAAGTGGAGCCTGGAATACAAGAATTAAAAGCAGGAATTTGCATTATTTCCATAATGGGAATACTTGTTATTTTCATGGCAGTTCTTAGCAGGCAGCAGTATAAATTTTAAATTATTTCTCCAAAAGAGTGTTTGTTTTGGAAATTAGACAAATATACATAGTAACTGATTGGCACTACAAAAGAATCTGTCCAATAAAGAGTCAATTTTTTAATTTAAAACTTGTAACTTGGAAAAACTCTAATTCCAGGGAAACTACGCATTCAGGTACACATTCAACAAATATTAATGAATGAATACATGACAAATACACAAACTAGAGTAATAAAGCTTCATTATCTACATGCCACATTCTCAAGGAAAGGAAATAACCACAACATAACAGTCTTCCCAGAGTCTGAAAGAACCATGTTCCTATATGGATAGGCTCTCCCGAAGGCGTAACCAGTAATATCCTAGACTGTGGGATAGCAAGGAACGGCCCTGCAGGAACCTGGTGCCTATCAGCAGAGCCTCCCGGGAGAACTACTGTTCTCTGGTTACCTACAGGTCTAATCCTGATTCCGCAAACTTGGAAACAGTCATAACACTTTCTACTACTGCAACACAACATCACAAAGGAAGTTAAGCTTGGTTAAGCTTGCGACTTCTACATTTAAAACACAACAGTAGCCACTATACACACACCTGACTTGCGACACTTTTCAATATCTATTTCATTTTGAATGACTCAACAACTCACTTTCAGAATCGTCACAGCTATTTTCAGAAAGTCTTCCCTGAAAACAAAAGTTAGTCACACTAAACATTTTCTTTCCTTGTGTATGGGGATAGAAGAGTAGAGAATAAAGAGGAAACGAAGGGGTCCACTAGACTCTAAAAGCAGGAAAGTGAAAATGTTTAAAAACCACTGCCCAACAGAAATAGTTTTTTTTTTTCCTTAGAAGTCTGTTTATACAGGTTTTCTTCATCCCTTTATTTTTAATTGAATAGAGACATTTTAGGAGTGCATATTAACAGGTGGAAAGGAAAGAGGTTTTTTTGGCTCACTTCCCTTTAGACCTTTCAAAAGTGGACCGACCACATGCTGTTCCAAACACAATACATGACTTTGCTTTTGCTTAGAGCTCAATGAAGGCAATTCAAAAAGAAAAATACAATATTCCTGTTTCCATTTTCCCTAGATCAGTCTCAGCTCTTTCTGGATGAAATCAGTCTCTCAAGGGACATCAACCTCACAATTTGGGAAACAATGCTCTAGATATGAAACAAAAAGGAACACAATGGAAAATCAGCAGCCATTTGTTTTTCTACTTGGGAGAGTTAGGCCGTACAACATCCTTTTCATTACCAAGCCAAGTTACTATTCAGAATTGTAAATTAACTCTTTGCAACACAAATGACTTCAGCTTCAGATAACAAAATAAGGGAAAAAAAACTTAAGTCCCTTATTTCCAGCAATCTCTGAAACAAAACCAAAGAACCAGAATATCCCAGTCAGTGGTCTGTGATAAATTTGGCCTAAGAAAAATTTATGCGGAAAGTAAATTACATATAGCTCAGGTAACATATTAACAAGAATGCATAATAATGTTTACTTAGTACATGCTCTGTGTTTATAATCCTTAAGAACACTTTCAAATACCTTAAACCAGGTTCAGCAAACTACAGGCTGTGGGCCAAAACCAGTCCACTGCCTGTTTTTGTAAATAGTTTCACTGAAGCACATCCACATTCATTTGTTTACATATTGTTTATGGCTGCTTGTTTTTTCCCTGCAATTGCAGAGTTGAATAGCTGTGACAGAGTCTGTATCGTTTGCAAAGCCAAAAATATTTATTATTTTACAAGTTTGCACTCCTTGCTCTAAACCAATGGGTCTCAAATTTTAACATGCATAAGAAACACAGTTTCCTGGGCTCCATCTTCACAGATCATGGTTCACTGGGTGAGATGGGGTCCATGAACTGCATTTCTAACAAGCTCACAAGCTGCTGGTCTATGAAGTGAACTTTGAGAACCACTGCTCTAAACCCATCTCATATAATCACAGATGAGCACTGATAGCAGATACTACGAATTCTATAAAACAGGACAGCCCTCATACAAAATGAAAACTAAGAGAAGATAGATCATTTGACATAAGGAATTCTTGGTGGCTAAGAAGATACAACTGGTTGCCATAATCAGCTGATAATTCTTCAGCCCCTCATCCTAACATTAATTCATATGGAACACAGGAAATTCAACAGGGACCAGCAATAATCGAAGACAGTTGTGTTGGAGGTATAAAACCCAATCTGTTCTTCAAAGAAGCTGTAAAATGCCTTTTTTTTAGTAAAAGCTGAGCTATATGCAGTTATAATTTAGTATTTGACTGAATTGTAATACAGTGCTTTTGTTTTGTTTACAGTGCAATGTTTGAAAAAAAATCTGTTACATATGATTTATAATACAGTGGGCCAATCAAAAGATGAATTCTTGCACTCCATACAAATAAATATAAATGGTTAAAAATAAAATTCTTTAAATAAATCCTAAGAAACATGTGTCATGCTAAAATGGGAAATATTAGAGGAAACAGAGGACGTCAACTGATACATTTTATCAGAACTAGGCTCAGGTAGAACCAAAGTGGGTGATATGAAACCACCTAAAAATATCAGAATTTCTTTCACCTGGACACTGCAGACGACAGAGGTGGAAGGTAAAAATTTGTAGGTAAAACTCTCTTTGTTGATTTTTTAGAGCAGGAAACACCACCTTTTTACTTACTCAGCTTTTACTGTGTATCTATCATGCTCTGAGGCACTGTACTAGGCATTAGGGGAAAAAAATGAATAAATACCATCCCTACTCTCAACACTTGCAACCTAGTGAGAACCACACATATAACTACAATACAGCGTAGTTAAGTATTTAAGAACCATTGTATATCAAGTACTATCAGAGTGTAGAAAGTAAGCAGATTACATATGCTTGGGAGAAAGACGAAAGAAGACTTCACTGAGCACAGAGTTACTGCTTTAACTGAGACCTGCAGAAACTGAGCAGGTGAAGGATAGGTAGAGAGCCTGGGAAGCAACCAATACAATGTGTGCAAAGGTAGAGAAGTGAGAGGGAGTAATGTGGATGTGAGTTCTACAAACAGGTCGGTTTGGCCGATGGAGATCATGTAATACGCGAAGGGACAAGACAGGAAGCTGGACAGGAGAGCAGGGTCACATATGAAGAGCCTTGCATACTACGCTAGAGTCAGGTCTTTATTCTTCCAGCTTTAAGGAAGTGGTGAAGAATTTTAACCCCAAAGTGGACTATGGATATACGTTTTATCTTATTTTTAAGTTTATTTATTTATTTTGAGAGACAGAGAGTGAGCAGGACAGAGGCAGAGACAGAAGGAGACAGAGAGAATCCCAAACAGGCTCCACACTGTCAGCGCAGAGCCCCAGGCAGGGCTCAAACTCACAAACTGTGAGATCACAACCAGAGCCAAAGTCCAACGTTCAACTTGACTGAGCCACATGGATATGTGTTTTATAATAAAATCACTTTGATGACACCAGTGGGGAGAGACTGGTGAAAACTGAGACTTTGTATTCATGGCACAGATAGGAAGGAGAAAGGGAGGTAGGTCTGGTCTGAATAGCAGTTTAAGAAAAACACCAAAATTCCCAGTTTAATTTTTATAGAAATTAAGTTTGCGAAGCAGCAGCAAAGACTAATATTAATACATCACATTCTGAATGTTAGGGTATATTGTCTTTTTTTATCCAATAAGGTCAAAGGCTAAAAAAACATCTAAAGATGACATTACGGCTCAGAGCCTGGAGACTGCTTCCAATTCTGGGTCTCCCTCTCTCTCTGCCCCTCCCCCACTCATGCTCGCTCGCTCTCTCTCTCTTTCTGTCAAAAATAAATAAACATTAAAGATGACATTACGGGAGTGGCTGGGTGGCTCAGTCTGTTGAGCATCCAACTTCAGCTCAGGTTATGATCTCAGAGTTGGTGGGTTCGAGCCCCACGTTGGGCTCTGTGCTGACAGCTCCGAGCCTGGAGCCTGCTTCAGATTCTGTGTCTCCCTCTCTCTCTGCCCTTCCCCTGCTCACACTCTGTCAATCTCTCAAAATTAAATAAACATTAAAAAAAAGATGACATTATGGTCCATGTTGACAGAGAAGACTGTCAGATTATAGGCTTAGACTTTGGACAAATCCTAACTTCTCTGAGCTTCAGTTTCTTCAACCTATATGATGCAGGGTTCAGGGGTTCTTAACCATAATTGGTTTCTTTTGTAATGTTACTCATTTTATTTATATATATTTCTTAATTTTTTGTGGGGGCACCTGGGTGGCTTAGTCAATTGAGCGGCCAATGACTTTGGCTCAGGTCATGATCTTGTGGTTCCTGAGCTGGAGCCCAGCATTGGGCTCTGAGCTAACAGCTCAGAGCCTGGAGCCTGATTGGGATTCTGTGTCTGTCTGTCTATCTCTCTCTCTGCCCCTCCCCCGCTTATGCTCTCTCTCAAAAATAAATAAATATTTTAAAAATATTTAAGAACTTGGTAAGGCATGAGCTATAAAACATATCAGAGAAAACATGAATGAATTATATAATTACTCTTTGAAGGTACTCCTACTACATACTTTATTTTAATCAGATTAAACTATCAAAATGGTTCTGATTAATCAATGAAACGATCACTGCATCATTTGTTCAGTGTTCAAAAGGATATTCTGCGTTGGTTTGAAAAACCACTGAAAGATTACCATAAGGTAATTTGTAAATCCTTTTAAAGTACATCTACTTAGCTTTAAAAGCTCTGTTATTTTAGATCTGAATCTACAATGAGGTAGTCAAAACCCTATTCAACGAAGCAACAATGGAAGACTTGAATGTGCAAAAACAAAACTAATCAATTTTATAGTGTCTATATTAAAACTGTAAGGGTTTCATTTCTTAGCAACACTCTAAAGGGATGTTCTTTCAGGAGACTTATCAACCTAACAGATCTGTATGGGAGGGCAGGTTCCTGTCTCTACAGGTAACTCTCTTCCCACACTTCCCTAGCAATCTGCATATCTCTAAACCAGGGGCAGGTAACTAAGGCACCTAAGGCAATCTTAAGTGTCACTTGCCTCTCCCCAGACTTGTGGTTTCTTTTAACTGGTATCTTACAAAGAATACTTAAGTGTTCTGCTGGAAAAAAAAAAAAAAAAAAGGTCACTTTTCAGCAAAACACTATCTACAGTCCCCAAATCTTCCAGCAACTGATTTACCACAGAAAAACTGTGCCAAGTGAACATTAACAACTACTTACGACAAGGTATGTATGTAGTTCAGGCACTTTTAGTCCAGGCAATATAGATTATATGTTCAATTAATTAGGAAAAACTCAGAATTCACATTTCTAGAGGAACTACCATAATTGACTCAGGAAAGCAAAATATTTGCCAGGTGCAAGGTACTTCAAAATCATAACTACATTTCATGTAAAAGAAACCATATCTTAAGCAAATCCACTATCAAAGGCCACAAATCTACACAAAATTTAAGTTAGCAGGAGGAATTAATTTTCAAAAGGATGTATTCAAAATATGACTTGTGCACAATTTGAAGAAATCCCTTACGGTGTTTAAAAAAAAAAAAAAAGTCAACATTTATAGTTTATTCCAGAGCAGAGCATAAACTATTTCTCTATAAATATATGAAGAAATACTCACCTCCATTTTCACAGCAGCTGTACTCTGGTCATAATGACCCATTAAATTAGGGAAAAATGTCATGTTGTAGGCCATTTTCATACATCTGGGAACAGTAATTGGTTCACAGGTGAAAAGACTGTGTCCTCGTATGAAGGGTAGAAAAATACACGTCCACAAAAATGGAAGCATTTCCATTTTCTTCAAATTCCTGGTTTTACCACATGGCTCGGATTAATCTTTCTTTTCATTCTCTGATTTCCATCCGAAAATAAAATGTTCAAATTCCTCTTTCGTTATTTTACCATTTTGAAGGAAGTTCTTTTCCTGAAAATGAGTTCTGGGTCAATTACTGTAAAAACAACCGAGGGAGTGTATCTGCAACATTTGTCACAAACTCAAATAGGGACATTAAAGTGCAGAGTTAAGATTTTGACCCTGGATAACTAACACTGGAAAAATGACGGAAAATTCGGTCCTTTGGAGACACCTTCCACCTGCTTTGGCACAGAATATGTAATTTGTTGAGCAAGTCTCATCTCTAGGGAACTGATGATAGAACATTTACGCTGTCTAGAACACCAGGTAAAGGGGGGGGGGGGCAGAGGATGAGTGAGATGGAGGGAAAAAAAAGTCATGCTGGGGTTGGGAATAAGTTAAACGTACTAATAAAATCGTGAAATCTAAGGCCCCTGTTGGATATCTTACTACGCACAGGAAAATTCTGTCCCAGGGTAATTTCTTAAGATCTAATGAATTCTTAAACTTCTTTAAGGACTCCAAAGAGCCAGTTTTTATGGCGGTCTCTGGGGGAATATACTTTTCTGTTTTTCAAAAGGCCAACGACGGGGAGACGTCTAGGATTCCTCCCGGAGGAGCGAAATTCGTTCTCCCGGGCAGGGGTGAGCGAAAGGGAAAAGGAGCCAAGCTGGACCGGGAGGGCCACGGAGTGTCTGGGCCCTGAATCGCGAATAACCGCACGCCCGGCCCAACACCCCCGCCCGCCCCCTCCCCGGGTGCCCAGGCTTCCAGCGCGGGGCAGACTAACTCGCCCCACACCCCTGCACCTGCCCCAGGCCTAGAGCCGGGCAGCAGCGTCCCGGCCCCGCTCGGTAGCGCGGGGACCGGCGGCGCCCTTCAGGAACTGGCCCCAACTCGTACGGAAACTCTGGCCCGAGCGGCCTGTCCCGCCGCCGCCTGCCCCGCACCTGTGGCTCCCAGCCCGCCGCGCGCGCCCCCGAGGCCCGCCTCGCTCTCCCCGGGACCCACTCGGCCCCGGCCCCCCGTCCGGACGGCCCGAGGAGCCTCAGCTCGGCCGGCGGTCGGAGGCAACCCTCCCTCCAGTCCTCGTCCAGCCTACCGTCCGCGCACCGCGACCTGAGACGGCTCCGGGAAGCGTCCGGAACTCCAGCTGCCTCCGGAGCGGCACCGGGAGCGAGAGCTGAGCGATCCCGCGAGACTGCGCAGTCAGGTCGGGCGGGCAGGTCTGGGCTCGCGGTGGTGGTGGCGGCGGCGGCGGCCGCTGCGGCGGACCTGGCCCTCCGCCCGACCCCGCCTGCCCTGCGGGCCCGGCAGGCGCCCCAGTGACCGGTGTCGGGCTGCGGGTCCCGCTGTGCAGCCGGCAAGTCCCCTCCACCTTGTCCCCTGTTCCGGTACCCGCAGCACACGACTATTCCTCGGGTCCAGAGGGGTTCAGCCTAGAAGGGTTTTTTGAAGCTCTTGGTGATCCCCTAAATAAAGCTTCCTTTACGAGAACCCACTGCATTAAGGGTTTCAGGACACAAGATTTCTCAAAGGGGGCTGATGTGCTCTGTAAAAGGCGAAAGATGTATACGATCTGAAGAGAAACCAGAGTATACTGATGTGCTCTGTAAGGTCAATTGTCCAAGGGACCTTAGCTGGAAAGTGGGTAACTTCCTGGATAACTGTCCTTAAAAAAAAAAAAAAAAAAAAAAAAAAAAAAAAAAAAAAAAAAATATATATATATATATATATATATATATATATATATATATATATTTTATTCATTCTGAGGTACAGGTGGCAATGGGATTTCAGCCTTGGCAGGTGCCACAGTTGTATTGACGCAAAACCGTAATAGAAAGTTGAACCACTTTAAAAGTCAGCCTAGGGGCACCTGGGTGGCTCAGTCGGTTGAGCGGCCAACTTCGGCTCAGGTCATGATCTCACGGTCGGTGAGTTCAAGCCCCGCGTCGGGCTCTGTGCTGACAGCTCAGAGCCTGGAGCCTGTTTCGGATTCTGTGTCTCCCTCTCTCTCTGCCCCTCCCCTGTTCATGCTCTGTCTCTCTCTGTCTCAAAAATAAATAAATGTTAAAAATTTAAAAAAAAAAAAAGTCAGCCTAGTTTTTAGTACCAACTATGCCACACTCATGTGCTTCACCTCTTCATCTCTCCTTTCTTCCAAAGACCTAACAAGCTGGGTTTTTGGTTGTTTTTTTTTTGTTTGTCTTTTTTTTTTTTTTTTTTTTTTTTTTACCATCTCCACAGTTGTGTCTTTTCTAGAGTGGCATGTAGTTGGAATTGTACAATATGTAGCCTTTTCAAATTGGCCTCTTTCACTTAGTAAGATTCTTCAACTCTTCTCACGGCTTGATAGCTCATTTCTTACTAGTGCTGAGTAAATTTGCCATTGTCTGGACGTACCACGATTCGCCTACTGGAAGGAGGTCTTGGTGGATTCCAAGTTTTGGCAATTGTGAATAAAGATGCTATAAACCCCAGTTGTATTCAGGTTTTTGTGTCAATGTTAAGTTTTTAACTCTTGTGGGAAAATACCAAGGAGCCCAACTGCTGAATCATAAGGTAAGAGTATGTTGAGTTTTATAAGAAACTGCCAAACTGTCTTCCAGAGTGTCTATTCCATCTTGCATCACCCCTAGCGAAGTTTGACAGTTCCTGTTGCTCCATATCCTCCACAGCATTTGGTGTTGTCAGTGTTCCAGATCTTGGCCATTCTAACAGGATCAGAGTGGTATCTCATTGTTGTCTTGATCTGCACTTCCCTGATGACATATGATGTGAACATCTTTTCATGCACTTGTTTGTCGTCTGTGTATCTTCTTTGATGAGGTTTCTGTTCAGGTCTTTGTCCTGTTTTTTTTTTAATTGAGTTGTCTGTTTTCTTATGGTTGGCTTTTAAGAGTCCTTTGTATATTTTGGATAACAATCCTTCATCAGATACATCTTCTGCAAATATTTTCTCCCAGTCTGTGGCTTATCTTCCAATTCTGTAGACACCGCCTTTTGCAGAGCAGAAGGTTTTGATTTTAATGAAGTCCAACTTATCAATTATTTCATTCATGGATCGTGCCTTTGGTGTACAGAAAAAGTCATCACCAAACCCATGGGCTTCCAGATTTTCTCCTATGTTATCTTCTAGGAGCTCTATAGCTTTGTGTTGTACGTTTAGGTCTATATCCATTTGGCGTTAATTTTTGTGAAGATTTTGTGTAAGATTTGTGACCAGATTCATTGTTTCCCAGGTGGATGTCCAGTTGCCCCCGCACTGTTCATTGAAAAGATGATCTTTGACTCTTAAAAACTGAGAACAAACTGAGGGTTGATGGGGGGTGGGAGGGAGGGGAGGGTGGGTGATGGGTATTGAGGAGGGCACCTTTTGGGATGAGCACTGGGTGTTGTATGGAAACCAATCTGACCATAAACTTCATATACTGAAAAAAAAAAAGAAAAGAAAGAAAAGGTGATCTTTGCCAGCACCTGGGTGGCTCAGCTGGTTAAGCATCCAACTTTTGGTTTTGGTTCAGGTCATGATCTCACAGTTCATAAGATTGAGCCCTGCATCAGGCTTCACGCTGACAGCTTGGAGCCTGCTTGTGATTGTCTCTCCCCATCTCTCTCTGCCCCTCCCCTGCTCATGCTCTCTTTCTCTCTCTCTCAAAATAAATAAATAAAACGTAAAAAAATAAAAGATGATCTTTCCTCCAGGTGTTGTCTTTGCTCCTTTGTCAAAAATGAGTTGCTATTTCTGGACTCTCTATTTCTGTTCATAACGAACAAAGCTGGACCAGGAGGGTAACAGAATGTCTAGAGGAGAAAGGCTGTGGGCCCGGAATCACAAATAACTGTACCCTCCAACACACACACACACACACACACACACACACACACACTCTATCCAGGCTTCCAGCACTGGCCAGGGTAACTCACCCCACACCCCAGCACCTGTCCTTGTGTTGAGCATGTCTATTGGTACCATTCTTCCAACAGCATTTGCTCACTTCATGTCTCTGTGTCATATTTCGGTAATTCTTGAACTCTTTCAAAGTTTTTCATTATTATTATAATATTTGTTACAGTGAAATGTGATCAGTGATTATGATTCACTGAAAGTTCAGACCATGGTTAGCATTTTTTAGCAGTATTTTTTAATCAGGGTATGTACAGCATTGTTTCCTCAGACCATGCTATTGCACACTTACTAGACTACAGCATAGTATAAACGTGACTTTTATATGCACGAGGAAGCCAAAAAAATTGATTTGACTTGCATTAGTGCAACATATGCCTAATTGCAGTGGTCTGAAACCAAACCCATAATATCTCTGAGGTATGCTGGTATCTGCTTACATTACCAATCTGGTTTTGCATGCTATCTACTTATTCCTTTAGAGCCCTTAGCATATTAATCATACTTACTTTAAATTCCTAGTCTGACAATTCCATCATTTCTGTATATCTGAGTCTGGTTCTGGGGCTTGCTGTTTCTTCGGACTAAGTTTTGGGTTTTTTTTGCATTATAGTATGCCCTGTAACTTTTTGTGGAAAGCCAGACATGATGTACTAGAAAAAAGGAACTGCAGTAAATAAGGCTTTAGTGATGTGCTATAAGGTAGAGGTGAAGTGGGGAAGCATTGTATAGACCTATGATCACGTCTCAGTCTTTTAGGGGACCTGTGAACTTTACAATTGCTTATCAGATTATATATACTCCCCTCAGGTGGGACAACATTGCCAGAGTGGGCTGAGTGTGGTTGGGTGTTTTTCTTCCCCCAGGTCAGTTAGGCTCTGATAAAATCCCAATAAGTTGGGTGTTGGCAAAATAATTTCTCAAGAGGTTAGATCCTATTAAGATGAACAGGATGTTCAGGCAAATTTCAATATGGTTTCTTTCCTCCTTCCCCTGCCAGACAAGAGGGGATTTTTCTCCAATAGTCATTGTCAGAACCTGGTAGAGCTTCAGGAAGTGAAACTGACAAGTGTGGGGTCCCCCAAAGACTGGGCCCCAGTGGCACGTTTAACTCTCAGACTTGTCCACACTCAGTCTCCAACAATTCATCAATTATAGTTCGGGTTTTCCTATCCCCTGTTACCCTGGAAAGGTACAAAAACCCTGGAAGGTTTTTGCTCACAGGTGTCTACTCTGGCAAGTTATTATTCTCTGTATCTGCCTGTCTTCTAATTTGGGGAGCAGCTGTTTGCTTTATGTCCTCAATTCTCGGACAGATCTAAGAAGAGTTGTTGATTTTCAGTTTATTCAGCTTTTTATTTGTTAGGATGGAGTGATGGTTTCTAAGTTATTTACATGCCAGACCAGAAACTCCCAATTCTTCATTTTCTGAAATAAGTATTGTTTTAAGAATTTGATCAATATTTCAGTTGCTACTGCTTTAGCAGAACAAAATTCCTCTGAAGTAAAATTAAGTTCAAAAGTTCCAAGAGCTATGTGCCTGGGTGGCTCAGTCGGTTAAGCATCTGACTTCAACTCAGGTCATGATCTTGTGGTTCATGGGTTCGAGTCCCATGTCAGGCTCTCAGAGACTGGAGTCTGCTTCGGATTCTGTGTTTCCCTCTTTCTCTCTGCCCCTCTCCTGCTTGTGCCCTGTCTCTCTCTCTCTGTCTCTCAAAAATAAATAAATGTTAAAAAGTTCCAAGAGCTACAGTAACTCAAGAAAGTTATGTAATTCAGCATTATTGTTAACAAAACACTGATTGTAAATACAATACAATACAATACAATAAAATCTTGATTATAATAACAAAATTAAGTGATTCCGCTAAGATGAAAAGAAGAAAATAAATTTTATGGAGTAAATATATCATTTGTAAACTGTGTTAAGTGTTTATTTTATTGCTTATCTAAACATCTTCGGCCCATCACCAGGCTAAGCATAGGCACACAGTTAAATTTCTTCATTCTGGTAATTTGCCTATACTCATTAAAACATAGCTGTATGCATTAAAAAAAAAATTATTTTATGATAAAGATAGGGGGCAGAATATATTTTATTTACCAGTTTATTAGCTTGATTTATGGCTTTTAAGTATGTAGACATATAATAGGGTGTCCTCCTTGGTACTTTTGCCTGGAGCAGGCCAGGTAATGTGGGTAGACCTGCTCGTGACCTTTGACCTGATGCCCTGGCCTTAGGAGCTGAGGGAGCAAACAGCAGGAGGAGGACCCCAGCTGGAGGAGTCTGGGTGAGCAGGGGCAGACAGAGAAGGCAACACAGGGAAAGAGGAACTTGGGCTCCAAAGGCTCCTTCCCTCCAGAAGTTGCCTCCTAAAGTCTTGTTTGCCCAACCCTGGAAAGCTCTGCCCATGGCTGCAATCCCTCCAAGTGACATGTGTGAATCTGACGGCTTACTGACTTCATTTAGGGGGGGTCTACGAACACCAAGTAGAGGAGAGCCTTTATTTAAAAACTTTCGCTTGGAGCCCACGGCGCTCCCTGCTCCAACAGCTAATGGCCGCAGTGTTTGCAGCATCGCCATTCACCTTCTGCGGTGGTTGTATCCATTATGGTTGGCCAGAAATAATACACCTTCTAATTACCACCTCCAGTATTACCGGGAAATAAAACTTTCAGCAGTAACATGATGCTGCAGGAAAGAGCCGCATATTCGAATGACAGTTTGATGTATAAGATTGTGTCTGGCATTGTCATTTACAAATAAAAAGAGTCATAATGCTCAAGCAAAACAGCTTCACCTCCACTAATGCTTTGGGTTACACTCTGAGCCTGTGAGTTTACCGTTCGGTTGATTTCGGTGGCTTCCATCCGGTCATCTTTAATATTTAATATCTTACTTTTTTTCTAGCAAAGCAGTCGTATTAAGTCAAATATTAGAAATGCTTACTTTCCTCTAAAGCTGTTAGCATATAGGAAAGGGCCTCTGCCTCAAACTTAGTGATACAGATAATAACTAAATTCATTTCCTTTGATACGCAAAAACAACTTCACACCCAATTGTGCATCACGGGCTGCTAATGACTATATGTATTTGTTTAATTGCTTTAAAAACCAATGGGATAAGTGTGTGGTACACGGTGACAGATGAGGGAAGATACAGAATTAAATTTTAGAGAAAGGGGAATTAGAACAATATTACTATTTTTGCAGTTCAATAGAAAACTTCCGTAGAGGAAGTGGGCTTTGAGGAACAACCTGACTGCAAAATTATGAAAAGATTTTGCGTTCCAAACATGGCACATGGCTGGGGAGACAGTGGCAACAGGATCATTTAATACAATAGATGTGTGTTTTCGTTTGAAGGCAGAGGCAGAGATGTGCCATGAAGCTACCGAAGCTTAAGCTTTAGGGACCTTTCTAAAGCTCTCATTCTGTACTTGAAATCTTATGTTCTTTTTGAAAAAAAAAGAGTCCCTAAAATTGTGTAAGCTTCAAGAACCTCACAATCAGACTTTATTCCTCCTGAAAGGAGGAAAATAGTACAATGGAGAGCAGGGAAATGGAATGACTCAGGTAGAGTTTGAGGCAGTTACTAACAATTACAAGACTTGATTTCCACTAAGAAAGGGGGGGATGGTGAAAGGGGACGCTGCTGACTTATGTTCTTACCAATAATACATTTGTAGAACTAGTTAATTTTGGTTTGCATAACTTTAACAAAACTTAATACATTTATGTATGTATGTGTGCATGCGTGTAGGTGTGTATTTAAGGGAAAACTGAACTCTGGGCAGTATGTGTGCAGGCAAGGTCCTTCTTGCAGACATCTTTAAGCCAAAGTAAGCCCTTCCACTCTTTGTCCCTCCACCCTTCTCCCACCTGGAGGCTCTTCCTGCCAAAGAGAGAGGGGAAATGGGACTAGGGAGTTCCCGGGAAGAGGAAATGCTTCTCCCACATTGCTTGGTCTGGTCCTTTACCTTCTCCATCAATGATGAGGAATTTCTTTCATCAAGGAGTTTTCTTCATTATCTTCTCCCCTGTGCTGGATTTTTTTCTCACTCTGCTGTATCTACAAAGCAGAATCTACGTTTAAGATGGACTCAACCTCCAAATGAACCTGCTAATGGACAACTAAAGCCACAATTATAACATCGTACACCCCAAACTCATATAATGTTATATACCACTTTAACCTCAAAACAAAAAATTTGGGTCAATTTTGGTCTTTTTGTAAATATAATTTTTTTTACCTTTATTCGCATTTACATTATGCAGAATTTACTCCCGGACCAGAAGTTTTTGTTTCTTTTTCTTCTTCTTTTGTTGTCTTTTCCTTCTGTGCAACCTCCTCTTCTGGTTTAGGAATAATCTGTTCTTGTTCATCAAGGATCATCTCAGTGTGGCAGGGAGAGCTCGTGTGTGGGTTAATCTGACCATAAGCCCTGTAAGTTGTTGTTGTTGTTGTTGTTGTTGAAGTTTATTTATTTATTTTGAGAGAGAGACAGCACAAGTTGGGGGGGAGGCAGAGAGGGAGGGAGACAGAGCATCTCAAGCAGGATCTGCACTGTCAGCACAGAGCCCGACTTGAGGCTCGAACCCACAAAACCGTGAGATCATGACCTGAGCTGAAACCAAGAGGCGGAGACACCTAACTGACTGAGCCACACAGGCGCCCGAGCCCTGGAAGTTCTATGCTGTATCCTGGGGGCTTTGTTCACCTGAATGTGCTTGATGACAGGAGAATCTACATCTAAACCCTTAAGTTCAATATTAGTCTCTGCATTTTTAAGCATGTGCAGTAAAAATTCAGCACTCTTTTTGGGACACCGACCTTGTGTCCAGCCCTACTCTTTGGCCTGTGCACACCTACCAACTCTAACACTGTAGCAACAGAAAGGCACACATGGCTTCTGCAATGTGACATCTTCAGACACTTGCTTGCTTTTCAGATATGCAGACGCTTGGTGGCCTGGGCAGTTTCACGTGTGTTCTTAAAGTGAACACAACGATTTGAACCTCTTGATTTGCGTGATTTTGTCGGGTTTTCTGGATCAAGTGAATAGCGAACCATTTTCAGAGATCACCTCAGGCTGCTTAGGGGAAGAGGAAGAGGCTGTAAACATAATTTTGGATGGTCACTTACATTTTAATTTCAAGACATATCTTTTACTTAAATGGCTCTACTTTTGCTCGAATTGAATGGATTATAACCTTAAGGATACTATTTTATTAAAAAGAGAGGATGATTTACACAGGAACTTCGTGAATAGAACATTTTCATTTTAGTAAAAACTCCAGGTAAAATAAATCTTGCATTTTAATTTGATTAGCAAATCCCTTATACCCTAAATGACGCCATATGGGCGGTTGAACAACCAGAGACACCTGCGATTATAAAAGCAGTTCTCTGGGCTTATTATAGTTATAAGACAAATATGAAAGGTATAGAATGTTTTCCTAAATAAATTTCAATTAGCTAAAAACAAAGACCCAATTGGCAGGTCTACACTTGAGTTGGGTGAAACCAACATACGGGGTAGAGGTGGGGGGTCAAGGATGGAGAGGAGAGATATAAAAGATAGATTTCCAAGGAGGTATCAGAAACTATTAGCATCAGGTCCATGTGACTGGTTGGGATAAGCAGTCTAAGGCAGAGACTGATGCACAAAGGGCGCTCTTATTGAGTATATAGTACTCTTACGAAAACATATTAAAGGGAAAATTCACAAAAATACGTACAACAGCAAAAGACAAAAATTAAATAAAAACACAATGGTAAAAACCACGATTTACCACCAGACACCTATTAGAAAGGCCAAAATCCACAATACTTGCTACCAAAGTTGGGTTCATAGGCTGGACAAGGATAGAGATGACGCTGGACCCAAAAATCAAAGGCACAGGCAAGGCTTTATCAGGGCTACAGTTTAAGATGAAGGGAGACACAGCACTAACAAAGACTAGTTAGGCTGGCTTCCACCAACACTGGGGAGGCCCTGCCTATATAGCGAAAGTTGCCTCTCAGGCTCTTACTGAGGTCCAATAGGCTAATAAGAGGAAGGGAAAAAATGCCTCATTCTGATTGGCTGGAAGGGCCTTGTCCTGATTGGCCAGTGTTGGCAGGGAATTCAGGCAGCTCATTGGTAGTTTTTGGATCCTGGGTCCTCTGTTTTGGGCCACATCCTGGATCTGCTCTGTAAGAGAAGGGGCTTAAAAATAACAGCCAACAGAAAGTGCCCCAGTTACATAATGTTTTTCACTTGGTGCTTGTTCCCATGGTCCCTGTCTTACACTGGCAACACCGAATTCTAGCAAGGACATGGAATAATGGGAACATTCATTCATTGCTGGTGGGAATGCAAAATGGTACAATGACTGTGGAAGGCAATGTGACAATTTCTTACAAAACGAAACATACTCTTACCATATTACCATATGATCTAGTGATCATACTCCTTGGTATTTATTCAAATGAGTTGAAAACCTATGTCCGTGAAGAAACTTGCTCACTGATGTTTATGGCAACTTTATATAATGGTCAAAACCTAGAAGCAACCAAGATATCCTTCAGTAGGTGTTAGGGACTGAACGTTTACGCTCCCAAATTAGTATGTTGAAACCCCAACCACTCATATGTTGGTTTTAGGAGTTGGGGGTCTTTGGGAGGTAATTAGGTTTTGATGAGGTCATGAGGTTTGAGTCCCCATAATGGAAGTAGTATCCTTAGAAGGGGAAGAGACACCAGAGCTTTCTTTTTCCATCATGTGAGGACACAGCCAGAAAATGGGCATCTGCAAGCCAAGAAGGAGGCCCTCACAAAGTTCAAAGAACCAATCTGCTGATGGCTTAATTTTAGACTTCTCAGCCTCCAGCCTGTGAGCGGTAAATGTTTTTTGCTTAAGGCCCCCAATCTATGGTATTTTGTTGTAGCACCACAAGCTGACCGAGACAGTAGGTGAATGGATAAATAAACTATGGTACATCTAGACAATGGAATATTTATTATTCAGCACTAAAAAGAAATGAGCTATCAAGCCATGAAAAGACATGAAGAAACCCAAAAAGCATTTTACTAACTAAAGAAGCCAGTGGGAAGAAGCTGAGTATTATAGTATGAGTCTTACTATATGATACTTAGGAAAAGGCAAAACTGTGGAGACAATAAAAAAGATCAGTGGTTTCCAGGGATTGAGGGGAGAGGGGGATGAATAGGCAGAGCATAGAGGATGTTTAGAACAGTGAAACTGTTCTGTATGATACTATAATTGTGGACACATGCCATTTTGCATCAGTCAAAACGCATAGAATATACAACTCCAAGAGTGAACCCTAACAACAAGTATCGACTCTGGGTGAAAATGATGTGTCAATGTAGATTCATCAGTTGGAACAAATGCACCACTCTGATGTGGGATGCTGATAATGAGGGAGGCTGTGTGTTTGTGAGGAACCTGGGGTATATGGGAGCTCTCTGTACCTCCCACTCAATTTTGCTGTGAACCTAAAACTGTTCTGAAATACAAAGTTCATTAAAAAAGAAAAAGAAAGGAGTCCATGAAAACTTCCCAGAACAAGACTGGCATCTTGGGTTTGAGAGCCTGGTGGTTAATTTCAAGAGATAGGAGAAGTTAAGGGTCCGTTTAAGGGCCTTAAAAAGCTACAGGCAAGGGGCACCTGGGTGGCTCAGTCAATGAAGAGTCTGACTTTTGATTTTGGCTCTGCTCATGATCTCAGGGTTCATAGAATTGAACCCCGTGTCAGCACAGAGCCTCTTGGAATTCTCTCTTTCTCTCTCTCTGTCTCTCTCTCTCTCTGGCCCTCCCCCCACCCTCAAAATATATAAATAAATATTTTTTGAAAAGCTCCAAGCAAGAAGGAGATGAGATGACAGGAATGCTTTAAAATAATTAGACAAGCAGGGGCGCCTGGGTGGCTCAGTTGGTTAAGCGTCTGACTTCGGCTCAGGTCATGATCTCGTGGTCTGTGAGTTCAAGCCCCGCGTTGGGCTCTGTGCTGACTGCTCAGAGCCTGGAGCCTGTTTCAGATTCTGTGTCTCCCTCTCTCTCTGACCCTCCCCCGTTCATGTTCTGTCACTCTCTGTCTCAAAAATAAACATTAAAAAAAATTAAAAAAAAATAATTAGACAAGCGGGTGAATTAAAAAGAAGGTCTATAAGTAGATAGACAGGCATTTATACTACCCTGCTAGAGGCAGCAGTCAAATCCCTAGCAGTGGGATGGGGGGGAGGGGTGATAGGGGGTTCCCACTGTCTCACATCAAGAATTACCTGTGTGTATCTGTGGAATGGGGCCTAAAAGGTGTCAGAAAAAAAAATACTGGTAGGGAAATGCGTGATACTGCCTGCTCTAAGGGAGAAATTAGATACAGTAAAGGAAATTTCTAGAAAAGTATATAGGTCTTGGTCCTGTTTCATCCAGTTTGGCACCTGGAATTCTCATTTAAGAGACCTTACAGCAGAGAGCTATATACTACCAAACTGCAGAAAATGTTGGAATGGATACATTCCTTGGCTTTTTTCCTGCTGAACTAGTTTAACTATGGTTGAAGTGTTGGCAGTGGGTTGCAGTCAACAAGAAAAAGAGTGAGTTGAGACATTTTGTAACTGACATGAGATGCAGGGCAACTATATCAGGGCGAAAAAAAACTGGACACATCTTGGACATCAGGCATGATTATTAGATCTGCTTTTACCATTTTATTTAGCATTTGATTCCCTGCTGAAGCCTTTTGCATAAGCCCATCTTATATACTCTTCTAAACCGAATTTATGCACATTTCCATTTCTGGGCAGGATGGAAAGTCTCCTGCTGGAAAACTGATTCTGTTTGGGGAAAGGAGTGTTTTTTCTAATTGCTCCCATACTTTTGGTAATAAGCCCTTTTAACCGTTTCTCCTGATCACAGTTCTAAGCTTCAAGTGTAACACTGAAATTCCTTAGGAACAGGAAGAAAGAAAAAAAGACTTTGAGGTGGGAGAAGCCTGGGAAATGAATGAGGTATTAAGTGACATCCAGTGCTTTGTAAAGAGAGCCTGGTGAAAGGCCTTGGGGGAAAGCTTATAACCACCAGGTTTCTTGAAGGTAAGTATAGTCCCCGCTCTACATTGGATAGCAAGCTGCTAATAGTGCAAGGGCTTTAGCTTTAGACTTCCTGGGTTGGAAACTTACTAACTAACTCTGTATCCTGGATACACTTACTAACTCTGTGTCCTGGATAAGTTTCTTCAGTTCTCTGTCATGGCTTCTATATCTGTCAAATCAGTTCAACAATAATAATATATTTCTCGTTGGTGGTTGTGAGACTTAACAATTAATTTACGTAAGTCATTAAAACTATTTCCTGGCCAATAGTAAGATATCCAATTAACATTGGCTACTAAATCTATTGACAAGAGTACCTGCAGGCCTCTGGAATACAGGCAGGTGATGGTGGCGTGACCTATTCTGATCAGGACATCAGGCATCCCCTATCTCTTCCCATCTCAGGAGCTGCTTTCGAGAACCACACAGCAGCCATTTACTATCACCCGTGAATTTACAGGTTAGCTAGGTGGGTCTTCTGTCTGGCCTCCACTAAGCTTCTTCATGCATCTGTGGTCAGCAAGGTGGTTATGCTTCCAGAGGTTGGCTGGCTATTGGCTGTACCACCTCTCTTTGGCACGTCGCCCTGAGTTCTCCAGGAGGCTTGCCTAGCTAGGGTTTGCTCGTAGGGTTCTCAGATTTCGAGGAGAGGGAAATTATGCAAGGCCTTTTGAGACCTAGACTCAGAACTGGCAGAATATTGCTTCTGTTGCATTCCCTATGGTAAAGCGAGTCGCAAGGCGAGCCCAGATTCAAGGGGTCAGGTGGAATGCTACCTCTCTGTGGGAGGAGCTGCAACATCATCTTGCAATGGGGGAATGGGTAAAGGGAAGGGAGTAAGTGTAGCTACCTTTGCAAACTATCTTCTGCCTCACCCAATTTAATAATTTCCTCTACAGCTTTTCCAGCAGGTAGTCCTATAGATGGAACACCTTGAAAGATGGGCAGATCACTGTTTTACAACGCAGCTCTGTGTTAGAAAGTTCATTATCATGCCTCTATAAAGACACTGACTCTCACAGAATCTTTGAGTCATAGAATTGAAGATCATCCAGGCAATGAACATGTTGAAGCCAGATTCCTGTATGGGAAGCCACAGGAAGTCTGCAATTTCCACTGATCTGTCCCAATTCTACCTTTTGGAGCAAAACAAAGCATTATGTGTTTGTTACTAATTTGTTTTTAAGAGATTCTTACCAAGGCCTACTTGGGCATTACATAACAGGTTCATATTCCATTCCAGTCCCCATTCATTCATTTTTTCTTTTCACTCATTTACTCATGCCATGCATTCGATATCTATTAAACAGATTCCATGGCCAGGCACTCATTTTAAAATAAGTAGGAGAATGACATTTCAAATCACTGAGATTCACCTAGAAGGCTCATCTTACCACTTGACAACAGTGTGACTTGGGAAAGCTATTTAATTTCTCTAATTCTCAGTTTCCTCATCTGAAAAATGGGTATATAATTATCTCTGCCTCACAGGATGGTTGTGGTAATTAAATTAAATAACAAATACAAAGTGCCTGGCCTTTAGTAGGCACTCAGTTAAAGGTAGCTCTCACTATTATTATTATTATTATTATTATTATTATTAATAAAGAATGATCCCTACCCTGGATGTTTCCTGGGATCTCACTGTCTCCTGGGGTCTCCAATTACTCTCCATGTGTTGGCAATGCTTCCTTCTTTAGAATAAGTTGCATTTTATATAGACAACATAGTTGTAGCATAGCAGTTTGAATAAATGGCCTTTGCAGTCAGACACATCTGGGTTTGAATCCTGGCTCAGCCATTTAGGAGTCTGCGACTTAGACTCTCAAAGCTTTAGTTTATGAATCTGAAAAATAAGAATAATAATTCATAGATTTGGTCTGAGGATTATGTGAGAGAATGTACATAAAACCCTCAGCACGACGCCTGACAGGAAGTCCCTCCACTGCCCACTCTCCACTAATGGAAGCTGTGAATTTTATTTGATGTATTTTCACGATGTGAACATGGTGTTATGGAAAGAATCAGAAGAAAACTGGAGTTGAGTTAAGGGGATGGATTCTGCATTCCCCAGGACAGCTTGCAGCTCCGATAGCCCTTGATTCACTTCTTCCAGGTTCTTTTATTCCTTTTATCAGAAGCAGAATTATGGAGGAGTGTTAGGGTGACTGTAGAGAGGACAAGAAAGTGGAAATTCAAAGCCCTTCCCAGATTAAGTAATCCCATACGGTGAAAGTCTCTGCTTCCCAACAATATGACAGGCCACCCGATTGTTGATAATCAAGTATCATAGTCTGGAATGCCCAAGTTAGGGAGAAACTGCCCTCTTTTGTCCAGGCATTATGCCAGGAGTTTAATAAGGTGCAAAATCAAATACAGGGTGTCATAGCAGCTGAAATTGAGGGGACAGCAACTACATAGAGGCTATTCTGGAAAGCAGAAATAGCACTGTCAAATGCTACAGGTAAATGCTTAATAAGCTTTAGTGTTTTTCTTACATTTCCCTCTCTGTGTCCTCTAAAGTATAGGAAAACAACTGTTTGCCTTTTCTTCTGCATCTTCTCATGTGCTTTTTAGTGATTTTCTTTGAGTGACAGTCTCATATACATAACAAGTGTGGAAGTAACTTGAAATTGAAAGACAGCACTAACTGATGACCAGGGACTAGTTTCCTGTCATTGGCTTAACTGTTCCGAGTGAGAAAGGAAGATTGTAGCGAATT
This sequence comes from Leopardus geoffroyi, assembly GCF_018350155.1. NCBI lineage: Eukaryota > Metazoa > Chordata > Mammalia > Carnivora > Felidae > Leopardus > Leopardus geoffroyi. Next base: position 104,966,120 of record NC_059338.1, read on the forward strand.
ATTTACTTCCATGTTCTAGTGCCTTAGAATTCTTTTTTTTTTAAATGTTTATTTTTGAGAGAGAGAGAGAGAGAGAGAGAGAGAGAGAGAGAGAGAGCGCATGACCATGGGGAAGAGGAAAAGAGAGGGGACAGAAGATCCGAAGCAGGCTCCATGCGGATAGCAGAGAGCCTGATGCAGAGAGCCTGATGTGGGACTCAAACTCATGAACCGTGAGATCACGACCTGAGCTGAAGTCGGATACTTAACCAACTGAGCCACCCAAGTGCCCCGTGGTGCCTTAGAATTCTTGGAGAAAAAAAAATTTGATCCAAGTCTTAACAAATGATGCCCTTAAGGATAAGTCTCCCAGGCGTGAGGACTGGATCTAATAGGAGAGAGAGAAATTTGCAGAACAACTGTGGGTCGTGTGATTTTTTTTCTTAATGTAAAGAGCTCCCACTAGTGTTAAAAGCATATCCTCAGGAAATGTTGAGAGCAATCCACGACTGTGGCCGGCTTACGTGAAAGGTCTGATGTGCCTGTGCTCAAGTCATCATGTGGTGCCAATAGCAACTTGTGTAGGCTAATCTTGTTATTATTGGCTTAGGCTCCATTTAGGGCTCAACATTTCCTTTCGTGCTTACCCTTTCCTCAGAAGGCTGCCTTGTAAGTTATCTAGGAAATGTACCATAATTAACAATGCAGCTGAGCAGTGAAAAGAAATACATTTCTTACCATCATGATGGAATGTTCCACTCCCAGGTGTGCCTGTTGCTGACTTGAACTGAGATGCTCCTTCAACAGCGCTGCGAGGACAGTCAGGTCTTGTGAAATTTCTGTCGATTTCAACTAGAATATGGTTCTCTAAGCAGCCAACAATATATAGGTATATCTATGTAATTTGTATAAAAAAATAAGTATCCAGATGCTAGTCTGCTCTCTTAAACCATCAAAAGAGAAGAGATTGTGGCAGACAGGGCCAGTTTGGGCACAAAATCATAGATTTTGTAATAAATCAAGCCCCACAATGTATCAGAGTTCCTATATAACATTTACAAACACAAATCTTTCTTGTCATTAAGAATATAATAAGGAAGGGGCACCTGGGTGGTTCGCTTGGTTAAGGGACTCTTGATTTCGGCTCAGGTTATGATCTCACAGTTCGTGAATTCAAGCTCCGTATCGGGCTTCGCATTGTGGAAACTGCTTGGGATTCTCTCTCTGCCCCTCCCCTGCTAGGGCTCTCTCTTTCAAAATAAATAAATAAACTTAAAAAAAAGGCTTTTTTTTTTTTTTTTTTACACAAAGAATATAATAAGGAAAAGTCAGTCAGACATAAACTTACCATGCACTGTGTTATGGACAAAGCCTCACAGTATGTCATAGCAGTGTCAGAAAAATCACCCCTGGGAACAAAACTGTAATTAGCAAGAAAACTCCTATCACTGTGGCAGTGATTATTCTGGCATAATTGCACACTTCTATAGCGTATGATAATTAAGTCAGTTATCCATTATAGAATGGCTTTAATACTATGATCATTAAGTCAGTCAAGTAAAAAACAAAACAAACCAGTCCATACTATAAGAAGAACGGAAGGACTGAAATCACTAGACAAAGAGACAAAGAATAACATGGAAGAGAAAGAAACTCTTCCGCAAACACATCCACAGAATTACAGCCATAAGAAGTGTTGGGAGACAATTGGGACTGCCGTGGCTCCATAGTCATCCTGCATCTTGCCCCGCCCCCTCATGATAAAGTTTTGGAACTATTTTAGAGGATAATTATAATGAAAATGTATTGGGTACTTACCATGAGTCAGACATTGTGCCGAATGGTTGCCTCACCTTGTTTGGTTCTTTGCCTGTTGCTCTGAGCTCCAATTCAGCCCTTCCATGACCCACTGTGCATCATCCACCGTCAGTATTGCTCTATTCAATACGGGAACCACTAGCTACACATGGCACCTCAAATTAAGCTAATATTAAATAAAATTTAAATTTCAGGAGCCACGTTTCAAGCATTCAATAGTCCCCATGTGGCTGGTGGCTATCGTACTGGACAGCACAGATTAGAGGACATTTTCATCTCTGCAGGAAGTTCTGCTGGATGGCCCTGAATTCTAGGTGCAGAAAACTACATTTCTTTTCGGTGGATTCCCAGGGCCAACGGGAGGCTCCGAAGGGAGGTGGGAGAAGGGGAGACCCGTGCTGTGGGCCACAGAAGCTGCTGGATAGGGGACAGCAGCTGTGGAGCCCCATGGTGTGTCAGTGCTTCTGGTGACAGTAAGCCTTGGCGGTGACAGTGATGAATGCCTGATGGGCCTGGCAATAGCATTTTTTCTTTTCTATTTCTCCTTCCCCTCCCCCCACCTCCAGCCTTGGGGTGGGAGCAGATGCCTGCAATTACCAATCTCTCAGTTATCTCACTGTCCCCTTTGGCTCCTTCACCCTTCCATCATTTTTCAACGATTCCTCCTATTAAATCCCCTATTTGAAATACCTAGAGTGTTTTTGAGTGACCTCCGACTCTGAATCTAAGTTCTTAACCATTAAGCTATGGTGGAAAGGAAACGAAGAGCATTGGGATTTAACCAAAAGTAGAGTGATAATGGTCTACAGCCAAACCAGAGCGATGATTAACTAGAGTGAGAGCCTAAACAATCAAAATAATTTTGGGAGAAAAGAAAGATACAGCTCTTTTTTCTATGATAAGCATCATTACTTATATAACTCAAAAAACTTCAAAAAACATTTTCTGAAGCTATACATCTGCCCTTGAACTTCATTCCCATACTATATTTTTACCTACCAACCTGAAACCAGTTTTCTTGGAAATGTTAAAACAATTAACTAGGCTAATTCCTAATTGAGAAGTTATTAAGAGAGGCGCCTGGGTAGCTCAGTCAGTTGAGCGTCCAACTTTGGCTCTGGTCACCATCTCGCAGTCTGAGTTCCAGCCCCACATCGGGCTCTGTGCTGACAGCTCAGAGCCTGGAGCCTGCTTCAGATTCTGTGTCTCCCTCTCTCTCTGCCCCTCCCCCGCTCATGCTCTGTCTCTCTCTCTCTGTCAAAAATAAATACACATTAAAAAAAAAGTTATTAAGAAGGTGAGCCACTCCACAACAATGACGACTTACACCTGCCATACTTGATGTATTCATCGGGGCGCCTGGGTGGCGCAGTCGGTTGAGCGTCCGACTTCAGCCAGGTCACGATCTCGCGGTCCGTGGGTTCGAGCCCCGCGTCGGGCTCTGGGCTGATGGCTCAGAGCCTGGAGCCTGTTTCCGATTCTGTGTCTCCCTCTCTCTCTGCCCCTCCCCCGTTCATGCTCTGTCTCTCTCTGTCCCAAAAATAAATAAACGTTGAAAAAAAAAAAAAAAACAAACAAAGTTAGTGCTATTCACTGATGGTTACAGATGTTGGGTATACAGAGGATGGGAAGATCCTAGAATGTGAACTCTCCTATTATTTGTTCAAGAGAATCTTTCCACAAAAGGAAGACAATTGATCATTGGCTACCTACTGACCCACGCTCCTCTCACAGACTATTGATCAGGGACAAAACAAGAAGGATGAGATATGATCTTCAAAATGAAGGGATAAAGAGGTCAGGGGACACTTTGCCCAGCAAAACAGTAATAGGATTCGTGGTTTCAATCTCTATTGCTCGCAGAAATAACCTGATTAGTAATGTACCTGATTAGCTAAACTTTTAAAACATGTTTATTTATTTAAGAGAAAGGGGGGTGGGAGGGGAGGGGCAGAGAAGGAGACAGAGAATCCCAAGTAGGTTCTGCATTGTCAGTACAGAGCCCCATATGGAGCTTGAGCTCATGAACCGTGAGATCATGACCTGAGCTGAAATCAAGAGTCAGATGTTAACCAATGGAGCCACCCAGGCACCCTGCTAATTTTGAAATAATATGGAAAATGGTCAAAATAGAATACCAGAAGAAAAAAAAATCAGAAACAAAATTGTATATCTCAAATTATTTCAATTACATGTACATATGTGCACATACATATCAAAAGAGATGTGGAGGAAAGATATCAGATGTTTATGATGTTTATTTCTGGGTTTGAGATTTTAAGTGATGTAGATTTTTTCTAGTAATATTAATTCTATTTTTCAACGTGCCCTGCATTACTTTTCAAATAAATCATAAGTGATTTTTAAATGCTTAGAAAACTGATGAATACTTTGCCTTTTTTTTTTTGCATTCCACTTTTACAGAATTTATTTTACACCTATTATATCAAACAGCATTTTTTAAAGTTCATTCATTTGTTTACCTATTATTGAGAGGGAGAGAGTGCACATGCAGTGGGGAGGGGCAGAGCGAGAGGAGAGGCATCCTAAACAGGCTCCGCACTGTTAGCACAGAACCCGACGCGGGGCTCGAGCTCACAAACCATGAGATCCTGACCTGAACCGAAATCAAGAGTCAGTCCCTCAACCGAATGAGATACCCAGAAGCCCCTAAGTCAAACAGCATTTTAAACACTGAGCACATAAACTCTCTAATATGAAAGACAGAAGTGTTTATCTTATTAGAAATAAGAAACACCATCACGTATAGTCTTCAAACATCACTGCACTCTTAACTTTCATAAGTTGATAGGGCGTTCATGGGACAATCTGCAGATAACTAGTTTAACAGACAAATTAAAGAACTCCTAGAAGCAGACATGACCTAAATTGTTTATTACCTAAGACTTTTACAAACATTACTCACACTAGCAGTAACGGGGAGCTGGGGAGTGTTGCCTCTTCTCCAAGCTGCACAGGAAGACCAATAATGTGGTGGAACTTGGGGCCCCGTCCAAAGCCCATGGAAGGCTTTTGCATGGCTCTTGCAGCCTGCACGTGTCAGCCCTGGCATCCCCCTGTGCTCGTGGACTAGTTTGGTGATCCTCTAGGTGTCAGGATTTCTTCTGATGCTTTATGGAATGGATCAAAGAAGATAACCTCAAAGAGTTTGTATGTAGAAACTTCACCCACCCAGTAAGAAGATTCCAGGGTTCTCAGCGCCCCATACGGGCATCCAACTCACTCCTCAGCAGCAGACTGAAGGCTTCCGGCAAACTTCAGCTGGTGGTGGACACCGTGATGGACAGGCTTGCCCTTGGTTGCACCCTTAGGAATGGGGAGTTTACAGCCACCACCATGCACACAAATCCGATAGGTGACATAACCTTGCTCTATCCCGGTTTGTGCTCTTTATCAGCTGGGCTGGGGGGGGGGGGAGGAGCTATGGAGTGCAGAGGGCTGGGGGAGGGCGCCCTGAGAAGAAGACACCCACGGACTGCTTCTTCCACCACAGTTCCTGGATGTACTTGTAAGCACCCATCTTGGCTGACCTTTGAGCTGATGGCTGCCCTGGGACAGAAAGGCTGCCTTTCTTTCTTTTAAATTTATGCTATTAAAGTCTACAGCAGCGGTTCCCAAAGAGCTGTCCCTGCCGCAGCAGCAGCATCACCTGGCAACTTGTCAGAAATGCAAATCATCAGGCCTTGCCCAGGACCTCCAGAAGGAGAAACTCTGTAGTTTAAGAAGCCCTCCCTCCAGGTGATTGCGATGCACCCTGAAGTTTGAGGACCACTGGTGTAAAGCTGATGTTCATTACTCAAGCCTGTAAATCCTCCTAAGGTTCTGCAAGTGGGGGCCAAAACTTTCAGCTGTGTAAAATGTGGGGTTGTGTTATTGTGGGATTAATGGATGGATTGAGGTGAGCCTGCTGGAGAGCAGGAAGGTTCATGCTGTGTCTGAATTCACTGTAGGGCGAGTTATGCTGGGGTTTGATGATAAATATATTAGTCTGGGGAATGCAGACTGTCTATATTGAAATCCACGGTGCATTTCATTGACGAAAGGCTACATTCATTTAAATTGAGCTCATTGTTCACGGAGACCACGTGACCTGTTTCACGGGGTTGGAGGAAGATTTTTTTTTTTAATTCCTACCTCTACTTGCCTGATAGCTTCGCTTTCTCAAGTTTGATTTTTCTTCTGTAATTCTTCCTTCTCTCCTCCATCCCTGCAAAGATGGTCGATTTCAAAATTTTGGGGAAAAGACCGACACTTCCTGGATTGGGAAGGTCCCCTTCTCAGTTTCCCCCGTGGGGTCGTTGCTTACCCCATTGTGTCACACTTGGTTGTTCACGGATCAGGCATCTCCCCCCTAAATGGAGAACCCTGACCGCTTGCAAGCAGGCACAGCTCCTTACATCTCCTTGCATCCCTAATTCTTACTACAGGGCCGGCAGACCCCAAGAGCTCAAAATCTAGTGGTGGAATGAATGAAAATTACAATTTCTGAAACATATTCCTTTATTCAGCATCAACATGTTCTACATAGATGATTTTAATACACGAAATGCATGCCAGAAACTGTACCTATATTAATTTTAATACGTGAGGGATACAGGTACTTAAAATACCATGTCCTGTGCTGTTTACTGTTCGCTTCACCTTAACCTCATCAAGTTTTCAGGAACTTCCAGCAGATGGCACCAATAAATATTGTCATAGGAGCCAATTGGAAATTGGTTGATATTTTTCGACGTGGACTTAAAAAAAAAAAAAAAAAAAAAAGCAAGATGAATAAAACTTACCTAGCTCAGATGATAAAAATACCTGGCATTTGTTTAGCATTTTTTCAGGTAACAAAATACTTTTATATCCCTGTCTCAGTTCTGTCTCAGATTCTGTCAATGGACTGAGAAAATTCTATTATGCATTTTAGAATTTGTTGACATGTCCTTTAGTCACAGGTAGCAGGACAATGTATGACTCTTAGTGACCGTGTCATTAGTTTGTATTTGTGACGCATCATTCTTTCAAAGACCAAAACTTTCCATAGAAAATTTTGGCACGATCCTACGCATGAGAACTGAACAATAGTAACTCAGACACTAATAATTTAGCAAGCTACTCTTCTGGTTCATTGAACAGTAATGATTCCTTTCATTTAGAGGGTGTACTATGGATGCAAAGCACTTGCATAGACACAGCATTCTTTGATGCTTGCAGGAGCCCTATAATGTGGGGGAAGACAGTGGCTCTCCTCCTGTCCGTTCCCATTCCTCATGCCTCCTCTTGGGCCCCATGAGGAGCCCTTCCCAGCTTGACCAGTTCAGGCTTAATATGTCATAAATCTTAGCAAAATTCCAGTGATGCATGAATGGTGATTAATATTGGTTTCACTTAGAAAATTACAAGGAAGTACTTAGGTTAAAAGTCATTTCTAAGCACACAGAATTATCTGAGACTAGGGTCCCAGACAGGAATATCTACCTTTCCTCTCCCCTCCCAGCTAGACACAGTCAAGTTTGCTCCTGACATCTTCTAGAAAGCACTAATACACTTTAAACAGTACAACGTGCTGTACTGTTCTATCTCTATGAACATGCCCATTCTGAACAGTTTCTATAAATGGGATCATTCAATGTGTGTATTTTGGGGCTAATATTGTCTTAGCACAGTATTTTTAAGATTCATTCATGTCTGTCAGGTCCGGTTGGTTTATTGTGTTGTTCAATTCTATTCCCTTATTGTTTTACTGCCTGGTTGTTCAATTTTTTTTTTAACGTTTATTCATTTTGGAGAGACAGAGAGAGACAGAGTGTGAGATGGGGAGGGGCAGAAAGAGAGGGAGACACAGAATCCGAGGCAGGCTCCAGCTCTGAGCTGTCAGCACAGAGCCTAGTGCGGGGCTCGAACTCATGAACCGTGAGATCATAACCTGAACCGAAGTCAGATGCTTAACCGACTGAGCCACCCAGGTGCCCCTATTTATTTCTTTTAAATATTTATTTTTGAGAGAGAAAGACTGCATGGGGGAGGGGCAGAGAGAGAGAGAGAGGGACAGAGGATCCGAAGCAGGCTTGGATAACACAGAGCCTGATGTGGGACACCCTGAAGCTCACGACCACGAGATCATGACCTCAGCTGACGTCGGACCCTTAACCAACTGAGCCACCCAGGGGCCCCTATTTTATACTGTTTAAAAAGCCCAATGGTTAAAAAGCTTCTATTGACATAAGAAGTCAAATGTTGAGAGGGTAAAAAAGAGGACTGTGTCGATTCTTTTGCCTTGTAAGAATGGGACCTTGCTGAATAGTAACCAAGTTTACACAAAAGTGTCTGTTGCAAAATGTCTTTTGCAAGTCAGAAAAGGATTTTTACAATGAGTCAAAGATGGCAGGGGTGCCTGGGTGGCGCAGTCAGTTAAGCGTCCGACTTCAGCCAGGTCACGATCTCGCGGTCCGGGAGTTCGAGCCCCGCATCAGGCTCTGGGCTGATGGCTCAGAGCCTGGAGCCTGTTTCCAATTCTGTGTCTCCCTCTCTCTCTGCCCCTCCCCCGTTCATGCTCTGTCTCTCTCTGTCCCAAAAATAAATAAACGTTGAAAAAAAAAATTAAAAAAAAAAAAAAAAGATGGCAGTGTAAGGTGCCTGCAAAGGCATCGGAGAATCAGGCTGATGCAACGTGCCGCACTTTCAGACTCTAACACACAGCATGGTGATCATAGTGGCCGGTACTGTACTATATGCTTGAAATTTGCTCAAAGAGTAGATCTTAAGTTCTTAAATGTTCTCATCACATGCACACACACACACACACACACACACGGTAATTACGTGAGGTGATGGAGGTGTTAACTAACCTTATTGAGGTAATCACTTTGCAATATACACGTGTATCAAATCACCAGGTTGCACGCCTTAAATTTACACAATTTTATGTACTGACTGTATCTCAAGAAAGCCGGAAAATAAAACAGAAAAAAAATGTACAGTACTTCCCTACGTATGTCAATGTCACTGCTGCTGGACAGGCTACCAATGCACGTAGACCAACTCACCGAGACTTGGCAGCATGCTGCTTCATCAGGGGAAATATTAATCTTTTTGTTTTAAGAGAGAGTGAGTGAGTGGGAGAGGGAGAATCTTAAGCAGGCTCCACACTCAGCGTGGAGCCTGACGTGGGGCTTGATCTCGTGACCTTGGGATCATGACCTGAGCTGAAATCAAGAGTGGGATGCTCAACTGACTGAGCGACCCAGGCACCCCGAAATATTAATGTTAATATCTAATGCTGAGTCCTTACACATACATAACCCAATTTCAAGAATTTAATGGCATGTTTGAGTTTATGTTAAGGACTGTCTACATTGAGATTTCATAATTTACTTTATCCCCCACCATGCTTGATACAACAGATTAGTGACCTTGTAGTTGAGAGTATGTCTGTCATTTCTTTTTTCCTTTCTACCTTACATGATGAGTGAAGTTCTAAGGCTTAAATAAAAAATCAAAAGGAATGGCTATGAGGTTGACTTCCTGGGAGAGGTTTGAGGTTTTGGGGACCCCTTTCTTCTAGATTGTGCTTACCCCTCTTAGCAAGGCAGGACCTGGGTTCAGGCGATTTTACTGTGCCCAGTTGGGTTCAGATTTGTAATCTTCTAGGGTAAGATTCTGTACTGGGAGAGGCTGGTTAGACAACAGAAGGATCACCATGACCTTCAAGCCTGTTCACTGCCATCTGCTAGACAAACAGATTTTTGCTTTTGTTGTCTATGGGGTTAGAGTAGGCTTATTGTTCTGACTGAGAGGAGGCATGATGTCACTTCTTTGCTGACTGCAGTCATTGTTTGGGAATGTATTGATATGGTTTTCTATAGCTGGCTTTGTAAGTGTTTTGCTTGTAGATGGCCGGGGTGTGCAGACGCAGCTTTGTCTCGACAAGCTTTGGCACTCACAGGAAATCTCTGCGTTTCCTTCTTCCCGCGTCCCTGAAATGGACACCAATTCCTTTCCCCTTTCCTTTACTGCTTCTCAAACTGTGTTCCATGATTTATCAGTCAGGAGTCAGTCATAGATAACAGAACACTCTTCTGCTGGTTTTAGGAGAAAATGATTTAAAATAAAAACAATTATGGAGGGGGTGTGGGAGGCGGGATGGGCTAAATGGGTAAGGGGGCACTAAGGAATCCACTCCTGAAATCATTGTTGCGCTATATGCTAACTAATTTGGATGTAAATTTAAAAAATAAAAATAAAAAAATAAAAAATTAAATTAAATTTAAAAAATTAGGTGCTTATAGAACTTCTAGAGGGGCTGGAGGGAGAGACAGGTTCTAGGCTAAGCCCCCAGCAATGAGCTCTAACGCAGCCCCAAGGGGCAGGCCTGGCGAGGGAATTGCTATAAAAGAAGAGAAGAGAAACTGAAAGATCTTGGTCAAAGTTTTTGCCACAAGTGTGTCATTCATTAAATATTTAGATCCACATCACTGCTTTATTATGGGAAAAAACTGACCTGTCTCTTAGGCCCGTACAACATGGTCCACAGACCTGCAGGATCAAATCCCCCCGGAGCTTGTGAGCAAATGCACAGTCTTGGGCTTCCACCCCCCACCCCTGCTGAATTAGAAGCTCTGAGGGTAGGGCTTCGGGATCTGTGCGGAAGCCCCGAGCTGTGACACCGCAAGGGTGACCGACCGTCCTGGTTTGCCAGAACCGTTGAAGAGATTCCTGGGGCACAGCACTTCCGTTCTAAAACCTGAAAAGCCCTGACAAGGACGGGCCCAGGTGGTCACTTCAGATGCGGCAAAAGTTTGGGAAATACATCTTGGGCCGTCTGTGTACGTGCTTGTTTTTGTTTTTAAGTTTATTTATTTATTTTGAGAGAGAGAGGAAAGCTAGCAGGGGAGGGACAGAGAGAGAGAGAGAGAAAAAAAGAGAGAATCCCAAGCAGGCTCTACCCTGTCAGCCCAGAGCCCAACACGGGGCTTGAACTCAGGAACCGTGAGACCATGACCTGAGCCGAAACCAAGAGTTGGACACTCCACCCACTGAGCCGCCCAGGTGACCCTGTGTAGGCGCTTGTCAGCGGGGAGTGGGGAATGTGTGAGTCACAGATATGAGCTACAATGTTATTGAAGCAATGTTGACAGTGAAATTCTGCTCACTCAAAATAACTTCAGTCAAAGTAGCAAAATGCTCATGTGTCACTACTTTTCATTTACCGCCCAAGAAGGAAGGTGGCAACGTTCTGAGCTGAATGACTTTTGAGAGCGAGAGATGACAAACTGAGGAAGCCTGTGCCACGGAGGCATTTTCACATGCCATACACTCAGTGGTACAAAAAAAAAATTTTTTTTTTCCAAGAGCTGAACTTAATTTGAATCTCGAGCCCCCGCTCTGTCTGTAGCATAACTTAATTGCAGCCATTTTAGAGAAAATCCAGTCAAATCAGAGTTTTTTTCCATTCAGATCCAGAATATTCTCAGTTCAGGATTTTCACCACCCTCTCCACCCCATTCTGTGGGTTATGGCTAAATTTGGGGAGCTTTCACAGAGCCTCAGTGTTGGAGGATGGGGAGGCGTGTATCCCAGCTGGCATCTCTGGAGATGTGCATCACCCCCGCTGGAAATTTCTAGGACATCTGGGTTCTCCATCTGGTCTCTGGTAGTAGTTCCAGGAAGGTCACCCTGCCTCCCTCTTATCTCAATCTCAAAGTATCTTCGCACCTGCTGGCCTCTCCCAGCTACTTTTGAGCCCCTCATAATGGAGCCGAAGGGCTTCAGGGCAAACATTTAGATGTTCTCCCACGCTATCCGAGCGTCATAGGCGATCTAGAATAGTCCTCTCCGGCTCTACCTGCTTAGATGTGTCAGGCTGCCATTTCTATTATGGATAACTCAACACATAGGTCTGGGCAATTCCATGAGGCTTGTCACCTCCTGGGTTTTCACCTGGGAGCAAGGCACAGAACCTCTGCTTTTGTGTCCTCCAATCTGAGTTTTCTTTGGAAGGTTCAGTCATGAATCTCTGGGCATAGGACCCTGCTCAGGGTCCTTCATTTTCTTCTCACCTCCTTTCTGTTCCTCCCCTCATCGCCCAGTCCAAAGGATGGCTATGTCATCCCAAGTAAGCAAACATACTCTTGCATAATCAAGGACTACGCTCAATTTGTATTTACGATATCAACTTTACACCTCAAGTTCTTCGGGGTTGAGGCAGAAACTGCCATTTGTGACCCTATCTCCACTTCTCTTTCTACTTTAGTCACTTCAGAAACTTCAGTAACAGAGCGCTGATTTTCTTTGTAGTGCGTACGCCCTCCAAAAGATTACATTTTCTGGGCTCCCTTGTCGCTAAGCATAGCCAGGTGACTAAATTCTGGTGAATGAAATACAAGCATGAGTGTTGTGTGGGATCTCTTAAGTGATCTGACTCAGCAGGAAGGAACACCCTTTGCCTTTCCCTAGTTCCTGTTGTCTCAGATGGGATACAATGGCTGGAGCTCTGGCAACCATATTGTACCAGGAAGTAATCTCAGGGCTGTAAACCAGTATTAGGGGGAAACTGAAATACAGACGGAATCTGAGTATCTGATGACAGTGTCAGGTCTACACTACCAGACTTCTTTTACAAGAAAGAGAAATGAACTTCTATATTTAAGCCTGTGCATTTTCTGTCTCACATAGTCTAACTTTAACAAAGTTGACAAAGGTGTTCCTGAAAACCCTTTTTTCTCAAGCCATTTTCTCTGTCATGTGTTTATAAGATCTAATGAAACCCAAAGGCTAAAACCGAACTCTTTTTTGTTTCTTTGAGCTTATGTTGTAACAATCCTTTTCTGAAAACCATAAGAAGGGCCTATCTTCTTGCCGTCTGAAAGAACAGGAATATTTGCTAATATTAATATTTAAAAATATTATATCTTCACACATGAAATTTATCCCACCAGCCACCATGCCACAGATTAAAGCCTGGAATTTAGAGCTTTAAAAAATCCAAGAGAAGCAGGCGCCTGAGTGGCTCAGTCGGTTAAGCGTCTGACTTCGGCTCAGATCACGATCTCGCGGTTCGTGAGCTCAAGCCCCACGTCGGGCTCTGTGCTGACAGCTCAGAGCCTGGAGCCTGCTTTGGATTCTGTGTCTCCCTCTCTCTCTGCCCCTCCCCCACTCACATTCTGTCTGTCTCTCTCTGTCTCAAGAACAAATAAACATTAAAAAAAAAAAGCTGTTTTTAAAAATCCGAGAGAAGCTATGAGGAGAAATGAAAAGTTGTCCATAAATTTAATGATGTCTGAAAGCAGCTCCACAGGAGCTTGAAAATAGCGGCTGCATGTAGCATACTCTGAACTCGCTCTCCCAGCTGCTACTCAACACCTGAGCAGTCTACCCTCAACAGTTGAGCCAACATCTGTATCGTATTTCTTTTTTTTTTTTTTTAATTAACTTTTTTTATTTATTTTTGAGACAGAGACAGAGTGTGAGTGGGGGAAAGGCAGAGAGAGAGGGAGACACAGAATACAAAGCAGGCTCCAGGCTCCGAGCTGACAGCACAGAGCCCGATGCGGGGCTCGAACCCATGAACCATGAGATCACGACCTGAGCCGAAGTCGATGCTTAACCGACTGAGCCACCCAGGCGCCCCTGTATCGTATTTCTTTGTATCGCCTACTGAATTTCACAGTATGCCCTTAATCAACATTTGCTTGTTGATCTGGGGCTTGTCAGATGGCCCCTTTAATGAATGGTACAAGCAATCAGCCTCATGAATAACTTACCATTCCTCTGGGTTGAGAGTTATAGCAAATTCTATTCCTTCTCAAGGAAGTAATGGTCCGTCCACCACGGTTGGCTAAATTAAGTTTCCTCAGCTATATATCACAGGGCGTGTCTGCCTTCTTGATCTTCTTTTTATGTGAGGTTGTGAAGGGAAGGTCAGCATGCCGCCCTAAAATGTACCGCTTTGGTACACTGACGATTTTAAACTAAAGTTCCTTGAGCAATGGCTGGTACAAGGACACTGACCCTCCTTTGACCCCTGACAACAGGAAATAAATGTCCCACGTGAAGCTATCCTCCCTATACCAGGAGGGTAGAGGCATCCTTATGGCCAGAGACAGGGAATTCAAGGCCAAGAGGGTTGTACGAACAAACCTGGTTACTTCTTCACTAATGTGATACCCAAGCCCAAACCCCATTGGTTTGTCAATTCTGCACAAGTGTGTTGTTCCTTTGTCTAAAAGGTATAAAAGGGGCGCCTGGGTGGCTCGGTCGGTTAAGTGTCCGACTTCAGCTCAGGTCACGATCTCGCGGTCTGTGAGTTCGAGCCCCGCGTCGGGCTCTGGGCTGATGGCTCAGAGCCTGGAGCCTGCTTCCGATTCTGTGTCCTTCTCTCTCTGCCCTTCCCTCGTTCATACTCTGTCTCTCTCTCTGTCTCAAAAATAAATAAACGTTAAAAAATAAAAATAAAAAAAAAAGGTATAAAAGCTGCCTGCTTTGGTTACTTTTTTGAGCTTCATATCTTTGAGGCTCCCCAATGTACAGAATTTAATGTGCTTTTCTCTCGTGAACCTCTCTTATGTCAACTTAATTATTAGGCCCTAGAAGGGAAGAAGGGAAAAGTTTTCCTCCCCTACAGTTGAGATTAATTCGGTTACCTACTTTGGTGGTATGGATGTCGAGTTAGCTTAGCAATCTAGAGGAGTAGAATGAGTTCCAAGAAAAGTTCAATTTATAGCAGAATATAGTCGAACAAAAGAAAAGGTATTTACGTTTCATTTCTAAGAATACATGTCCCCTTTGAAGATTTACCTCCCTCCTTTTATTAGCTACTCATAAGACATAATTTCAAGTTTTATAGTAGCCAATTAAATGACTTCACTTGCTTCTTTGATCAGGCGTCACAGGCATGACCACATTGACAAGGAGGCCACGGGACTTAGATTTTTTCAAGACAGTCTTGATTTTTGCTTACTTTGTTTATACTCCACCCCATTCCACGAAGAATGTAATGTCACTCACAAGAACATACGCAGTCATACCAATAAAACTCAAGCACAGAAATCAGGACCAAGGAAAATCAAGAGCAGATCAAAGAAAACATAAGTACGGAAAACCCAGGAATCCGAGCCAGCAATTGTTTCCCGTTCGTCTCTGAACCACCGGAAAGCAAAGCAAAAGAGAAGACGCACTTAGTCACAGAATTCTCATTATTAGAAAAAAGGAAGCAGACAATTTCCTCAGGAGGGGCGTATATTGTCCTGGCACCAAATTCTCCAAAGAAATTTATTGTCTGGGTCTTTACGGGGAGCCCTGGGTTATACAGTGGACAAAATCCTCGAGGATATTCACAAAGCACCAAGCTGTTTGGGACTCATTTCTTTCGCTTTAAACCAAAGCTAAGGAAATAACTCTTAACTGAAATTCAGTGAATGACCTCCCAGACTGGTGTGCCAGGCAACAATGTTTTGAAGGAAGTTCGTAGGATTGTCACTTTAAAAAAAAAAAAAGAAATGTGTCCCATACTCAAGTAAGTTTGGGAACCTCTGAGTTAACCGGTCAGTCAGGGTTCTTTGTGGCAGAGTTTTTCAGAAGCGGATGTGCATTGTAGCTTAAATCAATCAATCGATCCATGTGGCGGTTTGTTATTTTACCACAGAAGTCTTCTTCTGAGGTTCACCTACGAATAATCTCTTAATTCTGTGACACACAGTTTGGAAACAACGAGCCATGATCAACTGATGGAAATACAATAATGAGAGGACAGTGCAGCTGTTTTTGTGGTTAATAGCATGTGTGTGTTACTGGGCAGATTTGGGTACAAATCCTGTCTCTAACACCTACCAGCTGCATGACTTTGAAAAAGTTACCCAAACTCGCTGGGCTTTAGTTTCCTCATTCATAAAATGAAGTGCGTTAATTAGGACGGCCCTGGCCCCAAGGAACAAAAAAATCTGTCAGAGTTACTTAAGGGTTTATTTTTCTGATCTCATAAATCCACAGATGCGCCATTCAGGGACTGTGAAACTGTTCGTGAATGTCGTCTGGTCCAGAGCCGTTCTGCTTTGCCATCCTTAGCATGGAGGCATCTGTCTTCGTGCTTGCTGTCCCACGGTTGCAAAATGGTTGCTGGAGCCTCATTCCTCACATCAAGTGTTAGTCATGAAAAAGAGGGATGTAAACTACTTCTGAGTAGCCAATCCGGTGTCAGCCATAGGGGTTAGTAAGAGAAACTTCCTCAAAGAAGTATTTTGAGAATTAAGTGAGATACTGAATGAGATAATGAATGTGCTTACGTAGTGCCTAGTATTGGTTAGCGGTAAAAAACATCAATTATTTTAATATATTGTTATACTATATAAATATTAACATATATATACTATATACATATGCCATATAACATATATATAACATGTAATAATATAAATATTATTTTAATATAATTTTAATGGATAGCCTTCGGTTCAGCATGATACTAGTATTTAGAGTACCTCCAGGAGAATTGTGTGTTCTTCAATGACCGGTAAACGTCCCTTTTCTCAATGGGGCTTCGCAGAAGCAAAAGATGAGACGTAACGCAATCCACTCCTATAAGGCTCTGGAGTACAGGCAGAGAGGAGATGCTCTAGAAAGCGGATAAGCAGGAGGAAAGCTGGCATCCTAGTAGGAACCTAGCAGGATTCTCTCTGAGGTCAGACCCATTCCATCTCTAAGTGGAGACCTGCAGGGGGTTCCCAGGCCAGACCCTGATTGGGAAGCAATTTCAGTAACAGAGCTTAGTCGAGTACAATGAATTTCTGTATCACAGAATGTAGACAGGGTGATTGGGAGAAGTCTCAACTCTGTAAATATTCTGTCCCGCTGTCAGACCATGGATAGAATGGCTAATTATAGATAGAAATAACATTTTGAAAAACTAACTACCAGATATGTACGGTGAATATTTACCATGAGTCCAATATTGTCTCATGGTCGTGGGGAGCTGAGTAACACTTTTATGAGTCACTTTGGGAAATACTGGGATAAATGTCATACATATTAGCAGAAACTCATTGCCAGTTAGAAGGAACAGAAGAAACACATCACCAAAAAAAACCCAACTTTGGAACTAAGTATCAACTCAGGTAACGAAATCCTGTTGATAAGGAGGGCAAGGACACGGATGATAATGGTTGAGGCTTAATCAGCACCACACCAGGCACTGTTTTATGTGCTTTGCAGACCATAAATCCCAAATAAGTAATTTTCCCCATATTTTTAGTATCGATAGCTCACTTGGAGTGACTGCTTTGGGTCCAGCACCAGCACTGGTGAGATCCTCACAGATCTCTTATATAGATGTGCCCTACTAGGATTCTAATTCCATAGACGAGACCCCTGAGGCTTAGCATGAAAGCTACGTGCCTAGTAACCGGGGAGCTGGGATTTGATAGACATCCGAACTGCTGAGTTCAAGCGCTTAGACTGCGCTCTATGACATAAAACATATACTTGTATGTACATAGCTTTTATAAGAACACTTCACCTCTTTTAAGAAAAATATGAATTGGGGACCTCTTTGTTAGGAGTTGAGCATTGCTCTGCTGAGAGACAAAGTCTGGACTGAATGACCCAGATTCTCTCGTGGCCACGTGATTTTTTTTGTTTTCATCGCAGTAACGGACACCCATATCCTCTCACAAGGAGAAGGGAGAGCAATGAACTGAGAGACTGAGTCATTCCCTGGGCCAGGTGACTCCCCGCTCTTTGGCGTTGAGAGGAAAAAGATCTGAGCCAGAATCACCAAATCGTTTGACCCTCTGCTCAGTCGACTTCCAACAGTTCCCACAAGGTTATTCAAAACCAGCTGGCCGGGCTGTGTTCCACATCACCGGATTTATAACTGAATAAAGTTATCTTGTGCTACTGGGTGTTTTCAAGTATTGTTTTGCTCTTTAATGTTGGGAACTCCCCACCGATAGCCGCCACTGGAGAACAAGCAAATAGAGTTAAGTGGGGCAGAAAATCCAAGTAATCCTTGATATCTAAAAATACCTCAGAAAAAGTTTGTCAGGTGTTTAATTTAAAAAGATAAATTCTGTCGTACGGTGCTGCAAGATTTAGTTGAAAAACAACAACAACAGAATATTCTGAGAGCTGTGATTTGTAACCCTTGTGTGATTATCCATCGCAGAGTGAAATCGGGTCGGACTCAGCCTCCCTTTATCTACCTGGATCCTTACCAATGTGCTCTCTTCCATTCTCGACAGAAGGTCAATGGGATATGCCCCCTCTTCTGTAAAGTATTATCACTTGAATCGGTTACAAATGATTACATATGAAAGGGAAGAAGGGCATACATATTTATAACATATTCCTTCGCACGCCAGGTAACTTCATATATTATGCATGCTAGTTATCTCATTTAATCTTTAATTCGAGCCCATTAAGCTCTACTTCATCTTCCTTGAGAAAGGAGAAAATTGAGGCTTAAAATCACCAACTAATCCACATTAAGTCACACAACCAGTAAATGCAGACCCAGGGTTTGAGCCAAAGTCTGTCCAACTCCACAGCCTGTGTACCTTTCCCCTTCATGAACAGTTCTCAACCCGGGCTACAGACCAGCGTCACCTGGGGAGCTTTTTCAGATAGACCGACGCACTGGAGCACCTGGGTGGCTCAGTCGGTTAAGCATCCTTGATTTCAGCTCAGGTCATGATCTCTAGGGTTCGTGAGTTCGAGCCCCGCGTTGGACTCCGTACTGATGGTGCGGAGCCCGCTTGGGATGCTGTCTCTCTCTCTCTCTCTGTCTCTCTCAAAATGAATAAATAAACAAAAAATATATATATATACCAACACCTCGGTCCCACTCCCACTCGAATTATTACAGATCCAGATCTTATGTATGACTAGTGTGTGACACGCTCCTTAAGTATGACAAAAAACTTACTTTGACATACCAAAAGAGCTTTACTTTCAAATTTATTTGCTGCTGTTAGAAATGTAATTAGTGTTGTTTTCTCCAACTTGAACCCAGGGGAGGAAAATGAGCCCAGAGTCTCAGGTTACTTCCTCCAGTTTGCCTCCATGGTAAATGGAGAACCTGGCAGGAGAAAAAGAAAATTGTAGGCGTTTTGCGCAATTCCTGGAGCCCTATTGCTTCTGCTGACTGCTGCCCAGTATGGTCCAGCGAACTGATTCTGAAGCACCAGGGGAAAGCACATCCCGAAACTGCCGCCAGCCAGACGTTGCTTCCCAGTGAAAAGTAGAAAGCGTCTTCAGCCCTGCGTTTCAACACCCATATTTCTGAAAGACTTCATAAAAGCTATGGAAGTGATGTCCCAGCTCGTACCTAGAACTTACCAAGACGGAAGCAAGAGCTAACAAGTTCTACCGACTTTCCATTCATAGGGTTGAAGGCTGGTTGCCAAAAATCCATCAGGCCCCTCACGAGTCCTCGGTGGTAGGAAGACCTGACGTTTCTCATCTGTCATCTTTCTCTTTCAGGATCTTCCAAAGGTGTCAGAGCTCCGTCCGTAGCACGGAGACACCAGGCAACGAGTGCTTAGAAGAGGAATTACTAGGCGGAAGAGGGAGGAGAAAAGACCGTCTGAAAGAATAGAGAACAGTCTAGAAGCACCCTGGTTCCCTTGTCTGCAGGGCTTGCAACTTAGGCCTTCTAAACCAAAGGAGTAATTCCACGTGAACTCAGACGAGCCCGTCCTGCCTCAATTTTGCCCTCCTCGCAATGGCAAGCATACCTTTAATGGAATTTGAAGGCCTTTTCCGCAAAGACAGGAAAATGCAAAGTCTGCTCTTTACCTCCTCGCTTTTTGGACACAAATGTGAAAACATTTTCACATCCTATCATTTATTTCTATCTTATGGTAAAAACATCTGTTTTAGGGGGTTATTACGTTATATTTCCAGAAAGGTAACTTCATAATCTGTCCACTAAATCTCAAGAATGTTTAGCTTCTCTTTCTCTTCCTCAATTCTGTACAATCACAGCATGGTGCTCCTCTCAAGGGGACTCCATACAGCCTCATCCTGTGCTTTGAGTTTCCCTGCATTATCTTGTTCAAATAGTCCGGGGCAAGCTGAGGTTAGTGGATAAAAAAAGTAGACCAGGAACAGGCCTTGACTTCTTTCTGAGGCCCCTTTTCAAAGGCAGGACTTCAGAGAGGCACTTTGTGTTCAGACCTCAAAAGGACCATTCTTTCTTGAGCTGTCACCTGAAATAGCTTACCTTTCTTGGTACAGTAATTCCTCTAGGTCTAATTGTCTCCGGGCCAAATAACCCTCGTTCCTCTGACGTCTAGGTCGTCCGGCCAAGGGGCAAACTCCCACAGCTCCGTGTCGCTAGTTCCAGTACCTAGGACAGACACCTGCACCACGGTTGGCCATTTGCAGGCCTTCGGGTAGCTGTCTGATCTTTGCCTAGAAAGTAATAGCACAGGCCAGCTGATATCAGAGAGTCCTGGGTTTAAAAACCGGCTTAAGAACTTCTAATTGTACAACCTTCCCCAAGTTGCACAACAAATCTTAAAATAAGTTTCCTCGTCTATAAAACGGAGATGCTAATAATATCCTGCAATATCTCTGACAATGAGAGAATGTCTATACACTGCATAGCACTTAGTAGGCATTCGGAAGTACTAATTCTTTGCTCCTTTTTCTCAGCTACTATGGCTGGGTTTATATATCTAAATGTTAGGATTTTACAAAGACTAAAATAGAATCTTTTAAGGAGTTTCATTATAGTCAGCAATAACATTATAGTCAGCAATAACAAAGTCTTTATACTTGTGTTTATTTATCATCTGATTTCTTATTATGTGTCTATCATATTATATTTTAGCTGTCTGATTAGGCTATGAGATCATGCAGAGTTGGATCTCTGTTTAAAATTCTCTCTATACCCACAGGACTTAAAAGCACTCAGTAAATGCTTGATAGATGACAAATGAATTCATGAGTTCCTCAGTAAGCATTTAGGCCATGGACTTTGCTAATGCCTACGTCCCATGAGTGCTTTCAAGCGAATAAACATTTGCTGAGCATATGGAATGCTCGACACAGTATCTCCTAAGGAGCCGAGGCCCTTACAAGAAAGTGAAGTATCCTAATCACTTTATAGTCAAGCATAAGAACATCTATAACAAGGATAAAGCGTGCCAGAAGCTAGAGAGAGCATGCTGGGGCATTCAGGGGAAAGAGTGATTACATTTGGTTAAGAGGATTAAGAAATCTTCATTGAAGAATGAGTTATCACTGGAAGTGAACCTCGGAAGATGAGTAAGATTCCAACAGCAGTGGAGAGAAGATGCTCCAGGGGAAGTTTGAGCCAAAGGCAGAATGTGAGACGGGCGTTCAGAGGGCTGCAAGTAGCCTGGTTTGAAGCACAAAATATGTGCAAGTCGGTTAGAGCTGCAAAGACAAGGAAGGCTTTGAAAGCTAGCCAGACTGAAAAATTGTTTCCTTTTTTTTTTTTTTTTTAATGTTTATCTATTTTTGAGAGAGAGAGAGAGAGCAGGGGAAGGGCAGAGATAGAGAGGGAGACACAGAACGCAAACCAGGCTCCAGGCTCTGAGCTGTCAGCACAGAGTCCAACGTGGGCCCAAACTCACAAACTGTCAGATCATGACCTGAGCCAAAGTCGGATCCCCAACCGACTGAGCCACCCAGGCGCCTCTGAAAATTGGTTCTTGAGTCAGGCAATGAGAGGTCCTAAAAATTTAGAGCAGAGAAGTTTTAGATTTATAGTAGTTTCCCCTTATCCCTGGGGGATATGTTCCCAAACCCCCAATGGATGCCTGACACCGTGGAAAGTACGAACCCTATATACACTAGGGTTTTTCCTATACATATGTACCTATGAGGTGTTTAATTTATAAATTAGGTACGGTAAGAAATTAACAATAAGGAGAAAATAGAATAACTATAATAATATCCTGTAATAAAAGTTATATGAACGTGGTCTCCCTCTCAGAATACCTACTGTACAACTCACCGTCCTCCTTGTGATGATGTGAGATGGTAAAATGCCCCCATGATGAGATGAATTCATGTGAATTCATGGCTCGGGCGAGGTTGGTGGCTGGCAGGAACGGGCGGAATGACAAATGGCTCAGGCACTGTGACTTAGCGTTAGGCTCCTACTAACGTTCTGAGGGTTTGTCTAAAGGATTATCTGCTTCCAGACCGCAGCTGACTGTGGATAACTGAACTGGTGGAAAGTGAAACCACAGATAAGGGAAGACTACTGTAATTAAGGTTGGTTGAGTGTCTTCATTTTACAGATTAGGCAGGTGAGTTTCAGACAGATTAAATGACTTGCCCAGATTGCCGAGTGGCAGGCAAGGAAATCTACAGAGGTCCCTTGACATTCCCACCACACCGGAGCCATTGCTTCGGAAGATCTGCTGTTCAGCAGGGTAGGCTGGGCTGGAGGGAGGGGGACCGAAGCCAGGGAAGCCAGCCGAGAGGAAATGACTGCCGTTTCCTTTACATTCCTGCAGTGAATCCCTGCCCCACACAGTGTGATCTCAAACATAAGATGGTCTCCTATTTTCCCAGAGAAGATGCAAAAAGGTTTTGCTAATCTGAACATAGAAACTGACCAAAGATGGTAGACGGAGCCAGATTTTGAAGCAAATATTCAGTAAGCCAGTCTTACTGAGTCTGGACCTTGAGGGGAGTGAGTGCTATGATCAGATTTGCATTTTAGAAAGGGAATTTTGTCAGCAGTTGTGGAGTCTGGATTCAAGGGGTAAACTGGGAGGCAGAGAGGTAAGGAGAGGTCTGCAGAAATCCAAGAGGCGTGGTGGCTCGGGCGAGGTTGGTGGCTGGCAGGAACGGGTGGAAAAGACAGGCGGGAGAGACAGTTGCCAAGTGTTTGAGACACGGTTCCTTTACAGAGGGGGAGGGGAGAGTCAAAGGTGACTCCAGAGTTTCTGTTTTGAGCAGTTTGGTGGATAGGAGGGCCACTGACTGTGAGCTGCAAGGCACATTGATGAGGACACATTTACAAAGCTCGCAAGTGGCATTAGGAAGGGAAAGATAAAGGCAAAGGATAGGAGAGAAAGGACGTGACCAAAACATAAGCAGAAGAGTCAGGAGTGGCTGAGTTGGGGAAGAGGCTGAGCTCTGGGAAACTTTATTTGTCCCATGCCTTTCCCACCAGCTTACATTTCCAAATTGTCCGGAGGCTTAATCGCACGGTACCATTCAGAAAGAGTCTCTTTCCTGCTCTGATTATTCCAGGAGGAACAGGAAAACATGGTAATTACCACTCGTAATTTCCTCTCAGGAAAAGCTAAAACTCCTGCAAAATGAGCGTAGTATTTCGTTGACATAGAACAAAAATGGAACAGACTGGAAACAATCTTCCTTCGAAGACAAGCATAAACAAAGTCACTGACCACAACCACTTCTGTCTCAACTGCTGTTGCCAAAGGAGAAAATGGCCAGAAGATCATTGGTCTAGCAATAGGGTGATCAAGCTCTCCTGGGTTGCCTGGGACTTCCATGGTTTTATCAGGGAGAGTCTCACATCCCAGAATCCTTCAGTATCACCCTATCCGGAAATTAGACTTAGATCCTAATCCCGATTCTATTACTGATTGGTTGTGAAAACCTGGAACACAGCTTTTCTGAGCAGAGTTTTCTCATCCGTAAAACGAGAGGAAGGGCTTCTCTTTTTACATTTTCCCTGAGGGGAGTTCATTCAGTCCCATGAATTTAAATATCAGGTGATATTGTGATTTATAATATGAACTGTACATTTGGTTTCTGTACAAAGCTCCTAAAACCCTTGGAATTTAAGTGCTGCAAGTCCTAAAGGTGTCTTTGGTTATGTTCATGAGGTGACTTTTGGAAAGTCCTTAGGTAGCTTAAAAATGGGGGCTGGTTGGGGCGCCTGGCAGTCGGTTAAGCGTCCGACTTCAGCCAGGTCACGATCTCGCGGTCCGTGAGTTCGAGCCCCGCGTCGGGCTCTGGGCTGATGGCTCAGAGCCTGGAGCCTGCTTCCGATTCTGTGTCTCCCTCTCTCTCTGCCCCTCCCCCGTTCATGCTCTGTCTCTCTCTGTCTCAAAAATAAATAAAAAAAAAAAACCATTAAAAAAAAAATTAAAAAAAAAAAATGGGGGCTGGTTGCCAGAGAAACCAACCACGTGATCAGAGGGTTGGAGTCTCACCTCCATACCCCTCACCCCTACCTCTGGGAAGGGTGAGGAGCTGGAGATTGAGTTCAATCACCAATGGCCAATCCTTTAACGGATCATGCCTACGTAATGAACCCTCCATAAGAACCCAAAGGACAGGTTTAGGGAGCTTCCAGGTTGGTAAAAATGTGGAGATTTGGGGAGAGTGGCACACTTGAAGAGGCATGGGGGCTCTCTGCCTTTTCCCCATACCTTGACCTATGGATTTCTTCCACCTGGATCTTCCTGGTTGCTGTTCTTTTGTAATAAGCCAGTAATATAGTAAGATGTTTCCCTGAGTTCTGTGAGCTGTTCTAGCAAGTGAATGGAACCCAAGGACTGGGTCAAGGGAACCTCTGGTCTACATAGCACAGGTGACAACCTGGACTCTTGATTAGCATCTGAAGTGGGGGGGGGGCAGTCTTGTGGGACTGACTTTACCTGAATTCTTCAGGTGGATAGCGTCAGAATTGGTTTGTGGGATGCCCAACTGGTGTCGAAGACGTGCGTGGTGGTATGAAAAAACCCCCCACATATTGGATCCAATGACTCCAAATTTTGTATCTCCAGGTCTGACCATCCCCTCTCACCCTCAAGCTACACACTTGAATTTCCAACCGCCTACTCAGCACCTTCACCGTCCAGTAGCCCGAAGACACCCTCGAGGCTCAAACAGGACTCTTGAGTTTCTCCCCAAACCTGTTCTCCCCAGGTTTCTTCCATAGCTTCTCTTAGTAAATGACACCACCAGTCAGCCAATTGCTTGAGCCAAAAACCTAGGAATCATCTTTGATTTCCTTACGTGTCCTCTGTCTCGATTCTAGGCCAAAAAGCAAGTTCTGTGAGCTCAACCTCTAAAATGTATCCCCAATACATCTACTTCTCCAAACAGTAGCCAGAGGACCTTATAAGAATAAAACCCCAGCTCCTTGCTACGGCCCAGGAGGCCCTCTGGATCCAGCCTCTGCTTTGCTGTCCCATCTCACCCCGCCCCTCACCCCTCTCTCCCTCGGGTCCAGCCACACTGGCCTTTCCCGATCCCCAGCTGCAGAGACTTCGCACTCCTTTGTCACTAGGCCCGGACTCCTGTCTGCCCGGATGGCAGTTTTGTGCAGCTGGCTCCTTCTAGTCACTCCGGTCTTGGCTGAAATGTCCCCCCTACACAGGCCTGCTCTGACCACCCACCCTGTGCCCAGGCCGATGCTGCCCAGGACAGCAAGAGCTGGGCCCGAGCCATGTGGACCCCTGCCCGGGAGGACAGCTTGGCAGGGAGAAGGGCTTCCATACAGTGAGACTGTATGGAGTGGACCCCCCCCAATCAGGACAGGGCGGGAACGATAGCATGGCCCCCAAGCCCAGGAGGTACAGCTGGAGAGACCCAGCAAGGGAGTCTATGAGAACACAGAAAATCCCCAGAGAAACAAAGTAAAACAAAACAAAAACACCAAAGAAGCAAATAATAAGAGCTTTAAGTATTAGAAGAACTTGAGGGCCGGAAGCAAGCCTCTAACCGGGAAATAAGAACTCTCGATTCCCTTCCCCTCATCCTTTGGCAAACTCCAGAATGGAGGGGAGAGGAGATGAGCAAATAAGGGACAGAAGCTAACCTGGACTTCTGCCCTGAGGCAGGTCTGCCGCTCCTCTCTGCAGGCACGAGGGAGGGATGATCTTTCCTGGGACTTGCCACTCTGATTTCTGAATTGAGACCATGTTTGGACTTTCCGCAAGTGTAGGGCTTTCTGTTACCTAAGAATGCCCAGAAAAACCTCAGGGCTGCTGTAGGCGGCAGGGGAAAACCTTCCCTTTTAGGATACATGTTTAAGAGACAGAGGCAAAAATAAAGCCATATTGTGATCACATCCCGCGAGCAGTCCTACCTTCCACTGACAAGCAGCCCAGCTTGGAGCTAAGCCAGGGTCTGTCTGAATTCCAGGCCTTTGGAGTCTGTAAAATGTGATCAAGGCTACAGCAGCAAGTGTAGGGTTACCCGAATCTCCTCCACTCTGTCTTCTTTGTCCAGAGGCTTTTCTGTGTCTCAAAAATTAGCCTCAAAGTGGGTGATGGGCAGAGAGGAGGGCACTTATTGGGATGAGCACTGGGTGTTGTATGGAAACCAATTTGACGATAAATTATATTTTAAAAAATAAATAAAGTTAATGGGGCGCCTGGGTGGTGCAGTCGGTTAAGCGTCCGACTTCAGCTCAGGTCACGATCTCGCGGTCCGTGAGTTCGAGCCCCGCGTCAGGCTCTGGGCTGATGGCTCAGAGCCTGGAGCCTGTTTCCGATTCTGTGTCTCCCTCTCTCTCTGCCCTTCCCCCGTTCATGGTCTGTCTCTCTCTGTCCCAAAAATAAATAAACGTTGAAAAAAAATAATAATAAATAAATAAAGTTAAAAAAAATTAGCCTCGATTTTACTCAAGAATTAGTAGGTGAATTGTCACTATTCTTTGTCTTTCAGGGATTTCAAATAAAGCTATTTTAGAAGGATCTTTAAAAAAAATTATTTTCCTGTGTCCACATAGATGATATTTTGGAATATACATAGTTACTTGGTTTTTCCCTGGTTTTGACAGCCAGCAAGAAACAGACGAGGAGAACCAAATGAGCCTACTCTCAGTCACTTGGTCATACACGCTGGAGCTGAGCGTTCTCCCTTCCCAGAAGAAGGGCATTGCACGTTTGGCTCCTGGTTCCGGACAATCTATCGGTGCAAAAGAAATCTGTGAAAATCCCAGCCCGCTGCCAGACAGCTCCTCACGAGGGACTCCTTTACGCCTAAAATCATGTCTCCCTTGCTAGTTACCAATTTAACTAGAACTTGCCAATTTAACCATGCAAATAGAGCTTTAAAGGGAAACACCAAGGCTCCATAGCCTAAAAACCAAGGAAGCAAGTTTTCTTCTTCTGCATTATTGTGAGTCAGTGCTTCTGCCCAGAACGGAGCATGTGCTCCCTTGAAGATTTCCTGAGGGTGGCGGCTCTCGTCTTCCCAGGGTGCCCAAGGCATATTTTTGTATTGAATAACAATGACCAACAAGGAATTCCCTGAAAATTTAAGTAAATGGGCACTTATCTGGGTAGTTAGAATTGCAATTCAGGAGACCCAGCTTCGGGGAGAAATAGGACTTCAGTTCTGAGGAAGACAAAGAGGGGGCAGAGTTAGAAAGACAGAGGTCATGAGGGCAGATCTCTTTTTGGTCCCCTACGGAAACAAGGATTGAAACGAAGGAAAGTGGGATCGGTTGGGCTAATACGCAAATGAGGAAATGAAACTTGTCAGAGCATGTTGGTTCTTTGCAGAGCGAGGAATGTGAATGACTCAGGTGTCATGGTGAGGAGGGAGTTAGGTCCTGGCCGAGGGCTGGCAGCTGGCAAAAAGTTCACAGTTTCTCTGCTGAGGAGGTCCATACATTCCTCCTGCCCCTTGTGGCCTCGTGGCCCTACTTGAAAGGGACTCCCACAGCTAGGCTCCATTTTGAAATCTCCTTTACAGTAAGAAGTGCTTATCTTGAAAGAAGGTGCTTTTGTGGTGAATTAGAAGATACAACCTCCTTAAAAAATAAGGACCCGGCTCTCTAGCATATTTACCCTTGATCTGAGTTTTATTTTTAATTTTTTGTTATTAAAAACATTTTTTTAGTGTTTATTTTTGAAAGGGAGAGAGAGTGTGTGAGCAGGGGAGGGTCGGGAAGAGAGAGAGAGAGAGAGAGAGAGAGAGAGAGAGAGAGAGAGAGAGAGAGAATGAATCCGAAGCAGGCTCCAGGCTCCAAGCTGTCAGCAGAAAGCCCCATGTGGGGCTCCAATTCATGAGCCGTGAGATCATGACCTGGGCCTAGGTCGGAAGCTGCCCAGGTGCCTCCTTGAGCGGAGTGTTATATGCCAGACCTTGCCCATGTCCTGGGAATTTCAAGGTTGTATCACGGTGCAACAGTAATTAACAACCTTGTGTTTATCTTCATATGCTGGACACCAGTGCTAAGTGCTTTACAGATACATTCTTACTAAATCCCCCTGCTCCCATGGGATACTATTAGCGCCATGTTTTTTAAGTTTACTTATTTATTTTGAGAGAGAGAGAGAGCGTGCCCACACAAGCAGGGGAGGGACAGAGAGAGAGAGGGAGACAGAGAATCCCAAGCAACCTCCACACCATCAGTGCAGAGCCTGATACGGGGCTTGAACTCACAAACTATGAGATCATGACCTGAGCTGAGATCACGAGTCAGACACTTAATCGACCGCGCCATCCAGGCACCCCTGGAAACTCTTCCCATCCAGGTTGCACCCTAGACCAATTAAACCAGAATCTCCAGGGCCCGGACCTGGGCATACATAGTTTTTGAAGCTCTCCAGGTGACTCCAATGTGCAGCCTTACTGCAAGCCACCCGTGCTAAGCAACCCTAATAATTCGTTCCACCTGCTAATTTTTTTTTAACTAGAAAAAAATTCGATTCCATTTCGTTGCTTTCCATAAGCAGCGGTTGAGCAGCCACTGTGGCCCGGTGCTACTGTCTGCATGGCATGTCCTTTCTCCTGGAGGACCCCGCTATCTGAGGCCATAATTTTCCTATTCTGGCACAAAGCAGGAGTGCTTACTATGGTAGATCTATAACACTTAGGTTTGCAATACATTTTAGAAAGATCCCCCAAATGTATTAATATTACCTTGAAAGGAATTTTAACATTATAGCAGAATTCAGAAGATGGCCATTGCCTTTGTTGCTGTTGAAAAAAAAAAAGGGAGAGAAAGCTAAAAGAAACAAAGGTGAAATTTCACAGATTTGCAGCTAGGGTGCTATCATCGATCCTGGCGTTAGCGCCAACAGCTTGGAAGCGCTGAGACACCGATGCTATGAAAAGGGCTGTGAAGTCACTTGCCATCCATTGTGACAGGGAGGAAATTCACACTCACATTCATGGTGCGGTGGACGGGGCGCGGTTTCCACAGACAGGCAGACATGGGTTCACGTCCCAGCTCCGCTGTCCGCTAGCTGTGGCAACCCGCCTTCACGTCTCTGCCTCTTCAAGCGGGGCTGCAAGGCTCACCGGCAGGATTGCTTCACTGATCAGAGAGAGTGCGAGGCACCCAGCGCCGTACCTGGCCCGGGGCTGTAATTATCATTATGTGACAGACGCCGCCACATTATCTACATTTGCGGTCTCACTTAATCCTCACAACGGACCCTCCCAAAGATGCTGTTATTCCCACTGAAGGGAAGTGACTCCTGGGTACGCAGTTGTAAAATGCCAGGGTAAGGGCTGCCTCCTGCACCGGAGGCCCGGGTTCTCTGTTTTGCCTGGCTGTCTGGCTGCCACCCCTTGATTCAGAGGCCATCCCATGGCTGGTTTATCTATTAGAACAGAAGGACAGCGTCTGTGGATAATGGAGTAAAATAAAAAGGCAAACAAAAATTTGGGGCTATCTCCCCGGCACACAGCAAAGTGACGAAAAAGGTTATTCGGAGCAGAAGGGGCAATGTTATGCATCCATTTTTTTTTTTTTTTCTTTTAAAGTGGAGTTCTTGGGGCACCTCCGTGGCTCAGTCGGTCAAGCCTCTGACTTTGGCCCAGGTCACGATCTCACAGTCTGTGAGTTCCAGCCCTGCGTTGGGATCTGTGCTGACAGCTCACAGAGCCTGGAGCCTGCTTTGGATTCTGTGTCTCCCTCTCTCTCTGCCCCACCCCTGCTTGTGCTCTGTCTCTCTCTGTCTCTCAAAAATTAATAAATGTTACAAAAAAAAAAAATTTTTTTTTTTAAATAAAATGGAGTTCTACCTGGAAAAGT
Organism: Leopardus geoffroyi; assembly: GCF_018350155.1. Taxonomy (NCBI): domain Eukaryota; kingdom Metazoa; phylum Chordata; class Mammalia; order Carnivora; family Felidae; genus Leopardus; species Leopardus geoffroyi. The sequence goes on from NC_059338.1 coordinate 104,995,881, forward strand.
CCTGGCTAAGAAACTAAAACTGCCAAGCTCAGCCTGGCAGGAAGTGCCCAGACATAGCTCTCTGCTGGGTTAAAAAATCTGGGTGATGGGCGCCTGGGTGGCTCTGTCGGTTGAGCAACTGACTTCGGCTCAGGTCATGATCTTGCGGTTCGTGGGTTCGAGCCCCATGTCGGTCTCTGTGCTGACAGCTCAGAGCCTGGAGCCTGTTTCAGATTCTGTGTCTCCCTCTCTCTCTGCCCCTTCCCTGCTTGTGTTTGGTTTCTCTCATCTCTCAAAAATAAATAAACGTTAAAAAAAAAAATCTGGGTGATCCATTGCCTGATCATGTCTGGGTCTTCTGACAGTTCCCTTTTCCTAGAGAATTAAGGATACATTCCTTCTGATATTGGTTTTTATGGTCTTCCATGGGGGATGGTTTGGGAGAACAATCTAAAGAAATTGTTTTTTAGTTTATTTGCTTATTTATTTTGAGAGAGACAGAGACAGTGTGAGTAGAGGAGGGGCAGAGAGAGAGACAGAGAGAGAGACAGAGAGAGAGAGAGAGACAGAGAATCCCAAGCAGGCTCTGCCCTGTCAGCATGGAGTCCGATGTGGGGCTCAAACTCACAAAAGTATGAGATCATGACCTGAGCCAAAACCAAGAGTTGGATGCTGAACTGACTGAGCCACTCAGGCGCCTCACAATCTGAAGTGATTTAAGGAGACATAAATACTGCTGAAATAGTTTAGGAGTTCACTGCATGAGAAACTGGGAAAGAGAGCCCGGGTGGGGCAAACAGTAACAACATTTCTCTCACCCTGTCGTACCCTGTCTTACCAAGAACCATGTTGAACAAACCAGAAACTTAAGAATCATCCTGATTTCGGGGCGCCTGGGTGGCGCAGTCGGTTGAGCGTCCGACTTCAGCCAGGTCACGATCTCGCGGTCCGTGAGTTCGAGCCCCGCATCGGGCTCTGGGCTGACGCTCAGAGCCTGGAGCCTGTTTCCGATTCTGTGTCTCCCTCTCTCTCTGCCCTTCCCCCGTTCATGCTCTGTCTCTCTCTCTGTCCCAAAAATAAATAAAAAAAACGTTGAAAAAAAAAAAATTAAAAAAAAAAAAGAATCATCCTGATTTCTCTCTTCTCTTCATTTCCTGCACCCATTCCATCAGTAAATCTTTATGTTTCCATTTCCAAAATAGAACTTCTGTCCATCTTCACAATCACTCCCCTTTCCTTGCCACTAACGTCTCCCCACCAGGGCCACTGCAGGAATCTCTTAAGTGGTCTCCTGCTTGCATTCTGGCCTTCTTCCAGTCCATTCTCCTGTTAATGTTCTCGGAGCAGTCATCACCATCTTCAATTATTGCGATAATTTATTTCTCTTAGTTTGTTTTTACTGTCTGCTTCCTTTACTAGAATGTCAGCTCCATCGGGCAGGGGCCAGGTCTGTCTTATTCCTCACTGTACCACAACTTCTGACATCTCGAAGCTTCTTGATAAATACACAGGGAGGAAACCAAAGGGTGAGTGAATACACAACTTTAAATATGAAGTCACATTTGTAACTTGCCTCCTCAGAAATTTCTCATGAGACTGGCTTCCCAGACTGGTGGGATAGGGAAAAGGACCTTCTGTATTTTGACGACTCCTGAAAAGAACACGAGAACACAATCTGGCGCAGGGGTTGCAAATGCCAAAGGGCTCAGGCAGGTACCGCCAATCTGGAGGCTGTAAACTGTGTGTAAGCCACAATGAGTGGCGGGGGCCATGACCATCTAGAGACCCCCATAACTTCGACTAATGCGGCCTTATCAGCTCCAGCCAACTGTGTCTGAGTGGCAACAAGAGCCCAGGGGCGTCACATCTCCCGAGCTTTCAAAAGAAGATGGAAAGTTTCTGTATCAGCTAGAATTGGGTTCGGCTGGGAGTACTGACCTGAAAGAATAGCCTAAGTGAGGTAGACGTGTATTTCTCTCTCACAAAAAAGAGGTCTGGGATGTGTAGTCCTGGATTCACGGAGGGTCAGTGGAACGAGGGACCTAAACTTCTAATTCACTGCCCCGCTCAGCATGGTTTCCATTTCCAAGGTTCCCTCATGACCCAGTGCCCTGCTGTGGCTCCAGCCATTACTCCTCATTCCAGGGAGCAGGAAGGAAAAGGAGAAAAGAAAGAACCTGACCATTCTTTTATAAGATTCCCCGGAAGCTTCGTGGCCTATTATTTCATTTCATTGGCCAGAACTAAATCATACAGCTACTCCTCGCTGCAAAGGAGGCCGGAAAGTATCATCTTTCTTCTGAGTAGACATGTGGCCAGCTAAGAAAGAAGGGGAGAATGGATATTGGAGTTCTCAACGAGTCTCCGCCAGAGCTGGCCTTTTCTTTGAAATCCTCGGGTTTTAACACCATGACAGACAAATGAAGCATGTCTGCCGTTTGGTTCAGCGGAGAGGTTTTGTGAACCCTGGTGGTTTTGTGAACCCTGCTTAGGGGAACAAATACGGATGTGATACATTTCTGTGGCAGGCTGGGCTAGTCGGCGAGTGGGGGTGGTGAGGGTCATAAACAGGGCTTGGACAGGGAATCCAGACAGGAGTGTGTTCAGGTGGCCTGGGGGGAGGGGGGGCACTGTGGAGTTGGCAGCGGGAAAGGGTGAGGAGATACAGTCCTTGGCCTGTGCTCCCAAGGAGTGCGTGGGGCCTGGGCAGATCAGGGAGGTCCTTGGCTGCCATGGCTTCTCTCACCTTGAGGTCTTAGCTCTTCTGATGGCTGCAATTCCAATCTCCTCTCGATCGTGAGGTCTCTCTTCTTTCTGACCTTCACTGAAAGTGCTCTCTCACACTAGGTCAGGGTCACCCTCTCTGGAGGGATAAGGAAGCCCGAGTTAGATCCGAATTCCCCAAGCCCTCTCCAGCCCTCTTCGGTCACTGCTGCTACCCTCTCAGACTGGGGCTTCACTTCCTCTCAGGCTCAGTGATGATTCCCTTCAGAATAGCTCGGTCTCCCAGGCACGTCAGACCTTGTTGGCAGGAAAGACACCACCCCACGTGTTGGAAGAACCACTGGGTTTGCAGGCAGACTTCCCTCCCTTGAATCCTTTCTGCATGGCTTACTAGTTAAGTGACTATAAATACTTTAAGAACTGTAAACTAGAGAATAGAGTTCTCCTTACCTACTTCATAAAGCTTTATGAAGGGTTCACAGAGATCATATATATATATATATATATATATATATATGACCTTTGTATCAAAGAAGAAAAAATCTAAATAGCTCTAAATATAAATTGAAGGTTCCAGTAAAGACTCTCTGTATCGTCTATATGTTTGAAATTGATGACTTTATTGACACAAACTTTGCAATAGAAAGTGTTATGTTAAGAGAATAGTGAGAATCAGTTCTTGTATCATACACACAGGAAAAAACTGCAGGTGAATTTCCAGTAACACGGTTTAACTTCTGATCACTACCTTTTCGTGAAATCCAGATTGTGCCAGGGAGGCGCAGATCATATACGCCCCTCATTCCTTTCTCCCCCAGAAGTGAGACATTGTTTCTATATAAAACAGAGATACCCTCTCCAGTTAATGCATTCCACCGCAAGGTGCAACAGTTACATGACGCACAAACAAGGCTGTAGAGAGAAACTGGTGTAGTCCACGACCCACGGACAGGGGCATGCTGGGGAAGGAACACCCTACACAGAAACACGACACATGTGCCTAGGAGAACGAGCCCTTGAGCTTGAAGGATTGTTGCCAACCTTTGGCAGTTGGGGGCTCCTGCTGAGTAACGCCAGTGGGGACATCGGAGCCACAGATGTTGCTTGTATTGTATTATTATTATTAAATTTTCAGAACATGAAGTTCTTTAAAAGCCCTTTCTCAAAGAATCAAAATGATAGAGGTTTGGGAAAACTGTAGCTTTGTGTATGGTAAAAAGGCTTGTGCAGTGATTAGAACACCCAGATCCGGTCTAGGAGAGAAAGCTACCCTGAATGTAAAAGTGAGAATTCACAACATACCCTACACTTTAGGGTCTAAGTTAGTCCCCTAGTTATGAAGTCCACTGTCAGATTCAGAATATACAAGGGTGACTGGCCAGACTCAAAATCTCTTAGCATCTGCAAGGTGCCTGGTGCAGGGCTGGTATTCAATGTTTAATGAATAAATATACAGTCTACCAAAGGGAGGGAGGAAGGAAGGAAGGAAGGAAGGAAGGAAGGGAGGAAGGAGAGAAGGAGAAAAGGAAGGAAGGAAGGGAGGAAGGGAGGGAGGGAGGGAGGAAGGGAGGGAGGCCGTGCTTGTGTTTGAGGAATAACAAAATTGACAAGTAATGAGGCCAAGTTTCTAAATGTTAACCTACATGTCACTTCTCTGGACCGTATTACATAAACACACACCATCAGGCTGCCCATTTCTGCTAAACATGGAGTTTATTGGTATCATTTGGTACAACTTTAGTCCTACCTTTCCCAGTCCAGGCATGTTAACAATCCTTTAAAATTATGCTACATTACTTTGGAGGAAGATGCTTCCACCTTAACACGTGTAAAGAAAGGTTAGATAATTTTAATCTATCAAAATATTTTTTTTACTGCCTCTGATTTCTAACACAGTGCACGTCGGTCAATGTGCTGGCACATCAACTCGGCACTGCCTTTCGAAAGCGATTCCTTCCGGCGCCTGGGTGGCTCAGTCGGTTAAGCATCCGACTTCAACTCAGGTCACGATCTCAAGGTCCGTGGGTTTGAGCCCCCCGTCGGGCTCTGGGCTGACAGCTCAGAACCTGAGCCTGCTTCCGGTTCTGTGTCTCCCTCTCTCTCTGCCCCTCCCCCGTTCATGCTCTCTGTCTCAAAAATAAATAAACGTTAAAAAAAAAAAAAAATAAAATAAAGCGATTCCTTCACAGACAGCACACGACGTAGCCGTAGGCCTGGCGCTGTGTACGAGAGGCTATGTGCTGCCAGTATGTTCTGGATTATCTGCCTCTTGCCAGCAGTGTCTACACTTTAACAATTGCAAATGACCCAACTGGAGAGAACAGACACTCAAGAGCACAAGTGAAGAGAACTGGGAGGCTCTGAAATGCAATGTCTGGCTGAGCCCTGAGGGCCGTCCCGGTCGGATGTGTTGACCACAGTGACCACGATATTGCGGTACGTGGGCAGACACGGACACCTGTATGGGGGGGGGGGGGACACTGAAGGCAGATGAGAGACAGGTGTGACTGCATCACAGAGACCTCCCCAAACATGCTGTGAGCGCGGGCGGGGTTAGTTTGTGTGACACTGGATCTCTGAATCTGTCTCGGACTGAGCTCAGGAGACGGGTGTCACAGGGGTTTTCCCTGTTTCTCAGTCTCTCCTACATCTGGGTTTACAGGTGGGCGGAAGACGACTGTTAAGTGAACACGGTAAGCTTTCCGACGGTGGGCTTCCTTCCGAAAGACAGAACGAAGCAACAGGCCGACCCGCAAGAGCGCACACCGCCACGGCCAGCGGGGCTGAGAGCCCACGTGCGCGTCGTTCTCCCAGGAAACGCACTCCGTCCACTTTTCTCCGTGTCACAAACCCGCCCGTGGCTCTCGCTCACCACGGCCACGTCAGACGGCATCGCAGGGGCTGCAGACAGGCACGGTCACTGCAGCGTATCACCATATGCAAGCACTGTGCCAGTACAGCTCTGTGGTGAGGAGGGCGCCGAGAACGTCCCCGCAGCCCAGGCAGCCCAGGCAGCCGCTCGCTGCCTGCTAAGACGCTCCCTCAGGGCATCAGCAGCGCTCACGTTCAGCAGGGGCCACCAGCTTCTTCAAGGCTCCTTGATGGGCTCCAGTAGGTGGAGGGCACCAGAGGTGTCCATCGGCGCTGCCCACCGAACGCTCCTGCTAGTTAACACAGTTCTTCGAGATTCTTCGACTTTTGTCCGCCTGTCGGATACTGTCTGTAACATTAATGGTGACTTCTTTTGCAGACATTCGCTTAGCGTCTCTTTTAGCCTGTCAGAAAGGTTAACATCAAGAACTGAGTTAGTAGAACACATCCCGGTTTGCATTAATCTCCTGAGATTGCTACACACACGCGCGCACACACAGGCAAGAAGAACGACCCACGGGAACACATGCACATGTCCTCCTTTTCAAAACTTTCTCTGTTGAAACTCTCATGTTGACCTAGCACAGAGCCTGGCAACAGGCATGCTCAGTAAAACACTGTTGAATGAATGCATTAATTAGCGAAGGTCCATCAAGGTGTAGTGTGAAAGGTTTCACAGCTGGCTTTAGTAAAGCAGTTAAGGAGTTGAGCTTTGGAGCCAGACGGGCTTGTAGTTAAAGACCGACTAGGGGCGCCTGGGTGGCGCAGTCGGTTAGGCGTCCGACTTCAGCCAGGTCACGATCTCGCGGTCCGTGAGTTCGAGCCCCGCGTCGGGCTCTGGGCTGATGGCTCAGAGCCTGGAGCCTGTTTCCGATTCTGTGTCTCCCTCTCTCTCTGCCCCTCCCCCGTTCATGCTCTGTCTCTCTCTGTCCCAAAAATGAATAAACGTTGAAAAAAAAAAAAAAAATTTAAAAAAAAAAGACCGACTAGATAATTTCACTATGTGCGAGTTTTTTCTTTTTTAAATATTTCCTTTTCATCATAGAATCTTTCTTTTCTCTCTCTCTCTCTTTTTTTTTTAAGTTTATTAATTTACGTTTGAGAGAGATAGCACAAGTGGGGAAGGGGCAGAGAGAGAGGGAGGGAGAGAGAATCCCAAGCAGGTTCTGCACTGTCGGCGTAGAGCCTGATGTGGGGCTCAAACCCACAGAGCCGTGAGATCATGACCTGAGCTGAAACCAAGAGTCAGATGCTTAACCAACTGAGCCACCCTGGCGCCCCTGAGCAAGTTTTTTCTAACCTAACCCTCAGTTTTCTCACCTGTAAAATGGGGGATAACAACAGGACCTACCTCACAAGATTATTGTAAGGATTAAATAAGGCCATGAATTAAGGTTCTCAACATAATGCCTGTTGCTAAATAAAACTGACACACACACAAAAAAGATTCAGTAAGTATAATAAGTAAAAAGGAAGATAAATTATTTGCTTCTAAGTGAAGATAAAATGATCAAAGTCCAGAATTCATATTAAATACTAAAACATTGACTAAACTATGTGCCCCACCTCAAGAGTAAACTTTAACTCAGTGGGGAGTGATTTTGTGTCCATTCCGCTCAACTGTATGCTTGCAGCGAGCGCGAGAGGGGTCCTATTGAGTCGTCTCCGTAGTAGACAGAGATATGTGCTGCCCAATCCCAGTCCAGGGAGCCCTGCTGCCTAGCAGCTGGGAGTGCAGTCAGTGAATCACTTCCAGCCGTCCCCTTGGGGTGTCTCAGCTGCAGAAAGCCCCCTCACCCCGGGTCATGCCTTTGCCAGGGTGGCCCAATGCGGGGTATAAAGGCCTAGCCATTTTGGTACAAAGCAGGCCGGCTCTGAGCAGCCACTTAGCTCCAGAGCTCCCTGTGGGGTGAGCTCGGCTGTGGCTACTGCTAGGCCTGCCTCTGGCTCACCTTCTCCTCTGCCCACTCCTGCTTCCGGCCCTCCCCTCTGCAGGGGTTGACAGGGCACTTCCCAATGAGCATCCTGTATAATGACATCGCAGCATCTGCTTCCTGGAAAACACAGTCAGCCTCAGATCTGAGGAAGCATCTCCCAGGGCGTGAGAGTCTCCCCGCAGGGCGTGGATGCAGACGGATGCGTGTTTTTAATACAATATGGCCCCCAAATACAAGCCAACTACTTCAGCTGTAGGGCGTCCAAAGAAATGGTGGACTAGTGCACCACTGGAGAAAAATAAATTGGCCTGGTTAATTTACTAACAAATGATAGGTAGTTTGTACCATGTCACATACATCCTGTGTGGTAGCTGCTGGAGACGCCCCCTCCAGATTCTCTTTACGTGCCTGGTGCATCCATACCCCCAGATGCTGTGAGTTTTGTCTGCTAACTGCCCACAGCAGCACCCAGTTTTTAAGAATTGTCTGATCAGATGACATCTCATCTGATCAGAGCTACCTTGCTCAGAAATGCCACAGAGGTCACACACTAATTCCTGGAGACAGCCCAAAGCCCATGTCTGATGGTTGGGGATATAAAAGGCTGGCCATGTTGCCTCAAGGGGATATAACTCTATGATGTCTTCATGCTCCAGAGTCCCCTGTGGGACCAGGCTCCCTGAGGGAGTCAGCAGAGCTCACATATTTGCTGAACTGGGTCCTCTGCCCCATCCCGCTTCCCTTATTACCATATGGGCTTCACCTGACAGTACTCTTTTTTTTTTTCTTGATGTTTATTTATTTTGAGAGAGGTGGTGGGGGGGGGGTAGACAGAGAGGGAGAGAGAATCCCAAGTAGGCTCTGTGCTGTCAGTGCAGAGCCTGACATGGGCTCAATCTCGTGAAACGTGAGATCATGACCTGAGCTGAAATCAAGAATTGGGACGCTTAACCGACCGAGCCACTCAGGCACCCTGAGAGTACTCTTTCAATCAATTGTTTGCACAAGAATCCTCATCGTAGGTTCTGCTTCTAGGGAACTTGACCTAAGAATACTTTATGGGTGATTTGAGAGGTATTTAAGGGATAATATTGACCATATGCAAATTGAGTCTTACCCATTGATTTCACGAGCTAGGATTTTACTGTTTTCCTCTTCATGTTCCCAGTGCCTATTACCATCTGAGACAGAACAGGTTCTCAATTTAGGTTTGGCTGAATTAGCGGGTGAATGAATGAATGAACACACTGCATTTGTCAGTGTCCCCTTGCTTTAACGACCCGAAGTCAATGCTGTTTAAGGATTAAGTCTTACAACTCAGCTCTTCCAAAGCCTGAACTGGCACCAGGGCTAGCACTGACTTTGATGGGTTTATTTCTCGCTAAAAGCAGAGAACCCATAAAGTCCCACCCCCAATTTGGTTTCTCCTAAAGAAAAGTGTGGCAATCCTGAGGCTGATTCCATCTGATTTCCATTTGGGGTGTAATTGCACACAAGCTTTGAGGACTGGGGCATGGAATAGAGACACAGAGGCTGTATTTGAAAGGAGCCAAGCTCACGGCAGCATTCCTCTCACACTGGTGGGCAGTCAGAGAGCTTTCCAGAACGGAAATGTAAACTTTCCAAACGGTACAACTGCTTTCCTCTAGAGTTACTGGCAAGATTTCACAAAAGGTTATTAAAGATTATACCCAGAAAATGCTCTGCTCTGTATTTCAGTCTGCTTCTCTAAGCTTAAAAATATAAGCAAAAATTTAATAGTTGGATGATTCTTAATTTCCTAGCCTGGTTAAGTAGAGAGTCCAAGGCTACAAAATAGTCATTCCCAGAACAGCCACAGACTATGTATGACTTTTTAAATTTTTTTAATGTTTACTTATTATTGAGAAACAGAGACAAAGCACGAGCAGGGGAGAGGCAGAGAGAAGGGGAGACACAGAATCTGAAGCAGGCTCCAGCCTCTGAACTGTCAGCACAGAGCCCATTGCAGGGCTCGAACCCACAAACCACGAGATCATGACCTAAGCCGAAGTCAGATGCTTAACGGACTGAGCCACCCAGGTGCCCCTGTATGATTTTAATCTCAAGCACAATGGGGCAATTTCTTTTTTTTCTTTTTGCAATTTCTTCTTCTTCTTCTTCTTCTTCTTCTTCTTCTTCTTCTTCTTCTTTAAATGTTTATTTATTTTTGAGAGAGAGCAGGGGAGGGGCAGAGAGAGAGAAAGGGACAGAGGATCCAAAGTGGGATCTGCGATAACGGGCTCTGTGCTGATAGCAGCAAGCCCCGACACAGGGCTCGAACCCACAAACTGTGAGATCATGTCCCGAGCCCAAGTTGGCTGCTCAACCGACTGAGCCATCCAGGTGCCCCTGCTTTTTGCAACTTCTTAAATCTGTATATCTAGAGAAGCCTGCCCTAGCGGTGGTGTTCAGAGCACAAGCTTTGGGGCCAGACAGACCTGGACTTAGGGCAAGGCTTTGTCACCAGTTAGTTGTCACAAGACATGTTGCTTTAACCTCTGAGCCTCAGTTCCCTTACCTGAAAAATGGGGAGATAATGCCTGATACTCTGTGAGGCTTTTTGAGAGAATTAAGCATGTCACTTAGCATTAATAGGGTGACCAACTTCCCCTGGTTTGCCCCAAATTGACTGAAAGTCCTACATTCTGGGAGCCTGCTCAGGCCGCTGCAAACCAGAACAGTCACCCCAGTTATAGCTAACATTAATTCTATTTGCAAAACGGTGATGTCGAACATACTAAATTTAAATGGAAAGCCTTCTTATTCTACCTAAACTATGGCTCTTGCTATTCCTGTGTCCAAACAACAAGGACAATACCTCTGCAAGGTTATACATTTGGATAAAAGGCACTGGAGTTCTTTACTCCAATGACGGATACAGGTTCGAAGCCACAAACAAGTCCCTTTCAAACAATTACGCTGTATTGGTAATTAAACATTAGAACAACAGTGCATTCTCTTGGAAGCGTTTTAATAAAAGAGAAGCTTTCAAGTCTGGGGCATCAGCAGAAAGGCGTCCACCCTTTTACAGCAGCACAGACATTCAGGAGGTCGGTCGTTGCTGTAATCTAGTTACAAGTTGGAAATCTCAGATTTCAAGCCTGAAGGAGAGGGAGGAAGAAGATGAGAAAGAGGGCTACAATGCCAGATTATCTTCTCTAGAAGCCCTGAGAAGTTACTTTGCCCTTCTACAAGAGAAGAGCTATGTGGATACGTGGGACAATTGTCCCATTTTGGTCCTCAGAACCTCTTGACATTTTAGGGGCACTGGGTGGCTCAGTCGGTTAGGCATCAGACTTCGGCTCAGGTCATGACCTCGTGGTTCGTTGGTTCGAGCCCTGTGTCAGCCTCTGTGCTGACAGCTCGGAGCCTGGAGCCTGCTTCGGATTCTGTGTCTCCCTTTCTCTCTGTCCCTACCTACTCGCACTCTGCCTCTGTCTCTCTCAAAAATAAACAAACATTTAAAAAAGAACCTCTGAGGGGCGCCTGGGTGGCGCAGTCGGTTAAGCGTCCGACTTCAGCCAGGTCACGATCTCGCGGTCCGTGGGTTCGAGCCCTGCGTCGGGCTCTGGGCTGATGGCTCAGAGCCTGGAGCCTGTTTCCGATTCTGTGTCTCCCTCTCTCTCTGCCCCTCCCCCATTCATGCTCTGTCTCTCTCTGTCCCAAAAATAAATAAACGTTGAAAAAAAAAAAAATTAAAAAAAAAAAAAAAAAAGAACCTCTGACATTTCGTATTATAGATATTTTTCTCTCTGATGTGGTTCTCAGCCAGCCAAACCCTTTTATTTAACATCCCACTCCCTTTATTTAACTAAAGGAAAAGAAAACATGTCCCAATTGCAATTACTGACTTAAAAAAAAAAATCTTCTGGTTCCCAACTCAGTGATGAGAGAAACCTATTTGGCACCTTTTTCTTTTGTGGCTGTCTGCTAATGCAATCCTTCCTCCACTTCTAAAATTCTTGTCTTGTGAGTTTTATCACCACTGACTCTTGTTAATGGGCCACCTCTTGATTCTCACTCAGTTTTACAGCTTTTCTGTTCCTCCCTCTGCCTCATTTTAATTTCTGCAGGTGTAGAACTCTGTGAATCATGGATTTTAGTCCTCTTGGTACTGCCTCTTTAATTAAAAGTAATTTATTGGCTGCCATTTCTCAAGGGTAACCAGATTGACTGTGATAACTTCCTGGCAGCCTCAAACCCAGATGGACTGTTTCTCTAGGGGTTTAGAAGACAACGACATTCCCCGCGAAAGCGGGGGCTGCGTGGTTGTTCCGGGAGGCCTGGACTCAGGGGTGCGGCTGAGACTGCTCAGCCCTTTCTTCTCACTTTCCCCCCAAATGGGAATACAGGTGTTCTCAACTTTCCTTTGACTCCACAAATACATCTATACCCCACAGGATACTGCGCAAACCTTTCCGCATTTCCTCACACACAATGAAGAAAAGCAAGGCTTACCAAGATTATGATTTTTCAGACACCAATTTTTCAGTATAACTGTATTTTTTATTTATAAAAGCCATCCATAATTATGGTAAAAGAAATTCAAAGAGTAGAGAAGGGTACAATGAAAAGTAACATCGCTCCCACACTCCGGCCATGTTTGTGTTTTCACCAGGGGTAACCACAGCTAAGGATTTCTTGTGGAAACTTTCAGGGCTTTTCGAAGCATATACGAGCTGAGGGCCTTCCTATCCTCTCTCCCAGGGTTCTTTACTTCCCTCCTGGCCTTTAACCGCGGCTTGGATTACATATTTGCTTGTTTACTTATGGATTTTCTATATCTTCATCAGATTATAAACTTCAAGAAGGTAGGGACCCAGTCTGTTGTGTTCACCGTGGTATCCCCAGAATAAAATTTAGTGCCTGTCACGTAATAGACACCCAACAAATAACTTGATGAACACACGTATGAAAAGAAATCTTCCGAAAGAAAGAGAAAAAATGTCCTGGGAACAGCACTTGTTTGTACTGCCCTGCCCTAGAACTTTCCTACAGTGTTTGCATTATGCTTACAATTGATTACGTCTTGCACCATCCCTGAGAGACAGCCAGAAATGGTACTGTGCTTCCTTTCCTGATGAGGCAGCGGAAGTCACTTAAGCCAACGTGATCTGCCCAAGGCCAATGTCAATATAGGGGGTGGGTTGAACTGAAGATGACAGTCCTGGGTCCCGCATCCAGCCTCCTACAACTCTGCTAAAAATTACTCTGGATTCCCCACCATTTTGTTTTTGGTAATGAGAATGAAGAACATGGGATTTGGAGGCAGACAGACCTGGGTGTGAAGTCCAACACAGACAAATCACTCTTCCCCGTGCCATGCTGGCCAAGGACCTAACCTTTCTGAGCCTGTTTTCCCTAGAGGGAAATGCTGCCACTTCCCCCTGGGTGAGGGATAAGATGATGCCATATGCGGTGTGTGTGGACCATTGCAGACGCTCTGAAAATATCAGCTCCCTCTTCTCCTTCCCCAAAGATACAAGACCAAGGCTTGTCAGCTACAACTCAACACATTTTTCTTCTTTTCAGTGAAGCTCCATTAAAGGGAGACAGACAATAACATCTAGCTGTTCCCAAATTCTGGGATTTTATTTGCTGCTTCATGGCATTAATTTGAGGTCATCAGTACACTTTTTTTTAACAGTTTATTTATTTTTTGAGAGAGAGAGCATGCATGCAAGTAGGGGAGGGGCAGAGAGAGAGTGAGAGAGAGGATCCCAAGCAGGCTCCACACTGTCAGCACAGAGCCCAATGTGGGGCTCAAACTCACAAACTGTGAGATCATGACCTGAGCTGAAATCGAAAGTCAGACACTTAACCACCTGAGCCACCCAGGCGCCCCCATCAGGAAACATTTGATCTCAGCAACTCCACCGAGGGCCAGGACGCTAGCCTCCAAAGGCAGGGGTCAGATCACCCCTCAGGCAAAACTCTTCAGAACTCTCCAGACCTGCAGCAAATCCTGTGCAGACCACAGCCCCACACAAGGTACTCACTTAGGCTACTCATCGTAGGGGATTATATCTAACAGGTAGCGAGTGCCAAAAGGGGTGTCGCTCTTCAACTTGATCCTCAGGTAGATCAAACGCTAGGAAAGCAGCAGAACCTGCTTGAGAAAAAGCACAGGATCCCACAGAACAGCCATCAATCACAGGACGGTGGCGCCGGAGGGCGGCTGGGTGGGAGTGGGGCTGTGGGAAACCTTTCTGATTCTCGTGAAGTACTAGGCCCATCTCATTCCATCAACAGGTACTTAGGAAGCACATACTAGGTGCATAACCCTGAAGTAGGCTCAGGGGGGCAAAGAATAAGGTGGTCTCTGCCCTGAGAGTCTTCTAATCGAATTGGTTCTTCTGCAGACCCTTAGGTGAACAGTTAGTCTTGAAATTCTTCATCTATGTAAGGTAGTAGCCAGTATATGGATGCATATATAGAGGTAGTGGAAGTCACTACACACACACACACACACACACACACACACACGGACACAGACACACACAAGCAGAGGCATGCACACCTACACATACACACACACACCCTCAATATCCCTATACTGCTAAATTATCTCCTTTACCCAGGCTTCAACTAGAATGTGCATCAAAGTGCCCGTCTCACAGCTCTCTCTCCCTGGTTTCCCTCAATGTTTCTCTTGTCCCATCCTTCCTCTTGATGACACGTTTTTGTTTTCCTAAGAGAAACTCCTGTTTGCTTTCCAAACTCTTCTCCTGTATCTCATATTACTGCCATGCAGGAGGAATTCTGGGCTTGTCCCACCCTCCTTTCTGGGTCAGGCTTCCCTCTCTGGCCACAGTCATTTCTGCAAGGCTTCACCCATCGTCCCTGGACTGGACCGAGCCTTGCCAACAGTCAGTCACTGGGTGTAGGGGCGGGGGGAGCAGAAGGAGAGGTTCTCAAGGAGGGAGCTCCTCAGCTGAGAATCAGTCCGGACGCCGGCAAAGTTCTTCAGCACAGTCTGGCCACTTTGCCAAGAACAATAAAGCAACTCAAAATGACGCAGCTTCTGAAGACTCGAAGGCTTATTGGGAGGCCAGCCACACACCCAAGCTTCATCTGCTCAGAGCTGTACCCACATACACATTTCTACCTTAGCTAAAGACTTGAGGAGATAGTTCTGGGGGAGCAAAAGAAGAATCCTAAGCCTGAGGAAATGGCACATTCGAGAGCAAAGGTTTGGAGGCAGCCCAGAGTTCCCGAACAATTAATTAGCAGGAGAGAACAGCAGCTAAGAACTTCCTCTGATGTTCTTACTGAGCTCAGGGAAGGAGCTGGGGGAAGGAGACCCAGGCGATGATTACTAAGATGCTGAGATGTCAAAAAGGTCCCAAGGGATTGGAGGAAGTCAAGGTGCAATAGAGAAAGAGAAAGAGCTCTCTATGGAGACTGTTCTCATTTGCAAAAGACCATTTTTGTCACATTCTTTTTTGCAAGTTAGCACCCGTTAACACCAGGCACAAGACAGGGATCGGAAGGAATGGAAATATGAAAGCTATGGCTTTGTTTCTGGGACAGAAGTGGAGAGCGGCCCGGAACATGAGATGCCGTTGCTCACAGCCATTAGCACCACTAGCTGTCCCCATCACCCTTCGGAAAGCAATCTGAACCATGGGGTGGCATCTGTGTTAAACAGAGGGGTTGCTATCCCCTCCTAGTGGCCTTCTATTTGCTTGAAATAAACAGCACTATTTCAAATCGATAAAGCCTTTGTTCGTTTATTCTGTATTGTCTGACTCCCCAGCCTCAGCCCATTAGAACTAGCAACTGCTTCAGAGCAAAGGGCACGTGTGCCCTTTCCACTCTCAGACCCTTGGCATCAGAACAGCACCTGGCACACAGATGGCACTCAATGGAAGAACACTACATGAATGAATCCAAAGAATGCTTTTAGGAACTGAGGAGGACATTTTCCAGACCTAGCAAGGATTGCTTTTAATACTCAAACTTGTTTTGTAAATCTGAATGGGGATACTGCGGTAAGCAGGTGCATAGAGATGCACGCTTCATGAACAGGTTCTTCTGGAGAAAGAAAGCTTTTAAAAAGCGCCAAAAAACCATTAGCCAGGTGGCCTGATGATATACAGGGGAATGCTGTGAAATGATAATAGGTCATCCCTGTGGCAGCCGGGAGCGTAGAGGAAGAGGGAAGAGGCGAGTGGATACTGCCTGAGCAAGATACTGAAAATGCAGGAAGTTCAGCCCGGAGTAAGACCAGCTAGAAGGGGTAGTATGTCGAAGGCCGTGGAGGGTTTAGGAAGAAACGATGATCATTGAGCAGATTCACAGCTGAAAGCTGTGTTGGTATGAGATAGCTCTGCGGACAGAAACTTCAACCAGAGGTAAACTTGTAAACTCACATTGCAGGTAGAAAACCTTTGCCCCGGCTTTTGAGGAACTCAAGATGTCCGGTGGCTGGTGAGGTCTCGGGACACAGAGACCACTGATGCACTTCAGCAACTGTCCGAACACTCAGAGAACTGAAGCTGTCTGCTCCCTGATCTCACTTGGGAAGTAGTTACAACATAGCCATTGCTCATTGAATTGTGACAACAATGCCCCGCGGATGGCTTAGCCATGGGTGCCACCTGTCCCCAGAGCTGTGCTGGTCAGGTGTGTGTATAGGTCCTCGTTCCCTCCACACCCAGGGTGGGCTCCACGGTGTGTGTGTGTGTGTGTGTGTGTGTGTGTGTGTGTGTGTGTGGTGTGGGAACTGTTTCCCTTGGCTATCTCAGAGTCTCCGTTCTCATCTGTAAACTGGAGACAGTGTCAAGATTTTAGAGTCATTGTGAGGATTAAGTGAAATAGTATCACAAAGTGCTTAGTATCCTATGCCTGCCTGCAAGGTTGCTATCACAGGCCTAAGGAAGACTAAGCACAACGTAACAGCTTTAATTTCTTACGTTCCGTAACCGGAATTCACCGCTGCTGGTTAGCATGCAAAATGGTATGACCACTTTGGAAAACTATTTGTCAGTATCGATAAAAGTCGAATATATCCCCATCCTATGAGCCAGCAATTCTATTCCTAGGTATATACTGAAAAGAAAGGAATGTCCACCCAAAGGCATGCACGAGAATGTTAGTAGCTGTATTGTTCACAATAGGGCCAAACCGGAAACAACTCTGATGTCCTTCAAGCACAGTGGTTACATTCATAGAATGGAATAGACATAACAATGAAAATGAGGAAATCTTTGCAACTCACAATACCATTGATGACACTCACTAGCATAGTGTTGAACAAAAGAAGCCAGACCCAAAAGAGCAGATAGCGTATGATTCCATTTATAAAAGTCTAAAAAATAAACAAAACTGGTCTATAATGCTAGATGTCAGAAGAGTGGTTAGGTTGCAGGGGTGAAGAGTGATTGGCACATCCCAGTCACCATGGTGAGGAGTGCAAGGGAGATTTCTGGGGTAGCGATAACGTTCTGTGTTTTCATATGGATGATGGTACACGGGTGTGGCATCTTATAAAAGTTCATTGCACTTATGACTGACTTGGGCGTTTTTCTGATGTATGTGACACGTGGTAGATAGCATGATTTTCCTTAATCCTTTGCTGTCTCTCCCCTAGGGACAGTGTATACTTCCTTGCCCTTTTGATGTTGGGCTTGTCCATGTGACCTGTTTGGGCCAATAGGAGATTAGGTGGCATGATATGAGCAGAGACAGGAAAAGTGTTCCGGAAGTTTGGTTTTGCCCTCTCGGTTTCCTCCCATAGTCATGAGAAGATATAGCTCAGAGAGCTGCTGCATTTGTGGCCTGATTCCCAAAATTATATATACATGGAACAGATTAAGCTATACCCGGAGTCTGGAGCCTGAAGTGAGGCCTAGCCATTCAAGTTGCATGCAAGAGGAAAAAAATTATCGTCTGAAGCTCCTGGACACTGATATGCCGTGGTGTGCAGCATTACTGTGGCAATAGCTGACTGACACCTTATTCTTCAATAAAAAAGTCCTTTGCCATCTCTGTGCTCCATCTTTATAATAGTCACCTGTTTTAATTTAAAGTCCCTGGCACCCTATTTATGTCCTAAGTCAAATGAGCTGTTTCCTTTTCTGTAAACTGGGGATGATGCTTACTTTCCGGTGCTCTTGGGAGGATTTAATGCACCAGCACACCTAAAAGCACTTTGCAAACTGCAGAGCACAATTTTAAAGTGACGAATTCTGGGGCCAGGAACCAAGCGTGTGGATCACGCCACACACCAGGCAAAGCTGCTTCCCGCCTGCCGCGACCGTCTGGACTCAAAGGGCGAGGGCACATGCACTGGGAGGAAGCTAGGGAACCAAAGTCAGGGCCGGCACCAGAGCAGTCACCGAGCTTCTGTGGGGCCTTCCCTTGGGGGAGGCACTGGTTATTAGGTCTCTGGCAGACCAGCTCACAGGGCGCCTGGGTTGCTCAGTTGGTTAAGCATCTGACTCTTG
This sequence comes from Leopardus geoffroyi, assembly GCF_018350155.1. NCBI lineage: Eukaryota > Metazoa > Chordata > Mammalia > Carnivora > Felidae > Leopardus > Leopardus geoffroyi. The sequence goes on from NC_059338.1 coordinate 105,013,864, forward strand.
ATTTCAGCTCAGGTCATGATCTCACTGTTCGTGAGATCCAAGCCCCACATGGGACTCTGTGCTGACAGTGTGGAGCCTGCTTGGGATCCTGTCTCTCTCTCTCTCTCTCTCTCTCTCTCTGTCTCTGCCCCTCCCACACTTGAGTGCATTCTCTTGCTCTCTCTCAAAATAAATAAACTTAAAAAAAATTGCTATTAGAAGGCCAGCTCATGCACAGGCCAAGTAGGCAAAACAGGAACACAGGAAGGCCAACCTCAAGTCTACCTCCCCCACCCGTGTCTTTCTACAGTGTCTGAAGAGCCACCATTGGTGTCTCATTCCACCAGGTTGCAGTGCTGTGTGCCTAGCCATCCCCTGCTAAGCCTTGCTGCCTTCCTTATGGCACTTCTCAGTTTACAAAGAGCGGGCCCCGCTGTTCTCTCGTTTTGGAATTATTTCTGTTGTGTGGATAAGGAACCCGAGACTCTGAGAGATTAAGTGGTTCCTGCCAGGCCACTTAGTTAATGAGCATCAGAGCTGAATTTGCCACAGGTTTTCTAACCAAGGGTTAAAGAGGTAACTCACTCGTGTGAGCAAGAATTCTTCAACCTTAATTTATTTTTGGGACAGAGAGAGACAGAGCATGAACGGGGGAGGGGCAGAGAGAGAGGGAGACACAGAATCGGAAACAGGCTCCAGGCTCTGAGCCATCAGCCCAGAGCCCGACGCGGGGCTCGAACTCCCGGACCGCGAGATCGTGACCTGGCTGAAGTCGGATGCTTAACCGACTGCGCCACCCAGGCGCCCCAAGAATTCTATCATCAGAGGACCGGCTGCAGCCTCAGAAAACAGGTGGCACCAGTCTGAGGGCTAGGACCAGTACGTTTTGACAGGGGAGGTGGAGGGGGGAGGTGGGATTGGGTTTGGAAAATCAGCATCCGGTGAGCAGTGGGCTCTGAGGACGGTGGGGCATGGGGAAGAGGAGGGGGTGAGGGAGGAAGGGAGTAAGAGGAGAAGGCCTCCCCCCCCCACTCCCTCCACCCCGCTCCCCCACCCCGGAGGCTGCCCTGGGCCTTTTAAGGGCATTCTTTCCCCTGGGAGGAGCTAGTGCCAGCAGGGGGAGCACGTCCCAACAAGAGCTCTGGGAGCAAGGGAAGAATCCAAAGGATGCCAGCTGGCTCAGGGATGCCATAGTCAGACACTAATAGTCTGCGGGTAATGCCGTGACCACATTCTGCAGTGACAGACCCCCTTGGGGACGCTCCCACTGCCTGCCTGGTGAAAGGGTGTGCGGTAAAATGTCTGGCTCGCCTCCTACCACACCGGTTTTCTCTCTCCTTCCCTGTCTACCCTGAGCCCTGCCAACTGCCTGGCCTAAGACTGGTTACGGGAACCAGTACAGCCCCCAGTGTCAACACGGTGAGAGCTGTGGTGAAGAGGAGATCCCGAGCAAAGCTGTATTTAAACACACGTTTTTTTCTTGAGAGTGCAGCTAGCAAGGGCCCATTTCCCCTGATTCAAAAAAAAACACAGCAACCCTCAAGGCAGGGAGTAGGGTGGAGTGGGGTCCTGCTATTTTCTTTGCAACAATATTCACACGGGGGGGCATGGAGAATTTCCACTAGCAAGGCGAGCCGTCACTGCTCCTTCCCTGGGTACCATCTCAGTGTGGCCCAGGCCTGAAGCAAGCTTCTCCCCTTTCTCCGGTCCCAAGTGGGTTCATTCTGTGGCTGTCACCTACCTCCATGGTCCGCAGGCCATTCTGTTTCTGGGTCAGAGGGCCTGAGGTGAGGCTCTGGGGATTCGGGCACTGGGTCCCACAGCTCATCCTCTTCTCTGGGTTGGATATTCCACCTGGGGCTGTCGATCGGGGCACGCCATTGGAGGACAGTCCATCTTCCAGCACACCTTGGGGAGAGAAGCAGAGGATGACCCGTGACAGCTGCTGTAAACAGGCCCCAAGAGTGTGGGGGGAAAAAAGCCGCAAAGAAGAAAATAAGTCCTCAGAATCCCACCATGCAGAGCTACCCTTTTCTGAAAGAATATGTGTGTGTGTTTTAGCAAAAACGAGACTTTAAAATAATTTTGTAACCTGAAACATTTACTTAACAATCCATCAATCACATTCTTCCATGCAATTAAGTATTCCGCCATCGTAGTTTTCACACATAGTCTGCCATCGTGTGGATGTGTTTTCATGTATGTATGTATGTATGCACTTATTTATTTTAAGGAAGCTCTATGCCCAACATGGGGCTTGAACTCATGACCCCAAGATCAAGAGTCCGGACGATCAACCAACTGAGCCAGCCAGGTGCCCCTGGATCACCATTTATTCAATCCCCTCTAGTTTGGTTATTTGTTTTCACAATAAACGTTACTGTGGTTGAAATTCCTTGGGGTTAAAGCTTTATTCTTAATTATTTCCTTAGTATAAATCCTACAAGTGGAATTACTGGTTATACAGAGTTTTTTTTTTTTTTTTTTAACTTAATTCCATCTCAAGACGTTGGACTGAGCATGTGTTCCTTCCGTGACAAATGCCAAGAAATGATAGAGTGAGGTTTAAATAAATAGCCTCACTGAGAAGCAAGAGGGCTACATCGAGGAATTCATGGATGGAGAGTATCTGATTGAAAAGAGAAAAGGTGGTCCAGGAAGCACGAGGGAGAGATACCAGGTGGGAGACAAGAGGCCAGGAGAGGCTCTGTAACAGCCACAGAAAGGCCAGCGGCAACCAGCCGAGGCCAGTCAGCGATGACAGAGCAGGCTGTGAGGTGGGATATTGGGATATAATAAGAAATACATATGTGGTCTTTTTCCCCAGTTCCTGGCATCGAGCTCCTAAAACCCTGGTAATCTCCTGCGTGCCAGGGGTGATAGGAGGATCTTTTGTCACAACTTTGGGTCTTTGCCCCAGTTCATGACCCAGAGCTCCCAGATCCCTTGGAATTCTGTGAGTGACAGGAGATAGGAGCACCATCTGTTCTAATGAAGCAACTCTTGGAGGTCCCCTTGACAGCTTCAGGATAGGGGCTGCTTGCCAGAAAGATCTAATCTTGACTAGGCGCTCGGAACTCCAAATTGAAACAGCCTACCAAACATTTGGCAAGACAAATACAAAGAAAAACCCAACCCAGACAGAGCTGAGTGAAACTTCAAACACCATTATTAACGAGAAAAGCTTCAGAAGAGGGGGAAAAAAATGAAAAAAAAACGAAACAAGAATGAGATTAACATTACGCTTTTTTTTTTTTTTTGGAAGTTTATTTATTTATTTTGGGAGGGGAGGGGCAGAGAAAGAGGGAGAGAAAGCCTGTTAGTATGGGGCCTGGTGTGGGGCTCGAACCCACAAACCGTGAGATTATGACCCAAGTAGAAATCAAAAGTTGGATGCTTAACCAACTGAGCCACCCAGGCGCCCCAACATTAGACTTACTATCAACTACCAGTGGATGTAAGAAAATATAACCGGTGTCTTCAAGATTTCAAAGGATTTGCACATTTTAAAGTCTTTTGTGATGCATTGCCAGATTTACCTGTATGAATTTTTCTCTAATTACCCTACTGCCCTCTGCCAACAGTATATGAAATGGCAATATTACTCAAACCCTCACAAAACACTGAATATTTTCATTATTTTTTTTTTTTCTCATCTTTGCCAACTTAAGAGGCAAAATAAAGTATCTCATTTCTTGGATTCACACTTCTTGATTTAGTAGAGATACCATATTTATTTGTGTGCCTATTGGCTAATTGTGTGTGTGTGTGTGTGTGTGTGTGTGTGTGTGTGTGTGTGTGTGTTTTAATTGTCAAGTCATTTGCCTATCTTTCTTTTGGGGTGTTAGCCTGGGTTCGCTTTTAATCACACTTAAGAAAAACAAAAAAATCCTTTCCTAGATTGTTGAGAAATTATTTGCCAAGAAGCACACATCAGAAGCACAGTTTATTTATTACACAATGAGAGGCAGGGCTGGTTGACTAGGCAGAGCTGATGAGGCCACAGTCCCATCAAACCTGAGGAAGCAGTGATCCAAAGAACACATACGTACATCCACATGTCACCCACTTGCTCTACAAAAACCTAAGAGGCCCTCAGCTGTGGCCATGGGATAGAAATCAGAATTCGAAACACTGAAAGTCACAATAGAAAATGGTTGCTAGAGTTTCCTGACTGGCAGGCTGTAGAACGAGGGGGCCCTGTGGATGTGTTCCAGACGTGCAGAGAAATGGATTCTTGCCCCAAATCCTTGTGGCCCCTTCCTCCATCAGCTGGCAGCCTATTCCCCTTCTCTTTTCATGCTCCCTTCCATCCTATACCAAAAGGGCCTCAGACGCATGCGTATGGACACCCCAGCACACGTATTCAATCTCCATCTCTACTGCTCTCTGTGAACAGCTGCCCCGTGGCCCAGGGGAGTGAATGAATCAGGAGAAGAGGCCCATGAAAACCTGGAAGCAGGCTTGGTGTGACTTGGGCTGGTAATCCCAGAGTCTCAGCACCCATAGAATAATCTAGAACAGAGCTTCTCCGTGTGATCCAGGGACCAAACTGTTGTTACTGGTCTGCTGTGCCTTAAGTATATAAACTGAATGCAAGCATTTAGAAATTTCTGTTGCTGGGAACATCTGACGGTGAACTCGTGTGACTGAACTTCTCTGACTTAGTGGCGGATGGACCAGTTCTAGGGCTGTCAGATTCAGACGGTGAGTCCCAAGTGGTGTGAGCTATGTATTAGTCATGCACAGTGAGACCACACATTTGTTTGTATTGACGCGGGGGGGCGGGGGAGAGCAACGGATGCTGAAGAAGGGCTGCGGGCTTTGGCAGGTATGTCCCCTTGGCCCCCGGATAACTTACCCTGTTATCTAGGAAAGAGTGGGGCCAAGTGGGGTGGGGCAGAAAAGGCAGAGACCCATCTACCTAAGTCTAGGGTGGAACTGCCTTCAGCTCTTGAGGCTCCTGAGTGGGACTCAAGGCTAGCCAGTACTACCTTGACTGTTTACGACAGTGGGATATACAAATGTTACCATTTTCCGGGGGCCTGGGTGGCTCAGTCAAGCATCCGACTTCGACTCAGGTCATGATCTCATGGTCTGTGGGCTCGAGCCCAGCATCGGGCTCTGTGCTGATAGCTCAGAGCCTGAAGCCTGCTTCGGATTCTGTGTCTCCCTCTTTCTGCCATACCCCTGCTCATGTTCTGTCTCTGTCTCTCTCTCTCTCTCTGTTTCTCTCTCTCAAAAATAAGTAAACTTAAAAAAATTTTTAAAAATGTTACCATTTTCTATGTTGTTCATGACCTGGTATCTGGGTTGAGGGTACATAAGAGCATCCATTGAATGCAGTATGGTGCTTCCAGCCTGTGTGGGGATGGCCACCCTCTTATCTAACACCTTCAGGACATGTTTCTGACCCCATACTCCTGGTCAGGCCCCTGTGGGACTTAGAGGCCCTGGAACATGGCTCCCTTCCTTCTCCCCCCGACAATGCAACCCAGTTGCTAACCCAGGAGGAGGAGGTTAAGGCAGAAAAAGGAGGCTGAGGGCACCAGGGGCCAAGAGCAGGTGGTGGAGAACACATCCCAGGGAGGCAGATAGGCAACAGGAAGTGGACCCAAGCATGAGTCAGAGCTCCAAGCCCCTGGCACGAGCTCCACTGTTCTATAGGATTTCACGTACAAACCACAGAATAAAAGATAAAATTATTACAAATTTCCAGAACGCTGAAGAGCATTAAATCCTAAGCACAGGATCCCTTCTGAGCTCAGCAGACCCTGAAGCCGGTCCTGCCAACACTTAAAGATCAAGGCAGAGCTGCTGTGGCTGAGATACAAACGGCCACTCCTTCCCTCTCAGCAGCTCCCCCACTCCCTGGGCATCTCAGCAGAGGCTCGAAAACCATTCATTTGGTCCAGTGTTTGCAGTTTTTATTGATGGCTGATCAAAAATTAGAACTCTGGTTTCTTAATCCCCAATCCAAGGACTTCCTCATTGATTAAATAGGAATAACAACTCCTACTTCATAGGCTGTTGTAAGGATGAAATAAGATAACATATACAAAGGTTCCCACATGTTTGGCACATACATTGTACTTATTATTATTCATGGTCCAACCCCAGCTGTCTTGTCTCCTCCTGGTGCCCCTCTCCGTTAGCCACATTAATTACATACTTGATTATGAGCCATACAATTGGTACCTGTTAAGTGCTAAAGGACTGGCCCACTGAGCCTGGTAACTAAGCAGAGAAGCTCTGATGACAAGTAGAAAAACAGGGCGAGGCTTTAGGACTGCATTGCTAATAGTGAGCGGGGATCATCTGCCTGGTGTGGTCAAGATGTCACCGCAGGAATATGGGGCCATTTACTGTTACTTTGGCCTGCAATAAACCAGGTGATTTTGCTGCATGAACTTCATATAACGTGTATCTTCTGGTTCCAAAAATAACAGAATCAGTGTTGGAAAATTTGTAAACTACAGAAAAGCACAAAGGAAGAATGATTTTTACCCCATCACCCAGAGCTATATCCCCTGTTAACAAGGTGATACATATCCTTCTGGCAGATGCTATTGGTGCCCACCCAGGTCCACCCACCCGGTCCCTGCATCCATCCCTAGCTGTGGTGGATCATGGCTGCCCTCTTCTCCTAAGGCTTGTCTTTGACCGAAGGACCAAGCCCCCTTGACCAAGCCCCCTTACCAGGAGAGGCCTGGCCAGTTATATCAGGTAAATTCCACGGCCAATAATCAACTAAAAGTGTTCGTCAGTGTGTGTATGGGTACAACAGTCCAGCCCCCTTGCCTCTGAGCTGGACAATTTCTGTCCCTTTGCTCCAAAGCAACCCATTGGATCAGGTTGAGACTAGACTAATCCTGAAACCACATCTCTGCCCAGCTCCTTCCCCTGGCCCATCCTTCTTCTCTTGTTCTCTCCCTCACACGGTTCTCCTTCGAGCAGTGTCTCCAGGAGTCACTTGCATAAAATTCCCATCTCAGGCTCTGCTTCTAGAGAACCTAGGACAGTGGACATGCCCTGCATGCTGGATACATTCCTTCTGCCCTTCCACCCTCACTCTCCCCTCCTCCCCTCCCTGTTCCATGTCCCAGGACACGGTCCTGAATGAACCACGTCAACAGGCTCCCTTGTCTACTGGCTTCTAGTGGGGTTTGCCAATGGGCACCGCTAGCTACTGAGTGGAGGGGGTCTGCAGCAACACACTGAGGTCGGGTGTTTGTTCCCCTAGATCCCCTACGTAGGGTAGCCATGGGTGCACTGTGTCCTTTATTACACTCCTCCACCAGGAAAAGGTACAGAACCAAAAAAAGCCAGAGAGACTGTGCCAGCAGGAGGTTCTTGATGACTTCAGGGAAGGCTAAGAGTGGTGGGAACAGAGGACAGATGGCAAGTTGTTGAGTAGGAAGTTACAGATGCTGCCTCAGTCGGGGTTCTCAGCTACAAGCAACAGAAATGGACTCCAGTGAATTAAAGTAGGAAAGTGATTCATGTAAATGATCTGAGAGGCTCTCAGACTTTCTGGGAGGGTTGGAGGTTGAGGCCCAGAGGCTATCTATCCAGGCACAATGTCCCACATCTCTCCATGGAGCTTGTCCTACCGAGCCCTATACCCTGGAAACTGGCCTCAGCATTGCTGCCGCACTTATACTAAAAAAAATTACTGTTGTTTTTCTGAAATTCAAGTTTAATTGGGTGTCCTGAATTTTATCTGGCAACCCTACTGGGTGCCAAGTGTCCCAAGCAGGGGGACATTGTTGTGAAAGCTGCTACTGTAGTAGACCCTGAGCTGCCCTACTCCATGCCAGCCCTCTCAAGCCTGAAAGATGGGAGAGTGACTCTTATTTTACGGCAAAGGAAACTGAAGCTTAACACAGGTTCTGTATATTTCCAAAGCTTGTGATCTGAGCAAGTATTCACATATCCTTCAAAGAAAACCCCCCAAGTAAGCAGTTCTCAAATTTTAGTGGACATGAGACCCACCCGAGGCGTCTGTTAAAATGCAGATCCCTACGTCTAACCTCCAGAAGTTCTGATTCAGCAGGGACCCAGGCATATGCATTTTAACAAGTTCCCTCCACTCTGCCCATTGCCAGTGATGCTGAGACCTGGAGTTCTAAGACTGCACTTTTAGCCTCCTGACGTGGAGATTGATGCTCATGCCAGTCTTGAGGGTTACAAGCAAAATGCCCATCTATATTTCCCCTGTAAGCTCTACAGTAGTAAAATGAGGGACATCTGTGTGTCCCTAGGGTATGTCTTTTTTTTTACATCCTTCACAAAATTTTCATTCCATCCAGAAGACAAGCCAAATCACCAATTTTGCCAAAAGATGGGAAACAGCTGTGTCCAAAGCTTGCTGACAAATTCCAACCAATGACTTCCTGCCAGTTTCATGCTATTTGCGAAGTGAATCTGGGAGGGAGGTGGCACATAGAAATTAAAATGACAGCTGGAAGCCATGCGGAGAACAGGACAAGGGGCAACTCCTCTTTAACCCAAGCACCTGGCTTTCTTTGGTGAAGGTGATCACAGGGTCCAAAGTCATTGGAATCACCTGCGAGTCATCTCCTCGATGACTAAAAACCAAAGCAAGACACTCCTAGTCTATTTGGGAAGAATCTCCTAAAGTCACATCAGATGAAATTCTGGCTCATCAAACACCGCCTGGGCTCAGGCTGTGAATGCATGGCTGATGATAATTTTGTCTGAACTGAGGTATGTATTAAATAAACCGCAACTATCCAGCCACTCAGAATTTGTCTCCTTATTCTTTGAAATGAACCAAAATGGAGAGGTGTTGGTCATTTCTTCAATCTGATGAGTAATTTTTGGGTACATGCTGTGTGTAAGACATTGACACGTGGCTTTTTGTAAGGCTAATATAAGGAAATCCTTTAAAATGATGAGCGACTGTTACATTTATTGTCAACTGATTTTGAACAAGGCTGTCAAGACTATTCAATGGGGAAACAGTTTTATCAACTAGTGTGTGGTGACATCTGGATATCTACAATAGAAAGAATGAAATTGGACACCTACCTCATAGCATGTACAAAAGTTATCCCAAAATGAATAAAAAATCTAAATGTAATTGCTAAAACTATAAAACTCTTAAAAGAAAACATAGGCATAAATCTTCATGACTTTGGATTAAGCAACGGTCTCTTAAAAATGATCCCAGAAGCACAAGCAACAATAACAAAAAAAAAAAAAATAGATAAATTGGACGTCATAAAATTTAAAACATCTGTGCTTCAAAGGGCATCATAAAGAAAGCGAAAAGACAGTTCACAAAACCGGAGGAAAGTTTTGCGAATTTATATCTGATAAGGGACAAATAACCAAATAAAAACACATGTAAAGGATGTGAATAGATATTTCTCCAAAAAAGATACGCAAATGGCCAATAAGTACGTGAAAAGATGTTCAACATCGCCAGCTATCAGGGAAATACAAATCAAAACCATGAGCTACCCCCTCATACCCACTGGAATGGCTATCACAGAAAAAGGCAGATAAAAAGAAGAAAAGAAAAAGAAAAAGGCAGATAATAACAAGTGTTGGCGAAGATGTGGCGAATTTGGAACCTTTAAACACTGCTGGTAAAAGAGTGCAGCCACTTTAGAAATCAGTCTGGCAGCTCCTCCGAAGGCCAGACATACGATCCAGAAATTCCACTCCTAGGTATTTACCCAAGAGAAATGAGAACCCACATTTACACAAAGACTTGTAGAAGAGTATTCAAAGCAGCATTATTCATAGTAGCCCCAAGGTAGAAACACCTCAAATATCCAACAACGACAGATGGAAGAATAAAATATGGTATAGACACACAATGGAATATTATTTGGCAATAAACAAAAGGAAATACTAGTAAATGCTACAACACCGATAAACCTTGAAAACATTACGCTAAGTGAAAGAAGCCAGTCATAGGTCACACAGTGTCCTACTCCATTTATATGAATGTCCACAAATAGGTAAATCTCTAGGGAAAAATAGATGCGTGCTTGCCTGGGGCTGGGGTTGTTGGGGGGAAATGAGGAGTGACTATTAACAGACAAAGGATTTCTTTTTCGGGTGATGAAAATGTTCTAAAATTGTGCACAACTCTGAGAATAGACTCAAACCCATTTAACTGTACGTTTTAAATAGGTCAGTTGTATAATATGCGCATTTTAGCTCGATAAAGCTGTAACTTGAGAAACTGTGAGCAGCACATTTGGGGACGGTATATTGACTAAAGAAAATAAAGAAGCACATTTGGATGTGAGCAGCAGTGGCCAGGGAGAGCCTGACGGTAAACTTGCAGTCTACAGGGATAACGGCAGTACTAGCCTGACAGTTGCCAAAGGCCACGGGTCCTGACTAGGAGGGTGTCGGACGGCTCCTGTTCCCTGAGATGGGCTGCCAGCCTGTCACATCTGCCCTTGGCCATGGGGATTGATGGTGGAAACGGCTTTCCCCAGTCCCAGCAGCATGCAAGAAGGACGCCTGCTGAGAGCATCAGCTGGAACCGAAAGGATCCTGAGAAGAAGCAAGGGGAGCCCGTCTGTCCTTGGTGAATTCAGGCCTGAATTCTCTCCCCAAAGAGACGCCCAAGGACGACAAACAAGCTAATGCACTAGGAGGCAGCCAAAAGGAAAGCTCAAAATCTCACTTTCCTTCTCTGCTGGTACTGTCAGAATCTGTCAGTCTAACCTTCTCTTCTCTCCCTTTGATCCCCTCCTCCATCCGCTTCTTCCTCATCATAGATCACTTGTTTGTTCCTTTATCCTGTGACTTTGAATAAGCCAGTCATTTGAAAAACATTTGTTCCGTGCCTACTAAGTGCCAGGCACTCTGCCGGAGGCCGGGTTACACCGGAGGTTAACAGCGTAGTAGGACTGCCGTCTCTCAGCTCCATCTTCCCTCCACCCACCTTCCCTCTCTTCCTGCCTCTGTCAGTCTGTACCAAGTCCTCCAGTTCCTCGCCAGAGAGGATAACGGGAGATGGATGGTAAAGGCTGAATTTTCATTGGAAGGGGGAGAAGGGAAGACGAGAATCTGAACTGGTGTTGACAAAATTATCCGTGGCAGATGGAGGGCAAGACAAGCAAACATTTAGAAGACGATGCATCATATCCATCCACGTGTCTAACTTCCTCTTCCTCTCCCACGCGGCCCAGTCCGGATCCCACCTTCTTAGTCAGGCTGAAACTGCCTGTCCAGGGAACTGTGAACCTGAGCAACCCCAGCCAACCTGAAAAGTGGTGCCCTTGCCATGGAACACTCTCCTAGGGTGACCAACTGATGGCGGGAAAGAAAGTCCTAGGAGTAGGGTGGAGTCCCAGGAGGCCCCTTCGGTGTCTGGTGCCATCCTTGGCCAAGGCCCTGCCCATCGTGGCCCCGTTTCTGTTTGAATGGGGAGGCTTACTTTGATCTTTTATTTCTACCCCACTTCCTTATGTGTGCAGGCAAAGCACCTTGCTTGTGGCCTGACTGCTTTCCACAGTCAGCAGATCTAATCAGTCAGGGACTTGAAAACACCCCAGGGTTGCACCCTCACATCGCTCCCAAGGTGCCTGGCCCCACGCTAGAATTCATGGCCTGCCCTTTAGACCCTTTTACGTAGTGAAATGTTTCATTAGAGAAACAGTCTTCCAGTGAAATTTTCCTCCCTGTTTTCTTTTACTCCTTGGTTCATTCACCTTTGGGATGGTTAGCCCTTTAAGGAAGTGTCAGCTTACTTCCTGGTTGTTGTTGTTTTTTTAACTCCTTAACACTTTCTGGTTTAGTACAACCAGCTTCTTTAGCAGGGTCTCTTCCAGGCTGGCGGTAGCTGGCACTAAACTGTCCCGTTAGGTAGACATTAGAAATGAGGTGATATATCCTTAACAGATATAAGAAGTATATCTGGGTCAATCAGACTTAGGGGATTTAAGTCAATTGTATTATTTTAATTCTTGAAATTTTAAAGTCTTCCAAAGCAATCAATCAATCCTCTAGCATCTATGAGTGCCTACACTGTGTAGTACAGGGCTGTTATTAGCAGATATAAAACACTTGCCCTATCTGAATTCTTTATGCTTCTATAATTTAATTGGAAACTTAGCAGTTTATTTAAAAATTACTGAGAGGGGCGCCTGGGGGGCTCAGTTGGTTAAGCATCCAACTTCACCCAAGGCCATGATCTCACAGTCTGTGAGTTCGAGCCCTGTGTCGGCCTCTGTGCTGACAGCTGAGAGCCTGGAGCCTGCTTCAGAGTCTGTGTCTCCCTCTCTCGCTGCCCCTTCCCCCCTCACGCTCTGTCTCTCTCTGTCTCTGAAAAATGAATAAACCTTTAAAAAAATTGTTTTTTTAAATTACTAAGAAGTAGAGCCATGCAAAATTTAAAAAACAAAATATTTCTTACCTATCGGAATATCAAAAGTCTGATAATATTCGATGTTTAAAGGGTGTGGTTTAATGGGTTCTCTCATATGTTGCTGGCAGGAGTGCAAATAAACCTATTTTGGAGGACAATGAGCAGAGTCTATTCAAGTCTAAAATGTGCACACCATTATGACTCCACAATTTTACTCCTCAGTGTCTACTGTAGGAAACCTCTTACCACTGCATGAAGAGGCCTGTTGAAGACATTCTTCATACCACTGGAACAGTGAAAACTGTAGCCGACGTAGCCATTCATCAGATGGGTAATTACTAAATAAACTGTGTTTTACCTATACGACACAATTCCATACAGTTTAAAAGTATGAAGACTTACACAGATAAAAATCCAATATATAACAAGTGGAAGAAACCAAACAGAGGGTAAATACGTAAAAATGACAGCTTTTATATAGGAAAAAACTATGTTATATAAGTTATATTTTTTGCACAGGAATGAGCATGGGCTGGTGCTCAACAGGAGCCTAGAAATGTGAGTCTCATTTCATTTCTTCTATTATCTTCGTGTCAACAACACCCAGTCTTTCCTTTTAAACACTGCCCAAGAATCCTCTCCTCCGTGAGGACTAACCATGCCTGATTTCAGTCATGTGAGTAATTCCCAAATGATATTTCAGTATCACTTTTGAAATAAGTGATATATTTATTCAAATACAGAACTACGTCATATTCTGCCTTTTCTCATTCATAATGGCATTGGACCCACCTAGAATATTTATTTAGCTATTTATTTCTTAGTTATTAGATTACATTTCATCATCAAATATGCTATCAAAAATAGTCATCAAATATATCGGCACTCAAGAACAAGAATGGCACACAAGCATGAACCCATCGCTATGGGCCCATTCTACAAAGAAAGCTCAGCCATTTTGAAATCAAAGGATGAGATGTCTGACTCTCTGTAGGGCAGTCCGACAACTCACTGGGGCATCCTAACAGTGAGTGTGGATGGAACTAATTATACTGGTTGGCTAGAACCTGGGGATTACTCACATGACTGAAATCAGGCACAGTTAGTCCTCACGGAGGAGAGGATTCTTGGGCAGTGTTTAAAAGGAAAGACAGGGTGTTGTTGACACAAAGATAATAGAAGAAATGAAATGAGACTCACATTTCTAGGCTCCCATTGAGCACCAGCCCGTGCTCAGAGCTGAGGAAATAGACAGGAAGACTCCTGAAATGACTGGTTGCTAAGAGCGAGGCACTGGAATTTGGCTCCCAACTCTACTTCATTGTTACGCCAACTGTGTAAGTCAGGGTCATGATCCCTTATTTTTTCAGAAGAGGGCACTGAGGCTCATGGAGGTGAAGTAATCTGCCTGAGGTCCTGCAGCGGGGGTCTGAGCCAGGCTGTCACCCCAGGTCTGTCAGACTCTAAAACCTTTACTTTCAATGCATTTGGGTTTACTCACGTAATTAAAAAAAAAAAAAAAAAATGAAAAGAGAACTACAATGAATCATGTTCTCCCTCTTCGGGGCTGGGCATTAAGGAGGTTAAGGAGGAGAAGTATGATATCATCAAAACAAATGAAAGACTTTCTGTTTGTTGTTTTAAAGATAATCCACAGCTCAGAGGTCTTACTCCTCAAGGAGGAGCCGGGCTTGAGAATACTGAGAATCCAACGAACTTGCTGGGAGAATCGAGTGGGTCCCACGGAAGTACAAATAGTGGGAAGGTGAGCGTATTTAATGAAACTACCTGGGTGCATTTTCTACCCCTCGGAACCCTGAAATTGTTGTTCTGCCAGGTGCTCAGCCCTCTGGGTCACCCACTGAAGATTCGTCACCTCCTCCTCCAATACTCAGAAGCCACTGCCGGGCTCGTTCTCTGCATTCAACACCTCCCATTTCAAGGGCGTTGCCTGTTGGCCTTGGGCAACCTCTACTCCAGGCAGGGTCACGACTACCTGCCCAAAAAACCAGAGCGCTGCAGACATTCAATGATCCAATTAAGGGGATGAGAGAGGCTGTGAAACAGAGATGGGATAGTGGCCTGTGGATTCCACAGGGTTTAGATGGAGAAGGAACAGGAAGCAGAAGAGTGGTATCAGGAACAGAAGGGGAAAGGAGAGAGATTTGGAGTGAGAGGAGCTGGTGCCTGGTTTGTAAAAAACAAAAATGTCTGAGAGTTAGAAGATTTCAAAGAGGTTTTGCTGTACATCAAAAGTAAACTCTTCTCTGGGCGCCTGGGTGTCTCAGTGGGTGAAGCATCTGACATCGGCTCAGGTCATGGTCTCACGGTCTGTGAGGTCAAGCCCCGCATCGGGCTCTCTGCTGTCAGCACAGAGCCCCCTTCAGATCCTCTGCCCCCCTCTCCTTCTGCCCCTCTCCTGTGTGTGCTCTCTCTCTCTCTCAAAAATAAATAAACATTAAAAAATAAATAAACCCTTTCCAAAATCGTGCCATTTGTGACAACATGGATGAAATTGGAGGGCATTATGCTAAATGAAATACACCAGACAGAGAAAGAAAAGGAAAGAAAAGAAAAAGTTGGATCCATAGAGACTAGAAAAGTGGCTGCCGAAAGGAAGGAAGGAAGGAAGGAAGGAAGGAAGGAAGGAAGGAAGGAAGGAAGAAAGAAAGGAAGGAAGGAAGGAAGGAAGAAAAGAAAGAAAGAAAAGAAGGAGAGAAAAGAGGTTGCCAGGGCCTGTGGAGTGGGAGAAATAGGATGAGGTTGGTAAAGGGCACAGACTTTCAGCTGTAAGGTAAGGTCTGAGGATCTAATGTATAATGTGGTGACTGTAGTTAATAACACTGTGTTGTATAATTAATTGCAATCAGCTAAGACAGCAGAATCTAAGAGTCCTGTCTCTCACACACAGACAAAAGGTAAATCTTTGAGCTCATGGATGTTCATTAATTCAACGGCAGGAATCCTTTCACAGGGTATGTCAGATCACATTGAACAGTTTAAATATCCTACAATTCTGTCAACTGAATATCTTAACAATTCAATAAAGCTGAAAAAATAAACCCTTTCCCTTGTGATACTTTTTTTTGTGAGACACAAGATTTGAACTTTTCTTTCTTCATCTACATCTCTACATCTCTGAACCTGACTCCCTTTTGACACTGAACCTCTTGGGGCCCTGAGAATCTGTGAGTTGAATGACTTATTTGTGTTCATTTAACACGTATCCCTGGTGGCTGCTGGCTGGATGTCCAGGAGTGTGCTACAGTGAGGGCAGGCACTGCCTTTGGAGCCAGGCAGGCCTGGGTTCAAATCTCAGCTGTGCCCCTTGCAAGACGTGGGACCTTGGTTGAAGTGACAAAATCATAACATTTACCATTTGTTTGTGGCTACCAAGCAGCAAACTCTCTACTCTGGTCACTCCCATTTCGCAGACTGGGATATTGCCTTAGAGAGAGGCCAACTAACTTGCTCAAAGAGGAACCAGTAGCCACTGGTGGAGCCGGGACTCAAATACTCAGATCTACAGGACGCTAAAGACACCATGTTCCCATCTGCTGCCTCTGTCATTGTCCCACCACTTAGCATCACTAAGCCTCACTTTCCTTGGGTATAGAATGAGAATTCTGATACCTGCATCAAAGAGCGGTGAGCAAAGAACGGAGTAGGTGAGCCTGGCATTGGGTCAGGTTGATTTTACAACTTACCACCCCCAGGCACAGTGAAGTGCAGAGGCTGATTTCAGATCCTTCCCGGAGGGTGAGGCCGGGCACGGGGTGGGTGAAAGAAAATGGAGGAAAGGCATAGGGACAAGAGAACATCATCGAAGATCAACTTGTCACATTAACAATATTGTCCCAGATCTCGTCGAAGCGTAGCAACCCCTAATGAGTCCAAGACCCGGAGCTCAGGGGTCCCCCTCCGAAGCCAGTCAAGAGGACAGAAGTGGCACTAAAGTGGAAGTCTTGTGTTGCAGAGCAGACTGCTGTCACCTCGGGCTCTGTTCACTGCATACTGTCGGAGGGCTCCTATGTGACACGTGTGACAGAGATAAAAGATAAAGCATACTATTCGCAAGCCCTCACTGTGCCTCACCTTCACAGAAGGATAGATCTTTTGGGCTGAACAGAAACGGACAGAGCCAGGTGGAAAACAGACCATAGGGGAGCGGTCTGGGCAGCCATACATATTTTCTGTACCTTTTCCACATGCCAGGCCCTGTTCTAGGGCTGGGAATGCAGCAGTGAAGGAGAGAGACTTTTGTCTGTGTCCTTCGAGTGATATTTGGGATGTGGGGAAGAGAGATGTCCAAGGGGTACTGCTAGTGGCAAAGTATAAAACAGGCCAAAGAGAGGCAGAGGCCAAATTACGAGCGGCTCTGTGCACCTCGTTAAGGAGTTCGGATGGTGTCCAGTGGCAATGGCTTTGAACAATGTGTGGGCAATGGCAACCTAGGAACAGTGTGGGTGGTCTGTGTGAAGGGCTCAAGCCTAGAGGCAGGGAGTACTGTGAGAAGAGCCTTGCCTTTGGGGGCCTGCCTCTTTCTAGAGCTTCCCTTGGCCATCTGAATGCATTTTGGGGGGATGATTATCTTCCCAGCTGGACCCACCAAACTGGAAACCACTCTCAGAAGGCTGTGACTGGTAATAATGCCAGTTCAGAAAGATGGCTTTTGCCAAAATACACATCTGACAAGTGCAATGGAGTATTTGGAAAGAAAGAGAGAAAAAAGAGAAAAACAATAGTAAATTAATTAGGATAATCATCTGTAACCACAATCTTGATAAAAGGTTTTCTGTAACAATTTCTAAAGGACACAGCCAGAAGGAACAGGATTAAGTGCGACAACTTATTTACTATGTAGCTCACTGTATTAATGTTTAAGATGTCAGTAATATCCAAAATCTCTTCTGTAGCAGCCACATAAGACAGAGATGTTGCGGGTTTTCTATAGGAAGCATACATTTAAAAACCCCAAATGGGGGGGGCGCCTGGGTGGCTCAGTTGGTTGAGCGTCCGGCCTCGGCTCAGGTCATGATCTCACAGTCTGTGAGTTCGAGCCCCACGTCAGGCTCTGTGCTGACGGCTCAGGGCCTGGAGCCTGCTTCGGATTCTGTGTCTCCCTCTCTCTCTGCCCCTCCCCTGCTCATGCTCTGTCTCTCTCTGTCTCAAAAATAAATAAAAACATTAAAAAAAATTTTTTTTAAATAAAAACCCTAAATGGGCCAATTTGATCTTGCATTTCTGAAATGCAATTACTGGCTCTTAAATCCCTGGTTCCTGTCTCTGCAATTCTCCCGGGATAAAAGCAGGTTTGAGATTACTTGTTTCTCCTAAGAAGTCAAGTTCAAGCTCCCCACCTTTGACAAGTTCCTGCAAGGTTCTAGGAGTAGGTGCAGTTGGCTTTGCTTTAAATCCTATTACCATTCTTGGTATTTACAGAAGGAGGTGGTTTTTCCAACGAAAATGTTTGGACCACATCATGTACAGAGTCAGTCACCTGTTTGTGTGAGCTGACGCCACCCTAAATGCACACATTCCATTCTGAAACAGTTTTGCTTAGTTTAGCATCCTAGAGCCAGAGGATGTGAAACCTGAGACAAATCAAAAGGCCTTCCAGGATTTTCTTCTAAGGCAGTTTTCTTTCAGTGTAAAACAATAGCAAAACTGATTTTTCTTCAGCTTTCCCAGTCAAAACATCTGACTCAGACTTCAGGGGTGTACAAGAAGGTAGCTGGCCCTGTGGCAAAGTTCATGAATCCAGGGCGCCTGGGTGGCTCAGTCGGTTAAGTGTCCACTCTTGGTTTCAGCTCAGGTCATGATCTCACAGTCTGTGAGTTCGAGCCTGGCACTGGGCTCCACGCTGTCAGTACGGAGCCTGCTTGGGATTCTCTCTCTCTCTCTCTCTCTCTCTCTCTCTCTCTCTCTCTGACCCTCCCTGGCTTGTGCTCTCACTTTCTCTCCCTCTCTCAAAATAAATTAATTAATTAAAAAAAAAAAGTTCACGAATCCAAGGTTCACATAGGGACACCACGGGTGCAGTACTGGGACTGGCTTACTCAGGCTCCAGACCACTGGCTCATGGCTTTGTAGCTTCTGTTCAGAGAAACCAGTACATGGTGGTTCATGCATCACTGAGAAGATGGCCACTTACCCACGGATCCTGTTCCCTACTCTCTGTTCTAATGCATTCGTCTCTCAGAGACCAGATCCACCCTCACTAGTGTGGCCCACATTGGATACCCAGCTCTCTGCTCCCTTCAGTTCATCTCAACCAGTATTTGCTGAACCCCGACACACGCCAGACATTTCACTAGGCTCTGGTGACAGAGGCCTAAGTTACGGTCTTCACCCTGCAGGCACTCACATCCGGTAAGAGTCAGAAACAGAGATCAACGCAGTCCTTACAAACCGATTTATCCTTGTGGTCCAGTCTCAGAATGGCATTATTCGGAAGAAAACAATGTGCAACACCGATAAGTTATTGGAAAGTAATCTGTTTTACTTACTACTTGCTCTTCTTAGAGATGAGCTAAGGGAGTTCCACTCACAATTCACTACAACAATTTCTAATATCCCTAGATAAATACCAAATGCGCAATCTGGAAAACGAAGTTATGGGCATAATGGAAATAAGATAAAAACTTAAAAGACGTGGAAGATGATGGATTAAAGAGGATGAGACTGGAAGAAGAAAATTGGTGAGGACTACCACACTATCTGGAGGCAAGAGGTGATGAGGGCCTCAACTTGAACGATGGGGTAGGGGTAGGGAGAACAGGGCGTGTTCAAGAGACAGGGAGAAGAGAGGAATCGATTCAGGCAGAGATGCGGACAGTCCTGCAGACCCAGCTGTGGTCTCATTTTTCCACTTGGAAGTCCCTCCAGTCACTTTAGACTCAATGTGTCCAAACTGAACATATCACCTTCGATCTCGCGCCCCTTCGTGACTCTCTCATCTAGGTCGGTCATGCCACCAATTTTCTAGCCTCTGGCTTTAAAAACACGTAAGTTATTTCCTTTCTCTTCTCCATCCCTACAGTCAAGTCTAGCACTAAGCCCTGTCATCTCTTCCTTTGACACACCTTCCCATAGCTCCTTGCTCTCCACTTACGTTCCCACTGGAGAGGTCCAGCGCACCGCTAGCTTATTACAGTAACATATGGATGGCCTCCTTGATGCCAGTGTCTCTCCACTGTCTGGCACATCCATGTCATGGCAGGAAGATGAATCTTCCCAAAGCATGGCCTTCTTCCTCACTGTATCAGATCCAGACAACCTCTGCCCAGCGCTCAAGAGATTCACCGAATGGGCTCACTGTAATGATCTGGGCTTCGTTCTAATCACATACCTTATCCTCCAGGCAGATGGTGTCCTTTGTGCCCCATAAGTGCCAGGCTCAAACCCACCTTGTGTTATTGCTCAGGATGACCTCCTACCCACAATGTTCTTCCTCCTTCCTTTACCTTTCCAACCTGGTGAGGGGCAACACTGATCAGCGTTGGCTCTACGACCTAGTCATCTGCAGTCAACATCACACAATGTAGCACTAAATGATTCCTTGCTTGTTCCAAGTGCCCTGGTTTTCTCTCCCCAGCAAGTCTATTCATTTATTCAGAAACAAAATCTATTACTCTGCCTAGCTACTTCTACTAACCTGGGAAGGAGAAAGATCTCCAGGGAGTTTGGCATTTTGGTTTCTGCTCTCATTTACATTATATTATTCTCAAATGGAGTGTGAGAAATATAACAGTAATTTTTGATCAATTCTTATAATTTGCTCTCTAATTCATTTTTAATTATTACATGATATACTTACTTTTAAACATTTATTCATTTTTGAGAGAGAGAGAAAGAGAGACAGCGTGTGTGGGGGAGGGGCAGAGAGAAAGAGGAAGACACAGAATCTGAAGCAGGCTCCAGGCTCTGAGCTGTCAGCACAGAGCCTGACAAAGGGCTCCAACCCACCAACCGTGAGATCCTGACCTGAGCCGAAGTCAAACGCTTATTAACCGACTGAGCCATCCAGGTGCCCAGATTAAATGGTATATTTAAAGTGAAATTATAATGCACGTTCAAGTCTTACAACCTCTTGGTAAACATAAACATCACTATCTCTACAAACTGTAGTGAATATATTCCTTTTCTTTTTCATCAGAGATTTTAATGTTACTAAAAACGGACAAAGGGGAGTTTCTATTTATGGAGACCCCACCATATGTCAGGCACTGAATTAGGTGCCTCACTCTACTCTCCTGAGTTGGGTACAAAGACTTTTTTTTCTTAAAAGTTGGTTTTTATTTAAAAATTATGCTTAGGGGCGCCTGGGTGGCACAGTCGGTTAAGCGTCCGACTTCAGCCAGGTCACGATCTCACGGTCCGTGAGTTCAAGCCTCGCGTCGGGCTCTGGGCTGATGGCTCAGAGCCTGGAGCCTGTTTCCGATTCTGTGTCTCCCTCTCTCTCTGCCCCTCCCCCGTTCATGCTCTGTCTCTCTCTGTCCCAAAAATAAATAAACGTTGAAAAAAAAAATTTTTTTTTTTAAAGTTTAAAAAAATAAATAAATAAATAAAAATAAATAAAAATTATGCTTAAAAATAGTACTTGGATTTGAAGTTGAAGAAATGCACTTTGAAGTCTAATGGAAATTAAAAGTACTTAATTGCCACACTTTTGACTTTACAAAGAAAATAATGAAACATTGTTTTAGAAAGTTGCCTATTGAAATAAAGCTGTGAGATTTCACAAGCAGTTTTAGGAAAAATCTAAAACATGAATAAATCAAGAAATAGAGAAATATAAATACTCATCACAGTTGAATATATCTTGGCATAGTATCAAGAAAAAATCGAAGTGTTTATAAATTTCATATACTGAAGGTTGAAGAAGGGAAAAATACACCAAATTATGGGGCTTTAAAAACCATAACTGGAGGAACATACAGGTAACATAAGGTTCCTTTAGAGCTCCCTACACCTTGCTAGCCCCAGCTCCCTCTGCCATGCATTCCAATTTGCTTAAACATAACATTATCAATCCTTTCTCATTTTAAGAGGCTCTGTTCTTTCTTAAAGAGTCTTTTCCTGGGGCACCTGGGTGGCTTAGTCAGTGAAGCGGTTAAGCATTAAACTTCGGCTCAGGTCGTGATCTCGCAGTTTGTGAGTTCAAGCCCCAAGTCAGGCTCTGTGCCCGGACAGCTCTGAGCCTGGAGCCTCCCTTGGATTCTGTGTCTCCCTCTCTCTCTGCCCCTCCCTTGCTTGTGCTCTCTCTTTCTGTCTCAAAAATAAATAAAATATTAAAAAAAAAAAAAAAGAGAGAGAGAGTCTTTTCCTGATCTCTCTAATAATCAATCCCACAGCTCGTTTGATAGACCCTAAGATGCTAAACCCCATGTAGTGGGCTTGCTCCACACCATTGGGTATCTTTTTTTCAGTAACTCCATCTTCCCACTTTCAGGCCTGGTGGTCTGGGTTGAAGCACGTGACCAACAGCAAAACCAATCACCACACTGTATTCTCAGGGGCCTTGTGATTGTTCGGGGACATCGCATGACCCCAGTCACTAACTCTCAAGACCTTTGCAGGCGTTCTTGTAGACAGTCTGTCTCTTTCCCAGTGGACTTGGGTCTAGACGCTGTGTGGTGGGTCTGTGGCAGTGGTCTGACCGCTGCAAGGAGAGGCCCTTTCCAAGAATGGAGCCCACACAGAAGAAGGGGTTTGAGAGAAGGAGAGGGAGACATGGGGTTCCAGGCACCGGGTGAGCCTTGAACCCAGCCTCACCCCAAACCAATACGGTCCCTTGTTTTTGTTTAGGGTTTTGTTTTGGTGGATGTTGATTTAGTACTTGCCAGCAAGAGTCCTAACTGACACAGAGAGTAAACCACAAGCTATCCCTCAGCCATGCTCATGCAAGTTCTGCAGCCCCTGGGCATCAACTCGCAAAAAATCCTCTCCTTTGAGCTTAAGCTGGAATCCGCACTGGAGTTCTGTCACAGCAGGCCCAACTGGTGGGAACTTGCAGCATATCTGCATTAGGGCCCAAGGAGCCTCCGGAAAATAACTTGCCCTAAGGCAAGAGGAGCCAGGCCCAGCAGGCCTTCCCCTGTAAAAAGGGCCAAGCTTCAAGGTTGGAAGGGAGGAACAATGTGAAAGAGAATCGATGCTTGTCTCTGGGACAGTCTGCTGGCCACAACCCACCCCAGGGAGAGAATGTGGGCCATGAGCAAAAATTCAGAAAGCTGCTTTTCAAAAAAATTATCTAAGACACAGGGTACAAGCAACGCTACTTGGGGCACCTTCTGGAATTACAGCATAACACAAAATGGGAAGCAAAGTTGTCTTTTCTTCTTTATAACTACTTATTCTGAATACCCCGGCCCTAGAACAGGGTTTCTCAACCTCAGCACTACGCATTTGGGAGGGACAGATGATTCTTTGCCGTAGGGGACTGTCCTGAGCATTGCGGGGTGTTTGGCAGAGCCCGTGATCTCCACCCACTAGATGCCAATAGCACCTGCCCCCCAGTTGTGATAACCCAAAATGTCTCCCCACCTTGTCAAATGTCCCGTAGGGAGCAAAGTTGCCCCGTTGAGAGGGACTGCTTTAGCATATTAGTGGTTGTGGCACTAAGAGGGGACTTCAGTGCCCACCGGAAGTGGCAGTGATGTCCAGCCACAAAGATAAATGTGCCTCAAAGATAGGCCAGTGCCCTGGGTGTGGGGCAGGGGAGGGAGGAGGGACAGTGAGGAAGGAGGCGGTCTCTAAAGCAGAAAGTCAAAAAACAAAAAGCAAAGAGAGAACCCCCTGGTAGCAGAACAGCAGCTGGCTGGTCTTATTTGTGACATCTAGTAGGTGCCCTTCCATAAAGGGAAGCAGGAAGTGACGCTGGGACATTCGCTCAGTGCACAGAGATCACGGGTGCTGTTATTTGGTGGGCCCTGGGGTGGGGGTGGCGAATCACAGATGAATGAGTCTCCGCCCCTGGGCTGAGGGAGCTTGACTTCTTCTCCAATCTCATTGAACAAACATTTAAATTGTGTGCAAATATAGAACTGGGCGTGTGGGCTACAGTGAAGACACATGCAGTAAAGAAAAGAGGTCTCATACAAAAAAAAAGAAAAAAAAAAGGCAGGAAAAAAAAAAAAGAAATGGAAAATGGGCCCCATTCTGCAGGCATGTACTAAATGGGTAAGGAGGTGAATTAGTGAATCCAAGGTTCCCATGGCATCCACTGCCCCAGTGCTTTGTATTTCAAGTCCAAAGCCCTTAGCACATTTGTGACTATCTTATTAATGACTTTGGTTAATGTTTGTCTCCAGTGTAACAGGAAAAGCCCTGTGACGGTAAGGACTGTGTCTGACTTTCTTTTCCATTGCGTTGCTCTTAGCACTAGCACTTGGAAGATACTCTGAAATAGCGTGTATCTTAAATTCCAAATAACACATTTTTGTTTCTGAAATTACGGTATATTTTAAAATTGATGTGCATATTTAGTCTTAGTGTTTTTCCCTCTTTTTTTAAAAAAAAATTTTTTTTTTCAACGTTTATTTATTTTTGGGACAGAGAGAGACAGAGCATGAACGGGGGAGGGGCAGAGAGAGAGGGAGACACAGAATCGGAAACAGGCTCCAGACTCTGAGCCATCAGCCCAGAGCCCGACGCGGGGCTCGAACTCACGGACCGCGAGATCGTGACCTGGCTGAAGTCGGACGCTTAACCGACTGTGCCACCCAGGCGCCCCGTGTTTTTCCCTCTTTAAAAGCCGTTATTGAAATGATCTCACAACCAACGGGGTTCTTAGAATTGCGGAAGGGTGTTTTCTAGCTAACTAAAGAATGCAGGCATGGAGTGATGTTTAAACTACCCCTGGTCTCCTCTCCTCCCCTTAGAGATGAGGGATGGGTTTCCATTCTAGTTGTAGTGAACAAGAAAACTCGTGGATTGAAATGCCCCGTCATTCAGCCATTTCTAAGAAAGATACTGCCATAGGGGCGCCTGGGTGGCGCAGTCGGTTAAGCGTCCGACTTCAGCCAGGTCACGATCTCGCGGTCTCAGAGCCTGGAGCCTGTTTCCGATTCTGTGTCTCCCTCTCTCTCTGCCCCTCCCCCGTTCATGCTCTGTCTCTCTCTGTCCCAAAAATAAATAAACGTTGAAAAAAAAAATTAAAAAAAAAAAAAAAGAAAAAAAAAAAGAAAGATACTGCCATAGATGTATTTGGGAAGGCAAAAGAAACGAACACAAATTCAAGGCAGGTGCACCTAAAAGAGACCTCTCAGTGAGCACATATGAAACCTATGGAATTGCAGCACCTAAGCACTCCCTGGAGGTAAGACATCTTCCAAATAAATGCAGCTGACCCTTCCAGAACAGAACCCCAGCAGGGGTAGGGTGTACACCTGGCCCTTGATGGAGGGTGTGCTGGTCTGTCCTCCCAAGCCACCTAGGAGACCACAATGCAGGCCAGCTGGGTGGGAAGAGGTTGGCATAAAGTGTAATGCTTTAGGGGAAAAGACAGTCTTCGATAAATGGTTTTGGTAAGGCTGGAAATTCACATGCTAAAGAATGACACTGGACCCCTGTCTACCACCACTCACACACATTAACTCGAAATGGATCGAGGACTTCAGTGTAAGACCTGAAACCATGAACTCCTGCGAGAAAACATAAGGGAGAAGCTCCTTGCCGTGAATCTTGGCAATGGATTTTTAGACTTGTCACCCAAAGCACAAGCAATAAAAGCAAAAACAAGTAACTGAGACTACATCATGCTAAAAGGCTTCTGCACAGCAAAGGAAGACATCAACACAATGAAAAGGCATACTATGGAAAGTGAGAAAAAATACTTGCTAATCATGTATCTGATAAGGGGCTAATATCCGAAATATATAGGGAACTCCTACAATTCAATAGCAGCAAAAAAAAATTTTTTTTAATAGGCAAAGGACCTAAATAGACATTTTCCCAAAGAAGACACACAGATGGCTGACAGGTACAGGAAAGGATGCTCAACATCACTCATTATCAGGGAAATGCAAATCAAAACCACAAAGAGATATCACTTCACACCTTTTGGAATGGCTATCATCAGAAAGGTAAGAGATAACAAGTATTGGCAATGATGTGGAAAAAAGGGAACCCTGGGGCCCTCTTGGTGGGAATGTAAATTGGTGCAGCCACTATAGAGAATGGTATGGAGGTTCCTCAAACAATCAGGGGCGCCTGCGTGGCTCAGTCATTAAGCAACCGATTTTGGCTCAGGTCATGATCTCTTGAGTTTGAGCCAGAGTCGGGCTCTGTGTTGATAGCATGGAGCCTGAGGTCTGCTTCAAATTCCCGGTGTCTGTCTCTCTCTGCCTCTCCCCTGCTCACTCGCTCTCTCTCCCAAAGATACACATTAAAAAAAAAATTTTTTTAATTAAAACCAGAGCTACCATATGATCCAGCAATTCCACTTCTGGGTGGGTATTTGAAGGAATGGAAATCACGATCTTGAAGAGTAATCTGCACCCCTTGTTCATTATAGCATTATTTACAATAGCCAGACACAGAAACAACCTAAGTGTCCATCGATGGATGAATGGATAAAGAAGATATGGTACATATACACACAATGGAATAGTAGCCACGAAAAGAAAGAAATCTTACCATTTTCAATAACATGGATGAATCCTGAGAGCATTATGTTAAATAAGTTACATAAAGACAAATACTGTATGATCTCACCTATATGTGGAATCTAAAAAAAAAAAAAAAAGAACTCACAGAACAAGGGGGGGTGGGGGTGACTGTGGTCAAACTTCCAGTATAAGATGAGTAAGTTCTGAGGACCTAAGGTACAGCTTGGTGACTACACATCACGATAGATACTATCTTGCATACTTGAAATTTACTAAAAGAGTAAATCATAAACGTTCTCAACACAAAGAGGATAACTATATGAGGTGCTGGAGGTGTGAACTAATCTTACTGTGGTAATCGTTCTGCAATAGATATGTATGTTAAACATAATGTTTTACACCTTAAACTTACACAGTGGTGTATGAATTCTATCTCAATAAAGCTGGGGAAAAAATAAATTATAATGTTTTATTAGTAACACTGAGGTCAAACCCTTAGGTTCAAAAGTGTCTTTCAGACACACTGTTAATGTTTTTCATAAATGCATTAGAACATATCAATATACTTATTGTACTTAATATACTAGTATAATGGATTATGTCTCCTCAAAATCCGAACGTTTTAGTACTAATCCCCAGGATCTCAGAATGTGACCTGATGTGGAGACCGTTGCAGACGAAAGCAGTTAACTCGGTTAAGACGAGATCATTAGGGTGAGCCCTATTTCAGGACAACTGGTGTCCTTTATTAAAAAAGGGTCTGGACCCAGGTGCACGCACATAGGGAGAAACGATATGAAGGCAGAGATTGGGGTGATGCCGCTACCAACTAAAAAACCCTAAAGATTGTCAGCAAACCACCAGAGCTAGGAGAGAGGCACGGAACAGGCTCTCCCTCACAGCCCATGGAAGAATCAACCCTGTCGATACCATGATCTTGGACATCCAGCCTCCAGAACTGGGAGGGAACAAATTCCTGTTGCTTTAAGCTCCCCACTCCGTGGCACTTCGTTAGAGCAGCCCCAGAAACTATTGCACTTAGTAGCCAAAGGCAACAGACTAGCAGGAATCAGCAGTGGTGGCGGTGACTGAATCCTTTCTTGGTCCATCCCTCCGATCCCCCCACATCACACAGTGAGGCGTCTCTGGCCACGGTCTATTGGCATCATATCCCTCTGAGGCCTGGAGCACAGCCCCATGTGTTGCTCTCCAACACCAGTGTCTTTTTATTATTTTTTTAAATGTTTATTTTTAAGAGAGACAGACAGACAGAGCATGGGGGGGGGGGGGGACAGAGAGAGCGTGACCCAGAATCGGAAGCAGGCTCCAGGCTCTGAGCTGTCAGCACAGAGCCCGATGCGGGGCTCGAACTCACAAAGTGTGAGATCATGACCTGAGCCGAAGTCAGAAGCTTAATGGACTGAGCCACCCAGGCGCCCCAAGCATCAGTGTCTTTTATTCTAGGGAGGGAGGAAGCCAACATCAGAGTAGGAAAGTATGGATAAACGTTAGACTGTGATAAATGAGGTATATGTGTGAAAACTTTAGGGTAACCACAAGAAGAGAAAGAGAATGTGAAATTTCCAAACTAGATCTGGGAGAAAACATCAGAAAGGAGGAAAAAAACCAGAAAACAGGGAAAGCAATAGAAAAGCTGGGAGGAGAAACCTCGGAGAATTCCATCCTTGCATCTCTCAGCAGAAGCGCAGAGATGCAGGGCCCCCTGAGTGCAGGGAGCGGAGGCCCGCAGACACAGGCACTGAGGCCTCACAGTGGTTAAGGGGAAGGAACGAGAGAAGAGGCCAGCAGAGACAGAGTTACATGATTGACTTGCAGTCACCAGGGCCGGCGAGGTTTAGAATCCTGGTTTTGTGGGAGAGCTGATCAGCTAGAACAGTAAATCAGGCCCATGGCTGGGCGGTGAGTACAGAATCCGAGAACAGATACAGAGGTTTTGAGACTGTTCCACCCGGGCTTGGGCATGGTGAAGCCAAGGACAGAAAAACAGTTCTACTCCCTGACACCTGTGACCTCCCTTTACAGAGGACTGGATGAGACATTCTTGTAACTCAGATCTTGCCCTGATCGTACTCCACAGATACCCCTGCATCAGGCAAGTTATAAACCCACTGAGTAAACGACCGCTCTCTGGGCTTTAGTCCAGATGGGTCTCCTGAGCCTGCACCCTGATGGCCCTCTGTTGTCGGCAGCTGAAGAGCCAACAGTTTCTGTTGGATGAGTCACTGCATCTGGTTGCTGTCCTCACCTATTTTAAGTTGATTCTCCTTGGCTTCAAGTGCAGAAGGTGACTTCTTACTGTTTTTGCCCATCTGCCTCACACACACACACACACACACACGCATGTGTTCACATACATTTGGAAGCCTCTGGGCCTACTGGGGGGGGGGGGGGGAGCCGAGGGTAACAGAAGGCAGTATGGATTGGAGTACATACAGACAGAATTCCACAGTAGCCAGCCATGGACTTTGGATAAGTCACTAAACCTCTCTGAGCCAGCATTTTCTCACTTGTAAATGAGGGACTGAATGTTGGGAGATTAAATGAGAATCTATAAAGCACCCAGGTTACTGTCTGACACGTAGTAGGCACTTCATAAATGGCGACCTCTTCCTCCACAGGTCTGTTTGACCACAGCTCTGACTAGGGACGTGGCGTGATATGCAGAATAATGCCCCTACTGCTGCAATCCCCTCTTCCCACCCTGAACCAAAGTCTACTCTTAATCCCCAGAACCCGTGAATATATTAGGTTACTTGGCAAAGGGGAATTAAGATTGCATGTGGAATTAAGGTTGATAATCCAATTAAGGGAGTTATTTTAAACTGACCCCTGGGTGGCTCAGTCAGGTAAGCGTCCACCTTCAGCTCAGGTCGTGATCTCATAGCTCATGAGTTCGAGCCCTGCATCGGGTCTGTGCTGACAGCTCAGATCCTGGAGTCTGCTTCGGATTCTGTGTCTCCCTCTCTCTCTCTGCCCCTCCCCTACTCGTTCTCTGTCTCTCTCTCAAAAATAAATAAATAAGTAAATAAATAAATAAATGTTTAAAAAATTTTAATAAATAAAATTTAAAAAATTAAATAGACTATCCTCAATTATCCAGGTGGGTCCAGGGTAATCCCAAGAGTCCCTAAGAGTGGAAGAGGAAGGCAGAAGAGTGAGAATTAAAGGGCAATGTGGCTATGAAAGAGAGACACAGAGAGGTGCAATGTCACAGGCTTTGAGGATGGAGGAAAAGGCCATAAACCAAGAAATGTGGGCAGCCTCTAGAAGTTGGGCAGGACAAGAAATTAATTCTCCCCAGAGCATCCAGGGAGGAGCACAGCCCTGCCCACACCTTAGCCCAGGGAGGAGTCAGGCTTCTCAACTATGCAACTGGAAGAGAATAAAGGGTGTTGTTTAGTCCGCTACATTTGTGGTGAGTTGTTACAACAGTAACAGGAAACTAATACACCCGGCATCATGGGAGTTTTCCCGACCTGCTTTGCAAACATAGGTATTCCAATGACAACCATGACTTCTGTGCCTGGGACCATTCTGGGTGATTAGAGGCCTCCATAGTAGGGCAATATGGAGTCGGGGTAGTGAGGCTGTATGGTTGCTCATCCCAACCTCTGTGTTGGAAAAGAACAGCTAGCAATTCTGGGGCAGCCATACTGAAGCCTACATGTCCACCACATGCCTGGTGACCCGTGGGCCAGGGCGGCTCTCCCAAGGTACGGATCACCTGGTCCTTGTATCACTGTCCAGTGCCTCCTCCCCAGATTCACATTTCAGTCCAACTAGAGAACACTGATTTTCTGATGGCAAGTGTGTGCTCTTAGAAGCCCAGGAGGCCCATATCATGATCACCAGCTGAGCCTCTGTATTCCTCTTTACACCACAGAATGAGGTAGAGGACAAGAAAAGCCACACGCGCAAAACAGTGGCTGAAGCAGGCACAGGCACTTTGCCTAGTTCGCCTCAAAGGGGAGTATAAACCGTCAGACGTTCTAGCATTTCGTGGATCTAAACAATAGCATATCGGGGAGGGAGCCGACTGGAGCCTCACAAGATACCCTCGGAAAATGTGCTTGGAGTGTGGATGTTGCACGATTACAGATGAAGGAATGGGGAGTTTGAATGTTAACTAATTCTGTGGCAAGCCAGGGATAGGATATGAGATTGCAAAGGATGCAGAAGAAGATGAAGGGACAAAAGGCTCTGGGCAAAGCAAAAAGAAAACTTCATGTTTCACTTCCAGCTGAGTGCTTCACCCCAAATCTTTGTGCGGGGGGATCAGGAGTCGGCCCCAGAATGACACTGCAAAATCCGGCCAGTGTATAAAGTACAGTTACATGTATTCACATCTAGCAAACAACATTTATTTTATAAGCAGGTTTGGAGGTTCTCAGCTTCCTTGGTTGCAAAGTCCCAGGTCAGAGGAATGCAACTTCCAACCTGACACCACAGCGGGGACCTGTGACAGTGGGCAGCAGCACAGAGCCATGTCTGAACAGGTTCCTCCTGGCCTGGCGGGCCAAGCCACACGGCAGTGGGACAAAGCAAGAGATAAACGTGACCTCTCCCATTCCTAAAAGCACCATTCCTAAAGGGTCTGAATTTGGGCTCCTTCAGCTACTCTGTGGGACCATTTGGCAACTTGCTTATTCTTGCTAACCCTTAGTTTTCTCATCTATAAAATGAGTATATGATAGCACCTCCCTCATCGTATGGCTGTGAGAATCCAACGAAATAATGCGTGCAGCATGCCTGGCCCACAGAAAGTGCCAGAAATGTTAGTATTTGTACCAGCAACCAGCAACCAAATCCTCATGTACTCTGTTAAGGCTATGAGGTCCAAGTCCACTGTAACTGTGACTCCTAGGTCCTGGGAAATCGATACACACGAAGACAGATACCATTTAGCTACGGCGTATGGGGAATTTTATTAGTTAGCAGCACAGAGGTATCACAAACCACTCACACGACTCCCCAGTCACGGCTTCTTGACCTGCCCAGGGAAATTTTGCAAGGATTAATGCTCTAAAATTACAACCTCCCCCCAGCCATTTCCTGCCTCTTCCACCCCCACAGCATCACCATCCCACCTCCGTAAGACAAGGGGAGTGGCAGGGAGGGACCCTGACAGGAGAGCCTAAACGCCACGCCTTCTGGCCCAAGGAGAGGAAAATCAACCCTTTTCTTCCCTTTTCCCCTATCATGCTTTGTTTGGGGGGTTTGCTGTGACTGACGTTTAGCAGGGTTTTCTAATCTAATTATCCAGAAAGGAAAAGAAAGTAGAAAGGTCATCACGTAGATGTTTGGTCAGCCAGAGCCTTAAAGAAGTTGGATTGATAAAATCTGGGGACCGGAAGAATCTCGGTCTCAGTTGGTTTTCAGGGCTACCTTTATCTTCCTATAATCACTGCAGTTACCGGCAGCATATTTGCCTCCTTTCCGGAAAGGGTTTTCCCCCGGGAAGGCTCGCCGCACTCCAGAGAACTCCCGGGCAGCACCCCACCCGGCGCCTCTCCCGCCCCCTGATTGTGTCTGGCCCCCCTCCCGAAATCCCACAGGTACCTATTTTCCAGTTCACCTCTCCCTGACCCTGCAGCGAATCACGAGGAAGGAGGCAAAGGTTCGAAGGTGGTAGCCTCCTTCCTTCAACCGCTACAGTGTGAGAGCTTGAGGCCTGGACTCCCGCTTCGCCAGGTCTTTGTTCCGAGGTTAGCATCCGAGTCCCAGTTCCAGAGGCTGCTTCCACCTGTGGTCACCGCGTGAGCCCCTCGGGGTGCAGCCGGCATGGAAGCCCCAGACGCAGGGTGGGCAGAGGCGAATCCGTCATGGCCAGTAACTGCCCGCCACGGGCACCACCATACTCTAAATGCCGTGTGGTTTGACGCCGTTTTCCTTCTTCCTTGACTCCATCTGCCTTCCGTCTCTGTCTGGAGATTGCACCCCTCCCACCAGCCCGCCCTGTCCCATCTTTGACCTTATGTCCTGGCTGTAAACCTGCTCCTTTCGCCCCCTTGTTCTTCACAGCTCCTACTTCTGCACCCCCTCTCTTAGCATTCTTCCCCAGGCTCCCAGTCACCCCAGAACCCAGCCCAGGACTGCCCTGTGGACAGGACACTCTCAGGCCCCCCCCCCCTCCCCGGGGCCAGGAGTGACAGCTTTGGGCTCCTGCGGTGGATACAACCATCCCTCCTTGATCAGGATCTGGGAATTCAGACCCTAGGCCTCATTAGACTTCCCTAAGCCCTGACGCCCTAAGGCCATCATGACGCTCTACCAGTCCCCGTTGGGGCTCTCAATACCATTTCCAACTCTCACAGTAATGATTTGCCCACAGCCCCCACCCCCCCCACCCCCGTCCCCAGTAAGACCACCAGCACCTTGCGCCCAAGACCCAGTGTTAGTCATCCTCCAAGCACCGAGCCTAGTACAGCAGCTGGCACATTACCGCTCACAAAGCTTTAGTGACTCTGTAACTGCCTCAAATCCATTTTGGAACAAGAGAGGGTTTAACTGAACACGCTCTGCCACGAGGGAAGAGTTATTTGCCTTTCGGGAAGCCATCTCCACTCACATTCCTTAGCTGTAAAATGAGGAGGTTGGACCAAGCCTAGGGAATCTCTAAGGCTCCTGTTGTGCTAAATGTCTGTGACTCCCGACACAGCGCGTTGTGTTTCTGTCCAGCACAGCGACCCCATAACTGGTGGTTTTATTTGCTAACATTTATCCAAAACTTGGGAATGATGCCAAAAGATGACTCATGGCATGCCAGGAGCACTTCCTAACGAGCTCACCCAAGGTCTTCTGGCTCTGTGGGCCCTAAGAGCCTGGCATGGTGGTTCACAACCAGGATGGCATCACCCCCAGGAGACATCTGGACACATTTTGGTCACTGACTGGGAAGCAGCTACTGGCATCTAGTGGATGCCACTAAACATCCTACAATGCGTGGGACAGCCTCCCACAACACAGAATTTTCCAGACCCAAAATGTAACAGTGCTGAGGTGGACAAACCCTGCTCTAGAGTGTGCAACTTTGTTTGCACATTTGATCGTGAC
The DNA here is from genome assembly GCF_018350155.1 of Leopardus geoffroyi. NCBI lineage: Eukaryota > Metazoa > Chordata > Mammalia > Carnivora > Felidae > Leopardus > Leopardus geoffroyi. The sequence goes on from NC_059338.1 coordinate 105,046,891, forward strand.
CCAAGTGTGCTACAATTCTATGAACTGATAGTGTGTGATGAGTTTCTTTTCTACCTGCTAGAGATGATAAACCCAAAGACCCTGGCCTGTCTTTTTTGCCCCATAAAATATTACAAGTTTTGCATTTAATTCAGCCATCTTATCTCAGCTTTCCTTCTTTCCGTAGTCTGTTTAAAAAACAAACCAATGGGGCGCCTGGGTGGCTCGGTCGGTTAAGCATCCAACTTCAGCTCAGGTCACGATCTCGCGGTCCGTGAGTTCGAGCCCCGCATCGGGCTCTGTGCTGACAGCTCAGAGCCTGGAGCCTGCTTCGGATTCTGTGTCTCCCTCTCTCTCTGACCCTCCCCTGTTCATGCTCTGTCTCTCCCTGTCTCAAAAATAAAATAAACATTAAAAAAAAATTTTTTTTAAAAACAAACCAAAACACAGTTTCTCATATTCTCTTTTGTCTGAGCTATTTATTTGTTTTGTTTTTAAATTAACCTTTTGTTTGAGATTAGTTGTAAGAAATAACTCACAGAGATCTGTATGCCCTCTACCAGTTTCCCCCAGAACTACTGTACAAGACGACGTCCAGGACGTTGACATTATACAATCCACCCATCTTCTCAGATTTCCCAAACTTTACTTGGACTCCTTTGTGTATTTGTGTTTAGTCCTATACTATTTCATCACTTCAAGATACAGAACAGTTCCATCAGGGCGCCCGGGTGACTCTGTCGGTTAAGCAATCGACTTGTCGATTTTGTCTCAGGTCTTGATCGCACGGTTCGTGAGTTCGAGCCCCGTGTCTGGCTCAGCGCTGACAGCATGGGGCTCGCTTGGGATTCTACCTCTCTCTCTGCCCCTCCCTTGTTTGCTCGTGCTCTCTCTCTCCCTCTCAAAATAAATAAATAAACTTAAAAAAACAATAAAATAAATTTAAAAAGAACGGTTCCATCGCTACAAGCACTACAAGAAGCTCCCATCTTGCCTTTTTAACAACCACACCCTCACCCTCCCTTTGGACCTGGCTTTATCATCCTGCTGTGACCCTCATTAATGAGTTAAATAGATAGTGATACCTGCTCACTAGCTGTATCAGAATTAAGTTTTTAACATTTTGAGAAACAGGCCTTGATATATTTCTTCACCATTAATGAAATTACCCTATTAAGTAGCAGCTCCAGGCTGAGCTCTGAAGACAAGCACAGACCAGATGGTTCCTAATTTCTTCACCAGAGACGATATTAATGAAAACCATCACTCTTTGTGTGAGGAACACAGAGTGACCTTGAGAGAGCTACTTAACTTCTCTGTGATTCAGCTCCATCTTCTGTAAAATGGGGACAATAATGGCTCCTATTTGAAGGAGTTCATGGAGAATTCAACCAGTTAACACATACAAAGCGCTTAGAACAGTGTGCAGCACATAGCATATTCTCGATAAACTTAGTTACTGTATGTGCTCTCACCGAATGCCCACAACAACCCTATGAGGTAGATGCTCTTATATCTCAGTACAACAGATAAGAAAACCAGGGTTCAGAAAGTTCAAGTCACTTCCCCAAGGTCTCAACCTAGTCAGAGGCAGAGCTAGGATTAGAACACTGGGCTCTAGGATTCTAAGTGCCATGTTGCCCTACGCACTTCATGAGAATCTGGTGCAACTCTACTCAGAGCAAAAAAATAGAAACTCATGTTCTAGAGGAACACAGGCCACTGAGAAGGTGGGAAACATTGCATGGGATGGGTGGCTACAAAGAGAAACTGAACTTCTCAGATCCAAATGCCTCTACCATTTCATTTCTAGAGTTTGGGAAATATCCCTGTGAACAAAAACTCCAACGGCAAAACCCAAAGGAAAGCCTTCCTAACATGAGTGAAAGGATATCTTCCTAAACTTTCTTCCCACAGGAAGCTGGAAACACATGGGGAGAAAACACCAGCACTCAACAGCCCAAACTCACATAGCAAGTCTAGCAAAGGGAAGGTAGGTAGCACAGTGGAAGGGCAGGAGGGGGCCCCAGAATTTCTGTCCTCCAGAAGCAAAAGTCTTTGACTCCTAGTTCTTTCTTGGTAATATTGATTTGCTCTGAGGCATAATGAAAAACTTCCTGGATCGTGTCTGAGGCAAGACAAAACCCCAGCCAATCAACAGCCTAGGAGTCGAAAGCCCACAGTTAGAGAAGTCTGGGGACGCATGAACCGGAAGCCGAGCCTGAACCACCCTCAGCAGTGCCTCCCATCTCCCTCCAGTTCTGCGGAGCTAGGATGGGACAGGGTAGGGGGTTCCAAATATCAGGTACCGGAGGGACGTTCTCCAGCGTGTGGTAGTGAGATGACATAACGTAGTGGGTATGTGTGTGAGCCAGGACTGTGCACGTCCTCTCTCAGCAAGAGTGGGATGCTCCCTCACCTTCAGCAAGCAAGGCCTTCCTCCCGGACACACTCATAACCTGCTTCTCTGCCTTATTTTTCCCCTATGGCACTCATTTCTGACAGACTATGTGCTTTCTGCCTTTTTTAAAAATTGCATCATGCCTTACTTAGAACTTAAGCATGAGGGAGAAATGTTTATTTTTGTCACCACCATATTCTTCAGTGCCTAGAACAGTGCCTGGCATATAACAGATGCCCAATAAGTAGTCGTTGAATTAATTTAGTAATGTTTTCTCGTGTGCGTGTGTGTGGGGGTGGGTGTGTGAGAGAGAGAGACAGACAGAGAGATTCTTTCCAATAAAATGGTAATAATAATAATAAATGACAGGCACTTTCCATGCCCTGATGGCAAAATAAAAAATTAGCTACTCTATCTTAGCATGTATACACACACCTCTTTTTTTTAAGTTAATTTTTTTTTTTTTTTTTTTTACTTTACTGGCCCATGAATTCTAAAAGTCTGAGACTTTACTTTTTTGTTTTTACTTATTTTGAGAGAGAGAGTGTGTGAGTCGGGGAGGGGCAGAGAGGGAGGGAGAGAGAGAATCCCAAGCAGGCTCCATGCTGCCAGGGTAGAGCCCAACATGGGGCTCGATCTCAAGAACCGTGAGATCATGACCTGAGCAGAAATCAAGAGTTGGATGCCTAACCGACTGAGCCACTCAGGTGCCCCTAAAAGTCTGAGACTCGCATGGCCTCAGGGCAGGGTTCTGGAGGAAGCAAGGCTTGGTTTGAATTGGCTCCACCAGCTGCATGATCTTGGGCAAATTCCTTTCTATCTTTAAGCCTCCATTTCATCGCCTACAAAACGGGACTAGTAGTGGAGAGGATGATATACATAAAGCAGAGACTAGTAATGGTAAGTTTAGTTCAATGAAGAAATGACGCTCAGCACTGTGGTCAGCTGAAGCAGGCCTTCTCAGAAGCCCTCCGGGGGTTTGCACTCTGTGCTCCAGGTACGCAGACTGGCCCCTGGACGACGCCAGACAAAGGCCACCCAAAGGCAGTTTCTTGGCATTTAAAGGAGCGAATCTTAACTTAGTAATCAGTCTCTTTGCTATAAATATGAATGAAAAAATCAAAAGGCTTTAAGGTACCATTTCCAAATTGCTGGAATCTATTTGCATGGGGTGGGGACTTCTGCGACCTTTATAAATTAATAGATTAATACATGAATTCTTTTCCTCGGTATCACAAGGAAACAGAGGCATCGGGTCAGGAACCACTGCCACAAGGATATTTTTCAGAAACGATGACAAAACAATCCTGAAATTAGACCAGAAGTAAGCAAGAAAACAGGAATTATTTCACAGCAATTTGATTTGCACACATTTTTCATTTTTTATGTTTTGCTTCCATTCAAGCATAACCTTGCCTTTTGTTGGAGTTCATGTTATTGGAGAATTAGGTTAATAAAAGAAAATGAGTAAACCATGGGTTGTGGGAACAGAGGGAAGGTGGAGGCAGAGGTGAGAAAGAACCACTTAGGCTTGAAAAAGAACTGAGTCAAAGCAGAGAGAGAGAGAGAGAGAGAGAGAGAGAGAGAGAAGTCTCTGGGTTTTCCAGTGTTCAGGGGAGGGAGGGCACGGTGAATGACTGAAGGGGGTGAAGCAGTTCTGCCACACTGATGGCCTCTGTCCCGGCGTTATGCTGAGTAGGTATCAACCAGCAGAATTCCAGGCAATAGGGATGGGGGCGAAAGCCTCCTTCAGCTGTGGTTCCCATACTTTCTAAATGATTCAAAAAAGTGTGGGGGACTGTGTTCACGCTGCTAGCGGCCATCTGATGTTAAGCCTTTGCCTTAGCCATAGAATCTTGGTTTTAGCTTGCGTGTTGTCCATTAGCTAAAAGTCATCTCCCATCTTCCCTTGCAGCTAGGGGTGGTCATGTGACTACATTCTGGCCAGTGAGATGCAAGTGATATTGGATGCTACCAGAAAGTTTGGTGGTTTTTTGTAAGTGTTTAATTCCAGTGAGTTGGGATACAGTGTTATATTCATTTCAGGAATACAATATAGTGATTCAACACCAGGAAGTTTCCTTAAAGGCAGGAGGCAGGTCATTCTCCCTGCTTCTCTTCCTCTATCCTGGAATGTAATCTCACACCTGACCGTAAGTTCAAAGCCCCACCCCCCACCCCCACCCCGGAGCAGAGGAGACCAGTAAGCTCACGGGGGGCAGTGAGCACTTCCAACGTGGCAGGTACGGTACCAGGGCCGAGGAGATAGCAGTAAACACATACAGAAGCCATGGGCCCTGCCCTTGTGGGACTAACACTGCAGTGACTCTGTGAAGATCTCCATACCTTGGCTCTGTTTCTCATTTTATGGCAAGCCAGTGATCATTTGGTTGGAGTGCTGGCCCACATGCCATGTTTGGGGACCAATGCTTAGGTAGAGTTAGGGACACGGTCTGCAAACTCAAATACATGAAGCATTGTCTCCAGGTTGAATAAATGCTATGTCTCACATGTTAACTGCTACTTTCCAAATACATACAGACTCAAAGAAGAAAATTTGCTTAAAAACACTACTGAACCCAGAACAGCTTTTTGCCAAATTTTTGGGTCCGTTTTCCTCAAACGTCAGATACTGAAAGTTTGGGACATTCTACTGAATACTGACATTTTTGAGATTACAAAATAATCCTCGCACTCCAAATGGTGAAAAGTGTGCTGGGACGAACACAGTTCATGATAAAAGTGACGTAATATTTTTCCGATTAGAAGCGTCTCAGTCTCTCTCAACCAGTTGGCCATGATTTCATGGAGATAGGATGCCAGGAACCTAATCCAACAATGTTCTTTTCCTGGGTGGGGCTTTTCTGAAGCCTCAAGGGGTCTAGCCATGGTAGAAAGACCAAGCCACCAAGAATGGGCCGTCTTTCCTCAAGAACCTAAAAATAGAACTACCCTACGACCCAGCAATTGCACTATTAGGTATTTACCCAAAGGATACAAAAATACAGATTTGAAGGGGTACGTGTACCCCAATGTTTAGAGCAGCACTATCAACAATAGCCAAACTATGGAAGGAGCCCAAATGTCCATCGACTGATAAATGGACAAAGGAGCTGTGGTGTATATATACAATGGAATATTACTCAGCCATCAAAAAAAAAAAGAAGTCTTGCCATTTGCAATGACATAGATGGAGCTAGAATGTACTGTGCTAAGCAAAATAAGTCAATCAGAGAAAGACCAATACCGTATGATTTCACTCATATGTGGAATTTACAAAACAAAACAGATGAACATATGGGAAGGGGGGGGTAGAGCAGAGAGGGAAACACACCACAAGGGACTTTAAAAAGAATTTTAAAATTTAAGAAAGTAATGTTTATTTATTTTAGAGAGAGACAGAGCACCAGTGGGGGAAGGGCAGAGAAAGAGGGAGACACAGAATCTGAAGCAGGCTCCAGGCTCTGAGCTGTCAGCACAGAGCCTGATGCAGGACTCGAACTCACAAACTGCGAGATCATGACCCGAGCCGAAGTCGGACACTTAACCCACTGAACCACCCAGGCACCCCTACAAGAGATTCTTAATGACAGAGAACAAACTATGGGTTGACAGAGGGAGGTGGGGGAGGGGGGATGGGCTAGGTGGGTGATGGGCATTAAGAAGGGCACTTGTGATGAGCACTGGGTGTTGTACGTAAGGGATGAATCACTGATTCTGCCCCTGAAACCAATATTGCACTGTATGTCAACTAGCTAAAATTTAAATTAAAAAGAGAGAGAGAGAGAGAGAGAGAGAGAAATAAAAAGAGTGAGCTGTCTTTTTAACTCACAGAAGAGCTAGGCCTTCATCTCCAACACTGTTATCAATGCCCATACATTTGGTAACCAGAAGTGTCAGGATTGAAGTGTTCTGTGTGAGTAGTAAAGGAGACACAAAAGGTCGACTGAACCGAGTCTTTCTAACAGAAAAGTCCAGCCGGGGGATAAGGCTGGAGGACTAGATTAGGATCCAGCCCCCTTTTCAGAGTCTAATTAGCCAGCAGCTTCTGGACTTTCAATCCTGTGAAAGCCGTGCTGTGTCCTCACAGAGTATTCTTCATTCTCTGGATTGCTTGTGGATCAAGCATTCTGTACAAGGACAGTCCATGCTCCTCTTCACAGCCTGTTCCTTCTTTCTGTGTTAGGTTTTTAAAAGAAATTTCTCAAGGGTCTCCTGGTCCCTTTGAGAACTGCGGGACCGCGGGGGCAAGGGCCATAAGTTTGCGTTCCTCAGGTCACTTTACTCTCTTCTGGCACAACTATTACCAGTTACTTTAGATTCAGATTCAACTTTGTCAAGGTTTAAGTTGAATAATATTCTTCCTGATATCTTGTTAATGTTTGGGGACATGGACTCGTTGAAATCCCACTTGATTTATGCTGGTTGGAAATATACAGGTCGGAAATCTCTGGTAGGTGGTTCTGATGTAAATTGCATAAAAATTTTCCTTTACCAAGTGCCTTCTACATGCCGGATGCTTTCCTACATTTTGGCCAGTGTGCCTAAAGATGTGGGGATCAGCAAACTTCTGAGAGGAGCTGAGGATATATTCTTGTGCTTCCATTTGAGTGCTAATTGTGGAAAAAATTAGAATACCGATATTTAACATCATCCAGATGGATGTGGTAGAATTCCATGATTCTGGTGTGCCCATTGGTATTGTTTTTAAGGCTGTCTTGGCACCCACTCCTATAACAGTCTTGGGGTGTGAAGAAAATATATAAATGAGACCTCTGTACTACATACGTAAAAGGGAAATGACATCATAGATGAAGACTTCTGAGTCACTTAAATAGAGAAGAGAGTGGGAGAGTTGAATAATCATGCAGCAGGAGGAAACACAGGGTGCTGGGCTGGACATGATGGCATCCATTGTAAGCAGACGTGGGCCACAGTTCCCCACCCTAGAGGTGCCAACTTGCAGTGAGGGTAGCAGCTGATGGAAACTGGCATCACTTTTAAAAAGGAAAATAATTGCAATAATGATAATGACTCAACTGATGGTCTGCTGTGCTCCCAAATGAAAAGCATCACATGGACAGAAGTGAAATAGAAAATAAGCAAAATATATCTTTTTACCACTAAAATCAACAGCATAATTCATTTTCTACAAAAATATCTGCTAAATTAATGCTGTTATTTAGAATGTTACTGTAGGAGTGCCTGGGTGGCTCAGTCGGTTGAGCATCCGACTTCAGCTCAGGTCATGATCTCACCGTTCGTGAGTTCGAGCCCCACATCGGGCTCTGTGCTGACAGCTCAGAGCCTGGAGCCTGCTTCGGATTCTGTGTCTCCCTCTCTCTCTGCCCCACCCCTGCTTGTGCTATCTCTCTCTTTCAAAAATGAATAAACATAAAAAAAAAAAATTAGAATGTTACTGTCTTTCTAGTTTGTAGGTCTTGCTTTTGTAAATTGTTTTTTGTTTTACCATTATGAGTGGTAAGGAGTAGCTTTACCTAATTCAATACGTACATTTTTAAGTAGATTATAATTTTTAAAAATCTGTTTAGATTATCTCTGGGGACAATTAATCTTTACACCTGGGGAGTTGGCATTATTATCCCCATTTTATAGGGAAACTGGAGCTTAGGTAATGTAGAAATTTGCCTCAGGAACAAGAAGGAAGGCGGGGGGGGGGGGGGCGCCTGGATGGTGCAGTCAGTTGAGCGTCCTACTCCTGATTTCAGCTCAGGTCATGATCCCAGGGTCGTGAGACAGAGCCCCGAGTTGGGCTCCACACGAAGCGTGGAGCCTGCCTAAGATTCTCTCTCTCCCTCTGCCCCTCTCCCCAGCTCACACACATGCTCTCTCTAAAATTAATTAACTAATTTAAAATTTAAAAAGTCATTATTTTCAAAGTATTAAAGAAGAAGAACAAGCAGCAGCAGCAAGCCAGAACAGAATCCGGATACCTCATCTTCAACACCTTCTACTGACTTCCTAAAGCAAAAGACAGACCCTGGGTCATTTTGTCAAAAAATAATTCACCCAAAGCCAATTCACTGAAAGACCAATTTGCCAAAAGCTAACTGATCAGATACTCTTTTCACTGGGAAAAAGAAAAGCCAAATGATCAATACCCCAAGCACCATCAGACAACAATTTTATCATGTTAAGCTTATTTATTTATTTTGAGAGAGAGAGAGAGAGAGAGAGCTGAGGAGAGAGGCAGAGAGAGACAAGGAGAGAGAGAATCCCAAGTAGGCTCCATGCTTAGTGTGGAGCTCAACATGGGGCTCAAAGCCATGAACTCCTGTGAGATCATGACCTGAGCCGAAACCAAGAGTCGGATGCTTAACAACTGAGCCACCCAGATGCCCCTGTCGGGCAACAATTTTAAATGCAGTCTAGTAAAGTCTTCTGGAACTATATATGGTCCTACACAGAAGGAGAGCAGACTAGGGCAAGGGCAGGAGTTGGACTGGATACAGGATCAGAGCAGAAATTCAAAGAGGGAGTGCAGACAGCAAAAATGATTTAAGGAAAAGCCTAGTTATTGGTACTTAAAATAATCCTGCACTAACCAGTCCAAGACAAAGCAGCTGCAGCAAAGTTGAGGTGGGACCACAATGGGGTGAAAGCCCTCAGGTATTCAGTGGATTTCCTAACTGGCAAATTGATTTGTGGAGAATTGGCCTTTGGACTGGTAGTCAATTCCTCTCTTGTGTGAACTCTCGATTTGGGATGGGAAGCCTCTCTTGCCCAGATCTCCTGAGTTCAGCCAGATCCTCACTTGGACCTGGGAGGTAAACAGAGGTGGGGGACACTCAAAATTTCTGGTGAGATCTTTCCTCCTCTCTCCTTGGTGCTGCTCTCTGCTCTCCACGGGTCCCTGTGGTTGCCCAGCATTCACTAAGGCGTCCTTCAAAATGAGAGCTCCCACTGTTGGTGGGAATGAAAGCTATACGAGCACTGTGGAAAACAGTGTGGAAGTTCCTTAAAAATTGAACTCCCCTATGATCCACTTGGCACACTACTGGGTATTTACCCACGAAATACAAAAACACTAGTTCAAAGGAATACATGCACCCCTATTATTTGCAACAGCCAAATCATGGAAGCAGCCCAAGTGTCCATCTATTGATGAGTAGATAAAGAAGATATGGCATACATATACATTAGAATATAATTCAGCCATAAAAAAAATGAAACGTTGCCATTTGTAATGAATATGTGGATGGACCTAGAGAGTATGATGCTTAAGTGAGTAAGTCCATAAGAGAAAGGCAAATACCATATGATTTCACTCATATGTGGAATTCAAGAAACAAAACAAACAGACAAAGAAAAAAAGAGACAAACCAAAAACCAGACTCTCAACTGGAGAGAACAAACTGATGGTTACTGGGGGGGGGGGGGGGGGGGGGGGGATGGGTTAAACAGTGGTGGGGATTAAGGAATGCACTTCTGAGGAGCACCCAGTGTTGTCTGGAAGTGCTGAATCACCATATTGTACCCCTGAAACTAACATAATACTATACATTAACTGTATTGGAATTAAAATTTACAAAAATAAAATGAGTGCTCCCAATACAACTGAAAAATCCCGGTCGGTGATGGCCCCCAGCCCACGTAAAGGACTTTGTCATGGTGGCATTGTTAGCTGATGTCAGTAATAGCAGGTCCTTAAAAAAAAATCCATGTGGGGGGATCTAGAATCTAGATTACATGAAAGAGTTGGGGTCCTAACTTAAGATTCCGGGGTCCCCAGTAACCTTAGGGGGGAAGAGGCAGCAGGAGGTAAAGGAGAAAGTTCTACTGGGTTCCTTGTTGCAGGAAGATCCAGTGCTTGGATCAAGATGAATGGAGATATAGTCGGACTCTTTTTCTTTTTTCTGACTGGCTTTCCTAAACTTTAGCTGGCTCTGTTTGGCTTGATGGTTTTCCAAAGAAATCAGGTAGGCATTTATAAAACTAGCCAGAAAAATAACATACATACAGATATGTGCTACACTGTGACAATTTTTATAGTGTTGAAGAAAAGTTAAGACATATACTCGTAAAAAATGTTCACGTATTTTTGAGAGACCGAGCACGAGCAGGGAAAGGGCAGAGAAAGAGGGGGACAGAGGATCCGAAGTGGGCTCTGTGCAGACAGCAGCACGCAGCAACAAGCCCAACGTGGGGCTCGAACTCATGAACCTTGAGATCATGACCTGACCCAAAGTCGGATGGATGCTCGACCAACTGAGCCACTCGGGAGCCCTGAGACATCTACTTAATGAAACTACCAGATAAATGACACAGAGAACAAACTCCTATTTCAGGGAAAATCACTTTCCATTTCCAAAGGCACATTCAATTTCTAGGAAAATGGAACGTTCCTCCAAGCACCTTCCATTTCTAAGAACACCAAATTGCATTATTTAATACCCAACTGTATTAGTTTCATAGGGCTGCCATAACAAAATACCACAAACTGGGTGGCTTAACACAACAGGAATTTATTCCCTCACAGTTCTGGGGGCTGGAAGTCTGAAATCAAAATGCTGGCAGCATTGCTTCCTTCTGGGGACCCTGAGAGAAAATCTGTTCCATGCCTCTCTCCTAGCTTGGGTGGCTGGCAGTCCTTGGCGTTTCTTGGCTCACAGATGCATCACTCCATTCTCTGCCTCTGTCTTCACATAATGTTCTCCTCTCTGTGTCTGTGTCCAAAGCTCCTTCTCTTATAAGGACATCAGTCACTGGATTAATCCAGTATAACCTTATCTGAACTTGATAACACCTGCAAAGAACCTATATCCAAATAAGGCGGCATTCACAGGCACTGGAAATTAGGACTTGAATGTATCTTTCTGGGGGACAAATTCTCCCCAGTACTACATGTGATACAAAACCACAAGGAACCACCAAATCCATTTTCTGTACTATTACTGAGGTTTTTGGTTTTTTTTAAAACAAAATGCCACCAAAACAGGTTCATTGAATTCCAATTTTTAAATGAAGAATTTTATCATTGCAACTGCATTTAAAGCTGTCCCACTCCCAAATCCCAAGAAAACAAATGTAAGGGATCTTTTAAAGGTAAAAACCCACAAGGACAAAGAGAAGGGGAAGAAGATATACTACAACATTTTCTCAACAGCAACACTGGAACTTAGAAGACGGATGGAGTAATGCCTTCAGACCTCTAAGGAATGTGATTTTCCATACTAGACTTTTACATCTAGCCAAGTTGTCAACTAAGGAGAGAAAGCAGGGGTGCCTGGGTGACTCAATAGGTTAAGCGTCCAACTTCGGCTCAGGTCATGATCTTGTGGTTCCCAAGTTTGAGCCCCACGTCAGGCTCTGTGCTAACAGCTCAGAGCCTGGAGCCTGCTTCAGATTTTGGGTCTCCTCTCTCTGCCCATCCCCCCCGCCACCCTCTCTCAAAAATAAACATAAAATTTTTTTTTTTAATTTTAAAGAAAAGAAAGAAAGCATAAAGAAATTTTTTAAATGCACGGTCTCAAAAATGTTACCTCCTACACAGAAAGCTACTTGAGCGTGTTCTTGGCCAAGTAAAAGAACCAACCAAGAAAGAGGAAGACACAGGATCCAGGAAATACAGTATCAACCCAACATAAGAGAGAGGTCAAGAGGATCCTCAGGTTAATGGTGAAGATAGATTCCCAGCCAAGGTCTGTGCAGCGAGCCTGGAAAGCAAGCAGCCCAGCCTAAAGCAGGTCAGAAAGTTAGTTCCAAGGGCAATTTCTTCAAAAACAAAAAAATCTGATAGAATTCCTAATGTGCTTAACATGTTGAAAGTAAATCAGCACAACCAGAGGATAGTTTAATGTGAATTTGTGATGAGTTCAAATTAAAAAAAATTTTTCAGTGCAGAAATAAAGTATTGTGTGAAAGGAGGAGTAATCACAGTATATCATATGGGTCAGCCGTGAACCGTGTTCACAAAGTCATAATAATACGAACATTGGCCATCCGTCTAACCAAAATGATGTTACAACTCTATTGGGAGTGGTGGGGGGATGGGGGTGAAAGAGTGACATCTTCACCTTCCCTTGTGGGTAATCAGTAGACCAGGTCTTAACCTGCAACATCGACAAAGAAAAACACTTGCCTATTATTTAGAGACATAGAAGTAAAAACCAAGAGAATGGGCCCAAAGAACTGGAAGTGGTTACCTTGAGGGAACTGAAAACTGGGAAGCACAGGAGGGGACTTGTTGATTTTCGTAGCAAGCCTTGTAGAAACTATTTGACTCTAAAGTCTGTGCGTGTACAACTGGAAAATATTTACCATTAACAAATATATGATTGGATCAAGTTACTTTGCTGCTCAAAACCCTTCCAAGGTTTCTCGCTGCTATCGTTAGGATAACGTCCAAGATCCTTCCTAGGACCTGTGGGGTCCTAATGTGATCCAGCCCCACCTGTTCTCCACTCCCCAGCCCTCTTCCTGCCTCCTCTCGTGTACCAGTGGCTCAATCACACTGGCTGCAGAGTGCCAAGCTTTTCCAGCCCCAAAGTTTTACACATACGCTTCCTCTTGCTAAAAATGTCGCCCACACCAACTCCAACCTTCAGTGTTTAATGCAAACGTCAATAACTCAGAGCAGTCTCGGGTGATCCTTAGATTAGGTTACATTTCCCAGTTTCATCTTGTCATAATACCTGTCTTCTCTTCGGTAGTGCTTACAACAGTTGTAATTAATCGTGTGAATCGGGTCGTCTATCTCTTCTACCTGCCTTGTCCAATATGGTAGCCACTAGCTACATTTGAGCTATGTACATTTATTTATTTATTTTTAAGGGAAGAGCATTTTCTTTACCTTTTTAAAAATTTATTTATTTATTTTTGAGAGGGAGAAGGGAGAATGAGGAGGAGGGAGAATGAGAGAGAGAGAGGAGAGAGCGAGACTCTCAAGTAGGCTCCGCACTGGCAGTGTGGATCCTGATGCAGGGCTCGAGCTCGCAAACCGTGAGATTATCACCTGAGCTGAAGTCAGACACGTAACCAACTGAGCCACCCAGGCACGCCTGAGCTACGCAGATTTAAATTAGCATGAAAAGCACTCTCAACAATAGCCAAATTATGGAAAGAGCCTAAATGTCCATCAACTGATGAATGGATAAGGAAATTGTGGTTTATATACACAATGGAGTACTACGTGGCAATGAGAAAGAATGAAATATGGCCCTTTGTAGCAATGTGGATGGAACTGGAGAGTGTTATGCTAAGTGAAATAAGCCATACAGAGAAAGCCAGATACCATATATTTTCACTCTTATGTGGATCCTGAGAAACTTAACAGAAACCCATGGGGGAGGGGAAGGAAAAAAAAAAAAAAAAAAAAAAGAGGTTAGAGTGGGAGAGAGCCAAAGCATAAGAGACTCTTAAAAACTGAGAACAGGGGCACCTGGGTGGCGCAGTCGGTTAAGCGTCCGACTTCAGCCAGGTCACGATCTCGCGGTCCGTGAGTTCGAGGCCCGCGTCGGGCTCTGGGCTGATGGCTCAGAGCCTGGAGCCTGTTTCCGATTCTGTGTCTCCCTCTCTCTCTGCCCCTCCCCCGTTCATGCTGTGTCTCTCTCTGTCCCCAAAATAAATAAACGTTGAAAAAAAAAATTTAAATAAAAAAAAAAAAACTGAGAACAAACTGAGGGTTGATGGGGGGTGGGAGGGGGGGAGGGTAGGTGATGGGCATTGAAGAGGGCATCTTTTGGGATGAGCACTGGGTGTTGTATGGAAACCAATTTGACAATAAATTTCATATATTTAAAAAAATAATAAATTAGCATGAAAAATAAATAAATAAATAAATTGGCATGAAAGACTATGAGAAATTCAGCTGCACTAGCCTCATTTCAAGTGATCCGTAGCTGCAGCTAGGGTATTGGATAGTGCAGATACAGAACATTCCATTATCACAGAAAGTTCTATTGGACAGTACTGCTCTAGACTGTAAACGCCACCCAGGGCTCTTCATGGATCTATCCTGAGTGCCTAGGACTTTGAAAGTGCTCCCTAAGTAACTGTCGAATAAATAAAGTCATTCATTAATATAGAATAAAAAGTAGTCATTTCTCTAACTGGAAAGATACAGATATTTGATCTATCTTAGTCTCCAACTCTTCAATAACATCTATTTCTGTACCATCCCAACAGCAAAACCTGTACCAAAGAAAATTAAAACCTAGGTAACTAAATAAGTACTCTGGGCACCATTTGAGGCAGAATAGTGGAGGTAAGTGACTCATGAAGGCAAAAAGATTACACTTCAAAAGGATTACCACTCCTAGAATTATGTTCTCGGTGAGTTTTATGAACCACTCATTAGAATTAACTGTTAAGACATGTATTTTCAGAGTTCATTTAGATTTAAGGCATCCTAATGTGCCTTGTGACTGTGGCAAGCTAAGTCACTTGGGGCATCATGGAGTATAAATCCAGTTTAGATGCTGTATTTAGCATTACACACAAAGAGAGAGATTAAGTGGGTATGATTTCCCTTTAAGAGGATTATTACCAGGCTTTCAAAAAGGCACAAGCATCTCATTAATGGTTAATGTGTTCATTGGTTCGAACAAATTCAACAGCTCAGGGATATTCAAATATATTTATTTAAGCACTCTGGAGATTTTTTTTTTTTTTTTTTAAATAAAACCAGGTATTTCTAGATAGCAGTAAATCACTCTCTGCTTCTCCCCAACATGCCGGCTGTAGGAGAGTCTCCTTACCAGCATTCCTGCCCATTCCAAAAAATGTATCCACCCCTTCCCATGCACACATCTCCATTTCAAGCCCTGATCCAAGAAGGTCCCCGGCAACATAGAAAGTATTCCTGAGGCCTGCAAAAAGAAGTCTGGGAAAGCAGGGCTCTCTCCTGCGCGCTTTTCAATGATGAATATTTTGCTTCTGTGACTCCTTTTTTATGTGCCTCCCTTCCCTCTTGTTCTCACACTCTCTGGAACAAAAACAACCAAAGGGTAGCCCTGCAGCATTTCAGGAGCAGAGAGTGGCAGGAACAAGTGCTTCTGTGCTTACAGAAGCAAGTGGATTCTAAGAATCAAGCATGACACAAAGGCAGAAGTTTAAATTCAGGGTCCCTAAAAAACCTTGCGTGCAGATGACCTTTCCCCAAGACAGATCTGTGTCCTGTACCCATAATGTGTGGTCGTTTCAGGGAAATCAAACAACAGAGGCCCTACTTGGACGACAGCTGGGCCTAAAACATCTAGAAGGAGCTGCACTTGTATAGCCTAGAGGGGAGAAGTACACTGGAAAGAGCACAGGGAGACAGAGTCACAGCCATAACAAATGATGGCAAGCATGCATGGAGCACGTACTGGGAGCTGAGTCCTCGATGTACATTACACCATTCAATCTGCCCACAACATTCTAGGGGTGTGTTCTATTGTGAGACAACCATGTCATAAAGACAGTGCTGTGTGGGGGCGCCTGGGTGGCCCAGTCAGTTAAGCATCTGACTTTGGCTCAGGTCACGATCTCTGCGGTTCGTGGGTTCAAGCCCCACGCTGGGCTCTGTGCTGACAGCTTGGAGCCTGGAGCCTGTTTCGGATTCGGTGTCTGCCTCTCTCTCTTTGCTCCTTCCCTCTCCTGCTCTGTCTCTGTCTCTCAAAAATAAATAAGCGTTAAAAATTTTATTAAAAAAAGTAAATAAAGTGCTGTGTGGCCTCATCTGCAAGGGGTGGGTGGTACGACCTCACAGGGTTGCTGTAAGTATTCAATGAGTTTTGTTATGTGTTATAACAGTGTCTGGCCCAAAGTAAGTAAAATATGCAACTACTTATTGTATAAAAAACAAGTAGATCCCCAATTTGCAGATCACAGGTAAGAAAATACATTCTAGTCCACATCCCGCTGACATGCTGGGGTTGTCAGGAAGGCCCTAGGCTCCCAGGTCTTGACTCTCTCATAAAAATTTGAGCATCTGTTTGGACCCATTTCAGCTATAAACTTTTGCTGCTAAACACAATTTCTTTGTAACTTTTCCTTCACTTTATTCCCCTTGTGCTCATGATTTCGGGTCTTAGGTGGAGAGAGGGTAGTTTAGAAAGGTCCAAGGAGGGGCGCCTGGGTGGCTCAGTCAGTTGAACAGCCGACTTCGGCTCAGGTCATGATCTCACCAGTGTGGGTTCGAGCCCTGCATCTGGCTCTGTGCTGACAGCTCAGAGCCTGGAGCCTGCTTCGGATTCTGTGTCTCCCTCTCTCTCTGCTCCTCCCCTGCTTGTACTCTGTCTGTCTGTCTGTCTGTCTCTCTCTCTCTCTCAAAAATAAATAAATATTACAAAATTTATTTTTAAAAAGTACAAGGGCATTTTGGTTGTCCTGGTGACAAGGGAGCCATGCTGCCATTTGGTGGCAGGGTCAAGGGATCCTAAATGTCCAGCAATGCATGCAGCAGTCCCACCCCAAATGCCAACGGGAAAAACACAACCAGCCACAGAATGTTGGTGGAAATCATGACATAACTCACAGAAAAGCAAAAGGAAGGTTTTCTGTCAAAGCAACGGAGCCACATGGCTACGCAGCCACACAGCCACACGATAACGTGGCCGCCCCGCCACGCGGCCACGTGAGCTATGGCCAGACAGCTGTGTTTCTATCCATTCGTGCAGGTGAACAGCCACACAACTATGCAGCCGTGCAGCAAAGCAACGGTGTGGCCATCGGAGCGTGTAGTTGCGTAGCTGTGCAACCACCCGGCTTTACGTCCACGGAGCCAGGCCTGAGATCTCACGGTTTTACAGCCAAGCAACAGCCCATCATCATCTTCAAATGCAAGACAGAAGAACAAAGTAGGTGTGTGCCTATCTTGTCCATCTCAGAAAACATTAATGGAGCTCTTATTTCATGCAAGGCTTCATAGGGGACAGATGATGGGCAAGATTTTTTGCTCCCAGGAAGCCCTCATTCCTATGGAAGGGTGGGCCTGTGCGCATGCACACAAGGCAGTGGAAATAACGATAAAAAGGACAAAAAAGATAGAATGGGGATATGGGGAAACAGATTAATTCTACCTGGGGAGAACCTATGGAGGTTTTACAGAAGGGGTGGTCTTTGGGTTGGACTTGTACAACGAGCAAGTGTGAGGCAAAATGTTCCCTCTGGAGAACCTCTAAGACTAACAACAGAACAGAAAGGAAAGGGCAGGCCTAGGAAACGTTAAGGACTCAAGAGCATGGAACTGGTAGGGACAGAAGGCTCAGGCCAGATGGCCAAGGGCCTAGAATGCCATGCTGAAAACTTCATCACGTGTTCAGGAAGAAACAGGGGTCATAAAACATTTTTGGGCAGGACAGTGGCAGGATCACATCTGTGGTCAGGCAGGAGTGTGAGGAATAACCAGCGAGAGGAAAGGTCAGAACTAAATAAGAGGTTTCGAGTTCCAGCAAGGGCACCTGATCCTAGCTCTGCTTTCCGCCACCACTGGAATGAAGCCCAAACTCCTGCCCATCATCCACGGGCCCCACATATTCCATCCCTTACATAGATCCTCTCCTACCACACACTCCCTCTCAGTTCCCTCCAATCACTTTGGCTTCATTCTGTGCCTCAATCACATCAAACTCATTGCAGCCTCAGGGCCTTTGCACTGTTGGTGGCTCTTCCTGAAGCACTGTGGCTCCTAATGGTCACAAGGCCACCCCTGCTTTTCACTCACAGTTTAGCCCAGATACCACTTCTCATAGAGGCCTTCCTTAACCACTCAATCTGCTAATTCCTCCACCTTTTTTACTCTCTATTTAATTATCTTGGTTTGTGTCCATAGGACTTACCAAAATCTAAAATTACCTAGCTTATTTACTTCTCTGCCCATCACCATTACCCCCAACCTGAACGTAAGCTCCAAGAGCAGAGTCTTGGCTGTCTTCTTTACTGCTACAGTATTTAATTTTTTTTTTATGTTTATTTATTTTTGAGAGAGAGACAGAGTAAGAGAAGCAGAGAGGCAGAGAGAGGGAGACACAGAATCCAAAGCAGGCTCCAGGCACTGAGCTGTCAGCATGGAGCCTGACGTGGGGTTCAAACTCATGAACCATGAGATAGTGACCTGAGCCGAAGTCAGATGCTTAACCAAATGAGCCACCCAGGCACCCCGTACTGCGACAATATTTAAAATAGTGTCCAGCCTACACTGCAATGCTGAAGAATATTTGAAGAAAGAAAGGAAGGGAAGGAGATTCTCCATCTGAGGAATGCATAAAATTAAACTGAGCTTAGGGTTTGGGGAGAGGAAGCAGGAGTGATGAGAGAGGAGGGGATGCCTGCCTAGCCATCAAGATGTTCCACACCCAGAAATGTCAACAGGAGACAACAGAAGGTGAATATTACTAAGGGCTTGAACTAGGGTAGTATTCCTGAGGCCAGAAAGATGGAAATGATTCACCACAAGAAGACACATTTCAGAGACAGTCTATGGGATTTGATGCCACGTCAGATGTGAGAGAAAGAGAGAGGGGGAGAGAGAGTTGGGGGTGAACGTGAAATAACTCTGAAGTCTTGCGCCTGGCCAGGTGGAGGAGGCCCATGGTGAACTGAGAGGAGAATACACAGTAGCAGGGGCAGATGTGTGGCAGAAGAGGTCAATCAGGCCTGGGGCAAGTTGAAGTTGATGTCCCTGGCTGACTGTAGTCAGATGTCTTATGAGCAGCTGGAAATGAGGATCTGAAGTCAGGAGAGAGAATCATGGAGCCACCACCAGGGGAAAACTGAAGTCAGAGGAGTGGATGAGACCATGCTGACTGAAGGTGTGAAGAGTCATGACCCCATGTGAGGTGAGGGGGAACCAGAAAGGAGGGGGCCAAGAAAGGAGGAGGAGGCAGAGAAGACATAATCAGAGGCAGAAGAGAAAGTCACCAGTGGTGGCGGGTGGTAAAACCGAGGGGAAAAGCCAATTTCCAAGCTGAGGGGGAGGGTGTGGGCAGAGGAGATGAGCCAGATCAACGGTGCTGAAAGCTGCCGAGAGCTCGCAGGGAGAACCGACTGCATTTGTAAGACAGTTCCTTGCGGTAAGAACTTCAGCAGATTTGCAGGCACAGAAATCTGTAATGCAGTCTCCTGTGTGTGCAGGCATCCACCTGGACCCATCTGCATGGCCCCTGGGAGACTTGGGGAAAGGGGATCTGATGCAAACATGCTGACACTTGTGAGCCGTGCTGTGCCTTTGTTTCTGACCCAGGAATCTCGTGTCTCACTTGCTTCCAAGAAACTGTCACAGGCTAACCGGTCATGTAAAATCTCAGACCCTTTACAGTTCTTAAAACTGCCATGCTTTTTCGAGAACCTTGCCATCCTTTCATCTACTTCCCTCCTTTTTAATCTAGGCAGGCTTGTGAATCACTCATAATCAAAAGAATGAAGAAGTGATACTGTGCAATTCCAAGGCTAGGTCATAAGAGGCAATGCAGCTTCTGCTGTTTAGCTGGGACTGTGCTGGAGCTCAGAGCAGTTATGTAAACAGTCCAGCTGCCCTGAGGCCACCATGCTGTGAGGAAGCCCAAACCAGCCCATGCAGAAAGACCATATGGAGAAGCTCTGGGACTGTACTAGGAGAGAGAGATGCCCAGTCAGTCCCCAGTTGCTCCATCTGATGGCAAAAACCCAACAGTTTTATTTACCAAAAAACATTAGGGACTTTTTTGCTTTTCAAAATATCTCGGTCATCTTCATTTAAAATTTTTTTAAGTTTATTTATTTTTGAGAGAGGGAGAGAGTGAGCAGGGAGGGGCAGAGAGACAGGGAGACACAATCTGAAGCAGGCTCCAGGCGCTGTGCTGTCAGCACAGAGCCCAATGTGGGGCTTGAACTCACGAACTGCGAAATCATGACCTGAACCGAAGTTGGATGCTCAACTGACTGAGCCACCAGGCACCCCTCAGTCATCTTCAAAGAATGAAGATTTGCAACTACTAAATATGATCAAAAGAACAGGCCTAGAGATACGGACAGATTGTATACAGGAGGAAAAAGGCAACATGGCCACAATCAGGTAAAAAGCAACCTCATTCATACAGATACACAGCAAAACTGAGCTACAATATCTTACCTATTAAAGCGACAGAGCCCCCTAAGCTTGACAATATACTGTGTTGGCAAGGGTGGGGAAAAGCTGGGACTCTCATACATTGATGGTGAAAATGCAAAATGTACAAGGCCTGAGGAGGGAAATTTGGCAATATCAAGCAAAATTCCACTTGCATTCAGTCTTTGCCCTAGCCATCCCACTTTTAAGAATCCACCCAAAGAGGACACTGGCAAAAATGAAAACACACATGGATAGGACTATTTGTATAGCAAAAGCCTAGAAACAATCCCAATGGCCATGAATAGGAGACTGGTTTAATAAACTGTGGCATGTCCACACAATTGAACACCACCCAATTGTAGTTATAAAAAAGAATGAGGAATTTATCTATATACTGCTTTGAAGTGATCTCTGGAATATGTTAAAAGGCCAAGGTACAGAACAAAGGGTACCGTATGCTACCCCCCACCCTTAAAAGGGAGAGTATGTGAATATATGTGTGTATATACTTTTTTTTTAAATGAGAAGATAAACCAAAAAACTAATAAAATGAGTATCTACAGGAAGACAAAGGGAACAGAGTAAAGGAGGCAGAGATGAAAGTTAGCTTAGGCTTCTTAATTGTAACTTATCTTGTAGATTTGTTATTGGAACCATGTAAATTCTCTACCTAAATATAACATAAAATTTAACTGAAATGAAAAAAAAGCAACTCTACTGCATAAGCAAAATAAAACAAATAAACATACCCTATACAGCGAGGTGATGGCTTAACCACACAGAAGAAATTATTTCAAGTGACTTTAAAATATAGCAATCTAACTGTACATCCCACTGGGATATATTTTAAGGACAAAAAAACTCCCACAAAAATATTACAATATTTTCAGTAACCACATTGTTAGATGCATTATAAGACAAAGTAAATAAGGATTTATAATGTTGTTAGAAACCAAAATTTTCAGCATCTAAATAAAAATTAAGGGACAATACTACAATTAAAAATTTTGAATTAATAATATAAATATAAATATACTGTCTGTCTCTCTCTCTCTCTCTTTTTTTTTTTTTTTTTTTTTAGAGAGAGAGAGAGAGAGAGCATGTGGGCACAGAGGTGGGTGGCTGAGGGGCAGAGGGAGAGGGAGAGAATCCCAAGCAGGCTCCACGCCCAGCACAGTCAGTGGCCAGCATGGGGCTTAATCTCATGACCCTGAGATGAAGACCTGAGCCTAAATCAACAATTGGACACCTAGCCAACTGAGCTACCCACGTGCCTCTGTACTGTCTCTTTAAAAAAGAAAGCAACTCCTAGCTCCGGGGTGCCTGGGTGGCTCAGGTTAAGCATCCAACTCCTTGATCTCAAGGTCATGAGTTCAAGACCCACACTGGGCTCTGTGCTGGGCGTGAAACTACTAAAACAAACAAACAAACAAACACCACCTCCTAATTATGGCTACAAAAAAAGTTTATAAACAACCAACCCGGTAGCAATGAGCATCCCAGGTACCCAGGCTGGAGTCTCTAAATATCTTATTTTAATGAAAGAAACCAGGGCTTCAGAAAAATGGCTAATCGTAAGGCTAGCATAGGCAAACTACAAGCTAAGCCTAGGAAAAGGAGTCATGCTACAGAGCAAGGACCATTAAAGACTAGTGCAGAAGTCAGGAACCAAACTGAGGGGCTCCCACTAGTCAAAGATAGGACAATTTGAGCACACACACAAAATAATGACATATATTATGAAGTAAAACTCATCATGTATGCTAAAACCCATAAATCCATAATGATATTTTTAAAAATACTCGTTGATTACCTTTGAAGAAACTAGGGAACACCCTGAAAACCAATCATTGAAGGGAAAGAAACAGGCACTTACGCCACATTTTCAGGGAAACCGAATGGGCAATAAGGAAAAGTTCTCCTTTATTCCAAGGATTCCAGCTAATAAATGTTGAAGAAATGTTTGAATATTACCGTTTTTGTGATTCCTAGTAAAATAACAGATGTAGGGAATGATTATCAGCAACAGGAAGCTGACGAGATACTTTATAATAGATGGATCAGGTTGGCACAGCTAGTCTTGACTTCACAGCAATGAGAGTTTTTACCAGATGCTGTGCTGTTCCTGATGCGTTACAGCGGGAAGAGTACACCATCACTTAGGAGGCATTCTTGTCCCCCCAAAATTGGCCCTGAACCCCATCAAGCCTGCAGTTCTTTTTTTTTTAATTTTTTTTTTTAACGTTTATTCATTTTTTGATAGAGACAGAGCATGAGCAGGGGAGGGGCAGAGAGAGAGGGAGACACAGAATCCCAAGCAGGCTCCAGGCTCCGAACTGACAGCTGGACGCGGGGCTCAAACTCACGGACCGTGACATCATGACCTGAGCCGAAGTCGGACGCCCAACCGACTGAGCCACCCAGGCACCCCAAGCCTGCAGTTCTAATTACTAGTTTACAGGGAATATGGGGATACATTTTAACACCATAGGCGTGCAATCAGCAAAATCCAAAAGAAAAAGGGGGGGGGGGGAACTCTACAGAACAAAAAAATAGGTTTCCTCAACAAATAAAAACTGAAAGGGGGAAGGAGGAAATGGGAAACCTATAAACTGACGGAAATTTAAGAAAAAGATGAGTGAAATAGAATGGGTGGGCATTTTTTGTACCCTGATTCAAACAAACCAGTTGTAGAAAAAAAAAAAACATTTACGAGACCATTGGCAAAATTTGAATATGAATGAATTTTGGTTAAATTAGAGAATTAAGGAATTTTCATTAATTTTTAGGTGTAATAATGGTATCGTGGTTATAAGGTCGAAGCCTATAAAATTGCCGATATTCCACCATTTCGACTTAAAGAAATGACCATTTCCTACGGCCCAAACTTACATATCTTTTTTAAAAGAGTCCTTATATTTTGGAGATCCATATGAAAGTATTTATGAACGAAGTGACATGACTTCTGGAATCTGCTTCACACTAATCCAGCTGGTGAAGGGGCATGGAAGTACAGAGGAAACAAGATCTGCCATGCACCAAGAATTGTTGAAGCTGGGGGGCGCCTGGGTGGCGCAGTCGGTTGAGCATCCGACTTCAGCCAGGTCACGATCTCGCGGTCCGGGAGTTCGAGCCCCGCGTCAGGCTCTGGGCTGATGGCTCGGAGCCTGGAGCCTGTTTCCGATTCTGTGTCTCCCTCTCTCTCTGCCCCTCCCCCGTTCATGCTCTGTCTCTCTCTGTCCCAAAAATAAATAAACGTTGAAAAAAAAAAAACAAAAAACAAAAAAAAAAAGAATTGTTGAAGCTGGGTAATGGGTACATGGGAGCTCGTTATACCATTCTCTCAAGTATATATACGTTTGAAATATGTGCGTGCCATGTTAAGGTCTTAAACTTTTGTATATGTTTGAATATTGTGTTTAAAAAATGCCTGAGGCTACAACGAAGGGATTCCAGAATTGTTCTGAGCAATTGCAAGCCTCTGGTGTCACTGGGGACACCAATGACTGGGGAGAACAATGCTCAGTTGAAGATATAATTGCAGGCGTGTGTGTGTCTATGTGTGTCTGTGTGTTATGTATGTGTGTGTGTGCGCGCGTGAGACGGCACGTATCTTTAAATCGCCTTCTTATTTAAATTTCTATTACATTTCCCACTGATTTTTTGCTTGTGGCTGTGGGATTTGGGGGTTCCAACAACAGTCGGTGTTTGAATTTTGAATTCCTGTGCAAAAGAAAAAAATAAAACTAACTGGGTTGGACACACTCTCCCTGGGTCTCTTTGTTAGCATTTTTGGCAGCTTCTATTTAAATGATCCTTTTTCTCTAAGTTCACTGGATGTTTTCTGCAGCCTTATGTAATGTCTAGAAGCCCGTGTCTCTACAAGGGAGCACCTGATTCAGAAAAACAACCCATTCATCAGCTGCCCAGACTCACAACCAACCAGACGTGTGGCGACTTTTTAAACACTCCCAGCTCCTGCGTCACAGCCTGTGAGGGAAAAGGAGAGCTACAGGAAGGTAAAGCTCAGAGAGACCCCAGGGAGATGAATATTCCTCACACCTCCTGGAAGCAGCACTACTCTCTTAGAAGAATTGCCAGCTGGGAAAGGCATCCCTGGAGGTGGCATCTCACGACACTGAACCAACAGTGACCTGTGCTGAAGGGATGGAAGAGTCCCAGTTCCTGGAAGCCCCAGGCAGGGGCAACTCCCCAGAGAACGGGCACCTTACTCCCCCAGGATACTGTCTGCTTCCCAGACCCCACTCAACTCAAGAGCATGATTTGCATAATAAAATATCTAGTATCTTAATGATCTAATGTTACCGGAGACAATTTAACAACCTTCAAAAACTGCCTTCAAGGTAAGAGGAGCCTGCGTGGCTCAGTGAGGAAAGTGTCCAACTCTTGGTTTCAGCTCAGGTCATGATCTCACGATTTGTGAGTGCGAGCCCCGCTTCGGGCTCTGTGCGGGCAGACAACACAGAGCCTGCTTGGGATTCTCTCTCTCCTCTCTCTCTCTGCCCCTCCCCCCACTCATGCCCTTTCTCTCAAAAATAAAATACTTAAGACGTTGCCTTCAAGGTAAGAAGTGCACTTAGTCCCATTTATCTGCTCATTCCACCGACATTGTTTAAGGGCTCAGTATGTGCTAAGCTAGTTAGAGGTGCATTTGAGGGCTGGAACTAGTTACTGCAAACCAAGTCCTTTTCTCTCTTCCACGCTGCCTTGAGGGTTAAAGACACCGGCTCTTGAAGCTGGCTGAGCCTCGGAATCACCTAGGACAGGAATGGGCATTGCCACAGAGCCACGGTCATTCATTTCTGTGTTGCCCGTGGCCGCTTTGGTGCTAAAACCAGCAAAGCCGAATAGCTGCAACAAAGATCACGTGGCCCACAAAGCCTAACGTGTTTACCACTCGGCCCTTTACAGCTAAGGTTTGCCAACCTGTGATCTAGGACGCACTTCTCTGAGAGGTCCATGGGCCAGCAGCATCAGCGTCACTTGGGCCCCTGTTAGAAATGCAGAGTCTTAGGCCCCATGTTGACCAAGGGAATTTCACTCTGCCCTGAGAACTTGTCAAACCGGCTGGCTTTCAGCAGAAGTCTCATGGTGGGGCCTTTTGTTTATGTTCCCCAAGTAAATGTGATGTGTAGCCACCAGGGAAGCCAACTGAGAAATAAGGAGTGTGGTCCCTCCCAGGATCTCCCTGCAGGACTGACACCAGATCCTCAAGTGGCCGGCGGGGAGAGGCGACCACTGAAGGCTCACAGCTGAGCACCTCTGGAGGAATTGCCCTCTGTGGAAGGAAGTGGCCCCACCCAAGATCACTTCCCCTTGCTGGGGGCAGACTGCAGCTGATACTTGGCTGGTATAGGGTGACAGCACCTCTCCTTACAGTATCTCCAGAGCCCCCAGCAATTCAAGTTCGCCCTTAGCCCAGTCCCTCCTCCCTCACCCCTCACAGGTGTTCCTCCCTAAAGCTCTCCCCAGTAAAAGTCCATCTCAGTCTACTTCCCGACAGTCTGTAAGAGTACACGGTATGACATCAGACAGGGGTCATAGCCATAAATAAGAAGATGCAAAACAAGAGTAAGTGCACTGCGTGTGCACTAGAAGGGAACACGACTGAGGCAGGCACACAGGGGCTGTGGGGCTTTCTGGGGTGGTGGGGGGGGGGGCAACAGGATAAGGTGCTGCAGGCAAAAGGCAGCCCTGAGTCGTGATAAGTGTAGAGGACCTGCAAACAGCTGGTGGAAGACCAGGCTGGAGAGAAAGCCTTAAATGCCAGGCTAAGACATGTGCAATCTCATTTGGCAAAGAAAAATCATGAAAGGCTCTGAGCAGGAGAATAACCCCATAATGATCCCAGTTATGCTTCGGGAATATTCACCCGTCAATGATGTGAAAGATACTGGAGTGGCAATGACTGGGGCTCGGGGGACAGGTCAGAAGGCTGTTGCAAATGTCCAGCTGAAAGGCAAGGAGGACCAGAGCTAGTGATCAGTAAGGGGGTTGGCCCAGAGGAAGAGCGCAGGGCTCAGAATGAGACAGAGCTGGGTTCCAAACCTCACTCGGCCACTTACAGTCTTCAAGCCCTTGGGCAAGTCCCCTCGCCAATCTGACTTCTCCCATCTGTAAAATAGGGATAAGAGAATTGGGTAATAAATATGCAGTGCCTGGCACATGCTGGGCACGCACTTAATGGGAGCCATGCTCATGAGGCAGTGGCTGTGTTCATTTGTGTTTGCACACACATCACTTATCACCACAGCCAAGCAAATCTGAGCCTGGCTGCTCCGAAGACTATCCCTGAAAAGCAATCCTTGCATGTAGTCATTTAATGAGGCGTTGGTTTCGTGCTTCAACTTGAATCGCCCCCCTTATGAAGGGCGTGCGAGCAATTGCCGCTTTCACTGTAGCCTGTGCCCTGTTGTTATGACGACCAATTTCCCAAACAGCCCTGCTGTTTTCTTCAAATCCTTTCAGTTTCCTCATGCCCTAAAGTCCACAAGCCCTGGAGACAATAGTGGGGTGGGTTTTCTAGATTTCTGCAGGATTTACCGTCAAGTCTTTGTATTAGCCAACCGGCCGTCTATTGCTTCTCTAACAGAAGCCCCCAGCCTGAGCATCAGTGTGACCCTGCACAGCGAGCCTCCACAAATGGTCCCGCTGATTGGAAATTGGTGCCACAGAACATCAGCTGGCACATCAGTTTCCGGCTGGCATTAACTTTGCTGGAAAATGAAGCAGAAAACAAAGGAAAGCCCAATGCACATCTCAGGTACACCACACAGAGTTTGATGTTAAAAGACTATTCTGGAAGCTTTAAGTTTAAGTTCTTGTATTAGCTCTAGAATTAGTTCATTATTAGCACATGTGATTTTCTCAGCAAGTATCAACCTTTGTGAACTCACCTGGCACATGGTAAAACATGCTAAAAACACCATTTAGTTGTAGTAGCAGTATGGCAAAATATTAATACCAGTATTATGCTCCTTTGGTTTCTAGCAGACCTCCCCCTCCTCACTTCCCTTTACCCCTTTCCCCTTCCTTTCTTTCCTCCTCCCCTTTCTCCTTCTAATCTTCTCTCCTCTCTCACATAGCCTTAGGATGAAAGGCATAGTTGCCCTGTAGGCAGCCTACCCAACATCCATTCCCCCCCTTTTTCTCTTTGCCAAAAGGACCATGATATATCTTTAGGGTGTACGTGCCCAACTGAAAGTCCCGATCTCCTAGACTGTCTTACAGCCAGGGACAGCCAGTTCTGGCCAATGAGACTCAAGCAAAACTTACTGGGTTCTGGGAAAGCTATCATTTTTCAGATAAAAAGAAGCAGACTCAGGTAGAACATGCCTTTCTGCTTTTCCCCCTTCTTCCTATCTAAAGTAAGATGCTACAACCCCTGGCAACTGTGAGAAAGAAATCCACACACACCGCAGATGGCAAAGCAGTAAACTTACAGAGCCCAGGTCCTTGAGAGCATTCCTGAGCAGTGCAGCTGCCCACGACTTCTGTGAAGGGCAAAAAATAAAGCCTCTCCTTGCTAAACTGGATTCTATTTGCGCCACCACATGCAATTCCTTACTGACACAAAAGATGAGGAGGGCTCCCTTCAACAAATATTCATTAAGTCCCCACTCTGTGCTGGGCAGGGTGCTAAGTACTTGGGCTACAGCAGTGAATGTGATCTGCAGTCCCTTTACCTCCTGGAGTGACGGAGTAAAGAAGAAACAGACAGTAAATGAACAAGACAATGGCAGGCTTGGTGATCAAAAGAAACAAATAATCAGATGTAACTGAGGAAGGCTGGTGTCTCTGAGGAGGTGACATCTGAACTGAGAGCTGAAGGGTGAGGTGGAGTCAACCGGGGAAAGAGGGGGTGGGGGGGGCACATTCCAGCAAGCGCCCCAGGAAAGCGGTGAGGGTGTTCAAAGAACAAAGAGGAAGCCAGCATGGCTGGAACACGGTGAGACACACACACAGAGAGAGAGAGAGAGAGAGAGAGAGAGAGAGAGAGAGAGCAGGGTAGGCAAAGCTGGAGAAGCTGTTTGGGACGGGGGCATGGAAGCTGAGGAAAGGGGTGGGGTTTTATTCTACATATGACAGATTGGGAAGCTACCAGAGCGGTCACTCACAAGTGAGTGACAAGACCTGATACATGTTTTTGGAAGATTTTTCTCCCTCTAACATGAATAATGACTTGCCCAGGGTGAGAACAGAAGCAGGCTATTGCTGAGGTACAAGTAAAACAGGATAGTGGCTGGACTCAGGGACGGCCGAGGGACCACACAGTAGACCTTCACCCTGCGGAACGGGATGGCCTGTGATGTCCTCACCTACAGTGACAAGGAACAACCTCGTCAGTGCACTTTAGAATCCAAACAGGCAGAGATGAGGACAGGGGGCTAAAGATGGTTTTAAAATACTGAGGTGCCCGGAAGGACATACAGCAGGTGATTCGAGGGAAAGACGGAATTCACAGCAAGTCTTTGATTTTTTTTTTTTTTTCTTTTAGTGTTCAGAGGGAAAGAATAGGACTGTGTCAGGAGCTATCACACGGGGACTGTCACAGCATGTTAATAAGGAATTAACAGAATTGCCAAGAAGTGGTAAGAACACTGAGGCTCTAGAGAATGAATGGCCCTTGGGTGCGATCACCAGTACCCATGACTTGCTCCAGCGATGCCAGGCAGCTCAGACACAGGCATGTAAGGAGCACAGGGGAAGAGCAAACCCCAGGTTTGAAACTGGCATGGCGAGCCCAGGGCAATACTGAAGAGGTGGGAGAACCTGGGTACGAGAATGGCAGCACTGAAAGACTTCACACTTCACGTTTGTGAACACATTCATTCAACAATGATCCCTACCCTAACGTGGAAACTGCAATCTGGACAAGCTAAGAAACTTGCTCAAGGTCACAAAGCTGGTAAATATCTGCTGTCAAAGTCGAATTCCTTAACCAGTGAACTATAACCTTCAAGCAAAATAGGAAGGAAGATGATGATAGAGAAGAGAGCCCAGAAAGGTCCAGGGACTGGAGGTCATGATGGGTGTCAGAAGTGGGCTCACTGAAGAGGAGGAAGCATGTGCAATGGTCAATGGACAGCAGATCAGGCTGGGTAGTCCCGTGGGTGAGAATGGATCACAGGCTGGAGCAGTGGCATAGAGGAGAAGGCCAACAGGGTCTGGGTTGGACTTTGGGGCTGAAGGGCATCTGGCTACGAGCTACCCACTCCATCTTGCCCAACTGCCCACTGAAATGCCTATGAAGACAGCAAAAGAGCAAGACTTACAATCACCCGAAATTAAGACTAATAGACAACCTAATCCCAGAATCTTGGAGAAATTGGTACTATTTGTAAACAAGATGCAGCTAAATTAAAAAAAAAAAAAATCTAAGGGGGGCGCATGGGTGGCTCAGTTGGTTAAGCATCTGACTCATGATCTCACGGTTCATGAGTTCAAGCTCCACATCGAGGTCTGTGTTGACAGCTCAGAGCCTGGAGCCTGCTTCCGATTCTGTGTCTCCCTCTCTCTCTGCTCCTCCCCCACGTGTGCTCTGTCTCTCTCACTCTCAAAAGCAAATCATAAAACATTAAAAAAAAATAAAACTCTGCCCGAGCCAATTGTGGGGGATGGCAGAGGGATATAGGAAAATGGCAAACAGTGGAGTCACAGTATGCATTTGCCTCGTATGTAATTTACCTGAATTCAACTGTATTTGCTTAGTATTAAAAGAAAAAAAGGGAGAAAAATCCCCTCACTTACCCATGGCCTTCCCCACCCTCACCTCTCCCTCCATTCAAACTAGACTTTGGCTGCCACTACCTCCAAATATTTTCCTGAACACAAAGAAAAACAAAACAACTTTTTTTTTTCTTGGCCTCTGAGCTTTCAAGAAATTTGAGGAATTGTTCCTATACCCCCAAACTTTAAACATGGTCTGCACAGAAGATCAAAGATGCCCTGCATAACCCAGATACAGGACCTGAGGGTGAAACCCAGATGCTGACGGAGGCGCTATTTCCTTGTGTGCTTCTCTGTACTTCCTAAAGTTTCTTAAGGAATATCCGTTGCATTTGAAAGCTGAAAACATGTATATTATTCTACCCAAAGACCATTCATCTTTAAGGAGCCCATCAGATGACGGATGCTTTTCTGAGCCCTCTCTGCAGCCCTGCTCAGGGAGCTCAGCCCAGGGAGGGGGCAATGGAGCCCTCCTCAAGGACTTGTGTCCTCAGCCTTGTAAATGCTGGCAGGAGGCCGGCACTCCAAGAAGTTTTTCGAAACAGCTCAAGGCAGAGGGGGTGGAGGAGGACACTAAATCCATGCTGAGCAGCTATGGCATAACAGACACGGCCCTGGATTTAAAAACAGGACCCCTGAATTCCGATGTGGGCTTTCCTACTTCCCAGTGGGTGACCTTGCTCAACCTCACTGAACCCCCAGGTTCCTCATCTGGTAAATGGGGATGACAATGGTTTAGGAGGTTATTTTAGAGAGTTATGTAAACTAACGTCCCAAAGCAAAATTCTCACGTGTGTTAGATGCTCAGGAATTATTTGAATTTAAATGACCAGGTAATTGACCCAATCGACCAATCGCGGAAGGGAGAGTGAGGTAGTGACAACAGAAACCCTCTCTCTCCTTATTTCCAAGTGTTCACAATGGTAGAGCTCACCAATACATTTATGTTAGTTTTCTAGGGCTGCTGTAAGAAAGTACCACAAACTGGTGGCTTAAGCAGCAGGAATTTATTGTCTCACGAGTCTGAGACTAGAAATCTGAGATCAGGAAGCTTCTTTCTCCTTCTGGGAGGGAGAATCTGTTCCGTGCCTCTCTCCTAGCTCCTGGTGGCTTGCTGGCAATTTTGGGTGTTCCTTGGTTTATAGAAGCATCACCCTAACCTCTGCCTTTATCTTCACATGGTATTCTCCCTGTGTGTCAGTGTGTCCAAATTTCCCTTTGTATAAGGACATCAATCACATTGGATTAGGGCCCATATTAACGACCTCATTTTTAATTTTTTTTTTAATGTTTATTTACTTTTGAAGGAGAGGGAGACAGAGCGTGAACAGGGGAGGAGCAGAAAGAAAGGGAGACACAGAATCCAAGGTGGGCTCCAGGCTCTGAGCTGCCAGCACAGAGCCCAACGTGAGGCTCGAACTCACAAACCGTGAGATCATGACCTGAGCCAAAGTTCGATGCTTAACCAACTGAGCCACCCAGGCTCCCCTAATGACCTCACTTTAACCTCTGTAAAGACCTTATCTCCATATAAGGTCACATTTGATATACCGGGGGTTCAGACTTCAGCATAGAAATTTGGGGGACAGATAGTTGAGCCCATAACAGAGAGATGGAGGTGGTTGGGGGGCAAAGAGGGAGGACAGCATGTAAGGAGGTGAATGTTGGCGGCAGCTAAGCTGGAAGGGACTAGATCATAATGTAGGCTGGGGATACACCCATCTAGTCTCCTCTCCAGGCGGAAGCCAAGGAGGTGTTCGGACTAGCCGGAGAATCTCGGTAGGAGTCCCTGCAGGGATAGGATTTTGCAGTAGAAGTCAGTGGTCTTCTGAGAGTGGTAGAAGCTGATATAGAAAGGCTCCTGGGATGCAAGGCCAGGTACCGTCAGCCACGAACAGGCTCAGACATCCAACAGCACTAAAGGACAGAAAGGCCTTATCAGCAGGAAGGTGTTGCAGGTACATAGATCCCAAGGCAAAGGCAGGACCACTAGTGGTCTAAGCCTGAGGAGTCGACTGCTGTGTTACAGGATAAGCCAGGAAAAGACTCCTTGCCAGCTGAAAGGGGACTATCTTCCTCCAAGTGGGGCCCACGTCTAGAACCTTAAATTCATCTCGGGTTAGAGTCAGAATTGACTGTCTAGTATCTAACACAGACACAGTTCAGTAACTGATTTCTAAGACAAAATCATCTAAGATCAGACTCAGGAAAGAGGATGGAAGACAAAACTTCATTTGCTTAGCTGGATCATTCATCCAACTATTCATTTTATTCACTGTTAGAGCCAGGCATGCAACCACCAATCACGCAGTGCCCAACCTGGCAGAGCTCACAGGCTGACTGGAGCGACAGAGGCATGAGTAAGCTCCAGCAATGCAGTGTGGCTGGTGCCATCACGGGGCTGGACAAGGTCCCTGGAGAGCCTGTGGCAGGATGTATATAACTCCGCCCAAGAGACAGGGCACGTGAGACTTCCTAAACTTTATGAACCGCTTGCGTTTGCTCCCACCTGTTTTCGTAGCGATTGTTGCAAAACAACCCTTGTAACAAAGAGGCTGGTGTTTGGCAAAGGGGGCAGAAAAGGGTGGGCGTGTTTTCCTACTATACAACTCATCAGGTAGATGAGAACCCAAGAAGGATGAGCGGATGGAACTTCTGAGGAATGAAAACATCATCTGTGGGTACTACCGGAAGAAAGAAATGAACGCATAGTCATTTTAGGAGATTCAGTCATTAAAGAGAGATCACTTGAGGCCCTACTATAGCCAGGCACGGTGTTAGGCACAGGAATCCAGGGGTCAGCAAAAAGACCCCTTACCTAACTAGTAAAGCTCGTCATGCTTGAGGGGGCAGACATTTATCAATAAATTATTCAAAAATATAACCACAAGTGGGGTGTCTGGACGGCTCAGTCGATAAGCATCCGACTTCAGCTCAGGTCATGATCTCGTGGTTCCTGGGTTCGAGCCCCGCATTGGGGCTCTGTGCTGACAGCTCAGACCCTGGAACGTGCTTCGGATTCTGTGTCTCCCTCTCTCTCTCTGTCCCTCCCCTGCTTGCACTCTGTCTCTTTCTCTTAAAAATAAATGAACATTAAAAAAAATTTTTTTAATTAATAATATAACCACAGGCGTAACAGGTAGACAGAGGGAGTTGGGGGGCAAGGAGGAGCCGTAGCCATCAGAAAGCCCCAGATGGGCTCTCCACTGGTACTGCTCTGGACAGAGGAAGCAGGGTAAGCTCCCTTCACCTCCCTGGTGGTGAGGGCCTGCAGGGACAGTCCTGCCTCGTCTGCCACGCACACTCCCTTAGGGCTCTGTCCACACACTGTACACCCCCCACCACACACCCAGATCGACCTACTCAGCCCCCAGTACTCCTCCAGCATCTTTCCCCCATGCTGTTCCAGTATGGACCATGCTGCCTTGAAGTGTGTAACCTCTGTGTCTGTCTCCACTATATTATTTCTTATGGTTCAAGGAACAAATCTTAATCTACTTTGTGCCTAATGTATATTGAACGAATGAGAGAGCAAATAAATGTCTTTTATCTTTCGTCTGTCAACACAGGGAAACAAAGACCTAAGATACTGTCTTCTTTTTAAAATTTATTTGAGAGAGGGGTGTCTGGGTGGCTCAGTCGGTTGGGAGTCTGACTTCGGCTCAGGTTATGATCTCACAGTTGGTGAGTTTGAGCCCCACGTTGGGCTCTGTGCTGACAACTCAAGAGCCTGGAGCCTGCTTTGGATTCTGTGTCTCCCTCTCTCTCTCTGTCCCTTTCCCACTTGTGTTCTGTCTCTCTCACTCTCAAAAATAAATAATAAAACATTAAAAAATTAAAAAAAATTTTATTTGAGAGAGAGAGAGAAAAGCGGGCGGGGGGAACGGGGAGCGTGCACAAGCGGCGGGGGGGGGGGGGGGGGGACAGAGGGAGAAAGAAACAGAATCTTAAGAAGACTCCACTGTCAGAACAGAGCCCCATGTGGGCCTCGATCCCACAACCCTAAGATCATGACCTAAGCCGAAATCAAGAGTCACTCAACTGACTGAGCCACCCCGTGCCCCTAGAATATTGTCTTAATGGCACTATCAAGATGAATCAAGGTCACCACATTTAAGCATTAAACTGAAACTAACGAGATATACTTTAATAGGAATAAATTTAAAAATCCCAACTTTGGGTTCCTGAAATCAATAGTATGAATGCAGGATTTATGGAAGAAATAAACCATTCATTCAGCAAGCATTTACTGAGTGCCACCTATGTTCCAATCGTTGTTCCAGGTGTTGGTGCTGGATATATGGCACAGACATCTCTGATGCCACAGGACTTAAATTTAACTAGAAAGAAAGCCCTAAGGGTTTTCACTCATCACACGTTTAATGTGAGTCATCAAGGTAATAGGCAACAACAGCCGCAGGAAAACAAATCCTAACCTGATTTTACCTGCATCAGGAGAGGTTCAGTGTCCACATGTTGCCCCACGCTGCTCAGCTAACACCACAAGCTTGGAGCTAACAACAGGTCTCTTATATCAGGAGGGACTTTGACAAGCCAGACAACGTCTTTGGAGGTATGTGGTCAGGTCCCCACAAGTCTGAGAAATGACTGACGGATATGCATGTGTTTGGGGGCCGCAGAATCAGTGGCGACAGGAGATGCAACAGGTTTCTTCAAATGTTGCGAGTTGCCTGTACAAGACTTGGTTACAAGGGCCTGGAGCTCACCAGGTAGAACTTACAAGGCAGCAGGAAGAGTTTCTTGCAAGGGGAACTGCTCCACAAAAGCATGGGGAGGGCTCCTTCCCCAGGGAAGACATACCCCATCCTGAAGGACGCTGCAGAAGAAAACCGTGCTGAGACCAGACTAGAATATCCAGAGATCACACTAGACTTTGAGTCCCATCAACTGGAAAAGCAACGAGTCTGCAGTGAATCTCCCATTAATCAAGAAAGCGGTATTTAGGAGCACGGACTGTGGATTCAGCAGAGCTGGATCCCAGTACTGGACCGGGAAAGGTCATTCACACACTCTATGCCACATGCCTTTGCTAGTAAAAGAAACAGGGTCACAGTTCCTACCTCTTCTTGGCCGTTAGGATTAAGTGAGATGATTTACATTAAGTACAGCACCTGGCCCTTGGTGAGTCATCAATAGACATTAGCTGATGGTAGCATTAAGTGCTCTTCACTTTATTTTACATATATCAATTTACTTAGGTAAACCGTTTTGCTGTGAGTCTCTAATTTTGTAATCCTCCATTTACTTGCATTTACTAAAGTAATTATTATAGTAATTTAAATTATTATAGTATTATAGTAATTTAAAACTGGAAAGTAGAAGGGCTTTTGAGACATTTGAAATGTTTTACTCCCTAGAGAAACCAGGAAAATACCTAACCGTACAAAAAGGGGGGCAATTAAGGGACTTATGATCAGATGGAGGTAAATCTAGGACGTTATGTATGGAATGGCTGAGCAGGCTGGGACAAGGCAATCTCAGAGACTCCCTTTCTGAGAGACCCTCTCAGACAACAGAAGTAAAAATCAATCCAGCAAACTGATTTTATGAAGACTAAATCATGTCAGATAAATTTAATTTCCTCCTGTGACAGACAGACAGGCTTCTGCGACACAGGGAAGCAATGGGTATCAGATACTGTGGTTTTGGCTAAGTCTTCGATTCCAGGCTATTTAATAGCAGAATCTAAAAACCTAATTGAATTTGCTGGCTGTTGGAGATGATCTCCAAAAATAGGAACCAGAGGCTCCGGATCCACTTTTTGAGTAATGAGGAGGCAAGAAACTTTCCTTTGTAGGACTGGCAGAAAAACACCCCCCCCCCCCCTTTCTGCAGTAAAATGCAGAATCGATCCAACAAATATTTATTGAACACTATCATGTGATATGGCCTCAGTCTGGATTAGACTAAGAGAAACTGAAGTGAGATGTACAAGCAGACATGCTTAAATGGGACTTTTCAGTAGACATGGGTGTAGAGTTGGGGGGGGGGGGAGGGGTGCTACGGAAGAAATGGAATCTTTGAACTGGGCTGGGTGTTTCCATGGAATAGGGTGCTGTTTTCAAGAGCAGCTGTGGGATGACAAAGTCACTTTGAAGAATCTAGGTTAAGTGGATCCAAGTGGGCAAACTTCAGTAGCAAGGGCTGAAAGAAGAGAGGAGGAGGAGGGAGGGAATCTAGAAAGAGCTGATAGGAATGCAGGGTACCTTTAGACAAAGTGCCTATTCATTCAGAAAACCTGCGTGATATCCCAACCTGAGGTCACACATGTGCTCCACAGTGTGCTAGCACGAAGGTATAAAGATGAATTAGTCCACTCCCCACCCGCATGGCTCCTGAGGTTGGGGTGGCCAGAAGAAAGGTGGCTTCAACTTGACGCTAAAGGAGAGTGACCAGGGGCACAGAAAGAAAAGACTCTTGAGGACTAAGGGGTAAATAATTGCTGTGAAGTGGTTGAGAGAATGTCCAAACTGGGGCAATTTAATTGAATCCTATCTGCCATGAATAGGTAGCCAGCCTCCAGAGACCCTTTTCAGCTCCGGAATGCTAGTAATGAAGACATTTTTCTGATTTTACAATCTGGACTGTCTTAAATCCAGTCTTTCCTTTTGTCCCTCATCAGACAAAGATTGATGGAAACAGGAAACGGTACCCTCTGGCTTCCTATCACAATACAGTCGCCGTGGGGCATTAAGGTGCCCTCCAGAAGCCTAGGACTGAATTCACAGGTGGAACACCGGCAGGGGGTGAGTGAGGCAGGGGGAGCAGGGATGATGAAAAGAATAAAGGGTCCTGGCTAATCTCCCAGGGTGGCTGAAGCTTAGGAGATTTGTAGCTTCCTTGGATGACCCACTCTGACTACAGATGCCCAGTTTCCAGTCTGAAAAATTCACAGGAAACAAGCCACTTTTCTAAAGGCCCTAGGGAATGCCAATGCACTGCAAAGGAAGCCTTGATTTCATCTTGATCTTCAGAACCATCCCTTTCCCCTGAGGCTGATGGAAATTTCTAGTGAATCGAAGTGATCCTTCCCATTTAAGAGTCTTGCCAATTTTAGGGTCCTGTCCTGGAATGATGGAGGTCTTCAGGACCACCGTCGGGCAAGGCTGTCCCACATTTGGCAAGGCACCATAAATAAACTTGCTTGTCCTAGGTCCCACCTGTTGCAGGGACCTGATCTCATGAGGCACAATGGGATATGAGTCAGGATGGCAGACTAATAAAGGAATAAGCACTGGAAATGAATATTTAGCCATCCCATAATAACCATCTCATACCCATATGCATGCACACACATGCACCACATACTCCCAGTCACCAAGGCAACCATTCCCTGAAACTGTACTTTGTTCTTTTTCACACTAGATCTTTGAAAACCATTCTTCCTTGGAGTGCAACTCTGGCCTTTGACTCTGCTGAGAAGTACCACTCCTCCTTGGGAAATGCTATTAAATCCAACATTTACCAGGTCCCTCTGAAAGTTTATGTCTTATCCTCATTCTGACCCTGAATTTAGCCAACACATCATTTGGAAACTTGCTGAAAGCACCAGCAACACAAAGTAACCATTATGATTGCTACAATGAGTCAGAAACATTAGAGACAAATACTGCCCTTAAGTCTTGTTCCCTTTTAAAGAAGGGAATCACTGGGGTGCCTGGGTGGCGCAGTTGGTTAAGTGTCTGACTTCAGCTCAGGTCATGACCTCATACTTCATGAGTTCAAGCCCCCCACACCCCCCATCGGGCTCTCTGCTCTTGGATCCTGCTTCAGATCCTCTGTCCTCTCCCCTCTGCCCTTCCCCCCACCTCTCTCAAAAATAAATAAACATTAAAAAGTAAAATTAAAAAAAAAAAAAAGGGGGAATCACGAAGTTCATGTGAAAAAGGAGACAGTTCTGGTCCTAAAAGATGGAGAGACTGATTCTCAAGATTAAAGGGGCAGCTCTTATGTAGGAAGCAGGAGTTTAGTATTATTGAATTTTTAAGAGCATTTCACATTTTTTCCTCCTTACAATAGGTATTATGCTTCAAATTAACCTCATTTCCTATCTTAGAGTTCATTATTCAAAAATGCCAACAACCTAAAGGAGTCAGTAAATAGTTAAAACATTTTTATGCCACTAACGATCTGGCTTTTGACAACATTCATTTAATAAGTAGTGAGGTTTTCTTCCTTTTACACCAACACATTGATGACTAAAGGTTCAGTCTCTGGCAAGAGTCAATGTTCATCTCTACTCTACAATTATTAGTGTCTGCTTTAAAAAAAAAAAAAAAAAAAATCTGATCTGCGACTGGACCAGAAACTTCTTTGCAGATCCTTCTATTAGATTTCTGCCGGAGGGGAAATGGTAAGCGTATTTAATTTATAGTTCTAATCCACATAAAGCACCGAGGCACCTTGGGGTAGGGAGGGAAGTCCTCGCTCTGGAACAGCTGCTTGAGAAGTCAGCTTCAGTGCATAACTAGTGATGAGGCGAGGGGGGCGGGGGGGGGGGGGTGGGTTCTGGGATTCTGGTTTTCGAAGCCCTGCGGGAGCGAAGGGAAAGCGACGAGGAAGACTCCACCCAGGCAATCTGGGTCAAGCGCCTCGTCTATAAATTACGGCAGAGAGGGGCAGGCGGCCCGCGGTGGCAGACGCGGCCCGAGAGGGTCCACGGGGAGCGGGGCTGGGGGGCGCGCCGCGCGCGGGTGGGCTGACGTGCAGGTGTGCGTGCCGGGTGGGTGTCCTCCCAGCCCCACGCTTCGGTCCCCGCACTGAGTGTGCGCGGGCGGAGGCAGGGCGCGGGGTTCCCCGTGGCCCCGGGGACTGGGCTCAGCCTCTCCAAGGGGCTCGCGTTGCCCCCCTCCCCCCGCTCCCTGGGCCTGGGTCCGTGGGTCTGTCAGCACGCAGGTCCTGTCGGTCTGTCCTCCTCACCACCACCTCCCAGCCCCCCACCTGCCGCACAGAAATCTCTGGCTGGCTGCCCGCCCGTCCCCCCTCCCCCGGCGCCCCGCATCCCTCCCGCTTCCCTGTCGGCCCCGGCCTCCCGGCGCCTGGGGCCGGCGCGCTCCGGCTCGCTCACCCGCGTGCAGGCCGCCCGCCTCGGGGCCGCTGTCGGTGGCGGCGGCGCTGGGCGGCGCGTCCGAGTCGGTGTAGGTGAGCCAGGTGGACTCGGTCTCCCGGGTCCAGCTCTCGTAGTAGCGCGGCTCGATGGCATCGGCCCGGCTCCCGCCACAGCCCATCCTCCCGCGGGGCGGGCGCGCCCGGCGGCCGCTCGGCTCGCGGCTCCGGCGGTGGCTCAGCCCCGGCGGCGCAGCCCGGGCCGGCGAGGAGGCGGCGGCGGCGACATCGCGTCCCCGGGCTCGCCTGCGCCCGCCCGCGCCGCAGCCAGGCGCCCGGCCCCCGCGGCGCCCGCCGCCCCCCGCGCCGCGCCTTCTCCCCGTGCGCCCCTCCTCTCGGTCTCCAAGGCCCTCCCCTCCCCCGCTCCCCTCCCCTCGCCCTGGTCCTCCACTCCCTCCCTCGGAGGGCCGGGGCCGGCCGGGGTCTCAGGAGCCGCGGCCAGAGTAATGGAGGAGGGCGGGGGTCTCAGGAGGGCTTCGGCCCGGCCGGCTGGCGTTATAGCTCTCAGGGTCCTGCGCATCCATCTATGCACACACTCCTCTGTTCATCCATTCATCTATTCATGCATTTATCCGTTCACCCTGCTTTCCCTCCCACCCTCCCTCCTTTCTTTCCCTCTTTTCCTCCCTCCCTCCCTTCCTTCCATCCATCCATCCATCCATCCATCCATCCATCCATCCTGGGGAGAACTGAAGCACTTGGAAGGGATCCCAAGCGGTCTGTCCGCTTGTTTCAAAAGCAGCAGAGCTGAGGGCAACCCGCTCCCCCCACCCCCAAAATGGGGAGAAAGTAGTGCCACTAAAAATTAGTGGCTAAGGAACAGTCAGAGGCCTTGCCTGGTTGTTCCCTTGTTTGGGGAGTAGCGAATGGGGCCTGTGATTTCTGAGAGACTTGGGCTAGGCTTATCACTAACACCTTCCCAGTTCTGCGACTTTGAACTTTGTTTTCAAGGAAGCAAAAGAGGGCCAGGAACCTCAGAGCATGAGGGAAACCCTCTCTGGATGGGGCTGGGAGGCATGCCTGGCTTCCCTCCAAGCCCGCCTGCAGCCCTGCCATTCCTTTGTCCATCGCCCAGCCGTCAGCCCTTCCTTCATTTCCTATGGTACTCTCGACTCCTTGTTGCACACTAGAGCTCAGACTTGGGTGGGCCAATGAATTTACCTGTCCCCAAAAAGCCAGAACACCTGGTGAAAGACGGAAACTGCCCTTAAAGGAGAGGGCTAGGATAGGGGAAGAACTGGAAGAATAAACCCTCAGTGACCCAGCTCTGCCAAAATAGAACATGATGTGGAATGAGTATTGTATTCATTAATTCAACATATATTTATTAAATACCTATTATGGCAAAACACTGCTGGTACATATAATAAATCGTGTATATTACCCATTGTATATAGACAGTAGTGTATACAGCTTAATGCATCTTATAAAGTATATAGAATATAGGCATGTTATTCATTATATCCTACATAACGTATAGAATGTAGACTCCATTGTCTATAATATGTAGCATCCAGTACATAAGACCATGTCTAGGGCATTACCTTCCAATAGTCAGTGTTCATCAAATATTTCTTCAATGAATGAATGAAAAGAGACAATATGGGGATATGGTTACGAGCACAGATTTAGAGCCCAACTCTCTGACTTTGGAGCTTGGCTCTGCCATTTACCAACCATTACCTTGGGCAAGTTACCTAACGTCTCTGTGCCTCGATTTCCTCATCTGTGAATGGGGATAATAAATTGTGTAAGTATGCATGAAGTGCCTGGAAAAGTGCCTGGCACACGGAAAGCATTCACTCAGTGTTAGCTATCCCGCACATTTGGGGCCAGGAGCAGAAATGGCATCTCTGTCCCTTAAGGAGGAAATCTCTGAAATGATGTGTTTTCACATGAGATAATGTCTCTGAATTTCTTAGCACACAACAGAAGTTTGGTAAGTGGTATTTTTTCTTTTCCCTCCTTCCCTTTTCCTTCCTTTATGATGTTAGTAGCAACCTTCCTACAAAGTGCTTATCACTCTGACAGAATTGTCGACAGAGCAACATTCTATTTTTTTCATGGAATCTCTTCTGCTACTATGTAACACCACAAATTCAAAGAATTCTTGAACCCAGAAAAAGTTAGAGATCAGCTGTTCCAGTCCTTTGATTTTACCAACTGGAAATCATGGCCAGAGAGGTTTGTGGTATCACCCAAAGTCACAAAGTAAAGTGTTATCTCTGAGAGAGCTAAAGTTTCAATCAGTGCTTGGGGTCTCTGACTGCTGTCTCTGTGCTCTTTTAACATAGGGCTTGAACTCACGACCCTGAGATCAAGACCCTAAGATCAAGATCTGAACTGAGATCGAGAGTCGGATGCTTAACCAACCAAGCCACCCAGGCACCCTGTCTCTGTGCTCTTTTAATTATAACTCTTTAGTTCGTACTAAATTTTCTCCCCAAACTTTAGGAAGAAATCTAATTAATTAAATGTAAATATGTAACATGTAATAAATTATCTTAAACTATCTGTTCAGGATCTATAACTCAACTAGCATGAATTGGTCATTTTTTTTTCCCATCAAGTTTAAAAGCAACAACAAAAAATAATTATTTTAAAGGAGGGAGGGTTGCAACAGGGAATTGAAAGCCTTAGTCAAAGCCATCCAGAGCAATGAAGTAGATTATGCCTTTAAAAACTATTGCTGAAAAAAAAATAATAAAAAATAAAAACTATTGCTGAGTCGTATTTGTAATGCGATGGGATTCTCAGAATAAAGTATGTGTGGCTTTAAGAGCCCTTGTGGTGAGTATCACCCTTGCCTTGTTTCTATGGAAACTGGAGCAGAGGGCTTTAGGGACCAAAGCCCTTCTACCTATAGATCTTATTTATCTGGCCAAGCATCACAGGGCTCTGCCCAAGTGTAGTGAGCTGAAGAAAGGAGACCTTGAGTGAGACAGTCACAGTCTAGGACAGAACAGAAGCTGTGCAGGACCCTAAGCCTTCAGGATCAGTCATCTGAAAGAAGAATACAGACAGAGTCACTGCTTTATACGTTTTGAATTTGCCAAGTGAAAAAGTCATACAAATGAGGAACGAAAGCAGCAATAATTCTGGCCAACAGGATGCAGATTCCAGGTAAATCTCTTTAGTCCTGAATGCCAAACTTCAGCTAGGATCCCCTGAGTCCAGATTCAGCGAGCAAACCAGAGCTATAGGCTCCCCCATGCCCTCCATCTGGAAGATTCTAAAGTAGTTTCCACTGAGCAACCCTCCGGTTCCCCAATCTTGACTAGCTGACACATCCTCATTGACCTACAAATTGTAATTTTGTTGTAAAGGAAAAGAGCTCAAAGTTAGCACCCCAAAGCACAAAATCTAATTCCATTCTTCACAGATGGGGGGGGGGGGTAGTCAGCAGGTGTCATTGAACATGGGCCCATTCACTCACCTCTCACCTTTGAAGAATGCATCCCGGGGGAGATCTGTGGTCCTGGCGTTGAGGTGATACACAGACGCCAGGTAAACATGACAACCAGAGTGAAAACAAGAAAGAGAAAGTGAAATATTAAAACAGCAAGAAGATAAATGAGTTTTTGACTTGGATTAAGAGGTTAGAGAGAGTGAAAGAGAAAATTTTGCGCATGTGGAAAAAAGAAAATAATTAATTGCGTATGTTACCACAAAACATTTATATAGAAGTGTGAACCTAAACATTGTAAATTCTCCCCCATTAATATTTAAACCAAATAATTCTCAGGAGAAGACAGGTCAGCTCCTCGGAGTTAATTCTAAAGAGATTCAGCAAATGCTTTCAATGCCTTCAGCGTTCATCTCCGAGCCTGGAGGAATGTCCTGTGGGACTTTGTTACACCCCAGATGAAAACCCAGGACAAAGCAGTTGCTGGTATTTCCAAGTTTCTGATTTCATTAGACTTCCTTTCTGTGTAGCCCTAGCTCATTGATAAGATGTAATGAATAACCGATTTGTTCTCTCACCAGGGAATATGAGCCACATTCTCCAGAAAATGGCCTGGAGAGGAAAGTCTGGTGATGATGAGGTGGCTGCTGTGTGATTTTTTAAAATGGCAGAACTTCAGATTGTAGACTGTAACAGCTTGAAGAAAAGGGGACTGAATTAGAGGCGAGAAGAGATCCACAGAGGCATATTCCCACAGGACTAATTCCAAAGAGAATTCCAAAAACCCAGAGAAGGTTTTGGTAAAACATCCACATAGTACTACATATTCTTTTCCTTTTTCCTTTGAGAGAGAGAGAGAGGCAGAGACAGAAACAGAGCATGAGAGGGGGAGGAGCAGAGTGAGGGAGACACAGAATCTGAAGCAGGCTCCAGGCTCTGAGCTGCCAG
The DNA here is from genome assembly GCF_018350155.1 of Leopardus geoffroyi. NCBI lineage: Eukaryota > Metazoa > Chordata > Mammalia > Carnivora > Felidae > Leopardus > Leopardus geoffroyi. The sequence continues at coordinate 105,090,532 of NC_059338.1, forward strand.
CACAGAGCCTGATGCGGGGCTCAAACCCACCAACTGTAAGATCCTGACCTGAGCCGAAGTCAGACGCCTAATCTACTGAGCCACCCAGGCGCCCCAGCACTGCGTGTTCTTAAGGCTGTTTAGAGCCCTCCATGTCCTTTAGCGTCACACTGGATGAATTAATAATGTTTCTGTAATTCCTCTTCACCTGAAACAAAGAAAGGTTGAGACATTTGCCAAAGGTTGGTCTAAATGTCAGGAAGAGGAAGATTGGAGCCTAGATCTTAGTCCCTACACACGGAGTCTTACTTCACTCTACAGCAAAGGAAGGGCAGAGTTTGGAGAACGAGCATTTTCTATGGGTTTGCATGGTGCCATCTACAGTGTTTACTAAGACCTGACCAAGCATCAGGTCTCCCTGATCGAAACTTCACCTTGAACCCAGGAAGATTTTGACAGCATGGGAATCTGAAAAGTAGTTTGAGAATCAGCAGGCACCTGTCAGAATATAATCGGACGAAAAGAGGACTCAACTAGATGGAATAGATTGTGCCCGATGCTGCTGGCAGAGGATGGCTAGTTCACAAGGCCAGGAGTCCAGGAGTGCAGGGTTCGGGTTTTTAGGGCAAAGCTCACGGACAAGAACAGAATGTTCTCCTCACCCCTGACTGTGGGCTGGAGCAGGGGGGCAAACTGTTTCTTGGGGCTCTTGACTGTTCTCAGCAATGTTCACGTAGCTCAGAGTAGCCCAGATAATTGAGATTCTTTCTCTGAAAGAAAAGAAGGCACGTACAGACAATTTTTTGTTTGCTGTTTGCTTAATGGCAACAGTTAATCTAGACCTCCAATCATTAAAGAAACGTGGGGTATCTTACTCAATTCCCTTTACCAAAGGTGCATTGCCTACTTAGTCAGAGTCAATAATTTTTTTTTTAATGTTTATTTATTTTTGAAGGAGAGAGAGACAGGGTGTGAGTTGAGGAGGGTCAGAGAGAGAGGGAGACACAGAATCTGAAGCAGGCTCCAGGCTCCGAGCTGTCAGCACAGAGCCTGACGCGGGGCTCAAACTCACAAACCGCGAGATCGTGACCTGAGCCGAAGTCGGACGCTCAACCGACTGAGCCACCCAGGCGCCCCAGTCAGAGTCAATAAAAATGAGTCCCAGGCAAGTGAAAAATTACAAATTAATTTTCATGTTTATTCTATTGTTCCTTAGGGTGGGGCAGGCTGTTAACTGTACTTATGTATAAAGTTAGACCCCAGCACAGCAAAGCTCTGGGAAACAGATGGTGACTTTTATTCATCCTTTCCCAGAGGAGAGCGAAAAGGACCACAGTCAGCTACACTGTCGATGCCACTTTGGTTGTCGCTGTTGTGACTGATGCCTTCATCAGATGAGGTGTAGATATAAGAGAGGGGTGAGACGCAGGGTAGTCAGGCCATCTCCCAATCCTGTCCCCGTAAAATTAACGTGAAAAGGAGGTTTGGTTTACCTTCTGCTTAGTCTTCAGTCAGCAGAAAAGTAATTGCCTTATCCTAACTGAAAAACGTGACTTCCTGATTATAGTAAAGAGAGGAAAGGGAAAAAAAGAGCAGGGCAGACACAGGCCTTTCATTTGTAAGAACCGGGCGAAAATGTTGCCTCCTGAGAGAGCCGGCAGCTCAGAAGATGGTGGAAAAGGAGCTGAGGCAGCCCATGGGGCATTTTGAAGACAGAAGTTGTCCGTTTGCATGAAGCTCCCAATACACCACCCATTCGAGGGGGTTGATCTGACTCTGCCTGAATTTGAGGGTCATGAAATCGAGGATTTAGAATGTTCGTCGCATTCCCCGCCCCCTCCAAAAAAACCTGTGTTCAAATTCAGACTCCAATGCTTACTCATTGTGAGACCAGAGGCACTGTTGGAAGTAAACACAGTACCTGCTTCACAGGGTTGTCAAGAAGAGGGGACAGTGCATGGAAGGTTCTGAACACAAGTCTTTACAACAGAGGCTAGTGTTCAACAGAGGCTATTGTTTCAAGCTTTAAAAATGTTTATTCTTGGGGCACCTGGGTGGCTCAGTGGATTGAGCGTCCAACTGCGGCTCAGCTCATGATCTCAGGGTTCATGAGTTCGAGTCCCGGCCTCTGTCAACACAGAGCCCACTTCAGATCCTCTGTCTCCCACCACACCCCCCCGAAACCGATCCTCTCCCACTCACGCTCTCTCAAAAATAAAAATAAACATTTATAAAATAAAAAAATAGAAATGATTTATTCTTGTTATTGTTATTCCTTGACTGACTGGGACAGCCGGGACTTCTTTCTATCCTCCTTTTTTTTTTTTTTCAACGTTTACTTATTTTTGAGAGACAGAGGGAGAGAGCACAAGCAAGGGAAAAGCAGAGAAAGAAAGAGACACAGAATCAGAAGCAGGCTCCAGGCTCCAAGCTGTCCGCACAGAGCCCAACACGGGGCTCGAATTCACAAACTGTGAGATCATGACCTGAGCCGAAGTTGAACACTCATCTGACTGAGCCACCTAGGCGCCCCATCTTTCTATCCTGCTTTTGACATTGCTGGGCTGACTTTACATGTTCTCCTACCATATCCTTAAAGCCCTGGAATCCTCAGAGCAAGGCAGAGTGAGAACAAGCTATGTTAACCTTAATGGGGCTCCAAAAGTGTGGAGGCCCCTCTCCCTTTGGGTCTCCACCTCTGGCCAGAGAGACTGAGCTCACAGGCAGGACGAGCTTTCTGCAAAGGTGCAGCTGAGTTTTGTACCCAGAGGCGACCATGGAAACCACTGGGGACTCTGGAGGGTGGCCATCCCTGCAAGACGCCCTTTCTGATAAACAGGGGAACAGATGGACCTTCGGTGCACACAGACAGGCCTCCCAGACTGGAACAGGTCCACTCGGGGGCCGGAGGCCGGGGGGCCGGGGGGGGGGGGGCGCAGGGGAGACAGCGGTCCTCCACCCAGCTCCTATGACTAATTGTAGCTAACTTTATGGAGCTCTTTTATGCCCCAGCCTCGGTGTAAAAAGCACTTTGCATATGGATTAGCTCATTTAGTCCTCAGCAGCATGAGGAGGTAGGTGCTATTAAAAGCCCCATTTTCATAATGAGACACTAAGACTTACAGAGGTTAAGCGACTCGTCTGACGTCAACCGTGACACCAAAGCCAAGATTTCAATGCAGGTTCACGTGACACCAAAGTGCACGCATTGGTCACGTTGCCTGTCTTCCGTTTGAGAGCTGTTCACATGGGGCCGGGCAAACATCTAGGGAGGGGTCTTCTCCGAGGGCAACCCCGTTGTGGAAAAGCTACACTGTGTTCCTACTATTCACAAGGGGAAAGGGAAGATTAAGGGCCTGGAGAAATGTTCCAGGTCCACGCCGTGTGTATGCTGTCAGTAGTCCTATTCGGAATTGAGAAAAATAGAACAGTTACTGGAAATAGGGTGAAAAATTACTCCATCCACACTTTAGAACTCCCTCATAAACAGTCATGTGACCAAATCCAGGAACAAGCCATGAATATAAGAACAATGATTTGATTTTTGTTTATTATCCACATTGCATAGGGTGTTACCCTGGCAGCGCTGGGAGGAAACGAGCTAGTAAAAATTATGTGTGGGCCGGTGGAATGTTTTGATTATCCGCATTGTTGATTTTACCTCCTGACAGATTCTTTCATTAGGTTGAATTAACTGATGCGCCTTTCAAGTTCTCAGCTAACAGCAAGCAACGCACTGAGGAATCTCAGGGAATTGCTGCCACCACAGGCCAGAGAGCAGGCAGTTTCATTCTTATCAAAGCATCTCAAATAAGAATAGCATTAGGACTGTGGGGGGGAAGAAAAGAGGACAAACCCCACCTTACTGGATAAGCCCTATACAGAAAGAACAGTGAATCTCTTTTGGGTCCTCAAAAATGTATGGGGACATTTTAGGGGGACAAGGCGTGGGGGGTGATTAGAGAACGAAAGAAAAGTCAGTGGTCATGGTGAGGAACAAGTTAAAGCTAAATATCTAAACCTCTCTGGTCAAAGCTCCGGGGAGCTCTACTTGCCCCGGAGACTGAGAAACCTCCTGGGAAGAAGATTTGGGGAAATCAAGCTTGCTCAAAAAGCAAGGTCTGAGCGGTCAGAAAGAAAGAAGGTTCTCAGTGCAGCCTCATGGCGGTTACTCAGTTCACCGCCTGCCCTGCCGATGCCCCTGGTCCTCCAAACCCTCCTCCTCTATGAACCCGTTGGACCCAAAGCCTGTAGAGAGGAGGAGGCTGTAAGCAAAACTAGAAAATACTCCCACTCAGAGCTGTTTGTGGTGCTTGCCAGAGGTTGGGGTGGAGAGTAGGCGAAATGAGTGAAGATGGTCAAAAGGTATAACTTGCAGTTAGAATATAAATAAGTCCTGGGGGTGTCAGGGACAGCGTGGTGACTACAGGTAAGGACACTGTATTGCATATTTGGACATTGCTAAGAGAGTAGATGGATGTGAAGTGGACTTATGGTGGTGAGCATTTCACGATGCGTACAATTACAGAATCACTGTGCTGTCCATCGGAAGCTAATGTGATATTACGTGTCAGTTATACCTCAATAAATAAGATTAAAAAATTTTTAAAGCTGTCTGATATTAGGGCATAGATGTCACCCCTTTGGCACGCCCCTCAGCAATGAAACATATAGAAAAATAGGAGAGATATGTGTTCTGGCATGTCTATCAGGAGACTGCAGCACCCAGAAGAGACGTGGAGACCCCCAGGGAGATAACAAGGGCGCCCAGTAGAAAAGCCAGACATCTGGTGGAGACATGGTAACAAGTGGGACTTTGTTATAAGAGCAACACAAAGTATTTTTCTCAGAAGAGACACTAATCTGCTTTTTGGGTTGTTTTTTTTTTTTTTTTAAAGAGCACTTGTGTAGAGAACTGACTTTAGGGAACCAAGAGAAAAAGTAGGGAGACCAGTTTTGAGCCTGTTGCAATGATCAAGGCAAGAGATAGATGACAGCAGCTTACAGACAAAGGAAGGTGGCAGGGAGGATGAGGAAAAACGGATAGACTGGAGGCACATTTCGGAGGCAGAGTCAGGAAGGCTGGCTGATGTTTTGGATGTCAAGGGTAAGGAAGAGGGAGAAAACAAGAATGACTCTGATTTCTGCTTGCTTAGCAGGGTGGGTAAGGAAGACTTGCTGAGAAATTAATTTAGAGGAAGAAAATCAGGAGTTCTGTTTTAGACACTTTGAAGTTAAGCATGTCTGGGAGTTAAGAGAAGACAGAACATCAAAGGAAGGTCAGTGCTGCAGCCACGAACAAAAGTGTGAGATTCCGCAAGGAGAGAGAAGTGAGTGCAGAGGGAGAGGGGAAGGGGTGGCCTGGGATCCACCCTGAAGAAACCACTCTTCAGAGGACAGGTAAAGGAAAATGAACTTGAGAAGAGGACGGAGAAGGGGAAATCAGAGAAGTGGGAGGTGGCATCCCGAAGCCAAGAGAAGAGGACCAGCCAAGAGAGCAGTCAGTTTTGACAAAAGCTGCTGAGAAGTTGTGCAGGTCAAGGATGAAGAACATTGCGTTGGGTTTCGGAACATGGAGTCACTGGTGACCTTGGTGAGAGAGATGTCAGCGGAGGCGGAGCCAGAGTGGGTGGGTTAATGAGCAAGTGAACATGCACATTCAACTTTACTGCCTCTTGAAACACCACAAAAACAACAATAATGTGATCGTCTTTACCATAAACCCAAAAGGATGGTGAGAAGGGACGAACACACAACAACCACAATGTTTTGCAAGCTAGAAATCACACAGATGAGCTGTAACCGATTAAGCAGGCTGAAGGAAGCCAGATCCTGAGTCAGTAGTGAGGAAGCCTCAAACTAACACAATTTACATTTTCAAAGTCTCAGGGAATGGTGGCACCAGGAAACTTTAAAAGTAGAGGTAAGGTCAGAGGACTGGGAATTGGCATTTGAGCAATGGAAACTGGTTGAAAGCAGTCTGAAAAGTAATCATATTTGCAACCACCCCCACCCCCCCCCCCCAACCATGTCCTGAATGGTCTTTTTTACTGTTCTCCCCAGACCTGGCAGAAGACAGGTTCATTCTCTGGAAAGATATGACCATGAGTCTCCAGACTGGGGTACCAAGCAGGAAGATTAAGAGACTGTATGCTTTTGTGTGCTGAGACTCCTCAAGACTCCTCCCCTCCTCACCTTCCAGAACTCAGACAGGGAAGATTCTCTTGGGAAACTGCCCAGTCCAGAGGCAAGATACCTGCATCAGGGTTACCCAAGGAAATAGCCAGGGCAGACTGCCCTCCTCTGAAGCTCACAGTTGACAAGCTCCATTCATGTTAACAAAGCTTCAAATCAGCTTTTTTGCCCCCACTACCAAGCATAAGCAGGCAGCTATTAAAAGATATCTGAAGAAAGCCACTTGGAGAAAATAAAGACTATACAAGAGGAAGAAAACTTCCAGAAAATGATATATTTAGTATCCTCACAGCTTTTAGAAGAGATAGTGCAACCAGGAAAGAAGAACAGATTGCAAGTAAAAATAGGACCCTCAGAGAACAAACAACAACCTAAAGACCTTGGAAATTAAATTTATGATGGCAGAAATGAAAGCCTCAGTAGAAGGGCTACAAAAATAAAACTTTGGCAAAACAAAAACAAAAACAAAAACAAAAACAAAAACAAAAACAAAAAAAACAATAAAATGGAGTATAGGAAAAAAAATATGGAAATTAGAGGATCTGTCTAGGAGTTCCAGTACCCAAATAATAGGAGTGCCAGAAAGAGATAAGAAAACACAGAGGGGAGGAAATCGTCAATGAAATAATTTAAGAAAATTTTCTAGAGTTGAACTGTCAAAATGGATGAAGGTAAACCTATCCCCAAGCACATCATTGTAAAATTTCAGAACACTAGGGACGAAGAGGGGAGACTGCAGGCTTCCCTAGAGAAAATAGATGACATTCAGAGGATTAAGAATCAGAATATGTTGGGGCACCTGGGTGACTCAGTCAGTTGAGCGCCTGGCTCTTGATTTTGAATCAGGTCACGGTCTCACAGCTCATGGGATCAAGCCCTGCATCGGGCTCTACACTAACAATATGGAGCCTGCTTGGGATTCTCCCTCTCTCTCTGCCTCTCCCTCACTTGTGCTTGCTCTCTCTCTCTCAAAATAAATACATACATTAAAAAAAAAAAAGAATGTCTTTGGACTTTTCAATCATAACCCTGGAGGCTAGATCACAAGGCAATGTTGCTTTCAAAATTCTGAAGGAGTTATTTTCAACCTAGATTCTTTTTATACCTAGCCCAACCATCTATTAAGTAAAAGCTTAGAATACAGACAGTTTCACTTGCAAGGTTCCCCCCAATTTAGCACCCATCCACTTTTCTCAAGAAGTGACTGAAAGATGTGTCCCACAAAAATAGGAAAGGAGAAGAGTTTGGACTTGGGATCGAAGAAAAAGATGCAGAGAATCCCGGGCTGATAGTGAAGGAACCTCCTAAGAGACAGTGCCACCTACAACAGCTCAGGAAGACAGACTGGAGACGATCTACATGGGGAAGGTCAGAAGACAGACTGGAGACGATCTACATGGTCAGAAGGCTGTGGAAGAGATTTCCTCAAGAGGATAAACAAATTTGATAGCTGAATCTAAACATCTTGAGAGGAGTTAAATAGTGACAGCCTTTAGTGGAACTGGTGGTGAGTACATGGAAAACTAAGTAAATGAAAAAAGGCATTCCCAGGAAAATTAAAGGTTGTATAAAAAAGAAAAAGTCATCTACATTTGAGACATGCCTCAGCTCTCAATATCATAATAAAACAAACACTGATTTTTTAACGAAGCAAAACTATAACGTCACCATGCCCTCACCCTGATGTAAGTGTATATGTGAGTGCTGCAGGGAAGAGGAAGGAATGATGGAAAAAATGAGAGTCAAATCTTCACTCTCTCTAAGGGAAGTAGATAAAAGTGCCTAAAATTGCGGGATCAAGAAGTAGCATGATACTAGCATTTTATTTAAAAACCAGAGAGTTAAATGCCAAAAAGAAAATCAGCAGGGCCCCTGGGTGGCTCCGCTGGTTAAGTGTCTGACTCCGATTTCAGCTCACGTCATGATCTCACGGTTCATGGGACTGAGCCCTGCATCGGGCTCCACAACAACAACATGGCGTCTGCTTGGGATTCTCTCCGTCTCTGCCCCTCCCTCAGTTGTGCTTGCTCTCTCTCCATCTCTCATTCTCAAAATAAATAAATAAACTTAAAAAAGAAGAAAGAAAGAAAGAAAGAAAGAAAGAAAGAAAGAAAGAAAAAGAAAGAAAGAAAGAAAGAAAGAAAGAAAGAAAGAAAGAAAGAAAGAAAGAAAGAAAGAAAGAAAGAAAGAAAGAAAGAAAGAAAGTCAGCAAAAGGAGTTATAGGTAGCTGTCTTTGATGCGGGAAGCAGACCAGGGGACTATTTTTCATCACAAGCCTTATGGAACTACTTGATTCTTTAAAAAAAACGTGTGTGGATCATCCCACCAAAAACAGAAACCAAAGAGAAATGAAGGTAAACAGAAAGTGCAGAAGTGATGGTGGCATGTGTAGACAAGTGTTTTGAGATATCTGGTTCTAAAGGGGAACAGAAAAGTGAGGTAGGGTAGCTTGGCTCAAGGGTGGGTTTTTTAAAGATGGGACAGGGAGCACATTTGGCATGAGACTTGTTTACCAAAAGAGAGACTGGTGGTGCAGCAGAGGGAGGATTCCAGAAGGAGTGAAGTCCCTGGGAAGATCAGAGGGATGGGATCCAAAGCCCACAGGGTGGGGATAGGTGTTGATATGGGAGGAACACCTCCTTCCCTGGAATAAGAGGGAACAAAAAGATAGACGCAGACACAAATAACATTGCAGAATTTGTCGCGACCCTGCCTCTTGCCTTGTCAGGCCTCAACAAGATACCCAGAGTGGAACCCAATGCAAGACACTGGCAGTTATCCGAGGAGTAACACACACAGCATCTCCAGGCGTGTTCCTGGTTCTTTCAACCCTCCCACGGTGTGGGATGCCAAACTGCCTCTGCTCGATGAGTAACTCTCCCACAATGGATGTATTAACCTTTCATCTCACAGGAATAAGCACGTCTACCTTTGAAAATAAAGATGTCCACTGGTAAGGTGCTGGATTCAATTTTCCGGGGCGGGGAGTGGGGGGGGGGGGCTGGGGAAACCCTCCTGCTGCAAAACGACTACATCCCAGGTAAAAGCATACTTACTGATGCAACACTGGGCTTGTAGGAAATCGGGGAAATTGCTGAGGGACCCCCTCCCCGCAAAAAAAAGGAGCAAACCATAAGTGGAACTTAGAGCTGCAAGCAGGGATCAGGCAGGGAAGAACAGAACTGTCCTCGGAGCAAATGGTGGCAGCCGAGGCACGATGCAGATACCCTTGAGCCAGCAGCCAGGAGGGGGAGCCGAACCTTGGACTCTTCCATTAGGCCACAACTGTGGAAGAGGTCTGAGTGGTTCCAAGTTAGCAGCGCTCGGCAGAAACAGAAGCAAATCCTTCCAGAAGAGAGCACCCCCGCCCCCGCCCTGTTTAAACCTGGAAGATTCCCACAGATGAAGATCTAACAAATGTGAGCACGCACACACACACACACACACACACACGCACGCGCAGAGATAGGCAGGCCAAGGAGGGGCAACAATGAGCATGAGTGACAGTCAGCAGGCACATCTTCATGAAAAGACAGGAAAAGGAGATTAAAACAAACAACAACAACAAAAACAACAAAACCCTGTCTTGCTTACCCGCATTGGCCTTCGGAACACATACCACAATCGTCTGAGTTCTTACTACAGTGCACATTCCTGGGCCCCATTCCAGGCTCACAGAGCCGGGCCTCTGGCACTTGAGCCTGGGAATCTGCATTAACCCTCATTCCCCACAGAAAGAAAACCAGACACGCAGACCTGGCTTTCCTTTCCACAATCACATTCCTACAGCTTTTATTGTTCACTCATTCATCAAGAAATGATCACAGCAGGCCCATCCATTCAAAAAGCTAAAGGGAAACTTAAGAAAATAGCTAAACAAAAGAGCACCCCCTAGTGCCAGCACAGGGACCAAGTTGGCCTGGATGCTGTTTCTCTCCTGTTAGAAGCAGCAGGGACCTCGTCTATCCAGCCCCTGAGCCCTTGGAGCCGTCACTGTGCTGGAATCCTGGTCACATGTCCGTGACTGTAGTGCATACAATACTGTGATTGAAGACGATGGGAACTGGGGACCATAATAACCACCAATGTCATAGCTTAACGTAGACTGTGTTGGGGCGCCTGGGTGGCTCAGTCGGTTAAGCGTCCGACCTCAGCCTGGGTCACCATCTCGCGGTCCGTGAGTTCGAGCCCTGCGTCGGGCTCTGGGCTGATGGCTCAGAGCCTGGAGCCTGCTTCTGATTCTGTCTCCCTCTCTCTCTGCCCCTCCCCTGTTCATGCTCTGTCTCTCTCTGTCTCAAAAATAAATAAACGTTAAAAAAAAACAAAAAACAAAAAAAAAAACAAAAACGTAGACTGTGTTCACCAGGCATTTAGAAGTGCTTAAAAGATCCATGGTGGGCTGTCAGGAGACTACAGGAGGGACTGGGAGAACTCACTCCAAAGGAAGATAGGCATAGGCTGGGTCCAAATAATGCGCTCATTTCAAATAGAGGACTAATTTTGAGTACAACAGAAGCTGATTCTAATTTACTTGGCCCCACCCCCATGGCCCTTATCCTGGGGAAAGTATTGGACAAAAACGAACCAACAAAAAGGACAAAGAATGCAAACAAAACATACCACTGCCTTGAAATCGTGTATCTTAAGGAGCAGGGGACAAGCTAAGGGGAAATGTTAAGTGCCTTGTGAGGAAATTGGCAATGACAACAATAGCCAATCAAAGTTGAATGGCTACTGTGGGTCAACAAGGGTAGAGCATTATGACAGTCCTATCAGGCAGGCATTACTGTTATTATTTTACAGATAAGAAAGCCGAGTTCAGAGAGGTTGAGCCACTCGCTCGCTAATGCACGGCAATATATCGTGGAGCCAAAGTTGAACTCAGGACTGCTCAACCTCACAAGCCACAGTTCTAAGCTTTTTTTTCTGATTTGACTGTTTAAGCAGGTGATTAAATTTCAGTGTTCTCGATTTAGAAAAGTCACTGCAGGATGTTCAGTGAAAATTCCTTCCCTCACCACCGCCACCCGGCTCCGTTCCTCACGGACAGCTAGTGCCGTTAGATTATGTGTGATATTCCAGAGATATTTTAGTCTTTGATCTGCTGCACAAGTGACAGCAGATTACACACACTGTTCTGAATCTCACACTTTTTTGCAGAGGAAAATGTCCTGTGGAGCAAGCACCCCGTATCAGTACCTAACGGGCCTCCTTGTGCTATTTTCCAGCTGTAGGATCTCACTGTGGTGAGATGCCAAGGTCCTGTTTACCAGTCCCTGGTCAGTAGACTTAACGGGTGTTTCCATTTTCCGAATAGAGTAGCTGATGCACTTTACTCTGAGCAAACTCCACTCCCTCTGGGGGGACCTTGAGATCCTCCCATGGCAATCAGGCTCCTCTAAGCTGAGAGACACAGCGACACTTCGGGTTGCCCTAACCAGTGGGGGTTTACAGGGAAGGCCGGAAAGAAGGGGAACTGAACACAGCTGGAGAACAGCAGGAGGCAGAATAGCTTCTCCCAGGCACCGGGCACCTCTGCCCCCGGCAGGGGTGAGGTGTGCCATCAGCTACCCTCACTCTGCTCCCAAGCCTCCCTCTCCCATCTTGTGCCCGGAGTCCAAACTTCGACACAGGAGAGGGGCAGGGTCTCCGGCACGTGGATGCCTGGGGAGGCTTGGGGAGCTGTTGGCCCGTCAGATACCCTGGGAGCAGAGTCCACCCCTAGTCCCACCAGGTGTAGAAAAGGTAGTGGGGTCAAGTGGGTGAAAATGGGAGAGCCTGTGCATAAAGGGCCATGTCCCCAGAAAAGGCTTGGAGTTCCTTGCTCAGAGCAAAACAGACTCTCTGCCGGTACCTCTGGCCCAGCGATTTCAGAACCGCCGGGGAGGAATTTAAGTGAGCTGAACTCCAGCCAAGCAAGTGAGGCCGGAGTCAGAGGCTCTCTTAATGTTACCTGGTTTTTAGAACCAGGCTGTTTCAGTCTGGGGGGAAAAATGATCCCAGGGAACCACTGGTGAGGCTTTCTAGCTTAAAAAACAAGCTCACGTACCTTAGTTCACCACAGTCTCCTGAAGCGCCTATTATCAGTAGCGTTCCCATTTTATGGATGAGGAAAACTGAGGCTCAAGAGGTTGTATGAGTTACCTGGGATCACACAGCCAGTCAGCAATGGAGCTGAGACTCAAATACAGGCCCTGGATTTGGTGCTTCCTTGTGATTCCTCACGTCGATACAGTAGCCCCTCGCTTATGAGTGGGGCCCGCGCTGCAAGCCCCCCAATGCCACCTGAAACCACAGATAGTGCCGACCCCTACATACACCGCGTTGTTTCCTAGACGGACATACCTATGTGACCTGTAAATGAAGCACAGTAAGAGATTAACAACAATAGTAAAATAGAGCAATTATAACAATACGCTGTAATAGGGGCGCCTGGGTGGCTCAGTCGGTTAAGCGGCCGACTTCGGCTCAGGTAATGATCCCGCGGTCCGTGAGTTCAAGCCCCGCGTCAGGCTCTGTGCTGACAGCTCAGAGCCTGGAGCCTGTTTCGGATTCTGTGTCTCCCTCTCTCTGACCCTCCCCGGTTCATGCTCTGTCTCTGTCTCAAAAATAAATAAACGTTAAAAAAAAAAAATTAAAAAAAAAAAAAACAATACGCTGTAATAAAAGTCACAGTCTCCCTCTCAGAATATCTTACGGTACGTACGCTTCTTGTGGTGACGTGAGATGATAAAACGCGCACGTGACGAGATGAAGGCACGGGAATGACATAGCTTTGGGACGCCGTCTTAGGCTACCATTGACCTTGTGTTGATGCGTGAGGAGGGTGGTCTGCAGCTGGACACGGTGGGCTGCGGGAACTGAAACCACGGATAAGGGGGGCTCTTGTACTTGAGTTTCTGCCATTCCCCAATGGCAGTGCTCCCAGCTCTCTCTGGGAGGCCCCCCACTCCCCTCCCTCTCTGTGCTCGGGCAGGTTGTTCTCATTCACTGCCTTGCCTTAGTCTCATTCCAAAAGGTCGATGGCCCCCGGTTTCTCTGCCCAGCCCAGGCCTTCCTCCTGAGTTCCATGCTCGTCTATCTACTATCCTACTGGACGCCCCCACGTAGCCGCCCAAGTCACCTCAAGGTCTTTTTCCCTAAACCGCGTCCCCTCTTCCTCTGTGCTTTCTCAGTAGCAGTAGCTTCCCTTGCTCAAGCACACCATGTGCCATTGTATGTTGGCAAGACAGGGGTACCGTCATCCCATTTTACAGATGAAGAAGCCAAGGCACAGAGATGCTAACTTACTGGCACAGGGCCATAGCTCTAAGTCGTTGACAGCCGGGATTCAAACTGAGCTCTGTGGCGCATTGCTCCCACATTAGGCTGTCCGGGAACTGCAGGCCACGGTTGTCCACCCTGTTGAACGAACGAGCCAGAAGTCGTGGGGCGCCCTCTTACTCGTGCTTCCCTCTCCCCCGCCCCGCCCCCGCCCCACAGCTGCTCCAGAGCCAAGTCAGTCCATTCTGCCTCCTGAGGGTCTGTCAGGTCGTGCCTTCTCTCCATTCCCATCACCACTCACTCAGTTCAGCCCCTAAATGACGGCTTCCCCCAATACTGAAAAAGCCTCCTAACTAGTTTCTCTGTCTCCGGCATCAGCCCCCACTTCAGATCCTCTCTCTCTGGGAATAAGCCTTCTAAAATATACCCGAGCGGGGAGGGGGGCTGGGGGGCTCAGTCAGGTAAGCGTCCGACTCTTGGTTCCGGCTCAGGTCATGATCTCACGGGTTCGGCTATACACCGAGTGTGGAGCCTGCTTGGGATTCTCTCTCTCCCTCTCTCTGCCCGTCCCTCGTGCGCTCTCTCTCTCTCTCCCCCTCTCACTCTAAATAAATAAATAAATAAATAAATAAATAAATAAATGAAATAAAAGTAAAAATGAAATATACCTGATCATCACATGCCACTGGTTAAGAGTCTCCGAAGGCTTCCTACTACCTTGAGGATGAAATCTCAAGTCCCCGAGACTGCCACTGCCTGTCCCTCCGTGCCACCTCTTGCTGGGTCTCTGCAACAGCCCGTAGCATAATGAATAAAAAATAGGCTCAGCTCTTGGAGGTTTCCACGAATGGAGCCAATATGTATGCTCTGTCCATGGCACATGCTGCTAAGCCAGGTCGTCTATACTGCAGTCCAGTGACACGGAATAAAGCCTGGGTGAGAGGCGTTCAGATGCAACACAGAGAAAGACTGAATTGTGCACGAACTACTGACAAGTGTCCAGTAATCTAACATGCTGTCGTTTACCCACTCGGTCACATTCATATTGTCTTCGGCACAATGTAATCTGGTCTTACAACAGGGTCACCAATTACACCCAGGATGGCAGGATGTGTTACTGAATGATTTATCGCTCCACACCTCATAGAAAAGTGCACTTTATGCATTTTCCAAAACTATTCAACGCAGAGAGCATAATTTGTGCTCAGCAGAAGAAGGATCTGGCTGTTTGATGCTCATTAGCATATTAAAGCCCCAGAGAAATCCAGCAGTGTGGGAAGTAGAGCGATGTTGTTCACAGTTGTCTCTCTGCACATCTATCTAGTAACATCTTCTAGAGATGTTTCCTGTCCACAGATGTTTGGGGAAGCACTGTAATCCAGGGCAGAGTCTCTAAAGCCTTCTGGAATTTCACCTACTCTGAAGGCGGGATGTAATTGCAGATTGCCACTCTGCCTTGAACAGCTTGGGTGGATTCCCACCGGTGTTTCGAGATTCAGTTCAGGTACCACTTTTTCCCAGAAGCCATCGCTCTCTCTCGTTTTCACACATATACACACACACACGTTTGTGACATGCAAATTGTACATAATCTCATAACACCTCTCTCTCACATTTTCTATTGTTTTAAATTATTTTGAGAGAGAGAGAGACAGCACGAGTGGGAGAGGGGCAGAGAAAGAGAGAGACAGAATCCCAAGCAGGCTCCACACTGTCAGCACTGAGCCCGATGCGGGGCTCAAACTCATGAAACCGTGAGATCAAGACCTGAGCCGAAACCGAGAGTCAGACGTTTAACCGACTGAGCCACCCAGGTGCCCCTTCTATTGGTTTTTCTGGAAAATCCAGCTCGGACTGACTACAGTTGAAATAGAATTACGGGCTCTGGCACTGGAAGCTTGCTGCTAGAGCAGCTCCTGCCTTACTCTCTCCCAGGTTCAAGTTCACTGGAGGGCAGGCACCTGCCTCTTCAGCAGGCCCATCCCATTGGTCACATGTCTGATCACTGTAGACGAGGAAATGAGTGCAGGAATGTGGCCTAGACCATGGGGGCCGCCTCGGAAGTTGGGAGGAGAAAAGCTCTCGTACCCCCCCCCTCCGCCCCCCGCCCTGCCCCGACCACGTAGGGCCCGCTGCTGGGGCCTTACCTCCCTCTACCCAGCCCTCCCAGGGTCAGTGTGTGGCTGATTCTCTGGACCCAGCGCGACATGGGCCAACTTTTCCTTCCTCATCTCACTGTTGCTGCTGGTTTTCTAACTAAGTGTTTGAATGCTGTGAAAGTGAATTAAGTCCTGCCCTGAGACGCATGCTGGTGGTAGTAAAAACACCGTCTGTTCCAGGAGAACACCCAGCCAGGAGGGCTGATCCCACGTATGAAGACTTGCAGGCACTGTGGGGACATTTTCCTCACCCTGCTAGGTCATTTTCCCCACTGATTTTGCCACTAGCATTTGAACAAGTTTGGTTTTAAGGGGGCGTCTTCAATTTGTAGGATTTGAACAACTAATCCTGCTGGGCAGAGCTTGTCAGAAGTGAGGAGGGAGAGCTGGCCAAGAGTGATTTCGTGAAGCCCCCTGAAGACACTTCGCTGGCTCCACACCTTCCAAGGACCAAATTCAAACTCTGTAAGTGACCTTCAAACCAGGCTCATCCCTCAGCACAACCTGACTTGTGCTTGACCTTCCAGCACCTCAGAACCGCACATGGCCCCCACATCTACTATTCCATGCCCTTGCTCACGCTCTTCCCTCTACCTGATGCCTTCCACCTCCTGTTGGCCCGGTTAACCGCTGTCTTTTAAGCCTCGGCTGTCACCTCCTCCAGGAAGACTTCCCTGATCTTTCTGCCTATCGAGAAGTAAGCATTGTACGCGTTGTAATCATTGTAAGCTTCCAGTAATACGTTGTAAGCATTTCTATTCCTCTGAGATGAGGGTAGGAGATACCGATGCCTCGCATTTAATGTACAGCCTGGTATGTTGTGGATATTCAACACAATTTTTTAATGACAACGAATACATTCATACAGGAATGAATCTTGGTCCCTGGCATTCCAGCCCCTGAACCCTTTCCCTTCTGGGTATCTGTCCCACATTTTCACGGTTGTATTTCTTTCCTTCCTTTCTTCCCTTCCTTCTTCTCTCCCCTCTCCCTTTCTCCCTTCCTCCCTTCTTTTGCTTTCCCTCCCTTACCCCCAGCTGCCATTAAAATCTTCCAACAAGAAAGCTTCCAATAAACTCAGCCTAAACATAAATGACTAAGAGGACATATTACATCTCCACCCACCACTGCCACCACCAGTGGGGATTTTTTAAAACCCCACGCACGGTCTTAAAGCTAAAGGAATAAAACTGTGACACTGGGGTTTAGGCATTGGCTGGAAGGGATCATCTCGGGTCTCTGAGGCCCCACTGGCCCCTCCTCTGCTAACACTCATCTGCTCTGCTACTGGGTGACAGAGCAACGTGTGTGCGAGGTCAGAGGAGATGCTGCTACCCAGCAGAAAAGTCGTGAGTAAAAGGAATGTGCAGTTCTTAGCGGTTGGGCGTTTGGACCCTAGAACAGACTGTCATCCACTGTTGTGTGACCTTGGTCACTCAACTTCTCTGAGGGTGAGTAAAAAATGCTCATCTCATAGGGACAGTCAAGATTAAATGAGGTAATCCCTGCAAAGCACCTAGCACAGTACTTGACTCAGTCAGTACTTGCCAAATGTTAAATATCCTGTCATTGTGACAGGACAAAGCGCCCCAAAAGTTAGGGGCTTAAAACAACAATAACTTATTATTTCCTCGCAGATCTGGGGACTCTCCCTTAGGGTCCCTCATGTACTAACAGTCAGATGGTGAGGGGGCTAGAACCGCCCCAAAGGTTCTCCCACATGTCTGGCACCTGGGGCCGAGAAGACTCAAATAACTGATGGTTGAATGGCTCCCCAACCGTCATACTCTGTCTCTATAGGAGATATATACATGTTTGCTCTATGGACTCTCCAGCATGGTGGCTTCAAGTAGCCAGACTTCTCACATGGAGGCTCAGGGCTCCAGGGAAAGTGGGCAGAGACACAGACACAGAGACCTGACCTTTCCTGACCTAGCATCAGAAGTCTCAAGCCATCACTTCCTCCATACTTTTTTGGTCAAGGCAGTCACACAAGCTCATCCAGGTTCAAGGGGAGGGAGCACAGTCCTCACCTTTTGATAGGGGGGTGGCAAGGTTCTAAAAGAATATGTGGTGTGGGAAAGATTGTTATGACCATTTTTGGAAAAAACAGTCTGACACAGTATTATCACAGTTACTGTATATTGAGCACCTGCTGTGTGTTTTGTGACTTCCATATACTATCTAGAAAGATTAAAAAAAATTTTTTTTTAACGTTTATTTATTTTTAAGAAAGAGAGACAGAGCGTGAGCAGTGGAGGGGCAGAGAGAGAGGGAGACACAGATTCCAAAGCAGGCTCCAGGCTCGGAGCTGTCGGCACAGAGCCCAGCATGCGGCTTGAACTCATGAATCATGAGATCATGACCCAAGCAGAAGTCAGACGCTCAACTGACTGAACCACCAGGCACCCTCTTGAAAGATTTTTTTTTTAAGTTTATTTATTTATTTTGAGAGAGAGAGAGAGAGTGTGTGAGCAGGTGAGGGACAGAGAGGGAGGGAGAGAGAGGGAATCCGAAGCAGGCTCCACACTGCTAACGTAGAGCCCAATGTGCAGCGCAAACTCATGAACTGTGAGATCATGACATGAGACTAAGAAATCAAAAGTCGGACGCTTAACTGACTGAGCCAGTCAGGAGCCCCTCTAGGAATATTTTAAAGCACTGGATTGGTTGAATAAATTGTAGATTTAGGAGCTGAGCCTGAAAATAGACATGATATGGGGGATCTGCAAGAATCACAGAACATAAAATCCTTTTCCGCAGAAAGGGGACATGGGGATAGTTGCTCATTATCAAATGTACAACAGTTACACACAACTCACAGCTCAAATTGCATTCAATTACTCAAAACAAAGCTTACCAAATTTTGTTTAAACTGACTGCTGGAGAAAATTAAACTAATTTATCTGCACCAGCTAAAAATGATTTGTTCTATTTCTAACACATAATGTCTTTGAGGCTCTGGCAGCCTTGCTTTGTCATAGTAACCAATGCTAGAATGCATTAGCCTGATTGTGCTCCAGCCTTCCCACGGGCCTAAATGGGAAGGTGTCGAAGGAAGAAGGGACGCACGAGCACCCTCATGTTGCCTCACACATGGGCAGAGGAGATGTCTGTGCCTGTGTGCATGGAAATGACTGGTGAGCCCCTGGGACTATGATTTCCTCCACTTCTAACATCCCCTAAAGGGCTTCTTTTTTTTATTTTTTTAAGTTTGTTTATTTTGAGAGAGAGAGAGAGAGAGAGAGAGAGAGCGTGCATGAGAGTGGGGGAGGGGAGGAGAAAGCGAGAGACCGAATCCCAAGTAGGCTCCATGCTGTCAGCTCCCACGAGCCATGAGTCTGACATTTAACCTCCTGAGACACCCAGGCACCCCCACCAAAGACCTTAAGAAGCATATTTATATAAACCAAGGAAGCAGGTTATCTGGGAGGGAAACACTTCAACTAGCTAGTATACTAGGGGATTGGGTCATCTTCCCAACACCCGTGACCAGGTCCTGCTACCTATCGGAATGCAACCCCAAGGGTATGGGTGATCGAGAGGAAAGAATGGAAGGCTGGCAGGGTGGTGTGCAGCCTGGGGTATTGCATAGTCGCAGGGAGCATCTGGGAGTCAGAGCCCCGAAAGGAGGTGTCCCGGATCCAAGAACAAACCTCATCATTCACAGCCAGCCCTACACATAGAAATCAGCCCCAAAGGGACGTGTATCAACCAACTGGGCATCAATGAGGAAAACAGAAACTACATGAGTTGCTCTCACAGAAAACTCAAAACGAGTACAAATAATGTATAAATAAATGATAGGTGGATTTAAAAAATAAAGTCTGATACTTGAAGGAGAAAGTCTGATACGTATTCCAAATAGGTCCTCTCCCCAGGCCAGTACTTCCAGGACTTGGGCTCAGATGGGTCGGCTGACTCCGAGTGGAGTCAGAGAATAGGGGCACAGGGTGAAGTCATGTCACTTCAACTCCAGACCTAGAAAATGCCAACTGAATAGTCTCTGTGGATAAGGAAGAAAATGGAGCTTGCCATATGCCAAGACAGCATGCTATTCCATCCCCTTCTGCTAGTACTTTCTTGACCTTTCTGGGAGGTCCTAATGGACTGTCCACCTCTTTCTATACAGCAGCCTCTCTCTATAGAGATGGCCACACGACCCAAGCCGGCCAATCAGAGCTTCCCGTCTCTTAGCCAAAGAGGTCGATTCACGGGAGGATGTGACCTGGGTTGTCTCTGGGGCTTATGGCTATGCGGACACGGCTGACACGAGTGCACTTTCTACTGTGGTTGCTGAGCATGAGAGATGGAGGGGGCCGGGAGACATTGTGCCCGTCATACGGGGGAGAGTTTGTTGAATGAAGTGAAGCGTCACTAGCAGAGCTGGGAGAGAGAAGCAGCCCTACACCAGCTATGTGTGACGCCAGATCCACCCCTGGACTGCCCAGCTATATGAACCAAGGCATTCTCCTTCAGCTAAGCTCGTCGGAGTTGGGTTTCTGTCACTCCCCACCAAAGAAGTCTTGACTAACACCAGCAGTAAAACATCATCAGATTCCAGCATTTGTGGTACTCAAGATACAACAGATTCTTTGTAAACTATATGGCTGTTGTAACGCTATTTTGTGGTTTAATGCATTCCTACCCATTTCAAGATTCCTAAAAACTTATCTCATTTATTTGTAGTCTTATCCAGTCATCTCACAAACATCATGCAAAGTACAGTTGAAGGAACAGTCATCTTTTCTTCTTTCAATGCAAAAAGAAATCCTCGGGGCGCCTGGGTGGCTCAGTTGATTGAGCGACCAACTTCGGCTCAGGTCATGATCTTGCGGTCCGTGGGTTCGAGCCCCGCGTCGGGCTCTGTGCTGACAGCTCAGAGCCTGGAGCCTGCTTTGGATTCTGTGTCTCCCTCTCTCTGACCCTCCCCTGTTCATGCTCTGTCTCTCCCGGTCTCAAAAATAAATAAAACGTTAAAAAAAAATTTAAAAAAAAAAACAAACAAAAAGAAATCCTTAACGGAAATCTATGTTTTTATTGCTAACTTGAGATTCAACCTAAATAAAGTTAATGACATGCCCTTTATGTAGATAGCCCCTTAGCTACAATAAGGAGAGTGGCCTCTGTTTTATTTCCAGCAGAGGAGGTTCCAAGGTTAACATTGATCTAACTACAACTTCTGTTAAAAGAGTAAGAGGGAATATGGTACAAACAGAAAAAGATCTCGATTCTTCCTGACCACTGCTTCTTTAAGCAACTGCTGACCAGTTGTTCCTCCCTGTCCCTGGATGAATTCTAAGCAAAGTCCCACAGCATTTCCAGTCATTCTGTTGGTTAGTGAATAGGCTCCTTCTTCAGCTATTGGAAGTCCAGTTCAGTCTACTATCAAAGCTATAATCCCACAACCAATTTAAAGTTCAGGACCAACTCAGGCTAAGAGACTCAAAACAGGGGCGCGTGCGTGGCTCAGTCGGTTGAGCGTCTGACTTCGGCTCAGATCATGATCTCACGGTTCGTGGGTTCGAGCCCCGCATTGGGTTCTGTGCTGACAGCTCAGAGTCTGGAGCCTGTTTCAGATTCTGTGTCTCCCTCTCTCTCTGCCCCTCCCCGAAACACGCTCTGTCTCCCTCTGTCTCAAAAAATAAATAAACATTAAAAACAAAAATTAAAAAAAAAAACAAAACTCAAAACAGAAGAGGAAGAGCATGGTGGGCTTCTCCCCCACTCCTCACCTCCATCAAATACTGTCCTGCCCCTCCCCCAGACTCGGAGCAGGGAGGGGAGAGCAGTAAGGGCGGCAAGCCCCAGGACGGTACTTGACCAGCACAGGCCGTGTCAGGAACGAGGACTCAGGGGTGCAACCTGCCCCAAGGCTGACTCTCTCCCACCTGGAGCTTTTGCAGATTCCTCGGAGGTCTCTCTGTGAGGGAATACTAGACACAGGGCTTGCTCCTTGACCTGACCACTCATAACTACCCCCCTGGCCCCTGACTTCTGCCCCATCCTGAGTCACTCTGCTGGGGTCACTTTGCCTTGCAGATGGTCCTTCAAGGCAGAGTCCCTTTAAAGGTAACTCAAGGAGCTCCTGGGGGGATCTTTCGGTTAAGCGTCAGCCTTCGGCTCAAGTCGTGATCTCGCGGTTTGTGAGTTCGAGCCCCGCACCGGGCTCTGTGCTGGAGCCCGGAGCCCGCTTTGGATTCTGTGTCTCCCTCTCTCTCTCTGCCCCTCTCCCTGCTAGCGCTCTGCCTCTCTCTCACTCTTTTGAAAATAAATAGACATTAAAAAAACTAATAAAGGTACCTTAGCGCCAGCTCCCTTCCATGGGGTCCTCATGCAGCTATAAGAATTCCCCCCCCCCCCCCCCCGAGCTCTCTCCTCGTCCTGCCACCATGGGCCACTCCATCCAGGCTCTGCATTCATGGTTTGAAATGTGGCTCAGGGTCAGTCCCTTTGTCCCTCCAACTCCAGAGGGCACCTGACTGGTTTCTGTGGGCGCTCTCAAGCCTCAGAGTCTCACCAGGCTCACTGTGGGGAAGGGGCTGGGGACCGTTCACAGGCAAAGGGGCAGAAGCGGCACCTCACAGTGCAACGGCTCCCGCCCTAGAGAGCTGCTCTCCGCCATCTCACGCTGCACCCCGAGCCTCTTCTTCTGGGGTCCCCAGGGCTGTGACAAGCTGATTTCATAATGGCTTAGAGAGTCCTGCACACATAAGCATTATTTCTCTTTCCCTTTGGGGGGTCTCTGCCGAAACTCTGAGACAACAGAAGGTGCGTCTAACACCCTGGTGCATGATTCACAAGATGTTTTGGTTTTTTTTTTTTTTTTTTTTAAGTTTTATTCATTTAAGTAATCTCTACACCCAATGTAGGGCTCGAACTCACAAGCCCGAGATCAGGAGTCAAGTGCTTGGGTGCCAGCCAGGTACCCCCACAAGATGGCTTTTTTTTTTTTTAATTGTTTATTTTTGAAAGAGAAAGAGCACGAGCTGGGGAGGGCAGTGAGAGAGAGCGAGACAGAGAATCTGAGGTGCGCTCTGCGTGGACAGCAGCCCGTCCGACACGGGGCTCCAACTCCCAAACCGTGAGATCATGACCACAGCCGAAGTCGGACGCTCACCCACTGGACCACCCGGGTGCCCCAAGATACAGTTTCCAAACACAGTTTCCTCTGTTCCCTGCCAGCACCCCGAGAGACGCACAGGGCCAGGCACGGTCACGCTCGCCCTCCATGTTACCAGGAGAGTGGAAATGGGAGCTCCGGAGCTCCAGGCAGACAGAGGAGAGGGACCTGGTGCTCTCACTTCATCTCTTGGTTGACTCTTGAATGCTCTTTCCATGGCAAAAGGCCAGCACGGGGCTGGGAGGCTCCCCCATGGAAGTCCCCCCACCTCCCACAGCCTGCTGGTCACAGCCGCCCATAGCCCAGCCGGAGGGATCGTGGAGGCCCTCTCCTCACACATCACCTCCAGCTACGTGGGACTCACCACCCTTCTTCACACACACGGGCTCTTTCTCCCACCAGCTTGCTGGGGCTTCCAGAAAAAGGTAGCACCCGCTGGGGGCTCCAGCCACTGGGACGTGTTCTCCCACAGTTCCGGAGGCCAGGAGTCTGGGTGTCCCGTGGCTTGCACACACATCACTCCCATCGCTGCTTCATCTCTTTCTTCTCCCAAGTTTTCCTAAGATGGATGGACGTCTCTGATGGATTTGCAAAAGCCTTTTTAACAATCTCCCTAGGATCTCATTCTGGCATCTGCCGGCTCATGATGTCTACGTTAAAACACCAAGTTACAACTGAGGCCCATCTTCCCCCCCACCCCCCGACCCTTGAGGGTGGGAAGACCAGTCAGAGAAGGACAATGTCACCGCCCTCACCTGGCATGGCTCACGTCACAGAGAGAGAGCAGGTTCCCCTCCCCCCACCTTTGGTGAACGGGGACCAGATCTGGGTGATTTCCCTGCACCCTACACTGTCCTGTTCCGAGGAAGGATTTGATTTCACCGATACAAAACCTGCCACGTATTTCTTCTCCCAAATGAGTCAGTGGGGAGGAGCTGAAATGGCAGTTGTTTAAGAAAAGAAGTGTAATATTTAAAGAGAGTTTTCCGCTTCCCCCTCGCTTGGGGAAAGGAGCCCTTAATATTCCCATCAACCGTGACACGTGTGAATCACACGCCTTTCGTTCTTACAGAAGCGGCATGATTCATCGCGAACCCTGCCTGCCAGCTGTGGGTTGGGTGTTATTGTTCTGACAGGGCAGACTTTCCCCGAGGAAGAGCTCTGGGGACCCGCCACTCCCAGCTGCGTGTTATTGTCAGCCAGCCTCTGTTCGCGTCCTTTCAGAGACCGGAGATGGGCCAGGGTAACCTCGACACCAGCTCTGAGCTTGTGACACGTTTCCAGAGTCTGTGGACGAGCTGTGCGGACGGGCTGTGCTCCCAGTGTCGTGCAAACCAGGCCGCCAAGGCCGAGAAAGTGAGCCGCAGTTTGTGTGTCTTCTGTTAATTTCAGATTTTGTGCATAAAGAAACATTGATTATGTTTTAGATTTTTTTAATTAAAAACATTTTTCATTATTTATTTATTTATTTATTGAGAGAGAGAGAGAGATAGAGAGAGAGACAGAGAGAAAGAATCCCAAGCAGGCACCTCCCTGTCAGTGCAGAGCTCAACTCGGGGCTTGAACCCACGAACCATCAGATCATGACCTGAGCAGAAATGAAGAGTCGGCCGCTTAACCAACTGAGACACCAGGCGCCCCAATTATTATTTCAGTAAACCTTCCTGAAAATTTACATACAGCTGACTGCACCCATTTCATATATATATATAGAGAGAGAGAGAGAGAGAGAGAGTTTTGACAAATGGATAGATCTGTGCAACCTCCACCCCAATCAAGATAAAGAACATTTCCGCCGTCCCAAAAAGTTCCCCACGCCCATTTAACATCAACCTCCCCCTCTCCCACCTTAGGCAAGCACTGAGCTGCTTTCTGTCACAACGGATTCGTTTTGCTTATTATAGAACATTATGTAAGTGGAATCACACAGTATGTGTGATTTCTCTTGTTCCGTCTGGTTTCTTTAGCCCAGTGTCATGTTTCTGAAATTCGCTGATGTGACTGCATGTATCCATAGTCTATTTCAGTGGCTGAGTGGTATTCCGCAGTATGGATACTTCACAGCTAGTTTACCCATTCCCCTGTTGAGACGTGTTCGGTTGTTTCCAGGTTTTGGCTACCATGAACAAAACTGCTATGAACATTACTGTACAAGTCTTTCTCTTGCACATATGTCTAGAAGGAGAGCAAGCTGCATTGTTAAGAATTCGCCAAAGGTGATGGTGCAGATCGTGACCAGGAATTGGGGAGAAATGTGAATACTGCAGGTGATCAGATAAGAAAATTATAAATAGAATTTAAGAACTTCAAAGAAATATAAAGAGCCCTCCTCTAAAAAGAAAAGAAAAAAAAGAGGGGCGCCTGGGTGGCGCAGTCGGTGAAGCGTCTGACTTCAGCCAGGTTACGATCTCGCGGTCCGTGAGTTCGAGCCCCGCGTCGGGCTCTGGGCTGATGGCTCAGAGCCTGGAGCCTGTTTCCGATTCTGTGTCTCCCTCTCTCCCTGCCCCTCCCCCGTTCCTGCTCTGTCTCTCTCTGTCCCAAAAATAAATAAACGTTGAAAAAAAAAATTAAAAGAAAGAAAGAAAGAAAGAAAGAAAGAAAGAAAGAAAGAAAATAGTAAGATTATAATACAGTGAAAATCAAATGGTGTGGGTTCCTGTGGGATAGGTAAGACGGCAGCAGATATGGAATGTCCTGGAGTTGAGGGATTTAACAGTTCCCTCGTAAAACAGTTCCCTGACCTTTCTCCAGTCTCAGACTAGCCCCACACCTTCCGGAACCACCACAAAATGAAAGTAGATATATCTGATCCTTACTTCACAGAGCTCTAAGGTCATCTCTTGGCAAATGTTTGGGTCCTTTCGGAGAACGTTAGCTATAAAAGGCCAAGGTGATGTATGCTGTACTTATAAATATGGACTGAGTGCGGGAGGCCAGACACAGAACAGGCATAAGGTATTTAACCCAGAAATTCTCTCCAAAAGGTAGTACAGAATAAGATCAGTTTTATTACTGAATAAGCATTAAGCCAGAATGTGATGTGCAGCACAATGTGCTGCGAATTGCAGAGAAAGAACAAAGTCTCACTCTTTTATAGAGCCAGGCAGACACGACCCGTTCCATACGTGTTCTGAAGACAAACCATCACTAGTCCTCGAGTACGGGGAAGTGATGGCACCATTGGTCACACATAGTGCATTCTAACTCTACCTGGTAGTTGAGGACCTTGTGTGCTAGCTAACAGGCTTTATCCAGAGGAGAAACGACCTTCCGACTTCATGATAGGAGGTTATCTTGAGGCTTAGAGGGAGGTGCTCACCGAAGTTAGGCTCCTACCCTCCCGCCTAAGACAGAGCACTGTCTCCCTTGATGTTCACATTTCAAAAACATGGGGCCTAGGTCCCCGACAGAGACATTCCTGGGCCACAGCGTTGGCAAAATGCCAATCTAGTCTTCAAAACGATTTGTGTATCTTTCGGGGCACCTGGGTGGCTCAGTCGGTGAAGCATCTGACTCTTGGTTTCGGCTCAGGTCATGATCTCGTGGCTCACAAGTTTGAGCCTCGCATTGGGCTCTGTGCTGACAGCTCAGAGCCTGGAGCCTGCTTTGGATTCTGTGTCTCCCTCTCTCTCTGGCCCTCCCCCACTTGCGCTCTGTCTCTATCAAAAATAAATAAATATTTTTAAAAAATTTTTTCTTAAATGATATGTGCATCTTTCAAAGATGGGAGAAGGCACTTATAATGGCAAGTTTCCTAAAATCAATGCTTGGAAAAAAAAAGAGAGAGAGAAAGAGAAGGGAAATCTCTTCCTTTATTTTCAGCAGAAGGAATTGAATCTGCTTTTAGTTTGTATTTGTTCTGACAGTACACACTGGATATTCCTTAAAATGATGCACACAAAATAAATCCGTTTTGGCCCAGCGCCCAATCCGGGGCCTCCGGCTTTGGAGTGAGTAAGGTTGAGGGATATGGAGCAAGGGGCTTTGATACAGGACGCTATTCTGGAGTCTTCTCTCCGACCCTTCCCATCTCATTCTTATGGCTGCTAAGAAACCATCCTCCTCTCCTCCCACTGCCAGCTTGAGGACCTTGACTCTTATTTGGTCCTTGCAATCCTCCAGAGGCCCCAGTAAAGTCCCCGATTGACCCCTCACCTCTGGAGGCACCTAGGGTCAAGGACACCTCGAGGCAGGGGCCGTGGCTGGGCACTGTTTGGGCTCAGTGAATCAACGTCTACGCGGAACACAGAGAAGCTTGTTGGATCCAAACCCAGCATGACCTGCGCCCCCTTTCCTGAGCCAACGTCCCTTTCGTTCTGTCTACAGAGACGTGTGACGCTGCCGATCCAATTACCGCAGTCTCTTTCTAAGACGTTACCAGTTTCTAAATGTTTTGAACTGAGACTGGGTGGCTTCCCTTCCCAATGAACTCAAGCGGCCTCTTCCCTGATGGTGGCAGCTAGAATTATGGCTCGCTTCACTCCGAGAGGGGGGTGTACAGAGTGACCCTTTTGTCACTCTTGTTATCTGGGCTTGTTTCTGGGGAGGAGAAGGACATTGTCCAACAGATGCGTTACTTTACCCCAGCCACTCTGCTCTCGCGTAGAGCAGCTGACACAGCGGGTGCAGGGCTGAGAGTTTGTGTTTGGTGCTGTGTGACACTGCGGGAGGGGGAAGATGGTCGATACTGTCATTATTTAAAGTCACTTCCACCTACTGGGCTGAGTCACTGGAAGGAACGTCGCTGCCTGGGATTTTGCATCAGTCTCAAAAATATGCCTCTTACAAGGCCTCCTTGAAAGGAAGGCTGAGTGGGTCTGCAGTCCTGCACACAGCTACCTCTCTGCTCAGGGCCTGGGGTTCCCCGCGCACCTCGAAAGCAGTGATGTGGCACGTTTGTCTCTGATCGGAGCTCGGAGGGAGGCAGGGCTTGTTCCCCCATCTGGCCCACAGGCTGAGAGTGGATGAGGCGGGGGCGCTGCCCCAAGGCAGCCGGAGAGCAGCCTGGCCCAGAATCGGCATTCCCTTCCTCCTGGCCTAGTCCCGAACCAGTAAGGGAGGAGAAAGGGGCTTTGCGTCCGAAAACATGGACCCCAAAAGTGCACATGTGGCCGGCCAAGTCAACAGAAACAAAAATCCACTTTGGCTGAAATGACCCGACCACCTGACATTAGATTTCAGAAGAAATGAGACCATTTCCTTTTTTTTTTTTTTTTCTTATTCTTCAGACTATGGTCAATATTCTCTCCCTGCCCCTCAAAGTCCCAAACAAGAGGCTTCCTATAAAAGCCTTGACTGGTTTCCAGAACACTTGTGACTATTCACAGGGAAACCAATGATTTCCCAAGCGGTGAGTTCTAACGGTTCTAAGAACACAGCTTTGGAGCCGAGGCAAACTTTGGTGACTTTGGGCAAGCGACCGTGACCCTGCATCTAGTTACTCATGATTTTTTCATCACAGGGTTACTATGAAGGTTAAAAGAGATAACAGATGCAAAACACTAAGCACAGAGTCTGACACTTATTAAGCCCCCTATAAATGCTGAAGATAAAATTATAAAATGTTCAATAATTATCTCATGCTACCTATCTGGACACTCTAATCGCTCTTGTTTTACTTTTTAAGCACTTTCTATAATGACAGTCCCTTAAGATTTCCTCAGTAAAAGAGGTTTAAGCATGTGTCCTAAACTCTACGTTCCACAAGCTACCAAAACAAAGCTCCTCTAATGGAAACATTTACTTTTCATTTGTCATGTGGGTGACTGGAGCCCCCTACTGTCAGGGGAGCCCTCAAGTACTTGGTTTAGAGGATTTTCCATCCAATTTCCAAACTCTTCGGAGCCTTTTCGAGAAGTCCTGGTTAAGGCTCAGGAGGATTGGTTAACCCATGAGAACAGGTCCCACACCACTAAGAAGGTGAGAAAAGAAAGCTTCCCTCTGCATAGTAACAGGGCACGCTCTCCAAGAGTGAGGCGAGCTGGGACTTCTCAATGCTGCTGCTTCTTTTTTTTTTAATGTTTATTTATTTTTGAGAGAGAGAGAGAGAAAGAGCACAAGCAGGGCAAAGGTAGAGGGAGGGGGACAGAGGATCCAAAGAGGGCTCTGCGCTGACAGCAGCGAGCCCGACGTGGGGCTTGAACTCGCCAACTGCGAGATCACAACCTGAGCCAAAGTCAGACACTTAACCGACCAAGCCACCCAGGCACCCCTCGATGCTTCTCGAATACTCCAGAGCCCCTCTCCATCCTCCTCACCTCCTCGCAGAGTCAAGCCTCCTTTCACTGCACCTCTGGACCTTGAGGTGTCTTTGGGGTTCTTTGCTACATGGATGCCAACCAGAACTACTCATGGCAGACACCTCATTGCCCCCACTTGGCCCAGCTCTGAGGAACGGATGGGGTCTGGGAGCTTCCCCCAGCCTCCTAAAACAGGCAGCAGAGGGATTTAGCCACATGACATCAGTAAGGGCTGGGGGGCGGGGTGTAGAGATGGGCCCTCTGCCCACAAGTTGTCTGCACAGAATTCAGACCACCGCTAGTGAGTGGCTTTTCCAATGGAAGGTCCAGGTCCATCTGTCTGATCATTTGGGAACGAAAATAGCAGCATAACAACAAAAGACAGACACTTAAATAGCCCTCGCTCTGTGCCAGGCATCGTTCTCAGCATGCTACTTATATTAACTCTTCAGTTCTGTCCTTAGGCCCCAGAATGGAAAGAGTCTGAACTCCCTCCAGGTCCTGGGGTGAGGAAGAATGCCAGGTGAGAGGTGTAGGAAAAAAGAGAGCTTTCTCTTTTCTGGAAAGTCTGCCAACTTGGAACCCCTCCCTCCCCATCTCCTCTGAGATGTTCCTGTTTCACAGAAATTCAGCCTTTCTTCTGTTTTGGAATTCGGGCATCCCCAAACGCTCCCCACCCCTGCAATGGCTGGTCTCCTTCCCCAACACCATCAGCAGACCACCCACCAGGTGGCTCTGGGGCTGCACTTACCTTCTCTGGGCCCCACTCAGGTTTCTAGATCATCACCAGCATCTCTAGCCTAGGCAGCTGCCTTCACATCCTCTGGCCCCAGCAGGACATAAAGATCCTCGGTCCACAAGGAAAGGTCCAAGAGGGACCCCTGAGCTGGAGAGCAAATGACATTTTGAATCCTTCCACTACTGCTAAAGAAACAAACCCATGAACTTCTCCAGGGCTGGAATTTTTTCTTTCGCTTTTTATCTCCTGCAGCTCTTGTGACTACACACGGCAGGCACTCAATAAATGTCCACTTAGGAAAAGAATGAATGATATACTTGCCCGGCACACTCAGACCTCCCTTCAGGAATATCCAGATTCAGCATGTAGTTGGTGAGCAACCGGTGGGCACTTCTAACCAGAGCACCATACCAGTAACCAAGCTGAGAGAGTGTGGCGGAATCATAAAACCCTTTGTCCATCTGCCAAGACAGTTTGAAGGCAGAAGAGTTTCGTGATAAGGGCAGAAACGAGCTGTGCTTCAGAGGCCCTGTCAGTTCGAGGATTTCACACCAGGTCAAAACTTCAGAGACTCCACAATGGGTCAGTAACAGCTAATGGGTAAAGAAATGCTCGAGCTGCTCTGGGTGCTGTAAAACCGAAGTGATTCCCCAGAATAAGCGCCCGTCTCCTCAGTCGGAGCCCGCAGCTGCCGCCCACATGCCCAAGAGAAAGGCCCAAGGAGACAAATGCCAAGGGAGAAAAGCACCAGGGCTCCGTTAAATCTGCTCCTCTGAGAGGGAGGGGGGAGAGTCACCCAAAGGGAAATTCTTGTGGGTAACAGAGCAGCCATATCACTGCCCAGAGAGTGGAAGTTGCTGGAGACGTCAAGCGAATGCGGTGCACTTTTAAAATAACTGATGATCGATGGGTAGTTTTTTAAGTTTTTACTTTTAAAGTTGTTTATTTTGAGAGAGAGAGAGAGCACGTGCATGGGGAAGGGGGCAGAGAGACAGAGGGAGAGAGAGAATCCCAAGCAGGTCCTACTACTCTGTTGCACAGAGCCCAACACGGGGCCTGATCTCACACACCATGAGATCATGACCCAAGCTGAAATCAAGAGTCAGACGTTCACCGACTAAGCCACCCAGGCACCCCTAATAATAAATGTATGGTCTTGATGAAATATTATTTTCCCAAGTTTTTAAAATGCAAATTTGTCATTAAGAACCCAGGCTCTCTCTTCTGCTATCTCAGAGGACTGGGTTTTTTCTAGGCTTCTCATCTCATTGATGCAGGATGGCTGCCACAGCTCCAAGCATCACATCCTCATGCAACTGCATCCAAACACACAATGAAAGGAGACAGGGAAGAAGGGCTCTTGTGCATATTTCTTTTTAGTAGGGAGGAAAATCTTTCCTACATGCTCTTCAGCAGATTTTCCCATTGGTTAGACTGGGTCATATACCATCCCCTAGCTACAGTGGAGGCCAGAAATATCTGACATATTTAGTCTCTACTGTGGGTGGTGAGCCCTTCTAACAGGGTATGAAAGGAAAAGGAATCTGGACTACGCTGAGAGACAACCAACAGTGTATGCCACAACCCTGTCTCTCTAATACCAGGATGCCCATCATCCATTAACCATCTTCCACCCACCATGAGACAGGGGGCACCTGTCTGTGCCCGGGAGTCAGTCTGTTTCCGACTT
This sequence comes from Leopardus geoffroyi, assembly GCF_018350155.1. Classification (NCBI taxonomy): domain Eukaryota; kingdom Metazoa; phylum Chordata; class Mammalia; order Carnivora; family Felidae; genus Leopardus; species Leopardus geoffroyi. The sequence continues at coordinate 105,121,920 of NC_059338.1, forward strand.
ACGTTTTAATGTTCCAAACATACATAAAGCCTCTTCAAGGAGAGGAGGTCCCTAGACACCTCGAGGTGATGGCATTGGGGGAAGGAAATATTTGACATTGTACATAGGCAGGGCTAACTGGAGGGTTTGCTTGGGATTCCACTCCTTGCTACCCCTTCAAGCCAAGACACAAGGGCACTCCCTAGCCACCCCCCCCCCATTATATTAGAACACGAAGGCTTTTAGCCACACCAGGCCCTGCTCTCAGAATGGTCACTAGCAAGATACCATGAGAAGTGTGAATTCAAACCCACAGTTTTTCCAATCACCAGTCTAAGTGGAATATTCCAAGGAATAATATGGATTGGAAACAGAACTTGGGTCTGAGCATGCTGGCAGGTGGGATTTCTTTCAGTAGTGAATAAGGCAAGACTGGCTGCTGTTTTTCTATTTAGGAGTCACCGCTTCTTAAAGCCAAACAGCAGAAGCACTGCTTCGTTGAGTAAAAATAGAAACAAATAACGTGATCATCTATATCTAGCTCTATTTCCTTTTCTATTAAAGGGAAATACCCCAAACACTTGCAGCAAAATCAATAGTAGATAATTAGGCACACTAAGTAAGAATGCAATAGGTAAGTGAAAACAGAATACCAAACAGGACATTAAAAATTATTGTATTACACCACATGCGGGTGCACGCGCATGCACACACGTGCACACACACACACGCAGAGTAATGTGTTACAAAAATAACACAGTTATGTGGTATCATGAATTATTTAAGATCTTCTCTTTTTAGAAAACAGATATGAAAGATAACTGAATTAATTTGGCTTTCGACATAATGGAGCAAGATCTTGTTCCCTCCCTCACACTGAGGCTCTCCCACACCCCAGTTATAAGTCACACAGTGCAGTGGATGCATCAAAGCCTAACTCGGGGTGCCCGGGTGGCTCAGTCAGTTAACTGTGACTTTGGCTCAGGTCATGATCTCACAGTTCATGGGTTCGAGCCCCGTACAGGGCTCTGCACTGATGGTACAGAACCTGCTTGGGATTCTCTCTCCCTCCCTCTCTCTCCCGGCCCCTCACCCACATGCACTCTCTCTCTCAAAAAAACAAATAAATAAATAAAACTTAAAAAAAAAAAAAAAAAAAAAAAGAGCTACCTTAGCTCCAAAAGAGGATGAGTAAAATGAGCTGGTTGGGATCAGGGAAAGAAGCGAGAGGGGATAGTTAAGTCTCCATGTATAAATGTAGGTCATGTGTGTTGAGTTCAGAAATTTCTCTTATTAAACATATTGTGTGTGTGTGCTTAATACCACGTGTTAGGTTTATAAGAACAAATACAACTATACTGTTGCACAGCAAAGACAAATCGTGTATCTATCCTAGACCCGTGACTTCAGAAAATTCACCTTCCAAATTCTTCCATGTGTGTGATAGGACTTTTTGATCCTTTATTCACAAATCTGAAATACTCATGATTCTAAATGTCTCTTTTTGATGTTTGGTAACAGGAAATCCAGGCTGACAGAGCAGTTATGTAGCTGCTGGTTAGTTTCCTCGTTAAGTTACAAAGGAATGCTGCGATTGGAAACCCAGAAGCCTCTTGAACCTCATTTGGAGAGGCTCTTTGCCGGTGCTAATGAGCATTTAGAAGGAGCAGAAGCAGACTACGTTTCTCTGTCACTTACAACTGCTCTTGGTTCTGCTCTTCCAAAAACTGAACTTAGTGAGAAAATGGCAAGAATGAATCTGCCGTGTCTGCTTCTCTTTCTCTTTAGTGTTTAATAATTCAAGACAACATACTCTGCAAATACACCAAAGGGAGAACAAAAATATTCAGGTTTGTTTAGCAGCCTCCCAGGAAGAAAATCGGTTAGATTAGTGATTTTTCTAACTTTTGAGGCCACAGGCCACAGCGAGAAATACATTTCACGTGACAAAGCTTCACAAAACAGTATTTAACCTTAAAGCTTGTGAAGCACAGTTTTATTTTATTCGATTCTGTTCTGCTCTGTTGTCTATTTTTTTTTTTCTCTCCCCTTTTTTTTTTTTTTTTTTAAAAGAAAGTGCTGATGGAAATCCTCTACCTGGGGTTCACCACCCTTGGATGAATCCTGGCCCACATCTTGAAAACACTGGATTAAATGGTGATTATAAATTAACAAGGATTAATACAAAGGATATTTTAAAAGTCACGTATAATACCGGTGCTGAGGGAATAAAACAAATCCCCATGTTACAGACCAGACTATAATAGCAGGCTTTTGTGGGATTTTATTACTTCTTCTTCTACTTAAGCCCCCTCCCCCCAAAAAAGAAAAAAATCTGTGTTAATTAAAATAATACTAGGCTTGGGGCGCCTGGGTGGCGCAGTCGGTTAAGCGTCCGACTTCAGCCAGGTCACGATCTCGCGGTCCGTGAGTTCGAGCCCCGCGTCAGGCTCTGGGCTGATGGCTCAGAGCCTGGAGCCTGTTTCTGATTCTGTGTCTCCCTCTCTCTCTGCCCCTCCCCCGTTCATGCTCTGTCTCTCTCTGTCCCAAAAATAAATAAACGTTGAAAAAAAAAAAAAATTTAAAAAAAAAATAAAAAAAAAAAAAATAATACTAGGCTTGAATACAGTCTCACTGTAAAATTTGCACAACATATAGCTAAAGTAAAAATCTTTGTGGGGCCCCTGGGTGGCTCAATCGGTTTGAGCACCCAACTTTGGCTCAGGTCATGATCTCGTGGTTTGTGGGTTCGAGCCCCGCGTCGGGCCCTCTGCTGACAGCTTGGAGCCTGGAGCCTGTTTCAGATTCTGTGTCTCCTTCTCTCTCCGCCCCTTCCTGGCTCGCACGCTCTCTCTCTCTCTCTCTCAAAAATATTTTTTAAAAATAATAAAAAATAAAGTAAAAATCTTTGCAGACCATTCCTCACTCCCCACCCTGAGCCTCCCCAGCAGTAACTCTTTCCAGGCCTTTCCTAAGCATTTACTATATAGGTCTATATAAAAAGGTGGAGTTTTGCTTTCTGTTTTAATAATATAGTCACATATTATAATACTGTTCTTCAACTTGCTTTTTTTCTCATTAGAATAGCTAATATCTATTGCATGTGTGTGCAAACTACCATGCTAGGCACATTATATTAAGATGCTTTTGGAGGATTTATTTTATTTTTATTTATTTTTTTAATATATGAAATTTATCGTCAAATTGGTTTCCATACAACACCCAGTGCTCATCCCAAAAGATGCCCTCTTCAATGCCCATCACCTACCCCCCACTCCATCCCACCCCCCATCAACCCTCCGTTTGTTCTCAGTTTTTAAGAGTCTCTTATGCTTTGGCTCTCTCCCACTCTAACCTCATTTTTTTTTTTTTTTCCTTCCCCTTGGAGGATTTATTAAAATGCTAAATTAGATTCAGGTAAATCATTTCTTAGAAACCAACCAACACCTTTTAGTGTTTAACCATACCTAAGATACCTAGCTTTTTGTCTATAAACATGAATCTTCGTATTATTTTTTTCAAAAAGCCTTACTCTACTTGTCAGATTCATGTTTTCTTCCATGTTATTTTTTTCATTTGCTGGGTTTAGTGCCTCCCCGTTCAGCATGTTGGGTTTTCCTCAAATACTGGGAGATTCCTGGACGTACGTGTGTTGTTAGTGCTTGAGTGGCCTTCTAGGTCTGTCTGTGAGCACTGCGTCTGTTGAGCAGACTGCCTCAGGGACAGGCCAGAGGGGAGCAGAGCAGACAGGGCTCCTTCCTTCCCTGGCTGGGTGTTACAGCCCCTCAAAGCCTGGCTGGCCTCATGGGTACAAGTATTCACAGTCTTGCCAACATCTCCCTAGAAGCAGACATGCCTTCCTACTGCAGCTATATAGGCACAGAACTACTTATAATTTTTTAAACGAATAAGCAGCTACTGACACTAGATGTGTAACTAAAGAGAGCTTCTTCCACGAATTTGTGGGAGCAGTTGACCTTCACATAAATTCCAGAGAAACAATAACAGGTCCCACAAGTAGTATAAGGTCTTTCAACAAAATCTCCATGAAGACCCAGAAGACAGAGCTACATTATCGGAACACATAAACCCTGTGATTCCACCTTCACTCACTGCCCGAGTCACGACACACGGTCATCACAAACCCAACCTGACCCCGCTAAGGCAAGGAAGGGAATTTATTGCTACATTATAACTTAAAAGTTCAGGTACACATCAGGCTTCAGAAAATTCTAAATCCAGGGGCTCAAACTAGGTCAGCACAAATCTACTGGTCTCCATTTTTTAGGTCTGCTTTGATTTTTCAGGTTGGCCTCATTCTCTGGCAGGCTCTTTCTTAGCCTGGTGAGGTCAAGAAAGCCACCTCCATCTCCGGGCTGCCATTCTATCCAGCAGTCTGTCCCACTGAGAGGAGAAAGGCCTCTTGTCCAACAATTCCAGGAAAAGTCCCCGGTCAATGTCTCAGTAGCCTGATGTCTGTCGGGTCCCCATTCCTGGCCCAATCACTCTTAAGCTGTGTGGTCACGGCCCACCAACGAGCTGGCCGACTGATTCAGCACCACCCCACTTACCCTGAGAACAGGGGCTGGAGGACTGGGGTCCCATCACTCAGGGGAGGAGGACCAGTTCTGGGCTGCCAAAAACCACCAATAACCACGTCGCTCACCATGCCCAAGAAGAGGTGCCTGCTATTGCAGAGACAAAGGATTCTTTGGAAGAAAATGACCACAGGATCATCAAGAAAGGGAAAAACATTTGTGATATTTCAGAGTTCAGAGAGAGGATAGGTGTAGCAGACAGAATAAGGGCCCCTCAAGATGTCTACGCTGTGGTCCCTGGAACCTGTGAATGTATTACCTCACATGGCAAAAGGGACTTTATGGATGTGATTAAGGTTATGGACCTTGAGATGGGGAAATTATCCTGGATTATCCAGGTGAGCCCGTTACAATCACACGGAAGGAGCAGAAACGGGTGTTGAGAGGTGGCCGAGTGAGAAGATTTGGTGCCCTGTGGCTGGCTCTAAGCTCTAGGGAGCTCCGTGCAAGAACCAGCGACAGACGGCTACTCACTAAGCATGGCCTCCAGCCAATAGCCAGCAAGAAAATGGGAACCTCAGTCTTACAACCTTATGAAGTGAATTCTGCCAACAACCCAAACTGAGTGACCAGACGGATCTTCCCCTGGAGGCTCTAGGAAGGAACCTGCCAACACGTTGATTTTACCAAGTGAGATCGGGGGCAAACTGCTGACCTACCAGACCGTAGGATGGGAAACGTGTCATCCAAGCTACTGCGTTTGTGGTAACTGGTTCAGGCAGCAACAGAACACTGGAACAATCGGAATGGTGCTGGTGAGTGATGCTCAGAGGGGAAGGGGAAGGGGAAGGGAAGTGGAGAGCCCCCAGTGGTATTCTGCCCAACTATTCCCCACTGAGAACTCTATCAGGTGCCTTAATGATATGATCTCATCCGAGTCCATGAGGCACATAGGGGAACCCAAACACTACTCATCCACAGCGGGGCGTGTGCCAACGTGCTCCCCCTCAGGGGTGGCTGAGTCACCATGCAGCCTGAGGGAAAAGGTGTCATGGGAAAAAGCCCGTGCCCTTTCCACCACATCACGCTCAGCAAGTGAAGGAGAAACTGGAAATCAGGTAGACAAAACACACACCAGAAGAGAGACACGCATCTCACAGTGGGAACAAGGACGGAAGGAGGTGCAGGGGAAAGACTCCAGAGAAAAGAGAAAGAGAAAGAGAAAGAGAAAGAGGAGGAGAAAGAGAAAGAGAAAGAGAAGGAGAAAGAGAAAGGCATTTGAGCTGGCCCGGAAGGAGCAGGCACTTTCTAGGCAAAGGAGAAACATGGAGATGTGAGGGAGTGGGGACAGTGAATCTTTGAGAGAGAGAGAGAGAGAGAGAGAGGGCAAGCTGGCGGTTGGTGGTGAGCAGAGGAAGCAGGTTGACCGGAAGACAAGAGTTAAGGCTGCAAAACTGGGTTGGAATCAAAAGAGCCTTATAGGCCACACTAAGGAGTTTAACTGTATGTGCGACAGGGATCCATGAAGATCCTACGCAGAGAGTAGCCGGGCCAGGCTGCGTTTTAAAAAGCAAGGGGCAAGGATTGGGGCACAGAGATTGGGGAGGCTGGCAGGGGGCAGCTGCAGTGGTCTAAGGCAGAAACCATCAGGCCCCTAGGGACAGCCGTTATTTGCTGAGGGCCCGTCTGTGTCAGAGAAAAGTGCTTGGACCTCACTGCTAATCCTCGCAATAACCCTGTGAAGGAATTCTTATCTTCTCTTTATGAAGACGCTGAGACTCAGAGAGGTTAGTTAGCTTTCCTAACGTCACACAGCTACTAAATGGCCAAATGAGGATTTTAATTGAACTCCTGCCAAGGAGCCAGATGTTAAAACCTGCGCTTTTAACTACAGAAGTACTTAAAATCAAGGATTAAGAGCTGTTTTAGAACTAAATGGATGGAATTGGTGACTGATTAAAAGGGAGGGAGGTTGAGGGAGAAGGGAGAGGTCTCTGCTTGATTGATGGGGTGTGTGCTAGGACACAGGAGGTGCAGGATGGGGGAGTCCGGTGCTTCTCAGCTGGGACGGCACCACACCCCCGGGGGCATTTGGAAATGTGCGGGAGCGGGGGGATGGGAAAGTGGGGGGTGTCTTGGTTGTTCCAGTGCTTGGGTGGGACCAAATATCCTGCAAGACACAGGACTGCCCCACTCAGCACAGAACTGTCACAACCCAAATGCCACTGAAGATAATCCCCAAGGACATCTCCCTGCCAGACTAGAGAGATGTGGAAATGAGAGACTGAGTTTCAGAAAATAAATGACACCAGAATCCATGAGATAGACAGGATGACACTAAGGAGAACTCACAATAAGAGAACATTCTGGAAAAACTGCAATGTCAGCATCGAGAGTGTGGTCTCTGGAGCGGCAGCGGCATCAACGGAGTCCAGTTAAAGGCAAAACCCTTGGGCCCACCCTGTACCTGCTGAATCAGCAGTCCTGGGGTGGGGCCGGCAAGCCCTCAGGGCGATGTTCACGCACAGTCGCACAGTCGAGTGTGAGGACCACAGTGGAACAGCTGCACAGAAGACGGAGAGTGCCGCGCAAGAACCAGGAGGAACGAGAGTTCCTGGGGGAAGGAATGGTCAGCAGTGACAGATGCGATGGAGTCAAGCAGGGCGGCCGCTACATGTGACTGAACAGGATGCTCTCCGTGGCTTTGCCAAGAATAGTTTCAGTGGATGGGCAGATAGCAGCAGCTTGGGTCTCAGCAGGCTAAGGAGTTAGTTATTTGGAGTTAAAAATAAAGACTGGGGAATAAAAGGAAAAGAAGGGATCAGGAGCAGCTCAAGAGGGACACAGGGTCAAGGGAGAGCTTTTAGGATGAAAGAACAGAATTAGGTTTACATACCACAAATATAAAGGGGGAAAATAAGCAGGAAAGAAAATTATAGGAGCCAAGTGCCAGAGGCCTGTGCACCAAGGGCAGGTACTGGACGCTAAGATCAGTGCAGTGTTGCGTGTGGAGGGTCAGGGAAATACTGGTTGCAGCCCTTCCAGAAATGGGAAGGACATAGGCATCAAGGTTAGAGACATCGGGAAAACGAGAGCATTTAGCGCCTGGCTTGGTGCCTGGCTCCCAAGAGGCTCCCAGGACTGACAAGCCCAATCGCTCCAAATTAAATCCCAGTTTGACCATCCAATAGCCGTGTGACCTCAGGCCAGGTAACAGACCTAAGTCTCAGTTTCTCCCGTCTGCGAAAGAAGAGGCCAGATCTCAAGCAGAAAGCAAAGGGTCAGGAGTTAGGGAAAGATCTTAAAAAATCAGGACATCTGGAGCAATTCCTATGGTGAATGAGAAGCCATTGACCAATGACCAAGAAAAAGAGCACATACAAAACGTGGTAAGAGGGTCCACGACCAGAAGAGCAGAGCAGAGGGGCGTAAAACCTGCAAAATAAAGTCATAGCTCCGAACTGAGGTTTCAGTCCCTTTTCTCTGGGTTCAGCTCCTGTTCAAATCAAACAGCACACAACTCCAACTCCAGGCTACTGAGAAAGCAACAGCTGCCTGTGATGGTTAACTTTAGTGTCAATTTGATGGGGCCACCAGGTGCCCAGGTAGGTGGTCAAACGTTATTCTGGGTGTTTCTGTGAGGGTGTTTCTGGATGAGATTAGCATTTAAACTGGTGGGCTTGGGGGCGCCTGGGTGGCTCAGTTGGTTAAGCGTCCAACTTCGGCTCAGGTCATGACCTCACGGTTCGTGGGTTCGAGCCCTGCGATGGGTTCTGTGCCGAGAGCTCAGAGCCCGGAGCCTGCTTCGGATTCTGTGTTTCCCTTTCTCTCTGTCCCTCCACCACTTGCACTCTGTCTCCCTCTGTCTCAAAAATAAACAAAAAAAAATTTAAATTGGTGGACTTGAGTAAAGCAGATAGCTCTCCCTAATGTGGATGGGTCTCACCTAATCAGTTGAAGGCCTGAATGGAACAAAAGGCTGACCTCCCCCACGTGAGCCAATTCTCCTGCCTCATGGCCTTCAAGCTAGGACATCAGCTCTTACTGGTTCTACAGCAGTTTTGGCCTCTGGACTCAAACTGGGGCACTGACTCTGGAGATTTTGTACTTTCCAGCCTCCATAATCCTATGAGCCAATTCATTATAAGAAGTCCTTTTTGTGCTTGCTCGCGCGCGCACACACACACACACACACACACCTGACCCTTGAACTGTATGGGTCTACTTACACACAGATTTTTTTATAGTACAGTATTATAAATGCATTTTCTCTTCCTTACCATTTTCTTAGTACCACTTTCTCTAACTTGCTTCATTGTAAAGAATACAGTATATGATACATATAACATACAACATAAGTGTTAATCAACTGTTTATATTATCGGCAAGGCTTCTGGTCAACAGTAGACCAGAAGTTATGGGATTTAATTTAGTTATGTGCTTGGAGAATCAAAAGTTATACCCGGATTTTCGACGGCATGGGATGGGGTGAAGGGGGTCCTCTAACTCCCACGTTGTTCAAGGATCACATGTGTATCATACTGGTTGTGTTTCTCTGGAGACCCTGATGAATACACTAAGTATTTTATGATTTTATCATTCATTCACTCAACTTAAGAAAGGTCATGCAATGGCTAGTGACATGAATTTCCAGGCAACTAGGTTTTCTTTTCAACTGCAATCCCTACAGGAGAAAAACACGCTCACTGGAAAGGGGTTCTTAAATGAAGAAAGAAAAAAGGAAGAGGGGCGCTTTGGTGGTTCAGTCGGTTAAGCGTCCAACTTTGGCTCAGGTCATGATCTTGCAGTTTGTGAGTTCAAGCACCACATCGGTCTCTGTGCTAAAAGCTCAGAACCTGGTGCCTGCTCCCGATTCTGTGTCTCCCTTTCTGTCTCTGTCCCTCCCCTGCTCATGCTCGTTCTCTCTCTCTCAAAAATAAATAACATTAAAATTTAAAAAAAAAAAGAAAAAAGGAAGAAAGAATAAGCAGAATTACAACCAAGGTGAAACAGTCAAAATGGAACCTGAATGTTAAAAGAAAGCCTTTGACCAAACAAAATTAAGAAGAAAGAATAGGAGGTAAGACTAGGAAACAAAAAAAGGCAAAAAAAAAAAAATAAACAATGGCATCGAAGCGGGGAACGAAAGAGGAGTCTAATACACGCTGCTGTTTCCTTACAAAGTTAGTGTGGGATTTAATGAGTTTCTGGAAGCTGATTAAACCAGGACAACACCATGTACCGGATTTCAGCTGCAGAGCTAACTTTCCCAGGCAGGAGGAACTGAAGCGCTATGTCTGCGTGTAAAGATAAGAGCGTTCCAAATCATTTATTTTAGAGAAGAAATTCTGACTCAGAGGCAAGCAGCCAACTAGATTCTGGAAAGCTCGGACTATGGAAAATTTGACCCTTCCTTTCAGCATAAGTACCTATGACACATTCCAGAACCGACACTAACACTTCTCAAGCAGTCAATTCATACACCCCAGGGTTCGTGTCTCTCCAGAGCTCTAGTATTTCTCCTGGAAGAACGTTAGGGGTCCGTTACAGCAGAGCCAAGTGAATGCCTCCAATGACTTAGGAGGCAGAGGCAAGACAGAAGTTAGAGCGGCAGCAATTTGCGTGATACTTTTCACTTTCTGTATTAAGTTAGTGAGTGGGGATCATGGCCTCTTGTCTCCCAGCAGAAGGCTGGCAGTCTGAAGCAAAAAGACAACTTTCCCCTCTAAGGAGTGTGGAAGTGAGAAATTCAGACATATTAGAAAAATGAGGAAGAAACCAGTGTCCCTTCCATCCCCCAAAAGTCCCATTGTCGTATGTTGGCTCTTATCAAAGGACTACTCTGTGACTAAATCAGATACAGCGCTAGCCAGTTGTGTATCGAATGTGACTGAAAATGCCAACTTACTTTACAAACACGTGATAACCATGATCTTGAAGAAATCAGGGCAGTTGCAAAACAAAAACAAAAACAAAAACAAAAAAACATCAATAAGTTTATGAATGGTTAAATTCTGCCTGGATCTTCACGGACATTTGCAGGACAGCATGAAGTACGTTTGCAAAACACTTTTCAAAAGAGTGACAAGGTGCAGAGCTCTTGGCTGCGGAGTCGGACACACTTCCTGGCATAGGGTACACTCCATTTGCCCATCCCCTGGATGAACCAGGAAGTGTGCTCGACTCACTACATTTCATGTACAGGAATCAGACAGTATGTGACCTTCGGGGTCTGGCTCCTTTCACTCGGCGCAATGTCCTCAAGGTTCAGCCAATGTGTTTGTGGCATTGATCGGGACTTTGTTCCTTTTTATGGCTGAGTATAATATTCCCTAGTGTGGACATATCATATTTTGTTTATCCATTCATTCATCATGGCCACCTGGGTTGTTTCCACTTTTTGGCCACAATAAATAATGCTGCTCTAAACTTTTGTGTACAAGCCTCTGTGTGGATCCAGGTTTTCAATTCTCCTGGGTATATAAACCTTGGAATTGCCAGTCACATGATCCTGGTGGGTTTTTAATGAAGGAATTTGCCTTCTAAATAGACGTACCTAAAGGGAAACGAATTTCAATTCGCGTAAGCTGGAGGAGGACCAAAAAAGAAATGAAAACCAACTAGTATAAAAAAGAATACTAACAACCAAATGGCTGTTAGCACGTTGAACCCCCTCCTCTATCCATGTACTTTGCCAAAACTCTGAACATACCATGAGGTTTAAATGCTCACAATAATCCTACAGTGTTATCATAATTATCCCTCTTCTACAGATGAAGAAATGGAGTCAGCCCCAGGGTGGCAGGCTGCCCAGGACCACACCTGGACCCAGCCCCGGCAGATGTGGCCAGGAGAGAATATACCACCAGAGTATTCGTAACAAACACCCATGGTCTAAATTCCCTCGTCAAAGAAACTCCAGACAAAATTCAAAACAAACCTAAAGCAATACCCCGCTTTCAAAAAACACACAGAAAGGCTAAATTAAAAAGAAGGAAAAGAATCCAATATGCAAAAGGGGGCTTTGTGAGGCCCGTTGTGATCAGGATTTGTGAGCAGTGACCGGACAGTCCTCTAGGGTGATCTGAAGGTGAGCAGAGAGAGGACAAAAAAGCCAGTTAGGAGGCTGTCAAAACAGACTGGGGAAAGGAAGGGCTGGAGACTAGGGGGCATGGGGTGAGTGCCTGGCCGCAGAGGTGGGAGCACGAGGCTGGAGGGAGGGGCTTGCTTTCCGACTGCACTCTGTCCTCCCTCGGCCAGCTGTCCTGCAAATGGTGCCACTGGGCTCAGGAACCAGGCAAGACCCAGGCCACCATACCGCTGATGAAAACAACCCGCAGACAGGTACTGTCCTCTCGTATATAACTCACCTCTTTCCCTGTACACTGTCCCTCTTCTTGCTAGAGACCTGGACCGCTTCACTGTTTTACGAACTTCTTAAATTCCTAAAGACAATCAACAGAGACAAATAAGAGACAGGTTTCAAGAACCTGTGCTGAGCATCTCCTTGAGGTCTCCCTACAGAGCCTGGCATAGTGCATGCCCTGCACACAATGAGTGCTAAGTGAGCACTGACTGACAGAAGAAAGTAGGTCCCCATCAGAACCACACAGCTGTGTTTCCAATTCTGCTGATTCAATATTTCCCATCAGAAACAGCTTTTGGTCTTTCAATATTGCAACCAGTTTACCCTCATGCACGCACAGGCACAAAGTACACGTAGTTGTCTTTTGTGATGAAAGTGAAAGCTGTGTGTGTAGCCATCTGAGGCACATCAACAATGACTCAGAAAGCAATCCCTTCCTTGTTTCTCAAGCTGGCAGGGAAATTAAGTCTGGAAATAAGAGTGAATAGAAGCTAGGCTGGCTCTGCCAGTTATCGGAACAAAAAAAAAAAAAAGCCAAAGGACATGGGACACACTGGAAACTAAAAGGCAAAATGGCTCACTACCTGAGCCTGACCAACTGGGCCTGTGCTGGCTGATGCAGGAGCCACTAGCCACAGGTAGCTATTTACATTAATCAAGTAAGATTAAAAATACACTTCCTCGGGGCACCTGGGTGGCTTGGTCGGCTAAGCGTCCGACTTTGGCTCAGGTCATGATCTCATGGTCCGGGAGTTCGAGCCCCGCGTCGGGCTCTGTGATGACCGCTCAGAGCCTGGAGCCTGTTTCAGATTCTGTGTCTCCCTCTCTCTCTGACCCTCCCCCGTTCATGCTCTCTCTCTGTCTCAAAAATAAATAAACGTTAAAAAAAATTTAAAAAAACATACACTTCCTCACTCACACCAGCCACATTTCAAGTGGACTACAGCTCATATGGGGGAGGCTACCAGCCTGGGTGGTACAGACACAGAATGTCCATCATCATAGAAATTTTTTGTGGACAGTGCTAAACCAGATTAACTGTGTGGTCATATTTGGAAACAAAAAAAAAAAAAAAACCCAAGTCTATTCTTCACTCACTGACTGATATTATATAGGTTGATAGGTTGACTTTTATGGACAGATATCCTCAAGTATGTTTTCAGACTTTTGATTTCACAGATCAGTAATTACAATACTTTTTCTAATCTGGGGTTGTCAGTCTCAGTGCCTTTTTCCTGCCCAGCATCACATCCCTGGTACCTAAAACAATACCTGATTGACGGTATGTGCTAGAAAGCTATCTGCTGAATAAATGAACATATGTGCACACAGGTGGACAGACAGGTTGTATATATCCTTACTTTTTGCATTTTATCTTTGGTGAAAACTGTCACTGGCTGGCACTAGTCACCTCAAGGTATTTGGGTTCTAAACACTGGTTCTATACACAAAGCGCCTCATACACACACACACAGGTTGGATTAAGTCACAAAATGAATACAAGTTGTCTAGAATTTTCTGAGACCTTTATATGAATAAATGCTTGTAACAAAATATTCCAAATCAGAACATTACCTAGTTTTTGCGGGCCTCTCTAAATTGACTGTTTGTTTCATAAACAAACCATGAAGGGGAGTTGGGGGTTAAACTACCTGTTTGCTTCTAGATGGCACCAGAGCGCCCTCTTGTGGTAAAATATAGTACCTGTGTAGTCACAATTTCTTTAAAACAAAAAACAAAAAAAAGTGACTTTCTGCTTCTCACATTAAAAACTGGACTGACCTGTACCTACTCTGAGAATCAACCCAACTATGTACCAAGATATTTAAGATCTGGCAAGTTGTGGTGGTGATAAAAGGTAATTTAAGAATGATTTGTCACAGAACCATCCAAAGAGGTCATCCACATACCTAGGAAACAGCAAAATACATCAAAGCTGCTCTCTGGATTTGATATTCTGGATAGTTTCTGTTCATCCTCTGGTTAAAAAAAAATATTTTGAAGTTCAAACATATACAGTTTTTCCTTTTTCAGTCTGACATCAACAATTATCTTTGCTGCACCCAACTGTTTTCACTTTTTTCTTAATATCCTCTTGTTTCCTCATACAAACCATTCTCTGAAAATCTGTTTTGGTTGTTCTTTTACACTCTTGTAAGCAGTGATAAATCATTCCCAAAGTGGGTTTTCATATAAAGGATAGAAATGTGATTCTGGTCACTTTAGGTTATTTTTGCAAATTTCAATTTGATATTCTATGGCCTTGCCAGGGTAGAAGACACCTGCATTCATCAGTTTCTGCGGAGGCAGAACTTTCTGGTTCTGCTGATTAATAATAATGTAGAATGCTTCTTTAGGTGGCAGAGTAGCAAAGCTGATTTATCCTTAATGATCCTATTGAGTATTGTCTGTGAGAAAGAGAGAAGAATCACTATTTGAACGAGACCCCAACATGCTCCCAAATCCTAAATCAACAACCCTATCTGGGGGTTCAGAGGAAAGGTCTTCCAAAGGTGGTCTCACTTAGCTGGCTGATCACCAGCATCCGAGTCTCTTGGGTGTTTGTTAAAAATGTAGATTATTCGGGGCGCCTGGGTGGCTCAGTCGGTTAAGCGGCCGACTTCGGCTCAGGTCATGATCTCGCGGTCCGTGAGTTCGAGCCCCGCGTCGGGCTCTGTGCTGACAGCTCAGAGCCTGGAGCCAGTTTCAGATTCTGTGTCTCCCTCTCTCTGACCCTCCCCCGTTCATGCTCTGTCTCTCTCTGTCTCAAAAATAAATAAACGTTAAAATAAATAAATAAATAAAAATAAAAAAAAAATTTTTTTTTAAATGTATATTATTCTTCGGACCTACGCAAGACTTACCACATCTCTGTGGAGTATGGCAATGAATCTGCATTCTTATTAAATTCCCCAAGTAACAACCATTACGGATCTAATCAATTTCACTACTAGGCAAACTGTCAGGAAATCTGTTTGTGTTTGCTCACTATTGCTTCATTTTAAACTTTCTTCTTCTTGCATTATCTTGACCATTCTTGGTGCGAAGTACGTTGTCATTTCTCATCAGTTTCACATTCTTCTCTAGCTAACCATCCCACGAGCTATCCCCTACTGCCGATCAGTTCCATGGCGTTACCTTGTTCCCTTTTTCTCCAAGTCACGGGGCCCAGATGAAAATCTGTTCTAAGGGTGAATCTGCTGGTAAATAAAATAGTTCTGGTGGGTTATATTTTCTAAAAAGGCCAGAATTACATTCATATTAATCTAAAGCTATCTAGGCTAGAAAAATAAAGACCCTAAACAAGTTTACATTACTGAAACGGTTAAACTTCAATTTACAGACAATTAAGTTACCATAGTTTTCAATGTACTTCCTCTAGAACATAATATTGTTACAGATCTTCTAGTAGAAACCATCTTTTACTGATGCTAATAGATAAAAACAACCATTTTTTTTTTTTCTACAGAGCAAGGCTTTCATTATAGGCTATTCTATAATATGTGTATGTATGGTTTTTAACCTAATGCATTTGTTATTTCTTTAAAAAAGGGGAGGGGGGGGAGGGCGCCTAAAGAGAATAAAGGAGAATAACTTCATATCTAGATCAATTTCTTGTTATCTTATTTCCAACATTTGGGACTATTTAATTTTGAAGTGAGAACAAAGGAAAGTTTACATTTGCTGAGTACTTGTGATGCACAAAGTATTACTTGAAAGGTATTACTTGGTATGTCCTTATTTAAAAAGCTGCATGGGAGTCTGTTCCATCCAGACCACATGGCGTCTGCCTAAGAACAACTTCAGCAGGTAGGAAAACCTTCCAGGTTGAATTACCTGAGCTGCTGAAATTAGCATACAACAGCTAGACACATCATGACCCGTCACCAACGAAAATGTCTGGGCTCCCAAGTTCCTGCCAAACACCAGCGCAGTTTACTATCTCATGAACTACACTTAATTGCCTTTTCTATATCATGACCTTTTGGGGTGAAGGTGAAGGAATATGTCTGGCTCACTCCTACAGGACCCAGTAGAGGGCAGGAGGCATGATATGGACAAAAGAACCCAGCAGTCAGAAGTCTTCAAGACTTCTTCAAGAGCTCAAGTTCTGACTCCAACTCAAAATCTGTGAGATCTGAGAAACCACTACAATGCTTTGCCCCTAAGCCTCCACAAGTAGAATGGGGACCACCAGTCCTTCCAGCACAAACAACATAGGGAAGGGGTGAGGCCACAAGCGTTGAGAGCACCGGCAGAATGGTCTCTGACAGACACCCAACAAATGTCTAATGAATGTCAAACTCATCTGAGCTCTGTCTCAGAGAACCAGCAGCCTCTGAAGCAAACAAGGCAAAACAGTAGGAAGAGTCCCTTCCCAGGAACGGTGGCTGCCATCGCGGGTGTAAAAACTTCAATGCAGACTGAAGCTCAGAGACCCACACTGCTTTAACATTATGCTACGTACACAAACTCTACTCACCCCACCATACACACACACACACTTCCTTCCATCTTCAGACTCCACAATGTCACAAATCTCGAAATTCTCAGATTAAACATGGGTGAAAAGAAGCTACAGGCACTCATCTAGGATGGTGAGTCCGTGCATCTAATAAGCTCTCTCCCCAGCCACCATTCAAAGCACTCCGTGTGCAGGGGGGAATCTATTTCAGTCAGCACAGCAGCCCTATGAGGTGGGCACTCAGGTTGTCCCCAGTCTATGAAGGAGGGACGGGGGTGTGGAGATACAGGGCTCATCAGTAGCAGAGGTGGGCCTGGGCTCCACAGCTACACTCTCAGCCACTCTGCATCCCTGACAGAAATTATAATGAAAGTTCCCAAGTTCCAAATGTACGCTGGGATTTTAAACTTGAAATAATCCCTACCTACATGGGTCAAAACATGTTACAGTCCAAGTAAAACCTTAAAGTCATCACGTAGGCCTACCAATCTTTTACTGTAATTGTCAAAACACATCCCCGACCCCAGATTATGCCCATTGTACAGATACTAAGACTCAAAACGACGCTTGCAACAGAAGGCAGAGAACCAGAATTTTCTGATATCAAAACCAAAAATTTTCAGCTGCCTCTTATCCAAAGGAAAATTGAAAATAAAATCTGCATTCTAAACGTGTCTTAAATTTAGAATTCTGACAGATAACTTGGCAGCTCGTGTCGAAACTTTAAATATACATACCTATGACCTGTGAACCCCAGTCCCAAGGTCTTGCATGTGGAAATACTAATACAAGTAAACAAAGATATTAGAAGGATGTTCACTGCAGCAGTGTCTGTTAAGAGCAAAAGCAAAAAATAACCTGTATAGTCATCCAGTCAGCTATATTACAGCACAAATACATGATGGAAAACCATGCAGCCAGTTAAAAGAAACTGAGGTAGCTCTAGACAGATGGACCTGTAGCTATTCTGGATATTACTAGTAAGCAAAAAAGCAAGTGACAGAATATATGCGGTCTGATCCTACTTTTATTTAAAAATAAACTGTTGGCGTGTGTGTGATATACACGTTGTGGAAATCTAGTAAAAGGCCTGGAAGAATACACAAAAACTTCCTTAAGAAGAAATGTGAGAGGCAGGAAGGGTCATCTCTCATTATTTACTTTACAAAAGTCTGAATTTTAAGCTAATTTCTCTTGAAATAACAATATAAATTTTTGAAGTACAAAGTATTTGGAAGGTTAATTTCTAGAAGGAATAGAATAGGTTAGAAATGCCCTTACAACAGAAACTTCTCTCTCCCATGTGCAAGCCTGGGAGTGCACAGGAAGGCTCGCACTGCCACAAAACCCTCTTCTAAAAGTTCCTTCAGGATGTGAAACTAAGTCACACCATTTCAGAGATTTTTAAAACTAACACTGCCTCTTTTCAGACCATGTCATCAATGACATATATGTCAAAATGAAGCCTTTTATCACAAATCTTAAGAAGGAAACCTGTAAAATAAGGACTTACACAACACAAATGACCGAAACCGCACAGTTTTGCTATACTTTATTCAAAGTTGGCCCTTCTCTTAATTTGAGCGAACTCAAAGTCTAGTGTCCAAATGTAAATATCCGTCATACGTTGAAAAATAATCTTTACATTTGTGCTGGGACCCAGATTTGGCACACTGAAATCATACCCGAGTCAGACACAAATGGTCGACACTCCATACATAACAAAACCCTGCAAGTGGGACAGCAAGTTACCTACAATATCATTTATCAAACTCGCAAACTCAACTGTCACCTTCCAAAGTTACACACACCACAATGCACCTTTGCACAGGTCATTTTATTCTCTCCTGTGGGTGTCAACAGTGCTCACAGATTGTAATTTCAAACATTCAGAAAGCACATACCTGAATATTGTCACATTTCTTTACATCATCATTCAGTCACTATTAAACAGTTATGTCTACTAAATACAGTGAACAAAATGGTATAAACGTTTACCATTCCCTTGTAAACAAGGTTTTTGTGCACAACAGTAACAAATGGAATTAATGCATACCACAATGAGGAAAGACCTTGTCTTTAAATAAACTATTCTGTTTATAAATAAACTCTGATTTTTTTTTTTTTAGTACACATTTACAGACCTGATCAATAAAAAGAAATAAGACATCTATTCTCCTTGAACAAGAAAATACTGAGAAATGGACCACTACAGAAGAACTCACCTAGGAGAGGGGGGGTCAGAAGCAAGCAAAGGACAATAGAGAGTTAAAAGTACTGTCATACTGTAACCTATTTCTGTTAGAATACACCAACACAAGGACAGGATTGTCTGGGAAGGAGCTCTTTTTTACTTGAATTCCAGCAAGTTGCAATCAATCTTGTAGTACACATAGGGGTAGTATTCCTGCTGACTCAGGTTTAAGCCTGGAATATCCATAGGAGCCTATGGAAAAAATCAGAATTATTCAATGAAATACTTACAGAAATCAAAAAAAAGAAGAAACTAAGTATTACCATTCACCTTCCTATTGAACACCTACTGTGGGCTAAGTTTGTATGTTTACCCTAATTTAATCTGAGTTAGGCATTATTACTCCTATTTTGCCAATGAGGAAACACAGTAAGCAGTAAAGCCAGATTTAAGCACTGACTCCAAAGCCTGTAGGTGTTTAACCATAATCCTACCAATGTATAAAATTTTTAAAAATTTTTAAATCTCAGGTTTGGGATATTGGGTTTATGGGACATATGGCTTATAAAATGTTGGACAGAAGTAAACCAAGCATAATTTTAATGATATCACTTACTATTTTAAATGTTTTAAAAATGTTTTCATTTATTTTTGAAGGAGACAGAGACAGAGCATGAGCGGGGGAAGACCAGAGAGAGAGAGAGAGACAGAATGCGAAGCAGGCTCCAGGCTCTGAGCTGTCAGCACAGAGCCCTCCTTATGCGGGGCTCAAACTCACGAACTGTGAGATAATGACCTGAGCCAAAGTCAGTCGCTTAACTGACTGAGCCACCCAGGCACCCCTGATATCACTTACTATTTATGCATGTTTTAAGAATACACTGGTAGGAAATTATGTATCAAATAGTTGGACATCATTTTTTATTGATAATGTAGGAAGTAATTTCCTTCATTTTCTTCTATCAAGAAAAACTGACTTTCCATGGGTTCTAACTAATGCAAATGTGAGTGACATACTACCATCCTTAAAACGAAAAGAAAATCAACAAGGTATTTGAAATAAAAAATCTGAAATAAAAGCCCACTACAATTTTAAACGGCAATAACAAAAACACACGTATGTTGTTTATATCCTCTGTTTAAAAGAAGACATAAAGACACCTGTTTAGAAAACTGACAGTTCCCTTTAAAATGCTCCTCTATTGACTTCGCTACTTCTACAAAATACAGTTAAAATAACTACTTAATTTATTCTTCTCTGCCATTTATTAACTTTTGTAAACAAGTGTATCACTGGTTGCTTCTTTATTTCTACAGCTATGAACATCTGATCTATAGCAAGATAATGACTGGCTTAGAAGCAAAGCACTGCTCTAACTAGTATAAAACGGTAAACAATGTAAATTACTTGCTATGTTTAGCTAACAAATTAATGGAGAATCTCAAAGCAATTAAAAAAGATAGATTAAATAATAGGATATTTACTATCCCTTTTCTACCTCCTTCCAATAATTTTTTCTGAAATTAATTCCAGTTCCTACTCTAATAAAATACCGAATAAGTACTTACATCAATAATAGCTGCCGCACTGCTGTCTAGATGTTTATACAATTCATATAATACTTCTCTTAGTTTCTTCATTGTTTTCTTATTGGGCTGAAGGAGCATTGCTTGGAAGTTCACGGGCAAGCCATACCTTATCAGGAAGCAAACATGTAGTGTGTAACACAAGTAAACATATAAACAGACTTTTGTTTCAAAGCAAATATTCTCATACTCTTCTTTAATCACAGTTAATAGAGAGAGGGTACCTCGTTTTAATGATCACTTTTGCAAGTTCAGCTAATTATACAAAGAAACTCAAATCTTCTCTGGTCCTCACTGTCCACTAGAAATCTTTCCTTAAAATGAGAGCCAATTGTCTACTAGGAATTATTTTTAATTTCTCTTCAGTTTCTAAGGTAATCTATGAATGCCCCCAGCAAATAGCAATAATATGTACACTTAGTAGACACCTTCATAATAATAAACATAATTACTCACATCTTGAAAAACCAATGAAATTTACAAAGAGTGAGCATGGCTACAGGCAAGTATTTTGAACTATTTCTAATATAAGCAAAATGTACACAGGATCACAAGATGATTGAGATTTTTAAGTGTCTCAAAATAAAATATTTTAGGTTAATATGAAACAATGATTTCAAATAAGTCACCAATACACTGTGTACTAAACTACCTATAAAACATACAAAAGATCTTCTTTTAAGCAAACATTGGCTAAATAGTGTATAATTTACTTTTAGCTTAACTACACAAGAAAAGAGTCAGGGAGTACAGCAGCATGGATCACTTTTTCTAATCCTGGTATTAAGGACAAGACTAACATGCACGTGTGATACTGACGATCTCTCCCTCATAGCTGTCCCTTCGGTTTCTCGGCTGCAATTTCCCATCACTGGACTGTGTGTTATAACAAAGAGGCCAATGTAAAGGGACCTATGACCCCTTCAATTTCAAGTTTCTTAATTAACTTTCTTTACCTTAAGACAGACTCAACAAAAACTCTCAACGCTTTCACGTGAATCCACGCAATAAACGCCTCACTGAAATTTACTTTCAGCCACCGTACAAGTGGTCCCTATAAAAAGGAAAAAAAATTACCACAAATTTAGTATAGAAATGGCAATTAAAAATAAGACAAATCAAATATTTTTATTTTATTTTTTTAAACATTTTTTTAATGTTTATTCTTTGAGAGAGAGAGAGCACACGAGGAGAGGGGCAGAGAGACAGAGACATAGAATCTGAAGACGACTCCAGGCTCTGAGCTGTCAGCACAGAGCCCAACATAGGGCTCGAACTCACGAACTAGGAGATCATGACCTGAGCTGAAGTCAGACGCTTAACCGACTGAGTCACCCAGGCGCCCAACAAATCAAATATTTTTAAAGGAGTGACTATCTAGTAAGAATCTACAAGAAAATCAAATCACATTATAATTCGTTTTTAAAAATGTTTCATTATTCTCATTATCTCGGATGCTTCATCTTCAATAAAATTAAAGGGTTAGTCACTACTCTATTACCTCAGTAGACAATTCACAGAACCTACTCACTACACAGGAAAAGACATACATTTTAATGAAAGTAATTTAAACTGATACAGAATACAGATGTGCCCTATGCTTGAAAACCAAAATACAAAAACCTGGATGTATTATGCAATACATTTCAGACATTTAAAATAGAACTCAATTTACAAACAACTTCTCAGGAACAAGGATAAAAAGTTATGCAATAAGTCTTTTTTTTTTTAAATGTTTGTTTATTTTTGAGAGGGTGTGCAGAGAGGGAGACAGAGGATCTGAAGTGGGCTCTGTGCTGACAACAGAGAGCCCAAGGTGGGGATGAATTCATGAACCGTGAGACCATGACCTGAACTAAAGTCAGATGCTTAACCGAGTGAGCCACCAGGCACCCTGCAATAAATCATTTAATACCTATCCCTAGGTCTTAATTTTTTCTTTTGTAAAATCAGGGATGTTCATCTAGATCTCTTAAACCTCTGCACATTCCAAACTTTTAAAGATTCGATTACATTAAGTTCTTTTTGAACTTAAAGTATTCAGTATGATTTCCAGTATTAAATAAAAACACTTCTTCAAAGAAACAGCTTTCAAATAACTCAATACTGCCTCTCAATACTTAAAAGACATACATGATCAGTTCAGCTAAGTTATTTAGACAACATCATTAGGCTCATTCAATGTACCAACCAATTACTTTAAGGAAAAAGGATCATAAGACAAAGTGAAAAATCTTTGGTTAAAATATCTGTTCTTTAAAAGGGTTTTGGTCCTTCCTAACAAGTTGGTTTTACTGGGCATTACTTGGTTAGGGTTAGTTTTATCCCAAATGAGATGATATGGTTTATAAAGTACCTAGGAATAATTTCAAATGGGATTTGCTTTTATTTCTTCTTGCATTTCAAGAGAAATCCATTTTCAGTCATTCCTCCCCTCCCAGACAAGCTTTTTGTCTTCACAATAATCCAGCACTTCAAAGATGGCGAGGAAGTTGACACCATCTTCCGTTTTCACAATTCTATCCCCCTTCCCCATTTTGCCCAGAACATACTTAAGAACTCTCCAGTGGTTTAAATACCAATTGCTTCAGTATAAGATTGCGGCATTAAAAAAATTTGCCTCAAGGGAAAATTCTTACTGAAAAAGAAAGAATACTATTTAATTAAAATAATCTCTCATAGGGATTTAGATGGAATAATTAAAGGTATGAGTTCAAGATAACTATTCACAGATCGAAGTTTGTTTAGAGATAATAACCAGAGGCGCCTGGGTGGCTCAGTGGTTAAGCATATGACTCTTGATTTTAACTCAGGTCATGCTCTCACAGTTCATGAGTTTGAGCCCTGCGTCGGGCAATGCACTGACAGCGTGGAGGCTGCTTGGGAGTCAGTCTCTCTCTCTCTCTCTCTCAATAAATAAACACACTTAAAAAAAAAAAAAAAACTATTAAAATAGAAAAAATAACTAAAACCAAGTGTCTAAAAAGTCAAATCAGACTTTTCTTTTAAATAAAACGAAGAAAGCAGTGCTGCCTCTTCTTTTGCTTAACACTGATAATATTGAATATTAACAACACATACAAACTGCTTTTTCTTGTCAGTAGAAAGCCTGTTCATTTCTTCTTTATCTGCTTTCATCTCCTCTTCATTATACTGGAAGTCACGAACGATGAATCTAAATTTTGGGGAGTGGGGAGAAAACCAAAATTGTCCACTCTGTGTATATAGGTAATCAACAAATTAAAAATCAAAAAATAATAATCTTACTTGTTTTCCCTGGCTTTGTGTCTGAAGTCATCAACTGCCTTCCTAAACAAGGTGACATTGCAAAGGTAACTGTCTTGGTCCTCTGAGAGTACACTATGGGGGAAAAAAAGTCCATTTAAAGTTTGATATTTATTCCTCTCTTTCACACTGAGGGCAGACTTCACAAACAGGAGGAGGAGGAACAGTAAAGGGCAGCAGCCCTTCTTCCCAAACCACTTCAATGCTAACCATCTGTGTTTACGATTTTTTATTTACAATGCCTTCACAGCCCTATGTTACATTTACCTCTATCTAACCCAACAAAATCCAACATTAACTCAAGTGAAGTGTCCAAACTCTAAGGACCATGCTTTTCAATCTGTAACAGTGCCAGGCCGGCTGAGGCAAAACCAGGAGCCAGTTTATTTCCAGAGTTTCCCTTTCTTGCTAGTAAGTACCTTCTCTTCTGGAAAACAAATTCTCTCTCTCTCCAGCCCAACCCAGCCCACTGAGGCCTGGCCCACCCTCTCTGCATTGCCAGTACCTGCTACCACAGATCTTTCCTTTGTCTCCCTCCACATCTTAACTCAAAAACTGACAAATGCAATGGTCTAAACAACTTCTGACGCATCTCAGATTTTTTTATGCATCTCAGGGCTTCCTTCTAGGCTCTAGAAGATCCCAGCAGCGAGATCAGAACTTCCTCCAGTCACAGTTCCCATGGACATCACTGGAATGACTTTTCTAGACACGATGGGGAAATTTTAACTACCATATACATCTGAAATGCCTGGGGGAAAGACCCACTGATTGGAAAGGCAAACTTTACAGTTCATGTATACTGTGATCCTGATTTGGCTTTCAAAACTTACCTACAGCTACTTATGTACAGAATCCCATGTATGAGGTCTATGAAGCTAGACACTGAATTGTTCCAACAGTGATGATGGTGGGGCAAGAGAATCACTTGGTGGCGGGTGGCGGGTCGGGGGCGGGGGTCTCTTCTCCTTTCTATCTTTCCTGTATAGGGTTTTTTTTTTTTTTTTTTTATTGGTTTAGTTTTTATTTACAACATGGTACTTCTAAAATCAGAAAAAAATGTTTTATAAACCTGAGGGAGTGCTTGTGGATTTCAAAGATATTTTACTAAATAAGGGGGTGGGGAGGGGGGGAAAAGTTTAGTTTTTCCAGGAAGTCTAAGAACTGCCTGATTGGCAGTTAATTCAGGAGGCAACTACAATGCTTTAATGCAGAATGGCTAGAAGAACTGAAGCCACTGATTCTCAGTCTTCCTCTCCAGCAATAGGCCCAGCAGATGCCTCTGGGAGGAATGGCTACTGTCATCACTGACACAGAGAGAAACTCAGCTACTGTGGATTTAGAACATTTAAACTTCCTTTTAAAAGGTGCCCTCTCTGGCTGGCTCAGTTGGCAGAGCGTGTGACTCCTGATCTTGGGGTTGTGAGATTCGGCCCCACATTGGATGCAGAGATTACTTTAAAATAAAATTTAAAAAAAAATTTTTTTTTTTTTTTTTAAAATGAAAGGTGCCCTCTCAAAACGATTACCCTTAGTTCGTGCTCCCAGTGACTATCAAATCCAAAGCAAGGCAGCTACCAAGTGGACAGAACTTAATAAAAAACCTTTAATGATCTTCTGGTCTACCAGGCTTGACTCTAATATGCACACTGTGATCAAAAGAAATCCAAATCCAACCTGACAGGCTACGACAGACCCCTAACAATATCCCACCACTGTCACAGTGATCTTTTAAATTCATACGGTACTCTGCTGTTTTAAAGACCGTTTCAAAAGCGCCTGATGTCTGACATGCTCTGAGACCATGAGCAGGGCGTCTATTACGCAGGCTCCTCTGTCATGTAGAGACCTAGGTCACGGCGAAGTTGTTTGGTGTATTTAAAATCCCTATGATGAAGGGAGCCACGATAAAAATTCAGTCTTATTTTAGGACTAAATCCTGCTGTGCTACCTTATTAACAAAAAAATAAATAGAAACCATTTATTTGCTTTTCCTTCCTATCCCCAGGAAAGACATTTCCTAAAATCTTATAAAAAAACAAACCACGTGTCCTTGGTATAATGGACTTTCAATCATTTAACATGTACTCAGCCTCAAAAACAAAACAAAAACCACACACACCACCACCACCACAAAAGCACGTACAGCATCTCTCTATAAATGTGCACAGCTCTTGCTACGTATTAGGAATAAAACTAGGGGGTGCCTGTGTGGCTCAGTCAGTTAAGTGTCCAACTCTTGATTTCGGCGCAGGTCAGGATCTCATGGTTTCAAGCCCCGTATCAGCCTGTGCACTGACAGTGTGGAGCCTGCTTGGGATTCTCTCTCTTTCCCTCTCTCTCTGTCCCCTCCCTCACTTGTGCTTTCTCTCTCAAAACTAAACTTAAAAAAAAAAAAAAAAAGGAACAAAACTAAGACAAAGTGGTTCTCTGACCTCAAGACACGGGTCTAGTAAAGGAAACACAAAGAAACAAGTAACACGATACAGAGTTGTCAGTGTATCAGAAGATATATGTGACATATTGGGGCAAAAAGGGAATTAATAACTTTATCTCAGGGGCACCTGGGTGGCTCTGTCAGTCAAGCGTCCCACTTCAGCTCAGCTGGGGATTGCACAGTTCATGAGTTCAAGCTCCACGTCGGGCTCTGTGCCGACAGCGTGGAGCCCGGAGCCTGTTTCGGATTCTGTCTCCCCCTCTCTCTGCCCCTCCCCCACTCATTCTCTCCCTCTCCCTCTCCCACTCTCTCACATAAATAAACATTAAAAAAATAATTTCAAAAACCAACTTTACCTCAGAGAACATTAAAGAGTTTCACAAAAGCAGTGATGCCAAGTGGAAGTCTGAAAGACAGGCAAAGAAGAGAACATGCCAGTAGAAGCCCATATGCAAACGCATATAGGTGTGGAATAGCATGGTGCATTTGGGGAACTGCCAGAAAGAAGTGTAGCTGGAACACAGGGTACGAAGGGGGTGTGTGTGTGTACACACACGTGCCAGTAACAGACTGGTACACCACAAAAATGAAAATGGCAGCAATGCAGGAGACTGATGAGAAGAAGAAAATACTGGAGATAAGGAGCCCAGATAATGGCAATTCCAATAGGCCAGGCAAGAGATGGGAGTCTAAACTAAAGCAGTATTAGTAGCTGAGGGAGTGAGGGGCGGGGGGGGAGGGGAAGAGGGGGAGGAACAGCTTTAAGTTGGTGGACCTGTATGAATTGTTGGTATCTGACCACTTTTGACCTACAAAATAGCAATTTCATATGGTTCAACCAAATGCTACAGATGGTAGAAATAACACAGCTGGTTAAATTGGGGTGGGGTGGGGGTGGGGGAGGGAGAGGGAAGAGTTCAAAATGAAGGACTCCCATGTTCTGGTTTGGTAACTAGGCAGATCTTGCTCCCACACACACAAGGGAGATGGGCGACTGAGGCTGAAGTTGGGGGGACAATGTCCTATGGTAGTTACCGACGTACAGACATGCGCAGTGCCCGAGAAATCCAGGCGTGTAAGTCTGAAACTATGGGGATCACCAGGCCACAGACGGAGATTTCAGGGTCCCAAAGCTGCAGGCAGAGGCCAGAGCCCTGGGGGTGGTTGAAAAGGCGCTGACAGAAGAACAGGTTGTCCCACTAAGACAGAAGAGCCCAAGTCCACTAGCCAATACTCAGGGCTACCACATTCTGTCTCACTCATGCAATTCAGGCATAGAAGCCAGGAGGCTGCATTACAGGCTAATGAGGGGAGGAAGTCACAGGAAGTCACAGGGTCCAGAGATGATGGTGCATGCAGGACAACAGTTAAAGTGATGACTTCAGAGTCCAGATTCAGCAGGAGAAGCAGCATGACTGGAGGAAATCAACAATGTCAATGAAAGGGGTGGACTGGAGATGTGGACAAGGTCAAAGAGCAGGTTCTGTCACAGTGAAAAAAAAAAAAAAAAACAGAAAGAAGGCTCTGGGTCAAGAGCTGGATTACAGGTTTAAGCCTTTCTAAAAGGAAAGCCTTTCTAGAAGTCAGGGATGTGGCAAGGGAAGAGCATGCAAAACTCAAGTGGACTTGGAGATCTGTGAGTGGCAGGGATCAGGGAGCTGACAAGCCAGAAGCTGGAGAGATTTCAAACCAAGCCAAAAGAAGCAGTGACCTTAAGTGATATATGAGACCAAGGTATAGAAACAAAATGAAAACCAGAAGGAGAGGAAAGAGGTAAGAAAGTACCATCTTTTCATGATTAAACATGGATGTAAACACTTCCCAGATGTGATGCTGGCTAGGAACTGGCCAGGAACAGCCTAAAAAGGAGCTCAGTTTGGCTTAACACAGCTTGCCTAAGTTCTACTAGATTCAAATAAATGACCCAAACACACTCCCTTCTTTTAGTTCTATCACATAGAAGTAGCAGCACTATCTTCACACAGATGTAACCAGGCCTGAAGGAAACGTCAACATTTTCCAGGTGTTTCAAGGCACTTTCAGTAACCCATGTGAGTGGCCGTGCTTCTGGAGCTCACTGAACTCTACCTGCCACTTCTGATTTCTTAGTTCACTGCTAAGACTCAGACCTGCCATCTTCTCTGTCCCCTAACCAATCTTCCCATGTCACTGCAGGGGCATCTCTCCTGCTTTTCTTCATAAAAGTTATCTTTGCAAGCCCAGCTATACAACCCAAAGGAAACTTTTCTCTGCACAAGTTTTTTCTAGGCTTTCCTAGCTACGTTCCTCTAGCCCCCGAACACCAATCTCAGTGAAGAACCAATGCATTTGTGGTACTGCTTCCAAAAACACAGAAAAGGCAAAAGCTAACTAGCAATTGGACCTGGTCAGACTATCTTCACAAGCAGAAGTACGTAAAAAAGAAAAGTGGTAACTCTAAGTACCACTCAGGTGGTGAAAAACACCTCTCTTTGAGCAGGCTTTCCAACAAGAAGCAGAAGAGCAGCCAGCCTCCACTTCTTTGGCCGTAACTTTGCACGGCATTTACACACATCCATCCCCACACTTATCTACACAACAGTGGCATGGCTCAAAGTCTGCAATAATTTTAAGAGTTAAGTAGAAAATTTTGCAGATAGCAAGATTCTAAGGTTTTTTTTTAAGTGACATTGTTTCCTTCAGGTTTGAAGACAGTATTTTTCAATCCATTCTCCTACCTCAAAATTCCACTCTCCTCTTCACTGCTCCCAAGTAAGGACTTAAGGACCAAAAAGCGACAAGTGAATGCATTACTACTCACAAATGACTTAAAAATAAGCACTTAGAACAATTACTAGCGCACAGCAGCTACTCAAAAATGTTAGTTATTATGATCAGCAAAAAAACCAGCATCAAGTCCTAGAGTTCTTTCCTGAACAATGGACTAAATTCCAGACTAACCCACTATAGCCTGTCTGTCCCCCATGAGTGAATCGTGCTATTCACGGTGCCGGCTGAGATGCTGCTGTTCTTGCGGACTAAATTTAAAAAGCTAAGCCTCACGGCAATGGTTCCAAATGTCTTTTGAACTGAGAAAAAGGTAGAACAGATGTTTCCACCGACTGGTGGTCAGGGAGTACTTATCTGTCATTCAGAAGATAGGTGTTGTCTACACTAAACCATTCCCACCTGGCATTTTTTCCTCTAAACTACTAAATTAATCTTCAAAAGATGTAACTCTCTGAAGTAATATTTTTAGAGTCCTTCTTTCAGAGTAAATCAGAAACGTGTCTCCACACCACTCTTCTGGACCTTAGGCCTGGCATATATACAACTTGTGAGGATATTTCATATGCACTGGGTCCGTAGCCCCCTCCTTCCCCTGCTCTTGGACACCAAGTCAACCTCTTTGGCTTTAATGGCCTACAGAGTACAAAGATATATGCAGTTGTTATTTGTCAGCTACAGTGGAAAACTAATATGAAGATACCACCTTGGTCTTCAGTTTGCCATGTGAAGGGCTGGTGTGTGAACAGAAAGCATTCCCCGAAATGGGAAAAAAAAAAAAATTGTGATGAGCGGAGGTTTGTGGTTTAGTTCTCAAAAAATCAACATTCATGAAACTACGATAATCATATGACCTTGTGTTTTGTATACCTTATCAAGCCTTAAAACAACCTCATAACGTGTACTGGGAAGGTGCTATGCTCTTTTTACAAAGAAAATGAGGCCCAGAGAAATTAAGCCTTACCCCAGGTCACACAGCAAGTTGGTAGCAGAACCGGCAATAGAACTCAAATCCCTGGGTCCAGTACTCTATTATACTAAGCTACCTCCCATATAAAAACTGGAAAAGCAAATACTTCATGGGCCCAATCTCACTAATACCACTTCTTTACTATCTGCTATACCTTCCTCTCACCACATGTTGCCACCTCTTGAGGGGTATCCATACAAAAGAATCCTTGGGGGATGCATATATACTGTATTTAATACTTCCTCGGAGAACATCTCACGTGGAATGATAGAACACAGGAAAAAATGACAAGGTAGTGTCACGGGTACGAGCCGTAATGTTAAAAAACCTGACTTTTAGTCCTAACTTTGTCACCGGACACTAATACAGCCAAATGCAGCCATATGCCTTAGATAACTACTTAATTCTTCTTGCATTTTTACTTCTTTATCCACAAGAGCAGTAACTGCTCCAACTACCTCATAGAATTGTTGTAAATATCAAATTAGACAATGTATATTAATCTATAAATTTAAAATGCAAAATTTTTAATGGAAAATACAGATTACACAGTCTCTATGCTCACTGGAAAGTGATGGTGAGTATTTACAGAACAACATGGTACTCTAGCAGCCATTTTGGTACATTTCCTTTGCAAGAGAAATGAATGGCAGACACATAGTAGGTATACAATAAATACCGGACAAAACATTTTCAGAAGGTGGCACAGCACAGCAGAAAAAGTACCACACCAGTGACCCAGGTTCTAATTCTAGCCCTGCCATTAATGAGATGTGCGACTCTGGGCAAATCACTTCAGCTCTGCGGCCTCAAACTTCTACATCTATAAACATGAGTGAGTCAATCATATTGTACAAAATCCCCTTCAGGTCTATGATCGTGATAACTAGAGTTGGCGTAACTTATTTATGAGGTGAAAAAGATGGTTCTGAAACCATAAATTTACCACAAAGAAAAGGTAAAAAGATATTTCCTAACCCAACATCCAACTCTAAAAGGAATTCTAGGAAAGCAACAGGTTTTACAAAGACTACTACTTACTTGCTAGACCTTGGAACTACCATTTCAGCTAGTGTTTCATACTGCTTAATCCAGTCGTTGTGGTTTAACCTGCAAAAAAGGTACAGTAAGTAGTGGAAAAGAAAAACAAGTCTTACCTCCTGCCATGTTGAGACAGAAAAAAATATGGGACAAACAGGAAATTCAACTGAAGTATACTTCAAATCTACGTCACACACAAAATTCAAGTTTCCTACTGAGAATGAATTTCAAATACAGTGAACAGTGAAGCAAGAAATACAGTTCACCACTCTCTTACATCCAGTAACTATTGCAAAAGAGGCACATCCTAGAACTAAGTTTGGAAAGGTAGTAAAGCGAAGTATACATTCTAAATTACCTACAAACTTCAGAGTCAATAATGCATTACCTCATTAAAAATAAATAAATTCAAAGGCCATACTGAAATCACTATCATTTCTGTTCACTGGCCATTATGAAGGGCTGGATCAAACTATTTGCCAAAAGCACAAAGTACCAGGAAGTATTGAGTAAATTAAGTGACAGTAAACCATGCTCCACAGAACATTGTGCAACAACTTTCTCTACAGACCAACGGATTTTGGGGGTGTGGGGAGAGAAGGTTATGTTTGCAATATAAAGAACTACAGGATTTATAGGTCAGGATAGTGACTAATTCATCATGGAAGGTGCCCCAGGTCCTAGGTTTCAATAATAGCGAAGAGAAAACTATAAAAACGTCTGATTTTAAACATAAATTTTCAATAAAAATAGAGACAAATCTTTTATCTGCACAAAGGTTATTTTCCTACATGCATAAAAACATAGACACACAGAAATTTATTATAAAAAAATCACTGTTCTATAGTATTCTGAAGTTAGGGGAGAAAAGCAGAAGTCAGATGATAGTGTAGCCACAGTAAATTCAACGGAGGTGCTTTCCCATCCTTTCCAGGAGGCATCATTTTCTAATACTCCCCATTTCGTAACCAGATAAAAAAAATGGAGAGCACAGCAAAGGAAGAATTCATACACCGATACTGTGAAGAATCCCCAACTTTTCCACCTCAGTTTGGATCCTCCAAAGATTCCCTGATAGCAAGACTTCAGTTCAAGTCAGAAGTGAAATCATTAAGTGTTTCTCTCTCATAGACACACATGCACACAGAGTTCTAATTCTTCCTGTGAGTATCGAAAGGCCTCATTTTATTAACAATGATCAAATGTTAATTAACACAGAAGACCTAATCTAAAGATTTCAAAGGGTTATCTAACCCAGCAAACTATGCCGAGAGCCTGCAACTGTTTTTGTAAACAAAGTTTTACTGAAACAGAGCCACATCCATTCTGTAGGTACAGTGTATGGCTGCTTTCAGCTACAACCACGAAGTCGACATGGCAAAGGTGAGTAGCTGTAACACAGACCCTATGGCTTGCAAAGTGTAAAATGTTACCTATATGGCCCTTCACAGAAAAAATTTGCCAACCCCAGATCTAATCTATCCTTTGCTTCTTAAAGGGCTTAATTCATCCTAACCAATCATAAAGATTTTTCACAAAGGCCACCTGGCTGGCTCAGTTGGTTAGGCGTCCAACTCTTGATTTCAGCTGAGGTCACGATCTCACAGATTTGTGAGTTTGAGCCCCACGTTGGGCTCTTCAAGCTCCATACTTTCTCTCCCCATCTCTACCTCTCCTCCTCTCTCTCTCTCAAAATAAATAAATAAACTTAAAAAACAAAGAAAAGATTTTTCAGAAAAACAAAAGCTTCCTACTCCGAAAAATCTAAAATCTATATTTTTTTAAAAATCTAATAATTTAGCATTATTTAATATTTAAATAAGCCAACTCTACTAAGCTGCTAAATTTGATTTGGAATCTCAATTTATAATTGATGTCTCCATTATCAGATTATGAACTAAATTCTACTTACGTGCCACCTGAGTACATGTTAGTTGATGGAATGAATGACAACGTAATAATATTCCCTTTACAATTGAGTTCTATGGAAAACTTCAAATTACAGTATCAGACACTAACATTTTTTTTATATTTTAACAAGCAAAAGTAATAAAAGACATACTTGGGAACCACGACCAGTAATGTGACGAGATACTCTGAATCAAGAACAAAGTCATCCTTCTTCACAATTTCTGCTAAACTTCTAGTTAGCAAACTTCCTCTGAGGAGTAAGAAAAAAAATAATCAGGCTGATCATGCCTCCATAACATAAGAAGTATCATAATTACATTCACATCTACTATGTGTACACCTCAAGAGACTGATTAGTCTTAGGTAACGTTTCTACTTTGTAAGAAGACTAAATTTAGCTGAGTATTTCCCACCCTCACTATCAAAGAAATGCTACCATTTATCAATATTTGCCTCTAGTATCTCCCCTTGTGTTTGCTTTAATTATTATAATTCAACTCTTCTCCTGATTACATATCTAGTACCTTGACTGGGCAAGTGTTATTCATTGTATGCCAATTAAAACCTATTTCATCATAATTACAAAATTACATCATCTAAGGACAATCTCTGATCTTCCTCCCTCTCCCCAGGTATCATCTGATCCTAGGCAATTTTGGTTAGTTAACCCAATAATCAAATCAGTCTTCATTTGGTCTCCCAGTACATTTCATAATGAAAGTGACTTGCCCTGTTTGTACCACTGATAGTATCCAACCAACTTTCCCTCTGGAATATGAATGTGTAACTTGAATAGTTAAACATTTAAAGCTACACTTGCAGTGGTCATACTACAATGAGATCAAGAAAACAAACGTGTCCTATTTTTGGAAAATCTAACATGTAAAAAAGCTAAACTTGGAAAACAGATAAACAGACAAATTACATTCTTTGATAGAATTATTCTTTGATAAAATTCAAATAGAATTCTTTGATAGAATTCTTTTAAGCAGCAGGTGATTGCTATGCAATTAAACTGATTCGATTTGAAACAATTTTAGGCAATCTTTCAGTGAAAACACAAATGGATAAAGGGACAAATTAGGACCCAACTCACAAGTTTTATAAAACAAGAATAAATCAGCTTCATCTGTTTTGACTAGTCTGAATTAATAAATTTTTCTCCGTGAAGTGAAAAAACACCATTTTAATTATAGAAATAGCATAAACTGGAATTCACTAAACCCCAACAATAGCTCATTCAGCACTTGCCCAATTCTTAATATTCACATATGCTTACGCATTCTTCCGTTCCAAATTCTGAAGATTCCCTTTCAAGTTATTATATGCGGATGCTCTAGATTTCAGGTCATTGTCAATCTGAGTCACTCCCTTTAAAAATGAAAAACAAAAATAAGCAAAATTTTTCTAACAGAAATAAAGTAGCTGTACCCGAACACTTTAAAAAACAAATACCACTAGTTGCTGATGTAACTATTATTTTAAAAGGACAACTTTTTTTTTTAATGTTTAAATTTTAGTATATAGTGCAATATTGGTTTCAGGAATAGAATTGAGTGATTCATCACTTACGTACAACACCCAGTGCTGATCACAACATGGGCCCTCCTTAACACCCATTACCCATCTAGCCCATCTCCCACCCATCTCCCTCCATCAACCCTCAGTTTGTTCTCTATTGTCAAGAGTCTCTTGTGGTTTGTTTCCCTCTCCTTTTTTCCCCCTTCCCGTATGTTCATCTGTTTTGTTTCTTAAATTCCACATGATTGAAATTATATGGTTTGGTCTTTGATTAACCTATTTTGCTTAGCATAATACATCCTAGCTCCATCCACATTGTTGCAAGTGGCAAGATTTCATTCTTTTTGATGTAAAAGCACAATTTAAAAGATGATTAAAAAAATAACTTCATTTTTAATAACCCTGGTAATTTCCATATGAATCTTTTCTACTAAAGATAATGTTTTAGTCCACATATATTTTAATTACTGTTATGATACTGCATCTTAAACCATAAATGGAATCTAAGCCACTGGGTATAGAGATTATTAATTAAAAAGCTTTAAATTCACAAGGCTGAAGGATTAATTTCCAAAAGTAATGAAGGTACACAGAGTTTTATTGTTCATAACGCCACTGTTCTTACATAGAATATTTTTTCAATTAAATTAAAATTGTGGTTAGATGTATTTATAAATGTTACAGAAGCTGATTTTTCAAAAAGAGTCCTAAAACTACTAACAATGTAGGGAGAACATACAAATCAGCAGATTTAACATTTGAAGAATGAGTTTCAATTCAGCTCTACCATTATCAGTTGTGTGGCAATACGGTAAGTCAATTCACCTCTCTGAGCCTATTTCCTCGTCTATAATAGTATCAGAAAATGATGATTAAATCCTTGATAACTGGACCAAAATAAGGAGACTTCAGTCATAGTCAGAGCACCACTTTATATTATCAAACTACTCATTTTCATTATATTATAATGATTACCTCAGCTTTAAAATCCTTGATAATCTACTCATTTATATTTAACTATACAGCACTTACTCAAAGTCACTGAAAGCCAGGAAAAGGAAAGTCTGTCCAAGTAATTTAAACTACACTTTTCATCTCAGTCAGGTCAGAATGTTGACAAACAGTTAATAGATCCTTGTCTATCTGCCTTGTTTGGAGTTTCAGGTAAGACTTTTATATTTTCTCTCAAGTTCAATGACTATAATATAAAAGGAACTCTTAACTCGGTGAGTTCATGGATGAGCTTCAGGATCTGTGTACTCATTGAAACCGTACATAAAATCATGTGTACATGAATACAGGCATTTTTCTGTGTAGAGGGTCAATACTGAACGTCTGAAGGTGTCAGAAAACCCGTAAAGTTTAATGTCTGAAGCAGTACTGTATGTAAACATGCCAAAGTAATCATTATCACTAGCTGAATGACTCCTAAATCTTTAATAGATTCCAATTTCCTGTTCTACATAATCTCAGTTAACCCTTAAAATTTGTAGCAGTAGTAATTATAGGATTTTAAAGTTTTTTTTCCTTACTTAAACACTGTTGATGTAATATTTAAGTTAACCACTTAAGTAAGTAAACTACACAACTTGGATAATGTACACTGGAAACTATAACACTTTTTAACATCTTTCTTTTTTGGTAAAGTTGTAGTAATGGTACCTCCTATTTATATCAGTCACATATAATTTAGTTGCTTTCTCAAAACCTAAACAGTATTTCACAGCTAAATACTTATAAAATCAATAAAGCCACTATGAATCAGTGTGTCCTACCTGTGTCATTTTTTATCTTACCTTGGCAATTATTTCAGAAATATTTTTCAGGGACTGCTTGATTGGGTATTTAGCCATGTCCCACTGAAACCTTGTTATATAAGTAACCAAGTCAACTGAAATAGGGAAATAAATTAATTACTGAGAAGCAATAGAACGTTCATAGTTTGCTACACAGTAATAAATTTTAATGCTGAAATTTGCATCGAGAAAATCAGTAAAAACGTCATCACTGCTGGAGAGTCCAGATTTTTAAAATGTGGAACTATATTCAGTAATGGATTAATCAACATTTTTACTTTGTCATCTGACTGGATCTCTTCTTACTCAGAATTTTATATTTATAAATGCTCCTTCTAACGTGATGACTTAATAAATGGAATATGCACATACCCATGATATACCTCATATGTAGGAGAAACAGACACAAAGATTAAGAAACTACTCCTCAATAAGTAGAATTTGATGCAAGTATGTTCTTTCTTTGCCAGCCTACCCAAATAAACTGAAAATAAACCGGTTAAAACCAGGTAACAACCGTTTCTAGGAGTCTATACAACAATCTTCAAAACACAGGCCCTTTCACATTCAAATGAAAAGAATAAAAAATGTAAAGCCAAAGAGACACTCAACAACTATTACCTGGAAAGTTCAGTAATCAAGATGACTTTACTTCTCAAGTCTAATGGGATCAAGGTCAAGAAGACCAAATGGCTAACTGGCAAAAATAATTTACATCCAAATATCCTTGTCTCCTCAATTTCTTCCCACATTAGTGTTAAGGGGTCAATATGGATGCTATTTCTAAAAACAATTGCAGACACAATGCCACCCAGGTGGACTGTCAATCCCCATTCCACCTACTAGACTGCATGTCCTAGTTCATTAAATACCTACAAGATCAGTAAATGCATCCTAACTTAACATATCTACCTTCTATCCTTCTGCCCCGAACACAAACAGAAATAGTAAACAGCTAGGTCAGGATCACTATTGTAACAAAGAGCAAGAATAAATCACTAAATTTTTGTCTTACTAAGTATTTATTCAGCATCTATTATTTGCAAGGAGAAGAAATGAGGTTAGAGAAACACTAAATTAAAAATACAGTTAACTCTTGGCCGAGAAGAAACACTGCTGGAGATAACCGACTGTTAAGAGACCCGCACGGTGTGGCATCAGGCCCTTGAGTGTGGCAGGAACCTTGAGAAAGCCACATCCCAGGCTTGTGGGGCGACTTTTCCATAACCGCCACAGGTTCCAATTGCCAAAGAGATGGATGAAACTGTTGCCACGTTTATCATGAGGACCATCTTGAAAATCCCAATGACTGAAATGATGAAAATCCTCAAAGCCTGGGATTTTTTTGTCTGCAAATCAACTGCAGACCATAAACTTCCGGCAGAGAAAGGAATCTCTCGTTCAGGACTTGGTTCTGCTCTGTGGTTCTTGGTTCTGCTCTGCTCTCGTGTCAAGTCTCCACGACACAGCCCTTTTAGACATCATTTATACTCAATTTCATCGGCACCAGAAAGTTTGGGATGTTTTTCAAACGAGTAAAGAACCAGGTGAAGACGCTGACCTTTCTTGATACGGAACAATTCAAAAGTTCATTTGAGAAAATTCTTCGGAGAGCATTAAAAAATGTGAGGGTCAGCTTCAGAGACGCTGAGGAGAATGCAGTACGGATCTGAATTGACTGGGGAACGCAGCATAGAAAGTCAAACCAGTACAAACCTGTCCGTGTGCTGTATTACTCCCAGACTCCCTACGCCTTCACTTCCTTCTGCCACCTGAAGAGCAACATACCCCTTCTGGGTCAGGCACTGACAGTGGCTAGCAATCACCATAAGATTGTGAAAATGGACCTCAGAAGCCAGTATCTGGACTCTCTGAAGGCTATTGTTTTCAAACAGTATAGTCAGACCTTTGAAACTCACAACTCCACCAAACCTCTGCAAGAAACCCTTGAGCTAGACATGCACACGGATTCAAGGACCATTCATGAAAACAGAATCGAAAAAGAGAGAGTCCAGAGAGTGACTCAAGAAACTTTTGGAGACTATCCTCCACCAAGACTAGAATTTGCACAATATAAGCTTGAAACGAAATTCAAAAGTGACTTCCATGGGGGCATCTTGGCTGAGAGAAAAGAGCCCCTCCGGTGCCTAATGAAGTTCTCTAGCCTGCATCTTCTGGAAGCACTGAAATCCTTAGCACCAGCTGGTATTGCAGTCACACCACTTTCTCCATTGCTCACCCAATAAGGGAATGAATTATTTTAAAATCAGAGATAAATAAGATGTCTGTGGTTTTGTAAGCACGGTACTTCCTTGACTATATTGCATATGCATTTCAGTTAACAGCTAGCTGGAAAGCTTCTGTTTATGAACTTGTGTTTTAGAAACTCATTCTTAATACTGACAGTCCAGAAATGTTCAATATGCTTGTTGGGACTGATTCTTTCCTCCTCCAGTATGCACCCCGCTCCCCCATATCCTGCAAAGCATAGCAATTGAGGGCCTTTAAAAAGCGATAAGGTGTCCTTTTCCTCACTCCTATCTCTCCTTGATCCTGGAGAGACTGGGTTCTAATTGCTTGTTTCCAAGGATTTTGTTTGAAGCCTTGGATCATGGAAAGAAACAGCAAGAAACTATCCTCAACTCAAAACTTTCTAGGAAAATCATAAAATTGGTCCATTCAAAGGGTAGAGTTGGGTCCATTAAGTTATTGCAGGAAGTAGAATATCAGATGATTCAGTAATATAATAGTTTCAATGTAAGTATGATACTTTTCATAATCTGTTTTATCCTACATACGGCATTCAAACTCACCATACTACACTGATTTGTGAATAAAGATTTCAAAACTGGTACATCAGTTACGTCTGATGGCAATTCTTCAGTGATCATCACAATATAGCATGTCCTTTCTTAATAACATTTCGAAATCTACTTCCTATTGTGTTCCACAAAGGATTTGAGGTATAAAAATGTATATTACAATTATGATAAAATTAAAAGGTGAGGCAGTCTTGGACAAATGGGAAAGCAAACGAAAAGCAAGGACCGAACAAAGGTAGAGATAAAACTGCCATGTAACAAGATACGAGTGCCTCCATCTGCTAGAAGATTGAAAAACTGGAGTGGAGTTAGCCAGTGGTCAAAGCAGAAAAGAAAACACCATTCGTGAATGAAGATATTTAAAAACTGGTACATCAGGGGCACCTGGGTGGCTCAGTGGGTTAGGCATCCAACTCTTGGTTTCAGCTCAGGTCATAATCTCACGGTTCGTGAGATGGAGCCTTGCGTCAGGCTCTGCGCTGACAATAAAGGGCCTGCTTGGGATTCTCTCTCCCCCTCTCTCTCTGCCTCTCCCCTGCTTGCTCTCTTTCTCTCTCTCAAAATAGATAAACATTTAAAACAAATTTTTTTAAATACAGTTAACTCTTAGTCAAACTACTCCACACTGCTGCCTCGGCATCCATTTTGTGTGGCCAAGTGGCCCACAGGGAACTAGAAATTACAGAAGCCATTTCCTTGGGAGCAGTTCTAGGTAAGAGTCTGCAGAGTGACAAGAAATGTGAGTTCCTGATAGACTCCCACTGATAAAACACTCTCCCCCACTGCCCAGGGCCTTCTCCCTAAGACAAGACCCCCTCAAAGTTTGCCAAAGCCCTACTCTTTTTGGTTTGAACTGAACAATCCCAACTTAGCCTGGGAACCCCAAAGCACTCCACCCGCAGACCCTAATAAAGGCATGTGCCCCAGGTCCTGCCACTCTCTGCCTGCACCTTGATCTCCCCGTATGGTGCCCCCTCCCACAGGACCCGTGAGTAATAAACTTCTCTATTTCACTTTCCCTTGAGGTCTTTTGCTGAATCATGGCTCAACATCCCATGATACTCCAGGACTCTCTACTCAACAAATGTTAATATAACAAAATCACAACAGTGACACTCATCACAGTAGGAATACAGAACAGAATGAAAGAAAAGGGTTACTTCTTATAATGACATATCACTAAAGATGAGCCTAAATTAAAATAAAGTGTCATTTCATAAAGAACACCAAATACAAGTGCAGATGACAACAGTGAGGTCAAACTATCTTTACAAAGTCATTATTATACCAAGCAAACTATTAGCTTCCAGCTACAGAGAGGTCAGTAGCAGACTACTCCATGGCACTAAGGTAAAGAAATGCCATATTCAAATTTGAGGGGAAAGGCATTTCCCCTGCACTAAAATTAAAAATTTTTATTCCAAGGCTTTAGAAGTTGGATGCTATTAAATATAAAAGCTAGAGAAGACAAGTATTCATCTGGAAAAATGCTGAGACACATAACCTAGAAACACTGTGAATGTGAGTTAACAACTGGCTCCAGGAAAGAACTCAGGTAAATCTTTATAATATTACTTTTAGAAGGACGTGACATCTATGTCATAAGCTATATTATCTACTATGTATGTAAGACTGTCTTACACAAAATGTTAAGGGGGACAAGATGTAACTGGAATATCACCAAATTCAGTAATAATAATTATATCTTTAGTGGCTTTCTATTATATTTAATATCCTTATCTATAGATTTTTTTACATTCTTTTTTTGTTTTTATAGCTAAGTCATTCACCTTATACAAGTCAGTATCAAATCTTGAAACATTAGCTTACCTCCATTGGCCAACAGATTCTCCTGAACTTTATCTTTACTATCTTCCAATACATCAGCCATATATTGAGCCACTTTCTTAACCACCCTTGGGAGGGGAAAAAAAAAATCAATAATCATTTCCAGGAAAAAGACCTAAATTCCATGCTTTACAATGAACACACTACATACACACATGAATTGGACTATATATCCCTTTACATGTATCTATTTAATACGGAACAAATGGGTTATAACTTCTTGAGTAATGTTTTAAGGATAGAAGGGACCAAGGTTTTGTAACATGCAAAGCTGAACTGAGTAACCGTAGACTTTTAACTATTTAACTATTTCTTAACTATT
The DNA here is from genome assembly GCF_018350155.1 of Leopardus geoffroyi. Classification (NCBI taxonomy): domain Eukaryota; kingdom Metazoa; phylum Chordata; class Mammalia; order Carnivora; family Felidae; genus Leopardus; species Leopardus geoffroyi. Next base: position 105,162,768 of record NC_059338.1, read on the forward strand.
ATTTAACTATTTAACTACTATTAGCTATTAGGAACAATGCTAAAGAGAAACCATGGTGTCGTTAACTAACTGAGGCACCTACACATCACCTTATCAATCCCTTCATTTTATATAAGTAAAGACACCAAAGTATAAAGAGAATAAATGACTTAGTCACAAAAGTCACAAAATCACAAAAGCAGCTAATGGCAGAGCTGAGACTAGAAACATAGTGTCTGGACTTTGGTGTTCTTTCTCTGGTTCCATGTCTGCCTCTAGGCCCTGGGGGGTGGGATACAAAAGTATACAAGACAAAATATCGAGTTGAAAAGATACCAAAACATACAAATGACTAAATACAAAGCAATGTGTGGTTAAGTGCCAACTGAGATTACCAGGTTACAGAGAAGAGAAGCATAAAGGAAAAAGGGATCACTTTCAGCTACTGGAATCAAAAAGTCATAATGACTCTAGGGCACCAGGGTGGCTTGGTCAGTTAAGTGTCCAACTCTCGATTTCGGCTCAGGTCATGATCTCACAGCTCATGGGTTTGAGCCCTGCATGGAGCTCTGTGCTGATAATGTGGAGCCTGCTTGGGGTTCTCTCTCTCTGCCCCTCCCCAGCTTGTGTGCTCTCTCTCAAAATAAATAAACTTTAGAAAGAAAAAAAAAAAGCACAATGACTCATGAGCAGGGCAATAAAGGATAGGAATGGTTTTGAAAGGATGATTAAGAAGGGAAGAAAGTATACTCTTGCTACAGGGCACCCTCCAAGCCAGGATCAAGAGAGGCAGAAAAGCCAATGGGCCTTCACAGTATTATGAGGAATCCAGGCTGCCCAGCGTGCTGAGAGGGGGAGGGGGGGCGAGGAAGGTGGCCCAGAGCCAGACTGCAGATAGACAGCCTCTGAGGTCAGACTTTACAGAGAAGTACAGTATAACACGGTCCAAACAGGGTTTTGACAATTCATCTGAGGACCATATGCTCAATGGCAGGGAGAGTAAACCGGTAGACAAATTAAGAAACTCCATGCAATATGAACCAATAAAGCCCAGAAAAAATCCTATGCTGAATGACCTCAAACCTAATCAAGCAGAACTGCAGAAAAAATGATAAAGCTGTTAAGTCTTCAACTCGGATTTGTACACACATTTGGCTATGTCTCCAAAATTCACTTATCCCTTCAAAGGCGACAAACCATTATTCCCATATAATTTCCCAAGCATCTTGTAAACAGAACCATTTGCTATGAATATGCAAAAATGGTCATATGTTTGCCACAGAAATAGTTCAAGAGTGTAGAACGGCCTGGTGTCAAGTTTATACACTTAATGTGTAATTGAGAACTTCACAATCTCCCTGTGCATCTCCATAAAAGTTATCTACGTCCGAGTACACATGGTAACCTTAAGAGCTGCTCTTATCATTAGATTGCTTGGTAAGTAAAAACTGTAATTTACTCCACATTATCACAATGTTCAGACTTAAAAAGCTAACATCTGTCAATTCTACCAAGGTCTAACAACCACAGGATTTTTAAATTCTTCAAAGGTTTCAGGAAAACTGACGAAGACAAGTTGCATAACAGTGCAGAAGAGGAGACAAAATGCACAGGCAACTTTTAATTCCACGACCAAACAGACTGCATTTACCCTAAATACTTTCCAGATTCCTCCCCTAAAAAATGTGAACAAACCTTAAACTATATGCAGGACATCCCAATGACAATTTAAAGAAAGACCTATAGAGCCACCCAGGTGACTAACAAGAATCCAAGTAAGTGTTGATAATTACATTCTCAGGGACTTCCCTTCTTCAGATTTCTTTGGTTGTCACCACCTGAAACTGTAATGTGGGAATGGGACTGTAGGGAAGACCATCATCTCAGGAATGGCAACTACAAAGAGCTTTCCTCAACTAAAAATGTGTAATCCAGAAACCAAGAGATGATTCATACTATCAATCAGTCCGCTGAGAATATCATCAATAATTACTTTCACATTTGCCCTACCATGAATACATGAAATTAGTAAACGTAAAGTACTGTTACTTTTTCTTTCATCCTTTTACTAATTCTTATGCCAAGTGTCTTGCCTCAGTTGAAGCTTGTAATATCTCTTGCCTAATCTACTTTAAACCTGTCTCCTAATTGGCCTCTTTGCCTCCAGTGTTAAAGACCATCAGTATATCTTCTGGTCTATTTACTTACTATATGTTGGTATGTTAAATCAATATAGAGAGGCAATATTTGCCTCTATTACCAGAAACATTGCATTATGGTGGTTCTATCAATTCAGAAAAGCCTAATAGCATACATGGGAAATCCTTCTACACAGACTTTAAGTTCCCTTAAAGCTTCAATCAAATACACATTTCTAAGATTCTCCAAAATTCTGCATTTTACAAAATTGTACCTATTCACCTAAACCCTACCTATTTAAAAGCTCTATATTCCAAGAGTCAAAGGGATTATAGACTGATTCTGCCAATTAATCAAAATGCAAAAAGTTATCAAGGACCCACACCCATCTTCAGCTAAAACACAAAGTAAATTTCAGAAGCAACTGAAAGTGGAGTTTAGAAAAACCTACGCTCACGGATTAAAGACTTAATATTGGTAGGATGGCAACAATCCCCAAATTGACCTACAGATTCAACACAATCCCCCTCAAAATTCCAGCTGACTTCTTTGCAGAAATTTGACATGATCCTAAAATTCATATAAAAACGCAAAGAATCAGAATAGCCAAGACAACCTTGAAAATTTAGAAAAACACAGAGAACTCACACTTTCTGATTTCAAAACTTACTACAAAGCTACAACAATCAAGACAATATGGTACTGGCATAAAGACAGAAATAAGGAATAGAAAGAAATATAAAATAAAACTGAGAGTCCAGAAATAAACCCTCACATTTACGTTGAATTGATTTTCAGCAAGGGTGCCAGGACAATTCAATGGAAAAAAAAAAAAAAATAGTCTTTTCAACAAATGGTGTTAGGACAACTGGATATCCACATGCAAAAAAACCCCTGAAGTTGGGACTCCGACCTCACATCATATACAAAACAACTCAAAATGGATGTAAGACCTAAATGTAAAAGCTAAAACTATAAAACTCTTACAAGAAAATATAGCTATAAAATTGTGTCACCTTGAATTAGGCAATGGTTTCTTAGACAAACAAAACACAAGCAACGAAAAATAGATACACTGGACATTAAAATGAAAAATTTTGTGCTTCACTCTCTCAGGTTTCCAAGATGACCAAGAAAGAAGGAATAATGGTCATGCCAAAAAGGGCCGCGGCCCCATGCAGCCTATTCTCTGCACCAACTGTGCCCAAGAACCGTGCCCAAGAACAAGGCCATTAAGAAGTTCGTTATTCTGGGGCACCTGGGTGGCTCAGTCAGTTGGGCGTCTGACTTCAGCTCGGGTCACGATCTCACGGTTTGTGAGTTCCAGCCCCGTGTTGGGTAGGCTCTGTGCCGACAGCTCAGAGCCTCGATCCTGCTTTGGATTCTGTGTCTCCCTCTCTCTCTGCCTCTCCTAGCTTCTGTTCTGTGTGTCTCTCTCAAACATAAACAAACATTTAAAAAAAAAAAAGAAGTTCGTTATTCAGAATATAGTAGAGGCTGCCGCAGTCAAGGACATTTCCGAAGTGAGTGTCGACGCCTAGGTGCTTCCCAAGCTGTATGTGAAACTACATTACTCTGTGAGTTGTGCCATTCACAACAAGGTAGTCAGGAATCGCTCTCACGAAGCACGGAAGGACCGAACACCAGCACCCCAATTTAGATCTGCTGCTGCTGCCCCACAACCTCCATCAAAGCCCATGTAAAGAGCTAAGTCCTTAAGGACTGAAGAAAAACTGTTTTCTGTTAAAAAAAAAAAAATAAGACGGAGATTATACTTAAAACAACTTTTTTTGTGTGTGTGTGCTTCAGAGGTGCCTGGCTGACTCAGTACCTTGGTAAGGCATGTGACTCTTAATCTCAGGGTTGTGAGTTTGAGCCCCACATTGGGTATAGAGATTATTTAAAAATAAAATCTTCAAAAAAATTTTTTTTGCGTGTGCTTCAAAGGACACTATCAAGAAAGTGAAGACAATCCACAGAATGAAAGAAAATATGTGCAAGTCACATTATAATAAGGGACTTGTATCTAGAATATATAAAGAACTCTTAGAATTTGATAATAAAAGGGCTAATAAGCCAATTTAAAAATGGGCAAAGAATCCAAATAGACATTTCTCAAAGAAACAGAAATGGCCAGTAAATGCATGAAAAAATGCTCAACACATCATTAATCATTAGGTAAATGCAAATTGAAAATGCAGAGAAAGGGGTCTCTGGGTGGCTCAGTTGGTTAAGCGTCCAACTTCAGGTCAGGTCATGATCTCATGGTTCATGAGTTTCAGCCCCGAGTCCGGCTCTGTGCTGAGCCTGGAGCCTGTTTCAGATTCTCTGTCTCCCTCTCTCTTTGTCCCACCCTCAACTCATGCTCTGTCTCTCAAAAATAAAATAAACGTTAAAAAATATTTTACAAAAAGGAAAATGCAATGAAACACTATTTCATACCCACTAGAAAGACTATAATCAAACAGATGAATAGTAACAAGCTTGTCAAAAATGTGAAGCAATGAGAACCTCCATACTCTGCGCTGGTGGGTCTGTAAAACGGTGTAACCACTTTGGAAAACAGTCTGGCAGTTCCTCAAAATGTTAAAAATAGAGCTACCATATGACCCAGTAACCCCACTCCTAGGTACACATCCAAGAGAAATGAAAACATGAGTATACAAAAACTTGTACACAAATATCCATACCAGTATTCTCAAAAAGTAGAAATAGCCTAAATGTCCACCATCTGATAAATGGATTAATAAAATATGGTACATCTATACAATGGAGTATTATTTGGTAACAAAAAGAAATGAAATATCAATACACGCTACAACATGGATGAATCGTGAAACATTATGCCAAGGAAGAGAAGCCAGTCACAAGAGATCACATATTAGAGGATTTCATTTACACGAAATGTCCAGAATAAGCAAATCTGTAGCGCCAGAGAGTGGGCAGGGGGTAAGGGGGAGGCAAGGAATAGGATGTTTGTGATGGTGGTAGTGGGAGAGTGATGAAGATGTACTGTGACTGACTGTGGCGATGGCTGCACAACTCTACGACTATTCTAGAAATCACTACACTTAAAGGGTACACGTTGTACACTTTAAACAGGTGAATCGCATGGTATGTAAGTTATATCTCAATAAAAATATTAAAGATAGTCACCATTTTCATACTTCAAACAGGTATATTTTATTGTATATAAAATGTACTTTCATAAAGGTGATTTACAAAGAAAACAAAGAGTCATCATTTTCTTTTATTATTTTATTTATTTAAATAAATTACTTATTAGCATTAAATTAAATTATTATTATTTATTTTTATTTATTTTGAGAGAAAGAGAGCACTAGCAGGGGAGAGTCAGAGAGAGAGGGAGAGAGAATCCCAAGCAGGCTCCACACTGTCAGCGCAGAGCTCCAGGTGGGGTTCAACCTCACGAACCGTGAGATGATGACCTGAGCTGAAATCAAGAGTCAGATGCTTAACTGACTGAGCCACCCAGGCGCCCAAGAGTCAGCATCTTCTAAAACCATTCCAATAAGTAGACTATACATGTGATAATAAACCCAATGTCCAGGTAGCCTGAGAACAGTGACTCATTGTGCTCTAGTCAATGCATATAAATACATTACCCTTCTACAAATGCATCCAGTTTAGCCAGTTCATCCGACAAACCAACCAAGACATCCAGTGTGCCAACCTAGAAGGGAAATACAGCATTTTACTACTTAGGTTTCATCCCCTGCCATTTTTTTTTTTTTAACAAGGTGATACAACACCTTGATTTGAAGGGCCCATAAATCCTAAGTTCTCCATATTTTATTCCATGATGTGCAAGTGTGGTTAAAAAAGTTTGCCAGACATCTCAAAGGTATTTATATGCACGGGATAATCCTCTAATTCATGGGTACAGCCAGCATTTAAGAGGTGAAGATTCTGCAATGGCAGGCCTATGCATCTGCTTCTACTGCCCAGTGATGGGTGGACCATTTGAAGTCATGGTTTACAGCAGCAGCTCTTAAACAGGGAGGGGTCCATGACTATCAGTGTCTCAAAGGAATTCGTAACTCCCAAAATACGAAGAACCGGTAATTTTAAGTTATTTCTTAAATGATTGCTCTATATAACTACCTGCTAAGTTACCCAGCAAAATAAAAATACTGTGATTTTTCCATTCTGTAAAATTACTGATAACCTGCTTCCCTTTGAGGCTGCTAGGTTACAGACCTTCAATAAATATTAAATAAATTAACCACACTAAATAACTAAGGTAGACCTGCAAAGTATGATTAAAGAGGTCTAATGGTAAAACGTTTGCAACATTACTGAAACTTGCATGAATTTAATAACAAAAAACTGGGTTTGCTGTGATATTGAAGTATATTACTAAGATTTTTCACTTCTGAAGATATATGTGCATGTAATATATCAAATATTTTCATAACATTTCTCATTACAATTCAAATTACAATTTAGAAAAGCACAAAAGTTTAGAAAAATGTTATTCACTTTGGTAGTTTACTTCTAAAATCTCAAGTTCCTCATTATTTAAAATGTGAAGATTAGAGGGGCTCCCGGGTGGCTCAGTCAGTTAAGTGTCCAACTTCGGCTCAGGTCATGACCTCTGGGTCAGTGAGTTCGAGCCCCGTTTTGGGCTCTTCGCTGATAGCTCAGAGCCTGGAACTTGCTTCAGATTCTGTGTCTCCCTCACTCTCTGCCCCTCCCCCGTTCACTCCTCTGTCTCTTCTCTCTCAAAAGTAAATAAACATTAAAAAAATTTTAAAGACCGAGAGAAAATCAAATTAAAAAACAAAATCTGAAGATTAGAAAGAACAAGATAAGTTTTCAATTATGCCAATGGCTAGAAATGAGTTGTTTTTTTTTTTTTTTGAAGGAACCCAGATCTCTAATTTCTACCAAAATGTAAGCAAAGACAACTGTTCTCTTCACAATGAACTCATACACTACTTTGCACCACGCCGTTTTACCTTTAAGTCAGGAATGTTAAATTTTGAAGTAATAGCAAGATTATTGTTCTTTGTAGTTGCTGCATGCAATTTCTCCCATGTTTGCTGACATGTTTTCTCCCCAGGAGCAGATATAAGCCAGAACTCAGTCATATTTGTTACCAAGTGTTTCTTTCCAAATCAAAAGGGACTCTGAAAGGTAAAACGAAACAAACAAAAAATACCTTCAATGCCATTTGTTTCTAAAGTATTTCAGAGTCACAGGATAAGTGATAAATATTAACCTTTTTCAAAAGGAATCCAGCATTGGCAGCTGACCCCAAGCAGAGTCAAATGTACCTACCTGAAGTAAATCCACATAAATGGTAAAAGGGGATTTATTTATGATACAAGGGGGAAAAAAGATGATAAAAACCTAACACATTTAGTATCTAATTTTTTTTTAATTACAAAACATTCTAAAATGGGAATTATTCAAAGAGGTGCAACTACGGAAAATACCAGCCACCAAACGTTTCACTCCACAAAAGCAGTAGGAAGAATCACAAATTTACAGGCTAATCTTAAACTTTTAAAACAAAAAACCAAAATAGGAAACTTTAAAACATGCATAACTTTTACCTTTGAGAAGGAACTGAATCAATGCACTTGAACAGAAGCCACCAAATAAATTTGTCACATCTGGCTTAGCAAATCCTACAAAGTTAGCCAAATTAGTTATTAATTTTAACCCATATTCAACCTAAGGGAATCTCCTCACATCCCTGGCATATAGTTAGCTGCCATCAAACTTTACGAATTTGCAAAACAAGCTTACCAATTGGCCTTACACTTAAAAATACAACAGGGCGGGGGCTGGGGGTGGTACACTATTGGATCTAAGTGAGAGGCTGTGGACCTCCCTCTCCAGGCAGTTCCATTAAGACACAACCAACCCTCTTATACAATCTCTCTCCTTCCCTCCCACATGGAAAAATAAAAGTCCAGAGCCAAATATATTCAGAATCTAAGTTTAGGTAAAGCACACAAGCTCCTAAAAATGAAAATATTACCGCACCATTATTTCTACTTCAATATGTCTTCATTAGGACCACCATAAACTTTCTACTACCAGTCACTGTTTACACTCTCCCGAACAGAAAAAAACTACCTTACAAAGCTGTCCTGATAACAAAATCATGTAACGAACGTGAAACGACTTTGTAAATTTAAATTTACTTTAAAATATAAAGTATAATAATCATAATGGACTTTTATTAACTTCATAATTTCACTTATCCTATTTTTAGAATTGTAATTAAGGTAATCCTAGGCAATCATTACACAATTGAAAGTGAACACAGATGCCATTCTATATACTTTGTTATCTTTTTCCAATTTCTGTTTATACAGATCTACTACATACCAGGTACTGTTTTAAATGTTTTAGGGGCACCTGCGTGGCCCGGTCAGTTAAGCATCCGAGTGCAGCTCAGGTCACGATCTCGTGGTTCGCGAGTTTGAGCCCCTCATTGGAATCTGTGCTGTCAGCTCAGAGCCTGGAGCTGGCTTAGGATTCTGTGTCTCCCTCTCTCTCTGTCCCCTGCCCACTCACATTCTGTCTCTCTCTCAAAAAAGACGTATTAAAAAAACAAAAAAATAAAAATAAAAATAAAAATGGGGTGGAACACCTGGGTGGCTCAGTCGGTTGGGTGACCGACTTGATTTCAGCTCAGGTCATGATCACAGGGTCGTGGGATCGAGGTCCATGTCCGGCTCCACGCATGGAGCCTCCTTGGGATTCTCTCTCTCTCTGCCCCTCCCCTGCTGGTGCTCTCTCTCAAAACAAATAAATATTTTAAAAAATAAAATAAAAAATATCTAGGGAAAATATGGTACAATGTTAATAACTGTTAAATCTGGGTAGTAGGTACACGGATGTCTGTTAATCTAAAGTATTTGAACTTTTCTGCATACTTGAAATATTTCAAAATTAAGTATTTTTAACTGTTACAAGAATGTAATTACAATAAAATAAAACAATGTTTAGCACATTTATAAATTTTAATGGACTCTCAAACAGAATATCCAGAGAATAGTCTTGTTACTATGTTAATCCCCCAAGCACAACTTTTCGGTTTTAAAACTAGTCAAGATGCTTTCTAGTCTGTTCATACAGTGTTATGACCAAGTATAGTAATATATTGAACAAAAACCTTCCTGATGTCCTGGAATTTTTTGTCAAGAAATACTTTAGGGTCAACATATTCAGGAACTCTAACTGCAAAATATTGTAAAGGTAAGAGCTTGGGCTACACTTGTATTAACTCCAGAGTCCATCTCAGTAAGTTGCTCTTTAAATTCCATGGGGCGCCTGGGTGGCGCAGTCGGTTAAGCGTCCGACTTCAGCCAGGTCACGATCTCGCGGTCCGGGAGTTCGAGCCCCGCGTCAGGCTCTGGGCTGATGGCTCAGAGCCTGGAGGCTGTTTCCGATTCTGTGTCTCCCTCTCTCTCTGCCCCTCCCCCGTTCATGCTCTGTCTCTCTCTGTCCCCAAAAAAATAAATAAACGTTGAAAAAAAAAAATTTTAAATTCCTGATGAGATGTTGTGGTTCTATCTCCTGCTTTCCTGTCTTCCCCTAACCCGAGTCACCTCACCTAAGCTGCTCCAAACCTTGATATCCTTTCATTTGCCTTTGGCAACTTTGGCTCTGGCTTTTCCCCTTCTCTGATCTCCTCCATCTAATATTCTTGCACTTATCAAATCTAGTTTTTTTAGCCCAAACACCAGTCATAGCACTACCTTAAACTTTAAAATTCTAAGTTGATCAGAGAATTCCATAACATCTTTAAACCTCTTTCACTAATCCAGATCTTCTACATGATGGTAGTTTTTTGGAAATCTGAGGTTTTATTATAATTATTTACACAAGCAGTTTTGTTAAAGTGTATCTGATGACATTTTATACCTCCTCTACCTTCCAAAATAGCAGGTGATTAAATCAGTAAGTTCTTTCTGATATTTTAAAATTATCCAAAGTGCAGCTTCTTCAAAGACTGTAATAATATGAGCTATTACAGTAGATGTCACTATCATACCATTTAGAGTTCTAGAAAATCTTTTTTATCCAACAGGTTTCCAAAGTATTTCAAAAATAAGAAAAAGAACCCCATTTTTCATCTATAAATAACTGCCCTATCCTATTTCACTGAGCTATTATCAGGACCAAATAAAATAATGTCACGATGATTCTAAGCAAAAGTAGAGTCTAGAAATGTCTAGGAAAGAGGTACCTGCTGGCTCAGTCAATGGAGCATGTAACTCTTGACCTCCAAGTCATAAGTTTGAGCCCCACACTTAGCCACCAGAAATCATAAGTTTGAGATTGGTTAAAAAAAAAAAAAAAAAGAAAGAAAGAAAAGAAAAAGGAAATGTCTAGGAAACTTATAGAAAGTACTCTAATTCCATTTTTAACTGGAGCCCTCTCTAGGGCCTAATTGTTTGGATATGAGGAGGAAAAGGTGTTCTCTATATTTGGTATTATGTTATACACATCTCATATGCTATCTCATTTAATTCTCATGACAGCCCTATAAGCTAGGTAGTAATACTTGGGAGAGGTTCTCATTTACCAAGGCCACATGAGTGGCAAGTGGGGTTCAAATACCACGGAGTTTGACTGTAAAAGGCTATGTACTCTCTATTGTGTCATACTAGAAGAAAATGTTCCGCACTCAGACCCACATGAGCTCCACTATTTGAAGAAATCCACACGTAACCTTAAACCCTTTTGTCCTGCTTCCTTCTGGGCTCCAAGCAACCGATAGGCCCAAGGAATTCTAAATAAATTGAGCTTCCCTTCCCTTTTCTTTTCATCTAGGATCATCAGAATGATGTTGATGTCTGAAACAGCAACGCCCAGCACCCCAACTATCCTAGCTCCTAGAAGGAACAATGATACCTCCAAACAGAAAAGCAAAAAAAAAAATAGTTTCAAGAGATATGGAGATAGAATTTAAATTTAATTAAATTTAAAAAGAGAAAAAGAGCACAAACTTTAGAGTCCCATTAATAGTTAAACTCCTGACTCTATTCCCTCACTAGTTTCCTCATCTGTGGAATACTACAAATCTCTTCACACAACTGTTAGAAGGAATCAACAAAATGATGAACCTAAGAATTGCCCTTGAGAACAGCATCAGTAAGTCTTATGCAAAATTCCTTTTGTTCTGTTTTTGAACAATGTCCACTGTTACCCTGTGGACACAAGTCACATAAAAAAATTTCTCCTTGAGGGGCGCCTGGCTGGCTCAGTTGGGAGAGTATGTGACTCTTGATCTTGGGGTCATTGAGTTCAAGCCCCACACTGGGAACAGAGCCTACTTAATTAAAAACAAATTTTTTTTCCTTGAAATTTAAAAAACTTTAAGCTCAGCTCCAAATAAAATTTATCTTTGCAGATGAATATACATATATCTTAAATGAAATTGTATTATTAAACACATTTCCCCTTTTCTCTCAGCTGCACTGAAACAATCAAAACTGGGTGTCCACCGTTTATCTTGTCATCAAGAACCTAGACATTTCCATCTCCTCTGAACGCTTCAAATGACTTCTGTTTTTATTCCTAATCATTTCCTTTTTTTCATCTTGCATATTGGAAGTCAGGCATAAATACACACGAATCATATGTTTAACAAAAGGGAAAATTAAAAGGTACCCTAATCAAATGTTGGAATTCCTCAAGACTCAGACCTAGGTCTGACTCCCTCTGTTACATGTGGGTATAAACATGTGCATACAATTTTTCTCTTGAGGATGTTATCTATAACAAGACAATTCCAGGCTAGATGCTGAACTCTCTCAAATTTTTACCTCCAGCTCAGACTCCTCTGCTGCATCCAGAGCCATACCCGACAAGCCACCTCAACTAACTACAAGACCTCTCCACTTGGAGGTCTCAAAAACATCTAAAACCCAGTGTTCTTAGTCAAATTCATGTCTTCCCCTAAACCTCTTCCTACTCCAGTGTTCCCTGGGTTATTACAGGTATACACCTGCAACATTAGACAATTAGAACTGTCAAATGTCATCAAGATAACAGCCAATACTTACTGGGCACTTCCTATCTCCTAGCACCAATAAAAACACTTCATATATATTAACTCATTTAGTATGTTTAAAACAACCTTATCAGATGGGTAGTAGTTGCAAAGAAACCAAGGCACAGAAAGTACCTCATATGAGATACACCACAGAATGGATATCATACATTGTGACAGTATATATTATATGCTACAGATAAATATATTATATGCTCTCATAGCACTTTCTTTTTAGTACTTCCCTGAGGGACACTTTTTATTCAAGTCTTTCTTCCACATAAACTGCCCATTAGAGTTGGTGGAAACCATGATAATTTTTGCTCACAACTCAGCACCTGGCACAGAGGCCAGTATGTAGAACCTCAAAAAGTACCTACTGAATATTTGTGAATGAATAAATAACTGTGAGGATTAAATGAGATAATCTAGTTAAAATATCTGGTTTATTACTGATTAGCTCCCTTCACTTCCCCTATATTTTTAAAAATCAACTTTATGAAAATATAAAGTTTCATGAGTTGTTGACAAACGTATACACCTGTGTAACCACCACCACAACCAAGATTTAAAACATCTCCTTTGTCCCAAAGCCTTCCCCCACACCCAGTCCCAGTCAACTCCTACTGCACTGCCAGCCCTGGGCAGATGCTGATCTGCGGTCAGAAGACAGCTCTGCCTAATCCAGAAGTTCGCTGTGAATGAAAATACATCATGTACTCTCTGGTATCGGACTCCTTTTGCTCAGCAAGTCTTTCGTATTTGTCCACGTTGTGTGTATCAACAGCAGTACATTCTGTTTTACTGCTTATTAATTCATTGCATGAAGGTACTACGGTTTGCTGATCTATTCGCATGTTGAGGGACATTTAGACTGTTTCTGCTTTGGAGCCATTGACAACAAAGATGCTATGAACATTCCACGACAAAGCTTTTTTTGAAAATATATTTTCATTTCTCTTGGATAAACATCAAGAAGTGGAATTCCAGAGCTGAATGATTAGCATATGTTTAACTTCATAAGAAGCCACCAAGCTGTTTTCCCAAGCAGACAGGCCAGCAGAAAGGTATGCAAGCTCCAGGTGTTATATGTGCTCACTCAGTGCTTTCAACTTATCAATTCTGATGTCTAATTTACCAACTTTTCCCCCATAATATATGCTTTCTGTGGCATAAGAAAAATTTGCCTATTCCATGGTCACAAGGATTTATCCAGCTTAGACTTCACTGAGCTTCTTGAATCTGTGTTTACTTTTCATCAAATGTGAAAAAATCCCATCCATCTTCTTCTTCAAATTTTTTTTCTGCTTCCCTTTCTCTTCTCTTGATACAAAAATCACACATTAAACCACCTAATACTGTCCCACAGGTCAAAAAGCTTCTTTTTTTTTTTTTTTTTTTTTTTTTCAGTTGTTTTCTATGCTTCAGTTTGGGTATACTCTTGCTCTATCTTCTAGTTTGCTGAACTTTTCTTTAGAGTATCCGCTATTCATCTCACAAAGTGAATTTTTCTCTTTAGATGTATTTTTCAGCTAAGTTCCATTTTCAAAAGCCTTTCATTTTTATCCTCATTATGTTCCGTTTTCTGTTAGATCACTAATTCACAATGTTACATTGCCAATCACTGGATTTTGTCGTCTTATAAGAATGTTGTACTCTCTTCTGACAGGTACTTGAGAATTAGCATAATACACTGGAGGCTTATTTTTAAACTTTGTTAGAATGTGTCTAAAGCTAATTAAGCTCTACTACTAAGGTCTTTCTGGGGACTCTAGTGAATGCCCTAGGTATTCAAACACTTCCCAGTCCCATGTGCCCTGGATATTGTTCCACTTAAAGCTCTCTAGTCATTCTTTGCTGGGCCTCCTACAGAGACCTCTATACAAATTTTTGGTGTTTTTTCTGTCTGCCTCCCTCCTTTCTGACAATATGATCTGCAACTTCCAGCCAGGTAAGTGTTCCCCAACTCCAGTCTCCTCAATTCAGCAAGACCAACATGCTTTACTTGGTTTTTCCTTCTGAGACCATGATCTAAAGAGTGACTCCAGACAGAAAGCAATTCCAAGTAGAAAGCAGAGGAACTACGGATCTCACTTCATTTGTTTCCAGTCTCTCAGTTCAAATACTACCTGTTGTCCAATATTTGGAAGAATTTTTTCATACATTTTGTCCAGTTTCCTAGTTGTTCATGGTAAGAAAGCAAGTATGGTACCAGAAGATCCATCATGGCCAAAAACTGAAGTCTCATCTAGTTTTGTTGTATAGACTGTTCATCAGATTTTGTTGTAAGTTATCTGACTGCTCTGTTTCTATGTAGGGATCCAGCCATAACCTTCCAGCCTCTCTGAGCAGTGTTTTAACATTTAATAGAAAGCAGGAGTAACAACAATGAACTTGAGAAATGTTAACAAGTTTAAGCTGACTGTAGTAGTACTGTGAACACAACAATGAAAATGTATTGCTTTAGTAATATGGGGAGAAATTGTTCACTTTTGTTAAAAAAAAAAAAAAAGAACAGATGGGGCTTGAATTAATGTCCCACACATTCATACATGTTATTACTTCCGAAATGTATGGCATGCCGACATGACTGATAAAACAAATTCATTTAAAACCATTAAAAAGACATAATAACTTGCTATTAGTACTTTCTCCTCAATCTAAAATAACTACATAATACCTCAAAGACCAAAAAGTTTTGTGCTTAAAAAGAGACAATTTCTAGAAGGCAGTTTCAATATTTATCAAAAGCCATAAAAATGTACACATGTCCCAGCTATCCCAACTTAAAGAAAGGAAAGGATGTATGTACATGTGAACATTAAATTATAAAGAAACTGTTAAAGATTATCTCTTGGGAGTGAATAATGAATGTTCTCATTCTTCCTATACATTCCTGTTTCCTAAGTTTTCAATAATGAAGTACTATATGTGAACACACACACGCGTGTGCATACACACACACACCCAACACAATTTATTTAAAAAGGCAGTATCCTCACACTTGAAATCATGTAAAAGTTTAGAGACCACTAAATGGCATGGTAACAATGAACCCTGGATATAATACAAAAGGGCAATGCTGGTTAGTAATAGTTACGTCTGAAGCATGAGATCAAGGTTGGTAAGCAATCCTTTTATCTCACTGGAAATTACAGCCAGAGAAAACCCAAATGCCAACTTCTGGAAGCACAATGTAATGGCCAGAGCACTGCACTGAAAATATGAACACCTGAAATCTAATTCCAGTTCTGCTTATCATTGTCTGTGTAAGTTTCTTCATTTGTAAAATGAGAGGACTGGATACGATATCCAAGATCCCTTTCTCCTCCTCTATTCCATTAATCTATACAGGGTGAGATCCAAGATTTTTTTTTTTTTTTTAATATTCTTGTTACATCCCTCAGGTAATTCAAGTGATCACTCCGGTTTCAGAACCACTGTCCTAAAATAGGCATTTCCGTGATTAAGTAGTGGATTGCATACTGATTATATGGTGAATGTTATTAAAAAAATGGTAGATATTCTTTAATAAGATGGCTAAATGTCATATTATCAAGAATCATACAGTATTGCTAGTTCTATAATACAGAAATGGATTTTTGTTCTGTGGAGTTTAGAAACCCACTTTTTGCATGCTTTCCATGGCAGGTTATAAGCTTAAAATGTGAAAAGCAATATGATATCAAATACAGAACAAAACAAAATCTGAGTAAACTCTTACTTTGCTCAAGAAATGCGAACTTTTATTTAATTTATGAAGGACAGCATTCAGAGGATTTTAAACGCCCTACATAAAAGTCCCTTCTTTGACCACAGTGTAGAATCCAGATTCATTCCCAAAACTCCTGAAAAAATTTTTCCAACTCTAAAAAAATTGCTGTAGACGATAGAAGGCTGACTAACTCACAAAAATGTCTGCCCCTACTTTGCTTCTTTCCTGGAAATAAAACTCAAATCTGCCAGTCTTCACTGTCATCACTACTGATGTCCTTGTCTGAGTTTTTCTACTTTATCTTCACAATCTTCCTGAACTCTATCAATCTTGTCCTCAGGCTTGCCTACCTTTAGTCCTCTTTCTACTTGCCTCCGCTCAGTCCATTTTGCACAAAACAACTCCTTTCCTGTTTAAAACAACTCAAACTTCCCTTCACGAAAGATTTCCCCAACTACACCCAACCATGCACTAGAACCATTATTATAATACCAAACCAGTATGTCCCCCTCAGTATGTTCTCCCTCAACCCATTTAGAACCATGTAATTAACTAACTGCATTAAAGCAGACATCTATTTTGTGTTTTGTCACGTCTCTTGCTTGACTGTAATTGTTTTCAATTTAGGATCATATCATTTATCTCACCAAATGTTGTGGGTGCTTAAGTTTCCAGAACCGTAGTAGGATCTAAGAAGCAAAACAAATAAAATGAACTCCCTATCGTGAAGGAGCTTACAATTTTGAGCATGCAGGTCTGTATGAGTAGGTAGGTCTGTGTGTGTAGCTAGGGGTGGGAGGGAAATTTAATCCAGATGACAAGATAGAAAAGAAAAATCAAGGCAGCATCCAGGGGAAACACAAGAGAAACACTGATCAAATTTTTAAAATACTTCTATATTGTCTGACTGCAGTTAAGTATGCTGCTTTTAAAAACAAACAAACAAACAAAAAACAAACAGTGGGGCACCTGGCGGCTCAGTCAGTTGACTGACTGACTTCGGCTCAGGTTGTCCTCTCACGGTTCATGGGTTCAAGCACCACATCAGGCTCTCTGTTGTCAGCAAAGAGCCAGCTTTGGAGCCTGTCTCCTTCTCTCTCTGCCCCTCCCCTGCTTGCACTCTCCCTCTCTCAAAAATAAACATTAAAAAAAAAAAAAACAGTAACAATTATTTTTCAAAATGGAAGAAAGGAGAGAAGAAAGGAAAACCTGGGTGCAAAGCTCTGAGACTATTTACTATTATCAACCCCATTGCTGGGAATCTGAAGGCCGTGGATTATTTTCCTACCACAATTCACTTGAATATAAAACAAAAACAGTAAAGCAATAACTAGCACAACATAAATGGTGGGGATAATAAGATCAAACAGAGAGCTGCTAGCATTTTTTTTTTTCAACGTTTATTTATTTTTGGGACAGAGAGAGACAGAGCATGAACGGGGGAGGGGCAGAGAGAGAGGGAGACACAGAATCGGAAACAAGGCTCCAGGCTCTGAGCCATCAGCACAGAGCCCGACGCGGGGCTCGAACTCACGGACCGCGAGATCGTGACCTGGCTGAAGTCGGACGCTTAACCGACTGCGCCACCCAGGCGCCCCAATTTCTTTTTGAAGCTATGAGCCTGACCCAACTTAGGGGCAATCACAGAAAATATAGCACCCCTGTAAGTGCTCCAACACTGAACTGACTTTAACTCTTTCAGAAAACAATACGTTAATCTTTGAAATGCAACCACCTTTCACAGTAAATAAATTTTTGCAATGAGACTGAAGGTGGTCTACATGCAAAACCACCTCCTTTTCAGTCCTTGAGAATACAGGTTTACTAAATAAAGTGCCTATTTCAATAAGCACGAGAAGAAACACCTTGGATGTCAGAGAAATATCACATAGCCTTCCAATTGTGATTTTAAAAAATAATAAATTATTTAATAAAATCTAAAAAAAAATTTTTTAATGCGGGGCACCTGGATAGCTCAGTCTGTTAAGCATCTGACTTCAGCTCGGTCATGATCTCACAGTGTGGGTTTGAGCCCTGCATGGGGCTCTGTGCTGACAGCTCAGAGTCTTGAGCCTGCTTCAGATTCTATGTCTCCCTCTCTCTGTCCCTCCCATGCTCACACACACTCTCTCTCTCTCAAAAATAAACATCAAAAAAAATTAAAAAGAAAAAAGAACAACTTTTTCCTCTTTGAATGTTAAAATTCTACTCTTCAAAACAGAACGATCTTGAGATTGTGGGAAGGGCTTGGCTTACTGGTAATAAAACTTGTTTAAAAGTTTCTAGTAACTAAAAGGGGAATTTTACCTTTCAAGGAGTAGTCTCATGACTCATACAGAATGAAACTTAAAAACTGTCAGAACATATTTCTTTAAATAAGCCTTAATTTTTGCTTTTTTCTGTTTTCAACTAAAGTATTTAAAATTGTTCTATAATCCCATTACAGACTACCTGAATTTCATGCCATAAATACATTTAAAGATGGAAGACAATTTCATCTTTAATAGACATAGTTTATAAATGATCATCTTTTTTATTTCAGTTGGCTAGAAACAATTTGTAAAAGCCAAGCCTGGGGTGCCTGGGTGTCTCAGACGGTTGAGCACCCCACTCTTGATTTTGGCTCAGCTCATGATCTGAGGGTCATGGGATCAACCATGGGTCGTGGGTCACCTCACCCGTGTCAGGCTGAGCGTGGAGCCTCCTTGAGATTCTCTCTCCACCTCTCCCCCTCAGCCCCTCTCTCCCACATGTGCTGTCTCTCTAAAAAATAAATTAAGGGGCGCCTGGGTGGCGCAGTCGGTTAAGCGTCGGACTTCAGCCAGGTCACGATCTTGCGGTCGGTGAGTTCGAGCCCCGCGTCAGGCTCTGGGCTGATGGCTCAGAGCCTGGAGCCTGTTTCCGATTCTGTGTCTCCCTCTCTCTCTGCCCCTCCCCCGTTCATGCTCTGTCTCTCTCTGTCCCAAAAATAAATAAACGTTGGAAAAAAAAATAAAAATAAAAATAAAAAAATAAAAAATAAATTAATACTAAATTGGCAGCGCCTGGGTGGCTCAGTCGGTTAAGGGTCCGACTTAAGGCTCAGGCCACGATCTTGTGGTTCATGAATTCAAGCCCCACATCAGGCTCCACCCTGACAGTGCAGAGCCTGCTTGGAATTCTCTCTCTCCCTCTCTCTCAAAATAAAGATATAAATTTAAGGGGCGCCCGGGTGGCGCAGTCGGTTAAGCGTCCGACTTCAGCCAGGTCACGATCTTGCGGTCCGTGAGTTCGAGCCCCGCATCAGGCTCTGGGCTGATGGCTTGGAGCCTGGAGCCTGTTTCCGATTCTGTGTCTCCGTCTCTCTCTGCCCCTCCCCCATTCATGCTCTCTCTCTGTCCCAAAAATAAATAAACGTTGAAAAAAAAAAATTAAAAAAAAAAGATATAAATTTAAGAAGAGGAGCCAAGCCTTCCTTTTGCATAGATATCTGTCTTAAACACTGAAGGGTTAGGGAGGGGGTGGTGTTAGGTTGTATAAGGGAAAATTTCTTGTAATTTCTGGTGAGCTAGACATGGCAAGGAGGGCACTGTACAACTATTACTGAAAGTAATCATCAGGACCTTCTGAGCTACTAGAGACTTCCTCTCTGCCATATGCAACTCAGCAATGACCCAAGGAACAAACAATTCCTTCCAATCCAGGGGAATCCCTGAATCTACACTCATGGCTTCCAAACGTTATTTCCCTTTTCTTTGGGGTGGGGTTTTTTTTTTTTTTTTTTTAATTTTTATTTTAAGTAGGCTCCACACCCAATGCAGGGCTCAAACTCACACCCTGAGATCAAGAGTCACATGCTCCATGGACTGAACCAGCCAAGCAACCCTGGGCTGGTATTTTGTAACCGTGAATGGACCACAATACCACGTTCAGCCAGAAGATGCTTATATCTACAACACAGCGTATCCTAGCCTGAAATTCATCAAGTTACAGACTTTCAACATGTTAGTTTTCTTCCATTCTTCACTCTAGAAGCTTGAGATTCTGTTTACTGGTAGTGACAACCACTTACTGAATATGCACTATGTGATAACCACTTCAGGAAGCTAAGTAATTTTGTGCTTAACTCAAAGAAGATATTACTACCACCCCTACTAGAAAACGACAGAACAGTTAATGAAATTATCTGCCCAAGATCACACAGCTAGTGGCTATACACATTTTACATGCTAGCTTATTAAAATACTACTCTTAACTTCTAGATCCCCAATAACTAACAGAGTGCCTATCACTTAACAAGCACGCAAATATCTGTCCAACAAATAAATGGTGGCACCACATGTGTTTTGCAAGCAAATGGTACCTCTCTCCTCCAGGAGTCTGGAAGTATACGGGAGCATTTTACGTTCTCCCCGTATGGAGGCCAGACAACAGACAGTCCTGTCCAAAATGCCAGTAGCACTCATACAGGAACACTAAAGTATAGGCTGGTTCATAAAGAAAAGCTTTCATGGTAAAGTTAATCCACCTATTATCAGTTTTAATTTACAAGTAACTTTCTATTCACTGATAGCTTGCTTAAAATATCTTTAAAAACACATCGGTTTCAGGGGGTGCCTGGGTGGCTCAGCCAGTTAAACATCTGACTTTGGCTGAGATCATGATCTCACAGTTTATGGGTTCGAGCCCCACTTGGGGCTCTGTGCTGGCAGCTCAGAGCCTGGAGCCTGCTTCATATTCTGTGTCTCCCTCTCTCTCTGCCCCTTCCCTGCTTGCTCTCTGTCTCTGTCTCTGTCTCTCTCTCTCAAAAATAGTAAACATTAAAAAAAGAAATTTAAAACAACAACAACAACAAAAGAATATAGTTTGCTGGGAATGCAAGCTGGTGCAGCCACTCTGGAAAACAGTATGGAGGTTCCTCAAAAAACTAAAAACAGAACTACCCTAAGACCCAGCCATTGCACTACTAGCCATTTATCCACAGGATACAGGTGTGCTGATTCGAAGGGACACATGCACCCCCTGTGTGCTATAAACACATGCATGTTTATAGCAGCACTATCAACAATAGCCAAAGGATGGAAAGAGCCCAAATGTCCATCAAGAGATGAATGGATAAAGATAAAGATGGATATGTACATACACACACACACACCAAATGGAGTATAACTTGGCAATCAAAAAGAATGAAATCTTGCCATTTGCAACTACGTGGATGGAACTGGAGGGGATTATGCTACGTGAAACTAGTCAGTCAGAGAAAGACAAATATCATATGACTTCACTCATATGAGGACTTTAAGAGACAGAACAGATGAACATAAGGGAAGGGAAACAAAAATAATATAAAAACAGGGAGGGGGACAAAACAGAAGAGACTCATAAATATGGAGAACAAACTGAGGGTTACTGGAAGGGGTGTGGAAGGGGGGATGGGCTAAATGGGTAAGGGGCACTAAGGAATCTACTCCTGAAATCATTGTTGCACTATATGCTTATCTGGATGTAAATTTAAAAAAATAAAATTAAAAAAAAAATAATATAGTTTGAAATTTCTAGTTCCAAAGGTCAGTCATCTCAATAAGATTTTAGAATGGTCTGGGTCATTGCCTGAGCTATCTTTCCAAGGGCACTATGCTAATGGTTTCTACTAGGTCTTAAAAACATTTATGAAATGGGAATCTAACATGAATTAGTTTATACATAAAATGGTATTAAATGTCACATCCAAAGGGTGAAAAAGACTTACTCCTGCAGAGAGATCAGAATATGTACAAGAACAAAATTTACCTAGGAGGTACTCAGTCAAAACTGTAGCTACCCCTTAACAAACTCAAGTTCAATAGGAAGACTGCTCTGGAACCAGTGGACTACAAAGGAGATCCTGCCGTAAAGGTTTATTTCGGCATTCCAGTTTTGCTCTTTGGCCAACGGAGTTATTTCACAAGTTGTGGAAATAATCATAGTATCCAACTTTTGAAGCCCAGAAGTTTCTTTTTAGGTTGTAAAAGCAAATGTAAATGAAGCTCCTAAGACTAACATGCCAAAAATTAAAAAACGAGTATCTTCTATCCAGTTTTAAATGCAAAATTACACTATCTAGCTCTCAGCATTTACTTTAGTCAGATGCCAGGTACTGTTTCTTTAGATTTTATCTAGTCCCTGCAAGACATACCAAGAGAAAAAGATCCGGGAGCTCTGAGACACAACCCTGAGGCTCCGATGCATCTTCAGCACACCTTAAAACTTGCTTGTTGCCAAAGAACCGTGATTGACAACCTGAGCACTTTGAGCTCTACTTTGTTGCTTATTATCTCCTCCAGCTGCTGTGTACTGACTAGGTTTACCCAAGCTTACAGAAAAGCAGTTTTAAAAGCGCTGACCACCACTGCCAATCCTTTGAAGGTGTCCTACTAGAAAAAGTTCACCAAAACTGCTGAATCAAAGATTACAATGTACTTTAGGAAACTCAGCCTTCTCTCTAGATATGATTGTGGTTAAGTATTATGTAGGTGTATCAGCAGGAACAATACCAGGAGTCAGTACACTCTGGAAGTTATGCCACACTGAGACAAAACTGTTTCTAGCTCCAAGGGTCTTAACAGGTTCCTACCTTTACAATGAATAGCATTTTCATCTACGTTCTCTCAAAGACCTGTGAGAACAAGATAAACACGAAAGGTAACTGAGTCCGCCCAGTTACTATTGTTCAATAAAAGGTATTCTGGAGAAGATAACATTACCAGAGGATAAGTCTGAGAGACCAAAGACATTTTTTGCAAAAGAATCTCTAGTCAACTCCCAAACGATTCCCTGTGGACTTCAGGACTGCTTAGGGGGTAGTTAGAACTGCCCTCAGTGAAGGGTCAATATAGAATCTAATCACTCTTTCCCTTCCCTGACTCCTTAAGTCTTAAAAGTGAATACAGTTAAACCTTCTCAATTCCTTAGCGGAGAGAGAAGGTATCCTGACTTCAAACCCTTCAGTGGCTCTCCATTTCTTACAGGAGGAATCTATTAATTGCTTTGCCATCTCTTGGCAGGAATTACAACAATGTCCTCCCAAGGTGGTTTCCCCTCATTTACTTTTGCACCCTCCACTCTCTCAACAAAATTTTATTTTTTTAAAAAAAATTTTTAATGTTTATTTTTGAGAGAGAGCATGAGTGAGGGAGAGGCAGAGCGAGAGGGAGACACAGAATCTGAAGCAGGCTCCAGGCTCCGAGCTGTCAGCACAGAGCCTGACATGGGTCTCGAACTCATGAGCTGTGAGATCATGACCTGAGCCGAAGTCAGACACTTAAGTGACTGAGCCACCCGGGCACCCCAACAAAATTTTATTTTTAAAAACCACGTCTCGGGGACCTGGGTGGCTCAGTCGGTTAAATGTCTGACTTCGGCTCAGGTCATGAACTCAGGGCTGGTGAGTTCAGGCCCCATGTCAGGCTCTCTGCTGTCAGCATGGAGCCCACTTTGGATCCTCTGTCCCCACCCTTCCACCCTTCCCCCACTTGTGTGCTCTCACTCTCTCTCTCTCTCTCTAAATAAATAAATATGAAAAAACAACAACAACACGTCTAACTCACTTTACTGACTATAATCGTCACTGGCTTCCCTTTACTTTTAGGATAAAAGCCCTGCTGAGCCTGATCCCAGCCTTCCTCTGCATGCCTCTCTCACATAGCTCCCTCCAGGTTTGGCCATGCTAGCCCTCCTACAACTTCTCAAAAGCTTTATTCCTCTTCACATCTCAGGGCACTGACATCCATACGCTGTTCTTTCCACCTGGAACATTTTCAGTCACACCTTCTCCTCCTTTCTAGCCTCTTTTCAGCTATCAGTTTGAAAGTCACATGCTCCAAAAAGCCTCCTTTGTACTTTCTAAAAAGGCATCTCCTTTACAAACTCTTTCACACCACTCTGTTATTCCTTCCAAGCACATTTCACACTTGCACGATTTTTTATTAAAACCCACCTCCTCCACTTGACTGTAAGCTTTACGAGAGAGATCCTGTTTTCTAAACCTTAATAGCAGCATAGTACTTGGTATATATATATATATAGCTCAGTTGAATGAGTATCAGTTGAATGAATAAATATCATTCAGTAGTCTTCATTATCAGACCCCAACTTTATTTCTCACTTCTCTGTAATTCAAATCCACCACAAACCTGGATTTTTTACTCCCCTAGAAGCACTTTCTTCTCATCTTCAGGCCTTCAAATCCCGTGGATTTCCTCACCTAGAAAGTTCTCATTTCTCTCCACTAGTTCAAATCCCACTGGCTTGCAAGGGCCCAGCCCCAGTTATCTTTCCTCCAGGACACGATAGTGTCGGTTCATATCTCCATCCCCACTTCACAATTCCAAAGCACTTAGCATTCTTTTTGATAATTTCCTGTAACTTCATAGTAACTTCAATGTTTCATGTGTGTGTGACTTCTCTCCCCAACACTGGTGGGAACTCCTAAGGCTGGACTGTTTACACCCCACTCCCGCATTCCTAGAGCAGTGCTAAGTTCTGAGCTCTCGCTGAAATATTTTATTTTTCCCTAACATACCGGACTTTTCCTCTGAAAAGAGTATCAGCTTCTATTTACTCATTTTCAGGTGATTCAATTTGCCGTACGTGACTCTCTCAAGTTCCTTTGCAGGGTTTCTTGCCTACCCTTCCCCCATTCTAATAAAAAATGGTTTGAGTTCTCTGGATTCTCACTCTTTCCCCTGCCTATAAAGATCCTGCATCCTGTGCGAGAGACCCCTGCCAGCAGTGAAGGGCTCGTAGACCCTTTAAACTGCCATCCCCCTACTCACAAGCACGTACACCCAGTGAAGGCTCTCGAGCTCGCTGTGACTTCACACAACACCACCCCAGATCCTCATCTGGGCCACTCTGTCACATTTCATCCCTCTCAATC
The DNA here is from genome assembly GCF_018350155.1 of Leopardus geoffroyi. Classification (NCBI taxonomy): domain Eukaryota; kingdom Metazoa; phylum Chordata; class Mammalia; order Carnivora; family Felidae; genus Leopardus; species Leopardus geoffroyi. The sequence goes on from NC_059338.1 coordinate 105,187,539, forward strand.
AAGGGGCGTGGATTTGCTCCCCACTCTCAATGCAAGGAGAAATGTCCCAGACCCTCAGTGTTTTGCCTTCCTGTCTCTGCTATTCCGTACCCCCTAGGGCCATTTCTTTTTCCCTGCTTCCTCTTCCTTAGAAACAGAACCTACGCCCAAGGTTTCAACGAACTGGCGCCGAGAAACCAGCCACAGCCACCCAGCCAGCTCCAACGCCACAGCTTCGGCCCCTGCGCCCGCCCCCATCCCTCCCAGACGGCGACCGCAGCGCAAGGTTCGGCCTGGCCAGGACTCCCCATCCGGGGTAACCATCGCTCACTGACCCAGGAAGATGTCAAACGACGAAGTGGCTGCACTAACAGGTACGGAGGCGGACAGCCCGGCAGACGTTAACGGCTCAGCGCTCCATCCCTCCCGGACCTAAGCTCCGGCCCCACGGCTTTCACGACCCCAGCGTCTACGGAGCAAGTCACGTGCCAGCCGGAGCAATCAGCTGACCGCGGCGCGCGCCGCTTCGCCTACGCGCGCGCCACTGCGCAGCCGCAGCTGCCGTCGCAGCAGCGACCTCTGAGGAGGGGCGGGGCTGGGATGCTGTCCCGGGAACCTGGAAGACCCGGGAGGGCAGGCGGCCGCTGTTCCGGGGTGGGTGGAGTTTGCCGCCTCTCCCAGAGTCCTGGCGCCGTCCGCTCCGCCCCCTGCGAACGTCACCACCGCCATCCCTAATGTTATTCCACTTCTTCAGGTGTCTGCGGGTCAGAATTTGTCTCCAGCCGCCCCCCATACGGGCTATTCCATTCGGGGTTTTCTTCAGACAGCCCCGTTTTCTAAGTAATATCCTCAATAGTTCTCTTCAAGTGGTTCACGTTTTCCTGCCAGTCCACTTCCAGTTAATTCCATAAATGTTCGTGGAGCATTTACTGTGCACTAGGCGTTCTGCTAAGTTTTTAAGAATTTACCGGAGCGAATCCCTCCTTGCCACGAGAGCACGTTCTCTAGTTCAGGAGTATGTGTGGCGTGAGATAAACATCACAACAGTCGAAACCACATTAGATAATGGGAAACCGAGAAAGGTTTCAGGAAAAAGTATGGATGGGAGAAAGCATATCCTTAGGTAGCAAGGCGCTCTTCCGAACCCTGCATATTTCATTGGCTTGGGAAAATGGGGGGCGGGGGGTATTATTCTAATTTAGAACATAGTTTTAGAAATGGTAGAGAACTTTGGGATTTTCTAATTTAGTCCTTTTAGATTTGCAGATGAGGAAAGTGAAGAACCAGAGGTTTACAGGGGTGCTTAACACATGAGCATAAAGGTATCTTGTTTTAGATCCTGGCTCTGCTACTATGTGACCTTAGGCCTCTGAAGTTCAGCTTCCTTACCTGTGAAATGGTGGCAACGATACACATCTTTTAGAGGTTTTGTGAGGATTGAAGGAAGTATGCGTTCAGCACAGTGACTGGCACATAGGAAACACCCAGTGAATGGTCACCAGTCTTACTGGATATTACAGGACGGAAGTTCTCTGAGCTATCCTGGGCTTTTTCTGCTCTTGTGTCCCTGTAGAAGAAATTCACCACAGAATTTCTTAGAGCCTTAGTATTATATTGGACAGAAAGTAACAACCAACCAAACCATCCCCAACCTGATGCTTTTCACCAATTCTGGAGGAAGTTCAGGCAACTCCAGCAACCAGTTCTGTTACACAGCTTTGGAAACTTGTCAGGAATTCCAAAAGCTTTATCTGGTATCACAAAAATGGCCCTGACGGCAATATTCTGTTAGCTCTGCACTGTCCAATAAAACTTTCTTCGATGATGGAAATGTTACTCGGTGCTGTTATTATGATACCTACTAGCCTTATGTGGCTGTTGAACACTTGAAATGTGGCTAGTGTGGCCAAAACTGAATTTTAAAATTTATTTCACTTTAGTTAAAATTTAAATACGCACGGGAGGTTAGTAGCAATTGGTTTGGACAGTGCAATTTTAGGGTCTGCATTTAAAACCTTTCCGGGGTTTTTGTTTGTGTGTGGCCCTGAAGCAGAAGTCTCATCCCAGTTTCTTATATTTTAAACTCAAGTGCATCCAATTCTGGCCTCCCGACACTTTCCAGTGTTGTAAACACCATGTTATACTTGAGAGATCGTGTAATGTAGTGCTTGGTAAATGTTAGCTCTAAGTATTACTAGGTCTGGCATATGTCAATTAAAAATCTAGCAAGTGTTTATATAAGCAGGGAATGATTGCTTTTAAGAGTAGAAGAATGTGTTTTACAAAAAGAGAGCAAGCTCACTTTTCTATACTACATGTAGGAGCATGCTTACTAAGTATGTCAGTGTGTATAACAGGCATGCCACACTTTTCCCTCCATTTCCAAATATATACTCCCCACCAGGAAGTGCCTTCTAAGCTTAAAGGCACTGAAAAACTGCATAGAGAACACTTATTTTTTTTCTTACAATTTTTTCAAGGGGAAAAAGATAAATATTTTAATTAAACAAAGTGAGAAAAGTAGTTCAAACTAATAGCACAATAGGAATCAAAATCATGTCACCTGGGTCACCTGGGGGGGCTCTGTTGATTGAGCGTCCAACTCTTGATTTCAGGTCTAGTCATGATCCCAGGGTCGTGGGATTGAGCCTTTAGTCAGGCTCTGGGCTGAGCATGGAACCTGCTTAAGATTCTCTTTAGGGGCACCTAAAGAGAATGGATGGCTCAGTCCGTTATAGTGTCTGATTTGGGCTCAGGTCATGATCTCACAGGTCGTGAGTTCAAGCCCAGTCTTAGGTGCTATAGTGACAGCTCAGAACCTGGAGCTTGCTTTGGATTCTGTGTCTCCCTTTCTGGTTGCCTTTCCCCCACTCATTCTCTGTCTCTCTCTCAAAAATAAATTTAAAAACATTAAAAAAAAGTTTTTTTTTTCAAGATTCTCCTTTCTGCATTTCTCCCCAACTCATGCTCTCTCTCTCTCTCTAAAATAAAAATAAAAAAAATGTTTGTTCATTTGATAACATTAGGGTGGAAGTAATTCAAAAGACAGGAAAATATTTACACAAAATATGTCCATTATGCATAATGTCTGTTTTCATCAACAGCAACATCAATTAAAGATTTAATTGAAGGACTAAGCCCCCTATAAAGGTGAAGTGTTGAAAATGATGTGAGGTTTATATCTTGAATGTTGAGTTTAATATGAATAATTAATTCATACATAATTAATGATTAATGATATATGTAATTAATAATTAATGAATAGAATACCCTAGACCAATGGTTCTCAATCAGAGGACATTTGGCAATGTCTGAAGATGTTTTTGCTTGTCACAACCTGTGAGGAGAGGAATATTACAGGTATCTAGGGATAGAACCTAGGGCTACTGCTGAATGTCCTACAATGCGTAGGACAGCCCCCATGACAAAGAATTTTCTGATCCAAAATGTCACTAGTGCTGAGGCTGAGAACCCTAGACTAGATGCATGATATTCTCAGATTCCAAAGTTTTTATAACTTTTTTTTTTTAAGTAAACTCTATGCCCAGTGTGGGGCTTGAACTCCCAACCCAGAGATTAAGAGTCACATGCTCTACCAACAGAGCCAGCCAGGCATCCCATTAGATTCCCAAATTCTTGATTACCAATATGATATATAATACTCTGAGTTTTCGTCTATAAAATTGAGACGATAATATCTACCTCTATTGTTGCTGTAAGATTTAAATGGAATCAGGTAATATTATGGTCACATTGCCATTTTGGGTTGTCAGCCAGACTCACTTACTAGCAAAGAGATTGGTTTCCATATGCCACCCTCCTAGTGAATTCTGGACTCATCCTAGTCACAAATTTCTGCATATTATAGTCCTTGCTTGAGAAGAATAGAAACACAATTTTTTATCAATAAATGCCAACTGTTTAATGAATAATGGCGTTGTAAAACAGGGTTTCATTTATTCCTAATATAACAAATAATAGATATTAATTATTAGTAATTAGAAAGTATAGACAAGCAAAAATAAGAAAGCAAACATCACCTGTCATTCCACGACTCAGGGAAAATCAATTGGGTACATCCTTCATGAATATTTCAATTCAGATGTATGCACATATGCAACCTTTGCCCTAGGCTCAGAGCAGCAGGTGTGGAATGTCTTTGTCTAGCCTTCCCCAGAGCAAGAGCCAAGGACATCCATGTTTCTAGTGCCTCAGCTGGGCTGTCAGAAAAGGGATGTCTGACTCTGTCTCCATTCCATTCCCTGCTGTTAACCAGGATCACCTGTAGTGACTTCTCATTCATAAAGGTTGTTTTTTTTTTCTGAGCTCCACAATCATACATATAACAACAGCAGTTACAGCTGGACTTCTAAAGCACTTAGCTTTGTGCCCAGCACTGTTCCGTGTGCTTTGAATATATTAACTCATTTAATCCTCAAAACAACCCTTTGAGACAAGTATTACTATTATCCCTATTTTACATATGAGGAAACTGAGGAATGATGGGATATGTCATTTGACTAATTAGTAAGCGGCAGATCTGAGTTCTGAACCCAGGCTGTTTCCTGAGTCCATGCTCTTAGCCTCTGCTACATAAAGCTTCTCTTTGCACTCTGAGACATACTCCTTTTCTACTCTGAATTCTCACGGCATTCTTAGGGCATTTCATTTCACTTGCATTACGATTTATCAGCCTAACCAAGACCACCTTTTACTCAGTCTTGAATGGGTATTGTACATGGGTAAGCATCCAATAGATGATTAAATAGATTTTATAATTAAAAGAAAGGTGGGATTTTCAAACATTGAGTGACAGAGGGGAAGGGAAGAGGTTACTGAGTCATTAAACCTGTCAGTTCCTTTCTTCTGTTCCCTGCATTGTTGGTCCCTGAACTAATAGAAATTATCACCTTTGTCATTGTCTCCTTGGAAATGTTATGAAATGTTCATGGGAGCAGCAAATATTCATAGAAGTAGGAAGATAAAATATATTTAAAAAAATTTTTAATGTTTTTTTTTATTTTTAAAAGAGAGAGAGAGAAAGAGAAAGCAAGGGAGGGACAGGGAGAGAGGGGGAGACACAGAATCCAAAGACAGGCTCCAGGCTCTGAGCTAGCTGTCAGCACAGAGCCCAACACAGGACTCGAACCCATGAACTGCAAGATCATGACCTAAGCTGAAGTCAGACGCTTAACCGACTGAGCCACCTGGGCACCCCTAAAATATATTTTTTAAAAAGCAGTTCTGTCCTGGGGCACCGACTCTTGATTTTGGCTCAGGTCATGATCTCATGGTTTGTGAGATCGAGGCCTGCATCAGTTCTGCACTGACAGCATGGAACCTGCTTGGGATTCTCTCTCTCTCTCTCTCTCTCTCTCTGCCCCCCACAAAAATAAATAAATAAACTTTAAAAAAAGCAATTCAGTCCTTTCATCTGTATTTCAAGATTTTGTTCCCTTTATTATTACTTTCTAATTTGCTCATTCCAGCTTTAAATAACACAGTGGGCAAGATTTTGAACAAGTACTATTCTGTACTAGGAAGTAGCTGGCTTCAGACCAAATCAATTTAATTTTCCTCTTATTTACACTAATAGCCTAGAAGTAATAGCACAGGAAGTTAGCATCCAGTAGTTATAATGAACCAATCAGTTTTTTTAAAAAAGGAAAAAAACATGCCAAAAAAACCCTGATAATAATCATAAACATGTTCTCTTTAGTCCCTCATTTATTGTTACATCTAATTCCTCAATTTACAAACATAACATCTTTCCAAACAGTTAATAATACAATGGGTTTACTGAAGGGAAAGTGTGTTAAAACAAATTAACAGACGTAATGAACACTGATTTCAAGTGCCTTTTCAATACTTTTATCTCAGCCCTCACTATTTTATTAAATGTATTTATGTGACCCCTGTAGGGAAAGAATTCTTCATGGGTCTCTCACATCTCTGCACGTCTTGTTAGTAGAAGCACTAATTTCCCCAGACTATCTTTTCCAGGATGTTTGTCTCCTTCTGAAGTGCTGGACAGCCACACATACTGTACCGTATGAAAGATCTGGGTTCCCTAAGCTCAGGGTTACACGCCTGTAATGAAATCGACTATGTGTCCCCGCATCCATCTATGTCCCCGCTGTGGGCATCGGGGTGGAGGAACGGATAGAAATACACTGAAGCCCCCACCACGTACTGTACTGTGAGTCAAAGACCTCTGTTTCTGACCCAGGGGTCTTGTGTCTGCGACTAGCATCCATGAAGCTCTGACAGGCCAGGCTAACTTGTAGTGTTCAGTCTCAGACCTTTCCCATCTCTCGATAGTTCTGTGACAGGGATTACGGACTACATCGCAGACACAGCTTTCTGGAAGAGGAAGGATGAGGATCTCATGGGCTGATTTATGGATTTTGCAAGAAGTCCCTGAAAATAGATAATAAGCCAAGCTGTATGGTCCCTGGGAATCAGTTGTAGGCTACATCGAATGTCTGCTGAGCGATAAATGGTTCTCTGCTTTATAGCCTGTTGCCAAGGAGGAACTGGGGAGGCGGTTGCAAGTCATGCGGTCTCAAAGACTAGCTGGGGCCAGGGTTGCTGGGCTGCTAACTCTCCTCCAGGCGGAGGCACTTCCTCACCATTCTGGCAATCAGCCTCAGCTCTTCCCTTTATAATGGCTGGTACTGATACGTGTCCTGGGTGAGCAGAAGCCCCTGCCCCCACCCCAGTCAAAGAACAGTTACAGAGATCATAAGGATAACGAACACTTGGCTGAACACACTATTCATCAAGTCTCCCTAGAGTGGCCTGTTGGGGGCCAGAGTGGGGACATAATAAATCACGGTAAGTTTATCAAAATTCCTTATCCTTCTTGCAAGTTTCTTCCAGATGAAAGGTCCAAGTGAGCACAGAGAATGACTGGGGAAAGGTGAAGGGGGAGCCGCTGGAATGGGACACTTGGATTTTGTGTTGGAGGAGGGAGAATAACCCAGCCTCTGGGCAAGTAACACCCTAGACCTTAGCAGGTATGGAGGAGGAAGGACCTTGAGGATCTTTGTCCTTTAGATCATCCCCAGAGCCTTCCGCAGAAAGGAGAACATCCTATCGTGATTCTCCTAAACTTTCCTAGCACTTTCCATTTCATTCACGGCTTTCCCCAGCCTGTTGGCTCTGAGAACAATTGGAGGTTTGATCCTCTTCCCCTTAACCTTACCGCCATATTTATCTGAAATAGCAAGGAATGGTCCCAGCTCCTGCATGTTCTACACAAAGCACCTGTCAACACTCCTGGATGTCTTCCTGAGCCCCACTCGTATAGTCATTGCACAGTCATTCCAAGGGGTGGATGAATGCCACCTGCCTGGTGACACGGACAAACGGACAATTTTAGTCTGACTGCCCCCAGGCAGCTCCTCAAACAAGACTAGACTCAAGTATTCCAAGTGACATGAGAACTCTAGGACTTAACAGCTGGTGGGTGACCACATTAGTGGAACTGTCACCCTGTGCCCATTGAATGATGTAGGTTTAACTTGGGGGGCTCCAACAATTGTAAACAACACTTTCTTTCCAGGGCTCCTAGGTACACCCCCAGGAGTGTATTGCTTGCCTAGAATCTAGGCATTATCTTGACTTATGATTAATATCATCACATCACTTTATTTGTGGAGGACGGAAAGTGTATTTAACACAAATTAACATCTCGCAAAATACTCTTGGCATAACTGATTCTCTGGGGACCACGAGAGTTTTGTGAACATCAGGAGTGAGCTGGGTAAAGGGAAGGGGCATTGTAAAGCATGATCTTAGACAGACTGGGTATTGGGCAGGGACTCAATGCACCCGTTAAGGGTGGCCCTGGTTCTGTCACTTGCTACCGTACCTGAATCTCAGTTTTCTCATCCATAACCCTTGCAATAGGCTTATTAGGAGGATTAAATGAGACCATGCACTTATGCAAGCACCTGGTGCCCATTGAGTCCCCACAAAATGCTAGCTATAATGATCATTATCATTTATGAATAAAACTAGAACACAAGAAAGGGAATTGAGTCTCAAAAAGGCAGTTAGCCAAGTTCCCAGCATAGTAGCTGGTGTGTTAGGCACAGGGTGATGATCGTGAATCTCAGCATGGTGAGCTAGAGGGCCTCATATCTCTGCTCAGAAACTGGAACAGAGTCCTGAGCCTCCAGGAAAAAATTAAATAAATTAAATAAATTTAAAAACTGCTGCAGAAACTGAACACAAGCACTATCTAAAGAACCTTGTGAATGATCATAACCTATTTTCTGTTAACACACATGAACACACACAGACACGTACACTCGTGAAACTTTTTAGCCTTCACTTTTTTTTTTTTTTTTTTTTAATATTTATTTATTTTTGAGAGAGAGGACAGAATGTGAGCAGGGGAGGGAAGACAGAGAGAGAGAGACATAGAACCCGAAGCAGGCTCCAGGTTCTGAGGTGTCACCACAGAGCCCGATGCGGGGCTCTAACCCACGAACCGTGAGATCATGACCTGAGCCAAAGTCGGATGCTTAACCGACTGAACCATCCAGGCACCCCATAGCCTTCACTTTTTTTTTTTTTAATTTTTTTTAACGTTTATTCATTATTGAGAGAGAGAGCATGAATGGGGGAAGGTCAGAGAGAGAGGGAGACACAGAATCTGAAACAGGCTCTAGGCTCTGAGCTGTCAGCACAGAGCCCGGCGCGGGGCGTGAACTCACAGACCACGAGATCAGGACCTGAGCCGAAGTCGGACGCCCAACTGACTGAGCCACCCAGGTGCCCCATAGCCTTCACTTTTTAAAAAATGTTTTTTAATTATTTATTTTTGAGAGGGAGAGAGCACAGGTGGGGAAGGGGCAGAAAGAGAGGGGGACAGAGGTTCTGAAGTAGGCTCTGCACTGACAGCAGTGAGCCCATGTGGGGCTCCCCTGAGCCAAAGTCAGACACTCAACTGACTGAGCCACCCAGGGGCCCCTAGCCTTCACTTTTAGAGGTTAAATTCACATTAAGCATCCAGATTGCACTAAAACAATCCTTGACATTAATAACACCCTAACCATATCAATTTACTTACAGAGCATCCAGATGTAGCTACTATTGTATGAAAGCAGATGAGATGATCTATCTTTTAGGTTTTAAAAAAATAATCCTATAAAATTAAATCCAGTTTATATGACACTACCAAATCCACCATGGCTTATAATTTTTTCCCCCCTGGCTGCCCTATTTACTAACTGTATGATCCTGGAAAAATATCAAATTCCTAACCTGCTAAATGAAATGCATATTAGCACCCCATAAGTTTTGAAGTTTGAGATAATGGAAGTCACAGTGCTTTGAAATCATGCTTGCTATATAATTATAGTTATGATTATTACACACATTCTCCAACCAGGCTTTACAAATATCCAATCCAAATGGTATATCAATACCAGTGCATCCACTGAGAAAATAAAATACACACACACACACACACACACACACACCAGCAAAGGGAGTGAGTACAATGCAGGAAAAAAAGGGTGAATTAGGAAAGGGAAGTAAAAACTAACCAGATATAAATGAAAATGACATTGGCAACATGAAAGCAAGCACGCGTGTACCTAAATTGGAATTTAGACCCTATTTCTTCAACAGTTAAATAAGAGCTGTGGCAAATTAAGGTTTTCTTCCTGTATAAATGTAAATTTTGCAATTCAGAGGGAAAGAATAGTCTCACCCTACACCCACAAGTTTCTGAGTACAATAAATTATAAAGAAATTGGGGCAGGGGGTACTGGTGGTGGGGAAGAATAAGAATGAGCAAATGTTTTCAATCCATTATAAAACAGCAGCCTGATCATTGTATGTGATTGTATTCTCAAATAAAACAAATACCTTCGAATTTGGAATTTGGACACACTGTTTGATTCACCTTTTCCTCAGCAGTCGATCAGCTTAATTAAGCCCAGAAGGGAAAAGCTGCACAGTAAGTTCCCTTTGTACTTACGGTTCTTTGATAAGAACTCTAAAACACTATTTTGTGGATCCTAGCAACCATTTTACAAATATCAGAAGGTAAATCACCAGTTCTTTAATTTGATGACTCATTAGATGGCTTTAAACAAAATTTTACCTACCTACTCCAACCACACCCTTACAGCCACCCTCCCTAACTCTCATGGAGCTTGTACTAGAACCCCCTAGGCTTCTTGTTTAAAAATGCAGGTAACTGGGGCCGTGAAAAAACCTGAATTAGAATTCTAGGGGTTGTGACTTGGGTATCTGTATTCTAATGGAACTTCACTATACTTGATAAATCTTTGCACTAGAACTGGTTCAATACATCTGAATCTCTGTGCATGGTTGTGTTACTCATTTAGCATTTAGGGTGTACTGGTACGTATTCATTCATCCAGCAAATTCATATGCGCCTACTATGTATCCAAACTGTGCTAAAAACTCTGCTGTCATTTTTTGGAGTGTCTACCACCAACCAGATTAAAAGGCCCTTTCAGATAGGGATCCTAAGCAAACATTTCTTCATAATCCTAAAGACTGATAATATAGCCTCCATTTAAGAGTTGGCCCCTCAGGGTCCATTCCCCCTCCTTCCTTTCTAACAGAATTTCAGTTTTGTCCAGGGACTCATCTGCATAGCCAAGTATTTCAGAGGAAATTGTCAGGAATGAGTCTGATTCCTCTAAAGGTAATGCCATTACCCTTACAAGAACTGTGTCAGACATTTGCATGTGACCTAATTCTGGCCAATGAGGCATGAGAGGAAGTCGGCTGGGAGGCTTTGGCAAAGTTTCCTGCCTCCTCCAAGAAAGCTACAGGAAGAGGTGGTCTCTCTTTTTCCTCCAAATAGCGATACTTCTGCTGTGTTATCTGGAATTGCGGCAGCCATCTTGTTACTTCTCTGAGGAAGAAGCTTCCACTGGGGACAGCAGAGAGGAGAAATGGGAAATACTTCATTCCTTAATTAATTAATTAATTAATTAATTAAAAAAAATTTTTTTTGAGCCTCTAATCAACCAATGGTGACAGCTACTCTACCTTAGGGCTTCCGATTCACTGAGAGAAAGAGAGAGAGACAGAGGGCAAGCAGGGGAGGGGCAGAGAGAGAGGGAGACACAGAATCTGAAGCAGGCTCCAGTCTCTGGACTGTCAGCACAGAGCCCGACGCGGGCCTCGAACTCACAAACCATGAGATCATGACCTGAGCCGAAGTCGGACATTTAACAGGCTGAGCCACCCAGGCGCCCCCAGTCTGCATTTCTGTGTTTGCAGCCAAAGCACACTGATGGTTCTAGATGATGTTGACAATGACTGGAAAAATACAATGATAGGCTTTCCATATTCACAGATGGCACTACTGACCACAAGTGAGGTTTATTTGTGGGGCTGTAAATAAAAACATCAATGCAAGACCTAGAATCTGTACAGAGCTACCCTCTTTCTTCTAAGCCCCTGTAACCTTTTCATGTGCCTTTCAGACAAAGGAAGGTCAGGAGAAGGTGAGTGGCTCCCAAAAATGTCTAGTGGCCACCATTGCCCTCTTGCTTTTTGGCCACCTCCCCCACCCCCTGGCTTGAATCCTCCTCCTCTCTTGGCTTATCTGACACTTGCTTACTATGTCGCTTTTCTTCCTTACATGTCAACACTGTTCTCCCTCTCCTTCAACGGCTCCCTTCCTCCTCTACCCACAAAAGAGGAGTCTTTCCAAAGAACGGACTCCTCCTGTCTCCATTTCTTTCCACTCTACTAGAGTTTCTGACTGCTTAGCAGACAGTTTTACCTAGATATTATCCTCTAATCAAAATCAGTGTGTTCAAAGTCAGACCTACCCGTTTCTATCTGAACACCATCTCCTCTATCTGGAAACGATACCATAATTTTTTCAAGATTAAGACCTCGATTGTGATCTTTGATTTCTCCACCTTCCCCATCATTTTCTCCTGGCTCCAAGTCCTAACAAGCCCTCTTGCATAATTTCTCTCTCACACATCCTTTCTTTCCGTTCTTACGGCCACTGTCCTGGTTCAGGCTCCGACTTTATCACCTTAGACCTGGAATACCACAGTCACTCTCTAATGCATTCCTCTCTGTTCTTGCCTCCTGCCCTGTGCCCAGCCCTTCTTGCATAGTCCAGAACATCTGCCCCATCAGAAACCTTCAGTGAGTTTCCACTGCCTTTAAATTTATGTCCAAACTCTCTGGCCAAGCAAGGCTCCAAAATGAGACCCGCAGTTATCTTTCCAGGCACGGCTCCAAACATGCTTCTCTACAAACTCAACACAAACAAGCAAATTTACTCCTCATTTTTCATGTATTCCTTACAGTTTCCTTCCTTCAGCCTTGGGTTTATACTGGACTACCCTCTGCCTCCTCCCTGTCTCCAGCCACCAAAACCGAAGGTGTTTTCCAGGCTCAAGTAAGAGTCTGAAAGTGTCCTGATTGCCTCATATGGAAGTTATTCATAAAAGTAATAATGACGATTTAAAACAATAAGTACTATTCAATGAGTGCTTACTCTATGCCAGCCACTTGTAAAATGTGGATGATAAAACCCACCTAATGGAGTTATTATGAAGAGTCAATGAGCCGATGTACAAACAAGGCTGAGACCAGATCCTGGTATATGTAGAAGGTGCCCAACACACATTGACTGAATCGTCACTAATTATGCCATTGAAATGTCACAATGAGGTTTTGCTGCAGTCCAAATGCCATGTGTTGGCTGCTCAAAAGAGAATGAATGTGGAGGAAGTGGTTAAGATTACCAGGGGGGTTGGGAAAGGAGAGACCCAGTTCCAGTCCCCCACAGCACCCCCAGCACAACTTTCCGAGTCGCAGGCAAATAATTATGTCTTTGTTTCAAATCACATATATTGTCTGGTGATATGCTTGTTCTTCACATTTCTATTGTGTGTGTATGTGTGTGTGTGTGTGTGTGTGTGTGTGTGTGTGTGTTTCGTAGCCCTTCACTTCCTTGTTCTGGGAAGCGAAATGCAGAACTCCGAGAGCATTGGGAAACAAGTTCTTTCCAATGTGATTAGAGGTATAAAATCATGTGGGAGACTAAAGAGAAAGCTCTTTTCTGGTGAGCAAAAGCTCCTCATAAATTTTTATCCCCTTAAAAATAAACAACAAAGTTTCCCCCTCGTGCTATATTTATTCTTGCTGTTTCTCAAACCAAAACACAACTTAAGAGACCGTTACTACACAGGAATGTTAAATACGTGGTTTGCATGCTAAGTCTGTGACAATCCTTACTCACATTCCGACGCTAGGAAATTAGCAATTTAAATCTCTCTTTGAAACATACTGTGGATTTACTCCTCAGAACTTCCCCCCCCCTTCAATCCCAAACTGCATTCAGTTACACTAAGGTTAGAACGTTATGATTTGCATAATAAGTATTTGTTAATAAGTAAATATCCCAGTCCTCTAAAACTGAGATGGGAAGTGTAGTTAGAGTTCGGACCTACTTAAAAAGATTCATTTAGGCCAAGGAAAGCCCCGATCTGGTGCTTTGAAAAATATGGGGCCATACGTTCATGAATGACACAGGATTTAAAATTCCTGGAGGGAGAAGGTCCACCTGCTCCAGTAGGGGGCTGGATTATGACACACAGGGATGCAATCTCCATTTCTCGGGAATTCAGGTACAAATTAGCATGTCAAGGATAGCCGAGTTACTCCCTGGAAAGCTACAGCGTATTCTTCCATCCCAACATTCTTATATAGTCAAGACTCCCTGCTTGGGTTTTAGTGCCACACCGTGTGGGGTGCTTCTTAAAAATACAGATTCTCACGCTCAACCCAAGGCCTGAAAATCTGTATTTTTTTTTAATTTTTTTTTCAACGTTTATTTATTTTTTTGGGGACAGAGAGAGACAGAGCATGAACGGGGGAGGGGCAGAGAGAGGGAGACACAGAATCGGAAACAGGCTCCAGGCTCTAAGCCATCAGCCCAGAGCCTGACGCGGGGCTCGAACTCACGGACCGCGAGATCGTGACCTGGCTGAAGTCGGACGCTTAACCGACTGCGCCACCCAGGCGCCCCTGAAAATCTGTATTTTTAACAAACACCCATGTCTCAGCTGACTCATCCTTCAATCCACATCACCTTGCAGAGAAGGTTGTTTTATCTTCGTTTGTTTGTTGTGTGGTAACAGATCCTCTGGCTTTCTCTTTTTTGAAGCATGTCCTTCCGGGGTGCTGAAGATTCCCCAGGTATGGTGCCAACACCCAGCTCTGTCCTCTGAAGCAGATCTTCCTCTTCTTTTTGCCTCATCAGTATTCACCTTTTCTGCAGCACCCTTTCTTTCCTGGGGGGGACGAAGCTCTTCTGATGTGTGTTAAAGGACACCAGTGACAATTACTCACATGAGCTTTTATATGTGACTTTCAATGCCTTCATTATGATTATTCTGTTCTTCCCATGGGCTCTTGTCAGAAAGTGGTTTGAAATGCATAAAATGAAATACAAAGGAAACCAACTGTATTGAAATACTGCTCTCAAAATATATTTTGAAATGTGAAATAGTAACGTGTTCTTCTTTATTGATATATCAGAAAACAAGACCTAGAGGCATATCTAATAGTTTTCTTAATTTGAAAATATCCTGAGCATCAGTGATATCTCGAAATATTCATAGCGACCGTAACGTCATACAAAAATACCTATGATTCTGGGGCGCCTGGGTGGCTTGGTCGGTTAAGCATCCGACTTTGGCTCAGGTCATGATCTCACGGTCCGTGAGTTCGAGCCCCGCGTCGGGCTCTGTGCTGACAGCTCAGAGCCTGGAGCCTGTTTCCGATTCTGTGTCTCCCTCTCTCTCTGCCCCTCCCCTGTTCATGCTCTGTCTCTCTCTGTCTCAAAAATAAATAAACGTTAAAAAAAAAAAAAAAATACCTATGATTTCTATTGGTGACGAAGTCTTAGGTGGTGCTAAGGTGTGTTGACTACATTCATAATTAAAATTTCAGTTAGGTGAGAATGCAGATATAATTTAATATAATTTTTTTCTTCATCCAAGTTCACGGACCCCCTGAATTCAAGGTCCTTGGGCCTTGGATCCTGATTAAGAAATCTTGCCTTCATCAAATGATTTGATTAATTGTGGAAATTTAGTCACTGTGGCTGGCCAGTGCAGGCTTTTCCTACACAAATAGAGTGTGTTTGAGTTTTTTAGCCACGAGTCTCTGAAAGTCACCCACCACATTGCCTGGCGGTTAGTAAGGGATTACAAACGTTTTGGAAGGCTTCTCTTCCTTGGGTGTTTATTTGTTTTATGTCCCCTGGAGACTTCACGTGTTCTGGTAATGCCCCCAGGCCTTCCCATCCCCCTCCTATCTCTCTGTGGAATCTTCATTGGCTCCCAGGCCCTTACTGGGCCAGGCCCCCTTGCCCCTCCCCCATCCAGCTTGCCTGGGTCCGTTCCCTTCCCTCCCCTTGGGCTTCTACTTTCCACTGTGTCCCCTAAAAAGCTCCTGTCCCCTCTGGGAGTTCCCGGTTGTGTTTTCCAGTTTGCCAACAAATGCTTACAAAATCCTTCAGAGGTCTCGTCCCGTGAGAGATACTGAAAAATACCATTTCTCTTGCCCCACTGATCAGTCAGCTTTGGACAACACTTTTTTCACCCTGTAGTCACAGGCATTAGTGATAGACACGTCAGCAAGTTATTTGGCTGAAGCCTCAGGGCTCACCAAAGCACTGACCTGGCCTGCTTCTCTCTAATTGAGTGCCAAGCCCCCAACCCACACCCACATTAAAATAAGCAGTTGATATCCGAGAAAGAGAGAGAGAGAGAATTTTCCATGTTTACACAGAAGGAAATTTAGACAAAAGAGGCTCAATAACATGTCTAAAATCAAGAATAATGACAATAATAGATTATATTCTTGTATTAATAAGTATCGACACAATAATAATAATATTATTATTTCAGAGTCAGTGGTTTTTCACTTCTATTCCCTGGACCCAGATTTTGAGACAAGGAATATTCATAGGAAAATGATGTATTAGGGAGTGTTCCCAGGAAAAACCATTAGGGGAATAAGGAAGTGGGGCAGGGAAGAAAAGAGGACCAAGTAAGGCTGTGACACCAAGCTGAGGTGACTTGGGGAGGGGTAGCTCACACCTCAAGAGTTGTCCCACCCAAGGGCAGGGATGGGAACATTCGTATCCCCATTTCTGCCTGTGGTCCATTATGGACTACAGGTTGTGGAGGGGGATAATCGCCAGGGAGACCCGGCTTTCTGCAGCACAGGTAAAGCAGGCTACGGCAGAGATGGGGTGGCTGGTGGCAGAAAGCACACCCAGTGTCAGGGCACACTGACAGCATCTACTGAGGGGACCTCAAGAAAGGAGCAGCCTTATAAAAGGAAACAACATATAGGGCACCGGGGTGGCTCGGTCAGTTAAGCGTCTGATTTCCATTCACGGCATGATCTGAGGGTTCGTGAGATCAAGCCCCATGTCGGGTTCTGGGTTGACAGCACAGAGCCTGCTTGGGATTCTCTCCACCCACCCCACCCCTGCTTTGCCTTTCCCCTGCTCTCTCTCTCTCTCTCAAAATAAATAAACTTAAAAAGAAAGGGGGGGGGGGGAAACAACAACAATATAGCTCTGACTTTGTTGTGTTCTATCTGTATAGATAACATTCCCTGCTGGAGAACAAGCACCAGGAAGAGAGCAGCAAACACTGTTCTTCGAGTCAGGAGGCCTGGGTTTCAGTCAGGGTTTGGGCCGCAGCGTGACCCTGGGGGAGTCGGTCAGTCCCGCTGGCCCTCAGCTTCCCCTCCGGACCCCGTGCAACGTCAGAGGCAACAATGGAGATGCCAAGTAAACACTTGTGGGTCGACTAAAATGGTAGTATTTCAGCACCGTAGGAATTTAGGTCGTGGCTAACCTCCAAGCTCCCTCCCTGCTGGGTCTTTAGCACGAGGCCGCCTCCCGGTTTCCATGTTTCTGTCATTCTTCTAGGGGGAGTTTGCTTTCGTATATGTGATTCAGCTCTTCCGAGGGAACCCGTGACAGTCATGTGAGATGTGTTTAATTTTGTACGGTTTAATTGTACATTAGCCACAGGGTCTGCTAGATGACTCTGCTTTTCCGAGGAAAACTTTTTCAAGGTTTTTTTTTTTTTTTTCTAGGAGACCGAAAAGAGGGAAACATCAGTGACTATTGCCTTTGTAAATATCCATGTCGGAATAGAGAAATCACATAGAGTGGCTTTTTGTCCAAAACAGGTGAATAAATGACTCTTTTTTTTGTTTGTTTCTTTCATTCTCAGGATGAGATTTACACTGTCAGACTTGTACTCCAGTTTTGTGGTATTCTACAATCAAGTCACAACTAGAATGAACGTTGTCAATGCCGTTATATGAGGCAGAATCGGAGTGAGGAAGGCAACTCCCGTGATCTGGTAGACACAGAGGGGTGCCGCCCAGATCCCCCTTCAAGGAGGTATGTGCTGTCTGGCTGGGGGGGGGGGGGGAGTGCAGTCAGCAAACAGCCCGGCCTTCAGCTCCTTCTTGGTGGGTCTCAGCTGCCTAAACAGCTTCGTGCAAGGTCATGCCCTTCCCAGGAAAGCCCGAGTCCAGTGGCTGAGGAAAGTGGGGGGGTATTAAAGCCTAACTGTCTTGACCTAACTGGGGAAAGCATGACAATAAATGCTTGCTCCAGATTGTCCTGTTGGGTTGCTGAAGCCTTTGTTGGGTGGATGTAACAGTTAACTTCTTCCCCAAAGCAGTCCTGCTTCCTCTCACATCCTTTTACGGGTGTTCATCTCTGACAACCATCTTGCACCCCAGACTTCCAGAGACTCTAACCTGCGGCCATCGGTGCTGGGCGTGGTCCCAGAAAGCAGGGGACAAAGTGAGGGTTTGAAAGTGGATCACACACCACCAGGCTGGCCGTGAGGCCCCCATCGCTGGTGGTAAGTAGAGTCCAGATGCTGCTAGCGCCGGCGGCCATTCAATTGTTACATCTCCCAGGGCGGGGGGCTGGGGGGTGGGGGGTGATTTGGGCACGAGTACCAGGAGAAGCCAATGCACTAGTGGGTGCGATGTATCAGGTATTTGAAACTTGGAAGGAAAAGGTAGATATAAGGATAATTGGATTGGGTGGCTATGGCTAAGTCCCACGGATGGCTACAGAAACTTAAGGAACAGCCGAGGGTGAAAACCATGTATGAAATCCAGGCGTGAACGCCAGAAGGCTCACTGGATATTCACAGATGCGCCTTCAGACCTGCAATGGTGGGAGAAGAAAAAATTTTGGACTCTTCCAGCTAAGAGACTGGACTTCATAAAAAATTAAAGCAGGCCCATGTCAAGAGAGGGGACTAGGTCAGAAAAACCTTTAGTCCTAACAGACGGAATGGAGACATCTTGGTGGATGTCCCCAAAGATTTTGACATCTCACTGTCTGAACTTCCTAGGCCGTTGGCCACCCGAGAACTGGCATGATGGGCACATGAATGGAGAGGCCACCGTGACAGAGATGGAGGCTGAGAATATTTCCAAGGGCACATAAAGGCAGTTCTTGCCTTGCACAGTAGTGCGGGATGGTAAAAATGACCATGCACCCTGAAACCGTGCAGTGTTAATAATCAATGGGGAAGGGGCGCCCCGGGGGGCTCAGGCGGTTAAGCCCCTGACCTCAGCTCAGGTCATGATCTCATGGTTTGTGAGTTTGAGCCCTGCATGGGGCTCTCTGCTATCAGCACAGAGCCCACTTCGGATCCCGTGTCTCCCTCTCTCTGCCCCTCCCCAACCGTGCATGTGCATGCACGTGCACACAGGTGCGTGCCTGTGCACACGCGCACACACGCGCACATGTGCTTTCTCTTTCTTCTGTCAAAAATAAACATTTTAAAAAAATCAGTGGGGGGAAAATGATGATCATTCTGCGACTTTAAAAACGTTTTGTCAAAATATTAAAAACCGTTTTACTGTTGGTTATACATGTATAGGGAAACAAAAAAAAATAGTACGACTAATATTTTGTTAGTCAACTATGACTGAAAACATGAGAAAGTCTGGAAATTAGTGGTTTATTCCTGTATAAGTAAACTTAGCAACAAGAGTTTGGACAATGTTTACCATCTCGTATACTTTTCTATATGGAGAGAGCATCTCTTTTATGCCTCTGTGGAGAACTGTTGTATTCCTTTCTAAGTCTGGATCAGTTTCCGACATTTTATGCTTTGCGCTTTCCACGAAATTGAACGGGAATGTCATGAGAATTTTCAAAGAGCCGCTTCCGCGTGAAGTTTCTGCCAGGTCCGCTTCCTCTGGGACACCTCCACTCTCTTGCTGCCACCTCGTTCTCAGTTCCGTCGCTACCTTTGGCCTTCGCTAAGTTCCTCTGCTGTGCATCTAGAGGCTCCCAAAAGGCAGCTGGGGGCGTGTTCCCAGAGTCAGTTGTTTCTTCTGTAATTCGTTTGACTCGAATTTCACTTCCAGCCTTATCACTGTGGGGATGCATTGCCATGCTTTCATCTCTTTGGCCAATTCCCTTTTTCGAGTATCCATCGTAGTCGACCGTCACATGGGTGGCTTCGCTGGGAACCAGGTAACACAACTAGATGCTTGGCTGCCCGCCTGTGTGTGAACTGAACAAAGGTGGGCAGTGACCGGTCACCACCTGACTTTGAAAGAAGTGATGTGATCAGCACCGATCACGACATGCATCTTCTATTTACATAGTGATCGTTGGCCTACAGAGCTAACATTGGGGTTTGCGCTCTGCACAGTTTGTACAGTTAATACAGTGTTGTAACAGATATTTGAACCGTGTTGTTGGGGGACCAGTGTTATTTAACTTAATCACGGTAACTGAAGTTTTGTGCGTATTGGAACCATGCAAAGCAAGGACTAACTGTACTTCCAAGACTGATGTAGCTACTGCCACTGTCCGACGTCCAATTTGCCTGCAACAGAGACCAATATTGAGCCCCTTACTCCTCAATGAGGCCAACTGGCCAAGTGGGGGCAAGTTGGCCACGTTGGGCCCCTTCCATTTTTGGAAAGGTCAACAGTTTGTTCCCACAGGACATATTCCGGTATGAGCTTTCCTTTCCTCATCCAGCACCACTATCTGAGGGCTTACAGAGTGTTTGACCCACCACTACCAGATCCCACGTTGTGTCAGACAGGGGAACTAACTTCACCAGAAAGGAGGTGCGGAAATGGGCCATGACCGTGGGATCCGCTGACCATGTCACCCAGACGCTGCCAGCCTGATGGGGCTGGAGCAGCCTGCTGAAGACAGAGCTGAAGTGCCAGCTAGAGACATTACTCTGTGAGGATGCATCTTCCAGAGCATATCATGCGCCTTGAACCAAAGTCTTTAGGTAGCTTTGTATTCCCAATAGGAAGTGTAAATAAGTCCAGATGGCCTCACTTACCATCATTCTCAATGACCCACTTCTGAGGGACTTTGTGTTTCCTGTCCCCACATTGCTGGGCTTTGCAGGCTTAGAGGACCTCAGCCCCAAAGAGGATTCACTTTTTCCAGGGGACCCAGCAAGAGCGCATTGAATCATAAGCTACAGCTATTGCCCAAACACCTTGGGCTTCTTGTGTCCAGGGGCCAGCAGGCAAGAAGAGAAGTCACCATTGTGGCAGGGGTAATTGGCCCTGATCATCAGGAACAGGTAAGGCTATTATTACGCAACGGGGCAGGGAGAAATTCGTGCCCGATCATGACTGTAAATCGACAAGTACAGGAGCCTGGCCAGAGAAGGAAATGGTGACCAGGGCTCAGGCCCCTCATTGATGGCAGTCCAGATCAAGCCCCCAGGTAAGACTCCAAGGCCAGAAGAGGTGGTAGCCGAGGGTGAGTGGGATCTACAACAGACAGTGTAGGAGGAAAATGATGTAGGTCAATTGTTGCCCCAGACCAATTGTAGAGATGGAGGCAGAATTTGTTTCTCAAAAAGTGTACCTCAAACAGAGAGGCCGCTGGAATCCTAGGGAAGCTGCTTTTTCAATGCCCATAAAGAATGGGTTCAAGCAGCATGAGGAGACGAAGGACATTGGAGACACCAGCCCAGGATCTCCCTTCAAAGAAGGCCTGAGGTGCAGCCCAGCTGCAGGAAGAGGGGTTCATGGATAGCCTGTAGCTGTCCTTTTCTTCAGAGCTGTCACAACTACAGAGAGCCATGTCACCTGAGCTTGCACCTTTCTCTGGTGCCTCGTAAGGCAGGAGTATAGAGACCCAGCCCTTCCAACCTGAGGCAGGACACCGATGGGGAATATGCGCTTCAGGGCTCCCCACCAGGCTAAAAGCTTGGGGCGGTATATCACAGTTCAACCTCTGCCCAATCCTGCTCCTCCCCCAACCCTTTTATAAGTATTGAACCCTAACAAACATCCCCCAAATTTCCTCCCATGCCTACTTCTACTTCTCCAACAGTAGGTGTCCATATCCTAAGAACTTTTTGGGTTAAACCACCTATCATGTAATTTTCATGTTTCAATCTTATTTTATAAGTAATTTAAGAGGGGAAGAAAGCTCTTAGTCCCCTAAATATACGATCTCCAGTAAGCCAGATTGCAGAGATCGCTAAGTTGTGAACGATAATACTATTTATTTATACCATGTGTCACAATTTACGAAGCATTTTTATATTTACTTGTTCCAAGTAAATACTTGGTTACTTGTTCCAAGCAGCCATTCATGCACTAGGCAGATATCTGTATTCTTTCAAGAAAAAGACAAAAACAAAAAACAAACCCAAACTAAGATAAACTGCAGAATGTCTGGGCATAAATCCCAGAGCATATTCCCCACTTGTGCTCAAGGAGTAAATACAAGGTTATTCACATAAGTGAAAAATTGAAATGGTGAGAGGCTGGAACATTCCTAAATGCCCCTCAGTAGAGGACTAGATACAGTGCGATCTGATCATCAATTACAATACCATATAGTTAGTTAGAATAGATGAAATATAATTCATCATTTATAAACTACATCAAGTCTCAGTATAAATCTCTGAACATAATATTAAGTCACTGAACAGAAAATTTCAGAATATATATACTATGATATCATTTAAATAAATTTTTAAATGATACTAAACAATACTAAGCATTAATACATATATAGAATTTTTTAAGTATTCTTATTTTATTTTTTTAATGTTTATTTTTGAGACAGAGAGAAAAAGAGAGAGAGAGTGGGGGAGAGGAAGAAAGAGGGAGACACAGAATCTGAAGCAAGCTCCAGGCTCTGAGCTGTCAGCGCAGAGCCACACGTGGGGCTCAAATTCATAAACCGTGAGATCATGACCTGAGCTGAAGTCAGACCCCAACCAACTGAGCCATGCAGGTGCCCCAAGTATTCTTATTTTTAAGTTTATTTTATTTTATTTTATTTTATTTCGGTAACTCTACACTCAACATGGGGCTCAAACTCATGACCCTGAGATCAAGAGTCTCACGCTCTTCCGACTGAGCCAGCCAGGCACCTCAAACTTTTGAAGTATTTTTAAAAATTAAAAAAAGAAAAAATTTAGTGTTTACATATTTATTTTTAAGAGAGAGAGAGAAAGCCGGGGAGGGGCAGAGAGAGAGAGAGGGAGAGAGAAATCCCAAGCAGGCTCTGTGTTGTCAGTGCCTGATGAAGGGCTTGAACTCATAGACTGTGAGATCGTGACCTGAGCTGAAACCAAGAGTCAGGTGTTTAACCGACTGAGCCACCCAAGCGCCCCTTAAGTATTTTTAAAAAGACTGATTAGAGGGGCACCTGGGTGGCTCAGTCGGCTAAGCATCCAACTCTTTTTTTTTTTTTTTTAATTTTTTTTTTCAACGTTTATTTATTTTTGGGACAGAGAGAGACAGAGCATGAACGGGGGAGGGGCAGAGAGAGAAGAAGACACAGAATCGGAAACAGGCTCCAGGCTCTGAGCCACCAGCCCAGAGCCTGACGCGGGGCTCGAACTCACGGACCGCGAGATCGTGACCTGGCTGAAGTCGGACGCTTAAACGACTGCGCCACCCAGGCGCCCCTACGCATCCAACTCTTGATCTCAGCTTACGTCTTGATCTCAGGGTTGTGAGTTCAAGCCCTGCATTGGGAGGAGCTGGAGCCTACGAAAGAAAGAAAGAAAGAAAGAAAGAAAGAAAGAAAGAAAGAAAGAAAGAAAGAAAGAAAGAAAGAAAGAAAGAAAGAGAAAGAAAGAAAGAAAGAAAGAAAGAAAGAAAGAAAGAAAGAAAGAAAGAAAGAAAGAAAGAAAGAAAGAAAGAAAGAAAGGCACTGTACTCCCTGCAAGGCTTCGGGTGGTAAAGCATAAAGACATGGAAGGTCCCTTGCTTTATAGGAATTGTCCTTAGATTCAAGATACTTTTAAGGCGACATTGGGACCTGGCAAAGAAAGACCCCATCGAATCATGGCTGGTAAGTAAGCACAGCTTGATTTTTTTAACTTCCAGCTCTTTGCAGAGACCCATGATCCTCATTTCCCTTTCTCCAGGGCTAACCCACTCCTTCCCACGCTCAGATTTCTGATTCTAGAATACAACGTGTGCTCTGTGAAAGTCAGAGGCAAAGGAATGCCCCTCACACCCCAGCCCTTCCAGCCCCCCCAGTGCCTTCCCATCCTCATCACAATGAGGTTTAGTTCTGGGGTTAAGCCCAGTGGCGGTGAGCACCAGTCCGCCTACCACTCAGCACTTGGGGCAGTTTTAGGGGCCTTCTGTCTGCCACCCCCAGACTCTATAAAGAGAACAGCTGGGTGGAGGCCCATGGAATCTTTCTTATAGAAAGGCATTTAATCGGAATGGGAGGTCCATTGAAAACCGACCCAGTGAGCAAGGCACGCACATGTTCATGACTCTGGAGAGTGCCCACACCTGGGTTTCTTCTACCCTGTTCAGTGGGACTGAGCACTGAGCTCAGGGAGAAGCAAGAAGATACAATTTTATCCTTTCCTAGTCTGGACAAGGCAAGGAAAGACTGTCTCCATGCCTCCTCTGGTAAGACAGGGCTTAGCCTCTTTTTGCATGAACTGTTGATGAACGCAGTGTTGTAGGAGTACCCCAAACCTATTCCAAACTCTCCAAGATTTGGCTCAATCTGATTTATCATTTTTGAAGTCCACTTAACAGTGTGTATTTCTTGCTTTTTATTTTTTTTACCCCTGTTCTAACCAGAGTGCTTCCGAGTTGTCTCCCACTTCTCATAGGTTGAAATTATCCAGGCATCTGAGATCATCCCAGCTGTGAGAGTTTGCCGCGTAGGGAACAAAGAGAGCAAAAAATATTATGTCAAAATATTTTACGTATTGAATTTTAAAAAGCAATTATTTGAGGTTTTGAGACACTAATGTATTCTTTATACCAAGTTCAACCAAAGGGATCACAGACGGCAGAGAAGATTGTTTCGTTACTGAGAATAAAGATCACCTGTATTTCATAAGACTGAGACATTTGAGAATTAAGTAGACAGGCTTTGCGAAGCACTTGGTAGTGTGCCTGGCTCATAGTAGGTGCTTAATAAACTCGGTTGGCATTCTGTTTTGCATGTACCATATTAAGTCTTCGGTGCAGTTTAAGAAGATTCCTGCTCTCTCTGAAACAGCACTTGTCACAGGTTCCAAGCAAATAAAATTAACTGGGGATTTGGTTAAATTGCAGATTCTGACTCAGTGGGTCTGGGGCGAGGCCCGGCAGGCCAAATTTCTAGCCCCCGCGTGTTGCTGATGCTGCTGGAATGAGATCCACTTGAAGTATCAAGGTTCTATCTCAGGCATTCTTGGAGTACCTGGCTGGCTCAGCCAGAAGAGCAAGCGACCCTTGATCTCAGGGTTGTGAGTTTGAGCCCCACGTCGGGTGTGGAGATTAAAAAAATGATCATTCCTACTTATCTGTATCTGACAGTTGTGAATATACTGTTTCATCCCATGTGCCTTCCTGGACCCCTGATCACCTATTCAGATCCTATATAACTTTCAAGGAGTACTTTAAGCTCCACTGTTTCTTTTTTCAATTTTTTTATTACATTTATTTATTTTTGATAGAGACAGACAGAGCACAAGTGGGGGAGGGGCAGAGAGAGAAGGACACACAGAATCCGAAGCAGGCTCCAGGCTGTAAGCTGTCAGCACAGAGCCCGATCTGGGGCTCGAACTCACAAACTGTGAGATCATGACCTGAGCCGAAGTCAGATGCCCAACCAACTGAGCCACCCTGGCGCCCCAGAAGCTCCACTCTTTCGATTAAGTCTTCTTCCCAATGTTTTGCAACCCTAAATGATTAATATCGTCTTTGAAGCCCTGAATCAAATTTAATAGGACTGGAGAGGGGGGCCTGGATGGCTCAGTTGGCTGAGTCTCTGAATTTGGCTCAGGTGATGATCTCATGGTTTGTGCGTTTGAGTCCCATGTCAGCCTTTCTGTTGTCAGCAAAGCCTGCTTCAGATCCTATGTCTCCCAATCTCTGTCCCTCCCCCACTTGTCTCTCTCTCTCTCTCTCAAAAATAAACATTAAAAATTTTTTTTTAAAAATAAGACTGGAGAGTGGTGCCTGGGTGGCTCAGTCAGTTGAGCAACTGACTTCAGCTCAGGTCATGATCTCACGGTTCGTGAGTTCGAGCCCCACGTCGGGCTCTGTGCTGACAGCTCAGAGCCTGGAGCCTGCTTCACATTCTGTGTCTCCCTCTCTCTCTGCCCCTCCCCCGCTCATGCTCTGTCTCTCTCTGTCTCAGAAATAAATAAACGTTTTAAAAAAATAAAAATAAAAAAAAATAAGACTGGAGAGAGATTGGTTAGTTAACCTAAAAATTTGGTTAAAGTGGGAATATAATTTAAATATACCTGCTTTACACTTTTAATAAAATCATCTAAAATCACCTTGTTGACCAAGTTTTTTAACAATTAAAAAAAATTTTTTTTAATGCTTATTTAATTTTGAAAGAGAGAGACAGAGTGTGAGTGGGGAGGGTCAGAGAGAGAGAGAGAGAGAGACAGAACCCGAAGCAGGCTCCAGGCTCCGAGCTGTCAGCACAGAGCCCATTGTGGGGCTCAAACCCATGAACCGTGAGATTGTTACCTGATGCTTAACCGACTGAGCCACCCAGGCGCCCCTGACTAATGTATTTTTTCATGCAAGGCCTAGTTCTTTTGTGCGAGTAGGTTTCCCGATGGTAGAGATTTGGAACTTTGCACATATCAGTACTAGGTAGGAAGTTGTTCCTGCTACAGTGTCCTCGTCTTTACCTACCCTATGGATCACTACTGCTCTCCCTGAAGCACTACGTTTTCTTATTCTGTCTGCCTGTGCCAGTGCTAACGTCGGCATACCCCGTGGTTCTCAAAAGCTTACCAGCATGGATTTGGTCTGTGTCGGCCATGCTGCTTAGTCAGATGTATATGTGTCCTGTTTTTAAAATACAAATATATTCCTTTTTTTGAGTCTCTTAAAAAATGTTTTATTTTTGGGGCGCCTGGGTGGCTCAGTCGGTTAAGCGTCCAACTTCAGCTCAGGTCACGTTCTCACAGTCCGTGGGTTCGAGCCCCGCATCGGGCTCTGGGCTGACGGCTCAGAGCCTGGAGCCTGCTTCGGATTCTGTGTCTCCCTCTCTCTCTGCCCTTCCCCTCTTGAGCTCTGTCTCCTGCTCTCTCTCAAAAAAATAAATAAACATTAAAAAAAATGTTTTATTTTTTGAGAGAGAGAGAGAGAGAAAGCGGGGAAGGGGAAGAGAGAGGGGGACAGAGGATCCAAAGCAGGCTGCGCGGACAGACTGACAGCAGTGAACCCGATGTGGGACTCGAACTCATGAAGTGCAAGACCCTCAACTGACTGAGCCACCCAGGCGCCCCTTAATATAAATATTTTCTTTTTTTTTTTTAATTTTTTTTAACGTTTATTTATTTTTGAGACAGAGAGAGAGAGAGAGAGAGCATGAACAGGGGAGGGTCAGAAAGAGGGAGACACAGAATCTGAAACAGGCTCCAGGCCCTGAGCTGTCAGCACAGAGCCCGACGCGGGGCTCGAACTCACGGACCGCGAGATCATGCCCTGAGCCGAAGTCGGACGCTCAACCGACTGAGCCACTCAGGCGCCCCCATAAATATTTTCTTAAAAGGAAATTAAAATGAGTATGCTCACCTTTCAAAAAAAAAAACAAAAACAAACAAAACCAAAACATGTTCTGCTTCGTCTTTCTTACACAAATCATCCCTATTACATATTGTTTAATTGTTTTGGATCTGACATTTTTTCCCTCAAATTTTCACAGATTTCCTGGCCATACCGAATTTGACCACATTTTTAAAACGACTTGCCTTAGCTTATTTACCTTGTCCCATAGATATTGCAACTCTTTCTTTTTGCCCCCCAGAATTCATTGGTTTCATTATATTTAACTTAAATTAGGGAGTTGCAAGAACAAGTACAAAAACAGAGCTGGAAACAAACACAACCGACTGGTGGGAGTATGATTCATCTGTGAGAGAGGAAGTGGAGGAGTGGGATCTGTGGTAGGCTGAATAACGGCTCCCCAAAGACGCCCCTCTCCTAATCCCAGGAACCTATGAATGTTACCTTATATGGCCATAAAAATTAATAAAGGGAAACCTCCTTAAAATAGTCAGGAGACCACAAGGGGGAGCCCTCAGGCACTACCACTTGCGATCGAGTACAGACCCTCAACAGAAGAAGCTTACGGAGGACCTCAATAGGAAGAGAGGCATGTTGCCACTTGATACGACTTTACTAACACCAGCAAGAGGAAGGAAGATTTTTCTCTTTGCCTGGCAACAGCCCAGACAATGAGAGACAGTCACAACTCAGCCAATGAAACGCCACTACAATTTGAGCTCTGAATTTATTCCTACGGACTTGTTGTTTATAACAGTCTTCCCAGCTTGCCCCTTTCCTCTATGAAAGAGTATTCCTTGGGGTGCTTGGGTGGTTTAGTCGGTTAAGCGTCCGACTTCAGCTCAGGTCATGATCTCACGGTTCGTGAGTTCGAGCCCCGCGTCGGGCTCTGTGCTGACAGCTCAGAGCCTGGAGCCTGCTTCAGATTCTGTGTCTCCCTCTCTCTCTCTGCTCCTTGCCTGCTTGCACTCTGTCTGTCTGTCTCTCAGTAATAAACATTTAAAAAAAAATAAGAGTGTTCCTCTTCTTGTTCTGTGGACTTTGCCTATGGCTTTAGCTATAGCTATAAAAGCTATAGCTTGCTTATTCTGAGTTGCAAATCCTTTGCTATTCTCAACTAAACCCATCTTGCTGGTAAAATAACTGTGATTAAGAGAAGGATTTTGAGATGGGGAGATTTTCCTGGACTATCTGGATGAGTCCAACATAATCTCTTATAAGGGTCCTTGTAAGAGAGAGGCAGGAGGGTCCGAATTGGTGGCATAAGTATGTCACAATGCAAAGAAGAGGTCAGAGTGACAGGAGGAAGGAGCAGTGAAACAGAACACAGAAGCTTTCCGGAAGCTGAAAAAGGCAAGAGAATAGATTTTCCCCACAGAAATTCCAGAAGGAATCAGCCTGGCTCGCACCTTGACGTTAGCCCAGTGAGACTGATTTTGGACTTCTGACATCCAGAAGTGTGAGATAATAGAAGTGTGTTGTTTTAAGCCACTATGTGTGTGGTAATTGCTGCAGTTTCCATTGGTACTAGCACGGGACCCAAGTGTCGTGCTCTGGAGAGGCACCCAGAGTGCTGGGGGCAGAGTGGCACTGAGGACATGCGTCAGTCTGTCTGGCAAGTGAAGCCGGTGAAGAGGAATCAAGAGCACTTCTACTGTAATTAATTTGGCACTGTATTTTGTTTACTAATTCTTTGCTATGTCTTGCCGGAGAGATGGGGAGATTTTCGAGGGCATCGGTATATTCTTTTGCCAGCTTTGCAACTTGAAAGATTACATTTTAAGTCAGCAACTGATCACTTTTGTTGTTTATAATACAAGATGGTCTGTGTGGAATGTGTGTAGCTTCATCGCCAGATTGGTATATTTAAGATTTTTTTTTTCCCCGTCAAGAAAACTGGATTCTCGACTGTGCTAAAAACCTTTTACCTAGGAGATGTGAGATGGAGAAAACTTAGCGAAGGTGTTGGGGTCCTACAGGCCTGCATTCTGCTACTGGCAATGCTATGGCCTGGGACCTGTTAGGGAATTTCTCTCACCTTCATTCTGTTTTACTAAAATGGTGATTATAATAATCCACCCGCTACTCTTGCCGGGAGGAATGAATAAAGTACAAATAAAAAAAAAAAAAAAAAAAAAGAAGCTTGGTCTCCAGGTACACAAGTAGGGCTAGTAGATTCTCACAATTGTATTGTAGATAGAGATAATGCTCTAGAATGGCATGAAGGAGTAAACAAAAGGATACCCTTCACAACAGTGCAGATCATCAGACTTCTTTACATATACATTTTTTTTAATTCTATTTTTTAAAATTTACACCCGAATTAGCATACAGTGCAACAATGATTTCAGGAGTAGATTCCTTAATGCCCCTTACCCATTTAGCCCATCCCCCCTCCCACCACCCCTCCAGTAACCCTCAGTTTGTTCCCCATATTTATGAGTCTCTTCTGTTTTGTCCCCCTCCCTGTTTTTATATTATTTTTGTTTCCCTTCCCTTATGTTCATCTGTTTTTTTTTCTTAAAGTCCTCATATGAGTGAAGTCGTAGGATTTTTGTCTTTCTCTGACTGAATAATTTCACTTAGCATAATACCCTCCAGTTCCATCCACGTAGTTGCAAATGGCAAGATTTCATTCTTTTTGATTGCCAAGTAATACTCCACTGCATATATATATATATATATATATATATATATATATATACACACCCCATCTTTATCCATTCATCCATCGATGGACATTTGGGCTCTTTCCATACTTTGGCTATTGCCGATAGTGCTGCTATAAACATGGGGGTGCACGTGTCCCTTCGAAACAGCACACCTGTATCCCGTGGATAAATGCCTAGTAGTGCAATGACTGGGTCCTAGGGTAGTTCTACTTTTAGTTTTTGAGGAACCTCCGTACTGTTTTCCAGAGTGGCTGCACCAGACTTTTTTATATTTTTTAAAACTAGAAGGACTCTTAGGGGTTGGCAAACCACGGCCCACAGGCCAAATTGGCCTGCTTCCTGTTTTCATAAATAAAGTTTTATTAGAAGACAGCCATTCATTTACCTATTGTCTATGGATGCTTTTGCACTACAATAGCAGAGTTGGGTACTTGTTATAGAGACTTTACCGCCTGTAGGATCTAAAATACTATTTGAGGGGCGCCTGGGTGGCTCAGTCGGTTGGGCATCCGACTTCGACTCAGGTCATGATCTCACAGTCCGTGGGTTCGAGCCCCGTGTTGGGCTCTGTGCCGACAGCTCGGAGCCTGGAGCCTGCTTCAGATTCTGTGTCTCCCTCTCTCTCTGCCCCTCCCCCACTCATGCTCTGTCCCTCTCTATCAAAAAATGAATAAACGTTTAAATAAAAATTTCTTTAAATTTTTCTTTTCTTTTTTTTTCCCTCTTTATTTTTCTTTAAAAAAAATAATAAAATAAAATACTATTTGGTCTTTTGCAGAAAAGTTTTGACCACCTGATCTAGAACATCTAATTTTACAGATAAGGAAAAAAGTCCCAATAAGAGAAGTGACTTGGTCCAAAGTCCCATGGCAGTTAAGACAGAACTAAGACTATAATTTAGATGCCTTGACTCCCAGGTCAAAGCCTGTATGAGACAGAGAAAATGGCAGTTCTCTGAATTCAGCTCAAAATGGGGTCCTTTGGTGGAGTCTGGCTCTGATCTAGGCTTCTAGGGAAAAGACTGTACCAACTCCCTGGTTGGTACACACCTTCATATCCTCACATATGCAACTTGTAGATCTTCCCCAGAAGAAATGCTAATGCAGAAGTAGAAGGCATAACGTGAAGCCTTATGAAGGCTTCATAAGGCTTCATATATTTCTTCATATACGAAGAAATAAAGAGCATTGAAATATAACCACAAGGTAAATACAAAGCCAGTATTATATTTTTAGTTTGTAACCCATTTTTCCCCGTACGTTTTTTTTTTTTAATGTTTATTTATTTATTTTTTTATTTTTTTTAACGTTTATTTATTTTTGAGACAGGGAGAGACAGCATGAATGGGGGAGGGTCAGAGAGAGAGGGAGACACAGAACCTGAAACAGGCTCCAGGCTCCGAGCTGTCAGCACAGAGCCCAAAGCGGGGCTCGAACTCACTGACCGCGAGATCACAACCTGAGCGGAAGCCGGACGCCCAACCAACTGAGCCACCCAGGCGCCCCTATTTACTTTTGAGAGAGAGATTGAAAAAGAGACATCGAGTGGGGGAAGGACAAAGAGAGAGGAGGACAGATGATCTGAAGTGGGCTCTGCACGGACAGCAGCTAGCCCAATGCGGGGCTTGAACTCACAGACTGGGAGATCATGACCTGAGCCAAAGCTGGACGTTCAACCCACTGAGCCACCCAGGCGCCCCTCCCCCTATGGCTTGAAATACAAATGAATAAACAGCAATTACAGATTTATGGTTAATGGGCACATCATGTACAAAGATGTAACTTGTGATGAAAATAACAACATGAAAGGGGAATGGAGTTGCCCAGAAGCAGATTCATATATACGATTGAAGATAAAGTGGTATTAATTCAAAACCGATCGCTGTATGTTTAAGAGTGGAACTGTGATCTCCAGAGTAAGAGTATGAACATGATTAAGAATATGACTAAAACCAAATAAACAAAACATTTAAAAAATGGAAAAGGAAATAAAAAAGGAATCAAAACAGCACGCTACAAAACAAATCAAACATAAAAGAAAAGCAATAATGGAGGAACTGAGGAACACTGATTTCCTTCCCCGGTTCTTCTCTTGATTTAACCTTTGTGTTAACGACTGCAAAATAAGATGAACATGCCACCAAAGGAACCCATTTTGAGCTGGACTCAGAGACCTGCCATTCTCTCTGCCTCATACAGGCTTTGATCTGGGAGTCAAGGCATCTAAATGATAACCTTTTCAGAGTGGCTTCTTTTGCTTGGTAATAAGCATTTAAGGTTCCTCCATATCCTCTCATGGCTTGATAGCTTATTTCTTTAGTGATGAATAATATCCTATTGTCTGGGTGAGCCCCAGTTTATCTATCCATTCATCCACTGAAAGACATGTTGGTCCATGCATGGTCCACCTGCTTCCATGTTTTGGCCATTATGAACAGAGCTGCCAGAAACATCCATGTGCGATAACGGAGAAACTGAGGAACACTGATTTCCTCCCCCAGTTCTTCTCTTGATTTAACCTTTGTGTTAATGACTGCAAAACAAGATGAAAAGAAGATGCTGTGTATTGAAGAATATTTTGCAATGCTTCTCCAGCAGCTGAGTGTCACAAAACGGAAGTCGTCGCTCGTTCCTCTGCGCGTCTCACTGGTTCCTAGTCACTCTGACTTCTCCTTTCAGTGTACTGGCCTGCTGGGCTCTTGCAGTGGTTCTGTAGGGCAGCACCAGCACTGAGGTGATTCATTTCTTTAGGTTTTATTACGCTGTTTGAAAGATTTTTGAGTTATATTATTTTTTTTAAGTTTATTTATTTATTTGGAGAGAGAGAGTGCGTGAGAAAGTGTGTATGCACAATTAGGGGAGGGGCAGAGAGAACCCCAAGCAGGCTCCAAGCTATCAGCACAGAGCCCGATGTGGGGCTCAAATCCACGAGCCATGAGATCATGACCTGAGCCAAAATCCAGAGTCGGAAGCTTAACCGACGGAAACACCCAGATGCCCCATATTATTTGTAACCGTGAGTTTACATGTCTTTTATGTAAGAAATTCCAAATACCTGAAGAAGCTCAAGTAGACAGTGAACGAAGGGAAACTACCTTGTCATGTCAGGATCTGACAACCGATGTTAACATTTCAAATTATCGAGTCCTTTTTAATAACATTGGGTGTTACTGAAACAAGATTTGGAAAAATCTGGGCTCTTTCTGCACATTAATAGAAAACCCAATGTGCGTTAAGACAAGAAGAAAACCTACTGGTTCAAGGAACTGAGAAGTCCAAGGCTTCGGGCACTCAAGACTATGTCATCGGGATCTCTTAGGTTCGCCCAACTCTGGGCTCTTCTGCTTCTGTGTTGGCTCATTGCTGAGCCAGGCACTCCCCTGGGCTGGTAAGATTGCTGCACGTCTACCAGCTTCGCATCCTTGCAGGTTCAGGTAGAAAGACAAAGTCCTGGGACTCATTCTGATGGACTGGCCATGGGTCCTGGAGGATTTGGAGCACTGATGTCCAGGCCTGTCCCGGACAAAGCACATGGGCGGAGAGTATGGGCAGGGATGGCTTCCCTAAAGGAACTCAGAATGTTACCAACAGTAGGGGCCGTGGATGCTGCGTGGCTTCTATCCTCCTTCCTACGTAAAATGCCAGATGGCAAAGAGACCACCAATGTCCACCCAGTCTTCCCTCAGATGCTCCAGAGGGGAAAGGCTGGTCAAGAAGGAGGTCAGACTGGCAGGGTGTTCCATGTGACCGCAGTCCAACCCCCTCATGTGATTTCAGAAAATTAAATGATTCGTTTCTGAATCCAGAAAAATGAATGGCATTCACAAGATTACAACTTCTTTGCAGTGTTTGCTTGAAGGGTGAGGGAGTCCAGGTATCCTGGCCCCTCATGCAGGCCGTTCTACTAAGTACCCGTGGCAGAAGGGGTTAATTAGTAGAAATACTGAGTGCCCAAAGATAAAAATTTTTCTCAGAAATGGACAAAGATGGTAACTTACATTTTCTCTACCTCCTCCTATACCTATAAGATGTTGAAGTATATATCTGTATATGTGTAATACATATAGATTTATGTTATATGTATCTACATAGATATTACATGAATAGATATATGTATGTGGGTGTGTGTGTATGGAACATATATGTGGAAAGAGATTATCTGCATTTTAGACTCATGCCTGAGTAGAAACACTTAAATAAAGGTTTTTTTTTTTTCCCCCTTCAAAATGTGTAAAGTTATAGGATGATTATAATTCAACACCAGGGAGAAGGAATTGATTTTCTCCAACTTCCCCCACAGTTTGTGTTATTTTTATTGACTTTTTTCTGAAGCTCATTTCCAAACATCTGAGTAAACATACAAAATAAATATTCCTCTTAAGTCATTACTATTGTTGTTGGGGCTGGAAGCCAGGCCCTTGCATCTGTCCCCTTTCCCATTATGATTCTGTAAAGTGCCCATGAACAGATGGCTTGCGTGCTCCGCTGAAACATCTGGAAAGCTTGGGCTGTGTTTGGCTACAGAGTCACAGATGTGGCCGGGCGCTGTATTACACTGGAGGCCAATCTCGGCACAGCTCGTTTGACTATATCATACCAGGACAGAGGAAAAGGCCCTCAGCTGAGGACATAAACATGGAGATCTCATACTTGACATGGGGGGTGTTTGTTCCTATGATTTAAGAGACATCAAATGACTCTAATCCAATAATCAAACATAGGTACTAGGTCCAACATTTGGTTTCCTTCCCCCGCCCAGGATAATCCAACATGCAACATGTCCTACCAAAAATAAGCCTTGTTAAGACCTCCTTCCGTAAGTTGGCCGTTCACCTGGCCTTTTCACTGTGGTCACTAGTCTTGACTACAGTTTTTAGGTGTGGATCACCCAATAAGTATCTAAAGGGGTTCTTCGACTTACAGCTTTATAAACGTATATAATAAAATGAACTTGGTACAACCGTTTTGGAAGACAGTTGGCAGTTTCTTACACACTAAACATGCTCTGACCACACCTTGTGGCAATTGTGCTTCTTGGTACTGTATTTACCCAAAAGAATCAAAAACTTATATCCACACAAAAACTTACACATGGATGTTTCTAGCGACTTTATTCATAATCGCCAAAACATGGAAGCAACCAAGATGTCTTTCAGTAGATGAATGGATAGATAAACTGTGGTTCATCCGGACAATAGAGTATTATTCAGCACTAAAGAAATAAGCTACCAAGCCATGAAAGGATATGGAGGAATCTTAAATGCATATTACCAAGTAAAGGAAGCCATTCTGAAAAGGTTGTATATTGCATAATTCCAACTAGAATCATAAGATAGTGGTTTTCAGTGGATGGGCAGGGGGATGAATAGGCTGAGCACAGAGGATTTTGGGGGGTAGTGAAAACACTCTGTGTGATACTATAATGATAGATACACATTATTATACATTTGTCCAAACCCACAGAATGTACAACACAAAGAGTGAGAACACAAAGACAAACCATGGCCTTTGGATGATTATGATGTGTCAATGTAGGCTCATCAATTGTAACAAATGTACTGCTCTGCTGGGGGATTTTCTTAATGGGGGAGGGTATGCATGTGTACGGGAGCAGGGGCTATATGAGAAATCGCTGTTACCTTCCCCTCAATTTTTCTGTGAAGCTAAACATGTTCTAAAAAAAAAAAGAGAGCTTAATAATATAAATAAATCAGTAGATAAAATGAAGTCTAAGCAATAGCCACCAGTTAATTTAAGCTGCTTATATTGATTCATTCATTCTAAAAATATACTGAATGCTTCCTACAGTCTAGGCACTGAGCTACTGAGCTCAAGGCAGGAGGCAACACTACAAATAATATGCAAATTTTTTATATGAACCCATCATCCCTCTTAAGTGAATTGGTAAAAACCCTTAGACATTCTGATCCAGAAGTCTCTCTGTGTGGTTCAACCAGCTCCATTCCTTCTGATGCCCAATAAACCTTTTCTGCCTCACTCAAGAGTTTAATCAGTGGCTGTTAATCCCAACCGCAGAAAATCCTCTCCCCAGTTGTACATAAAGTTCATTCTCTAAGTTCAGCCATCTCTTTGGCAATGGAGTTCATTAATATTGGCTATGGCAGGAATCTACATATCGCTGGAATTGAGGAAATCTCTACTTCTTCAATATGTATTTTTCACAGTTTAGGCTGAAGCCATGTGTCCTGTTACACACTTTGCCTGGAAATGCAGCTCTTGAGGTGCATCAGAACTGTGGTAGAGTATCGAGAGGACTTTCGCAATCACTCACTTTTTGAAGGAAATAAAAAGCGTCCAAGTTGAAGGAACAAATTCCAGGTACTTTAATTACCTGGAAGAGTTGCCTCTATTGCTAGGAAGTTCTTGAACTATATGATACTTCCTGTTCAACACCATTAGAAGCTTCCTCTAAAGTTGGCATTCCTCTGACTCTCTCAATTTGCCATGATTCTCTTCCATAGTTATTACCTGAAGCAGGGGTTAATATTAAATACTTTGTTTAGCACACTAAACGGGAACTGGAAGGTCCTGGGGGTGGGTAATCGAGAGAAGGTCAAGGTGCCTCAGTATGAGACTCTTTCGGACCTTATGCCAATCCCTCCCTGCTCTCCTGACGTGGTCAACTGGGAAGACTGTTCAACGCCCAGCTCAAGACCACTTGCCACAAGCTATAATGACTGTTTCTTCTCCTTTATGTGTTTTTAAGAAAATGTTTTATTTTCAACGGTCATAGTTAAGGTTAAGGGCTCAATCTTGAAAACTGCATAAAGTTGAAAGTTTTGGATGGCAGATGTGGACAATCTGAACCAAGTGATCTTCAGTCCCTGCCTGCTCTAGAAAATTATTTGAAGGCTATTTCTTCTGAAATTCACTCTTCATAATGACCAGGACTTGATCAGGTCAGCTTGCCAAAATTGGCCAGGTTATTTCATTATTTAATAGAAGAGAACTTTTCAAACTATTTATCTAGGAGACATGACTATTCTCTCTGTTCTGGTGTCCCAGTCTCAAGGTCCCCAACGCCATCAAACCTGGTGTCTATTAGTGGAGGGATGGATAAGTAGGTGGGCTGCATACTGTGGAATCCTGTGCAGCAGATAAAACAGCAAATGAGATGAATGGACAACAA
Organism: Leopardus geoffroyi; assembly: GCF_018350155.1. Taxonomy (NCBI): domain Eukaryota; kingdom Metazoa; phylum Chordata; class Mammalia; order Carnivora; family Felidae; genus Leopardus; species Leopardus geoffroyi. The sequence continues at coordinate 105,224,447 of NC_059338.1, forward strand.
TCTTAGCTCTTTAAAACACAGTACTGGGTGAGAAAAAAAATAGAGGAAAAAATAAAACATAAAGCACATATGCACAAAACACTATCTTGTATGAGATAAAGGTACATTATTTTATTTTTATTTTTATTGTTTTTTATTTTTTGTAATTTATTGTCAAATTGGTTTCCATACAACACCCAGTGCTCATCCCAACAGGTGCCCTTCTCAATGCCCATCACCCACTTTCCCCTCTCCCCCCACCCCCCATCAACTCTCAGTTTCTTCTTAGTATTTAAGAGTCTCTTATGGTTTGCCTCCTTCCCTCTCTGTAACTTTTTCCCCCCTTCACCTCCCCCATGGTCTTCTGTTAAGTTTCTCAAGATCCACATATGAGTAAAACAATATGATATCTCTTTCTCTGCCTGACTTATTTCACTGAGCATAATACTCTCCAGTTCCATCCCCGTTGCTACAAATGGCCAGATTTCATTCTTTCTCATTGCCAAGTAGTATTCCATTGTATATATAAGCCACATCTTCTTTATCCATTTGTCAGTTGATGGACATTTAGGCTCTTTCCATAATTTGGCTATTGTTGAAAGCGCTGCTATAAACATTGGGGTTTAAGTGCAAACACTAACGCTTTCAGAGGAGATACACAAATCCACAGCCATCTTATTTTTGGAAGCCAAAATATAATAAAGTTACAAACTGAAGGTCCCAAGTTCTCTTTGCATTAGAGATATAATCAGGAGTAAACAAGGATCACAGGGTAAACCAACAAATCACTTAATAAAACAAATTTCCAGCTATGAGCCTGAACTCTTGTGAAGGCTGATACAATCACATATGTAAATTGACCAGAGATTTTTTTGTTGCTTTGTTTTTTTTAAACATCTTGAAAAAGAAAAGGATTTGTTTTGAAATTAGCTGTAATGAAGGTGGGCACAGAATGGCAAAGGTTATCCTGCATGAGGTGTGACTAATCTCCAAACTAACCTCTCTCACCAGTTAATGACCTTATCCGTGGCCATGGGGGTTGCCGCTTCTTTTATGTGTCTTTGAGTCACATGTTGTGGGTGAACCCACACTTCAAAGACAAAGATCAACGGGAGAGTGTGTTTCTGGGTGTAAGATTTCTTCCAAATGGGACTTATATCCTGTCACAGTGCAGGGCTCATGGAGAAAAGCTGCCTCGTCAGGGATGTCTTGGAGTGGCCCCCTTGACGGGGACTCTTGGATTTTCCAGTAGATCTTAAAAGACACAAGTGGTTCATTTGCCATGTAGCTTCCAGAGTCTCATTGCCTTTCCCCTCTTTCAGCAGCAGCAGCAGCAGCCCAATCTTGACTAACCTTCATGGCTTGCAGGCATTTATAAGTGTCATAAGCAAAGCTTCATGCCTATAGATTGAGGACCCTGAATGCACAGTCTAAATGTTGCCTAAATTCCATTTTTCCCAGAGGACAGAATTTAGAGATCTCTAGATCTGTAGGTTCCTTCTCCCAGAGGAAGTTATAGTTGGTCTGTGAGACGTTATCACAGCTCCCCGCCTTTTTTTGGTAGTGAGCAGCTTTGGCTGTAACTTGTAGCCGATACTATTAGCTAGAAGTATGAATGGGTGAGTGAGTGAGTGACTGACTGACTGACTGAATGAATGAATGAATGTTGGCTGGCAGAAACCCACAATACAGGCACAAAACACCATTCTCACACCTGTATTCAATAGTTTCTCCAGATGTTACCCTGGTGAGATTATTGATCCATCGTTGTCCCCTTCCAGGCATCAGGCCTGGTGGAGCTCTGGTGAGAAAGGCGAATCCTCCGGAGCCGTGTCAAGTCTGGGGTCTTCAGGCCACACGGGGAGAGGCGGTTCCCCTGCTGGAAGGGCTCCCTACAGGCAAAGGCCCCACTGGACCCAGGAGAACGGCCACATTTGCTGGTGCTGGAACAAGGTCGCTGGGGGTGAAGCCTGGTGCCAGATATATGTTGTGATTTGCCATAATCCCTGAAACGCTGCTGCTACACGATCCCGTGAACTTTTTCTGGGGCGGGCTGGCACCGGCCGAAGTCTCTGGGCTTCGGCAGCAGCACAGTTCTCAAAGGTACATTATTTTAAATTTAAATTCAAGTTAGTTAACAGACAGTGAACTCTTGGCTTCAGGAGTAGAACCCAATGATTCATCGCTTACATATGCTACCCACTGCTCATCCCCAAAAGTGCCTCCCTTCGTGCCCATCACCCATTTAACCCATCGCCCCCCACCTCCCCCCCAGCAACCCTGAGTTTGTTCCAAGAGTCTCTTATGGTTTGCCCCCCTCTCTGTTTTAATCGAGATAAAGGCATATTTAAGGAACATAATAAACACATGAACGTGGGTACTTGCGGTGGGGAGTGGGGGGTTGGGGATAAAGGGGAAAGATAAAATACACGAGAAGCCCTGTTGAAATTGTGATCATAAGGTAGTGTGAACTGAGGATGAGACGGACTCTTTTGAGGTCTCAAAAAAGGCATAAATAAATGCTAGTTTTCAGAAACATCCTGTAAATTAGTGTGTCCCAACTGAGGCCCGATGGTACTTGAACATTCTCGAAGATGTTAATAGGTATTCCCCAAAAGGAGATGCCCCGATCAAGCACAGCTGGGAAACAGATTAAACAGAGCTGATCAGGGTTCTTCACTTCAGGTGTTCCCAGAGCCTATGATACATAGCGTAACCCAAGGTGGATATATGCACCATTTCCCAAACTTCTTTGGTCTTAGAATGCTTTTTGCCAAATGCCGTTTTTGTAAAAGCACAGAGCAGGAAATGCGATTCAAAATATTTACCCCAGTTAACTTTCTTCCCTCAGGACATCCTTCGTAATTTATCCCTCCCTCTGCTGCAGGTCTCATCTCTTGCATGAAACCCCCTTCATAACCCACAACTGTCTCTGTTCTGATTTTATTGCTGCAACTCTCTGGCCTTTGGACAGAGACCGATGAGTGGTAAGATCAGAATACTTCACTGTTACTGCAAAATACTTATTCCTGTAGCCGTAAGATCAGAATACAGCGGGCAAACTTTACTGCTGCTTCTGCGTAGACTGTTTGCTCTCGTAAGGATGATGTGACATAACCTTTCATCTACATCCTAGCTTTTGGCTAAGTTGGCTTGAATAAATTACAGGGAAGGTCCTTTCAGCCAATCATTTTACTCCATCTATTCAGATCAGATCAAAGTAATATTTACCGCTTGCTTCTCCCACTGGCAGGTGGGGGGGGGGGGGGGCGGGGCGCGGTGAGGCGTATGTACAAAGCATCCTAACAGCCACAAGAAAAAAAGCTTTCTTCACAATGTTTCGATGCTTTAATAAATTTAAGGGAAAATGAGAGGGCAAAACAAGGAGTTTGCAAGCTTCCACACAGAGCTCCAGGTCAATCAAATGGCTTCTTAGCTCTGCCTAGCTCTGTTCCTCAGGAATATTCGATGATGATGATGATGATGAAGAAGAAGAAGAAGAAGAAGAAGATGATGATGATGATGATGAGGGTGGAGGTGGCGGTGGTAGCTACCTATAAAGTCCATATTTCAGGCCAGGTATGATGCTAAGCATGTCTTTTACCCCTACAGATTTAATAAGAGAGGACACTAAAAAGCGCCTCTGACCAAAAATGCCTTCCCCACCTGCCTCCCATAGACCTAAAATTTCCATCTTTTTTTTAATATTCTGTTTGTTTGTTTGTGTGTTTGTTTTTGAGAGACAGAGAGGGATAGAGCATGAGCAGAGGAGGGGCAGAGAAAGAGGGAGACACAGAATCTGAAGCAGGTTCCAGGCTCTGAGCTGTCAGCACAGAGCCCGATGTGGGGCTCGAGCTCACGGACCACGAGATCATGACCTGAGCCCAAGTCTGACGCTTAACCAACTGAGCCACCCAGGCGCCCCAATTTCCATCTTTTTAAAAAGAGTTTAGTTTTAAGTAACCTCTACACCCAATGTGGGGCTCGAACTCACAACCCTGAGATCAAGAGTCACATGCTCTGTCTGAGCCAGCCAGGTGCCCCTAAAATTTCCATCTTTATATACCAGTCCCTACAGCCCCTTCTACATTTGTAAACATGCCACAAGTATAATACTTAGTGATACTTTTGTATAAATTTGTTTATTGTAAATTTTTTTTTTTCAACGTTTATTTTTGGGACAGAGAGAGACAGAGCATGAACGGGGGAGGGGCAGAGAGAGGGAGACACAGAATCGGAAACAGGCTCCAGGCTCTGAGCCATCAGCCCAGAGCCTGACGCGGGGCTCGAACTCACAGACCGCGAGATCGTGACCTGGCTGAAGTCGGATGCTTAACCGACTGCGCCACCCAGGCGCCCCTATTGTAAATTTTAAAAAGTCACCCAGCAGAAGACATTGGTCAAATATTCAGCTTTGATTGTGGCGGGGGGGGGGGGGGGTACTCTTTGGCAGAACAGAGACAGAAGAAACAAAGCAATCCAATTTTTCCTCCCAGTGTTTGCTTAATTAAATACTTGACATTCACTAAGAACTCACTATTTATAAAAGATACTTTCAAGGTATCTTGAAATTTTACAGATCAATATAGACTGCAATCCTTACACTTAGCACTTATCAAGGAGGCAATCACCAATAATTATAATATGATACAACTGCTTTAGTAAAGACATGACAATTATGTATGTAAAGCACCCAGCCCAGAGGCACAGCACAGAGGGGTTGCTTTCTTCTCCCTGTTTCTCTGTGGGAGTCAAATAAAGCTTCACAGAGAAGCACTCTGTCTTGAAGAATAAGTAGGAATCTTCCAGGCAGAGAGAAGGAGGTGACGGCAGTGTGCTAGTGAATGTTTAACAACCGGAACTCCAAGGGCGGTGGGGGGAGGGAGGAAGCTCTGACGAGTAGGATTTGCTAATTTCCACGGCGTACATTCTCCTACTGTGGCAGATTTCAGGGTACCAACAGGATGCCACTGAGCAGAGTTGGGACCAGAGATGTGCCTGAGCCGGCAAGAGCCAGCTCCAGCATACCACTGGAGGACAGATGGAAGGAACAGCACGTTCTAAGGTGTGGAGGTCCAAAAATGTCTGGTGATCAATTGGCTATTGTCCTGAAGAGTGTGAGTTAGGGTCTGGAAAAGAGATGGAACCAGAGAACCTTGCACGGTCTGAACGAGAAAATCCACAAAGGCGAGATAGATGTAGCCTGTACTGGGAGAAACAGATCTTGAACCAATTTGGAAAGCGGTTTTGAAAGAGGTTACAAAAGGCATTGAACTTTTGCAACTTTCTCTTTTACGCAATTGATAGCAATCTAAACCATCCAGGATTTACCTCTAAATTCTAGCGGCAGTATGCAGGAATTGCCAGAGGACAGAGAGACTGGGAGGAAGGTGACTGGTCAATAAATTTTCAAGACAGTCTTGAAAAGAGCTCTAAACGGCCAATGCTTGGCATCTCTGGGCCACAACTCAGCCATTTCGGTCATGCTCATAGATACCCTATCTCATGGGGTTCTTTAACTCAGGTCTCCGGAAAACGACAAAAGGAAATAAACATAATTTTTAAAACACTCCTAAACACAAACTACACAACATAATGCGCGGCTTTCTCAAACAGAAATGTGAGTTTATACCCAGTGAATTCTTTTATGAATTCCTGTTCCTCCGCAACAGGGAATAGTTTATCTGCTTCTGCTTACCTTCTTACCAATTTTTTATTGCCTCTTCCTGAGTATCACACTGGCCCCATTAAGCTCTCGTGTTTGTGATATGTTTGATGTTCAATGACGCAAGTGCTCACCCCCTTTTCACTACGAACTAGAAAAGTTCGTTTTTGCAGCTGCAGCTTCCTGCTGCTCATGGTGATGAGCCAGACTGCCTAGGTGGTACGTGTTGTTGTTGCTGAACTCAGCATCTACCCTGGAGATGTCCCACTTTTCTCAGGCCTCCTGGCCTAAGCCCCACTCCCGGCCCATGGCCCTGGGTCTATGTCAGCTGACTGTCCAGAAGGCTCCCTGAGAGAGCTCCCTGGTCAATAGTGGTCCATCAGACGGTCACGTAACTGCCACCTCTGTGGCTCGGCCACACAATGCTGTGACGCTTTCCAGGCATAGGCATGTATCCTCACGGGTGGCTCTGTGATTTAAAAAGGGAGGGGTGAGTGTGACAGTGCCTGCAGAATCTCATACCGTCCCTCTACCTCTCTCCCCCTCTCCTTCTCTCTCTCTTATTTTTTTTCCGGTTTTCCTTTTCCTTCTGGATTTGGCATCGGCACCAAGCATTTATTAGCACAGGCTGCATTGCCCAGCTCCCTGAACTCTTGTACCACCAGCAGGTGGGGACAGCAGCAGCAGCAGGAGAGCACAGGAGGTGAGGGAGAGGGGAAGACTCCACTGCTGTTTCTTTCTCACTCCCCCTCAGCCTCACCTCGGAGCCAAGCAGGCAAGTCTGCTCCCTTCCTCCCGTGCATGCTAACCCACTCTGCCGCGCCGAAACGCGGTGGTTCAAAGTGTGGACCCTAGAGTCTGACCACGTGATCCAAATCTCGCTTTGTCACCTGCCAGCAACGTGACCTCAGGAGGCTTGCCAGATTTAGCAGAAACAAACAAATGTCAACAGGAGACTCATTTGGATTTGCCCGATATACAATGAATACTTTCTAGTATAAGTACATCCCATGAAATGTTTATATTAAACCGTTGTTATGTATCAAATTTAACTAGCTGTTCTGCAGTTTATCTGGTAACCCTAGACCTCAGGCTAGCTACCTCACTTCTCTGTGTCCCAATTTCCTTTTCTAGAACTTGAGAATACGGGGGCTGCCTCTCAGCAAGCGTTCTTATCTTGAGGATTAAATGAGATAATATATATATATATATATATATATATATATATATATATAATGTCAGGAATCTGCCTGCTGGCACACATATGGTATGGTGGAGTGCATGGACTTGGGAATCATATAGACCAGGTTCAGCGTGACCTTGGGCAAGTTAAACTTCTCTCTGCCTCGGTCTCATCATCTACAGTATCTTACCTTATGTTGTTGAGAGGAGTAAATAAAACTATACACGGGAATCATTTAGCACAATGCCTGGCTCATAGTAAATGTAGCCAATAGTATGCTATGTAATATATAGTCTAAGAACACCATCCTCACTCCCTCCATGAGCCGTCTTGTTTTTTTTCCACTTAAACTTTACTCTAGACACGGGACTTGAACTCATGACCCCGAGATCAAGAGTCAAACGCTCCACCAACTGAGCCAGTCAGTCGCCCCTCTATGAGCTAATTTTGCTATGCCGCTTCTCCATCTTATTCCAGAGGCACTGATTTCACAGCCTCTGAATTTCTGCAGTCCTTGATGATTTTACCACACACTGGACCCTTGACTGCATTTTTCCATGTACTGCTTGCTAACTGTCCCATTTATGGATGCCTTATTTCATCAGTCAGATCCTAGAGGCCTCTTCTTCCAGCCTCTCCCTTTCATGCTGGGCACCATTTTCAGTACCTATCTTTTGACTGATTCACTTTTTAGTGCTGTCGTCATGGACGTGAGGACCAAAAGAGTCAAACCCGTATATCTAAATGATCTACTTCCCGAGACTGACAGTGCAGATTCTCTCCTGCACGTGGAACCCTGGAGAAACGATACAAAGTGTCAGGGTTACCACTGTCAGAAGCTTGGTCAAGCAAACCATCAAGGTGGTTGCATTCTCCGTCTTTGGGACTGGCAGGCTCCTTCTCTCAAGTCCTACTGGTGGGGTTGAGACATGAAGATGTTCAGCACATGGGTACTGAACAGACCAAAGATAACGTGTTCGAAACAGCCTTAGACCTTAAGAAGGGACAAAACCAGGAGTTTTCAGTACATCCTGAACAGGGTAATGATATCCCCTGGAGAGTTTTAAAAACTACCAAGATTCTGGGGCACCTGGGTGGTTGTCGGTTAAACGTCCAACTCTCGGTTTCAGCTCAGGTCATGATCTCAAGGTTTTGTGAGTTCGAGTCCCACGTGGGGCTCGGTGCTGACAGTGTGGAGCCTGCTTCGGATTTTTTCTCTCCCTCTCTCTCTGCCCCATCCCTGCTCATGCACACACTCTCTCTCCCTCTCTAAATAGATAAACATTAAAAAAATAAAATAAAAACTCCCAAGATTCTGGCTTATTTGGTCTGGGTTGGGGAGCCTGGCTGTCTGGAGTTTTAAAAGTTCCCCAGGCGATTCAAATGGACAGCCGTGGCTGAGAAACTCCGCTTACACAGCTTTACATTTTTTTTAATGTTTATTTATTTTTGAGAGACAGAGACAGCATGAGTGGGAGAGGGCAGAGAGAGACAAAGGAAGACCCAGAATATGAAGCAGGCTCCAGGCTCTGAGCTGTCAGCACAGAGCCCAATACGGGGCTCAAACTCACAAGCCACGAGATCATGACCTGGGCCAAAGTCGGACACTCAACCGACCGAGTCACCCAGGCGCCCCTGCTCGCACAGCCTTAAATGAAAACTGACGGCTTGCCTGACACATGATGTCTGCTAAGTACAGAATACTAAATTGGCAACAGGTGGAGACCTAAATACCATTCTTTGCTTCTGGACAGTAGATAAAACAACTCTAAAATGACTTGATGTTCTTCCAAATTACTGTGTAATTAACTATCACTGAACAAACTTCTTGTAAGGCTTTGCCAATGGCATATTCCTATATCCTGTTCAGCAAGCAGACGAAGAGCCAATTTTCCAGCTCAGGGTAAACTCTGGTTTGTGGGAACCGATCACTAAAATCACCTGGTGGCCCATGAAGGCAGGAGCAGGGATCACAAAGCTGCAAACTGTTAGAGCTGGATGGGATGCTGGTGCAGAGCTCTCTGCACTGGACTGTGCACACAAATCACCTGGGGTCTTGTTAATGCCCACGTACTGATTCAGTGGGTCTGGGGAGGGGCCTGGGAGTCTGCATTCCAATAAGCTCCCAGCTGGTCCCAGGACCACGTTTTGATAGCAAGGCCTTGGAATAAATGTGCCTCACAGAACTTTTAAAAATGTCCCTTGCCTGGGGCACCTGGGTGGCTCAGTCGGTTAAGCGTCCAACTTCGGCTCAGGTCATGATCTCATGGCTCGTGAGTTTGAGCCGCGAGTCTGGCTCTGTGCTGACAGCTCAGAGCCTGGAGCCCACTCGGAGTTCTGTGTCTCCCTCTCTCCCTGCCCCTTCCCTGCTCACACTCTTTGTCTCTCTTTTTCTTTCAAAAATAAACATTAAAAAAAAATTTCATGTGCCTAAGCCCCCACCCCAGACCTAGTGAATCAGGATCTCTAGGGGTAGGGCCTGAACATCGGCGTGTCTTCGAAGTTCCCCAACTGATTCTAATGGCAGCCAAGACTGAGAACCACCCATCTGGCAGCTGAGGAAACTGACGCCCATAGACGTGAAGTAGGAAAAGAGCTAGCTGAGGGTCCTACACTTTGAACCTAGCACCCAGGATTCTGGCTACAAAAACCTTCTTCCTCTTCCTCTTCCATTGAGCCAGGAAGTAGATTGGTGGTTGCCAGGGCGGGAGAGAGGACGGAAATGGGGAGTGACTGCTCATGGACACAGGGTTTCTTTCGGGGGTGATGAGAGTGGTGCTGATGGTTGTACAACTCTGTAAGTGTACTAAATGCCACTGGGTGGTGCACTCGAAATGGGTGAACTTTATGGCATGTGAATTATATCTCAATAAAACCACAGAACACATGTTTTGAAACTTCTGCTTCTCACTATTGTTTTCCTTTATCTGATTCAAGAAATTCTAAAAACAGCAGGGGCTGGAGGTGGAGAAGGGGGGGGGGGGGCGGGGCAGGGTATATCTAAAGAGACTGACACCTGCTTGGATGCGGGCTAATTCAGGGGTGTTTCTAGCTGAGCTGCTTCCTCCCCGTGTCGCATTAACTACCATAACTTTAAGGCATCCTGGGGTCTTCATTCTGTACGGGGCGTTCAGTTGCAGGGTGGAATATGGGGTTGAGTCATCAAAGTTTCAGTCTCGGTCAGGTCACAGTCAACTCAAAAGCAGACCTCTGACACTTAGGGAAAGAAGACTTCTCCTATGCAGATGAGGGCTGCCATAAAATCGTTTCCTTGCGATGGCTTTTGACTTCAGAGACCAGGAACTAGGAAGTGGAACTTTTTTCCATAGAACTCATCACCATGATGTTAACATTTATCGTCCAAGCATATTTGTATTTCAGAAGATTAAGTAGATCCCAACAATAAACAGCTTTAGGGTGATAAACCCTCAGCAATTGGTAAGCAAAGTGTTTAAAAGGATATGTCCACCGACTTAATAAAATAAGGGAAAGGGATTCTGAAATTCTTAATCGTCTTCATAGCAGAGAGTGGAAAAGTTAGGGATAAAGGTCTTCACGGGATTTCGTAGTGTCTCCTTCTTCAATTTTACCCCAGAGGGGTTTCAAATGACGCTGGGCAACTAAGATTCCAGAACATTCCATGCCCGGAAAGACATTCTATTCCACCAGTTAATTCCTAAAGTTCAACTCCAGCCAGTCTGGGAGCTGTTCCTCCAGTCACTGGACTCAGACTAATTGTTAATCCACACACAATTTCAAGGCCATTAACCAACAGAGGATTTCTTTATACACACTCTTTAAAACCTTTCTCCTAGGAACAGGAGGGTGAAAGGAGAAAGCTGTAATCATTCTTTCACTGCTTCAGTGAAAATGGGAAGTCTTAATAGATCGATGTGAAGGCAGGTATTCAAGGCCATTTATTTTTTGGGAAAGGATCAAAATCCCTTTCAGTTTACAGGGTGAATTTCCCATCTACTGAGGTTGCTTAAGAAATCTGTGAGATAAGCCATTTTTGTTCTGTGGCATCTTTTAACCTATATTTAAGGGAAGATAAAAGACACACGGAAAGGGTTGGGTTTTTTTTCCCCCTTTCTTTCTGGGGGAAACTAGAATAGGACCTTGTTACTCGAAGCAGTATCGGCGGACTAGCAGCCTTGCACTACGAGGGAGCTTGTTAAAAATGCAGGATCTCAGGCCCTTCCCAGGACTACTACATCAGAACCTGTGCTTTAACCAGATCCCAGGTGATTCAGATCATATTAAAGTCTGAGAAGCACTAGTCCAGGTCAGGTGTTGTTGAACTTGGCTGCACATTCTAATCACTTAGACAGTTCTTAAAAGTTCCAGTTTCTAGGGGCGCCTGGGTGGCTCAGTCGGTTAAGCGGCCGACTTCAGCTCAGGTCATGATCTCACGGTCCGTGGGTTTGAGCCCCGCATCGGGCTCTGTGCTGAAAGCTCAGAGCCTGGAGCCTGTTTCAGATTCTGCATCTCCCTCTCTGTGACCCTCCCCCGTTCATGCTCTGTCTCAAAAATAAATACATGTTGGGGCCGCCTGAGTGGCTCAGTCGGTTAATTGTCCGACTTCAGCTCAGGTCATGATCTCATGGTCCGTGAGTTTGAGCCCAGCGTCGGGCTCTGTGCTGCCAGCTCAGAGCCTGGAGCCTGCTTCGGATTCTGTGTCTCCCTCTCTCTCTGCCACTCCCCTGCTCATGCTCTGTCTCTCCGTCTCAAAGATAAATAAAAAAAATAAAAAAAAAACCATAAATAAATAAATAAATAAATACATGTTAAAAAAAGAAAAAAAGTCCCAGTTTCTAGACCAATTAATCAGAATCAGACCAAGCATCAGTACCATCAGTATTTTTTAAGTTTCTCAAATGATTCCAATGTGCAGCCAATATAGAAACTAATGGTCTAGGTCAGAGCCACAAACTTTTACTGTAAAGAATCAGAGAGTAGATGGTTGAGGCTTCATAGGCCATACTATCTTTTTTTTTTTTTTAATGTTTATTTTTGAGAGAGGAGAGACAAAGTGTGAGTGGGGGAGAGGCAGAGAAAGAGGGAGACACAGAATCCAAGGCAGGCTCCAGGCTCTGAGCTGTTAGCACAGAGCCTGACGCGGGGCTCGAACTCACGAACTGTGAGATCATGACCTGAGCCAAAGTCGAATGCTCAACCGACTGAGCCGCCCACGCGCCCCTTTAAGCTATACTATCTTAATCACAACATCTCTGCCATTGTAGCAGGAGACTATCCAAAGCCAATATATGAATGAATGAGTGTGGTCACATTCCCATAAAACTGACCCTGGACACTGTAACCTGAATTTCACATAATTTCATGTGTCATGCATAAAAATACGTTTTTATTGTTTCCACCACTTAAGCACATAAAAACCATTCTTAGCTTGAAGGTCATACAAAAACAGGTGACAGGATGAGATTTTGCCCTCCAGCTTTGGTTTGCCTATACTTAACTAGGTCACTTTCTTACCAAATGGGAGGAGGGGAGCCCTGACGACCTTCACTTTAATTTAGGCTGATGCATAAGACTGAATGCTAGTCACCAAATACCAACTAGCATTCTAATGCAGAGAGCTTGATTAGAATGCTCTGTCTGCAGAGACGCTGTTCGCTGTTCGCTGTTGGCCATTTGTGCTCCTGGGACGACCCCGACCCCGAGTGAGTAAAGAAAACCTAAATAGGAGTCCTCCCACTCGACTGCTACCTCTCACTTTTGAAGACTTTGGTTCACACGAGTCCGTATCAATCCAGGCTCACTGCCTGCAGGACGTTTCGTTGTTTGCTTGGAGGAGTTTCAAAGAAACTAAGGAAGGCTCAACTCTTGCCCTTGAAGGCCTTGAAAGGTAATGAGTGACAAGACCCAAGATACTGTAGGAAGCTGGACATACATTAAAATCAATCGTGCTTGTTTCTTCTTGCTGCCATTTTCATTCTAAATAGGGAAATGGTTACGTGAACATCTGTATCATGGTCCTCTACCAGATTAGCAAAAATGTGCTTTAATTGGAACATTCGTGCCTGTTTTCTAAAGAAGTGATTCACAGAGTTCCACGGCAGTCAGGGGCAACAAGGGTCATTTATTTTTCTCCTTTGATTCAGCCTTGGGGCTGCGGTTTTGTGTGTGTGCACTTACGCTTTAGTAATGATTCTAAGCTGATGTGTACCATTTAGCATTTCCTTTTCCTTTAAGATTTAGATTTGCCGTACAAGGTTCGCACTCCCAGCCAGTTCCCATCTACCCAGAGCCCCAGCATTGGGGCCCTACCATCACCTGGCCCCAGCTGCATTGTGTAGGCTGCTTCAACAGACTCTAACTTTCCTTTTAAACCTTTTTTGATGACTTCCAGAAGGAAGCCTCAGCCACTAGTTGCCTTCAAGACTCCTAACACTTGCTATTTTTAATTTTTAAATGATTATTTTTAGTAGTCTCTACCTTTAACGTGGGGCTAGAACTCATGACCCCAGAGATCAAGATCTACGTGCTCTACAGACTGAGCCGGTCAGGCACCCGCCACTTTTTTTTTTTTTTTTTTTTTAACATAAAACAGTCTTAGGGCTCAAGGCCTGCAGTTAGTCATGCTATCTAGCTGGAATTCAATGACGTTATTTTATCTCTATTGTACTACTTGTCTTTACAGTTAGCAGTAACTGAACTACCCATTTAGAGCAGTGAAACACAGTTTTCAAAATGAATTGATATATTGGGGCGCCTGGGTGGCGCAGTCGGTTAAGCGTCCGACTTCAGCCAGGTCACGATCTCTCGCGGTCCGTGAGTTCGAGCCCCGCGTCGGGCTCTGGGCTGATGGCTCAGAGCCTGGAGCCTGTTTCCGATTCTGTGTCTCCCTCTCTCTCTGCCCCTCCCCCGTTCATGCTCTGTCTCTCTCTGTCCCCCAAAAAATAAATAAAAACGTTGAAAAAAAATTAAAAAAAAAAAAATAAACATAAAACAGTCTTAGGGCTCAAGGCCTGCAGTTAGTCATGCTATCTAGCTGGAATTCAATGACGTTATTTTATCTCTATTGTACTACTTGTCTTTACAGTTAGCAGTAACTGAACTACCCATTTAGAGCAGTGAAACACAGTTTTCAAAATGAATTGATATAATCATGGTACAGATGTATGCAAGTTTATAAAAGTAAGCTGATTTAAATTAAAAAAAATTACCTCCTTGGCAAAAAAATAATTATGCAACCAGACAGAGGTATGAGCTAACACTAAAGTGGTAATCATGTGGCAAACATAAATGTATCAGATCAACCACGAAACTCACACACTATTATATATTGATTATATCTCAATCAAAATTTTAAAAAGTAAAATATCTCAATCAAAATTAAAAAAAGTAAAAACATCATGTAAATACTCTGTATCTATGTGTATACCAAGGACATACATTATCACAAATCACAATATAATAGGAGAATAACTGAAGTATGGGGGGGATGAGCCTCAGGAAGAAGGAACAGGCAGCCACTGTAGCCCAAGGTCAAAGAGCTTAAAGAACCGTAGCAGCCTTTCAAAGAAGGTAATGGGCAGAAGAAGGTGAAGAAGGGGGCCCAGAAGGGTGGGTGGGCTGGGCAGAGACATCAGTTCTCATTGTCTTCAATCCAATCAGAAGGTCACTGAAATTTAACTCTTTCACTGCCCACAAGAAAGTCGTAAGCTTTTAGAAGCCTCTTCTGGTAGTTGCATTAAGACAGAGAAAAAAAAATAAAGTAGCAAAGAAAAATATTTTTTAGTTTCTTTTCAAATCAATAAGAAGAGCAAGGCAATATATGCTCAAGGAATAAAATATGCGTTTAAATGTGGAATTAGAAATAAACCTTGTATTTTATTTTATTTTACTTTATTTATTTATTTTTTCAACGTTTATTTATTTTTGGGACAGAGAGAGACAGAGCATGAACGGGGGAGGGGCAGAGAGAGAGGGAGACACAGAATCGGAAACAGGCTCCAGGCTCTGAGCCATCAGCCCAGAGCCCGACGCGGGGCTCGAACTCACGGACCGTGAGATCGTGACCTGGCTGAAGTCGGACGCTTAACCGACTGCGCCACCCAGGCGCCCCTAAACCTTGTATTTTAATAATCAATAAAAATATATCAAGACTAATAGATATTATATAAGTAGCATTTGTCAGTTTACAAACAGCTTTTCGAATACATTCTTGAAATTTACTTTTATAATTGTGAGGTAGGAATAATTGCTGGTGGTTTTCTTTTTCTTCTCTGTATTACGTACTAAGCAATTTGTGACTCACAGAGAGCACATTGATCTCCAGATATCACATAACTGCAGCCTGCGTTCACGTGTTCTGGTTGCAAATTCCACCTTCTTTCTGCTCTGCATGGAACAAAACATCCACTACTAAACCCTAAAGGTAAAGTTTTAGAAACTTCTTTGAGAAGAAGAAGGGACATGTTTTTATCATTTTAACAATCCATCAGCAAATACACACACATATGTGTGTGTGTGTGTGTGTGTGTGTGTGTGTATACGTATGTATATATTTTTTAAATTTATTTTTAGAGAGAGAAAGAGAGTGTGTATGTGCCAAGGGGAGGAGGTGCAGAGAGAGAATCTCAAGCATGCTGTATGCTGTCAGCACAGAGCTGGAAGTGGGGCTCGAACCCCCAAATTGTGAGATCTTGACTTGAGCCTAAGTCAAGAGTCAGACACTTAATTGACTGAGCCACCCAGGTGCCCTTCCATCAATATTTCTTGAGGGTTTACCAATTGCTTACCATGTTCCAATTGCTAGGAGGAATGCATACAAAGGAGTGTGATGCAGTTTCACAAATACAAGAAAAGTTAAAAAGTGATAAAGACAGCAATTCCCGGGCCACTGCAAATGGCCTTCAGGCTCTGTGTCCTACTTCAGACAGTGCAGCTTGAGGCCACCAAACTTGATCAAGCTTGTAGCCCGGTGCAGGGAGGGAAAAGGATGTTCTCGGTTGTCTGCTGGGAATTGTGAAGGTTTTTAGAAACCAATCTAGGAGCTCCTGGGTGGCTCAGTCAGTTAAGCAGCCGACTTTGGCTCAGGTCAAGGTCTCATGGTTTGTGAGTTTGAGCCCTGTGTTGGGCTCTGTGCTGACAGCTCAGAGCCTGGAGCCTGCTTCGGATTCTGTGTCTCCCTCTCTCTCTGCCCCTCCCCTCTTGTGCCTTCTCTCCCCCTCAAAAATGAATAAACATTAAAAAACGTTAGAAAGCAATCAAGCGATTCTGTTAAAATTTAAAATACATAGATCCTTGCAGCATGCTTTTAAGGTCTTGGTAATCTTCTATTTCTTGATCCAGGTGTCGGTTATACAGGGATATTCAGTTTGTAAAATTTCCGCAAGGTGTACAACTTATATATGTTATATTTTAATGTGTTGATTCTGTATGTATATTTTAATAAGCCAAACAATAAAAATATACCCTCTGATCCAGTAATCCTTCTCCAAGCAAGATATTCCATAGAACCAGAATGTTTATTAAAACATTCATAGTGGCAAAATTTGGAAACATCATGAAAGCCCATTAATGTAGTGTTTGTGGTACATCTGCGTGAAGAATAGTATTCACCTATTAAAAAGAATTACGTTTAAAAAAATGAATTCTATTGACTTGGAAAGATTTCCATATTTGTTGTTGAATGAGATCTAGAGAGGTGGATATAATTTCATTTTAAAAATAACATGAGGGGTGCCTGGCTGGCTCAATCAGAAGAACGCGTGACTCTTGATCTCAGAGTCGTGAGTTTGAGCCCCACAGGGGGTGTAGAGATTACTTAAATACATTTTTTAAAAAGCTTAAAATAAAATATAACATAATTCCCCAGTACAAATATGTGAAGTGTCTACATCAGATGTTACGGCATGGAGAAATGAATGATGAATGCCCACAAAGCTGGTAACATCGGTTTGTGGGGAAATAGGGCGGGATACACTTGATTCTTAAACCCATTATGAAGCAAGAACCACCTGGAATTTTTTAAAAAATAGACCTCATTTTTAACAACACTTTTACATTACCGAAAAATCTTTAAAGCACAGAAAAATTGAGCAGCTGGAACAGATTTCTCATATACCTCAGCCTTACACGTAACATGTTGCATTAGTATGGGACATGTGTTACAATTAACCAATATTAAAACATTATTAACTGAAGACTATCGCTTTATTCAGATTTCCTTAGTTTTACCCAAGACCCTGTGTCTGTCCTAGGATCCCATCCAGGATACCCTCAGTATGGTAGTTTTTAAAGCAGGCTTCACACCCAGCATGGAGTCCAAGGTGGGGCTTGATCTCACAACACTGAGATCAAGACCTAAGCTGAGATCAAGAGTCAGATGCTTAACCAACTGAGCCACCCAGGTGCCCCCACAGTGCATTTAGTTGTCACGTCTCCTTGGGCTCCTCTGTGACAGTTTCTCAGGGTTCCTTGTTGTTTACTGAAGTGTAGTTGACACACAACATTACATTAGTTTCAAGCTTACAACACAGTGATTCGGCAACTCTGTATGTGAAGCTGGGCTCACCACAAATATAGCTGCCATCTATGCTTGCCTTATTCTTGATGACCTTGATACTTCTGACGGGTATTATCAAGCACACCGTAGGCAGGGAGATGTGAAGCTAAAGACGTGTAGTGGGGGTGGGCATTAACTCAGGACAAATTCTGTTAACTGGATGGGTCTCATCAACCAGTGAGAAGGACAAGGGCAGAAAAGAACCAGCAACCTGGGGCAGGGGTTTGGGGGACACATGCAGGTCTTCCTTCACAAAAGAGAAATCGGACACAGAGATTTTGTATGAGGCAGTGTGGTGGTTTCGAGTGTGAATGCAAAGCCAGCCTGCCAGGCTCCAATCTCAGCTCTCCGCCTCCCATCATGTGATCTTGACTAAGGTTCTTAACCTCTCTGGGCCAAAGTGTCTTCAGCTCCCCACCCTTTATTTTCTACTTCAGCCTCTTACTTGCTTCCTGTTTCCTTCCGTACAGATGAAAACAGGCAAATTAATTTGTCTGATTACTTGCTTTTTTGTCTGTCTCCCCAGTAGAATGTATACACAAGGTAAAACCCTGACTATCGTGTTCACTATTGCGTCCCCAGTACAACCACAATGTCTAACACATACCAGATACTTAATAAACATTCGCTGAATGGATGTTTGGATGGCTGCATAGATGATATAAAGATGGGTGGATAAACGCATGGGTGAAGAAAGATTAAAAAATAAAGTTTCTGAGTCTGCAGAACTGAGGGCCTGTGAGGTGTGGTGACCCCACCAGGTCACATCTACCCACTAAAACCTATTCTGGAAAAGCCTCTACACACCTTTGCTAGGATGTCCTTCCAAACTCATTCATTTGTAAAATGTCCCATCTTTAAAAAAATATTTATTCATTTTTTGAGAGACAAAGAGATACAGAGTATGAGCGGGGGAGGGGCAGAGAGAGAGAGGGAGACACAGAATCCGAAGCAGGCTCCAGGCTCCGAGCGGTCAGCCCTGACGTGGGGCTTGAACTCCCGAACTGTGAGATCATGACCTGGGCTGAAGTCAGTCAACTGACTGAGCCACCCAGGCGCCCCCAAAAATGTCCCATTTTTTTAATACTCCTTGCTGATATATTAGCATACAAACCTAAGAATATTTCTTAAACATGGGATGGATATTATCTATTATTTGAAAGAGTGCTCTGTCTTCTCTTCACTCTCAGATATAAAATACAGCGAGGCTGGTCCTATAGCCACAGAAAATAAATTCCACACAAGAAAGGCACTTTTCTCCACACTGTAAAGTCACACTTGGGTTTGAGTAAAGCATGTACATAATTAGATTCATTCCTGCTCCTAGAGTTCTTAGGGTAACCCCCTGACTGTCTGTATCTCATATTTGAGAAAATCAAATCTTCTGTGATCACACATGGTTTTCTCTCCCATGTCTTGTGATCACATTCCATGGGGCCAATGGAAGAGGATTAATCCAAACCATGAGGTGGTCTTAGAGACATTGCCGGCCCCTAATATTGCCCCAAGCACCAGGCCCTGGTGTAACCTTTTTATTTTTTTAGGAAAATTCACATTTGTGACAGACAAGATGGAAAGCAGGACCACAGGAGCCGGAGGGTGGACATGTGATCCCAAGTAGCCAATCAGATGTCACATCAGGACGTGGCCTCTCTAAGGACTGACACAGCAGTCCAGTGCAGGCACACTATTCAATATGGTGGCTGCAGGGTTGGGAGCCACTGGAAGATGAAAACAGGTTGTGGCGTCTACAGTTGTAACTCCACAACTCGGATTGTTGTTCCTGTGGTGACCTGACATGTTTTTCCTGCTGCTCAGCTCTCGTGGCTATTTTCTGAGCCCCGTTCTCCATCTTCCCATTGATTTTGTGAACACACTACCCTTCTAGTACCTTCCGGTAAACAAGTTATCAAGAGCCTGTTTCTGTGTAGACACTGTGATGGGCTCTCCAAAATCCCTTTCAAGTCTGAAGGATTTATTTTCTCAGCTGTTGAGTGGGCTGCTGGCAGGAGGCCCTCAGCTGTCAGCTTGCTTCAGGACGGCCTCGGCTGAAGAGCCTCATTACCTAAGGTCACGCCTGCTTTACTGAACCAGTGTGAATCCAGGGACTGGTCAAAATAGGGCAGAAAGACCTGGCCCCTTACCCCAATTCAAGTGGGATTGCCAGATAAAATACACAATGTTCAGATACTTTTAGATAAACAGTGATACACTCTTTTAGTATAGATATATTAAAAGTGCTGTGTGAAAATACTTACGTTAAAAAGTTATCCATTGTTGGAGCACCTGGCTGGGTCAGTCGGTAGAGTAGGTGTCTCTTGATTCAGGGTTGTAAGTTCAAGCCTCACATTGGGTGTAGCGGTTACTTTAAAATCTTCAAAAAAAAAAAAAAAAAAAGTATCCATTATTTATCTGAGATTTAAATTTAACTGGCCATCCTGTATTGCTATCCGGTCAATCTGGCAACACTAAACTGAAGTCAATTCCGAAGGTCCATCCCAGCCACAGAACCTTCCATGGCATTGACTGAGGCCTCTACCCAGAATGCATTTCAGCACATCTCCTGCCTCTGCCCACACCCGCTTCTGTCTCTTCTTTTCCCTTCCTTAGGTGGTGATCCCAAGACCACTCCCTGGGGTAGCTGCTGCAAGGTGACCTCTGTCACAGAGTCCGCTCCCCAGGCAACCCAACCTGTGACATGTTGTAATAGGGTGACCAACTGTCCTGGTCTGCCCAGGACAGAGAGGGTCCTCAGATGAATTAATCATCCTACCTTGCAACCAGGAATTGTAACAGAACTCTTGTGACTTGGGTGACCAGAAAGCATCATTGCACCTTGTTCTTTTAGGTGCCTAATCCACAGCATGTGGGCCTGGGCTTTTGCTTTATCTGATCTCTGTGCTCCCATGTCCTGCCAGGACCAAATCTTTGTACTGAATCCAAGCCTGTTCTACTGAGGCCCTGAAATCCTGCCTTCTCTCACATGAGATTAGATCCTGTGTTGCCTGGAACCCTGACGCTGTGACTTCCTGACGTGGGCAACTGTCCGGAGGTTAGACTCTCCCTGTTCCCCTGCCCACCTCTATTACTTGCCTCCAACTATACTTGAGATATCCATTTATTAATACCTCAGATGCCTCTCCAGGGTCAGTCTCTCTCTTTCCAGAACTTTTTCTTAATAGCCCACGTTTCTGAAGCCCAATGCCTAAGCATCTCTCTCTTATGGTTATAAACCTAAAAGCAGGGGGGAAAAGCATGTAATTTCCAATAATATTAATTGAACATTCTTTATGCCACATACTGTACCGGGAGCTTCATTCATTCGTTCATTCATTTAAAAAATGTATTGATTGCCAACTATGTGGCAGGTGCTATGCAAATAGAACCTGTGATATGAGAGTGAACAGGAGATAAGGTATCTGCTCTGGGGGACTTCCTTTTTTATGCAGGATGCAGTCAATCAGCAAGTGTAGCCAGTACTATCCTATCCTAGCCTTACTCCTTGGGATCCCTTCCACTATTTCTGTGTGCCTCTGCTCTGGATCCTGTGTGTGTCTGCCCTGACGGCCACACCTGCTCTTGGGCAGCTGCAGGGAGTTGGAAGTGTTTGGGTGTTGACCCCGCCCCCAGTAACCCTTAGCCAATGACTGACCGGTGAAGGAATGGGAAGATGCGGCGCATCTGCTTCAAGTTGAGATAAATTTAGGCAGGATTTATGCTGTTGAGCTGCCTTATGGAATCAGGTTGAGGCTGGGGCTTTACCCGAAATCCCACCCTTCTCTGTCCTCTTCCCCCTTCCTACTCTGCTACCGCCACTCCCTTAGCCATCTCCCCTGGAAATCATTCCTTGATAAGTCACTTGTACCTGAATGCTCTTCTCAAGATCTATTCCTAGAGACCTAAAACAGCAAGCAAGTAAATAAGTAATGATCAGTAATGATAACTGTGATCAGTCTATGAGGAAAGGGATATGGTGACAGAGGAAAATAGAGGGACCTACTGTAGACAAGGAGGACAGACGAGACAACCCAAGGAGGCGACATTTCAGCCAAGAAGGAACCAGATATATGAAAAGTCAGGGGAAGTGTATTTCAAGAGGAGGGAATGCGAAGGACAAGTTCTCAAGGGAATGCGAAGGACAAGTTCTCAAGGCATGGAAGCGCTTTGCATTTGGCATGTTCTAGGCATTGTCTGAAGGCTAGTGGAGATGGATGGCAAGTAGTGATGAGGACGGGGCACAGGAAGGCAGATGCCAACTCCTATGGGACCTGGAGGCCCAGGGTAAGGCCTTTGGAGTTTATGATCAGTGAGATGGAAAACCACTGGAGAGCTTTCAGCCGGGGAGAGATACATCTGATTAACATTTTAAGATGGTTGCTTTGGGGGCGCCTGGATGACTCAAGTCAGTTAAGCATCCGACTCTTGATTTCGGCTCAGGTCATGAGCACATGGTTATGATATCCAGATAGACACTGGGTGTGGACCCTACTTGAGATTCTCCCTCTCCCTCTGTCTCTCTCTTTCTCTCTCTCAAAAAACAAAAAACAAAGCAAACAAAAGTGATTGCTCTGGCTACTTTGTGGCGGTGACGAGTGGCAAAAAAGCAGTTGGGACACTATGGAGATGGTCTGGTAGTCAAATAAGACTGGGACTAAGGAAGGAGAGGCGGAGAGAGAAAAGGTAGATTTTGGAGGCAGAACTGACAGCACCAGCTGATGGGTATTCTGAAGAGGGATTAGTTAAGGACGACTCTCAGGTTTCTGATTTTAGCAATTGGGTGAATGTTGACGTCTTTCACCAAGACAGGGATCACAGGGAAAGAGGCAAGCCTGGGAGCAGAGGAGCCCACACATAATCTAATTCTTGTAAAAGCCCCTTAACCAACGTGGAAGCCGGCAGGGAGAAGTGTCTGGCCAGCGGCCGTCTGCAGCTAGGGCACAGCAGAGGAGAAGTGAAACCCTGATCTGAATACTGACCCCGGCAACCCTGGGATGTTACAGCAGGCCACCAGCGTCCTATTTGCATAAGAGGCCCTCTGTCCCCAGAGAGAAAGACTAAGGAGGACTCACGACGGAAAATATGAGGGAGATGAAGCCACCCTAACCCTGACACCTCAGACTGATTAGGGAGCTCACCTTGGACGTGTTCTTAACTCCTGCCTCTCAAAGGTTGGGACCGAAAAGTGATGCCTCCTTGCAGCTTTCGGGGAAGCTGTGGAGCAGTGGGTGCTGCAGGCTGGCATGGCCCGGACTCCCTAGCCCCTTCCCCAACCATCGGCCTTCGCTTACCAGGCCCATCTCCACCCACACAGCCCTGACTCCAGCCAGGAGCAACTACCTGCTGTTTCCTGTGCACAGCAAGTTCTTTCATGCTTTTGTCAAAGGCAAGCTGTTCTCTGCTGGGGCACAGGGAGCAGGGCTCCTTCCCAGCCCTTTACCTTGTGGCAACACCTCCTTCCCCTTCAGGATTTAGCTCTAAAATTAGCTTCTTTGTGAAGTCTTCCCCTCTTCCCCAGGCAGCGTTAGTCACCTCTCTGTATTCCCACAATGTTCTGTCCAGGCATGCGTTCTGGATTTAACTATTCCCGTCTTGCAGGTGGGGGAAATCTGAGCCTATATAACAACTGAAGGTTGGGGGGGGGGGGGAGGTGTGGGGCTGGAGGTGGGCACTAGACCATTCTGTATTACATAAGCTAGATGGGGCAAGAGAGTTTCTGGATGACACTTCCAGGCCTAGTTGGGCAAGAATGGAGGACCCAGGAATGATGGCAAGGAGCATAAAATAAGGGAAGGCCGCTTTGAGAGGCTATAACGTGGGTTTTTCTATTCTCCTAAAACCTTTTCCCCAGTGAGGTTTACAAATTGAAAGTATCCCTTGATGTGTCTTTTCTCTGGAGCTTCTAAAGGGACATTTTTCTGGCTTACTCAAGAAAATCCTAAGTGTGGCTTTTCACCAAAGTATCCTGAGTTTGTCCTGTGTGCAAAGGAAATTAAAGAAAACAAGAGCCTATTTTATATCTGTCACCGGGTTCCTACGAAAGTTTGCGTTAATAGCATCTTCCATTTAGGCAGCACATTACAATTCACAAACTACCGTATTGTTTCATTTTAATCTTTCCTGCAAAATCAGGGTATTGTGCTGTAAATCCGTGTAGCACATGAGGCAGCTGAGGCTCCGAGAGGTCAGGTACCCTGAGAGGAGGTACAGAACCAGGATTAGAACCCAGGTGCCCAGCACTCATTTAAAGAATGACCAACAAATGCTCCCCGAGGAGAGGCCTTGCTTCCACTCCTCTAAAAGCCTGAGAAAATTCTAATTGCTTGACCTTTGGAACTCAGGAAGACCTTTTTGACTGTGGTTTGTGTCCTGGCCAAAAAAAGCATTATCACAGGGCCATGCAATTATAGGGGCAGTTTGCAGCATGCCCTAACCAAACCAGGAAGAGCTCAATCATAGGTTGATAAATAACTCTGTTTCCATAAAGGACAGATGACTCCAGAGAAAATAAACATACAGCAAATTGCTCCTTGTAGTAGGAATGTTCCAGTGAGTGAGTATAATAAAAAGTATTTTGCAAAGAAGGAAGACAATGATGCTGTTAAAAAGAACCAAGAAGGAACACCAAGGAGCAAAAATTGGGATGGAACCATGGGCAGAAAGAAAAAGACGGAGAACGTGGTCCAAGAAAAAGGCCATGAAATGTCAAAGGTAGACACTTATTTAACAATCTGAAAGTAACAGTGAAAGAAATTTGAGGTCCTGTATTGAATCAATGTGTATTGAATCCCACAGGGTGATGGTGCCATGAGAGACATCGATGACCAGAGAGGGAAAAGACTCTAAAAGCTGTATTTATTGAGTTCTTGCTATGTGCCAGGTGCTGTTCTAGAACTGTAAGGATATAGTCCCATTAATGTGCACAATGACCCTTTTACAGTTTTGCAAATTGTACAGATGAGAAGCTAAGGCAGAGACAATTCAGGGACCTTACTCTAGGTCACTTAGCTAGTTGGTGGTGAAGAGAGGCTGTGGACCCAAGGCTCTTAAGCTGATGCTCTTAAACCCTGTGCTCTGTCACCTCTGGTAGGTGGCCTGCCTTGATAACACAAGGTTAGTATTCAGACTAACACTTAAATCCAATGAGCTACAAAGTGATCTTAGCAAAAGGAGGGGATTGGGGGAGGAGTCTCTGGGTAGGAAGTGATAGAAACACAACTTAAACTAGCTTAAGCTGAGAGGGAGACTTTTGGCAGTAGACTGAGGTGGCTCCCAGGATGAAGGAAGAATTTGACAGCTAAGCCTTGAGAGCTCAGGAAACAGGGAGTCTCTAAGATTTCGGCTCCCGGAATTAGGGATTTGAAAGGTCTCAGGACTCCCCTACCCCTCATCCTGTTTCTCTCCTTGAGTTGACTTCATTTTCTCCTGTTGTTGGAGGGTTCCTTCAAGGGTGGTGGTAGTGGTGGGTGGTCTTTGGCAGCTCTGTGCACCCTGACAAGAAACCCCACAAGCTGAGAGAAAAAAAAAGCCCTCTTCTGTCCTGGCTTCTTTTCCTTTTTCCCTAAGGTAGAAAAAAGTTCCCAGGGAAGAACTGTAATTGGTCCAGCTTGGGTCATGTGCTCACCCATGAGCCAATCACTGTGGCCTGGCGGGCAGGGTTCTATGATTGACAACCCCGACTCACTAGGGTTACATGGGGTTGTGACAGGGCTTTTCCCGGAAGAAGGGAGCTGCTCTTCTGGAGAGTCAAAACAAAAACTGTGCACGAGAAACTGGACTACTGGCGAGAAGATTACAAACATCAGAAGAGATGCAAAAACAGCCAAGATAAGACAGTTGACAGAAAGGATAAAATGCTCAATAAACTTTGGTAACAGTATATAATGAAAACAGGACTTAGGCATGATGAGAGGAAATTTACCTAACAAAGTAGAGGGTCTAAAAAGCAATTTAAGAGATGAATTAGGATGTCAGCTCTGAAACCTTTAGGTAGCTCTACTATTAAGGCAGATGCATTCTGGGAGGCTTGACTAATGCAGGGTCGTGCTCCTAGTTTGTGCCCACTAACTACTAATTCATTTTGATGACAGGTTTTATTAGAAATTATTGCTTGCAGCACTTACATATTTATAACATAATTTAGATGAATAATTTGCATATGTAAAGTTCTGCACAAATGCAACTAATAATAATTTATTATTGAACCATTGCCCTTCTGTTTACTCTTTCATGCATGCATTTATTCATTCATGCATGCATGCATTTCTTCATCTGTTACTTACTAATCGAGTGGCTATAATATTTCAGGTACTCGGTTGGGCACACCTGTTTTTCTGCCTTCAAGACGCTTAGGGTATAGCAGAGAGGACAGCTACAAATAAACTGTGTCGGGATAAGTATACAGTGGGCACTGTGGTGCACTGCCAGGTTTTCCCTTCAAGACTGAGACACTTTGGGGTACCTGGCTGGCTCAGTTGGTAGTGCAGGTGACTCCTGATCTCGGGGTTGTGAGTTTGAGCCCCGGGTTGGGTGTATTACTTAAATAAGTAAGTAAGCAAACAAACAAATAAATAAGACTGAGATGCTTTGGTCCCGCTTGTGGAGAGTGTGTTAACGTTAAAGGGTCACAGATGAGTCTACCCTCAGAAAATGCCCTTGGCTGATGGGAGCTGCCTTCCCCAAGGAAGGGACCTCGAGAGCCGGGGCAGTCCACATCCTCGACTGTTCAATGACTGGTCATTGAGAGGATATAAGGCCAACTTCCTCCTGGAGATAACACTGAAGGGTCATCCTAGCCCCAGAGCTCCTTGTGGGATCAGCTGAGGTCTTTGCTACAACTGTATCACAGTCCAGCCCCTCCCTTTGCCCAATCTGGCTTCTCTTCTCACCTATAGGTGTTGTTCCTGAGAACATTCTCCCCAAAACAGTCTGCATGCAAATTTCCACCTCTAAGTCTATCTTACAGAAAACCCCACCTAAGACAAGGTACAAATCAAAAAAATTCTTATCGAGTAAAGCTGTCATAGTCACAAATTTCCAGAGCCTGCTCTCCAGATAGAACATACTAGTCTCTGCTGGCAAGTCTCTGCTTGAAGAATCAGCTGGAGAGTCCCTCTATTTTGTGTAAATATAGGAAAGAAGGCACCCTTTGGTCTAAAGGAAGAGAGAACACTCCTCTCAGCATAAGAAAGCCTGGCCTTCCCCATTCTTCCCGTGTATGGAGTTGGCCTGCTGAGGAGAAAAAGGGTATTTTGCATAGTAGACCAGGAGCCTCCCAGGAAGAGAGGAATAGAGGCTTGGACCCTCTCCTTTGTGAGGTTCAATGTTATTATAATCTCTCTGATAAATGGGATGGTCCCTACTGAGGTCCGCTGGTGAGACAGGGGAAAAAGGCCCCAAAGAGGAACTTAACGAGGGCAAAGGGGGAGTCCCTGGAAAGCCCCTCCTGTCCCAGCCGACCTGGTATGCAGGGTGGGCTTTGAGAGGAGGGATGAGCACAAGACTGTAAGTTAAAGAGTCAAAGAGAAACATTTCTAACTAAGGACAACCCCGAAGGAATCTCCCCTCAGAGGACAGTTGAGGAATATGAACTCGCAAGGCTATCATCCCTGTAGTAGATAAACATACTATTTTACAAAACCAACTTTCTTTCTTTTAAAGTTTATTTATTTTTGAGAGAGAGAGAGAGAGAGAGAGTGCATGAGTGAGGGAAGGACAGACAGAGAGGGAAACACAGAATCCAAAGCAGGCTCCAGGCCCTGAGCTGTCAGCACAGAGCCGGACGCGAGGCTCGAACTCATAAACCACGAGATCATGACCTGAGCCCAAGTCAGATGCTTAATCGACTGAGCCACCCAAGCGCCCCGAAAACCAATTTTCAATTTCAACCCTACAGAGTAGTAACAGCATCAGCCATAGTGTAAAATAGGGGCCTACTAGGGAATTATCAACATGATGAGGTTTTCTAATGTTCATTTTCTAAGTTGGAGTCCCACTAATTAGTGAAGGAAGGCTATGAGCAATTTATTTAACACACAGAAGAAATGCAATTGTATTACTACTTTAATCTGGTAAAAGAGGCCATACAAGTTGCAAATAATTCCAAAACAATGTGAGGAGTCCATTAGGAAGAGGAATGACTACTGTCAGGGAGGAAGCCTTCCTAGAGGAGAAGAACCAAGCCCCATCTTGTAGGCTGAGCAGAAGTCAGAAGGTGGATGATGACATGTGGACATTGGTCAGAAGGGTATCCAACACTTCCCAGGACAAAAGCACAGAGGCGGGAAGGCATACTGTCGTCCCCTGTAAATAATCTCTGCGAATTTGGAGCCCAGGAGGAACTGGAGGCAGGGTGAGACAATAGAAGGCTCTAGAAGCCAGAACAAGACATGGAAACTTGCCCAGGTTACCAAATCTTGCCCAGAAAAGCTTAAATTCCTGATTTTTAAAGACCCAGATTTTTAGAGTTGGCAATTATTCAAAAATTTTTAATTTATTTTAATTTTTTAAAGAGATTTGAAATACTATTTTTTTAAGTTTATTTATTTACTTTGAGAGAGATCGCACAAGCAGGGGAGGAGCAGAGAGAGAGAGGGACAGAGAGAATCCCAGGTAGGCTCTTCATTGTCAGCACACAGCCCAACGCGGGGCTTGAACCCACGAACTGTAATTGAGATTGTGACCTGGGCCGAAATCAAGAGTCAGATGCTTAACCGCCTGAGTCAGGTGCCCCACAAAACATCTTTAGATTTGCCCACAGGCCTCTAGTTCACAACTTCTGCTAGAATGA
The DNA here is from genome assembly GCF_018350155.1 of Leopardus geoffroyi. Classification (NCBI taxonomy): domain Eukaryota; kingdom Metazoa; phylum Chordata; class Mammalia; order Carnivora; family Felidae; genus Leopardus; species Leopardus geoffroyi. Next base: position 105,252,594 of record NC_059338.1, read on the forward strand.
AGAACAGATAAATGGAAAGGTCATATTTGCATGTTAAAAGTTCACTCTTGGGGTGCCTGGGTGGCGCAGTCGGTTGAGCGTCCGACTTCAGCCAGGTCACGATCTCGCGGTCCGGGAGTTCGAGCCCCGCGTCAGGCTCTGGGCTGATGGCTCAGAGCCTGGAGCCTGTTTCCGATTCTGTGTCTCCCTCTCTCTCTGCCCCTCCCCCGTTCATGCTCTGTCTCTCTCTGTCCCAAAAATAAATAAACGTTGAAAAAAAAAAAAAAAAAAAGTTCACTCTTAAAACAAGTAAAACAAAAAGTTCACTCTTGGCAGCACGATGAGAGACAGAAAGAGACTAGACAGGAAGACGATTAAACAACGAATATTTTGAGACATATATGTTGTGACCAGAGTTAGCGTCACAATAGTGGGTTGTGGACCCTAAGCTTGGTGCAGGCGATAAATTTAATCAACAATCACACAGATGTGTAGGTACTCACTGTGAGCATACTCCAGGGAAGAAAGGGGAGGGCCTAAATTATGGCAAAAGATGCAAGGGAACAGATTAAAAGGATCATTGGAAAGTTTGGTAGCAATTTAGCTGGGAAGAAAAGAGAGAGGGAGTTTCGAGGTCTTATTTGGCTGAGTGGGTAGATGCTGTTTAGAAAAAATGATCACTGGGACCTTTGCCACTATTGACAGTTCCATAAACAGAGTGAACATAGTTTAAACAGATGGTGCAAAGGAATGAGAGCTAACACCTACATTATAATTTCTGTCCTTTTACTAAGGCTTCCAAACAGTCCTATTTGCCTCTTTCTGGAGATAAAACCTCCCCACCTATTTCATAGGGATTGGTCAGGATGCTTCAGAGAAACAAAACCAACAGGAGAATATAGAAGGAGGAAAAAGAGAGAGAGAGAGAGAGAGAGAGGTTTATTATAAGGATAGGCTCACATGAGTATGGAGGCTGACAAAGCCCTAGATCAGTAGTCAGAAAGCCAGGGACCCAGGGAAGTCAACAGTATATTTCTGGTCCAAAAGCCAGCAGACTGAAGACCCAAGGGGAGCAATGTTCCAATTCAAGTTCAAATGCAAGAAAAAGCCCGGTGCCTCATCTGGAAAGCAGTCAGGCAGAGGACTTAGTTAAGGAAGAGTCAGCCCTTTTGTTCTATTCAGGCCTTCAACGGATTAGATGAGGCCCACCCACATTAGGGAGAGCAATTTGCTTTAGTCAGTCTATGGATTCAAATGTTAATCTCATCCAGAAACATCTTCCCAGAAGCATCCAGAATAATGTTTGACCAAATGTCTGGACACCCAGTGACCCAGTCAAGTCAACACATAAAATTAACCTTCAAGTACTTTTGGGTATATAAAATGAAATAACCGATTTGAAACTACCTTAGACATTCAGGGGCCATACAAATACAATGTAGTAAGTAGAGAAAAAAGTCATTGCCTACAAGGTATACATTTGATATTCTCTTTTTGATCCATTGTCTCTCCTGCGCGGTGCCTGGAAGGGTGGTCTCCACCCCCTGCAGTGCTGGACTCTCTGACCTCTGGTCTTCAGTTGGGAGATACAGCAGGAGATTGAGAATGAGGGGAGAGAAAGGCTGAGACGGGCACCTACTCTCCCATGGGAGGCTTAGCTCCTTTGGTGTCTCCTCTTCCTTGACTGTAGCTCCCTGCCCTGCTCTATCAGGCCAAGAGGTGCCAACAGCTTCCCTCTGCTTGAGTTTCTGGGTGCTTCTCCATCCCCTCTTGGGCTCTTCCCTGCCCAACAGTGGGTACCCAGTAGCTGTCTTGATAATGTTAACACTAAATCCACACCCAAGCTCTTGCAGGAAATTCTTGGCAATTCTATCTCTAATCGCAAATCAACTCTTGCCATCTTTTTTCTTTCAATAACGACCACTTCAATATGACCATGTTTGACCCTCCAGAAACTGTCATAACATAAAGGGAAGAGCCAGCCGCCATTGAAAGGAGTGCATGATGCTTAGGGATGGAAGGCATGCTGTTCCTGGATCCAGGCGATATTCATACATATCAAAGCTACTGATAACAGCAGTCATTTGAATATCATGACTTCTTCAAATACTGGGTCGTTTCTTCCTTGGAGTAGGTAGGGCCATGGAGTCCCTCCTCCCAGCTCCTAGGTACAGGTGACATGACCTGTTCTCCAGCCTTAGGAGGTAGGAGCGCCCCTTCTGCAGTTACTAATCCCTGGGTGACTACCCTCTTCCTTTCTCGTATTCTTCCTTTTACTTTCATCCTTCTGAGGCCTGTGAAAGCACTTCTTTATATTAAAGCCCCTCTGTTTGAAATACCCACTTGTGATTTCTGTTTCTTTTTTTTTTTATTTAAAAAAATTTTTTTTCAACGTTTTTTTATTTATTTTTGGGACAGAGAGAGACAGAGCATGAACAGGGGAGGGGCAGAGATAGAGGGAGACACAGAATCGGAAACAGGCTCCAGGCTCTGAGCCATCAGCCCAGAGCCTGACACAGGGCTTGAACTCACGGACCGCAAGATCGTGACCTGGCTGAAGTCGGACGCTTAACCGACTGCACCACCCAGGCGCCCCTGTGATTTCTGTTTCTGATTGGCCCTTGGCTGATTCCCTTTTTAATCCATTTTCCACTTAGCAGCCAGTTATCTTTTGAAAACGTGCCTCAGATTGCATCCCTCCCTTGCTGTACTAGCCAAGGCGGTTGGCTTCCAATGACAGAAACCGGCACTGGCTAACTTTCAAACAGAAGAGGAATTTATTGAAGGTACTCGGGAACTCCAGAGAACCCAGAGGAAGACTGGGGAACAAAGTACAGAGGAAGGCTTGCACAGTGAAGCTCCTGGAACGGTTTGCTGAGGAGGCAGGGCCTGATTTCCTTTCCCCAGGACACTTAGGGCAGCCACGTGTCAGTGGCCATCGATCACCGCAGTCTGGACTCCGCTGCCCTTGGACACTCATCTCTGTGCGCTCCTGATTGCACCATGGCCACCTAATAACTTCTAACTGGCCTTGTACCTTTGAAACACACCCTCATGATTCAGAGTCCCACACTGGAGCATCTGATTGGCCTTGTTCTAAGTGTCAGGGGAGACATTATCCCTTCTAAGTCTTGGCTTCCATTGTGAGAACTGGGACCCTGCCTTCCGTGGCTTTTTGTGATTACCGCCAGTAAGAACTTTTGCTTGCGGGCCAGCCAGAGTGACAAATATCCGCCGTGCTGCCTAAAATCGTCCAGTAGCTTCCCTGTCACTTAGAGTAAAATCCCCTAACTTGGCCTTCACGGCTGGCATGATCTGACCCATCAAACTTTCGGACCTCACCTCGCCCCACTCTTCCTTGCTCCTGCTCCTGTCACATGGGCTGTCTGTCCTTTGAACATGCCACACTCGTTCTGACCGCAGGGAATCACTGTTCCCTCAGCCTGGAGGGCCCTTCCCTGATCTTCTCAGCAACTTCCTTTTCACTTCCAAGTCTCAGCTCAAATATCTGCCCCTCAGTGAAACCCTCCTAAAGGAGCCTCCACTTTCCATTGTAGCCCTTGCACGTACCTGATATTTTCTCGTGTGTTTGTTAATTTTCTGCCTCGCTCTCTGCAGAATGTGAATGCCTGTCATTGCTGCGCTATCCCACCCCCGGGCAGAGTGCCTGGCAGAGAGCAGCTGCCGACCGTTTGTTGAGTGGACGGACGGGTGGATGGAGCGCTCCATTCTGTTTATGACGGGGTTCTACTTGATGAAAGAAGCCAAACAATGTTGTAATGGCAGTAATGGCAAACGGGATTTCATGAAGGCTTTCTTAAAATAATTAACTTTTTGGAATCCATCCATGGCATTTCTTTGGGAGGTTTCACTAAGGAGTTTAGGGACCTTAGGTGGGTCCCAATAAGGCTGTTTTGATCTTCCGGAGAAACCATGGGTGTCTTTCTCATGTCCCCCAGCTAGTGGCCCTCCACGTTGTGAGTTAAAGCAGATGGTCAAATTAAGGTAAGGAGAAGCACAAAGGGCCCCACATTCACACTGAGCATGAAGGAGGCCACACAGACAGTTACAGTTGCTACAAGGGTAATACACGTGTTGCATGGATTTGGGCGTCAGACAGACCTGAGTTCTACTCCCACGTCTAACTCTTACTAGCTGCGTGATGTGGGCTCTGCCACTTCTAGCTATGTGACCTTGGGCAAGCCCCTGGACCTCTCTTTGCTTCCACTTCCACAATTGCAAAATGGGAATAATAATACTACCTACATTATGGGATTGTTGCGAGGACAAAATTAGTAAATATATAGAAACGACTTAGAAAAGTGTGTGGCAGACGGCTAGCTTTAATAAAGCACAATATAAGCAGGAGCTATTATTAGGATTGTGCTTACGAGTTGGTAAGAGAAACTTCAGTAAGATAGAAGTTTATCTCCCATATAAGTCAGAGCTAGGCAGCCCAGGGCAGATACAGCAGGTCCACAGTCATCAGGGACCAAAGTTCCTTCTTTCTCCATCATCATCTCACACACAATTTATAGCCTCAAAGTCCAAGATGACTATTGATGCTCCTGGCACCACATGTGCGTTTCAGGCATCAGGAAGGAGGGATGAAGAAGGACCTCAGGGCACAGTCAATACCCTTTAAAGAACCTTCCCAGAAGACCCACATAGTACTCTCATTTGCATTTCATTGGCGAGAACTAGACACACGGCCACTGGCAAGGGGCACTGGGAAACGCAGTTTTTTCACTGGGTGCCTTACCACCCCAAATATAATTGGCCTTGTGTTACTAAAGAAGAAAGAGAAAATGGGTATTGTAATTTGTGCAAGTTATTTAACTTCCCCCAAGTTTTAGAGTTTTGTTTTGTTTTTTTTTTTTTCATTTGTAAAACAGGAACAATGGTACATGCCTCATACAGCTAACTGGAAGGTTACATGAAATAAAACCTAAAAACTGCTAGCCCAGTGCCCAACACATGCTAAATAAATATCAGCTTGTATCATAAGAAGGAGAAAGTGTATCTCTGAGTACTTCTAAAAATAATCTAGACAGGGGCGCTTGGGTGGCTCAGTTGGTTGAAGGACCGACTCTTGATTTCGGCTCAGGTCATGATCTCATGGTTTGTGGGACTGAGCCCCACATTGGGCTCTGTGCTGACAGCACGGAGCCTGCTTGGGATTCTCTCTCTGCCCCCTCCTCCCCCACCAAAGCAGTCTCTCTCTCTCTCTCTCTCTCTCTCTCTATGTCTCTCAAAATAAATAAATAAACATTAAAAAATCATCATCATCATCATCATCATCTAGACAAAAACAAAAAGTACCAAAAGTAGAAAACTATCCCTGCAAAAAAGTTCTGATTAACCTCAGAAAGAAACCTACTCTAACTAAGGTTTCTTCCGCCTTTTCAGTTACTTTGACCCTCTTTCAACTGGTTCTCAGCTGACAAAGTTCCAATTTTAAATATCACATCACCCTGCTATGCTACTAACAAAAGGCTACTATGTGTCTTAGTGGCACTGTCTCAAACTCACCGTTCTGAATCGTTCTGGTCTCACCCACCATCCAGTTTCTGTCCAACTATGTCCAGTGTTCTAGACCGGTGGCTTACGAACCTGACTGATCCTAAGACCCACTCACCTGGAGAGGTTTGTAACAATACAGACTCCCAGTCCCCACCACAGGAATCAACCCCCAAAACTTCTATATCTGCCCCAGCTGCGTCAAACTGACTCTGGGTTTTTGGACTAAATGACTCACCAGCTTGAATGTTTACATAATACTGATGAATGTGCTTTAAAACACAAACACTGATTGAATGTTATGATGGGCCAGGCATTGTTCTTAGCATGTTACACGGGCTAACTCATTTAGGTACTATTTAGATACTATTCCCCTTCGTACAGGTCAGGAAACTGAGGCAATGAGAAGATAAAGAAAGTTGCCCAAAGTCATACAAGTAATAAATGGGGACACTGGGAGCTGGAATTCAAGCCCAGGCAGTCTGGCTTCCGAAAGCCTCTATGCTTAACCCTATCCTCTACCATCCTCCTATCTATAGAGAACAGTTAGGACATTGCAATACAAATTATTAAAAAATCCGGGGCGCCTGGGTGGCTCGGTCGGTTAAGCGTCCGACTTCGGCTCAGGTCACGATCTCACGGTCTGTGAGTTCGAGCCCCGCGTCGGGCTCTGTGCTGACCGCTCAGAGCCTGGAGCTGTTTCGGATTCTGTGTCTCCCTCTCTCTCTGCCCCTCCCCCGTTCACGCTCTGTCTCTCTCTGTCTCAAAAATAAATAAACGTTCAAAAAAAAATTATAAAAAAATCCAAAGACTTCCTCCTAGCATCTATTAAGTAAATTGCAAAATATTCTTATTCATGATCATTTCTCTTCCCAGGCACGCTGTGGCACAGATAAGTCTGTTATAAAAGTATTTCAAGGCAGGTATCAAAAATGGTGTTGAAACTATATTTTTATGTGTGCATGTGTTCACAATGATGTTCTTTATGTAAAGAAATACGGGGCACCTAGGTGGCTGAGTCGGTTAAGCGTACAACTCTTTTTGTTTTTAATTTGATTAATGTTTATTTATTTTTGAGAGAGAGAGAGAGAGCACGCACAAGTGGGAGAGGGTCAGAGAATGAGGGAGACACAGAATCTGAAGCAGGCTCCAGGCTCTGAGCTGTCAGCACAGAGCCCGACGTGGGGCTTAAACTCATGGACTGTGAGATCATGACCTGAGATGAAGTCGGACCCTTAACCAACTGAGCCACCCAAAGCATCCAACTGTTGATTTTGGCTCAGGTTGTGATCTCACAGTTCATGAATTTGAGGCCTGTGCCGGGCTCTGTGCTGACAGGGTGGAACCTGCTTGGGATTCTCTCTTTCCCTCTCTCTCTGCCCCTCCCCTGCTCTCTCTCTCCGTCCCTCTCTCTCAAAATAAATAAATGTACATTTAAAAATACATAGCTGCACACGCATATATACACATTCAGGCTGTTTATCCTACAGAAAGTCTAAGGGGAAACGTAGCAATATTTGACAGTTAATTCTGTGTGGTTTTTATCTGAAATTCACATTTGAATTTTGTCTAATGAAAAAATTCTTAAAGTTTAAAAACAAGGTATTTTATGTACTTTGAAGCAAGTGTAAAACAGCAACTATATCCTGTTTTCTTGGAGAGTCTTCATTTAAGCCTTTCATTTAAAATTTCTCCTATTGGGGCGCCTGGGTGGCTCAGTCGGTTAAGCGGCCGGCTTCGGCTCAGGTCATGATCTCACGGTCCGTGAGTTCGAGCCCCGCGTCGGGCTCTGTGCTGACAGCTCAGAGCCTGGAGCCTGTTTCGGATTCTGTGTCTCCCTCTCTCTGACCCTCCCCCGTTCATGCTCTGTCTCTCTCTGTCTCAAAAATAAAATAAAACGTTAAAAAAAAATTGAAAAAGAAAATAAAATTCCTCCTATAAAACCCTTCAAAAAGAAATCTGATGGAAAAAGTGGATTACAGGTGTATTTGCATGGTGGCCGAGCTATTGGTTTTAGAGTCTAATAGATGTGGGTTTACATCCTGGCTGTGAAGCTTCCTGGCTAAGACACAGAGATCAGACAGGTCACTGAATGGCCCAGCCTCACTCACTGTGAAAAAGTACAGGGGCTGATGCATTTTGCCGGCTGAACACATGTAATCGGGTGCTTAATACAAGCAAACGACCAAGTCGCAAGCGGCTGTCATCATCAGAACATGACTCAGAATTGTTAAATGCCGATCGCAAACCAGCACCTTTTGGCTAATAATAAGGATTATAGTTAATGTGCTAGTTAGCGTTAGGCGACCACTCTGGTGAAGAGGTTTGAGGAATGGAAAATGTCAGGCTGCCCTGGGGATCCAGCTGAGGTCGATCTAAGTATCGTTTCTAGTTCAATGCCTGTACGCTCCTTGGGACAGGCAGTCACCCTAAGTCCTGGACTACCAGTTTCTGAACTTTACATTTTCTGAAACACAGATTTGTGTGAGTCACACCCTCATGTGCCTTTCTGCTGTGTCTGCGGTCGGCTGTTTCCATCCTACCCACGGCCATCCCTACCCCCTCTGCTCTCGTGGCAGCTGTCCAGGACTTGCTCTCCTCACTCTGCTTCCACCTGGCCTTCCTCCACATGCCCACTCCCCGCTCCCTGCCCCCACGCTGCTGAAACTGAGGTCTCGAAGGTTACCAGTGACATTCTTATCACCACATCCAGAGTTTAGCCTTATCTTCCTGGACCTTGCTCTATTAATCATCATTCTCTCCGTATCTCCAGGCACCTATCTTTCAGTCTATAAATGTTCTCCAATCTCCAGCAGCCTTAAAAAATAATGAAAATTAATAACCTTGGCCTCATGTCGCTCTCCAGCAACTGCCACATTTCTGGAACTCCAGCTTTCTAGTGGTCAAAAGTTTGGATTCTGGAAACTTTAGCTCCCAGTTCTGCCATCTCTAGCTGTAGGATCTTTTGTTTAACTTTCTAGTGCTTCAGTTTCCTCCTCTGTAAAATAAGGCTATGGATAATACCTGCTTTTTAGGTTGTTCTAGGAATTAATGCATCAACACAGAACCTTGTCATACAGAACGTGGTCAATAAATGTTAACTATTATCTAAGCCCTACATTCTCTCTTTCATTCTTCAATGTACCAGAACCTGGCTCAGGGCCTTATGGCTCATGAGATGCTTCTTTGAAAAGGTCACCTGAGGGGCACCTGGGTGGCTCGGTCGGTTAAGCGTCCGACTTTGGCTCAGGTCATGATCTCACGGTCGGTGAGTTCGAGCCCCGCGTCAGGCTCTGTGCTGACAGCTCAGAGCCTGGAGCCTGTTTCGGATTCTGTGTCTCCCTCTCTCTCTGCTCCTCCCCTGTTCATGCTCTGTCTCTCTCTGTCTCAAAAAAATAAATAAACGTTAAAAAAAAAAAAATTAAAAAAAAAAAAAAAGAAAGAAAAGGTCACCTGTGACCTACTACTTGTCAGTGGATGGCCCTCTATTGCATTTGACATTACTGGTTATTTCCTCCTTCCTGAAACCCTCTAGTGCCTCATCTGTTGCCACATCCTGCTGAGTACGTCATCATGCCCTAATTAAACTGAGGGAATACACACATGCACACACACATACACACACTTTCAAGCTTCTGCTCTTGTGCAACTACCAATGCCATCACCATGGAAGGCTCTTCCTCAGTCTAGTCCTCACCTCCAGTCTCAAGCCTGACTTGTCCCCCTTCACGGTCCAGAGCCTTCTCCCCTCATGCCGACTTCCACGTATCCTTCAAGATGCCTCTCAGACCTCACTTCCCCAGGAACGCCTCCTCCTTAATACCCTTCTCCCTCCAAAACTGGGTTAGGTGGCCCTTTCTGGTGCATACAGATCACTCCTGTGCTTCTCACACAGTATTATAATTCTGTTTTCCCAAACGACTGTGAGCTATCTGGCAAAACTATCAGAATCATTTCTTACGCCTTAGTTTCTAGATCCTGATAGGGTGCCAGATACATAGTAGGAAACCAGCCAATGTTTATGGAATTAAATAATCAACTAATTAATGTCAACACCCATGTATATTCCCTGAGGCCTTGGTAGTAGATGCCCAACAACCAGACTTCCTGGGAGTGAAGGGGTTAGAAAGAAGTCAGAGGCAAGGAAAAGAATATATAGGGCTTGAGGATCTTCCCACTTAGTCGGTAGAGCATGCAACTCTTGATCTCAGGCGTTGTAGGTTCAAGTCCCATGTTGGTTGTAGAGATTACTTAAAAATAAAATCTTTCAAAATAAAAAAATAGGGACACCTGGGTGGCTCAGTCCGTTGTGTCTGACTTCAGCTCAAGTCATGATCTCACGGTTTGTGGGTTCAAGCCCTGCATCGAGCTCTGTGCTGACAGCTCAGAGCCCGGAGCCTGCTTTGGATTTTGGATTCTGTGTCTCCTTCTCTCTCTCTACCCCTCCCCCACTCATGCTCTGTGTCTCTGTCTCTCTCTCAAAATAAACATTTAAAAAATTGTTTTAAGTTTTTTTAAATTAAAAATAGATAAGGGGTGCCTGGGTGGCTGAGACTTTGTCTTAGGTCATGATCTCGTGGTTCGTGGGTTCAAGCCCTGAGCTGGGCTCCACACTGACAGTGAGGAGTCTGCTTGGGATTCTCTCTCTCCCTCTCTCTGACTGCTCTCTCTCTCTCAAAAGTAAATAAATAAACTTAAAAGAATAGATAAACGATAGGTAAACTCTCAAAATGGAAAGGCAGCACCCTTTGGAAAGGCTGACTTCACCTTCCTTTAAGCTTTAGGTTCTTGCATACAGTCACTAGCTAAAAGGAACGCAGAAGAAACGTAAAGAAAAGTATATTCCCCTTTTTTTTCTTGTTTCTTTCCAAAAGAGCACATTTAAAACCATAATGCTCTAAAACGTCCAGATACATGCTATTTGTTTTTAATACTAGAAAAAAAAAATGCAAGAGGGAAAAATTTGTTTTCAAAAACTTAGGAGAAATTCAGAACATTCTCTGCAAGCTGATATACATGCCCACAGGCACAGTTTATTACCTCATTTATTATCTGCCTGTGGGCATCTCCCTTGCAAGCCAACTATTAGACCATCAAGCACAGAACCCAAAGAATGTCTGGATATTTAGTACCTTTGTTATCAATGATCTTCCCTCTGACATTAAGGCAGATTCACCTTAAAAGAGAGTCACCATTCCTAGAACTAGTCATCAGCTAACAAGAAGCATTGAGCGTTAATGCTAACAATTAAGTTTTTAAAAATCAAAATGACATCTTTTCTTTTTTTTTTTTTTTAATTTTTTTTTCAACGTTTATTTATTTTTGGGACAGAGAGAGACAGAGCATGAACGGGGGAGGGGCAGAAAGAGAGGGAGACACAGAATCGGAAACAGGCTCCAGGCTCTGAGCCATCAGACCAGAGCCCGACGCGGGGCTCGAACTCACGGACTGCGAGATCGTGACCTGGCTGAAGTCAGACGCTTAACCGACTGCGCCACCCAGGCGCCCCCAAAATGACATCTTTTCAACAGATAGTGCATTCACATGGTTCAGAATTCAAGAGATACAAAAGAGTATACAATAAAATTTTTTTCTACTACTCTGTCCTTTCAGAGTTCTGGTTATACAAAAGAACACATAAATATGTACATTCCCCCCTCCCCCGCCGCTGCCTGCTTTTTGCTATACCCAACTATACATCGGACCTTGCACCTTGCTTTTAGCGGCTAATCTATTCTGGAGGGTGTTCCAAATGAGTGCATAGAGGAGCTTCTCATTTTATTGGTTACATTATATAATGCACCATGATGTGTTTAACCAACTCCCTGCTCACAGACATAGAGGCTGCTTCCAGTGTTTTGATACTCAAACAGGGCCATAAGGAATAACCTTTACAGACATCATTTTCCACGAGTGCCCGAATATCTGTAGCATAAATTCCTGGAAGTGGATTAGCTGAGCCAATGCGGATGTTCATGTGAAACTGTGAACTATTGCCAATGTTCTCTCTGGGAAGGTGGTTGTACCATTTCATCCTTCCACCAGCTTCCTCTTATCTCCACCGACACTGTTAGCTGACTTTCTAAGCTTTGCCAATTGGGAAGGTGATGAATGACAGACATCTCAGTGTAACTCTAGCTTGCATTTTTCTTTTTCCTTTTTGAAAGCTTATTTATTTATTTTGAGGGTGAGCAAAAGTGGGGGAGGGGCAGAGAGAGAGGGAGAGAGAGAGAATCCTAAGCAGGCTCCGCGCTGTCGGCACGGAGCCGGACACAGGACTCGATCCCACAACCGTGAGATCATGACCCGAGCCAAAATTGAGAGTCAGATGTTTAACCAACTGAGCCACCCAGGGGCCTCTGGCTTGCATTTTTCTTAATTTGAGTATGGCTATACTCCCACCCCACCCCTGCTTTTTTTTTTTTTTTTTTTTTTTTTTGCCCTTCCTTTCTTTCCTCCTTTTTCTTTTCTTTTCTCTCTTTTTTTTTTTCTTTTTTGAGTCCTCAAGTACTATTCATACTTTTCTCTCTCAGTATAAACAACAACAATACTAATAGCTAATGCTTATGGGGTGGCTTACCATCTAGGTAATTACCAGCCTAGGATATTACAGGCATCTCATTTACGCCTCTCAACAGTCCTGTTGTTGTAGGTACTATTACTGTCTCCAGTTCACAAATGGGGAAACTGAGGCAGAGAGCGTGGAAGTAGCTTACTCAGGGTCGCAGAGCAATAAATGGTCGTGCCAGGGCTTGAACACAGGCTTCATTGACCACAGTCTGTGTTCCTAGAAACGAGGCAACTTCACCTACTACTCAGCAACCACACAACAAAAACAGAGGCCTTTGGGCACCAACTCCCAGATTCCCTCCCCGAAATTCCACGAAGGTAGCCTACTAATGTTCTCTCACACCCTTACCTCCTTGCAGGTTATGTCTTCTCACGTCCCAGCCTCCTTTCGAGACATGCTCTTCAGAGACCGCACTCTCACACAGACCCAGGGCTCACAGAGATGAGACACAGAGAGGAATGCAGCCACATGCGAGAAGCCATTGGGCATCGGAGCAGACCTCGGTTCACCGATAGCAACCACAGGCCTATGAGTAAGGAAGAAGTAAAGCTCATTAGTTCGACAAACATTTATTGAACATCTATTATGCACCAGGCCCTCGGAAACAGCAGTGAACAAGACAAACCAGGCTCCTGGCCTCATAAAACTTACATTATGATATTGGGCAATAAATAAACAAGGAAAACATTGATGATAACAAACACTGTGCAGAGCCTTAGAACCTTGTCATTTGGTGAAGAGAGGCTACTTTGGGTGCGTGAGTTGGTGAAGGCCTCTCTAGAAGAGGTGCCGGTGACACTCAGAAGCCAATGACGTGAGGGAACCAGCTGGTGTGGTTCAGGGGACGGGCGCTGCAGACAGAAGAGCAGTCAGTGCCAAGGTCCCAAGTCGGGGAGAGGCTGAGCACATCTGCTAAAGGCAGAGGCCGGTTTACCCGGAGCCCAGGGAAAGGAGAAGGGAGGTTCTGTGAGGGATGTAGCCAGCGCCGGCCTCAGGGCTCTGAGGAGCAGGAAAGAACCTGGACTCCACCATGCTCGGTGGGGAGCTAGGAGGTCTTAAACCAGTGTGGGGGGATGGGAGTGTGTGTATGTGTGTGACATAATCTGATTCCATTGTGTTTAAGAACAATCGCTGGCTGCTAGGAGGACAGCAGATAATAGTGAGGCGAGGGAGCAAAGATGGAGATCAGCTGGAGGTCGTTGAAGCGGCTTGGACTGAAGACCGTGAAGGCTTGGACCACAGTAGTGCTTCCCCAACTTTAGGGCATCAGAATCCTCTGGAAGATCCCATCCCCAGAGTTTCCAGTTCTGGAGAGGACCCTTAAGATTTCCGCGTTTCTAACCCAGCTCCCAGGTGGTGCTGACGCTGCTGGTCTGCACATCACACTGTGAGCAGCGTTGGTCTAGACTGGAGATGGACGAAGTGGACGGATTTCAGCATATTTCGGAAGTAGAGCCCACAGGACTTGGTAACGGATTGCACTTGGGGGATGAAGGAAAGAGGAGAATCAAGGATGGCTTTGGGGTTTCGGTTAAGCAACTGAAGAAATGATGCCACCGACAGATGCTGAGAGTAGACAACAAGAGAAGGAGCAGATAGAGGGGGAAAAATCCAGAGTTCTGTGGTGAGCATGTTGTGGGCATGTAGTAATGTCGGTCATGAGGTGGTGACTTCTGGTGTTGGGGCAACTGGTCAGGCCTGGGATGCAATTTAAAGTGACAGGACAGGAGGAGGTAGCCCGGGGAGAGAGTGTAATTGGGGAGGAGAAGCAGCAGAGGACAGAGCCCTGGGCATCCAACATGTAGAGTCAGGATGAGCAGGGGAAGCAGTGGGCAAGCCACATAACTGGAAGCAAGGTGCAGTATGAGAGACCCAGAGAGCAGAGAAGAGCACCCCCTGGGAAAGGAAAAGTAGACCCAGCCAAAGTGGGGGAAGAACACTGTGAGAATCCATAAGTATAACCACATCGAGGTTCTCACGCATCGTGATCAACTGTCAACTCCAAGTGCTTTTCTCCTGGGAAAGTGAAGAGGGCAGAAACCCCAGATATTACAGCTCTGTCTGTCCAGCCAGCTTCACGTCCTGGAGTGGTGGCAGCATTTGAGGGGAGAAAGAAACAGACTGAGTTCTGGGAATTGGGCCTGGAAAGGGGACAAGGGAGGAAGCCACATTGGGATTCAGAAATGACCACGGACGGCTTCTCAGACAGAAGGCCTGTACCATTCTGGAAACTTGCGCACTTTCACCTCGAAGAAATAAGCATCCCTACTCCTCTCCAAGAACAATGAATTCTTCACCCAGTGTTTGTGGGCCCTGGGACTCCCGAGCTGAGTCCTGGCTCCACAGCGGTCTCCTCCCTCGTCTGCATTTTTGATGGCTTCCTCTAGCCTGGCTCCTTCCCCTCAGACTACAATAATGCCACTCCAACCTAAAATAAAGCTCTGTTCCTCCGCCCTTCCTCCCCTGCAGCTACTGCTTTCATTGCTTTTACCCCAAACTTCCTACACCAATGCCCATGCTTCCTCACTTTCTTTCTCGTCTGCACCCCCTGGAATTTGGCTTCTGTCCCTGCCACTGTCTCCAAAGCCACGGCCACCTCCTAACTATCAAACACAGGGCCTGCCCCTCGAGGCCCTTGGCTCTGCAGTGTCAGTGCTGCGTTTCACACAATGATCACCCCTTCCTTCTGGAAACTCTCGCCTCCTTCCCCATTCCACACAAATGCTTTCCTCTCCCTCAGTGTGGCCTTGGGGTCCAGAACCCTCTGAGTTCCACAACTGGTGGTCTGGTCTCCTTCTCTGCCCTCTCCTGGATGATCTCACCCCTATGCTTCCACAATCACATGGTCATGAACTGATGGCTGATGACAGCTTAAACTGGTATTTGCAGCTGCCTATGTGACATTTCCATGTTCTGCAGCCATACTGGAGACATCCAAAGCAAAACTGAGACCCACTGTTCGCACTTGATAAATGTATATACAGTACCTATTTGTTGAATGAACTGTTGTTTTTTTTTTTCCTGGCTCATGCCCATCTCCTTTGTATTAAAGAAAAGGCAATAAGCAATAAAAAAAGACAAACACCTCTTCCCCTTCTGTCTGCCTTAATGGAATAACCTCACATCCTCCTCTCTCACTACATCTAATTGGTCACCCAGCCTTGTAGAGTCTATCTCCAAAATGTTTCCGAAATCTTCCTTCTTTTTCTCTGTTCCTCCTCCGAGACTGATATCCTTTTTTCACCTGACCAACAGTAGCCTAACTCGGTGGTTCTCAAAGCTGGCTACACATTGGAATCACCTAGAAGATTTAAAAAATCCCGATGCCCAGGCTCATGTAGACCAATTAAATCAGAATGTCTGAGGGGTGAAGTTGGAGCACTGGTATTTCTAAAAATTTCCACAACTGATTACAGTAGGCAGTCAGATTTGAGAACTACAGATTGTTCCTCTCTCTAGTATCCAGTGCTTCCCTCCAAAAAAAAAAAAAAAAAAAAAAAAAAGAAAGAAAGAAAGAAAGAAAAAAAGAAAAAAAAAATCATCTTTTCTAAAATGTCAGGATTTTTATCTTGGAATCTAATTTAAGAGGATCTGTGAACTCCATTAAATTATACCCAAAATATTGTGTGTAGGGAGATGATTCATCCATTCTCCAGGAAGTCTGATTCCAAAAAGTTAAAGAAATACTAGCTGGAGGAAAGTTAACAGTTACTCAACACTTACTGTGTGTTCAGCACTTTACATACACGAGCTTATTAATACTCAAAACTAACCCATAAGTATGAGTATTACCTCCATTTTACAGGTGATGGTTAAGTAACTTCCCCAACGCAGCAAGCCACGGGAGTCTGGATTTCTAGCCAACTAGATCTATTCTTTACCTCTCTGAATGGCAGGACTAATCCGGACCCAGCAGTAGGGCAAACAAGGCCCTCCTCCATCTGCCTAATCAAATGTGTCCCTCCTCCCTTTTCCACGCTCCAGCCACCCACTTCTCTCCACTCTCTGTAGAAATCAGGTAGTCTGTGCCTCTGTCCCCCACACATGCTGTGACCACTCTCTAGAATGTCCTCCCTGCACTTCCCTGCCAGGCGGAACCCTACTTATGCTTCAGGACTCAACAAAAGCATCCCCTCCAATTCTTTGAATCCTTCTCTTCCCCACCCTGCTTTCCCCGAAACCATCCGTTATGGTACCGTTAGCATCAGATGATGGAGGGTAGTGTTCGCATCTTTCCCCTGACAGGTGGAATTCTTTGAGAGAAGCACCTGTGTCTTGTTCATCTGTGGCTCCCCAACATCTCACAGCACCCTGGCCCATAGGAGGGGCTCAGTGAATATTTGTTGAAAATAATAAACTTTAATTGTATGAGGACCTGGGTTTGATCCCCAGTACCTCCACCAAATAAAAAAATAATAAATAAATTAATTAATAAATTAATAAAATAATGTAAGTGTGCTTTCTACTTACTAGGGAGTACCCGTGTTCTAAAGTAGGAAGAGTAGGCCTTTGTCTTGTGAGAATGACGTTTAGGATGTTCTTATGTTGCCAAGATGTCCCTACCGATCTCATAGGGTTATTGTTAAGATTAGATGAAATAATTATTTAAAAGCACTCTGCATTGTTAAGCACACTATGAAAATGAAGGCCCGGGTATTAACTAACTCTCTGCTCACGTCCAGTGGCTAACGGGCCATTATGAATGTCAGGAAATGTAAATTTAACAGGCACCAGCTACATGCCTTAAAAAAGTGTCTGTCATTGCATTGGCATCTCCCGCTCTGAAACAAACAATTTCCTCACTGCTGTGGCATTCTGCACAGCTGAAAGAGCCACACCAGGAATGCTCCATTGAATTAATACTTTCTTAAAATTGGTTGTGTAAAACATGTCTCAAGTGTCTTGGGAGGTTCAGACAAAGTTGTTTTTACAGGGATGAGAAAAAAGAGAGGCATCAGGAGTGCAGTTATACACACGTCACTATTTGTTCTCCAGTATCCATTCTCCCCTTCTTCCCTAAATTTTAACTGGACATGTGGCCTTCAAGAATAAATACTACATTTCCTAGCCTGCTTTGCAACGAGGCATAGTCCCGGGTGACCACTGGGATCTGAACACAACTGGGATCCAGATCCCAGCCGGGGGATCCGGCCACTGGGATCTGAACACAACTTCCAGGTGCCGCCCTCGAAGTGGCGGCTGGATTCTCCATTTCCTTTCTTCCTCAGCTGGAAAACCGAAGAGACGTCGCTCCCTCGTTGACTAGGGCGAATCGCATAGCCCCTCAGGAAGGCAGGGTGACATGAAAGAAGCCTGCCACCTCGACAAGGTCGAGCTGCGTCCTCGGCCGTGGGCCGCTCACCATGACACCCACGTGACAGAGAAGTAAAGTTCTGTCTTGTCTAAGCCATTGTTACTTTGGGCCCTGCTAGCAGCCAAACTGATATCCTAACAGAGTAACTGATGAAAACCAAGTTACTTAACCTCTAGGGGCCTCAGGTTTGCCATCTGTGTGCTGTAGAAAATAAAATAAGAGTAGAAACAGCAACGGTAGTAATACCTTCCTCATAGGGATAGAGCATGTAAAATGATTAGACCGATGTCTGGCACCTAGTAAGTATTTATAAGTATTAGCTATTATTAACACTGGAGCAGAGTTATTGAATGCCAGTTATATACATGGCATGATAGCCTCTGGCACAGCTGCCCTGTGCCATGTTTCATTGGCATTGAAATATCTGTGTGAGGTTACTAAACACTATTATAATTGGATTTGGTGGGCGTCAAGTTGTATACCATGAGCATCGTACGGTGTAGTTTTGGGGAGGTTTTTTTTGTTGTGGTTTTTAATTTTTTTTAATATTTATTTTTGCGATGGAAGGAGACAGAGCGCAAGTGGGAGAGGGGCAGAGAGAAAGGGAGACACAGAATCCAAAGCAGGCTCCAGGCTCTGAGCCATCAGCACAGAGCCCGACGCGGGGCTCAACCTCACGAACCATGAGATCATGACCCCAGACGAAGTCGGACGCTTAACCAACTGAGCCACCCAGGCGCCCCTGTTTTTTGGTTTTTGTTTTGCACAGCCTGTATACGTAAACTTGCTTAAGTTAAGAAAATCCAGGAGGAGCTTAAAGTTAACCATGAAAGGTACAGACTTGAGAAAATTCGATAATGGGCAGATTTGAAACCTCATTAAAACCAGGATTTGTGTTTATAATAGGAGGCTGAGAGATCACAGGGACAAACTCAACATGTTCAGGACTGATTTCACCTCCCAGGCCCTCCCCAAACTCAGTCCCCCTCCTTTATTATTACAAATTTACCCACCTAACACACTGAAAAGAACCATCTGAAATCAAATACCTCTCCCTGTCCCTAAGACCTCAGGGCTCAGCTGCTTTTGTGCATGAAGGGAGGTGGTGCTCCTCTCAAAGGCACACAGGTTTGCAACCTGCAAGAACTTTCTGGAAGGAAACAGTTAGACCGATAGGCTCTTCTTTTACTTTCAAAGTTAATGTAATATCCCTGATGGCCTTGGGGTGCGGACCGAGGTGGCCTTGGGGTGCAGACCGAGGTGGCCTGAGCTGAGGCCGGCTGGCAGGAAAGAACAGCCAGCAGTGCCCCTCTGCAGGCTCAGGGTCAGAGTGGGGCTCCATTTTGGAAAGCTGACTCTGGGAGCAGTGCCCAGGGCTGATCCCCTGTGGTCTCGCTGCTTAATCTCACGGGTGGGCCCAGGGAAAAATGGCTAATGGTCACTGAAAACGTGGGTCCCCTTGTCTGTGGAGCAGTCGTATCTAAGCATAACACGGGGCTTCTCTCTCCGCAGCCTGAGACTGGAGGCCTCAGGGATGTCTGCTCTTTCCAACGTGTTCAGGGTCTCGCCTGGAATGCCTGGTGCTGGCCAGCATGCATACCTCAATTACTGCAGTAGGCCCAGGCATGGACAGGGCCTGCTGATGAGATAAGGCCTCGTCCTGCTGGATGCCTTTCTGCTTTGGGGCCCTTATACCTTTAGGTGCTGAAACAGCAAAGGAGGAGAAAGGCTTATCAGTAGACATAATGGTAGCCAGGACTGACTCCTTAAGACTGAATGAGGTCTCTTAGGATTCCTAAACTTATTCTAAGAAGGATCCCCAAGAAGGAAAGGAAATAAAAGGAGGAAAGGAAGAATGTATCATCCTCTTTTCTTGGATATACATTGAAAACTATCTCTGGAAGGATACATAAGAAGCTAGAAACAGTGGTTACCTTTCGTGGTAGAATTGAGCGGATGGAGGACAGGTGAGAGGAACACTTCACCGTCTTCTTACACTTTCTTGGTTTTTGAAGCATCTGTAAAACGGAGTCAAAAAATAAAATCGAATACATTAAAATCAGCAAATAAAAACCAGGTCTTCAAATGATTCAGGGAGGTTGGGCAAGGGTGAGATGAGGAAGGAGGGGAAGCAGCAGTTACAGACCCAATTCCTATGCCCGGCTGGGGCTCCCACAGGAGCCCTGTGGGACTCACCTGAATGTAACATAAGTCCAAGATGCAAAGAAATGTGGCCTCAGTTTGGACCTCCCTCTAGTAAAATAGTTACCGTTATTATCTTGCCTCTGCTACCTCTGAACTCGCTCTTAAATTTGGCCTTTCTTTACCTCTCACTTCACAACTCTGACAGGCCTCCAACTGGCTTCCGTGTGCCAAGCATCTAATCCCTCAAATCCATCCACCAAACTTTAAATTCCTTTTTGGGGGGCGCCTGGGTGGCTCAGTCGGCTAGGCAGCCGACTTCGGCTCAGATCATGATCATGCGGTCCGTGAGTTCTAGCCCCGTGTCGGGCTCTGTGCTGACAGCTCAGAGCCTGGAGCCTGCTTCATATTCTGTGTCTCCCTCTCTCTGCCCCTCCCCTGTTCATGCTCTGTCTCTCCCTGTCTCAAAAATAAATAAACGTTAAAAAAAAAAAATTTTTTTTTTTAAATTTCTTTTTGGAAATGAAAACCAGATCGTGCCCCTCCAGCTCCCCTCCATGCTGAATGTCCTTTGCAGTTGCCCACTGAGCATATGATAACCTCTAAATTTCTTCAAACTCTCCCACGCACCCTGCTCTACCCACACGTGGCTGCTGGGAGTTTTCCGAATGGCCCATCCTGCCACACTCTACGACTTCACCTATGCCATTCCTTCACCCTGAAGCCCCTCTTCCTGTTTTGTCACCCCAGAAAGCTCCATTCTTCCATCAGGATTTGGCTCAAATGCCATCTTGTCTGTGACCCATGTTGGCCCCTTTTCTTGCCCCCAACCATGACCTTTCACCCCACA
This sequence comes from Leopardus geoffroyi, assembly GCF_018350155.1. Taxonomy (NCBI): domain Eukaryota; kingdom Metazoa; phylum Chordata; class Mammalia; order Carnivora; family Felidae; genus Leopardus; species Leopardus geoffroyi. The sequence goes on from NC_059338.1 coordinate 105,272,970, forward strand.
ATACTTTGGACACATGCCTATGAACACTGACTTCACTCTATTAGCACTATTTCTACATTTTTTTTTATGCTTTTTTAAAATGGTTATTTATTTTTGAGAGAGAGAGAAAGAGAGACAGAGCATGAGCGGGGGAGGGGCAGAGAGCGAGGGGGACACAGAATCTGAAGCAGGCCCCAGGCTTGGAGCTGTCGGCACAGAGCCCAACGTGGGGCTCAAACTCACGAACGGTGAGATCGTGACCTGAGCTGAAGTCAGACGCTCAACCGACTGAGCCACCCGTCCGCCTGCTCCCCCAATTTTTTTTTTTTATTATTGAAGTATAGTTGACATACAATGTTATATTAGTTTCAGGTGTACAACATAGTGATTTCACAATTTTATCAATGCTCATCATGATAAGTGTGGTTACCGTCTGTCACCATACAACATTATATATTTTTTAAAGATTTTATGTAATCTCTATACCCAATGTGCAGCTCAAACTTAAACCCTGAGGTCGAAAGTCACATGCTCTATTGACTGAGCCAGCCAGGTGCCCCCATCACACAACATTATTACAATATTATTGACTGTATTCCCTATGCTGTACTTTTCTCTTCGTCTTTCTATTTCCAATACACAGAAAAAAAACCTTGGGTTGTAAAAGGATGAACGGTTTGCTTCAAATTAAATCCTCGGGACCGGCCACAGAGAACAACTGCTAAGGTACTCTAAGGTTAAGCTTGCCTTCCAGAATTCTGCAAACTTGGCTCTGTCCCTGTCTAAATAACAATGAAGTTTAAACACTACAATTGGCTCTGTCCCTGACTAAACAATGACTGGAGTTTAAATTGTAGCCAGATAAATCTTTAGCTTACTTTTTTTTTTTTTTTTTTTTTTAATGATTAAGTACTTGAAGGAGATGTGGCCTTATACCAAGGCACAGAGTGGTTTTATGCACTATGTGAATGCTCTGAAAGTCAGGACATGTCACATTTCTTGGTAACAGCATGGTGATACTGTAGCAACAGGTAGGGTCCAATAGCAACCACGTGTGGACAGATTCGCTTTGGGGGAAATCCAAGGAGTAGAGTAGGGGTGTTTTTAGTTCCAGTTAGAGAGCCAAGTGTAGTTTTCACATGGTACTCCTCTCTGCAGGGTAGGTGAGGTGAATGCTAATGGAATTATAAACTGCTGGATGATTAAACCCCACAGAACTTTTTGCATTACACTTTTGTTGTGTGATTTTTGTTTTGTTTTGTTTTGTACTCCGGTAAAATAGACATAACATAATTTACCACTTTATCCATTTCATGAGTAGAGTTCAAGGGCATTGAGTACATTTACAATGTTGCATAAGCACTACCCATTTTCACAACTTGTGCGTTATTCGAAACAGAGACTTTGCCCCCCGCTAAATTTCTCATTTACCCCCTTCCCTCCAGTTCCTGATAACCTCCATTCTACTTTCTCTTTCTATGAATTTGCCTACTCTAGGTGCCTCATACAAGTACAACCAAACAATATCTGTCCTTTTGTGTTTGGCTTATTTTATGGAGCATGATGTTTTTAATGTTCGTCCATGTTGCAGCAGGTACCAGACCATCATTCCTTTTTATGGCCGAATTTCATCGTGTGGATATACCACACTTTGTTCCTCTTGTCACCCATCGATAGACATTTCGGTTGTTGCCACCTTTTAGCTATTGTGAATAATGCTGCGACGGACAATGGTGTACCTTTTGAGGCCTTGCTTTTAATTCTTTTGGGTATATACTCAGAGGTGGAATTGCTGTATCATCTGGTAACTCTATGTTTAACTTTTAGAGGAACCGCCAAACTGTTTTCTACGGCAGCTCCCCCAGTTTACATTCCCACAAACAATGCACAAGGGTCCCACTTTCTCCACAACCTTACCAACATTTTGTTTTGTTTCGGTTCGTTTTGTTTTGGTGAGAGCCATCCTAATGGGTTGTGTAGTTTTGATTTGCATTTCCCTGAAGACTAGAGAAGTTGAGCTGCTTTCCATGTGCTTGTTGGCCATTTGTATACCTTCTCTGGAGAAATTCCTGTTCAAGTCCTTGCCTCCTGTTTTGTTTTGTTTAAAAAATTTTTTAAGGTTTATTTATTATTGAGAGAGAGGCAGAGAGAGAACGAGAAGGGGAGGGGCAGAGAGAGAGGGAGACACAGGATCCGAAGGAGGCTCCAGGCTGTGAGCCGTCAGCACAGAGCCCAACACAGGGCTTGAACTCATGAACCATGAGATGGTGACCTGAGCCGAAGTTGGACACCAACCAACTGAGACACCCAGGCGCCCCTAGTCCTTGCCTCATGTTTTAATCAGGTTTTTTTCTTGTTGAGTTGTAGAGGTTCCTTAGATATCCTGGATATTAATCCCTTATCAGATACATGATTTGTGGAGAAAATTTTAAACTCCATTCAAAAGAATGTAGCAATGTTACAACTAGTAGTCACCAAAGTGGTGACGTCCAGCCTTTTGAATGCTAAAATGAAAACTCTGTTGCCAGCTGGGAGACATGATTCCTTCCAGTCAGCACCTCAGAAATGGGGGCAAGCAACCAACAGCAACAGGTGACAAGAATGAGCATCCAGTGGGGTCAAGGCAGGTGGGGAAGGATGACCAGAACTCAGAGGGTCAAGGGAAAGACCCTGGGTTGTCCCTCCCCATTTCCCCTGCTTCCTTGGATGTTGACTGAGAAAGACTCTTCTGATTCCTTTCTAGTGCCCACCTGAGGATATCCTATCCCAACTTCTGCCCTCCCCAACCCTGTTCCCCAACTGGGAACTTCACATTATTTCAGGGCAGCCTTTCATTTCATTTTGTTTCTGGGGCCTCATTCATTCAAGGCTGGCAGGCAATGTAGCTGATGATGAGATGGTTGAAAATCCCCATCTCCCCAAAATAGAGCTGCGGCTAAGAAAATAGCATCAGTTGTAGCGCCATGTTTGAGATCAGTCTTTGAAGCCACTGGTTGCTTTTGAATCCTGGATCTCCTGTTTATGAGCCCTGTGATCTTGGCAAATCAATTCTCTCAGTCTCATTTTTTTCATCTGCCAAAGGGGGATAATAATAGGATCTACATCAGAAGGCTGCGGTGAGGATTAAATGAGATACTTCCTGGAATGTGCTTTGACTAGGGATGGCACGTTGTGAGGGCTTAATAAGCATTAGCTATTATTATCCTCATTCCTTCCAAGGTGCCTCTTAAGTTCTGGAATTGGCGTGTTCCCGTGAATGACCCCAGACACTGCTCCTGTTATGATTTTCTACTCTGTGCCTTTCCCAGATGGCTGATTGCATGTTCTACAAATAGGTAGTGATGCTTCCAGTTTGTCCAGCATCATATTCAATAACATTAGAAACTGAGTCACAGTGCCCAGATCCAAAGAGGAGAAGAGTTTGTCCCAGAGGAAAATGAATCCCTCAGAGCCGCCCTGCAGAGAGCATTGACAGCACTATGTGATATTTTCCTTGACTGCCCAAAATAGCATGGCATTCACCTGGGAATCTGATAGAATTTCAGCGTTGCAGCCAAGAGCCAGATATGGCGGCAGCGGCCCAACCATGGAACGCCCAGGAAGAGATGCATGAATGAACACCTGGCTCAGACCAAAAGCACTATGGCTGAGCAGCTAAGAATGTGAGCACTAGAGTCAGGAGGCCCAGATCCCTGCCCTGGTTCTGCTACTCACCAGCTGTGTGACATGGGCAAGGAGCTTAACCTCCCTGGGCCTCAACTATTATCACCTGTAAAGTGGAGACAATGGCACTGCCCACTTCATGCTATTTTGTGAGGATGAATAGTTAATACGTGTATCGGGCTGAGAACAGTGTCTGGCGTAGGGTAAGCCTTCTCTTAGAAATACATGTCATGCTCTGGATTCATCAACCACGGAACACACATTGATGGAAGAGAAATGTACCTATCAAAGAGAGACAGATGGAGAGCATGACCCCAGGTCCACCAAGCAGCACGTCGGGACGCGTGGTGAGCGAGAAGATAACGTGGCAGCATGCTTTGATGTTGGCACTTACCGGAGTGGCCACCCTCACTATCACACAGAGACACCTGGAGCCAGTGGGGTGGGAATAGGAAGCGGAGGTGGAGAAGGATAAAGAAGCTTCACTGGGGCTTCTTGGGAATGGGTATTGGGAGGTACCCAGGCGAGGGGCACTCATTCCATTCAAAATCTCTCGGAAGAAGACCAGTTTATACTTGCATCTGACTTCAGCAACATCGGCTTCATTATGTTTTGCCACCAGCCTTTCCCTGCAAGATTACATTAAGATAAATTGTAAAACAAAACAAGACAAAACAAAAAAACACCCATCTGTGGCTCTCTACACTCCTGCGATTCCCAAATGAGTATCAGGGAGTGGCCAAGGGTGCTTCCAAACAGGCGTGAGGCGGCTGCTGTTTGCGTCCCTGCCTGGTGTCCCAGAAACACCTCCACCCGCCCTGTGTTTTCCCAGTGGTAAACTGCCAGTTCTCAGGTTTCAAACCCCTTTGCGTTTGGCATCTTGGCAATGCTTCCCTTCCTGGCTCAACTGGCCTTTCTGGCACCCACTCTTGTTAAATTCATCAGCTTGAAGCAGCCGTGCAGCCTGATGCCGAAAAGTGCCGAATCGGGACAGTTCGAACCTGCTCTCGGTCACTGGCTGGGTGAGTTTAGGCCGATCGCTCCCTCTCTTAGAGCTTTAGTTTCCGTCTCATCACGATGGGGATCACCTGCACCTTCCAGGGCTGTTGGGAGGATTACAGGAGATAAAGGAGCCCTTGCATACCTGGCAGAGCTGGGGTGAGATAACTGGGAGCTATTATTAGCCAGCATAGGCTAGCACAGCCAGGCCCTGCAGCTGCTCTTCTGAATCCCTAGCCCTGCTCCCTCCTTCCTCCTGGACTCCAGGTTTTAGGAGTGGGATAATTACTAAGTGCCGAAATCCGGGTGGGTGCAGGTACATCTAAAATTACAAACAAACACATTTCACAAATAAAATTACAAACCAGCTCGTGACAAACTGTTCCAGCTGTCCAGATTGTAGGGCACCATTTGCCCCAGGCAGCTAACTGTTGCTGTTTTGTGAAGTCATTTGAACCAGGGGGGAAGGGGGGGTGGGGTGGGAGTGAGGACAGCCTGGCAGGGTCCTAGATGCCAGGCTCTGCTATTGGCTGATCTGGGGGGGGGAAAGACCTAATGGAACCCACCCACGGGAAGGGGGAAGTCAGTGCCTCTCTGTTCTCTGTGTTCTAACTGAATTACTCTCGAGGGCTGGGGACAATTGAGCCAGAAGCAGGCGGTACTAGGATTTGTCTTTGGCACCAGGGTAACCAGACTCTCAACTGTGCATCATACCCACTCTTGCAAAACAAAACAAACAACAACAAACCCAGGTGCCTCTCGCCAATATTAAGCAGAATGGTGTCCTCTGAAGTGAGTTCACAGAGACAGTTACTACAACGGGGCCGGCCGGCCGGGTATTTGACGACCTTTCACGGGACTGGAATGAGCTCGAGTCTTCCAGACAGAAACAAAACAAAGAGATCTTGGGTCCTTTAACTCATAGGAAAACAGTCTTTATCTCTTTGAGGTCAGCCTCCTCCCTCCTTGTCTAGTTATATTAATATCAAATGAAGGACACAAAAGGGTCAAACGTGCCCCTGCTTATCTCTTAGCCAAATCCAGCCTTTCTTTGCTGAGGGCAAGCTTTTAAGACAGGCCAGTTTCAGGCGACCCAGACCCTCTCGGAGTTCCCGGGGGCTGCTGCCTTTGGGGCCCAAAGGCCCCCTGAGGTCCTTCCTCCCACCAGGCAGTATGGAGTTCCATCCTCCCAGCTTCATGAAAGTCGGAGGTAACGTGGCCATAAGGACTCGGCAGTACTCCTCTGTTGCTTTGTGCAACCCAAACGAAGCTTTCTGTTGAGCAAAAGGGAAAGGGGGATCTAGGAAGACACAAAATTCCCTGTGGCATTTCTAAGTGGGCCTGTAATTATACATACACAGATATGTTATCTGCTCTAAAAACAAAACTCGTGATGGGGTGGGGGGCGGTTGTAGACTAACCTTCCCTGAAAAAATCTCCTAAGACAATCTTGGCTATGGGTTTTTCTCCTCCTCTCCCTCTCCCCTCATCTTTCCTAGCTCCTTCTCCTTTGTTCCCCTCCGTGGACATTTCTGGAGGAAGGCAAACCAGCACCATCCATCCCCTGCAGAGCATAAAAATGGAAGTAGAGATGATTGGAAAGGCAAACCCAGCCACAGCTTCCAAGCTTGCACAGTCTCCTCTAGCAACCAGAGCGGTCCCGGGACGGCTGGAGAAGTCTTGAGTCGCTGGCTTGTGGACTCTTTTCTTGTCCTTAATCCTCAAGCCCGCCAAACCTCTGCAGGTCTCTTGGGGTAATCTCAGAAGCGGCCCACTGGTCCCAGCACCTGAGTGTCCTGGAGCGCAGCTCCTTACTGACCAGACGATGGGGCATATGAGCCCCCAGAGGACTGGAAAAGGAATCCAAAATCGAAAAAAGAACCCCAGCGTCTCCGCATCTACAAGCTCCTACGTTCCTTCTTTATGAGGAGAGCGAGCAGGAACTTCTCCGCACAAAAGGGCTGGGCTTGGGGGGCCTGGGTGGCTCAGTCGGTTGAGCGACAGACTTCAGCTCGGGTCATGATCTCACAGCCTGTGAGTTCGAGCCCCGCGTCGGGCTCTGTGCTGACAGCTCGGAGCCTGGAGCCTGCTTCGGATTCTGTGTCTCCCTCTCTCTCTGCCCCTAACCCACTCGCATTCTGTCTCTGTCTCTCTCAAAAATAATAAACATTTAAGAAAAACAAAAGGGCTGGGCTGCACGGAGGGGCTGCCTACCTCAAGAGGAGACCAAGAATCTCTTTGGTATGCAGGGAAGGAAGACCTGGAGTTTCCCTGGGGCTTCTCTCGGGCCACTCAGTCTTACCTCAGCTTTGGAATTGGAGAGAGGCACCAGGATGGTGGGAAGCCCACCTCCACCCCTGCCTCTATATATCTGCGCCTGCCCCCGGAGGGAAAAGCTTTCCTTCCCTTATATATGGGAGCCTTGGATACAAGTAGTTTCAGTTGATCACTTTTCTTTGTTTTTCTGTGTGTGCATGGGAGCCACAAAAAACAAAAACAAAAACAAAACAGGAGGGTTGTTGTTATCGCTATGGAGATTCTTTTTTTTTTCAGCAGTTAAACAAAGTTACAGAAGAACCTCTAAACTTCGGTGCAGAGGACTAAACATAACCTTCAATCCTTGAAGGATTCCTGGAACACTGTTTAGGTGAGTAGAGAATCCCCACTTATCCACAGGGTTTTGATCTTTGCTGCCCGGCCCCTCCACACATGCCAAACAGACAACGTGTCCAAACCCCAGAAGCTCCAACTCTCGTGAAGTTCAATCAGAAAGTCATCTGAAGGAGACTGAGAAGAAACAGAGCGACAAGGCCTCCGAGGGGCTGTGACAAATCACACCAACAGTAGCTCACACCGCCCCGTGTTGTAAACGGATTACCCCACTTGAATATCACAACACCCTAGGGAGGAGGCATCACATTCCTCCCCATTTTACAACTCCTGAGCCAGCATAGAAGACTGTGGCCCAACACGCCGTTGCTTGAGTCACGTGGCTAGGTTCAACTCCTGATTCCATCACCATCTGGCCCTGTGACCTTAAGCAGAGTCCCTAAGTATCCCGTGCCTCAGTGTCCTCATCTGTAAAATGGGGACAGTAATAGTACCTAGAGTAGCTGCGAAGAGTGAGAAAAGAGACACAAAGTGATTAGAGCAGTGCCAAGCACACGGTAAATCACGCGTTATCACTGTGACCTCATTCACCCAGCTGGGAGGCTATGGAGCCAGATTAGATCTGAGGATTAGATCCAAGTTATCTGGCCGCCCAGGTCTCTGGCTCCAGGTTGGGCAGGGAGCTTCTAGGAAACTAGAAGCAAGGAGCTGCTGACAAAGCCCTGGGGGCATGGCCTTGCCTCTCCTGCTCACCCAGGTCTGGGTTTTCTCTTTCACACGAAGGCCAAGCTGCAGCTCAAACACCCTTGGACACATTCAGCAGCGGTGAATCACAAACACACAGACCAGGCCCGTGAGATCCCTTCTGTCCCTGCCATGGCCAGTTTGTGATGCAAAACCCTGCCCCAAGCACCGATTCTGGGCGGCCTTTGCTGTACCTTTCAGCCCTGATGTCCTGCCAAGCGCTGTGCTCCAGGCGGCCACATTCTCCAGTCCTGGCCTCTTGGGCACCACTCTTTTCCACGAACTATTCAATGAGCTCTTTCTTCAGCCCAGCCATGCATCAGTGAGGGCCGACGTGGCTTTGGCTCACTACCGCCAATCAGAGTGATTGCTGGATTCCAATTACCAGTTGTGGTGGCGGCGAGGGAGGCTCTCCCTGCTGGGGGCTGCTCTTTCTCGGGTATTCCCCTGGCTGGTGCTCTCACCCTGGTAACTATTCCTGAGGGGCTTCTATGATTGTTGCTAAGGCAATCACTCCCTACCCCACACCCACTGTCAGGCAGGGCCTCCCTGAGCTCAGAGAAATAGACCCAACACTCAGGCCATGTCATTGCTTAGTGGAAAGGCTCAAGGGACATCTAGTATCCCCAAGTATCCTCCCCACTAATCAACCATCCAGCCAAAGATAGACTTGTATCTCTTCATTATAAGTATTCCTTTAGGTTGTATTTAACCTAAGCCTGTGTTCCAGGTTGCCACCTAGTTTATACCTGTTATCCTAATAATTGTTAATAGGGTCCCTTTCATTCTCAAAAGTGTCTTGGTTTGGGCATGAACTATCTGGTCCTCCTAGTTTTAGCACACTTTCTGTCTGGGGGACTCCCGTTAAGATGTGCCTGGTCCCTGGGCACTTGCATTTGCTAGTCCAAGGTACAGAAAAGTCCTTATGGGACTTTGAGATATTGTTCTAGGTTTATTCTATTGGTGGGGGCCAACAAGGGCAGGGGGAAAGGGGGTGAAAGAGGGGAGAGACTTCAGATCAACTAGGCTTAAGAAAAGACTTAGGCTTCTATACCTTCTTTACCTTCCCTGCCAACCCCAGTCTGGTCGGGTGCCATCTTCTGTGTTTTCCGACCTTCCCTGGGTGAACTCCAGGACAGCAATTGTCTTGATCCACCAGATCCTCCACCAGACCATAAGTTTCCCAAGGGCAAGGACTACATGTTACTCAGCTTTCTATCCCCAGCGTCTAATCTCATGTTTGGCACATAGTAAGCATTCATTAAAAATTTTCCCTGAATGAATAAATGAATCTGAGACTCAATGTCTTCATCTGTAAAAGGGAAAGCCTAGCCTTTCAAGACGGTTGTGAGGCATAGAGGTATTTGTATACACTGTTTAACACATGCCCAGCTACTAGAGACTTTCATTAAATAATAACGTGTTTGCTATCATTATTATTAGTCATGCAATCAACCTCAAAGCGGCGCCACTAAAACCAAGTTGGAAGACTGGGACAGCACCTCCCAGAGAGCTGCCATCTCATAGTGACGACTTTTCCCCCTAGAGGGAAGTTCGATGTCAGTTGGGTTCTCGTACAAGGACTTCTTGGCACAGAAGGAGAAATACAAGGTGATTTGTTCCACACTCACTTAGGGTCACCCGTTCTTAGAAAATAAGGCAAATAAATCAAATGGGTAGGGGAAGCACTGGGTGTTTGGGGTGGGTCTGTAACATTGCTGGTTGCAGAAAGTGTGGGTGAGGTGCAGAGGGTGCAGAGCAAATATGAAAAATGGGGAAGGTGTTCCAAGGACATCTGCTTTGCAGTATAGTGCAGGACCAGGATGTCAGCTCCATTCCCTGTTTCATTCTCAGAAAGTCCTAGGAGATGGGATTTTATTACCCCATTTTCACTTTGAGAGGAGTGGTTAGATAGCTTACCTGGGGTTCAACAGCCGCTGAGAAGCAGCACTGAACACTGGGATTCACCCCAGGTCTGCCTGGGCCAGAGCCTACACGCATTCTTCCCAGTTTGCTGTCTTTCCCAAGGTGGTCCTAGGGTAAGGAAAGCAAGAAAGATCTGAGATGAGGTAACCTAATTTCCATGTCCTGACCCAACTTACAGGAGGTGGGACAGCATGGGGCTTATTCCTAGCATGGGGTCTGGCCTATGGCAAGCTCTTGGCAGACATCAAATGGAGCCAATGAGAACTGAGTTCAGGTGAGTCTTGCCAGACCATGGCAGTAGGGGAGAAGGAGGTACCGTTTGCATCATTCCCAAATGCTCTTTGCTTCACCCACAGGGATGTGAATTAGGAACCCAGAGACAAATGTAACTATATATTTTGCTCAGAAACCATTACCTTTCATCTTTTTTATTTTATTTTATTTTTTTGAGAGAGAGACAGAGTGTGGGCAGAGGAGGGGCAGAGAGAGAGAGGGAGACACAGAATCTGAAGCAGGCTCCAGGCTCCGAGCTGTCGGCACAAAGCCCGATACGGGGCTCGAACTCATGGACTGTGAGATCATGACCTGAGCTGAAGTCGGCAGCTTAACCGACTGGGCCATCCAGGTGCCCTGTTATCTTATTTATTTTAAATAGGAGAGATAAGAGTGCCCGTGAGATGTCTGTAAAAATACAGTTGGCCTAAACAGCATTTATATATGTGTGTATATATATATACACACATATATATATTTACATAATTATATATATTTACATAGCTTATATAAGTTATATTATAAATTATTTTATAACTGTATATAATTTACATAATTATATATATATGTATATGTATATATATATATATAATTTACAACTTTTGCTTAATAAACTTTTCTTTCATTCCAAGACAGTTTAAAATGAGAATTTCTACTTATACTATTTTGGAGCTGGGAAGAATTGTTAAGGGTTAAATTGTAGTGTAGGGCTAACCTGTAGCCTTAAGAAATAACAGCTTTGTTTTAACACTGTAGATTAAGAGATAACAGCCTTGTCCTATCAATCAAGGGAACAAAAGTTTAAGGAAAATCAACTGGTTTAGTGTTTGATCGGATTGGGGCAAGGGCATATCTGAACTGTTTCCACCCCCATCTGGGAACTATTTCTTTGTTCTGTCCCCAGGTGATGATAAGACGATGTGGTCGGCTATAAAAACTCTGTACCCGGCTGTTGGAGACCGCACTCTGGTCAAGAGTGGCGGTCCCGATCGGTTGGCCTTGCCTCTCGTTGCAATAAATTTTGTTGTGACACTGGTGCCCGTAGCATTCTGTTTCAGGAGTTGTGTGGATGCAACAAGAATCTTGGCATTTATCTGATCAGACACCCCATTCTTCAGATGAGAAAGGTGAGACACGGTATCATGTGGTTTGTCTAAGGCCAGGCTCCGTGGACTGATAGAGCTGGTTAGAAGGCCTGAGCACTCTCTCTAGACCACAAGTTTTCAAATTGTGGAGAGTGAGCCATTAGTGCGTAGTGAAATCAATGTTATAAGCTACAAGCAACTTTTTATTTTTATTTTACTTAAAAAAATTTTTTTTAGTAGACTTCATCCTTCAGAGCAGTTTTCGGTTAATATGAAAACGGCACAGAAGGTACATATGCTTTAACTGATGGACCAATATTGATACAGGATTATTAACTAATGTCCATCGTATGTGCTGGGGTTCGCTATTTGTGTCATTCATCCTGTTGGTTTTGACAATGCATTATGTCATGTGCCCATCATTACCATATCACACAGAATAGTCTCAGTGCCCTGCAAGTGTCCCGTGCTCAGCCTAGTAATCCCTTCCCTACTCCCCCTGGACCTCTGGTTCAATTTTTTATATGTAAGATAGCATAAAATTCTAAAAATCATAGTGCACACATTATAGTATGGTACCATTTCATGAAACTTTTGTTTTAGATACATACGTACATACATGTGCATTTAGGCTATTACGTAAAATATATTTGTGGATTGGAACAAAAAAATGTCTGACAAACATTGCTCTGACAAACATAAAACTCTAGGGAATGAATCCAGAAAATGAATCCACAGATGGAATATTTCATATATAAGACCAAAACAAGAAGAAAAATAAAAAAACTAAGAGACATTAAAAATTCCCTGAAGAGTGAGTACAAAGAGGTCAGAAAGTTACTGCTTTTCCGCAAGTCAGTTTTGATTTTAGTCTCTTTTTTGGGACTGCAAATCATTCGGATTCAAAGACTTTAATGTTCTTAGAGTATGAGATATGGGAAGGGGCTGGAGGGTTGGGTGGGAGCAAGGGTTTTATCCTTACCAACTCATTCTGTTCAAAATTTCCAAAAATGTTATCTCTGAATAGTAATCAACAACAACAACAAAATTTCTTTTAAGGAGCATTTATTGAGGTCTGTTTGGCTACACAGCTATTGATTTTTCCATCGACAGGGCTGCTGCTGTATTTAACTTCATGTCATGCCAAGTATCTGAAGATTTCTACAGGATTCGATTTTATGCTTGAGTTGGATTCCTCAATTTAAAAAAAAATTTTTTTTTAACATTTATTTATTTTTGAGAGACAGAGGCAGAGCATGAGCAGGGGAGGGGGAGAGAGAGAGAGAGATACAGAATCTGAAGCAGGCTCCAGTCTCTGAGCTGTCAGCACAGAGCCTGACGCAGGGCTCGAACTCACAAACGTGAGATCATGACCTGAGCTGACGTGGGGCACTCCACCGACTGAGCCATCCAGGTGCTCCTGGATTCCTCAGTTTTTAAAAAATCTCCTTTCCATGCATATTGGTACCTCATCTGTCCAGGGGAGATGTGGAATCTAGATACACCAGTGTGTCTCAGAGAAATCCTGATTTCAAACTTTGAATTGCGTTGGCTGATAGCGTGGCCTATGGGTAGACGAGGGTTCAACTCCCAGGTTCTACTAATTACTTCATGAGCTTGAAAAGGGATTCTCTCTTAGTATTCTCTTTCAAGCATAATGTATAAAAATTCTCTATTAAATGATGCTAAGATTGTATTAGGAGCTTCTCCTCGTATAAGTGATGTGTTGGGTTCAACTCTTTGGATGGGATTTCTAATCCTATCAACAATCTATGACATAGAAATTATTGTACTCATTGAACAGTTGAACTAATTTAAGCTCAGAAAGCTTAAGGAGGACACCCAACATCACCCAGAAAGATAGTGGTTGAGCTAAACTGGAACCCATGTCTGGAAGCACATGGGCTTTTTCTTCTATGTGTCCCCAGGGCCGTAGTGCTTGATACATAGTACTGCTCAGTACATATTTCCTGAAGAAATGACTGATGGAAGATCAAAGGCATAGCAAAGATTTGGGGTTGGTTTTAAGGATAAGTAAGATAATATTATTGCTATACTTGGCATTCATTGAGCACTTACTTTGTGTCAGATACTATGTTAAAAAATTGTTTAATGTTTATTTATTTTTTTTAAGTTTTTTTTTAACTTTTATTTATTTTTGAGACAGAGAGAGACAGAGCATGAATGGGGAGGGTCAGAGAGAGGGAGACACAGAATCTGAAACAGGCTCCAGGCTCTGAGCTGTCAGCACAGAGCCCGACGCGGGGCTCGAACTCACGGACCGCAAGATCGTGACCTGAGCCGAAGTCGGCCGCTTAACCGACTGAGCCACCCAGGCGCCCCAATGTTTATTTATTTTTGAGAGAGAGAGAGAGAGAGAGAGAGAGCATGCAGGTGCGCTGGGGAGGGGCAGAGAGAGAGATGGGGGCAGAGGATCCGAAGCAGGCTTTGCTCTGACAGCAGGAACCCAATGTTGGGCTCGAACCCACGAACTGTGAGATCATGACCTCAGCCCAAGTTATATGCTCAACCAACTGAGCCATCCAGGCGCCCCTGTGTCAGATACTATGTTAAAGGCTTTACTTGTATTAAACTATATACACACTGCACATAATGGAATTAACACGAGGTATGGCATATAGTAAAGACATCAGTGTTACTAATGTTATTATATATCACTATAATGGTAGATAGCAGCATTATAGCAAAAGAGCTTGTAATGTTATGATCTCTTCAACTTACACACTCGGTGATTTTCTCTGAGCCGTATTGACCAGGTCAATTGGGGGGCAGCCCTTTCAGCAGTGAACTAGCCCCCAACCTGCTTTCTCCCTCCACCTCTTTCTCACACAGGCGCAATTACAACATGCTGTGTTGGTCAATCCCCCTTTTTTTTTTTTCAGTATATGTGTTGCTGAGGCAAGCATGGTGTTGGCCAATTCCTAAATTACATAAGAAGCCCTCTGTGTGCTTTTTTGGTGGGAGGGGACCAAAGGGGTTGCAGTCTTGTGCTGGCATCAGTTTGCATAACGTGCTCTTCTCTTTCGGCTGGAATTGAGAAAGAAGCCATGTGGTCTGGTGGCAGCAGCTGGGAGGAAAGGGTGGTGACTCAGCAGGGCTGTGAGCAGAACAGTGCAGGGGCAACTCTGAGGAGCAGCAAAGATCAGCCTCTTCCCGGCCGCAAGGGAGGCGTGTGCTCTGAGCAAAATCAGCCCAACAGGCAGCCCTGGTCTGTGGGAAGGAAAGGAAGGAAGCGGTCTGTGGTAAGACCTGGTCAGGCTGTGTCTGTGGGCTTGGGGACAGTGTGAAGAAGATCCGGGGAACTGAACTGGAAGTTCTTTGTGACCTGAGCGCGCACATTTTAAAGTGGGGAAGTACAGGGTGTTGCCCATGGGTCTACGTAAGGTCTTGAGCCTGTGACCTTGAAACTGAACTTCTAGATGGTAACTGGAATCCTCATGAAGTACATGCCACAAGTAGGAATATTATGCATATTTTTCTAAATAGAGCACTTGATTACCATCCTAGATAAGCATCCCATCTAGTGTCCCTACTACTGAACCCAGTATCAATATATTTTGACATGGGACTCCTATAAATATGAAGTCACTGTTACCTTTACTGACTTGAAGGTCTTTCAACAAAAATTCTCAGGAGAGAGATCTTAGAGTTTATTCATTCGCTTGTTTATTCATTCATTCATGCATTCATTCAATCTACAATTTATCATCCTTTTAAGAAATTATTTATATTCTCTGAGTTACACCTGATGGTGACCTGAGCAGAAAGTCAGAAGACTGGTATCTGAGTCCCATTTTTGCTAGTACTTAATTGTGAGATCTTGGGGAAGTTGGTAAAATGTCGGGAAAAATTCTTTGCCTGTATTCTAAGAAACTTTTTAAAAAAGGCACCTGAGATAATGCATGGAAAGTACAGAAATGGTACTTTAGGAAATCACTGCGTTTTATCTATTGAAGAAACTGAGACACAGAGTGAACAAAAAATGTGCCCAAAGTCATAATTAGCTAGTAAGGGAGGGCCAAGGATAAGATATAAATTCTAGTGACTGGACAGGTTAGAGGCTGGAACTGATTCATCAGAACAATTTCTTTTTTTCAGTAGGATGCATGTGACTGTACGAAACATCAGTCCACTGAGGTACAAAGGGTTACTTACTGAGTATACAGAGATCTCTCCCAGGATCCAAGGATAGAAAACAAAGTATTGGTCGGGCTTCCTTCAAGTTGGCCAGAGAACTGGGAAACCCTCAGGAATAGGATGGCTCTTCCCTGGGTCCCTTGGTCTCTGATCCTGAGCCAGCTCAGCCTTTTCTCCATTTTACCTGCCTTCCTCCATTCAATCATCCTGTGAGACACACACAACAGGACTGCTCATCCTGGACCTATACTGTGACCACTAAGTTCCAGCACCCACCCACAATTGGCATTCCGCCCTGAAATTCTCCAAGGATGAAGGAATTAGCCTGGATCAGACAAGTCATTTCTGAGCAAGTGATTGGTTCTTCCTGGGTCAGGTGTGTGCTCACTCCTGGTCCAATCAGCTGTGGGATTTCCCACCCCCACCATCACCACCACCCATCTCTAGAAGTCACATTATCTCACATTATCTTGTGCAGCTTCCAGAGAGCTGTGGGTGGCAAGGGTGCTAAATTGCCAGGCTGGATGTTATCACAGAAAGAGAGGAACTATTTATAGGTAGAGTGTATTTGGAATGATTTTATGATGTAATTTCAATTATGAAATTTAAGACCCAAATTTCCTGGTCAAAAAAAATCAATTCAATTTAATAAATACTGTGTCGGGCTCTGAAGATCGACACATAGGTCTACGAGATATGTCCACAAATAGCTGTAATATAAAACAGTCTATGAAAGTTTCTTAAAAACTCTCTTACAAAATTACATGGAAGCATAGAAAAGGATTATATTTCCTGGGGGAGTGGGATGGTTTCACTGAGTAAGTGCAACTGAAGATACGTCTCTTTTTTTTTCTTTTCCTGAATGTGTTTCTTTCTTTCTTTCTTTTTTATTTTTAAAAATTTACATCCAAATTAGTTAGCATATAGTGCAACAATAATTTCAGGAGTATATTCCTCAGGGCCCCTTACCCATTTAGCCCATCCCCCCTCCCACCACCCCTCCAGTAACCCTCAGTTTGTTCTCCATATTTATAAGTCTCTTCTGTTTTGTTCCCCTCCCTGTTTTTATATTATTTCTGTTTCCCTTCCCTTATGTTCATCTGTTTTGTCTCTTAAAGTCCTCATATGAGTGAAGTCGTATGATTTTTGTCTTTCTCTGGCTAATTTCACTTAGCATAATCCCCTCCAGTTCCACCCACGTAGTTGCAAATGGCAAGATTTCATTCTTTTTGATTGCTGAGTAATACTCCATCGTGTGTGTATGTATATGTATATTTATATATATACACCACATCTTCTTTATCCATTCATCCACCGATGGACATTTGGGCTCTTTCCATACTTTGGCTATTGCCGATAGTGCTGCTATAAACATGGGGGTGCATGTGTCCCTTCGAAACAGCACACCTGTATCCCTTGGATAAATGCCTAGTAGTGCAATGGCTGGGTCCTAGGGTAGTTCTATTTTTAGTTTTTTGAGGAACCTCCATACTGTTTTCCAGAGTGGCTGCACCAGCTTGCATTCCCACGGAGATATGTCTTGAAGTATTCATTTAACTTTTATAGAGAGAGATGGGAGATCAGGAGGACACACATGAAGTAATGGGAAAAGAATGAACAAAAAATGGGAGCAAATTACGTGTGACTCTGAGAGGGCAAAAACTAAAGTGTGGCTAAAGAGCAGGGTGCAGGGGAGAGAAAAAGAAGCCAGCATGAACCCACTGGCCTCAGCTATACGCCTGATGTTTTCAGACGTTCCCTTGTTTCATCCTTTCAGCAATCCTTGAGATGGCATCTACTGTCACTATTTCACCAAGAGCACAAAGGCTGAAGCCATTCTCTCCGTTGTGCCATGATGAGGATGAGGTGGAGTGGGTGACAGGGCAGATGGAGGGAGGTCTTCCTGCTACATAACAAGTCCACACTTGGTGTGCCTGGCTGGTTCAGTAGGGAGAGCACGTGACTCCTGATCTTGGGGTTGTAAGTTTGAGCCCTTTGTTGGGTGCAGACATTATTTAAAAATCTTTAAAAAAACAAAACAAGTCCATGCTGGGCAGGAAGTCATGCAGGAATTCTGAGCAAAGAATGGCATGATCAGATCTGAATAATAAAAAAACAATGCTGGTGGTAATGTGAGGATTAGAGTATTCTTTCTCTTTCCTTCATTCATTTCATTAAAAATATATATTGAAAACTTACTGTGGGCCAAGACCTTGTACTAGGCCTTAGGAAAAAATGTTATGCATGCCAGACACAGTCCCAATTCTCATGAAATTTACAGTCTTTCTTTGTGTGTGTGTATATAATACAGTTTTATATATACTTTTCTCCGTTTTATTTTATATACACACATGTGTGCGTATATGTGTATATGTATACATACATATACATATATACATACATACATATACATACATACATACATATATGTATATGTATACAAGAGTAAACCTTTACATTTTAATTATCTTTTAGCTCACAAAAATAGTAAGATAACATTCTTCTTTTAAAAATTCTCTTAAGGGGCACCTGGGTGGCTCAGTCAGCTAAGCAGCTGACTTTGGCTCAGGTCATGATCTTGCTGCTCTTGGGTCTGGGCCCCGTGTCGGGCTCTGTGTTGACAGCTCAGAGCCTGGAGCCTGCTTCAGATTTTGTGTCTCCCTCTCTCTCTCTCCCCCTGCCCTGCTCATCTCTGTTTCTCTCTCTCTCTCTCTCTCTCTCTCTCTCAAAAATAGACATTAAAAAATTTAAAAAAATAAAAATTCTCTATATATTCTGGATATTAATCCCTTATCAGATATAGTTTGCAAATGTTTTCTCCTACTCCATGAGTTGCCATTTTATTCTGTTAATAGTGTCTCTTAATGCACAAAAGTATTTAATTTTCATAAAGTCAAAGTAGTCTATTTTTTTTTCCTTTTTTTCCTGTGCCTTGGTGTCATATCCAAGAAATCATTGCCAAATCCAGTGTCATGAAGATATCCCTCTATTTTTTTGGTAAGAGTTTTATAGTTTAAGGTCTTTGATCCATTTAATTTTTGTAGATGATGTAAAGTAAGGGTCCAACCTCATTCTTTTGCATGTGGATGTACATTTTCCCAGCACCACCATTTGTTGAAAAGACTGTCTTTTCCTCATTGAATGGTCTTGGCACCCTTATAAAAATCATTTGAAAATCATATAATTGAGAGTTTATTTCTGGGCTCTCTGTTTTCTTTCATTGATCTATATGTCTGTCCTACACCAGGATTGCACTGTTTTGATTACTATAGCTTTGTAGTAAGTTTTGAAATCAGGAAGTGTGAGTCCTCCAAATTTGTTCTTTTTCAAGGTTGTTTTGGCTATTTAGGGTCCCTTGAGATTCCATATGAATTTTAGGAGTACTATTTTCTACTTCTGCCCCCCAAAAAGCCATCAAGATTTTGATAGCAATTATATTTGAATCTGTAAATTACTTCAGGTAGTATTTACATAGCATTTTGAACTCATGAAATGCCACTAAATTGTACACTTTAAAATGGTTAATTGTAGGTTATGGACATTTCAGGTCCATTTTTTTTTTTTTTAAAGATTGGGCAATTATGTCTGAGGAGCCAGTATGCAGGTGGTATGAGGCAGCGGGAAGGGCAAGGAGGAACGTTGGGTTTGAAGAACTCTAATGCAGAAGACTTTAGGGCAGGTGAAGGTCCCTGGAGTTGAGCAGTAAAAATGCTGGGAGGCTAAGGTGCTCCAAAAGTATCTATGAAGATAAGTTCCTCGCAAGGAGATTCAAGTCTACGGTTTCAGAAGGATCCATGCGAGGCTGGGAATGGTGTTCACCACTGGGGTGCATTGGAGATAGATGGGATTATAGGAAAATTTTATTATTATAATATCTTTTTAAAGAGAAAGAATAATGAAAATTGTCTTAAAGCTGTAATATAGGAACTTTAATATAGGAAAAAAAGATAATGAACTAGGTGCTCCCCCCTTTTTTAAATTATCATGGGAATGTCAGGAAGGTGTTAGATGATACAGGCATGGATACGGAGTGGGCGTGCCAGCTGGATTAATCTCTTATTTATTTTCAGAGTAATGGTCTGGCAATAGTACTGAGGAGCTGGGAAATGGCTAACTCTGCTTCCCGACCCTCAGGTATATGAGGCTTGGTAGAACAAACATCCCTCAATGCAAGACTGAGGGAAGGGAAACTGTTTTTGTAAAATAACCAGATTTCAGTTAAAGCAAGCAATGGGAGACAGTCTAGGGATGTGAAGGGCTTGTGCAACATGAAATGGGGATCCAAAGGAAACAGCAGAAGGGCATGAGAAAGAAAGGAGTAGCAAGGGAATGAGCGTAGGAAGGCCCAGGGTGGTATGAGGTCTAGTGTACAGGGTTAAGATGGGTGACTGGAGGCATTTACATTTGAGGCACTTACCTAATATGCAAACAGCGTGGTTCAGTGAGGAATAGCAGCCTTAAGGGCCCAGAGACACCCGTGATGTCAAGTTTAGGAACGGTGGAATAGGCCTCCTGGGATCTGAACAGGATGCTGGACTTTAGCTGGGACACTGGATGGTAGGATCTGGATAGACGATAAAACAACAGTACAAAATCACAGAAGTAGACGGTAGCATGGATTACTTGAGGGCCCTTGAGCAAACCAGACTAAAGCTGAAGGTTTGGGCTGGGATTACAAGGCTATCTCCTAAGGGTGCGGCTGGGTTCTGAAGAGATTTAAAAGCCAGCAGAGGAGTTAAGATATGATTTGTAGGAAGTGTCCGTGGACAGACGAAAGGATAAACAAGATGTGGTATATATATACAACGGAGTATTACCCGGCAAGCAAAAAGAATGAAATCTTGCCATTTGCAACAACATGGATGAAACTACAGTGTATTATGCTAAGCGAAATTAGTCAGAGAAAGACAAATATCACATGACTTCACTTATATGTGGGTTTAAGATACAAAACAGGTGAACATAAGGGAAGGGAAGCAAAAATAATATAAAAACAGGGAGGGGGACAAAACATAAGAGACCCTTAAATACAGAGAACAAACTGAGGGTTGCTGGAGGGGCTGTGGGTGGGGAGATGGGCTAAATGGGTCAGAGGCATTAAGGATGACACTTGTTGGGATGAGCACTGGGTGTTGTACGTAGGGGATGAATCACTGGATTCTACTCCTGAAATCATTATGGCACTATATGCTAACTAAATTGGATGTAAATTCAAAAAAAAAAAAAAAAAAAAGACATGATTTGTAAGAAACAGGTTCATTACAGGGTTTTGCCAGTGGAGGGACAGATGAAAACAGCATTTAAGGAAGATTAGTGTGAGAAAAACCCATGCAAAAAGTGGATAGGGGCCGGAAAGATTGGACTTGCTATCGATTTTTCTACCTAAACATGATGCGGTGTAGGATTGGACTAGGAAGGACAAGAAATGAAAACAAGTTTCAAAATGAAAACATTGTTTCAAAATGAAAACATTGTTTCAAAATGAAAACAAGTAGCACTTGTTTTATATATGGATGAGGTGATGAAAAGAATTAAAAGCCTTCAAAATTTTGGACCTGGTTGATTGAGAGAAAGAAGGAACAGGATCAGTTTGTGGGGAAGGAGAGGGCAGTGATGACTTTGATTTGGGACCTAGATTTGTTTGAATCATACAGGTAAATGAGACTCTCCATCTGACCAAATGGAACAACTATCACATTTTATAGATAAAGAAATCTTGAGTTTGAAAGGACACAGGACATCCTGTCAGAGGCAGTTGGCCATTCATAGCTACACGTCAGTGACAGAACAAAACTGGTGATACCCATTTTCGAGTCACATGAATAGTCATGTCAAACAATTCTGTAAGAATGGATGAATTATTCAAGAGAGAGGGAATAGAGTGAGGAGAGAAGACAGAGGGCATAGGAGGAGATAGCAGAAAACTGAATCAAGAGGTAGAAAAGAGACAGGAAGGTTAATTTGTTTACTTTTCTTTATATTTTGTATTTGCTTTATTAGTTTATATTACAAAATTGTAATCACTTTTATATGCATATTTTTAGGTTGTGGAACGAATCATCTGAGTTTCCATTATTTCTTACGGGGAAATTCGCTTTGATATACAAGTGCTTTGCATTACAAGCATGTTTCTGGAATGAGTCACAAACCAAGGTTTTAATGTATATCTTTAGAAATCCTAATAGTTTAACTCAGTCTATGAGATCTTGATAGGCCAGTTTACTAAATTAGCACTAAGTTTCACCTGTTTTCCAAAAATATTTTTATGAACACACTAGTAAAAACTTGCATGAAATTGTTTAGAAATTAAGATTACAATTAAGATGTACCCAGGGAAAATAAAAAGGCTATTCTCCCATTTCAAGGCTCTTACTCTATTACAATAAAGCTGATATTCTACTTTTGTTTTTCATGGTTAATTTTACTAATTCTGTGAGCTTTGTATGCCTCCATACTTGACCCACATTCTAGCACCTTCTTGCTTTCTTCACCTCCAGGCTCGGTATTCTGGATGCTTAGGTTTAAGAGTATGGTCGAACTTTAAATAAGCTAGTTTGGCAGTTTTCCCAAAGTGGCAAAACTGACAGAACATTAAATGGGTTTTCCAAGGGCTTCTCTTCTTAGAACTAGGGCCATCACTATAGAACAGGTTGTCCTATATTGTTCCCTGCAAGTCTGCATTAATCTCTGGGGCTGTCTGATCACCCGGGCTTTGGCCCAATCTGATCTGTCTCCCCCAGATCCGAGCAACCAGAGGGCAGATGAAGCACTGTTGGGAGGCCCTAAGCAATGCCAGCTCATCGTTTTGGAAGAATACTGATTTTGCTTTTCTGACCATTGTTCTCTAACAACTAAAAGGTTTAGTTCATCATTTCACTTGGTATTAGCAACTAAATGTTGGATCCCAGTGCTCCAAAGTCATGTAACTCTGCTGTCAGTGGGTAAGGTGCCTGGGAAACAGGAGGCATGCCACAACACACACCCTCTGCATTAAATCATCTCCCACTCAAGGGCTGCTGCTGGCAGCTGCAAATTTGATTTAGGAGGTCAATATGCTGTTAAGAGCTATTGTTTTTGTGTACAAAGAACAATGGGGCCTTTTTTTTTTTTTTAAGCATTCTTGATGTTGTACTATTATACTGTCCCTCATTTTCTATTCATTCACTTTCTTTGAATAGCAAACACTCTTTTCTTGGTAATTTGGTACACAAATAATATGAAACATCTCAGTTTTTGTTTGACAGTTCATTCCCACTTTCATGACTACAATTTAAAATTTATTTTAAAAATACCATTCTTCCTCTCAAATTAGACACAGGCATTTCCTTCCTCCCTTCCTTCCTTCCTCCCTCCCTCCCTCCCTCCCTCCCTCCCTCCCTTCCTTCCTTCCTTCCTTCCTTCTATTGTAGGCTATGGATTTCCCAGGGGGAAGAGAAGGAATCAATAAAATGGCCAATCACAGATAAAACACGTCCTAATTTTAGTATAAGCAAGTAACAAATCACAAAGAAACAGAACTTTATATGTCAATATGCAATCATCGTGAAGTTAAAATAATGTTTGAAGTTAAAATAATGTCAAATTCTGCTTTAAAAAAATAGTATATAATGAATAGCAATGAATATGGTTCACCTCTACACTGTGATTAAAGAAGGAAAGTGTCTAAGAGGTCCCTCTGGTCCAACATCCTCCCAGGGAAGAAATCTCCTCTGCATCTCTGAGCAAAACCCAGTGGCAAGACAGATTTCTGCTCCATGAGACATCCCATGACATTGTCAGTTACCACATTGTTAGGAAGTAATTAGAGGTCTCTGTGTAAGGCACCGTGCTGAGTGTTCTGTGAGATTAAAAAAAAAAAAAAAAAAAAAAAATCAAAGTCCTTGCCCTAAAGAAGCTTAATACCTTATTCACTAAGTTCAGACAATAACAACATAAGACAAGTAATTAAAAGGGCCATAGAAAGGCACAAACCAAACCTTGTGGAAGCTCAGGGGGAGGGATGAGATAGCACAGCTAGGTGAGGGAACCCACTGGTCCTGGCTTTGCCATCTGTACTGTCACCATAGTTTCTTTCTCTCTACAGAGCTTGACACATTTTCTAGATGTGTTCAAAGAGACAATATGGCTGAGGGGCTTGAAGCTGGACCTTGGGCTTTAGACATCTTTGGATATGAATCTGGGCCCTCTCTTTTCAGGTGGGTTACCTTCAGCAAGCTGCTTCACCTCACTGTACTCCTGTTTTCTTGTTTGTACACTGGGCACAGTAAGACCCACCTGGCAGGCTTATTGAAAGATAATGTTGCTTTCTAGACCCCTCTCCTTTATGGCTATCTTCCTCCAAGTGGTGTAGTTTTCACTCTCCTGTACTACCTAGAACTTTACAACAGAACTTTATTTACAACTGGTTGTTGTTTACAAACCCCAAGACAGAAAAGCTACATTTGGGGTCTAACCAAAACAGTAAACCAAACTGCTACCTCCCTTCCGACTTGTATGTTTATTAATGCAGCCCCAAATGATTGCATTCAGAGTTTTTGTTTTTGCTTTTAGCAATTCCATGCTTTTGTTGGTTCATGGCAGGCTTGTGGCCGACTACTTCTCTAGGTGCTGCTTAGATAGAGAACAATCAGGCCTCTCCTGTCTTCTACTTGTGCAACTGACTTTTTGAATGAAACGAAGATCTTTTTTTCTCTTGTGTAGGCCTGGATTTTTTGGTTGTAAGTGGCAGAAAGCTATTAACTTAGACAAGAAAGACGAATTTGGTATAACTGAAGAGCAAGAAAAATGGGACAACTGGAATGCTGACTCTCCCTTCTTCATGATATGAGTTCGCTTCCTTTTCTCACATAGATTTCTTCTGGGACCATGGTTACTGGCAACTACCAGCTGATATGGATAACTTGAGCCATAAAAAAAAAATTTTTTTTTTGAATTATTTCCTTGTCCAGTCCTCATTCCTCCAACCAAGGAAAGAATGGTCTGAAAATCAATAGGGACCAATGATTATTAAGCTGTCCCTGCCCCCCAACGATGAGAAGCTGTTAACTCTTAGACCAGTTCCTGCGGCTTGGGAGGCCAGGGTTAAGAAGATGGCAGTTACCAGAAGAACTCAGGGTATGGCAGGCAAGAAGTTCTTCCAAAGGAATAAGGAATACTTTTTTAAAAATGTCTATTTATTTATTTTGAGGGGGGAGAGGTAGAGAGAGAGAAGGAGAGAGAGGATCCCAAGAAGGCTCCAAGTTATCAGCACAGAGCCAGATGCTGGGCTTGAACTCACAAACTGTGAAATCAAGACCTGAGCTGAAATCAAGAGTCAGACGCTTAACTGACTGAGCTACCCAGGCGCCCCAGAATACATTTTGTAAAAGAAATAGAGGTGGCTTAGAATTAAGTGACTTAGTCAAGCAGAGCCAAGACTAAATGAAGGTTTTAAAACTATTGTTATACAATAGATGATTGAATGGCACAAAAAGACTAATTATTTTTGTGAAAGCAAGTCATTTCTACTCTCCCTATTTTGGTAAAGAACTGAAGTTTTATTTCTTGTATGGACTTTTCTCCTTCTAGTTAAAATTAGATAAGGCAAATTCAGAATGATGTATATGTTTATAAGGGAACTTGCAAAACTTCAAATGACAAAAGTAATTTAAAAATTCTTGTTAAATACAACGTAGCTTGCAGTTACTAACAATCATGTAAGTGCTCACGTGACAGCACCTTGGCTAGGTTATTTATTAAAGAAAATAAAGTAAACCATAATTCAAACTGGACAAGAATAGATTTCAGAGCTCCTACTTTCTATGCCCATAACCAAAAAGTTTAGGAATATCTGCCAGCCAGCTGTTTTGAGACAGAGAGATACAAGCCTATATTACTATACATTACCTAACAAATAAAACACTTGTTATCAGATAATGCCTGGCAGCAAAGTGACAATGAAATTAACTTTCCAAGGATTTCTTCACTTCCAAGGATTAGATGAAGATATAAGAGAGCAAACTCACGGTTTATGTCCATCAATTATTCTAGTCATGTATGTTACACTTAATTGGCAAAACTGGATTATTGCTTTGGCTGATTACATAGGTTTCTGAAGCAGTTCTCTTAAATTAAGTGAGTAATCTGTTACTACTTTCATTTGTAGTAAAAGACGTCACTGTATTGCTTATGACCTGCTTATCACAGACACTAAGTCACTTGGGAGAGGTAAAATGCTGACCTATATCTAATGACATACATGGCCAATGAAAATAGAAAAAAAAAAGTCTCCCTTACACCAGGGTTTGAATCTGGGCTCTATCACTCTTTGCCTGCCAGGCACACCATTCTATAGGTTAAATTATTCTGTGGACAAAGATGGGTGACAGACATGAGCAATTTCAAGTCAGTGCTGGGATGCAGGGCACTTGGATTGGAATGCCCTAGAAACCTACCAACCTGGTACCTAAATTCTGTGAGAAAAAAAATTAAACATGACAATTAAAAATGCCTTTTCAAATTAAGTGATTTCTCAGGAGAAAATCAACCTGGGTAAAGGAATTACAGCTCTATAGGATTTTCAACAACAGATATTTAGCAAATAAAGGACAGCACCTTATATTTATTCCATCCAAGGAGAGAATGGTATATAATCTGAACTCTGTACTCTGCAAAGTAATTTGGAAACACTTTTAGCCATTTTTACCAGTACATAAAAGCCAGAGCACCAGGTCCTTGAAAAGCAAGTTAGCTTTTTAGAAGATTATCAGTGCACCAAAAGATGTGGTAGACAACTGAAATATCATCATGTCTTAAAATGCGAATGTTTTAGGGGCGCCTGGCTGGTTCAGTCAGAAGAGTGCACGACTCTTGATCTTGGGGTCATGAATTCAAGCCCCATGTTTGGGGGTAGAGATTACACACATATGTAAATAAATAAACTTTTTTTTTTTTGAGAAAGAGAGGGAGAGAGAGAGAGAGAGAAGAGCTCGAGTGGGGAAGAAGGGCAGAGGGATTAAGAGAAAGAAGAGAAAGAATCTTAAGCAGGCTCCACATTCAGTATGGAGCCTGATGTGGGCTCCATCTCACGGCCACAAGATCATGACTCGAGCTGAAATCAAGTGGATGCTTAACCAACGGAGCCACCCAGATGCCCCTACTTTTGTGAAAAAGGGAAATGTTTTAACTATTCAAAACCTATATATTTTGTCTCTGGGAAAACTTGAACTGTGGAAGTATGGCGAAAAATTATTAATCTGCCATGTTTCTTTTCCTGTTTATCAGTTTGAAAATGTTATTTTTACAAAGCACTCTCTAACATGCTTGAATTTCGGAGAGTATTACCGTTTCCTGCAAAACTTCACATTAAAACTTTAAAAGTCTCAAAAAAAAAATACCCAAAACAAAACCTATATATTTTGGTTTTCTATATAATAAGGAGTACTCTAAGAATGTACCCCTGCAATAAAAATACTTATGAAGTAGTTTGGGGCACCTGGGTGGCTCAGTTGATTGAGCCTCCAACTTCAGCTCAGGTCATGATCTCACAGCTCGTGAGTTCGAGCCCCGCGTTGGGCTCTGTGCTGACGGCTCGGAGCCTGGAGCCTGCTTTGGATTCTGTGTCTCCCTCTCTCTCTGCCCCTAACCCGCTCAGAGTCTGTCTCTGTCTCTCTCAAAAATAAATAAGCATTAAAAAAAAATGCTTATGAAGCTCCCTTTAAACATTCCCATTAAACTGGTATTCTTACCTTCGATTACAATGGTACTCTTTACATTTGTCACATTGATCTATGTGATGACAAGATATTTTTATTATAGGCTGGCGGTTTTAGGTATACCTATTGTTTTTGAGTGATTGTCTTTATCAGAAATCTAATTCATTCCATCTTTTATATCTATTGGCACAAAAGCAAATGAGGTTGAATCAATAGACCAGGATGATCTAAGTGTGAATGGTACCGTATCATTTTGTCTTAGGGCTCTCCGTTTAATAATAATACTTTCCCTGGCATTACCTGTATTTTTGTATATGAGTAACCTGACTTGGCAAAAAAAACCCAAAACCTCAAACCCCAAACACAATTAAATATGCTGTTCTCATTAGGAAGCTATCTTTCTGTTAAGGTTACACACTATGTTGGCTAGTCCATTGCAGTACAGTTTTTAAGGTTCTATTGTATTCATCAAAGACAAAAAAATACAATGATGCTAGCTAGCTGCACTATTCTTTAATTCTGAATACACAAACACTAATCGTGAGGGCACGTAGTTTGAATAATAGGTTGTTGAATCGCTTTATGGTATAATGATGTTGAATTAGGCTCAGGTCCAGTACTTTCCATGTGAAAGAGTGGTTAACATTCAGTGACTTCACTTCAGCTGCTCCTCACTCAAATTTCACTTCTGTACCTCCCACTCCACTGAAATTACTCAGTTAAAGGTCACAGATAACTTCTTTTCAGGCCTTTATCATTCTTCTCAATGGATCACTACAATACCTTTCCCAGTGTTCTCTCTGCCATACACTCATAGCCCATCTTCTTTCCATCCCCACATTCTTTTTCTGAAATCCAAACCACTCCTGTGATTGAAAAATTTGGGAGACAAAAATCCAAACTTAACATGAGACCAGAGTTTACCAATGATTTGCCATTTGCCAGAATCAGAACCCTTCCCATCCTGTTTGAGTGATGGGACATCTGGATCATTTGTTCCATCTTGGATCACCCTCCTCCTCACATGGCTTGACATTGTACTATTGTGATTCTCCTTCTACTTCTCTGGCTGGTCCTCTTGGTTTTCTCTGCCAGTCTCTCTTCGCTCTGGCATTTCTTGAAGTCCTGTGCTTATATCCCTTTTCCTGTAGACCTCAACATTTCCTTAATAATCACGTCTGCTCTCAAATTCATAGCCAAAAGGGCTCTAGATCTCTGTATTTATGGGAGCCTTTGGACCATCTTTACATGGACATTATTACATCAACAGCTTAAACTATGCTCAAAGCTGGCTCATATTCTTCCCTCCCAACTGGGACCTTCTATTTCTACCTGTGTTCCTGATTCTAGAATTCTCCCTGTTGATTAACTTAATATCCCCAAATCATTTGACACCTTCTTACCTCCATTGACATTCAAGATTACCTTCTGCTTTTGCTATGCCTTTTCCTTCCCATCCATTCTTTTATTTATGTTTATTTATTTTGAGAGAGCGTGTACACATGAGCAGGGGGTAGGGGCAGAGAGAGGGAATCCAGAGTGGGCTCTGCTGGTCGGCTATCAGTGAGGAGCCCCATGTGGGGCTCAATCTCATGAACCATGAGAACATGACCTGAGCGGAAATCAAGAGTTGGACGCTTAACCTACTGAGCCACCCTGGGACCCCTCCCTCCCATTCATTCTGAATCCCTTAGTATTCTTCTTAATTGTTTGGGGTCTCCTTTACTGTTTCTTCCAAACTGTCTACCTTTTTCCAATCCCATGATGCCAGAATAATCTTTTAAAAACATCTTTGAATATATCATGTCCCTGCTTAAATGGTTCCAGAATAAAGTCCAAGCTCTGATCACTTCTTGATCGGACCCTACCTTCTCAATCTCACATGCAACCATGTCTCTATGTTGGAGCCAGAAAGCCCACTCACAGTTTTCTAGACTGGCCCATTTCTGTGCCTCCTCTCGCTTGTTTCCCTTGCCTAGAATATCTGCTCTCAAAATTTATCACTACCCTTCCCCAGCAGCCTTCTTTCATTTAGCTGTAATCATTTCCTCCCTCCACTAGGTTCCATGCAGCATGTTACCTATTTATCTATCAACAATTTCGTTATTTTGTGTAGTTGTTTTATTTCCCCTGCCAGATTGTTAGCAAGATTTCAAGTAGTGTATTCATCTCTAGCCTCCTCCTTCCACCAGGGGGGTCTAGTAAAATGCTGTGTTTATAAATGTTCTGAATCAAAAAGAATTTTTAAGGAATGAAAGAGGAAGCCAAGATATATTAGAATGAAATATGGAAAAATGAAATTAGGAAGAGTCCAGACTCCCGATTTTTACCAAATACTTTCCTCCAAAACCCCACAGTTCAGCGTTGCTACCGTTTGTTACCTTTCCATCCAGGAAAGCTCTTTCTCTTCTTTCCTAATTTATGATTTATTAATCAACCACAATGCTGCTCACAAAATAGAGGGTGGGGAAGAATGAAAGAAAAAAAAGTCAAGGTCTTAATTTCATAGATGTTAACTTGAAAGCGATGTGTAAAAACCTATTTCATTTGTGACACTGTGAGTTGGAGTTAGCACAAGACTCACGATTTCTGATCACTAGTATGAAGACATTTTTAAAAGATGAGAATAAATTAAAAGCTATGTGGGTCGTACCAGGTTCCCCAGTTTAAAAAAAAAAAGTTTGTTATGCAGTAGTAAAATTTAAATGACTGCGAAAATGAGACGTGTGGGATTAAAGTAATATGCATTTGTAACATCAGTAATCCCCTCTCCAACACCGGTCCTTGATTAATAAGGACTGGGTGTGACTGCCTTCAAATGAGGACAGAGTCTACACTGCTTAAAGAAAAAATCCTACTGCACCGTATTGTAACATACACGAGGGACATTTTCGCGGGGTCACGAGGCTCTGTAACCTCACCAGCGCTGGAGTAAGGAACCCATCCTGGTCATTAGGAACTCTTTTCCAGAAAGGACCGGGGTATCCCCTCGAGTGCCGGAGCTTCACCTTGGGAGGACAATCCCCAGGCGTAGCCTATGGAACCCTCAAAACGCGGAGCGCACTCGAAGTGGGAGCTCCGGCGAAGGCCCTCACAGGCCTCCCCTACAGCCTCTCCAGGCAGCGCAAGCATGCCGCCGCCCCTGACCCAGCACAACTCAGCGTTGCGGCCACCAGAGACCCGGGTCCAGCTCCCAATGAGCGGGGGCCAGCGACGGGCGTGAGCACAGACACCTGAGGGGGTGGAGAAGCGGGGCCACGCCGCGCTGCGGACGAGCCGCGTTTCTTCTCCTTCACCCGCCCACGTCCGCGCGTCAGAAGCTCCGCGGCGGGGGAGCTGCAGCCGGCTCGAGGGCAGCAAGCCACCAGGCGGTCGGCACCTGCACTCGGGGTCGCCCGCCCCGCCCCCTTTCGCCCCCTCCGCGTCTCACGCCTGTCTCTTCCGCTGCCTCCCTTCGCCGCGGGCCGCAGCCCGACTCCGCCCCACTCGCGCGGCAGCCCGGATGGCTGTGACGTCACAAGACCACGCCCACTTACTATAAATACTGGCGTCGCCGGCACCGCCTTCCCACACTCTCTGGCTCTTCGCTTGGCTGCAGTGTTTCTTTTTTTTCCGCCTTCTTTGCCTCTTCTCATCCTTTCTCGTTGCTCCGCTCTGCAGTGTGACGAGGCCGAATCCTCTCCCCACCCAGTCCTCGCCATTCTTCTTTTACCTGCGCTGTTGTTCTATTTCTCCCCTTCGGCCGCCGCCGCCACTGCTGCACAGCTGGTGTCGGTGCCGCGCTTTTCCCCCCACGTCGTCCCCGCAGCCTATGGCCCAGGCCGCCTTGGGTATTTCTGCTCAAGGTAACCACATCCCTCTTTAAAAATTCCGCCGAAAAAGAGAAGACGCTTTACCCGACTCTTTGGGCCGTTATCTCACGTGAGTACTGACCCGAGGGGCGTGGGGGCGCGGGGCCGGCCTCGGGGAGCTGCCGGGTGCCTCCAGACTGGGCCCCGCCACTCGGCCGGCGGCCCCGCAGTGCCCCGCGGCCGGCTGCCTCGAATATGGCGGACGGCGGTGTGTGTGGCGGCGGTCGGTGTCTCCGCGGCGGCGGCGCGGCGGGCTGGGGTGGCGGGCGCGCCTCGGGGCCCTCAGGCGGCCGCCTGCCGCGCGGCGGAGCAGGGGGCCACCGCGGTTAAGGTGAGGGGGCGTGTGCGTGTGGGGGCGCTCGCGGGGGTCTCCGCCGGGGTTCGGCGTCGTTTCCCGGCGGCGTGCGGCCCCCACCCCTCTCCCGTGGTGCATTGCTGTTTCCGGGGAGGGGGCCGGGCTGCAGCCCTGAGGGGCCTTGGTCTGGCAGCCCCGGCCCGGAGGCGCGTTGCGACTTCGCCTCCGGGATCCCCGCGGGCGGCGCGAAGGGCTGCAACGGCCGGGGCCTTAGGTTATGAATGGAGCGGGGCGGGCCCGGCGGCGGCCTCCTGTGACAGCTGCCGGAGGAGGACGGGTTCTTGGGGGTGCGGGGAGTGCGGCCCCCCTCTGGTGGAGGAAAGTTGACGCCACTCGGGGCCCGGAGGCAGGGAAGCCCCGGTGTCAGGTAGCTAGCGAGAGGCCCTTGGCCCCTTCTGGAAGCCTCGGGGCTGCTGCTCCGCCCCCTGCGGCTCTCCTGATTGGGCCAAGTTGCCTTCACTCACCCCAGTCACCTCCTGGAGCCTGAGGATTAGTCACCATGGCTTCGTTTTCCCGTCCGCGCCACGATTCCTGGGCAGTGAGAGGGAGAACGGTAGGCTTGGGTGGCTTATCGAGTACTATTTTGACTGCCAACAGGAATGATGGTGACGTGTTTTAACTCTTGCCCAAAATACATTCTGAGCGTTTGTTTTTTGGGCTACCCTGCTGGTTCGGAAACCTGAGGTCGGGTACACAATTTACAGCCCCATTGATGTTCAGACTTAACTGGATTTTGTGGTGGTGCCTTGGACCCGTTAAGGTGTTGACTGTCTTCGTGTTTCCACCTTTAAGCCCCACAGCTTGGGTGCAAACCTGAGGACCCTTAAGGAAGAGAGAAGTGCTGTGTGATCTGGCAGAAATAGGGCTAAGGATTGTCGGGCAAGGCCCTAATCTTTAATTTTTTGCAAATGTGAGAGTGCAGATGCTGGTCAAGAAGACAAAGAAGCCCTGAGGGGTTTACATTTAGTAGAAAGGTAGGCTTCTAATGATTACAGGTGATGGAATATCAGTGCCTTCTCCTGCCACTCACGTTTAACTTAGTAAATTTTCAAACATAGAAGGCGAAAGAATTACATCTTCTCCTAGATTTAACGTTTTGCTTTCTTTGCTATCCTACTATCCATTCATCAATTCACGTCGGTTTTTTCCCATGTGTTTCAAAGTCGGAGACATCAGAACACTTAACGCCTCCAACTTCAGTTCATGAGCATGTATCATAGCCTAATACTGGTTATTTCTTAAAAAAAAAAAAAAATCTTTGGATAAAATCCACATAACCTTAAAATGCACAGATCTTTAAGTATATCATTTGATGAGTTTTGACGAAAAATAGAGTTGTGTAATCCAGACCTATCAAGATGTAGAGCATTTGCCTTACCTCAAGTTCTCTTTTGCCCTTTCAAATGACAAGCCCCCACTCTTCAGAGGCAACCAGGATTCTGATTTTTTTTTAAACCACAGATTAGCTTTGTCTAAAATGGAATTATACTGTTTGCTTTCTTTTCTTTGAAAAACTTCTTTAATTCATGTTTTTGATAGTCATCGGAAGTGCATATATCAATAGATTGTTACTTTTATTTCTTAGTGGTAGCCGATTATGTGAATACTTTGATTTTGTAAAATAGACTATTTTGGAATAATCTTAGATTTACAGAAAAGTTGCAAAGATAGTATAGAGCTGCATACTTCTCACCCAGTTCACATTATTAGCATCTTACTGTGGTACGTTTGTCAAAACTAAGATACTGACTTTGATTCGTTACTATTAACTAAACTCTAGGCTTTATTTGAATTTCATCAGTTTTTAATGTCCTTTTTCTGTTATGGGATAATTCAGGGTACCATGTTACATTAGTTGTCATATCTTCCCCAGTTCTCTCTGATCTGTGACAGTTTCTTAACCTTGTTTTTCATGTCATTGATAGCATAGAGAAGTAGTGGCCAGATACCCAGTAGAATGTCGCCCAGTTTGGCTTTGTCTGCTACTTTTCTCATCATTAGACTGGAGTTTGGGGTTTTGGGACAGGATACTACATAGCGACTTTAAAAGTCATTGGTAAATGCAATGTATTTTGTTCAGAGAAATACTGATGATTTGGGGGTACTAGGCTTTGGGATAGTACTGTAAAAGTGATGGGAGGCTTGGTTTTTTTTTTGTGGTAGTGACCTACTGCTGACTTCAGTCAGGACTAGTTCTCTCTGTGCTGTTCACCTAGATGTAACGAGAGACATTGTCTTCAGTTAAGGAACTTGATTGCAGTGTTCATGAACCAAAGGATTTACACATACCATTCTAAATGAGAATAACTTATCTTTTCCTGTACCTCCTTTTCTCCACATTTTCATGTAACTCCTTTATGGTTTATCTTAACTGTACGAATATTTATCCTGTATGTAAATAGCTCTTTTACCCTATTATGCCCCTTTTATTTTACCAAAATGTGCTTTTCATATTTTAGGGTTTTCATTTCCTACTAGTTTCTTTTGTTGTTGCTAGATGGAAATGTTTTAGAGATGATGAAAATTTTTGAATGTCTGAAGTTTACTATCCTTAATATTTTACATCACTGCTCTTGAGGTTGCATTAAGCAAAACAGTTGTGTGGATGTGGATACATGGGGGGGGGGGGGGGCGGGCAGATGAGAGTGTCTCACCCAGGATAATTATCCTATTCCTTATAAACTCTGTCTTTGCAGCATGAGTCAACTTTTAATTTATTTTTAAAATTATCTTGGTGTGGGAAGACTCAAAATCTTTGTTTTTGAGTACATTATTTGGAATCTAATGTAAGGTTATAATCACCGTTGCATGTTGGTAAGGGTTCTTGACTCATCAAGAATATGTGAGCATATTTTTTTAGTAAACTAAAAGAACCACAAGGATGCTTCTGTTCTGGTGGAGATGAGAGATGCTTTATTTTTAATTTAAAATTTTTTTGAGATGATTTAGATATACCTAGAGTACTTGTGAAATTTCTCTGATTCTTAACCTTATAATCTCTAGTTAGATCATTTTTCTGGTTTCCTTATCACCCTTTCTAACAAATGCTGTCCAGTTATATTACTTTAAAAGTAGCAACCACTGAATTATGATTTCTAAGTATAGGTGTAGCGGTTTAGTTAAGAGGTGAGAAGTCCATCCAATCAAACCATAATAGGTAATAACCATTTCTAAAACTTAGCGTTTTGTAACATGCTAAGAACTTTAACATTTGTATGTTGTTCTAGCGATAGTAAAAAGACGCGAGGTAGGTTAGGTATGAGGAAGAGAAGTATAAACTTCCAAGTGACTTGCCTTAATGTATAAGGCAATTCTCAAATGTTATTTCACATTCATAATGTATTAAGTCCTCGATCTTCTTTTTGGTATGTAGTAAGATTTTATACTTTAAGCAAAGAAGAACTTGCAATTTGGAGAGTAAAAGAAATGTTCTGGGTAGTTGCAGATTACAAATCATACTAGAACATTATACACATCAGGTTGACCAGGGTACTTGGGGAATTTTGCAGTTTTAGTCCACTGAGAAATTTGGGTTTTGGAGGATAAATAAAAGCAAAAATGAAATTAGATGAAGGCTGGAAACTGAGTAGGTGGATAAAGCAACTTGGTAAGATGGTACCAGTTCTGTGAACTTTGCACTATAAGAGCTTGGAAATTTTTACTACATGAAAAAGTACTTGGTAATATGGTAAATCCTTTGAAAACATTATTTGTGTAATGTGATTAATGAAACACTTTTAAAACTAAAACATACTCCCATAGTTAATCTATAAATCAATTTAACTTGCTTGAAAAGCACAGTGTAACGTATTTTTAAACTTATGACTATTTACTACTACTTTTATTTCCTTCTTTAGGGCGAACTTTCTGACCGAGTATACAACTACCCAGAGGGCCTAGGAGAAGTGCTGTATAGAGAGCAGTTCGACTTCAACGCTGAGCCACCTTGGGAACCTAGCTGATGATAGGGGGGTTCCATCTCCTAACTTGTCCATGTAAGTATTTTCACATCTGTACTGGGGGTCTTGTAAAATTGAAGTAAAGGAGAGTTCTTGTTGCTCACTCTTTTTCTGAATTTGAAATTGTATTTACCTCTTAAAATGCAGTGATCTTTAATGTGCTTTTTAAAAGTTCTAAAATAGGGGCACCTGGGTGGCTCAGTCTGTTGGTTGAGTTCAACTCTTGATTTCAATTCAGATCATGATTCCAGGGTTGTGAGATCAAGCCCTGTGTCAGGCTCTGAGCTGAGCATGGAGCCTGCTTGAAATACTCTTTCTTCCTCCCTCTCTCTCTCTCCCCTATGTGTGCTCGCTCTCGTCTTGTACACACGCACGCTCTCTCTAAAAATAAAAAAATAAAGGCTTGACAGTTAAGGGTTTACTGATTCAGTTTTATATGCATTGTTTACCAATCACTGAATCACTTAAAATTTATTTCAAATATATAACAAGTATTACTCTACTTAAGTACATACTGTAGACCAAGTTTTAGGAAATCTTACTAATCCAGGTTTTAATATAAGTTGTTGGAGAGTTTTGGGTGGGTTGTTTTTTTTTTTTTTTTTTTTTTTTTTTTGTAATTTAATGTGTAGGCAGTGGCTTGTTCCATCATTCAACCATTTGGTAAATTTTCAAGTATTTGGGCTTAATCAGAAAAAAAGACATTTTTAAATAGAGTAAAAGATTCTGTTCATTCTACTCACTGAAGCTATACCTCACAGCATGGTGTAGGAGAGGTGAATATTAGTTCTTGTATAGTTATGACCATTTTGCCAGGTATAAAGTGACTACTAGAGTTTATAATTGCTTTATAAGATGACTTTATGTAATACTCAGCTGGTGAGGAAAAATTGGTTGTTTTCAGAGGACTTACTGAGGGATGATATATGTACGTCTCCTAGCTTGCTATTTTCTGAACAGATTTTCTTGGATAATTTTTACCAGTACTTGATTTTCTATGTATGGATTTGACTTTTGAATTGAATGTCTGTGCAAAATACAGTTCCACAGTAAACTGATGTTTAAATTTGAATTTGCTGCTGGATTTGTATAGTTTATTTTAGGTTTCTTGCAATTGAAATTTGGGTTTTGAGGTTTCGGTTTTTTTTTTTTTTTAACATTTATTTATTTTTGAAAGAGCACTCGTGCAAGTAGGGGAGGGGCAAAGAGAGGAAGACCGAGGACCTGAAGCAGGCTCCATGTGGGGCTCAAACTCCCCAATGTGACCCAGAACTGAAATCAAGAGTCCGACATTTAACTGACTGAGCCACCCAGGTGCCCCAAAGTTTGCATGTTTCTGAGTTGTGCAGACACTTGGAATAACAATTGACATTTTCAGGAAAGCATAGGTTATCAGTTTAGTGTTCCTTTAGTCTGATTTTGTTAAAAAGATCGTATCGAATAAAAATGTTTTCTCTAATTAAAATGTGTTTTCAACACATTTGTAAGGCTAAAGAGTGGGGGGAATAAGTTTAATAAAATTTCTTGAAAGTTCTGTTGACTTAGAAACCTGACTAGAGGGTTTCTCCTACTGGCTTTCTCTTAGCTGTGTGAGTTTGAGCAAATTACTTTTTTTTTTTTTTTAATGTTTTCATTTATTTTTGAGACAGAGAGAGCATGAGCAGGGGAGAGGCAGAGAG
The DNA here is from genome assembly GCF_018350155.1 of Leopardus geoffroyi. Lineage (NCBI taxonomy): Eukaryota > Metazoa > Chordata > Mammalia > Carnivora > Felidae > Leopardus > Leopardus geoffroyi. The sequence goes on from NC_059338.1 coordinate 105,309,944, forward strand.
GGGGAAACACAGAATCCGAAGCAGGCTCAGGCTCTGAGCTGTCAGCACAGAGCCCAACACGGGGTTCGAACCCACGGACTGTGAGATCATGACCTGAGCTGAAGTTGGATGCTTAACCGACTGAGCCATCCAGGCACCCCTAAATTACTTATTTTTAAAATCTAGCTGTAACTAGATTTCAGCTGTAACTAGAACAGTTCCTTTAGCCCTAAACTGATACAATGATTTTTTTTTTTTTTTTTTTTTTGAGTGTATTAACCACCCCTTGTTAATGAATGTAGTGTGGTCTTTGGGATTAGCATCAACTACAACAGAAATGCAGAATCTCAGCCCCACCCAAACCTGACTCAATGCATTTTAACCAGGTGTCTTGTGTGCATATTAAAGAGAAGCACTATTGCTGCCATCTCAGGACCAAGTCAGTTATCTCTTAATTTTTGTTAGTCATCTGTGTGTTTCCAATATATCTGATGTTTCTCCCTCATTGGCCTGGAGATTTAACTTTTCTGGGGTGGGGACTAGTTGATGACATAGTCATGAATAGATTCTAAGATGGAAATTTAAGAACAAGCTTCATGATTTAAGGAATGTCATATTAAAACAGGCATTTAGTTGAACTCTCTAATGAAAACTTAACTTTGCATTATATTTAATATTTATAGTGAACTTGGGAAATCCATAGTTAACACCTCCTTTGAGGGTAGATGAGTACAGATAGAATATATTAAAGATACTTATTCTGCAGGTTCTGGCAGCCAAAGTAACTGACTTTTACTTACTATGCCCAGGTACAATGTGTATTATGTTGAAGGAAACTTTAGTACTTGGTGCTTTGCTGCAAAGCTGCAGGTCCGTAATCCCTTATGTGTATAATTCTGAAATTCAAAAGTTACTTAAAAAAAATTTTTTTATGACCTTCTTATAGTAACCTAAACTGATTTGGGAACAAAAACTTGACCTGAATCTGAGCTGACTTGAGGCTCTTTTTATCTTATCCCATGTAGTGCCAATATTCCTAAATTTTGTTGCAAGAATATTGTGATTACAGGGTGTTGGCTTCACCTCCTGGCCATTCTAAAATCTGAGAAATTTTAAATTCCAGAAGGATCACTGGCCCCAAAGGTTCTTGAGTAGAATTAATGAAAATGGCAAGAGAAAATTTTACATTCCAGAAAGGTCCTTAGATATCAATAGGAGTTTGTTATGCTGGATATTTAAAATCCTATGGAGCAACAATACTGTTTGGAAAACGAGAAGTCATTAAAAGGGCTTAACACGCTGGCTTTTGTAGGAAATCCTTGCATTTGCATAGCATTGCAAAGCATATAGCTATGTGAACTCTATTTGAACACTGTAATACTTCAATAGTTTTGTGCAGGTGGTCTGAGCTCTAGGATTTCCCTCCAGAGTTAGGTTTCTAAATCAGGTAACCATGTGAATTTTGAGATAGTTTATTAAGTATTTAGGAACTTAGGTAGTTGCTTATATAAGAGCTTTTTCTTTGAAAACTTTTCTTTAGAATATATGTATGATGTAATATGTGAGCACTGTAAAGATACTTGACAGGTGTTTTAACACTAATAGTATCTAAAATTAATGAAGGGCCTCTAATTGTGGAAAAGCTTTTGCATGCCGTTAAAAAAAAAATCCTTAGGGCTTTATGCTGGAGTGGATTTTTCAGTGGGCTAGATTCTCAAGTTATTTTAGCCAGAGCTCCATTTTATAATTAATAAGCCTGATGGAAAAATCTGAAGTAGGCCTTTCCAGAAAACTAAATTCTCTTCTAACCAACTGCTTTTTATTAGCAGATCTGGTGATGAAGTCAGATTGAATTAATCATTTCCTTACACTTTTTAGTAAGTTGTATCTAAATCTAGAAAAAGGTTACAATTGATTTGTTTAAATGGGCTCTTAAAATTTGTCTAAAATATTTTGTGGTTGTCAGTTGACTGTTCATGTAGGAACTTAATAAGAATCATTAGCATTTTATTTTGTTTTTTTATGAAAAAAAATTTTTTTTCATGTTTATTTTTGAGAACGTACGAGTGGGGGAGGGGTAGAGAGAGAGGGGACCCAGAACTTGAAACTGGCTCCAGGCTCCTAGCTATCAGCACAGAGCCTGATGCAGGACTCGAACTCAAGAACCACAAGATTAATGACCTGAGCTGAAGCTGGAGGCTTAACCGACTGAGCCACCCAGGCACCCTGAATCATCAGCATTTTAAATATTCATGTTCTGTCTCCTGATTGGTAATATTTACATATGCCTTAATAGTACCCATCCTACCTAAATTAGAATTATTGTAACTAAGGGAAAAATGTTCTGTATGTATGTACTAGTATTGTTTCCTCGTGTTTTGCTGTTAATTGTCAGTAGTAAAGTCAGGTTTTTGACTTTGGAAAAAAATTTGGTTTTGGTAATTTACAGATTTTGTGATGAAAGCAAATTCAGCAGAACACTCATTAATGGTTGTTAGTGTCTTTGACAAAAAAGTCAAATAAAACTATCCTTGAAATACCAGTTTTTAAGGCATATGTATCCCCTGGCATACATAAAATAGTGTTTGATGGTTCTGCACTGCTTGTGTAAATTAGTGGAAAAGTATTCTGTACAAGAACAATGTGGAAATATGCTAATGGATTAAACAGCATTTGGAAAACATGGATTTTTTTCTTTTGAGCAAATTTAGAATCTTCTCTGGGAGGGCCAAAAAGATTGGAAAGCAACGTAGACCAATTTTTAAAGGGCATAAAATGGTTCTTGCATTTATCACAAAAGACAGTTGAGCCAAGAGAATCAACAGTGGCTACCAGTCTGTGTTCCATTATACTCTTTTCACCTGGTGTTATTTCAGAGTTTTTGAGACTCTTAATCTAACCCCCTGAAATTTTGATACTCTTAATTTCAAATAGGAGTAAATAAGTTATTTGTACCTTGCATGCTATAAAATCTAGGTAAATAGTAGGCTGTTTTAGGCTGACTGTTGTTCAGATAAGCCTAAAGAGGCTGTTGCAAGTGAAGTGCTCTCACATTGGTAAGGCGTAGGAAGACAGTATTTTTTGTCCTTCCCTTTCATTCCAGGGTCATCCATGTACACTTAAATGATTTATCACAAGCTAACTGAAGCAAAGATTTACCCATCCTTTAATCTAATGAATAATGTGAAGAACATTATGAAAGGAATAGAAAATATTTGTACTGAGTTACAAGGATTACACTGATGACGTTCAGCCTGCCTCAGCCATACTCAGCCACTATGAGATCAGAGCTTAAATGCCTAGAACTAACTGACTTGGAGAAGGACCCAAGAGAACAAATTCTTATTGAATGCTCCTCTCCAAACTTTTTTTTTTTTTTGCCCTTTCTTCATTATCTTATGTAAGCATGCATTTTAAATCTCTCTTCAGAATTTGCTGTGGAGTTTGTTACTTTGTTACTTTTTGTGCCCTTACAGTCTAGCTTTGTAAGCTTGTGAATTGATCTTTGTTACCTTGATCAAAGTTATTTGGGGGTGGTGAGCTTTAAAAGTTAAAACTAACTTTAAGATTCCATTCTCAGTTGCAGGTGCCACATTGTGAGTGCTGGGGAGTTATATGTGGCTAATGGCTATTATTTTGGGCAATGATAAAGAAAATTGCATTTAGCACAGAAAGTTCTATTGGACAGCATTGTTTAGGGTATTGTTATTTTTGGTTTTTGGTTTTGTTCCCCATAGGAACTATTGAATTTTATTCAGCAGTCTGTATGTAGCATGGGAAAACTGACATTCCTGAATTTAAGGTCCTGCAGTTTACCACCTATACTAGATTATTTATTTGTATATATTAACCAACATTATAGGTGCATATTTTAGGTTTTCTTCTTTTCTCATTGATGTGAACTGTTATGGATTATAAGTCAGACTAATTTTAAACCTCTTCTTAAACTATTTGTATTTAGTATATCCATTCTTTTAAATTTACATCCAAGTTAGCATATAGTGCTGTAATGATTTCAGGAGTAGTTCCGGTGATTCATCCCCTGTGTATAACACCCAAGTGCTCATCCCAAGTGTCCTCCCTTATGCCCCTTAACCATTTAAGCCCATCCCGCCACCCACAACCCCTCCAGCAACCCTCAGTTCTCTGTATTTAAGAGTCTCTTATGTTTTGTCCCCCTCCTTGTTTTTATATTACTTTGCTTCTTTCCTTTATGTTTGTCTGTTTTATATCTTAAATTCCTCATATGAGTAAAGTCATATGATATTTGTCTTTCTCTGACTAATTTCGCTTAGCATAATATCCTCTAGTTCCATCCACGTAGTTGCAAATGGGGTATTATTAACGTGAGTAGTATTAGCTGTAATAATCTTAAAACATTGATTAATAAGCATAAAAATTACGCATTCTCTTCTTTCTCCTTTCATTTAATAAAAAATTTCCTTTAACTGTAGGGGCTTTTCAGTTTTATATTTTGAATTCTTTATCATGCTGTTAGGATGTAATTCCCTACTATGATTTTATGTGCTTATGTAGACAAATTAATATTAGGTGTATGTTGAATATGTGATTTCTCATCTGTTTCTTGGCTTTTTACTGCAAGGACCCTCTGATATCCTAAAGAGCTCCTAAATAAGTATAGTTCTAGGTTCTAGATGAACTTCAGTTCACCTACGTTCAACATGACCAAACATGTTATTTTAGGCATGACCAAAAGTAGGATGAAATGCTTTAGTACGTTCAACATGGACGATCTAACAAAAACCATCCCCAAATAATCCTCAGTGAGGTATTTGCTATCCTAAATTCATGAAGAGCTCCCACAAGAAAAAGCAAAAAACAATGGGAAAATGAACAAAAGACTTGATGACCTTTTTTCACCAAAAACTTAGCAGTTCCACTTCTAGTATGTAGCCCTAGACCAGTGCTACTTAAACTGCCAGCCAGCAAGCTAGACTCTTGCACTACAGTAGAGTTTGCATAGCACTGCCCTTAGGTACATAAGTAATAGAAGTTAGGTCATAAATAACATAAAGAATACAGCAAAAAATGGGAAGTAACCCATAGATCAGTTCAGATAAATAAATGGCATACCTACACAGAATACTACCCAGAAATGAAAATAAATGCACTTTGGTTATGTCTATCTGCATGGGTGAATTGAGACTAAAGTTGAGCAAAAGAAGTCAGTCATGGTAGAAGAATAACAGGGATGCTATTTATAGTTCAAAACCAGTAAAGCCAATGGTTTAGGGGCACATAGAACAATAAATATTAAATAACAAGGGAATGATGATCGGAAAAGCATGAACATGTTTATTCTATGGGAGATGCAACCACTGCCACCTGGGAAAGCTGTATAGGGCTTCTAGGGTATTCTCTCTCTCAACCTTGTATTTGTTGCAATAATCGTATTACACATGTGTTTTATATATGATAATTAAGGTTTCTTCTTGGAAAGATGACTGAGATCTGCTCTAAGGTAATCAAAATAGTAATTAAGTGCATTTATTTATAGAGTTATTCTGTACCTGTACTGCACCTGAAAAGCTTAGAAAGCATGAAGTTACTATGGTTGTAAATTTCCTGTTCATGTGGATTACAGTAGTTATCTTTAATGTCACTACATCTTAATTACCAAAAGGCCTTTAAGTATTTTCCTTGAGTGAGGGTACATACACTTCTTCCAGAAAAAAATTAATCTTTACATCAGATAGTCAAGACAGTTTTTTTTAAAAGGCTAATCTTGTCAATTCCACATGTAAAAGTGTATGGTATGAAAATCCTGTATTTTGTTTTCTCATTAAGACATATTTTAGAATTGTGAGACCTTTCACGTGGCAGCCTTTACCTAGGCATTTCAAACTTAGCCCGTTGAGCTCATTTCCTTGAGGGTTTTTCTCCCCCATCCTTAAATATCTCCTGTTCATTTTTGCTCTTGTCTTTTAAAATAATTCTTCAGCAGTCACCTTTAATATTCTTTTTCTAGGGTTATTTAGGGTTTTCTTTTTTCTTTTTTTTTCCCCCCACCTTATCACCTGAAAAATAAGTTTAAGGGTGCCTGTTGTCATTACTGGCTTTCCACTTACTGTTGATGAAAGCATACTCTGTCCTGATTATCCTAAGTACTCTGTGTAGGTTATTGTTATTCTCCATCACTTATTTTTGGTCCAGTATGGCAAAAATCCATATTGCCTTTGCACAGTTTATTGGAACTTCCTACCATTTCCAGTATATAGCTTCCTGGCACTGTTTTTGGTGGTTTGAACCTACTCCAGGCCTCCCATCTATAGTGCCAAAGTCATCCTTTAGAATCCTCTTCTAATACTCTCCTGCCCAGTTATTTCTAAAGGTATTCTGTGTGGTAAGTAACATTTCTATCAGTGGTAGGATACAGAGGTGACCTTGACAGCATTGTGTCTTTTTAAGCTGTTAGCTGAGTTTTAAGTCATCAATTGACTATGTAAAAAAAAAAAAAAAAAAGCTCTTTGGCTTCTTTACAGTAGTAGTTTCAAAATGTCTCAAGTTCTCATTTTTTTAATGAGTAAAAAGTCCTTTTAGAAAAGTGGTTGATATATTAAGGTTGGGTTTCCTGCTTACATGTCTCTGAAACCGTACTCTCAGCCTTTCAGCTCTCCCTGTTCTACTTCCAGGGAGGTCTTCACTTCAGAAATCCAAGACTCATATTCATCCAGCTTGGTGTCAAGTGGGCTGTTGCTGCCAGAATTATCTTGTGATTATTTGAGAGATGTATCAGTTTCTTCTGAAGTACAATCAACTATAGAAGCCTTTGTAGCAGGTGTGTAACAAGGCAAGTGCCCAGCTGCTGCAGCCACTTCTCTTGGCGCTACCCTCTCAATGGACATGAGGACTCAGCAGCCTCATGGAAGGCTCCAGGGAGCTGTGTGCAGTTCTTTGGAGCCTTTTGTTTCTTTGGCAGCTCTTCATTAAAAGATGTATTACCAGAAAACACCAAGGTGTAAATAAGGAATGTTAAACATTTTTTTTCTTCCCAGCTATGCTATCCAAGAGGAAATTCCTTACAAAAGTAGTATTGTGATTACAGCCGTTGTGCTACTGTAATAAACAGTTTGCTTTCACCATATATTGATAAGGTGTTTGGTTGTGAACATGGCTTAAAGACTTGAAGTAGAGAATACTTCCTAGTATCTGTTGATGAAAATAAACTTGAGAGCTTTTATGGAAAATGAATTTGCTCCAGTTGAAGAGAATCTAACTAAGATCTATATAGGGTAGATTTTTTGAAGTTTAATGTAAATACTTCAATGTCTAGCAGCACCAGACCATAGTATATAGTGGGTCATAATGTGTTGGAGCCAGTAAGTCAGTCCCATTTTTGATTTATAAGCCATAAAAAATGGTGCAATGTCTGTTGGAAATTATACCTAGGATTGGAGCATTGGGGAGAAGTTTGGCATTACCTGGGTTTGAGTCCATTCTTAATGGAGAGGTGTCTGGAAATTCCCTGTGGTGTTTAAAATTAAGGTGGATTAACTTGGTGATCTGGCATACAATACAAACTCTGCTCACCCACAACACATACACACTTATTTTCATTCTGGGTCCATAGAACATACTGTATGTGTCATAGATTTTTGGTTTAATGTATTGTTACCAAGTAACTTCAAATGCTTTTTGGGAAACTAGCAAAGTATTTCTTTAGTGCTCTAAGGCAGAAGTGTAGAACATAAACCCTTTTGAGGTAGTGGAGCTTTAAATATTTTTTGCTAACATGTTAAGAAAATTAGTCAAAGGCTTCTGGAGGTAGGATTATGAACTACTTTTAGGACTCTTTCAGTGAGAGAGGGGCACAATTATTAGAGGTAGGAAAGAAGATCAGCCTACCCATAATCCCCTACTTCAGCCTTTTCAGCTGTTGGAAATACTGGGTTTCCAGGTGACATTTCATGTGAACAAAGGGTTTGTCGGCTTAAGATGTGTTAGAAAACCTCTCTTCTGAAGGCCTTTATCTTTTGCAGATTCTATAGCAGAATTAGTTTTTCCTGCATGTTAACTTTTAGCTTTTAACGGTAACTGACATTTGAGCTTTGCATTTACATGTGGGTCACTATTGTATCAAGTTTTGGGCTCCTTTCGAGAAGGTGAAAGATGGACTGGACCATCTTTTTCAACACACTTGGAAGTTGAAGTTGTTCATTGCTGTCACAAGCCAACCCTAAGTTTAAGAACTCCCCATTCTTAAGATTTGTGAAGTCCTTTGTCCCATCTGTTTGTGAGCACCTATTCTGAGCTAGGAAATATAGAGGTATCAAAACCTTCAGGGACCATATAAGAAGAGATAGAGCTCACTTATGCTCACTATCTTTTATGTATAGGTTTTATTAGTGTCGGCCTAACAATTTTATTGCAGTGCTCAGTGTAAATAAGGAAATCAAATATTACATGTACTACATCTGTTTTAGTGGATTAGGTGTGTTAGTCCCTTAATTCTTTCATTAAGTACAGCCAGTATAGCAAATGAATTTTATTTTTCCTTCTGAGTCCTTTTGTGAATCAACTAGGGATTGGTGAGTGAACACTAGGGTTACTTTTGAAGTGAGAGTTCGATTTCAATGATAATAATACAGCCATTCCACAAGCATTGTATCCTTTAGAGCAGTCCAGTATTTTGGTTCATGTTATTCATTACTTGTCAACTGTTTTAGTTTTAAAATTATTTCACTTCTACAAAAGTCTGATCTATAGTGGCAGAAAGAGCTCAGTGGTTACCTGAAGCGGATTTGGGGATTTACTGTAAAAGGGACACGAGGGAACTTACCTTTATGGTTAGTGGTTACACAGATAATATATGTTTGTCAAAATGGGTGCACGTCGTTTCATGTAAACTGTTGATATGATGGATAAGAAAGGAAAAATAATTTCAAATTTGGGGTTTGCCTGAGAATTAGACCAAAGATACAGAAGAACAGCAAGGTTAAAATCTAGAGACTAGTCATAGAGGCTAAAAGGCTATGAATAAGTGTAATAGGATGTTTTTATGCTGTATGTAAGTTGGAGATCCAAAAAAGCAATCGTGTATTTTCTAGGGGTGCTGGAGAGACTTTTTTCCTTTTAAACATAATTTGATCGTCAGCATCTCTGGAGCTAATTGTTTTGTGCCTCAGTGTCTTAACCTCTAAAATGTGGGCAGTTGTATAGATAAAGTACTTAGAACAGTGCTTGGCACACTGCCATAACATCTTTGCTGTTAAGAATGTAGGCATTCAACAGGTAAGATGGATGTTTTTGTAAGTACTGAGGATCCTACTACTAGAGGAAAATCACCCTTTCTGTAAGGACTGCAGCTGTAGGAAATTGAGGGTACATATCATTGTGACTGTAAATGACTTTTGCATGTGGCAGCAGTTGCCTGTAGAGGTCCATAATTCCTAACTTAGTTCCCAGGTAAATAGTACATACAGACTTAAGAGTTTCATGAACTGAAAAATTAGACTGAAGATCTTTTTTTCATTATTAATAGAATTAAGTGAAAGCTGTTGGACCAAAAAGATTTTTGATGCTAAACTGAACTGAAGGTTTCTGCTGTACTCTTTCTTATACTTACCTTTGATCTTTTTTAAAAAGTAGCTTTTATTGTTTCTGTTTCCCTTAGTGCATAGATGAATAGCCCCCGAAATTGTTACTGTAACTGGAGTTAGGTTGTTTAAAATAAATCTGTATCCTCAGGCCTAAAATGTCTGCTTCCTGGGCGCAGGTTTACATCATTGCTGGTATAACAACCTTTAGAGAGTGTCCAGGCTACAATGTGACTTTACTGCATAAGTATTAAGTCTAATGTAGATATGCCTAAGTTGATTACTTTGTTAAAATAAAAATATTCTAAACTTTTCTGTTTCTGCTGTTGCATGAAGGAGATTTGATGAGCTAAACTGAATGTAGTTGACTTCTTGGAGATGAAGATGTTTTAAAAGTTTAAAAAACTTATTTCATGGAATCTAATGTTATGGTCTACTGATGAGTTTGTTCTGGTGCATTCAAAAATGCACTTTGGGAACCATTGAAATGGAGTATACCTTAGGATGAAGGCCATCACAGAAAGTGAACACTGGCACATAGAATAGCATTGGGAGAATCAAAGACATGGGAAAGGCTGTGCAAGTTTTGAAATAGGTTGCCAATAGCTGGTCTGTGTCCATTACTAATGTAACCAGAAGTCAGTACCAGACAATAAATAGTATCCTGTCTGGAAGACTTGTTTTGCTAACGGACTTTTTGTTTATGTTAAATGCTTGCCTAAAGTAACCTTTAAGGACCAGTGAATTCAGCAAAGATAAACTTTTATGTCAGTATATGCTGCCCTGAGGAGAATGGGTGATCTGGGGTAGTGAGGGGAAAGATTTCTTTGCTAAGAGAAATGTTGGATTTAGTCAGCCTTTAGAGCTCTTAGTAAATGGTCTAGGATATACCAGGTGCCTAGCCTGTGCCTAGTTTTAAATTGTGATGGCATTTTTGTGTTACTGGCAATTGGCAACTTAATTTTAGCTCTATTCTGAATCAACACGTTTAAACAAGTGTTTGGGTTTTTTTTTGTATTCATATGCTATACTTTTTCTTTTCTTTCTTTTTTTTTTTTTACAGCAACCTTTTGAGGAAGTAGTTAAGATAATTAACTGAAGTTCAGAGAAGTTGACCTAGGATCTAACAGCTATTAAATGACATAGCCATGACCAGATTTTTCTGACTTCTATTTCTCTAAGTCAGCTTAACTCATAAGAGAATTACATTGCTAACCTGATGTAGCCAGTACCATTTGAGCTTGAGGTGAGACCTAGACAGTCTGTATCAAAGCTACAGATTGTCCACTAAAGTGACTCTCTACCACTTCTATCCATTTCTGTTACTTCATTTTTCCCCTCCTGTAGAATTTAGAAGACCTTTATCTACAGTTACCTGCTAACACACTGGGAGGTGATTGGCAGTATATTGAAGCTTAGACTAGTATTTTAATTTCTTGGCTGCAGATAATATTTCTCTAGCTTCCTTTACTTAAAATGAGGATGTGCTTTCACTGAAAATTGTGTTATGGAAGAACGATAAAACAAGAAATAATACAGGCTGGGTCTGCAACTCCACGTCAATAAGGTGACCATACTGGTGATAAATTGCACATATGTGGATTATCTTAAACTATGTCATACTGAGCTTGGTTTTTAAATGTATAAAATACACATTCACTATATATAAAATGGGCATTAAAAGATAGTGAATGATCCAGTGTTTCTGCAAGTGTTAAGTGATACAGATTCCTCACTAATTTAGGCACTTAGCATGCTTCCATTGACATCCCCTACATTATAAGGTTAATAGTGAAATAATACAGACTTTAAAATAACTTCTATTTTGACAGTTTGTTGCATATTCTAAGGACCCAGACATAAGGCTTGGTGGCCCGTCTCTTGTTTTTCCTGGTTTATGACTTTCGGCTTTGTGGAATACGGCTGAGATGAAAGGATTTATTGACGATGCAAACTACTCCGTTGGCCTGTTGGATGAAGGAACAAACCTTGGGAATGTGATTGATAATTATGTTTATGAGCACACCCTGGTAAGTGTGCTGTTTCACATTTCTCAAATTCAGTGTTTACAAATTTTTGAATTCTAAAACATTGCTCTGAGATGTTAATCTGATAAAAGTACTTTTTTCAGATGTTCGCTTTTCCAGGTTGTCTTTGACACTCCCACTTCCCTTGCGTAGTGATGAGGTTTTCTTCCTAGCCCAGATTAAAACAAGTGGCTTTCTGGGGCGCCTGAGTGGCTTAGTCGGTTAAGCGTCCGACTTCCGCTCAGGTCATGATCTCACAGTTGGTGAGTTTTGAGCCCGGCGTCGGGCTCTGGGCTGATAGCTCAGACCCTGGAGCCCGCTTCAGATTCTGTGCCTCCCTCTGTCTGCCCCTCTGCTGCTTGCACTCTGTCTCTCACATTGTCTCAAAAAATAAAACCTTGGGGCGCCTGGGTGGCGCAGTCGGTTGGGCGTCCGACTTCAGCCAGGTCACGATCTCGCGGTCCGTGAGTTTGAGCCCTGCGTCGGGCTCTGGGCTGATGGCTCAGAGCCTGGAGCCTGTTTCCGATTCTGTGTCTCCCTCTCTCTCTGCCCCTCCCCCATTCATGCTCTGTCTCTCTCTGTCCCAAAAATAAATAAACGTTGAAAAAAAAAATTTTTTTTTTTTTAAAAATAAAACCTTAAAAAAAATTTTTTTTAAACAAGTGCCTTTCTAATTTAATCTTTCTCTGCTGTGCCCAGCTCTTGTATGGTCTGTTTTCTTGATTATGTTCCTCGTAATCACTATGGCTTTTTACTCCGTTTTTCTCAACTATATGCTTGAGTAGATTTTAATTTATATTTAATATAATTTTGGTCGTGTATGTTGGCTAAGAATTTGGTAACTTACACTGAAATGTTTACTCTCTGGCGCCAGATGTCAGCTTCTATTGACTCATATTCATTGCTACTTAAGATTATTTTTGTTATGTACTTACTAATAGAACTATCTTTGTTTATTATCTTGCTAATAAAATTTGTTGGAGCTAATTTCCCATTTCCCCAAATTTATTGAAAGATTTTCACGTTATTGGTGTTCAGTAATAGGATACCAAAGTACTTTTGTTGACCTTTACACGTGTGCTCCAGTCTCCCCATACCTCAGCAAATCTCTTTCCCCTGGCATCAAAATTTTGGGGAAAAAAGTGACACTTGTCATACTGTTCAGTCAATTGTATAGCCATGCCATTCTGCAGTTCCTTCTCTTAGGTCACTAGGAACCTCCTCGTGGAAGTATGCTGACCTTTCTCTTAGTCCTCTAACTCTTGCAAGATTCTTTGTGGGCCAGATAATGATCTTCGAAATATTCCTTTCATTCATTCTTGTCCCACAATGTTGAATTATCCCACATTTAGTGAGGGTTAGTCTACAGCCCTCTTCTTTCCTAGCAGTGTCATCTAATTGTATGGTTCAAGGGCGGTTAGAGCTGAAAATCTTGTTGTTGTTGTTTTTTAATCCCAGTTTGCTGGTCGCCATAATAATTGCCTTATTTGTTTTTTCCATGTTAAAGTAAAAATAAATTTTCTGTCTCTAGAACGTTAGGGATGGTATATCTTGAAAGAATGGAGTAATTTGAGTACAACTGTCCCATATCTGCTATGCAAAAACCTTAATTTCCAATCATGTCTATATCCTGATCAGTATTTTCCAATAATGTACATTTTCAAATGTGTATTAAGGAATAGAAAACAGTAATATTGTCTTGGCTTTTCAAACAATAGCTGTGTATTCTAAATAAGATTATTTGGTCTGCCATGTAACATTGAATAATTTATGCTCTCTCTGCCTGACATGTTACAGTCATTTCTCTTACCCTAGAGTAGCCATGTTAAAATTATTACAGATTTCCCCAGATCCCTAATTAAAATCTGTTTTCTTAGTTTTGAAGGAAGAATATCCTTATTCCAGTTCAGCTGGTATTTAGTGTACTTCTGTATTTTTTTTTAATATAATTTTGCCATCTCTGTATACAGACTACCAGCTTTGTCACCTTAAAGATCGGTTCCTAGTGTCCTTGCTTTCTCGTTTTACCATCCTGTCCTTACGTGCAATTTATAATGGAGATACATAGCTTATTTTGGTTAGCATTCCTGATTCTACTCACTGTATTAGGAAATCAGGTCCTGAACTACCAGAGTAGTTTTAAACAGTGTAGGAAAAAAGCATGGAAGGAAACAGGTGGTTTTCTTCTCCTTTACTCCCCCAAACTGAGGCAGTTGTAAAGTAGAAAGTCACTACAATTGATACAGTTTTTTTAGAAAAAGCAAAGAAGAGAATATGTTATATGGCAGCATAGCACAGCAAAAAGTCAAGTTTTAAAAAGAAAAAGGTATTTGGATTCTCCTGTATTTGCTCTATTTAGCTTTAATTACTCTTAAGCCTTAAATATAGTAGTGTGTGTAAATGTGTATTTTCGCTCCTTTATGGAGGAAAAGGGAGTTCTTTACTACTTTTGGTACTCTGTTTTCAATGGTTCCTTTATTATTTCTCTTTTTTGTGTGTGATCATAATAGACAGGGAAAAATGCATTTTTTGTGGGAGATCTTGGAAAGATTGTGAAGAAACACAGTCAGTGGCAGAATGTAGTGGCTCAGATAAAGCCATTCTACACAGTAAAGTGCAACTCCACTCCAGCTGTACTTGAGATTTTGGCAGCTCTTGGAACTGGATTTGCTTGTTCCAGTAAAGTGAGTATTTTTCATTATTTTGTCACCGAACTGCAACATTTTAGAACTCACTTTAACTTTTGGTTACAGCAGTTAGAAAAATTGCAAGGAAGTTTCTCTTCTGGGTGTTTTTAAACTCTTGTGTAAATTCGCAGCCTGATGGAAATTTACAAACTTTTCAAGTGTACCAATGAAAGGAAAGTTTCAGTGAGAGGAGATTTTGAAAAGCTTTATCTTTTGTCAACAACTTTTTATTTGTTTTTCATTCTTAGGCTAGAGCTAGACCATTACTTCTGATGACAGCAAAATAATTCTAAACCAGGAGATTTCTCTGGTGGTAATTATAGCTTTTAAAAGGATTTTAACACAGAGTAGTGTTACCAGAATAAGGACTGTGACTTTATGCAATCCCAATTTAACTTAATATGATTTAAATTTAGCCAAAAAATAAAAGTTATAAAGTGGTAATTGAATGAAAAGGGGTAATAGAAATTTTGCTTTTTAGATGACACTATTTAAAATATATTTTTATAGACTGAAATGGCTTTGGTGCAAGAATTGGGTGTATCTCCAGAAAACATCATTTACATAAGTCCTTGCAAACAAGTGTCTCAAATAAAGTATGCAGCAAAAATTGGAGTGAACATCATGACATGTGACAATGAAGTTGAATTGAAGAAAATTGCACGTAATCACCCAAATGCCAAGTAAGTGTAAAACTAAGTACATGGGAATATTTATCTTACTCTTTAGGGTTTGGGTTTGTCTTTGGCCTGGGAAAAGGCAATGCTTAGTAGAGTAGTGATTTGTATTGTAATTATTTTTTTAACTTATTTAATAAGTTCCTATATCGAAAATGCTGATAGCACCTTATTGGCTACCTATTTCTGATCCTTCTTGTAGAGTTGGGAGGAGATAAGGGCAGTTTGGAATATGAATTTATAATCTTGAACTCGAGGAAGAAAATGGGGTTCTTGAGGTAATAAAATGAGGGCCACAGCCTATTTTCATAATCATATCAACCCTACTAGTTGTCATGCTGGGAACAGGATATGTGTTGGTCAGCTTTTTTTCCTGGTTAGCTGAGGGTTTAGTCTGCCTTTAGCTGTAGTTCTTAAATGGTTGTCCTTAGTGACAGTGTCTTAGGAGCCTACTCTGTAGATTCAAGGGGTTTCTTTTCTAAGGCCCACTCTTCTCTTTGCATAGGAAGTTTACTTTTTTTTTTTTTTTGTACTTGTTCCTGCATGCATCTCAAGATTTTTTAAATTAAAATGTGTACTTTTTAAAAGCAAAAAGCAGATTTAATCTTGTCATGAACTGGTACGTCAAAAAGACCTTAGGATATACTAAAAGTGTAGTGTATTAATACAAAATTGCTTGTTTTTAATGCATTGTGTTCCTGAAAATGTGTATCATATCCATATTTTCGTTGTATATTTATAATTTTCTTATTGACTTCAGTGGTACTCTTAGGTGTCCTGACAGGATTGATTACTCTAAAAAACTTTGAATAAAGGCCTTTTGGGGAAAATTCTAGTGAACCACTTGTCTCTCTCAAAAAATCTTTCTGTTCTGTGATCTTTTAAAGACAGCAGTGATTAGGGATGTTTACCTTGTTAATTGTAAAGTGGATGTTATATTCTTGATAGAGCTGATTATTTATACCTATAGGAAGAATAATTTTGCTTTTATCAGACTTGGCCCCTCTGATCATCAGTCACTCATCAGGACTTCTTTGGGAAAACAGTTTTACAAACAGCATTTGTATATTTTGGGTTTTAGTAGTTTGTGATTACTGTGTGTCTCCTGAGACAGTCTTGATCATTTTGTCTTGGTTGTCATGATTTGGAAGGAAATACCAAATAGAGTTGAATCAGTATTTAAAAGGCTACTGTTTTAGATGCTTAAATAACTCCCAAGTTTGCCAATTTTCTGGTAAGATGTATGAGATTATTAGGAGTTCTCAGAGTAAGTGGTGGAAATTTAGGTAGCTAGAACAATTTAGGAAATTTGAAACATTTAAAGCCCTGATATTTTCATCCGAAAGACAATGATGGCATTGCTGTTCAATTTAGTCTTTCTAGGTGGTTTTATGGACTGATGGACTTCATTTGAAAGTAATGTCGTCTTTCATTACAGAGCCCAACTGACTCTTGCTGCTACAACAGAGTCTTAACTTCCTGCATTTTCCAAATTCCCGTCCTTGTGAGCTTCATGCTTTAGGCCCTAATGGCTAGTTTTTTCTCTGTACAGGATTGTTTTTCATTAGGTTCACTGATTCAACCGTCGCTGGATTTGGGAGCACTGGCAACATAATCAACATACTTCTACAATCTTCAGGCTTCACATGTGCTGATGATGATGTAAACCAACTCTGCCCCAATCATCTTCCCCTTCTCTTAGGGTCTTACTACATATTGCAACAGAAGATAATATTGGAGGCGAAGAGGGTAACATGAAGTTTGGCACTACCCTGAAGAACTGTAGGCATCTCTTGGAATGTGCTAAGGAACTTGATGTCCAAATTATTGGGGTTAAGTGAGTATTTGTTTTAAATTTCATTTTATGGTGATAAATCTTTGTCTTTCTGATTTATTCTAAGACTTTTTGCACGAACTCTAATAGATTCAACTTTCAGTTTAATGTATTTTTTTTCCTTAGTCTAGGAAAAACAACTAAATATGCTTTATCCTTCATGTAATTTTGTGCCTATACCTTCCCCTTCCCTAAGAGATAAAATAGTAAATAAAAATTCAATTAGTAATTTAAACCCCCCCCCCTGCTTTTTTAAATTGAAGGGAGAGGATGTACTAGAATTCTAATGAATACCAAGATGGCATTCATTTGAGTTGTGTGCTTTTATTTTTTTTCCCATCTTTAAATTTTTTTCCTTTTCATCTTAATCTCTTGGCCACTCCAATAAATCAGACATTGTTCCACTTTTCTTGATTTTTATGTGTGTAGAAACTGAGGCCCAAAGAGATTTAATGATTTGATCATGATGTCAGAACTATGGTCTGGGTCAAATTTGGAGCACAGAGCTCCACGTTTTTTGAGTTGCCAGTCCACTGTTAGTCTCACTGCAATGCAAAGTCTTGCTTTTTAAGTTGTTCGTAAAGATGGATTAAAAAGTCACCACTGTTAAGTTTAATTCTGCCTTAGGTAACAATATTGACCAATTTGAGGGTTTTCGTATTTCTGTTTTTTAAGGGAACATTCAGTGAAATTGACTTTTTGGATTTGACTTTGTATGAATTTTAAAAGATTTGTGTAACCACTGCCATAGTCTTAAGTATTCTGTTACAAGTCTCTAAGTTTCTCTTAATAAGTAACATTAACAAGTGTTGGTACTACTCAGCTGAATTAATGTACATTTGTATTTAAATTTTTTTTTATGTTTATTTCTGAGACAGAGACAGAGCATGAGTGGGGGAGGGGCAGAAAGAGAGAAGGAGGCACAGAATCCGAAGCAGGCTCCAGGCTCTGAGCTGTCAGCACAGAGCCCGACGCGGGGCTCAAACCCACAAACCGCAAGACATGACCTGAAGTCGGTCACTCAACCGACTGAGCCACCCAGTACCTTTGTATTTTACAATAGACACGTTTTTATATTTTGTCAGATAAAATTGTACATTCAAATTAAAGATTTTGTGACCCAGTTTTATTAGTGGTGCTTGATGCTTCATATACATAAAAGCCTGTCCCTTTCTGATAGTTATGAAGCCTGACAGCTCATTGTTAAATTCTTTGTAAAATTACAGTGTTACTCTTTGTAAAATTACAGTGTTACCCATACATTGCCTTTTCTTAAAAAACAAACAAAAAAAATCAACCAAACAAAAAAACACTGCTATTGTAACTTGGATAATTAGAGGCGTGTGCTTCCAGTTCTTTAAATATTTGGTAATGTTACGTCTGGTAAATGAGAACTGAAAAAGAATGACAGGAAGGACCTCTAAGATGTGCTGTTGCTTTAAATTTACTACTCTCTTTCTTCCAGATTTCATGTTTCAAGTACTTGCAAAGAATCTCAAGTATATGTACATGCTCTGTCTGATGCTCGATGTGTGTTTGACATGGCTGTAAGTTGTTTCCTTACGTTATTTCGATGTTTTAAGCCAGGGTGTTATTTAAGACTAATATCCAGTGTTTTTACTACCTCTGAAGTACCCTCATGTACTTAAAACATTTGCATCATTTTTTATAATCAGTTCCATACAGTCACATTTTTTAACTAGATAAAGGGATGAAATAGTAATTTGTTTGCATATGACTACAAGCCAGGACAGACCTCAGGAAGACTGTACTGTATACATATACCATTGAGTAAACCTTCTTCGGTTAATAGAGACCAAAGCACTTGCTATACTAAAGATTATAACAGATCTTATTTACCTCCTTGGGAAGGGGTGTTTGAAATGTCCTTGTAGCCATAACAATTTGGATAAGCATTTGAAGTATTTTTTCCTATCTCTAGGGAGAATTTGGCTTCACAATGAACATGTTAGACATTGGTGGAGGCTTCACAGGATCTGAATTTCAGTTGGAAGAGGTAAACTTTGTTCAGTGGATGGACGTGCTGGAATAATCTCATTCTTTTAGATATAGACTAGAGTTTAACAATGGCAGGAAATAAACCCTGTACTATCTGTTTAAAAGTGATTCTGGGGTACCTGGCTGGCTCAGTTGGTTAAGCATCCGACTTTGGCTCAGGTCATGATCTCATGGTCTGTGAGTTGGAGCCCCATGTCAGTTTCAGAGCCTAGAGCTGCTTCAGATTCTGGGTCTCCCTCTCTCTGCCCCTCCCCTGCTCTCGCTCGCATGCTCTAACAAATATTTTTTAAAATTTTTTAATTTGATTCTAAGATAAAGAGACAATGAGAAGACCTAGCTAATTTTGAAAAGCTTAATAAAATTCTGTGAACACTAACATAACTTACTTACAAAAAAATTTGTATACAGTTGCATTTCTGCCCTTAGGGGTACTTGATGGCACAAATGAATTTATCATTTGGATAGTTTAAGCTGTTATATCTACATGTATGTTACTATTCACCTTCTTGCTCTCCCCTCCATCCCTCATTCTATAATATTTAGAAACTGATTTGCTAGGGTTAGATTATAGAACATGACTGTGTGATGAATTATCTAATTCAATATTGAAATCATAATGTGGGGCTTAAAATTTATAGGTTAATCATGTTATCAGCCCTTTGTTGGATGTCTACTTTCCTGAAGGATCTGGCATTAAGATAATTTCAGAACCCGGAAGCTACTATGTGTCTTCTGCATTTACACTTGCAGTTAATATCATTGCAAAGAAAGTTGTTGAAAATGATAAATTTTCCTCTGGAGGTAAGTTTTTTTTTTTTTTTTTCCCCCTCCCCATTTTTGAGAGAGTGTGAGCAGGGGATGGGCGGAGGTGGGGGTCAGAAGATCCAAAGCGGGTTCTGTGTTGACAGCTGGATGCAGGGCTTGAAATCACGAACAGTGAGATCATGACCTGAGCCCAAGTTGGACGTTTAACCAACTGAGCCACCCAGGTGCCCCCTTATAGTTTGGTTTCTGTTAGATCAATTCATCTACAAATGACCTGAAATGATCAGATACTTGTCAAGTGTAAAATACTGTAGGACATGGACGTTTATATGTTGTGAAGGACCTCCTGAATCTAACTCTTGGTTCTGGTGTTTTGATAAGCATATTTTAGGTAAGCTTCCCCAGCTGATTGATTCTCCTATCTTGTTAAGAACTGGTGTTTTATTGTAATGTCTCTTGTCATGGAACTTTTACTCATGGGGGACAATGTACTTTATGCTTTCTTTTGTAACAAGGGCCAACAGTCTTAATCTCGCTTGTCAAACCAACAAAAAGGCACTAGTCAGTCTGTCTTCCTGACAAATACTACTTTAAAAAATGTAGAAAGGGGGCGCCTGGGTGGCGCAGTCGGTTAAGCGTCCGACTTCAGCCAGGTCACGATCTCGCGGTCCGTGGGTTCGAGCCCCGCGTCGGGCTCTGGGCTGATGGCTCAGAGCCTAGAGCCTGTTTCCGATTCTGTGTCTCCCTCTCTGCCCCTCCCCCGTTCATGCTCTGTCTCTCTCTGTCCCAAAAATAAACGTTGGGGAAAAAAAAAATGTAGAAAGGACTGTTGAATATTAAGAAGACTTATTCCTATAGTTTTTTTCCTTAAATTAACGGGAATAAGTTTTTTTTTCTATAAATAGTCTTTTAAAAATTTCAAACTTGGGGCGCCTGGGTGGCGCAGTCGGTTAAGCGTCCGACTTCAGCCAGGTCGCGATCTCGCGGTCCGTGAGTTCGAGCCCCGCGTCGGGCTCTGGGCTGATGGCTCAGAGCCTGGAGCCTGTTTCCGATTCTGTGTCTCCCTCTCTCTCTGCCCCTCCCCCGTTCATGCTCTGTCTCTCTCTGTCCCAAAAATAAACGTTGAAAAAAAAAAAAAATTAAAAAAAAAAAATTCAAACTTGAAGAGCTGCAAGGATACAAGGAACTTTACATTTTGATCACTTGGTTAAGATGGTATCAAGTGAGTTTTCTTCATAATGAATTGGAAAGATTGTTGTAAATAACCTTTTTCTCTTCATATTTTTACTTCATTATTCAGTTTAAGAATAGCTTTCTCTTTCTACCTTCCTACCTATTTATATTAGTTTAGACTCCTAGGTACTTATTCAATAGGTTATGTAATCTACTACTTTTCATTATTTACTGCCCAAAATTTGGGTCCTTTTGACATGCCCCCATCATTTCCTGAGTGCTTCTTTACTTTCTGGTACATCAAGATGTTCCAAGCTCTTCTTACCCTGCCTCAGACCTGGAGTTGGCCATTTCTCCAAAGAGCTCCAATTCATTTTAATGGAGAGTGGTATTTTAAAAACCAAGAAGAGTATTGATTGTGTTCACTACTTCTGACATGTCCTTTTTATTCAGTGAGTACAGTCTTAAATACACGATCTGACAAATAATGAAGGCATATATTGACATCCCTATAAAAACATAAATTTCATATCCTAGAATTTCCCTCCAGTTTTGTTCCTTTGCCAGATAGCCACCATTCTGATGGTTTTTCCACCATATATTAGTTTGGGCTATCCTCAAACTTCATATAAATGGAATCCTCTAGCATATATTTTAGGACAGCTCAGTATAGTGTCTGAACAATTTTTTTTCACGTTCAGTACTAATATTCCACTGTGAATATGCAATTTATTCATTCTCCTTGGCAGTGAATAACAATGAATAACAACTGGTTGTTTCCAGTTGTGGGCTATTATGAGTAAAACTTAATCTTGTGTAAGTCTTATCGACATTTTTCATTTCATTGGGGGAAATGACTAAGAATAGAATTGCCAGGTCACAGAGTAGATGTTTCCGAAGATTTCAGTGGTATTTTATCCTCCTGGTGGTATATATGTGCAGGTTCTGATTGTTTCCCCGCTTTCATGGATGTTTTCAGTATTGTCACTTTTTAGTTTTCTCCATTCAATAGGTATGTGGTGGTGATGGCTCATTGTTTTAATTTGCATTTACCTGGTAACTTCTGTAGAGAACTTTTTTCATGTCTATTGGTTATCTTCCTGTAATGAAATGTCTTTTCAGTTTTTTAGGCTAACAGTTTTAAAGTATGTCAGTATATTTTTTTAAATTAAATATTTGGGAAATGTGAAAGCTGTAAGTCTGCTCTATAAATATTCAGTCTGTTTGCTATGCCTTGCATAGTAACTCTATTAGAAATTTCAATATAAATTCATCTTTGTTTTTTCTGCTTTATTTCAGTAGAAAAAACCGGAAGTGATGAACCAGCCTTCATGTATTATATGAATGATGGTGTTTATGGTTCTTTTGCAAGTAAACTGTCTGAGGACTTAAATACCATTCCAGAGGTTCACAAGGCAAGTTTTATTACAAATACCAGAGCTGCTTATTTGGCAGTTTATAAACTGAGCCCCTTTTTTTTTTTTTTTTTTAAAGATGCATCCCAAGTTTTGGAGATATACTTTAGGATGGGAAATGTTGCCCTTTTTTGAGGAGTTGCCCTCCTTAGATGGAGTTAAGAAGGAGCACCAGTGCACCTGGCTCCAGGCCTGCCTTTCATAGGTGCATTGGGTCTGACCCAGTGAAAAATGCTCTCATCCTCCCTCAGATTCATTACCTGCATGAACACGAGTAAAAATTAATGAAGAAATAAAACCTTTTCCTACAGAAATACAAGGAAGATGAGCCTCTGTTTACAAGCAGCCTTTGGGGTCCATCCTGTGATGAGCTTGATCAAATTGTGGAAAACTGTCTTCTTCCTGAGCTGAATGTGGGAGATTGGCTTATCTTTGATAACATGGGAGCAGATTCTCTCCATGAACCATCTGCTTTTAATGATTTTCAGAGGCCAGCGATTTACTACATGATGTCATTCAATGATTGGTAAGGTATTGTTTTCATTTTAAAGCTGATTGGATATTTGAGATGACATAAGATGTTGGCTAATAATTTTAATTCTGTAACAAATGCCTAACAAGCAATAAATAGTAAAGTGCCCCTCTCTCTGTTAAGGATTATTGGAAGACTAGTTATATTTATAGTCTTGTCCATTTGTTATGTGGTAGTGTGGTCTTTGTGCTTAAATTTAGAATTACACTTTTTTTTTTTTTAAATGTTAGGTATGAGATGCAGGATGCTGGAATTACTTCAGACACAATGATGAAGAACTTCTTCTTTGTGCCTTCTTGCATTCAGCTGAGCCAAGAAGATGGCTTTTCCTCTGAAGCTTAAACAGGCGTCAATGCTTCTTTAGATCTGAAGTTGCAGGTTAAGCTTGTCTGGTCTACATTCCAGTGTGAAACAAATTCAAACAATCTTATTCTGTTAATTCTCTTGGAAACAAAATCTATTAGTAATAGCTGTTTGGGACCAGACAAAATCAGCTTTCATCTATAATTCATTGGGGGGTAATTGGGAGATTTAGATAATGTATCCAGATTTAAACTTAACCAGTTTGTCCTACCCCTTAAGCATTTAAAATAAAATATGCAACAAAATGGATGACTTAGTGGAGATGGAAGCCCATTAATTGGGTTCCCCATTAAATCGTTTACATACAAGTACACAGTTTTTATACTAAGGATTCATGTTAAAAAGTCGTGTAAAGTTAATGTCTTTCACCCAGATATATTAAATGTCAGTGGAAGACCAGTGTGACTTCATTAGATACGTTTAGTGTATTTAGAATGTGTAAATTTGTGCTTTGAACTGTAGTTTAATAAATGTAAAATTGCATCATAGTATTTGTTGTATTTGACCTAATGTAACCCTTGTATGATTGCAATAAAATTTTGTGTAGATTTTACTGTTTTTTCAGGCTAAAACTTTGGGAAAGGGGCTAGCTAGCAAAGGTAGTTTTGAAATAGATGTGTATATGGACTGTTTTGAAGGTTTTTTTATTTTTTGTTTTTCCTTTATAGCCCATTTAAGTTTAGTTTGGCTCAGTACATTTTTTCAGTTATTTAATTAGTAATTTAAGTAAAATGTTTGGTAAATCATTGTGAAGTTCAGATTCATTATGGAGAGTCTGTGCAGTAAGCATGA
The DNA here is from genome assembly GCF_018350155.1 of Leopardus geoffroyi. Lineage (NCBI taxonomy): Eukaryota > Metazoa > Chordata > Mammalia > Carnivora > Felidae > Leopardus > Leopardus geoffroyi. Next base: position 105,333,764 of record NC_059338.1, read on the forward strand.
TGTTTTAACAATTTTAACACCAAAAATGTTAATTCTGCATAAACTGATTGTAGTAATTAATAGGTGTTTCTGTATAGATAGAATGCATAGAATACCTTAGTAAATCTTTGAATTACAAATCTTTCGGCTGAAATGGAAGATTCTATTAAATACTTTGAATAAACTTGGGGGGAGGGAAATAAAATTGCAGAAGAGTCTGCAGCGCACTAAAACTTAAAGAAGGGCTACATCTATATCCAGAAACCTGATGCTCTTTTGCACGGAACATTATTTAAATTCAGAGTTGTAAGGGGGTGGGGTGAAGCACACCTGTTCTCAGTTTCTCAATTGCAATGATTTCAAACTTTAGGAGTTTGCTTTGTTTTAGTTACTCTCCATTCCTTGTTATTTCCCATTCAGCTTAGTAATTTTAATTCTTTTCATACTAAAATCTTGTGACTGGGGGAAGGGAGTTAGCGTTACTAACCTGACAGTTGTTGCCAGGCGTTTACGTTGTTCACTGCTAGTATATTAGTAATCCTAGATCTCAGAATCACAATAGTAATAAAATACAAACAACAGGGGTCATTTTTTCCTAACTTACTCTATGTTCAGATGTGGAATTTCTGTCTCCCAAGAGGAAATGTGACTTCACTTTGGTGCCAATGGACAGAAAATTCTACCTGTGCTACATAGGAGAAGTTTGGAATGCACTTAATAGCTGGTTTTTACACCTTGATTTCAAGGTGGAAAGAAATTGATCATGAATCTCTAATAAATTTCAATCTAAACCAGTAGGTGCTTAATATTTTTTGATTTGATTGATGCCCATTTGAATTTCATGGGTTCTATTAATTAAATTTAAGACCCCAGTCCATTGTCATCTAATTACCCTTGGACTTTACCAAGGCATAATATGGGGTTTTATGCAAAGTTCCAAGCTACATGCAACTTTTTTTAACCGTAACAAAGAGGAGGAATTCTTCCCAACCTTCTTTACATGTCGTGCTTTGTGGTCCAGAATTGACAGACCTTTTAGAAGATGGTACAACTTTGAGTTCTTGGCTTGAGTAAACAGCTTTGAGTTTTCATGGCTTGTCAACTTTGCCATATTCATAGGAGAGCTGTTCTATGTATACAGCTCAGAGTAGCAAATACCACATGTGAATGAAATGGTAACCTTAAGAAATGTCTGTATTGTATTTGAAGACTGTTTGCCATAAAATCTGAGGTTTGAACTAATGTATTTCAATTTGGTATGCTAAAAAGTACTGAATTAATGTAACAATCTTTTTTTTAAACAATATTGTAATCTCAGTTCAGAATTTAACTGAAAATATAAAACCCAAATGATTTCTATATAGTAAATTGAACTGTAAAGGTAATTTGTGTGTGATTCTGAATACACAGATAAAATGTTTTTATTCCTCCTCATGTTTTACTTTGGCTTCTATTGTGAAAGAGTTAATTCTGCATTTCAACTCTGAATATTATGAACTTCCAATTATTCTTTCAGAATCTTAATTATAAAGTAGCAAATCCGGTAACATGCTGGGCATTACACATGGAAGATTTTGGTAAAGTTCAATACATACGTGAGCATGAGTATGTTTCCAGGGCCACATTTTCTAGATTGATCCATTAATTCACGAGCCTTTTAATAATTTTAAACTGAAAACTAAATGAAATTGATTTATATGAATTACAATAGATATTCCAAATAAATGTGGGCACTGATAACATTCACTGAAAATACTGTGTTTAAAAAGCCACTGTTCAATCTTTTTGTCCCTTTTTGGGGACTTTGTGTTTTCTCACTGTTGATATTGGCAACTTGACCAGTTATATAGCAAGAATACTTGCTTAATTGACTAAAACAGTAGAAGAGGAGAAAAATCCGTAGTCTTGCCCATTCAAGTTGTGAATAAATCCTACAAATACTTTATAATTCCTGTCTTGTCCATGCTGAAGGCACAATAAAAGAATGGTCTATTTGCAGATTGAGGCTTTCATAATGAGAATAAACCTAGCCTAGGAATCAAAACAAAACAAAACAAAAAACCTTGTTCTGGTCTTTTGATAGCAAAAGTACGAATCTCTGAAGCCTTTTTACTCTGCTGGGATTGCGATCAAATTTGTTAAGGATGGTTTGGATTAGATTTTTTCCCCTAGGTCTGTTGCTAATTCAGGATGGGGTTTCAAAAGTATAGAAATAGGAAAGCATTTTAAGTTTGAAGAAATTCTGGTAACGTATGATCATCAATTTGGGCAAATTAACTTGAAAAGTAGCAGTGCCTACTCTTTAGTGAAGGACTTTGTTTTTCCTTTGCTTACTACAGATTGTGGGTGTTACATGTATGTTAATCACAGTTTTTTATCTTCACCCAGAATGCAGTGTAGGTAGGGGAAGACAGAACTGCTACAGGCACTCTGTCCAGTGTTGCACAGTGGAAGGATTTATGTTTTATCTGTTGAAAATGGCAAACTTTTTTTTTTAATGGCAATGAGTAGAAGGTTTAACCTACCCAACATGCTCATTTTGTGTGTTGTCTTGGAGCAGGTAAGAACCATCTCTTAACTTCTGCATCCCTTGACCTATCTTGACTTCAAATGCATATTCTTTGGTAATTGGTCCTTCTAATCCTGATTGTACCATAACACTGCTTATGCCTGTTAAAACCTGTGCAGTTGATGGCCTAGTGAGAAGATTACTACTGGATTAACTATGGGAAGTTAAAAAGAATCTGCAGTTGACCGATGAACTGTGCATTGGTGTACCCACCACCCCTCAAAAGATTTTGTAAGAGTGCAAAAGAAAATCTTGTAGTAAACTAGTAGGATATTATTCAGATTCAATTTAGGGCCAGATAACTTAAAAGCTTTTCCTAAATAATGGTGCCAGGCTGTCCGGTGTGTGCCTATATCTACAATTTTGACACTACCTCGATTTTTAGCAGTAGTATGCAGAAGACATACAACTAAAGGTTAGGAATTTTAATTCTCTGGGTTTTATTGATTTCCTCCCATCCACTTGGTGTCTCAAATTGCTTTCTAGGAGGTCTTCTCCGCTCCATATTCCAAGTCTATTTTTCACTTTGGCAACTTTTTAATTTCCAAGCTAAGGGTGCAGTATCTTTTATCCAGGAGACTGTCCCTGATTTCTTCATGACTTAAACCTACTCATATTTTTCCTTCCTTTTAAGTTCTCAACAACAATGAAGCAAGAGCATTTTCCAAGTTCAGTTTCCTCTAATTCTACAAGGATGCAACACACTTGGGGTGCCTGGGTGGCTCAGTCAGTTGAGCTTCCGACTCTTGATTTTGGCTCAGGTCATGATCTCTGGATGGTGACACTGAGCCCCGTGCTGAGGTCTGTGCTGAGTGTGGACCCTGCTTGGATTTTCTCTCTCAAAAAAAGATGTAATAACACTTCAAGAGTTTGCTGGGAGAGGGAGAACTTTAGTGGTTCCCAAAAGAAAAGCATTTAAAAATGTTTATGAATGTGTTATATCATGTTGCCCCAATAAGAACTGGGTTGAGAGACTGAAGGGGGAGGGCATTAGGGTATAGAGCTGGACATAAGTTCATATTGAGGAGGAAAATATTCACAAATAGCATGACACGATTGCCCCCTCCCTTTTAGGTACATTTTTGCTCTAACTTGACATTCTTACTTAAACATGTTTACACTGAGGGGCACCTGGGTTAAGTTGGTTAAGCGTCCCCCTTTGGCTCAGGTCTTGGGATCTCACCAGTCCAAAGTTGGTGCCCTGCGTTGGGCTTTGTGCTGACCGCTCAGTCTGGAGCCTGCTTCGGATTCTGTGTCTCCGTCTCTCCGCCCCTCCCCTGCTTGTGCTCTCTTTCAAAAAAAAAAAAAAAAAAAGTGCACTGAAATTGTACCATGGGCCCTTGGGGAAAATGTGGGGTTTAGAGCACAACACTTTGTCAGTGCAAAATTATCTTAACATTGATCCCTAATAAAACCAATCACCTTGGGACAAAGCGGTTTCAAAATACCTCCCAGGAGGGAGTAGGGTTGAAAAGTACCAATAATAAAGGATTAGGCTCAAGCCTTAGCTATCAGCAACCCTACTCTCAAGTGACGGCAGTTTTGCGGCAATCGAGAAGATTAAAAAAGGATACAGACATTGGAACTAAAAGCCTAGGCTTAAGCTGTGTAAGGACCAACATCTCAACAGCCTCGGGACACTATTGTGTGACACAAATGAGAAGCTCCAAGTGTCCTAAGGGTTTCTCTCTAACTTCCTTGATTTTGCATTTGAAGACATCTGGGATACCCAGATAGGTTAAGGAATTAGCCTGAGATTTTTACGGCTAAAACATGTCAGAGCAGAGATTTGAGCTTAATACTTGATAAACCTGTGTCATTGTCTTCAATTGGGTTTCCCGGATGCACAGCCACATGCAGAATGTTGGTCGGAAGTGCTCTTGGGAGATGGGAGGCAGGAATGGACAGAGGAGGAAGTTGCAACAATGCAGTTCCAGAGGAGGCCTCAGCTGATGCTACAGGCAGTCCTGGAGCTAGGATGGCTCTTCAGAGTTAAAACAAATTGAAAAGCGGGGGCTGGGACTTTGTATCACAGTATCAGCCAGTCACTGGCTGGCTACGGGCTGCACTTTGCAAGACGTTAAGTTTGGGTGAGCAGTTCCCTGTGGCAAAGGACAATTCTCTGGACAATGTTGTGAGCCAATTCCAAGTGGAGAATGAAGCCATTAGCTGCGAGTCTTAAGCCGTTAGTTGTGAGTCTTAAGACGCACCTGATACTCCTGGTAGTGGGGGATGAGTCCCATCAGCCTTGCAGGAAACCTTGGAGGAGCACCACAGTATCCGGTCCTTAAAAGAAAAAGGCTAGATCGTGTTTAATGTCTGTTTAAGGTCAAAAGCAGCTTCTGCTAAGAAGTCTAGCAGCTGCTAGGGCTGCCGTAACAAAGTACCACAAATTGGGGGCCTTCAACAACAGAGATTCATTCATTGTCTCGGTCCTAGAGGCTAGCATTCCAAGGTCAGGGTAAGTGTTGGTTGCTTCGAGGGCTGTGAGGGAAGGATCTGTTCCCTCTTTCCTTGCCTTGTAGATGGCCATTTTCACGTACACCTAGCATTCTCCCTGTATGTGCGTCTGTGCCCAAATTTGCCCTTTTGTAAGGACACCAGTTACATTGGATTAGGGTCCACCCTAATGACCTCATGTTAACTTCAATTACATCTGCAATTACCCTATTTCCAAGTAAGGTCGTTTTCTGAGGTACTGAGCATTAAGACTTCAACATGAATTTTAGGAGTACAAGACTAACAACAGGTATGCTGCCAATCCGAATGGGGCAACACCTTGACCCTGGGACCCTGGCCTGACTGCCTCAGTGTGCCTGCCTGTCAACTCCTTTCCTCTCAGCGGCTGCTCCTTTCTTCTGTCCCCTCCCTTTCCATTGCCTGTTACGTTCTCCAGCTTTCCTTCTTTGTCTTGTCTATCTTCCTTTTTTCCTACAGAGATCTTTGTTTTTTCCCATTATGAAGTGATTTTGTTCTAAAAATTCCAATAATACAGAAAGGTATAAAGAAGACCGCTTTTAAAAATCACCTGAAAACTCTTGACAAATGCTTTTAATGCCGTGTGGCGCTGGCTTCCAGACACCTCCGTTTCCACCTCAACATTCCAGCCCTCCATTTCCTCCTGGGAAAAGTATGGCTTCATTAACACTTGAGGGCCCAGCATTTTACTTCTGCCATTTCCAATCGTTTTTTTTCCTCCAATAGTGCAGTGAACTGGCTTTGAGTGTTACAGGGGTCTGTGACTCCGGAGAAGAAAATCCAGAGAGACGCTCTGAAGTGAGTCCACCCCTCGGGTGAGCCCTCGGGTACACCTGGAAATGGTGGGTTCGAATTGTACCAAAGGGGTGTGGCTACTTTGCAACTCTCCAGATGGTTCTCTAGGGGAAGGGGAAGCCCAGGGCGCAGACCTCCATGGCCTAGCCCAGAGGGCACCTGTAGCTGAGGGCATGAGATTCTGTCCAAGAACTAGTTTTCTTCAGTCTGAGTGGCCACTTTTCACTCCCAGCATTTTAACGTCTCCCTCCCCGTAACCCGGCCCCCAGACCAGCAGCTCAGAAGGCCCTCACCCATTTCCTTGTACCTCACTCACCATTCCCAGCTCCAGCCTGCTGACCACCTCCATGTACTGCGTGACCCAGAGGATACGCAGCACCAGACTTACCCAGACACCCAGGTGAGGGCAACAGGCACACCAGAAACCACGCCTGGTTCTTAGAGACTTGCCAGATTGACTCCCTCCTGTCTCTTCACTGGACTATTGCAATAGTTCCTACCTGGTCTCCTTGCCCCTAGAACTCCCCCTCAGCCCACCATCCTTAGGGCTGCAAAGTGGGCTTCTGTCACTGGTCTGATGGGATGACTGGGCCACTTTACAATCTTCTGTTTGGGAAGATTCTGTTTGGGATCTGTGCTCTCCAGGCAGGCCTCAGTCGGCCTTAGGAACCATCTTGTTACCCATCCCATGAGATCCCTCATCACCTGTCAAATAGCTTGATTCCTGCAGGGCAAAGCTTGAGGGAGGGTCCAACTTCACTGATTCATTCACTCGGTTGATCATTTATTCTCCAAGTACCTTTTGATATTTAGAGGCCAGACACTCTTAACACTCGGACAACAGTAAACAAAATAGCCCTAAATCCCTGCCACGTGGCACTTCCCTTCCAGGGAGCCAACTGACTTCTTTCAACTGACCCTTTCAACTGACTTCTAGGTAATGTCTGACAGACAAACCAGCTTCTGCTGGATCTTTGGACCTGGCCGAGCAAATGGTCTGACCTTGTAGGTGCCCCATATCTCTCGTCCAGGATGCCAGGCTGGGCAGGAGGAAACGACACTAATATCCACACAACCCCAATCACATACCAAGCAAACTTCAGGTGACTGTATCACAGCCCCCACCCCTCTCTGCTGGCAAGTTCCTCTTCCAGCCTGTGACCCTAAAACAGAGCCCCGCTTCCCCCCACTCTGGCTTTGGCTGATGTCTGACACAGAGCTCATAAAGCAGTGGAGCTTGAGAATGTGGACTTGGGGCATTGCATTCCAACTTTGTTTCTACCACTTACTAGCTGTGTGCCCTTGGACGAGTTATGTAACCTCTCTGAGCCTCAGTTACCTCTTCCATAAAAAGGGCATATTAGTTATTTAATGCTGCATAGAAAACTGCCCCCAAACTCTCTGAGCTTCATTTCCCCACCTACAAAAATTGTAAGAATTCAATGAATTTTGCATTTAGTGCTTAAAAAAGTGCCCAGTGTATAGTAAAGGTTCGATATGTGGTAGCCATTATGCCTCCCTTGTTTCTGCTCACTGAATTTTAGCTTGATGTATCCTGGGGTTCTGAACCCTCTCATTCCTGATGACTCCTGGATAAGATGTTTAGGAAGGTGACGGGGAGTCTGTGTGAAATACGGATGACTCCAACTTTTCCCAAAGATTTGAAAAAAATATTTTTCATGTAAGCTAGAAACTAGATAAGGAAAACGGCAATGAAGTGGGGCGTTGGGGGGGGGGGGGAACCATAAAAATGAGATAAAACGAAGGTGGGGTTAATACAAAAGTGATCATTGTAAGGTCCTGATAAAGATTGGCCCCGTTTTGGCTCGGAGATTCCTAGCAGCCATAGTTAGAGGAAAATCCCATCTAAGTCAAATTTTTAAAGAAGTTTAACAAAATTTAAAGCACCTATAGGTGATGAGTGAGGCTTTCTTGGCTTCCTTTTTACAACGCAGAGCGCAGCGATAGGGGTAATGAAGCTCAACAAGTTTTCTCTGATGAGGACCCAGGCGGGTCTACTTCCTGATGGGAAAAATTCTGGTATCTCACGCGGTGCACCACAGCTTAGTTTACGGGGAGGACGGCAGTGACAGATATTCCCACTAGATGGCGCTCGTGGATTACCTTTTGCTTAGTGCCTATGACGTTACCCCATTTTTCCCCCCAATGTGCTTAAGCTGATTTCACTTAATATTAAGTTCTAATGTTCTTTCATGTTTCTGAACTTCAAGAGTGCTCCCGCCTTTCCACCCTTTGCATTGCTACAGTGGGGTTTGTAGTGGGGAGGAGCTAGGAGGAAGCAGGCATTCCTGCCTCACTTTCCCCACCTTCCCCCATATACCCACTACTAGAAACAACAGCCTTTGCCACTGTAAATCCCAAACTAAGTGCAGGTTTCCAGGTACTGTGACAACTTCTGGACCCCTGAGCCCAATGTGAGCTGGTGTTCCTGGGTGTGAGAATGTAACAAAAGGCTAGAAGACCTGGATGCTCAAGGGATGTGGTTGGTAAACTTTTGCGTGGCTTTTTCCAGGTGGGTTTTGAACTCCTTCAAGCTAGAATGCCAGGCCCGCCAAGGACAGGCGTGTGGCCCCACAAGCCAAGTTTACTTAGCTTGACACATGCAAGGAACTCCTACACCAGGCAAGCCTTCAGAGCCTCTCAACCTGATAGGGTTAGGATGGGCTTTTCGGAGGTGGTTGAGGCACTCATAAAGCAGGGAACCCTTAGGACTGGTTGGTTGGTGGGGAGAAAGGAGATTTTTTGCTGATTGGTTCGGGCTCAAAGAAGGGACCTTTTGTCTGTGGGGGAAAGTTCCCTGTGTGGTTGTGGCTTTGCAAGATCCATGGGTTTGGTTTTTGTGATTTAGGAGTTAAGATCTTTTTTTTTTTTTTAATTTTTTTTTTTCAACGTTTATTTATTTTTGGGACAGAGAGAGATAGAGCATGAACGGGGGAGGGTCAGAGAGAGAGGGAGACACAGAATCGGAAACAGGCTCCAGGCTCTGAGCCATCAGCCCAGAGCCCGACGTGGGGCTCGAACTCACGGACCGCGAGATCATGACCTGGCTGAAGTCGGACGCTTAACCGACTGCGCCACCCAGGCGCCCCTAAGAGTTAAGATCTTGAAGGCATTCCGTGAATTGGTTTCTCAGTGTGCCATCTCCTGAGGACATGGCTACATCTTTTCCGTATCCCCAGAGCCCGGCACATAACAGATGCTCTTTGTCGGAACTCACAAACTCCCCCTCCTTCCTCTGCTTCTGCTTCTCTTCCTGGGCTTGTCCTGAGATGGGTGAGCAGAACGCCACACGCTACCCCAGAGGTGAGCAAACAGGGAGGGTAGCCATCATCTGTTCATTCACATGTTTACCGAACACATATTTATGGCTCTGGGCCAGGTGCTGGCAACACCATTATGGGCAAACCAGAAGTGCCAGTATCCTGAGGGAGATGAGTGTCGAGCCAATACATGGAAGCCTACGAGAGTCACGGTTATGGAGGAGTAGCACCTGGTGTTGAAGAGCATTCGATGGGCATTTGGCTTGATTAGAAAGATTTCCTGGTTAGAGAATAGCTGCACTGAGATGTGAAGGAAGAGTGGGAGTTAAACAGGTGAAGAGATGGAGGGAGAATGGTCCATGTAAGGGGCACAGCGTGTGCAAAGGTCCTGGGGTGGAAACTCGAGGGACTGAGGAAGGCGGCCAATTATAAAAGCCTTATAGAGGCTCAAAATGCAGTCACCATGCATTTTTATTCCAGGAGAAATGGGAAAGACGTTACCGTTTTTATAGCTACGGGTGGGGTGCGCCTCAGAGCTGTCAAACGATGTGCGTTTTGCAGGTCACGTGCCGCAGAATCCGAGGTGAGCTCGTATTCCTGGGCAGCTGCTCCTGGTGGCCCTGGAATGTGTCTTTGTGTGACATAACTGAGTTTGTATTTCAAAGGCATTCGTCACGTTGCATTGTGGAGAAAAGACCTGAGTAAATCGAGAGCTGGAAGTGGAGACTGGTTAGGCCCTTGCATTGGCAGAGGTGGAGGTGGAGAGCAGGGAAGGGTGGGAGGGCTGTTTCAGAGGTAAATGGGCAAAGACATGAGATGAGTCCCAAAAAAGGCCGGAGGAAAAGGAAGCAGAAGATGCCCAAGTTTCTAGCTGGTGTAACTGCATGGATGACAGGCTTCATCACTGACACGGGTCCCAACAGAAGAGGACCAGGGTTTGAGGGGAGGTTTGTGAGTGTGGTCTTGGGCATATCACATTTAAGGTAAATTTGGGGGTGGGAATCAAGTGGCAATGTCAGTAGGAGGTTGGATCTTCAGTCTGGAGCTTGGAGACATGCCAGACACAAAGGCCACAGAGATGAATGCCTTGGTTCCCATACCTTTCTTGAGAAGTTACAGCAGTGTCCTTTTTGTCCCGGTAGTGCTCTGGGAGGGTGGGGGTGTTCGGGGGAAGCTGGGCTCCTCTCTTTCAAAATCCCCAGGGGAGGTCCACTGGGGCCAGCTTCGCTCTGGAAGCGAGTCCAGGAAGAAGACGTGACCGCACACGTGCTGAGGTCCATTGGTTCGAAGGCAGCTGCGAGTAGGGAAGGAGGTGTGACCATGTCCAAAAGTCCAACCCCACTAAATCCCACTCCTTCACATCCCACATCCCAGATTCAATCACATCTCATCACTTGGCACTTCAATTGTCTGGAGTTACGAGGCACACCGAGGATGCAAGAGACAGGCGCACGGGAAAGCATGAGCTCATAGCAGAGACTTGTGTCGTCTACCCTCGGGTGTGGCCAGAGGTTGGTGCAGGGTCCACAGTGTCTACAAATTCAAAATTCAAATTGCTCGGGAAACCCAAAGTTTTTAGTTTGGTTTGGCGAAAACCCATTTGGCCTCAAAACTTGACTGAACTGACATGCAGCTGTTTATGGTGTTTGTGTATCCTACTTGGTGTGAATAGCCATGCATTTTGCTGCAGGAGTCGTGTGTTTGATTACAGGGTGTTGTCCAGATTCCAGGTGTGTGTGTGTGGGGGGGGGGGTACCTTATATGTGTACTGTGAATACTTGTGAACCCCAAGCACATCTGCCACGAGGGCTAGTGGACCGTTTTACCATCAATCCCTTTCATACTCACATCTGTGGGGTCAGGGGATCATAAAAGAAAATTTAAGCATGATAACAACGACGATCCTGATAGCGTTTAAAGCCTGATCCCCTGTAGATAGAGAGGAATGGTTTCTCAGCATCTAGAATGCTGCCAGTGTTCTAAACACTGAGGACGGAGCAATGAATAAAATAAGGCCTCTGCGTTCACAGAGCTGGCAATATTGTGTTTTTTATTCTATAAAGAGTGCACACACACAGATTTGCCGATGTGAAGCACCGTAAGGGTAGACATGAAAACTCCTAACAGTGTTCCTTTCTAGATACAGGAACTATGAGTGATTTTATTCTTCTCCAAATTTCCAAATTTTCCTGAAATGCCGAGGACTCGATTTTGAAATCGGATTTTTTTTTTGGGGGGGGGGGGGATTATGATCTTTAATTAACCAGTAGTTTCTACTGACCAGACCCGAGCAGCCCCCTCAGGGTCCAAAGGCCGGTCGTCGCTGTAGGTGCAGTTCTGAGGCTGTACCAGCAGAGGGCGCAGCGCCCCCTGGGCTCGGGGCGGGGCCGCGGCGGCGCTTTTCTCCCCAGCAACACCGGCCCGCGCGCCGCTCCAGAAGCGCGGCCTCGCGGCTTCCCCGGCGGGGCCTCCCCTCGCCCCGCCCCCCGCCCGCGGAGCGCCCGGCAGGGGCGGTGGCCGCGCTGCTGCGGCCCTGCCCACGCCTCGCCCCGGGGGCTCGGGCCGACTGGGGCACAGTGGGCGGGGCCCGGCCGCGCCCGCGCCCGCGCTGAGCGGGAGGGAAAGGGGGCCGAGCGCACTGAGCCGCCCGTCCCGGCCGCCTCTCCTTCCCCTGCCCCCTCCGCCCCCGCCCCGCCCTTCCCCTCCCCCGGCCCCCGCCTCTCTGCCGGGTCGGCGGGGCAGCGGCTGACTAGTACTTTGGAGCCGAATGGGGAGACGTGACCGCCGAGACGCGGGCCGCGCGGAGAGCAGCCGCGGGGGCGGGAGAGGGAGGCCGAGTTTCTGGGCACCTGGCGGCCGGGCCGGGTGGGGAGGGCAGCGGCCACCCCCACCGCCAGCGGCCGGTTCCCAGGGGAAGGGGAAGGGAAATGGGCTCCTCCCCGGCGCTCGGGGCCCCGGCCCTAGGCTTGGGCTTGTGCGCGCGCGGCGAGAAGGTGCGTCCTGTTTGCCCCGCCGCGCCCTGGGCCGCCGTGCAGCCCGGAGGGCCAGACCTGGGAGGGCGCCCGGATTACCGGTCCTGTCCGCAGTAGGTGGTCGGGCCTGGCTTCGGGACGCGACGGGGGAGGGAACCGGTGGCGTCCCATCCAGACACAGTTGTTTCCCAGTGGTATCTCTGTCCAGCCTCAAGTTTCTAATCTGTAAAATTGGAGCTTCCACACCGGGAAGCTTGCGACGCTGTAAGGAGAGGTGCCCGGTAGAATCCAGAGGGAGAACAGAATTGTCCATGCGGAAATCCGACAAAGGGCCGTCTCGTGGCGCCTCTGCTGCATTTCTCGAGACCTTGGACACTCTCTAGCTTGCCTTCAGTTTGGCCAGGAAAGACCTTCCAGTAACCACTGGTTACCTTTATAGCATTTCCTCTAGCGTGATGGGGATTCAAAGGGAGAAGAGTGTCCAGCATGTCATTGACTCCCCTTGGGTTTAATGCCCCCACCGTAGGATTAAGTGTGGCCTCTCTAGGACTCTGGGTGCAAGGCTTGAGATGAAAAACGCAAAATCCTAGGATATTTGAAGAGTCCAAAGGCAGGGAGAGATGGCCACACTACTTTCAACTGCAGCTCTTCAGATTCCAGTCTCCTTCCTGCCGCCTGCCGCTGGACGTGGCTGCTTCACCAAGTTACTGAATGTCTCTCACCCTCCGTTTTCTCAGCTGTCAAATGGGAACAACACTGCTTGGTGGGGACAGGGTCAGGTGCTCAGGATGGATCTCAAACTGTTAGGGACTCCATGAGTCCTATAGGCAACATTGTCATTTGTCAGGAAATTCTCCCTTTAGGTCTAAATCCTCCCTGGACTCAAGGCCATAATTCTGCTTCTTAGTCCTGGGAGAGGTTGGCTGGTTACCCTCTTGTTAGTCGATGCCATTTCCCTTGCAGCAGGGAGGCCACTGCCAAGTTCCTAAGCCTGACCTTCCTACCACAGGGCCTTAGATATGGCTTCAGGTTCCTCCCCAAAGCTGTGGACTGGGGAGGTGGGGGTGGACAAATACCGAGGGAGTTGTGAGGCCCAGATTTGGAGAGTTTTCCTACATTTGTGAAAAGAGTTACTAGCAAAACAGGAAGAAGAGAATGTTTACTGAAAACCTTCCCTATGCTGAGGTGACTTAGCTCAAGATCCTCACAGGGGCAGGAACCATCCCTTCCATTTTGCCTGTAAGAAAGAGAGGACCTATAGGCCGGGTCCCCAGTCTATCCCCAGTGGTGCTCTTCTACTTCTGAGGGCCGGTGTGGCAGGAGATGGTGCCACATCTAAGCCCCCTACCAGGCATGTGGGGTCAATGGGACCTGCCTGCAGGTCCCACTGATGCCCAGTTCTGCTGGTGGGGCTCATGGTGGCTAGCTATCACTGGCTCTTAAAACGCCAGTTGCCTCTTGGGAAGCAAACAGAAGCCTCACCCTCCCTTCCTGTTGGAAACTTTGGGCTCAGCTACAGAGTGGATGCCTGGGAAACACATTTCAACTCCAGCTTCAGGGAGTCCGACTGCTCCTGGAGACCTGCCAAGGCCGTTCTCCGGGTTTGTCGGAGTTGGGAAGTCTGAAGGCCAGGAGGCCCCACTCTGAGGGTGGGCCTGACCTGGACGCACTCAGTGGTGACATCTGCATCCGTACTTTTCATCCCTGGCTGCCCATTGAAAGAAAGCTGATGCCTGGGCTCCACCCCAGAAAAAGGAAGTAGAATTTCAGGGAGGGGGTCCCATGCATCTAAATTTTTGTTTTCGGAAGCACCCCCAGGTAATTCTAATGTGCTGGGATCGAGAAACACTGAGGGAGAGCAATACATCTAGATAGTGATCAAGGGACAGAATAGGAAAGTTTGAAATCTGAACAAAAGAGGATTTGCATTAGACACCAAGTAATAAAAGCCATCCAAAGCAGGGAGGTTCCAGCAGCTGTGACTGAGCAGGACTATGGAATTCTTGGAAGGAATCCATCTGTCTGGGAACTGGCATGACTCGGTGCCCTGGGGCAGAGGGCGGAACCCTGTGGCTCCAGGTCCCTCTGGGCCACTGTGCCTGCTTCTGAGATCCACATCTGTCTGCTGGGCCAAGCCGCTGATGCTCCTGTGAGCCTCCGTTCTTCCGGTCCAACTAGATTGCTTGCCATTCCCAGAACTCACCCTGCTCCTTCCCGCCTCTAGGTTTTGGTTCCAGGCATTTGTTTCTGTCTGGAATGTCCTTTCCCCATCTGTTCAAATCATTCCTCTTCAAGGTCCCTACCCTAATGCCAGCCCCACCAGGGAGCCTCCACCAGGGTTTCTGTGTGCTCTTGTTACCCCTGACCCCCATTCTGCTCAACGTGTGCCCTGGGTGCCTCCCTGGTTAGGTTGTATGGTGCAGAGTGAGAACCATTAGACTCTTCTGTGCCTCTTCTTCCCCCACTTGTCACAGGGGATGGGGAGCGCCTTGCATAGAAGAGTCTCCTATTTCTTGAATGCTACAGAATTTATCCCTGTTGCAGGACAGGGTGGACAGTCACCCAGAGAAATTCTCCCGGCTCATGAGCCTTCCTGAAGTTCTCTGGTCCCTCTGTTCAATTTTCTGAGAGCCACGGGGTCTTGTAGGTAGCCAACAGTGACAGCAAAGCCCTGGAACCAGGCCTTGACCCAGCACGTGGTGGCTACAGCACCAGGGTAGACGCCCCAGGAGAGGGAAGGGGTATAAAGAGTGAGGCCAGGAATGCATGGTCGAGGACCTGCATGCTGGTGCTGTCTCTTCCCAGACACACAGAAAGGCTTTCTTAGGGGGCGGAGGGAAGAACCCCGCGACCTCGGGCGCCACAGAGGCCAGCCCTGGTGTCTCGGGACCGCCTTCTCCCGATAGCTGGGCGTGTGCGACATGGGGCGAGGGGCCTCCCGCAGCCCTCGCCCCCACCGCACCCTGCGGGGGCCCGCTCGCCGGGACAGACTGCGCACGGGGGGCTGGGTAGGCCCCTGACGCGGCGCGCCGGCTGCGGGGAGGCGGGGACTTGTTCCCTCTCCGGTCGCCCGCCGCCCGTCCGCGCTGCAGGTGACCCCTGCAGCTGCCAGCCGGCCCCAGCGCCCTCGCCGCGGCCGCCTTCTTGGGGTTTTCCGGCCCCGCGCGCCTCAGACGACCTCGGCCGCCGCCGGCCCGAGCCTCTCCGCCACACACACACACCCCCGCCTCCCCCTTCCCCTGCCTCCCCCTGCTTCCCTCTGTCCCCTGCCTCACTCCCTCCGTCCCCCCTTTCGTCTCACTCCCCCCCCCTCCCCGTCCCCCGCCGCGCCGTCCCGCCCCCCGGGCTGTGCAGCAGGGCTTTCTGATGAGTCAGCGGGAGCCCGGGAGCCTCCGGCCGCCCCGGGCATCTGCTCCGGTGACGCACAGTGACTCACGGGCGCCCGGGCCGCCGCAGCCGCCGAGCGAGCCGCACAGCCCCCCGCCGCGGCCCGGCGCCCGTGGGCCCTGCCCCGCGCCCCGCGCCTCCAGCCCCCAGCGTTCCCGCCCCCTCTCCCCTGGCCCCACTCCAAGCTGACATCAGACGCTGGCCGCCCGGCCACCCTCTGAGTCAACAGTTTCCGAAGCGGATCCCGCTGCCAGGGGCGGAGAAAGCGCTGCCTCCGGGGGAGGCGGTGGGGGGCCGGCCCCGGTCTGGCAGCCGCGGGAGGGCGGAGGTGGGTGGGGACGGGCGCAGCATTTTACAAGAAGTCACGGGGGGTAGGGGCGAAAGAGGGTGAGAACCGCCCCGCGGTGCAGCCGGGCGGAGAGGAAACCTGCCGCCCCACAGCCACGTGCTGAAGCCGGCTCTGGGTGGGTGGCTGGACCCGCCCCACACTGGCCTGGGGAAGGGGGGCATGCTGGGAAAGGCCGCAGGCCGAGTTTCCGGGGGAGGGAGGGGAGCCCGGGTGAACACCCTGGCCCCGGGGGCACCGGGGAGCTCGTGAGTCTGGAGGAGGTGGTCCAGCTCCCTTCGGTGGGAGCGGCTCTAGCCGAGCCTGAAGAGGGGCACTGGCCTAGCCTCCCTCCCTCCCCTGCCCCCTGGTGGGATGGGGTTGAGGCTGGTGACTCCCCCCACCTCACACCCTTCAAAGAGGACGTGTATCCTAGCCGAAAGGCTTTCCAGAACCTCAGGAAATAGAAGGTGGGTGGTGGTTTAGTGAAGGGGGTGGTGATAGGAAGATGGAAGGAAGCCGCTGTATGAAAAGAGGAAGGAAGAATATTAAGAACGTGTGAAGAACATGACTGGGCTCCTGGGAAAGTGAGCTGCTTCCTACCTGAGATGTTAGGTCAAAGCCCCTTGAGGACAGAAGACGGGTTAGCTGTAGGCAGGAATGAGACATGCGAAGGAGTCTGGCCTAGGTCTGGATAACAAGGCTGTAGCGGCTCTGGGCGCTATGGTCTGCCCCTGAGTCGGTGTTCAGTAACCACTCAGGGAGGCTGCATCCTGTGGTTCTAGGGTGCTCACGGAGGACAAAAGACCCTTTAAAAAGCACCCACTTGCAGTGGCCTAAGAGGCACCCGGAAGCTGCTTTAACCCTGATAGGTTTCCCTGCCCGTGTCAGACAGGAAGGAAGGCAGAGGAGCCCCACAGGTGCTTGGGCTTCCTCTACTCCCTGTCCATCCCACCCCGCCCCCACCACCCTGGGCCCTGGGTGGTGGCCCTTCCGGGGAAGCTGGTGGGCTGGACCAGTGGGAGTTATCCTGGGAGCTAAGGCCAGGTGCAGGAGGGGGGCTGTGGCCGCCAGGATGAGCAAGACACAACTGTCGTTGGTGGGCCTCCAGCTGGATTTCATTCTCAGTCTCTTTCCGGGATTTAACTTGCTGTTCTTTCCAAAGCCACGGCTCAACAAGTGATGCCAACCCCGGGGAGGGGGGTGTCCGTGTCTCATCTTGCAGGAGAAGTAGCGCAACAGCTGGGTGAACAGAACCCGCCCGGATCTGTCCAGAGCTGTTTGTGGGTACAGCCTCGACAGGGGCCACGTGAGCTGCTGCTTGCCCCATATGACCCTCACTCAAACTCGTGCAGAGTGGGAGCTCCTGGCCCCCTTCTCCTTGGGCAGCCTTTTCCCAAGTGTGCGGGTGGGTGGCTCATTTCTGCCAATCCAGTCCCGCTCAAAATAGCACTGAACCAGACTTCTGGGAAGCTCTGCGCTATAGGCCTCTGCAGAAAAGAGTTAAGAATGACAGCTCTTGGGAAGTCGAGAGGTCTAATTTGCCGAGATGGGTCAGGATGCAGAGCCCTGTGACATCAGAGGGCAGAAATAGTGGCCAGGGATTGGTATGGAAAGTGTTAGTGGTGGAAGGTCCTGGGCCCTGTGTGGTGGCCCTTCGGGGAAGCTGGTGGGCTGGACCAGTGGGGGTTATCCTGGGAGCTAAGGCCAGGTGCAGGAGGGGAGCTGTGGCCGGATACCTAAGCCACAGACACTGCCACCCCCAACTTCCACATCTTTTTTTTCAGGCTGAGAACTCCCTTGGGTAGGATTTGCCTCCTCCACTGTTTCACATTCCGATTTTTCATGTTTCTGGTTTGGGCCCAGTTCAGTTGCCACTTTCTCTGCAAAACTCTTTTCTCCTGCCTGCCTGAGTGCACTTGGCTCTAAACGCATCCACGTAACTCTTACTTTGCTTTGCTTGGCCTGAGCAGTTTTGCTGAATTCAACTTCTTTCTCCACCCGGAGGCCCACGGGGAGGCCCAGGGTTTCATCTTTGCAGCTCCCCCTTGGTGGAACCCCTGAAGAAACGAATTAGCTGTCATCTCTGCCCTCCTCTGCCCCACGCTTGGCCTGATACTCTTCCTTTGTGTCTGACGGGGCTTCCTGCTTGCCGTGTCTGCTTCCATGAGAGCCTCAGCTTGGGTTTTGACCCAGTCTGCTCTTGGCTTGAGCTCAGCCTCTGCGCCCCCTGGCTCATCATCCTCATTGATTCCTAGCGGCCATTCGGCAGGAAGAGCCTTTGCTCCTTCCCTTAGCAGTTGGAACTAGGGCAGAGGGCCAGTGGAATATAAGGGCACCTCACTAGAGCTAGCCCATCGTGTGTAAGTCCATACTCAAGAATACCGATGGACTTCGTTAAAGCTAACATGTCATGTGTAAATACGTTCATTAATACAAAAAAATTTTAGGGGCTGTCTCTCTCTCTTTTCCCCCCTGAGGGGCTCTGTCTCATCACAAAACTTTTTTCAAAGCATTCCATTAAATGTAAGAGTCCTCATCTGCATTTAGAGGGCTTACTTTTTTTTTTTTTTTGGCAACTCTTGTGGAGCAGATATATTGAAAGTGAGATATAAGATCAAAAGATGAACTAGCAGAGATTAGACTATTTTCAGGGGTCATGTAACAAAATTCTGTATTACTGCAGATACCAGAAAATTTGGGCATGAGACTGAGCTAAATTAGGAATATCTGCCTCCGAAAGTTGGGCATAACTCCTCAAAACATCTGGCTTGCTCTGGTAGCATTTATCGCTCCACTGAGGAGCTAACCTTCCCTAAGCCTTCCTTGGCCACATAATAGACCAGAGGGCCCAGGACACTGTTTTAGAAAATCTTGGCTCCACGTCTGGCTCTGCCATGTCTGAGCTCTGCTACCTTGGGCCATCTGCCGGCTGATCTGCTGGGGCCTTGGGTTCTTTTCCTGTAAAACAGAGATCATTATACACACCCACAGGGCTCTTGTGAGGACCAGAAGTCAGGGATGCTCAGTAAAGAGTAGTTTAACGTGTTTTAGATTTTCAAACTGTGGGTGTAAAAACTTCCTTAGCGTGTATAATTTTTTCCACTTGGGGTTCTTTAGGTCCAGGTTATGTCCAGGGTCAAGAAGGTCAACTTGAGAGAGAAACAGGCTTTTTTTCAGAAGCCAGTGGAGTAAAGACCAACATTTCTAGAAGTAAGGAATTTAATTGCAGCATAATCTACTGACCAATCGTGGGTTTGGGGCCTGGGAGAAACCTGATCCTGAATCAGTCTGAGGCCTTATCAGTGACAAAGATGACCTTTGCGCCGACACTTAGGCATGTCTGAACCGCTGAACAAGGCTTTAATCCAGGAGGTGTTGAAAGAGCCCAATAAATCCTTATTCCATTGAGTCCAATCCAAGAGTTTGAAAGAAAAATGCAAAGTTCATGTTTTGTGTGCCCGTCTACCATGAGATGTGACTGAGGGAAATAGATGCTCTAATGGATTATGGGCCCCAGAGTCCCATGCTGGGCCCTGGACTCTTACTCCTGTGCACAGGAGCAGGAAATGCTCCCGGGAAGGACAGATTAACTGGCTGCACTGGACACTCTTCTGTCCTTTGCACCTCAGCCGTTTCTGGTCGAGGTGACACCAATCCAGGAAATACACGTGTATTCATTTCCCAGGAATGCATAACCAAGTGCTACAGAAATTTACTTGCTTTAAACAACAGAAATTGATTTGCTCAGAATTCTGGAGGTTAGAAGTCTGAAATCAAGGTGTCACCAGGGCTATGCTCCCACTGAGACTCTGGGTGGAAGCCTTCCTTGTCGCTTCCTAGCTTCAGGCCACATTCCGTGGCACGCAGAAACATCACTCCAGTCTCTGCCTCCTTTAGCACGTGATGCCCTCCCTGTGTATCTGTGACTTCACGTGGCATTCTCCTCTTAGTAAGGACACCTGTCATATTGGACAAAGGCTCACCCTAATTACCTCTTCTTAACTTGATTGCCTCTGCAAAGACCCTGTTTCCAAATAAGGTTAGGACTCCACAAATTTTTTTTTTTTTTTTTTTTTTTTTTTAGGGAAAATAATTCAACTCATAACATACAGTAAGAGTAATATCTTTGGTAACAGGCTGTGGTACAGGCTGAGGGCTAGTCAACACGGGGGCATTCCACTATATGCCAGCGAGGGGGCAAATTGGAACAGCACGTTGGCAATCTCTTTATCAGAAGCGTCAAAAACATTCACATCCTTTAATCCAGTGATCCAATTCTAGGAACCTAGCTATCGGAAGTCAGCAAAAATGTTGATAAAACTTTATGCGTAGAGACATCTGACTCAATATTACAATCATTAATTATTGTTCAACATCTAACAGGTAAGGGTGGTTATTAAAATAAGTCACATCCACACGAGGGGGATATTATGTAGCCTCAGAAATGGTATATTCAGGAAAAAATAGTGACACGAGGGAAAATGAAATAACATGATCTGTTCAGTATGTTGTCAACTTTATAAAAAATACACAAAGAAGAAAAAAACCACAACGTGATGCTGATAGTCCCACCCCTTTTGGAGAGATTATGAGTGGCTGTTATTTTTTTTTTTATTATGGCATTATATAAGTTCTCTGCAATCGCTTTATAACCAAGGGGAAAAAATTATGTCATTGAAAAAATAGATATATAAATAGTTTCCTGGAATATACACTCCAGGAAGGTTCTGGCTGGGAGTAGAGCAGCATGCTGGGTGCCCAGCTGATTTCTATGCTTATAAGCCACAGCCATAGCCCTCTGGAGTTTTTTAACCTGTGGCTACTTGCATCAGAATTACCCATGGTGCTTTTTTATTTTTATTTTATTTTATTTTATTTTTATTTTAAAATGCAGAATTCTAGGCCCCACCCCAGACCCACCAAATCAGGATCTCTGGGCGCAGGGCCCAGGAATTGGCATTCTCACAGGCTCTGCACATTTGGGCTGAGTTCCCCCTGCCTTAAAGGCTGGGGACAACCCACTCATCAGTAATCCAGTGTGGTTTGTCACACCAGCCATGTATGCCCTCTCAGCCTACACTGGGCTTTGAAGAATCAAGCCAAACAGAGGAGTTTTTTTTTTTTTTACGAAGTCTACTCTTGGTTGTACCTAAGACGGGAAGCTGCAAAACACCATATTCAGAAGAATAGAATTAATTCACGTTTGTATTTTATTTTGGAATCCAGTAGCAGCAGATTGCGCTTCTTAAACTAGGCAAGGCTAATAATTAAAATGAATTAACATTCCCAGACTGGGCCCTAATTTGGAATTAGGAAAAGTAGTTGCAGGAAGACATCAGCCCGCAATGAAAGGTTTGCCCCATTAAAAAGTGGTTAATCTGTGCGCAGTTAGTTGAGAATCATAATTATAGACCTGATTGCTTTTAACTCACAACCTTGAGGTTTCCTTTATTGCCTGTTTTACTGGAATGATATTGGAGGATGGTAGAAAGTTCTCCACTTTAAGGTGTGTCTTGCCTTGGGGCGGGGTTTGGCCAAGAGCGCCCTTCAGCCCTGCAGTGCTGCGACTTGTCAAGGCCAAGGGGAGTTGTAGCATGCTCGGAGAGGGCCCAACAGCTGTGCAATTAGCCATGTCATCTGTAGGTGAAATTCAACACCTCAAAGAGACAATAATTCAAGGTATCAGTCCACACTTGTTGCTTCCGGAGTTGGTCATAGCCTCTTAAGAGAAAAGGTGAGCCATCTCAAGAATGAAATATCTGGCTATGTGTGGGAGCAATCGGAGAAAAGAACCAAGAAGAAGAGCAACTGTGAAACTCTGAATCAAGCCTCCTGGAAGGGGTCCTATTCCCTTTCTGTGCCTTCACGCAGATGGCTTCAGGATGCCCTCCACCTGATGCCCCTGCTTGTGGGGGAGGAGGGCAAAAGGAGGTAGGTTCCAGAGGGGCGAAGTGCCGGGCACCTAAACAACACCTTCCATTTGCGCTTTGTCATAATCCCTGGCACTTGGGATCTCCCTGCAGTGGCGCAGGGGGACCTGGATGGGTAGGGCTGTCGCCAGCTCACTGGTGCAGGGAGGCCCTGAGCTGTCAGCATCTGAGAGCCAGGCTCTGAGAAGCACAGGGCCTGAAGTCGGGCTTGCTCCTCCTCGCCGTGTGCCCCTCTTTCCTGCAGCACAGGGAATAAGCAGAGGCAGACAGCCGAAAGGGTTAGGACCCATCAAGGAGGAAAAAAAAATGTAAAAGGAAGCCCTGTATCTTTCACACAACATGTAATTAACTCTCAGCAGAAGATGCCATGGATTCATAATGGGAGCCGACGGCGGGGGAGGAAGGCTCTGACAAGCATGAGATTTCTAGTGGGCTTTTTTTTAATTTAATTTTTTAAAGGAACACGAACAGTTGCAATTGTAATTGTGGACCTTCAGTGATGGTGTCTCCCCAGCAGCAAACCAGATGCTGTATCTCACCCCTGTGCAGGCAGGTTGAACGAGAGGGGCTTTTCTGCTCCAGTATTCTCTCCTCCATCCCGACAGCAGGCTCTTTCTTGTCCCCGGTGCCCCAGGGTGGGCCTGTCAGCAGCCCCAGTCATGTGAGCTGGCCCCAGAAGCTTCTCCTCTCCGTGACAGCAGTCCTTGGAGTCACCCTGACCTCTAGCCAGGGGCTCCAGGGTCACATTTGTGGCACAGGCCTCCCCCCAAGCACCTCAGTAAGGTGGTTGCACTTTGTGAGGAAGGGAGGCCCAGCTGGAGAGGAAAGGCGGGGAGCTCCGGGGCAGGGTGGCTGGAGGTGGGCAGTGCCTGGAAGTCTGCCAGAACAAACCGGGCCAATCCTCTCCCGGGCACAAAGGACGCTCTGTGAGGGACACGCCTAGCCCCTGTGCAATCAGGGAGGCTCACGTTTCTTACCACAGGGAGGCCCATTCCCAGACGGGCTTGGGTGTGGCCTGTAGGCTGAACCCTGCTGGGTAGGGCCCTGTGGACTCCTGGTGACCCGTCTGGGTGACTTCAGTCCTCATTATGATCTGGTCTGCACACGAAGATAGAGAGAGGCCTGGGCAGGCAGCTTAACATCACAGGACATGGGCAATTGCCTCTTCGTCCTCTGGGAGAGAGCCTTCCTAGGTCTACCCCCCACAACGCACACACACTCTCTCTTTCTCAGACACATATACTCACATCCATGCAATCATACACTCAGTCTAAATGAGAGAAGATCTCCAGCCATACTTAGACTAGTCAAACATGCTGTGCAGACATTTGCCCCCACCCCCAAGTCATTGTCACGGAGAAATTAGACTAGGTCTCAAAGAAATCAGGCTAGCAAGTATGCAACAAGAACCACCGTACTGGCCACAGGCATAATTATCATTTTTTTCTTTAGAACTTGGAGTCTCTCCCTGCCACCAGGCACCTTCTCATTGTGACTCTGCATTGCATGAAAGAAGGGAAGGGAAGGGAAGGGAAGGGAAGGGAAGGGAAGGGAAGGGAAGGGAAGGGAAGGGAAGGGAGAAACTTTGGGGTAAGCAAAATAGCATGGAAGACATATTGAAAAGGTCCATGCTGATGTATGTTTTAGCAGAACCTGAGGTTTATCTGCGTGGCTATGCCATGCCGTGGTAAGGGATGGGTCAGGAAGGTATTTAAACCCTCACTGAGCCTCATGGGTTTTAAAATGAAAGAGTGCAAGTAGGATTTCTAAAGTCTCTTCAGTAATCAGTCCAGGCCTGAAAGCCACAAGGCCAGGCGGCCATCCACCAGAACCTGCTGCCCGCACAGGGCCTGAGACCCCGTCGCATCACGGAGCTCTGCAGATGTCTGGCAGGTGGGTTCCCTCCTGGACCACAGCTGAGCTGGATGGTAATGGATAAAATCGCCATCTGTGAAGGTAGGACCTTTCTCTGTCCTGTATGGCCTGAGCTGTGAACGAGGAAGAAGACACTCATTTGTTGAACATGTATTTCTTTGGCACCATCGATGTGTCAGTAAATAAACCAGATAAAATTGCCTGCTCCTGGGAGTTTCCATTTGACACAAAAGCATAGGAACTTCCCCTCTGTGTTCATTTCCTGGGGCTGCTGTAACAAAGTACCGCAAACTGGGTGGCTTAAACAACAGAAACGTATTTTCACCCAGTTCTGGAAGCTGGCAATCTGAGATCAAGGTCTTGGCATCGTGGTTCCTTCTGGGGACTGCAAGGGAGAATCTGTTCCATGCCTGTCTCTCAGCTTCTGGTGGTGCGCTGGCCATCTTTGGTCTTCCTTGGCTGCCTGATGCAGCGTCCCATTCCTGCCTTCATCTTCTCCCTGTGTGTCTGTCAGTGTCCAAATTTCCCTTTTTGTAAGGACGTCAGTCATATTGGATTAGAGCCCACCCTAATGACCTCATTAACTTGATTATCTATGAAAAGATTCCATCTCCAAAAAAGTCACATTCTGAGGTACTGAGGGTTAGGATGCTAATGTATCTTTTTTTTTTTTTTTTGAGGGAGGGTAGACACGATTCAGTTTATGACACCCTCTAGAGAAAAGCCTAGGCAAGTATGGAGGAGAGTCGTTTGCCCTTGAGGTACCTAGCTGGTATCTCCTGCTTCTTCAAGGTCTCATGTGAATGCACCTGATTGGTGGAGCCTATATCATGTGCCTCTTTGCTGCAAGGCAGGCTGGGAAATCAAGTTTCTGGCTTCTACCTTGGGGAGGCATGGACCACTACTGTGGGATTTCCCCCAGATATAGGAAGAAACTTCAAAGGATTCATGCAAAGATGGCCACAAAGCACAACAGAAATGCTATGCAGGTACTTTCAGGATTTCTCCAAGGGGACACAAGAGCAGAGAATGGAGACAACAGCTTCCATTTCTTACTTTAAAAAAAATTTGTTTTTTGGGGCGCCTGGGTGGCGCAGTCGGTTGAGCGTCCGACTTCAGCCAGGTCACGATCTCGCGGTCCGTGAGTTCGAGCCCCGCGTCAGGCTCTGGGCTGATGGCTCAGAGCCTGGAGCCTGTTTCTGATTCTGTGTCTCCCTCTCTCTCTGCCCCTCCCCCGTTCATGCTCTGTCTCTCTCTGTCCCAAAAATAAATAAACGTTGAAAAAAAAAAATTAAACAAAAAAAATTTGTTTTTAATGTTTATTTTTGAAAGAGAGAGAGACAGAGAGACAGAGAGACAGAGCATGAGTTGGGGAGGGGCAGAGAGAGAGGGAGACACAGAATCCAAAGCAGGCTCCAGGCTCCCAGCTGTCAGCACAGAGCCCGATGCAGGGCTCAGACCCACGAACCTCGAGATCGTGACCTGAGCCGAAGTCAGATCCTAACTGACTGAGCCACCCAGGTGCCCCCACAGCTTCCATTTCATATGGCTTCCCTTTAGTGCCTAGTATTAGGTGCTGTTCACTATAGGGACAAAATATTGATGCCTACAGAGGACACCTGGCAAATCTAGATAATGGCCAATAAGTAACATTTAGTAAACATTCACTATGTGCCAGACATTTTCCTAAGCTCTTTATAGGCATTGCTTCATTTAATCCTTACAACAGCTTTATGAGATAGGGGTGATTATCAGCCCCCTTTCACGGATGAGAAAACTAAGGCACAGACAGGTTAAGTAACTTAACCGAGCAGGTGGGAAAGCCAGGATTGGAACCCAGCAATGTCAGTCTGAGACTGAGAGCTTAACCACTGTGCTTCCTAATAGAGATGGAAGAAGATGGAAAGTGGAAGAAAAGCCTCCCCAGCCAGTGCTCAGGGAAGGCAGATGCGTGCCCTGAGCTGGACAGAACTACCCCTGAGTGGCATGTACATTGTCACACTCTCTGAGTCAAGGTGGGTGTGGTGCTGGCCTGAGACACTGACAAAGTCCTTGGGAATCCCGGGAGAGAGGTATGGGAAGGGGTGGGGGGTGGGAAGGAGGAGCGAGCCTGCTGCTAGAGTCCGGGAGGTTCAGCCCAGGAGGCCCTGCCTGGTGTGCCTGAGGAAGGCCTACGTCATGGCACTGGCTTCTGAGCTTCCAGACTCAGCTGGGCTGGGCAGCTGGAAGCCTGTTTCCCTGCAAGGGCAGGGAGGGCCCAAGCCAGTCCCTTGCCAGGGTGCTGCCTGGAGAGGACCCGCATTTTTCCATGAAATCTTCTCTGGTGACCTAGAGTTAGGCCTCGGAGGGACCAGGTGGCTGCCAGGGCAAGACCCTGCAAGCTGAGGTGCATTTGAACACCTCAGCTGTGGCAAAGGTGGCTCAGGTACCTGCCACCTGCCCAGAGGCAGAGACCCGGGACTTCTGTGCCCGCCCTGGAGGAGCCCTTGCCCCTCCCTACTCCTGTGACCCTGGACATTGGAACATTGCTATTTCTTTTAACTTTTTGCACAAGGAGGCAAAAATAGACAGGATACGTTCTTATATCCCCAAGCATACCCAAACTGGAGGCTCCCCTGGGGCCCTGGCCCAATCGATCGGGCCTCAGACCTCACATCCTCCAAGTCCAGAACACAATGTCAAGAATATGCATGCACTGGGAGTGTTTGCCATTCACCGGTGAGCCCGATTAATACATATTTGTAAAACATGAGAAGCACTAACGCCTTGCGTGTACCCTCATGTCCGGTTGTCTCCCCACAGATAAGATGTAGAGAAAAAGGACATTCTCAGAATTTAAAGAATGAGGTGTGGCCAGGGTTAAAATACAAGGTGGCCTATTAAATTTGAAAGCCAGATAAAACAAGGAATATTTTGTTAGTAGAAGTATGTTCCAAAGACTGCATGGGATATATCTATCCTAATACAATTATTCGTTGTTTCTCTGACACTCAAATTTAACTGTTCATTGTGTATTTGTATTTGTTCAATTTGGCAACCTTGGGTAGGTGTTATCCATATCCACCCCAGTAGGGGAAGATAGAGGGGAGAATTCTAGAAAAGAGGCTGGTAGGCCTATGCCAAATCACGGGGACTCCAGGGAGGCCAGGCCCCCCCGCTCCCGGGCTGCTGCAGTGGGGCCCTGGGAAGCAGCTCTGGGCCTCTTCTCGGAGCCCTGTCTCCCTGGACAGAAGAGGCAGGGCCCAACGGCTGCAGAAGGAAGCCTTGAAAACAACCTGAAAACAGTTCTTATCTGGGCAGTTGCCAGTGCAGGAGAAGATAGGCTCAGGGTGTTTGGCAACGTGTCTGGCTTGTCTCCTACGGGCTTGAGGGGTCACACTGACTCCCAGGGGTATGGAAACACGGCACCACGCCTCAGCTGACCCTCTAAGCTTCCTAGCCTACACTGACCTCCCCTTCAGGTCTGGCTGTGTCAGCCCTGCCTCACACTGAATTCCCCCACATTCTCTGGGGCTGAGGTCACTGAATATCTCTGGGCCTTTCCTGCAAGGTTGGAGTGCCTACGCAGGGGCACGAGCTGGGTGAGTTATTTGTGCACTGCACAAAGGTACCCTGGGAAGCGAAGCGTGGACACCTGTACCCAGGAACCTGGAGAAAGCACTGGGTGAGAGAGTCCGGCAGTCTCCTCCACAGGCCGGGGAGCCCCCCCACCCCCACCCCCACCCCCAGGCCTGAGAGCAGCAGGTCCACCCGCCTCCCAGCCCCCCTGCTATGCTAGCTCTGATGCAGTATAGGCCTCCTCGGGGCCTTTCCCAGGGCTGTGTGGGAGCTGCTCTTGTGTCCTTTCCCAGTGAACAGGGCAGGAGAGGGAGGGAGAAAGGGCAGGCCGGCTCTGGGAAGTTTCAATTTGTATGTTGGACCAGAGCATTCACGGCAGTGCTGAGAAACAAAGGAAGGACGGCCTATGAGCAGAACATCTCTCTGATAATCTTGTGAGGTGCTTTTAACCCCATTTTTACAGAAGATGAAACAGACCCAGAGAGGTTATGGAACTTTCCTCAGGGCATACAATTAATAAGTGGTCGGGGGTGGGGGATAGGGGGCAGAAATCCTACCCAGACTGCTCTGACTCCAAAATCTGGGCCCATTCTATTCCATTTGACTGCCCAGGAAAATTCTGGTCTAGCTCAGGAGGAAATATCTACTGTCAACTCTGTTACTCTGTTATTGTCAGGTTCCTGGCTTCCCCGTGACCTCCAAGACTTGGCTGTGACTGAAATTTCCACTAGAAAATAATGCTGAAAGGACACAGCTGTGCTCCTCTGTGTCTACACCAGGAACTCCATCTCCCGGGCTCTCAACCCTCCTCCCACAGAGCCGAGTGGGTGCTCAGGGCCAGGCTGTGGTGGTTTCAGCACACAGGGAATTGTCCCCAGTCCCTGCCCTTGCACGACTCACCTGGTAATTCCTGAGACTAAAAACCACACTCCCTGGTGATCAAACTCCTAAATCTAACCATGTGATTGGTTGAGTTTGGTCAGATTGTGGGATATAGGCCCCCATGACGTCCTCCCCACCTACAAGGAATGCTGGGTGTTATCCCCGCCACCTGAGCCCTCCTCAGATCTCTCCGCACACAGGGAGTCAAGCCTTCCTTGTTTTCCCCTTTTGGCTTTCAGTGTTTCCATTGCTCTCTGACTCTCACACCACCTCGCCTCAACTAATCGTCCCCCCCTCAACACCTCACAGCAGTAAGATGACAAAAGACTTCCAGTCCTGAGCATGGTGGGGAAAAAGTGAGGGGAGGCTTGAGCAGGGTGAGCTGGGAGGGAAGAGAGAGAGTTCTCCTTCTCCTAATCATGAACCTCACTCATGTATTCGTTTGGTTGCCCTGCGTATACGTTGGCTGGATGGGGAAACACAGGAGGGGTTGGAGGCTGGGCTGGACAGCCCACGCAGCTCTTTGCCCAAGGTCTGTTCAAAGAAGTGCGCTGTCTATCAGGAAAGTCATTAAAATGGACTTCCAAGCCCTCCTTGCACTTCCTCTGCTGAGGCTCAACTCAGCTGTGCTTCTCAGAAGCGCCTTTCTTCTTTCACATTCGTAGCTCCTCCAAGTTTCCAGAACCATCCGGCCTACACCATGTCTCTTCTTGGCTGGAGTGTGGGTTTCGGAGCCAGACTGCCTGAGTTCTAATCCTGGCTCAGAAACTTATCAGACTTGGGCATGTTACTTAATCTCTCTCTGCCTCAGATCCCTTGACTCTGATGTGGGTTGAGAACATCTACTGAAGCGTACTGCTTAAGGTTGTTGCAAGGACTGTCGTGGTAACAGTCCTAAAAGATGGAAAATAGCCTTGGCCCACGGCAGGCACCATGTAAGTGTCGGTAGCAATCAATGTTGTTACTATCATGATTATTCTCTCTCCCCTTCCCTCTTACCCCACATCTGCAGTTCGATCTTTATCACCCCACTGTCCTCCCAAAGCCTTGGCAGGCTGGCTGAGGGTGGCATGGGTGGCTTGGAAATCTGCAGATGCTCACATGGCAGGGAACCTGTGCCGGGTGTTGGAGAAGCCGTGGGGACCCTGCAGATGATCCTTAGGTGGAAAGGAGAGCCGGCCTCCACTGCACTGGGATGGATGAGTGTCCTCGTTCCTGCACAGGAGGAGGTGTATCTCCCGGTAGCAGGAGAGAACTTCTCCTTTAGGTTCAGTCTAGTTTGGAGGACAACTCATCTGTCAGAAGCCTGCTGAGTGTGACCAGCTGGAGGTTGCAATCAAGACACTCATGCAACAGGACTCTGGTGGGTTGGCTGGTGGCCTCCCAAAGGGTATGTCCGTGTCCTAATCCCCCAAACCTGGGACTATGACCTTATTTGGACAAAGGATCTTTGCAGATGTAATCAGGAATCCTGAGATGAGAGCATCATGGATTATCCAGGGTGTACTAGGTCCAATGACAAGTGTGCTTTGAGCAGAAGATAATTCACAGATACGGATGAGAAGGCCATGTGGAGACAGAGGCAAAGGTTGGAGTGATGCGGCCTCGCACCAGAGAAGGCCTGGAGCCACCAGAAGCTGGACAAGGCCGGGAAGGAAGACTCTGGAGAGAGCATGTGACACACTGCCTTTGAGCTTCTGTGAGAGAATACATTTCTGTTGTTTTAAGCCACCCAGTTCGTGGTAATTTGTTACCACAGCTCTAGGAAACTAATACAAGGACCAGTTGCAAACCACCCCCCCCCCCCCCAGAGGAAAAGAGAACCTTGGCCATGGTCTGAAGTGGGAAAGACAGAGCAAGGTGAAACTCAAAGGATCAATGGAGGACTTTCATTGAGGTGGCTGCATGTGATGGTGCAGGTTGTGCACTGCACAACTGTGGGGGTGCCATTTACAGCTTGGTTGTAGTGTGACTGCTTATTGCTCAATTGTTCCTGCGAGCGTCAGGAAGGTGTCTTGAGGAAGCGGTACCTTTTTCTGAGACACACAAAGGCACCCTATGGCCTTGTTGGGTTTTAGTGAGAAAATCTAGACAGTGCCGTATGGCCACACTCCACTGATACTGTTCAATGCCCAACCCCGGATGGTGCAAGGACCCAATAGCTGAAGGAGGAAGAGAGAAAGGGTTGCCTGAGGAGGTAAGAGTTTCCTCTCCAATTTGCTGATTCCCCACATCCCTTAGCAATCTTTTATGAATCTGCCAGTCATGAGGTTAGCTAAACTCTTTTGAACCTATTTTTTGTTTTCTTCCCTTGATTTTGAATAATGAACTTTTAAAAAAGTTTTTATTTAATTAATTAATCTCTCCACCCAACATGGGGCTCAAGCTCACAACCATGAGATCAAGAGCCACGCAGGCACCCTGGGAATAATGAATTTTTTATGGAGATGACCATAGAGATGGGTAGGGGGTGCCAGTTTGGGACTTTTGAGCCTCAGGGTCATTCAATTTTTGAAAGCGGGTTCTTTGGAAGCAGGTCTGTTTAAGCTCCCGGTCAACTCTGCAATGGGAAGGTTGGGAGCCCTTCCTGTCTGAGCCGCCCCGTGTTACCCAAGTACAGCTGCACGTGAGCAGAATGTGGTGTCAAAACTCATGTTTTAACTGCCGCAGAGCAGGACTTTTACCTGGGTGTGGTTTCATCTCTCGGAGGGACAGGAAGACTTCTCTGAGGTGGGAAGAGAGGTCTAACATGTCACTTGGTGATCATCACATTCTGCCTGCGTGTTGGTAAGAGATGAGGTTGGACTCACCAGACTTTTAGGGGTAAGTCTCAGCCTGACAGTGAGGACCTGGCTATTCTGGCAGCCTCAGCATCTCCTGGGAGCTTGTTAGAAAGGCAGACTCTCACCCTGTTTCCGATTCTGTGTCTCCCTCTCTCTCTGCCCCTCCCCCGTTCATGCTCTGTCTCTCTCTGTCCCCAAAAAAATAAATAAACGTTGAAAAAAAAAAAAAAAAAAGGGGCGCCTGGGTGGCGCAGTCGGTTAAGCGTCCGACTTCAGCCAGGTCACGATCTCGCGGTCCGGGAGTTCGAGCCCCACGTCGGGCTCTGGGCTGATGGCCCAGAGCCTGGAGCCTGTTTCCGATTCTGTGTCTCCCTCTCTCTCTGCCCCTCCCCCGTTCATGCTCTGTCTCTCTCTGTCCCCCAAAAAATAAATAAACGTTAGAAAAAAAAAAAAAAAAAAAAGAAAGGCAGACTCTCAGGGGCGCCTGGGTGGCTCAGTCGGGTAAGTGTACAAGTGTACAATTTGGGAGATCGAGCCTCGTGTCAAGCTCTGCTCTGTCAGCACGGAGCCTGCTTGGAATTCTCTCTCTCCCTCTCTCTGCCCCTCCTATGCGTGCACACATACACTCTCTCTCTCTCTCTTTCAAAATAAGTAAATAAACATTAAAAAAAAAAAAGATAACAACCCAGGCAACAACAGATGTTGGCGAGGATGCGGAGAAAGAGGGTCTCTTTTGCCCTGCTGGTGGGAACGCAAACTGGTGCAGCCACTCTGGAAAACAGTATGGAGGGTCCTCAAAAAACTAAATATAGAACTACCCTATGACCCAGCCATTGCACTACTAGGCATTTATCCAAGGGATACGGGTGTGCTCTTTCGAAGGGACGCATGCACCCCCATGTTTATAGCAGCACTATCAACAACAGCCAAAGTATGGAAGAGCCCAAATGTCCATCGATGGATGAATGGATAAAGATGTGGTAAATATATGTGTATATATATATATATATATATATATATATATATATGTGTGTGTGTGTGTGTGTGTGTGTGTGTGTGTGTGTGTACACATATGTATGCAATGGAATATTTCTCGGCAATCAAAAAGAATGAAATCTTGCCATTTGCAACTACGTGGATGGAACTGGAGGGTATTATGCTAAGTGAAATTAGTCAGAGAAAGACAAATATCCTATGACTTCACTCATATGAGGCCTTTAAGAGACCAAACAGATGAACATAAGGGAAGGGAAGCAAAAATAATATAAAAACAGGGAGGAGGAGAAAACAGAAGAGACTTTGAAATATGGAGAACAAACAGGGTTACTGGAGGGGGTTGGGGAGGGGGGATGGGCTAAATGGGGAAGGGGCATTAAGGAATCTACTCCTGAAATCATTGTTGCACTATATGCTAACTAACTTGGATGTGAATTAAAAATAAATTAATTAAAAGGAAGGAAGGAAGGAAGGAAGGAAGGAAGGAAGGAAGGAAGGAAGGGAGGAAGGAAGGAAGGGAGGAAGGAAGGAAGGGAGGGAGGGAGGGAGAGAGGAAGAAAGAAAGACTCAGACTTGGCCCCAGACCTGCAGAATCAAGATTTGTTTGTAAGGATCCCCAGGTGATTGGGGAGCAGAGCAAAGCTTGAGAAGCACTGAGCTAGAACAAGGCCTATTTCCTGGCATTGATTTAATGGACTTATCTTAAATTAGTTCAGAGCTGAACTGACCTTGCTGTTTCAGAATTCTGTTGGCTTTGCTGCCTTGGAGAAACTTCCTCTGAAATAGAAATCTACCGAAATGGTTCCCAAGCCTGATTATCTCAAGTGGACACCCTTCTAAGGCAGTGAATGTTCTCGAAGCTGAGGGTCAGCTGTGTTCCATGTCCCCGATCTTTGGGTGGGTGACCCTTTGGGAGTAGAGTAGGGAGTGGGAGCCTCCTTTCAGGGCCAGCTCTGAAGCATGGCTCTGCATCTGTGGCCACTTGTCCTGCCTCACCTGTGCTCTGCCTCCCCAGAGACCAGTCGAAGCACCTCCACGCTCACTTGTGGCTTCCCCACACCAAAGCCTGAAGGATTGGGGATCCTCATCGGGATTTTCGAAGACAGCCAGCAGCCCAGGGCTGATAGCAAAAAAGCGTATGAGCCTACTCTCCATGGGCTTAAAGAGACACAGCATCACACAATTAGAGAGTGGTATCAGCGAGTCTACAACAGCCACACAACAAGAGACGCAGCTGTTTAAAATGATACTTTTTAATGTTTCTTTATTTTTGAGAGACAGAGAGTGAGTGGGGAAGGGACAGAGAGAGAGGGAGACACAGAATCCAAAGCAGGCTGTCAGCACAGAGCCCGACGTGGGGCTTGAACTCACGAACCATGAGATCATGACCTGAGCCAAAGTTGGATCTGAACAAAATAGGGTGTTCAAAAATGATGATTTTTTTTTTTTTTTTTTTTTTTTTTTTAACGGGGCGCCTGGGTGGCTCAGTCGGTTAAGTGACCGACTTCAGCTCAGGTCGTGATCTTGCAGTTTGTGAGTTCAAGCTCCACCTCGATTCTATGGTGGCAGCTCAGAGCCGACTTTGCTTTGGGTCCCCGCTCTCAGTCTGTCTGTCCCTCCCCTTGCTTGCGCTCGCGCTCTCTCTCTCTCTTAAAAAAAAAAAAAAAGTTAGGGGCGCCTGGGTGGCGCAGTCGGTTAAGCGTCCGACTTCAGCCAGGTCACGATCTCGCGGTCCGTGAGTTCGAGCCCCGCGTCAGGCTCTGGGCTGATGGCTCAGAGCCTGGAGCCTGTTTCCGATTCTGTGTCTCCCTCTCTCTCTGCCCCTCCCCCTTTCATGCTCTGTCTCTCTCTGTCCCAAAAAAATAAATAAAAAACGTTGGAAAAAAAAATTAAAAAAAAAAAAAGTTGGTTAATTTAACAAAAAGTAGAGTGCAAATTAGAATCACAGTGCCTTCTCATTTTTAAAATAAAACTATATCTATGTGAATTGGGAAATGATATCTGGAAGGATATGTTCCAAAATCTATGGTGTCAATGCTCTTTAGCTGAAGGCCACCGGGAATACACGGGTAGTGGGGTTTATCTGCTTATTACAGTGAGGGAGGGGGCACATCATGGGCAACACGAGGTATCTCAGGACGAGGCTGAAAGCAATTAGTTCCAGGCTTGGGCTTGCGCTTGGTGCTTTGGGGGGAAGGTTCCAGCAAGCATGGCTTAGCTCTGGGTCGGATGCGGCGGAGGCGCCGGGGAAGTTTTATGATTGGATATCTTAAATTTTTTTTTTCCAACGTTTATTTTTGGGACAGAGAGAGACAGACCATGAACGGGGGAGGGGCAGAGAGAGAGGGAGACACAGAATCAGAAACAGGCTCCAGGCTCTGAGCCATCAGCCCAGAGCCTGACGCGGGGCTCGAAATCACGGACCGCGAGATCGTGACCTGGCTGAAGTCAGACGCTTAACCGACTGCGCCACCCAGGCGCCCCTATGATTGGATATCTTAACAATTCTGGTCAATGGAGTGCTAAGAACAAAGAAGGGGAGCTAGGCTATAATTGGTAAAAACAGGAACAACGGTTGCCATTAGCCAGGATAGGGGGATGCTTGGTTGTTTTTGTCGTTTGCACAACGTTCTTGTTTTTGTCTCATTCAGACATGATTGCAGAATGGTCTTGTTTTCGTCTTGACCTTCACAATCCAGTAGCCTTGGCTGGTGTTCTGTGGAGCTGGTCACGCTAAACAGCAGAGCCAGACTCAGCTGTGAGGGCCAGGCGAGCGCCCGGCTGTCAGGGACTTTGTTCTACCTGCATGGGGCCACCTCCAGGTGTTGGCACGAAGGGTGATTTTTACTTTCCACCTCACATTCTGGAAAAAAAAAAAAAAAGGATTCTTTTGACGACAATCAACAACAAATAGACAATCTATTTGTCTTTAGAAAACAGCTGTTTCCTTTCTGGGAAAAACAAATCACCTATATAAGAAAATGCTAAACCGGATAAACCATATGCCAGTGCATTTGGTGGGAAAGGCAGACAGCCCAGCATGCTGAGCCCCCGCCCCGGGGAATGAGAGTCCCAAACAGCTGTCCAGTTCCACATCCTGCAGAACAGCCCCAAACATTCTCCCAGGAGGCCAGCCGGGCGTGCCAGGGTTAGAGTTTAGATTGGATGGAAATTGGTGTTGCTCAAGACCTCAGCCCGGGGTCCAGACGGTGAGAAACGTGGCTGGCCTGTCAACAATGGGTGGAGGCCACCTGGACACTTTGGACACCTGCTTGGTGGGGTCCCCAAGGCAAGAGGCGGTGCCATGACCCAGAGCTCTGTCTATTGGCTTGGCCTGCCAGTGGAATCTGCCATTAGACTCACCGGGGAAATGAAACCCGCCCCACCCCCACCCCCACCTCGAAGCCACCTGGACCAATCAAATCAAGATCCCTGGGGGCAGGGCCCAGGTAGGAGTATTCCTTGGCTCCCCCCCACCCCCCCCCCCCCCGCGATTCCTCCAACTTTCCCCTGCTCTGACCCTTGTTCATTCTACTTCTGTGATCTCTACCCTCTTCTTTCCATTCCCATCACCTCTAGTCTGGGTCAGGCCCTCACTTCTCTCCCCGGAACCATCTCTGTCCTCTACACTCCCTAACTGATGTTTGTAAATAAAAATCGGGGTCACTGGTTCTCAGCCCTGGCAGCGTATTAGAATCACCAGGGGAGATTGAAAAAGCACTCCTGGTGCCTGGGCCCCACCCTCCGAGTTTCTGATTCCATTGGGCCGAGGTGGAGCTGAGCACTGGTGGTTTTTTTTTGTTGTTTTTTTTTAATTTCCCAGGGGATTCTACGGGGTAGCCTGGGCTGAGAACCATAGCTTTCCAGGCTTTTATTCCCTTAGCTCTGTAAGGGCTAAATGAAGAGCTAACCCTGTAAACTGAGGCACAGGAGTTCTTGAGGGCTCCTCTAGGCGAGTGTGTCACAAAGGGGAGGGGGCAGCCTTCCCTATTTTGCCAGAAAAGACCTTATGGCTCTCTGTTCCTGCGCAGCCAGCCAGGTGGCGTGGTAGGGGAGGAATTCAACAGCTGCAGCAGTGGTAGCTGGTGATGACGGGGTGGGGGGAAGATAGGAAACACGTTCTAGGTGATGTCCCAAAACACTTGAGGGAAGCTTTGCTGAGGGCTGGCTCTCTGGTAACAGATGGGGGCATAAGCTGAGGGAACAACATTCAGCTCTGTGAACCCCTGACTGCAAAGAGCTCTGAGCCCAGGAGGCTGGCAGTGGATGTTGTGGGGTCCTGCCCAGATCCCCCTTCAGAACCCAGGCACTCCGCCCCCGGCCCCTCCTCAGGAGGTGCCCCCAGCTGAAGGGAGCTGCCGCGTTCCAGGCTGTACCCCTCCGGGACAGCAGCCTGCACCCCGTGACCCACCAGTCAGTGAGGGGCACAGAGTCCTGCCCCTTGCCTTATTTAGGACATCCCAGGTTCAGAGCTTTCCGTGGGATCAGCTAAAGCGGTGTCTGTCGCAAATGCACCCAGGTCCAGCCTCTGCCCCTAGGCTGTCTTGCTTCCTTTACTCACCCGTGGGTGTTACTCTTCTGTTCTCCCCAATAGGCCACCCCACACACAAACCTCTACCTCAGTCTCCGTTTCCGGGGCAGCTGACCTATGAGAAAGTCCCTTAATATACGTGTGTGAGTGAAGAAGGAACAGTGCCCGAGGGGTGCGAAAGGGGGTAGGGCACCACCGCTGCTCTGGGGGCCTCGTGGAACATCCATAGGTTCAAGGACCAGCAAACTGCAAATCTGATTGCGTAAGTCCCCTTCTTAAAATCCCTCAGTGACTCCCTACTGCCTGTGGGGAACTGCAGAGCTCCTGGCTCAGGTGCGTGAGCTCCTCTGTAATCCGGCCTGACCACCGCTGCAGGCACCTCGTCCTCTCCCTTGCTCTCCAGGCTACCAAAACTATCAGCAGTCTTCCAAAGGCGGAGCTGTCTCCCACCCCTGCCTCCATGCGAGCAGCTCAGCTCGCAGCAGCTCGCAGCTCAGCCGGCCGTTTCTGGAAACCCTTTCTCCACCTCGGTCATTTGCGTTCCCCCTGCACTGAATCATCTGTCTCCTTGCTCCCCTTCTGGCCTGAATATTCTTGAGGCTCAGGATGGGACTTAGTTATCTGTCTGTCCAGGGCCCAGCACTATAATACCACGGCAGTGGCTTCTTCCTTCCTTTCTTGTATTTTTAAATGTTTGTTTACTTATTTTGAGAGGTGTTGGGGAGGGCAGAGAGAGAGGGAGAGAGAGAATCCCAAGCAAGTTCTGGGCTATCAGCAGAGCCCGATGTAGGGCTTGATCTCATGAACGGTGAGATGGTGACCTGAGCTGAAATCAAGAGTTGGACGCTTAAGTGACTGAGCCACCCAGGCACCCTATTTTTTAAATTGCGGTAAAATGCATGTAACATGAAAGTTACCATCTTAACCGCTTTAATATATATTTTTTAAGTAAGCTCCATGCCCAACATGGAACCCAACTCGAAGCCCAATGCGATGCGGAGCCCAACGTGGGGCCTGAACTCACGACCCTGAGATCAAGGACTAAACTGAGATCAAGAGTCGGATGCTCAACTGACTGAGCCACCCAGGCTCCCCACTGTCTTAACCATGTACAATTCAGGGTGCCTGGGTGTCTCTCTCCCTCTGCCCCTCTCCCCTGTTTGTGCTTTCTCTCTTTCCTAAATAAATAAATAAATAAATAAATAAATAAATAAATAAATAAATAAATAAATAAAGTGTACAATCCAGTGGCCTTTAGTATAGTCACAATGTTCCAGAACATTTTAATCACTTCCAAAGAGAACTCCCTCTCTCCTCCCAGTGCATTAGGTAGTCACTCTCCATTACCCTCTCCTCCCAGCTGCTGGCAACCATTAATTTACTTTCTGTTTCTATGGATTTGCCAATTCTGGATATTTTATGTAAATGGAATCATACAACGTGTGGCCCTTTGTGTCTGGCTTCTTTAGCTTACAATGTTCCTCCAAGTCATAATATGTATCAGTAATTCATTCCTTTTTATGACTGGATGATATTTCATTGTATTGATATATCACATTTTGTTTATCCATTCATCCAGTTGATGGGCAGTTGGGTTGTTTCCGCCTTTTGGCTACTGTGAATAGTGTTAGGAACAACACTGTACAAGTTTTTGATTGAACAACTGTCTTCGGTTCTCTTGGACACATGGCTAGGAGTGGAATTGCTGGATTATATTGTAACTCTATGTTTCCCTTTTTGAGGAGCTGCTAGTCTTGTTTTCCATAGTGGTTGCCCCATTTCACATTCCCATCAGCAATGTACGAGGGTTCCAATTTCTCTACATCCTTACCAACACTTGTCAGTTTCCATTTTTTGATTATTGCCAACCCAGTGGGTGTGAAGTGTCTTCTCGTTGTGGTTTTGATTTGCTCAGTACCTCTCTTTGACGCCCTCCTGTGACCCAGACACTGTGCGAGGCTCTGGGGACACTACAGAGAACAAAATAGACAAAGACTCTGCTTTTGTGGAAGTTCATCTTGGTAGGGAGGTGACACAGGAGAACGCAGTTAGGAGACTTAACTCCATTAGTTAGCAGGGACATTAGTATCGTTTGGTTGCAGCTGGGGAAAGAGAAACGCAAGCTCTTCGGGCTTCTTCTATCCCTCCTCACCCTGGCGGGATGGAGCAGAGGTTGTAAACTCAAAGGCTTACGGGGCTGCCAGGGGAGAGGGACAGAGTGGTGAGTGTGCCTGCGTCTGTACGGGTATTGGGGGGGGGGGTGCTAAGGTGAACTAGGGGGCACCAGCCCTGCCTCCCAGGGCAGAAACTGCTTTGTACTGGCTTCTTCCTGCCAAGTGGTAATGTGGACCTGGGCCTGGCCTCATACAGGCTGGAGATAAGATTTTTACACAAAAGCTTCCAATTGGTAATGATGGCACAGAAATTTTACAACATGGTTTGCGGGCCAGGTTTGGTGAACTGTCTACCAGTATGTGATTCTGGCAAATACGGAGCGTCATTCACAGAGTCGGAATATCTAGGGGTGGACCTGGGAACCTGCCTTCTTTTTTCTTTTTTTTTTACGTTTATTTTTGAGAGAGAGATGCACAGCGTGAGCGGGTGAGGGGCAGAGAGAGAGGGAGACACAGAATCCGAAGCAGGCTCCAGGCTTGGAGCTGTCAGCACAGAGCCCGACGCAGGGCTCGAACTCACGAACCGTGAGATCGTGCCATGAGCAAAGTCAGATGCGCTTAACCCACCGAGACGCCCAGGCGCCCCGGGGTTGGGGGGGGAATCTAAACAAGCCTCCTCTCTGTCCCCTCCCTCACCTCTAGGGTGGTCTGGTGCTCAGTGGAGTCTGAGAGCCATCACGCTGGAGTTGCCAGGGAGGCAGCTTCCCATGGAGTGGCGGACTGGGCAGGCAGGATCACGTTCCCTGTTTGCGCTGGCATGGAGCATCCGTGGCTTGGTCCCAGTTTGTCAGGGCAAACAGTGTCCAGAGCACATACTTCTCTGTGCCAAGAGCAGGGAGAGGCAGAGAGGGGCCCCGTAGGAAGAAGACGCCCGTGCTCCCTCCCAGCCTCGCTCTGGCTCTCCACAGCCCCACATGGTTTGATGTCAGTCCCAGTGGCTTTTACCCTAGTGGGCAGTGCGACTGCCAGCCTGATGCCTGTTGCTTCCTGGGGAACTTTCTCTGGATGGGAACCCTTTGTGGGGAGATGGCCCAAATAGAGATGTCAAGTTCTAGGACAAGGCAGGCGCAGCCCTCTGGACAGCCTGGGTGCTGATGGATGGGTGTTAAGCAATATGTTTGTAGGTCTCTTGCTTAATTGTCACAAGCGCAGTTAAAACTGGCAGTTTTCCGGCAGGGGGTGTTTGTTCTGAAAACCCACAGACATCTCTTTAACAGCTGGGAACCACCTGGCTTCTGGAGGTGTTTATTCTGAAGCCACCATGACACTTCACGGGGTTCACCTAGTGACTTGGTTGCTCTGTGGGGTTAGCATTCCCATCCAATATTTATAGGCGTGTAGTTCAAGAACTCTGAAATGTCTCCTGCCCTCTCCGTGTCCCCCGTCCCCTCGCTAGGGCAAGGCACATGGGAGGAGCAAACATGTTGGTAGAGAGAGCAACATGAAGGAAAATATCAATCTGGGGTTTGTCTTCCCGGGGACGATTATCAGAGGGATCCTTTCCATTCACCCCACCAGCCTGTGAACACTCATTTACATGTTACAGCTAAGGAAGAAGCTTTGATCTCCCCAACAGAAAATAACAAGAAACAAATTAATGAGACATGTTTCTATGTACATTTCTATCCCTAAAGGGTCTGCTTTTAAGTCTTCTGCCTAGATTGCCCTCGGTAAATATTGTCAGTTGTTAAGAACCATAATAAACACAAAATATAGCTGCTCTGAAGCGGTATGGTAGTCTTAATCCCTGTAATAAGAGAGCAAACTTAGTGGAGATCATGGGTCATAACAAGAGCTAACATTTGCCGAGTACTTTCTATGGGCCAGGTCAGTACTGCGTGCTTTCCTTGGGTTATTTCATTTAATCTTCACAAGTCTGTGAGATTTAATCCTCAAAACCATTCAACCAGGGAAGTAATACCACTATTTTACGGGCAGGGAAAGTGCCTCTTAGAGGCTGAATATGCTAGATGCTTTACATGTTTTATATGATGTGATCCTTCGGCTAATCCTGTGAGATTTCCCTCCCAACAGCCCTATAGGAAGGCATTATTACCTTTTCAGGGACGAAGGAACTGAGGTGTCAGGTAGTTAAACATGCCCACGTTTGCACAGCTGTTAGGCAGAGGAGATGGAATTTGAGCCAGATACACCCCTTACCCTCTAAATTATACCAGGAAACACAGCTTAGGTAGACATGTGCATATACATTCATTGTGTCAGTGTTTATAAAGGAGAAAAACCTGGAAACCACCTAAATGTCCATCAGTAGAAACGTGAGAGATAATAAATGAATACTGTTGCTTTAATTTGGGGATGAGTCATTATTCAGGAATAAGTCTAATGCAAGCTGGGTGGGGGGGGGACGATGGGGACTCATTTCCAGCAGGCATCCTGACATTCCCTAGAAACTGTCATTGTAGAAGAAAGCAGAGCATGGGTCCCTGTTGACTCCTCACCCCTGACCCAGGAATCCAAGAGCATTTTGCCCCTCATACTCATGGTCGTCTCCCAGCCTGTCTCAGGGACAGTAGTCTATCGTGCCAGCCTCCATTCTTGACTTCTTTCCTTCTCTGCTTACCCTCGTCTCCTTTCAGAGCAATGAAGTCCTCTTATTTCCCCTTTGCCCCCACCCTGCTGCCCTGTGAGGATCCTGGCCCATGGTGTTATTTGGGCCTGGATTCCAAGGCTTTTCTCACCACTGTCATTTGTGTCATGGACAGCGGGCACTTGGGTCTAAAAAGGACTCTCTACCCCCTTCTTCTTGGAACCGGTCCCTCCCACAGTTCTGGCCAAGAATTGGAATGGGGGCTCCCATCTTCTTACAGATCCGTTCTCCTTACTCTCTATAGACTGGCCAGTCGGGGCTCTCTTCTGGAGGTTTCCAACTTGGGAGTACAGAGAGAGGGCAGTCTGTGTCTCTGTGGGGACTGAATGTAGTTCTGGAGCTGCCAGAAGTCGGTGCCCCTTTATGGGTGGAGGAAATCAAGCTGCAGTAGAGGAAAACCAGTCTAGCCTACAGGAAAAGAGGAACTAAATACCCAGAAGGGGCATCTGCAGGCACCCTTGTTCCTGTCACCTGTTTTCCAGGCCCCACCTGCATCCTGCCTCTGTGTGACCAGGGGACGTGAGCTAGCACAAACCTCTTTGTTCCTGTTCAATCTCAAGAGGCAGGAAAGTGGAGGGGTTAGGAGGAAAAGCCTCCCTGAGTTTTAACCCTGGCTGGCCACGTTGTGTGATCCCGGGCAGATGACTCAGTGACTTTGTGTAAAGTGGGGACAAGAATAATAATTCCTTCCTCATAGAATTGTTGAGAGGAGCAGCAGTTACGGTATAGAGGACTTAGCTAGAGCTTGACGCACAGTAAACGCTCTACAACATGACCTATTATTACTTGTGCTTCAGTTGAATTTTCTGTCACTTCGGCTGGAAGAGTCTTGATCAACACAAAGCCTTCCCTTACTTGCCTCTGGGTTAAAATGTTCCCAAGCACCCATGTGTCTCAGGAGCAGGAAATTACCAAGCCACTCAGGTGTGCCAGGAAATGCCAGTCAGAAGTATTTTCTCCGTGCCGTGTGCTGGCACCCGCCATCCACCACTGAACTGTCCTGTTCCCACACCTAGAAAAGGTAAAGTCAACATGGCTCCTCTCCCTGCCCTCTGGCCTACTAAGGCTGTTTACAGACTTCTTCCCTCTGATTAGGAAACCAGATCCCTTCCTTCTGGGGAGTTTGCCTGGGTCTGCAGCCAGACCCTGCCTGGGTCTCTGTACCTACAGGAAACCGGATGTGAAGCTGGCTTATGGAGGAGCAAGCAGAAAATACAATCTCTCAGGATATTTGTTCCAGTCCTTTTCTAACTCTGTAGGCTTATTCAGTTACCGAGCGTCTAGGAAGTATTTGTGCTCACCACCATCCGGGTAACTGAATTAGAGGGACGAGGGGACTTCTGGGAAGACAAAAAATGAAGGGAAATCCAAGTCGGTGGGGAGTCGCTGGACACCTGCTCTGTGCACATCATTGCACGGGAGAGATTGGAACCACAGAGGCCCTGGTAAAGAGTAAAGGCGGTAACTAATTAATAGCTCCCTGCAGGATGACCTCCCTCTGCTCCCAGCCTCCCTTCTGCTATCACCTCTGACCTCCAGGAGGGCAGGGGGTATTCTGCTGGGCTTGGGGCATGCTGGGAGGCAAGGCGCAGGAGCAAGCAAAACTGAGGGGTGAACGGCCAGCGAGGCTGAAATGGCAGTCTCAAGAGAAGCCCTGGACAGTTACGCTCAAGGCCAAATGATGGCCAGGGAGCTGCAGGCCAGTTCCAGGTATAGATCTGATTTGAAACAGCACAACAGGGTCTGAGCTTCCAAAGTGTGGCACAGAGATGGTGTAAGGGTTAATAGGCTAACGTAGGAGCCAGCCTGGGAGAGTAGGAGCCTGAGGGACCCCAGCAGAAATGGCTGTGAGGGCAGCCTGACCTCTCCTTGAAATATTCTGGAATACCTAGAAGAGAGAGAGAGAGAGAGAGAGAGAGAAACTCATGACTCTCTAGGGATAGAAGCCCATGGGACTATAGTGTCAAGGTCAGTTTTTCTAAACCCCACAAGCCAGTGGGGAAAGAGGGACTAGTGTCCTGCTTTGCTGCCCTCCTCTCCAGACAGGGGTGGGTAGGGATAGGGATCTGAATGTTCTTGTGGGCTGCTGGGCTAGGCAGAGCCTAGGCAGGGTTTGGCGTTTGTTTAGCAGATCCCCAAGTTTGGCTCACAAGCAAAAGGAGGGGGTACAGCTTTCCTTATCTCTCAAGGGTGCTGAGATGAGTGAAGGCCACTTGCTGTCTTCAGTTAAATATTTGGGCTGGGCCAGTTCATTGTGAGGCTCCCTTTTATCTTCATCACTCACTCACTATCTCTTAAACTCCTATGTTTAAAGCACTGTGCTAGGCATAGTACTTAAAAAAAAATTGTTTTTTAATGTTTGTTTATTTTTGAGAGACAGAGACAGAGTGTGAGTGGGGGAGGGGCAGAGAGAGGGAGACACAGAATCCGAAGCAGGCTCCAGGCTCTGAGCTGTCAGCACAGAGCCCGACGTGGAACTCGAACTCTCAAACGGCGAGATTATGACCTGAGCCCAAGTCGGAAGCTTAACTGACTGAGCCACCCGGACACCCCTAGGCATAATACTTTCACTCATAAGAGCTTTACATGCATCATGGATGATCTCATTGAAC
This sequence comes from Leopardus geoffroyi, assembly GCF_018350155.1. Classification (NCBI taxonomy): domain Eukaryota; kingdom Metazoa; phylum Chordata; class Mammalia; order Carnivora; family Felidae; genus Leopardus; species Leopardus geoffroyi. The sequence goes on from NC_059338.1 coordinate 105,377,502, forward strand.
TCTCAGTTCAGCTCTATAGGGTAGATACGCAACCCTACTCTGACAGTCTATGAGTCTATGTGATCATTTATTTAAAACAGGCTCACTACGTGCCAGGCACTGTTCTAGGTGGTGGGAACAGGACCAAGTCCCTGTTCCCATGGTGTTTGCTCCCTGGGCAGAGATATAATTAGCCGGGAACAAACACATAAAGGGGATGGCTTCAAGTAGCTAAGTGAACCTAAGAAAGTAACAGGGGATGATGTGCTGGGGGTGGGTGAGTAGCAGTTGATGACAGCCATATCTCCTGTATTGCTCTACCCATCTCTCGAGTTGAGTCAGGAGGAGGCTAGAACACCCAGGCCTCTGCTCAGTGGAACTTTCAGGCTAGTCAAATTGTGAACTGGGCCAGGAGATGCGAGAACCCACTTGTACCGCTCTGCCAAGGTGGTGACAGGTTATTATTTATCACAATAAATCCCCCAAGCATGAAGCGCTTGGCTGGTTCTGGAGGCTGGCAGGTGTCACAGGGCTTGTGCTACAAAAAGCGTGTATTGTGGGTCAGTTTGAGGTCATAGCACCTTCTGCATATGTTTGAGTTAACTTTTTAAAAAAAATGTTTTTTTAAAAAAAAATTTTTTTTTTTAACATTTATTTATTATTAAGAGGCAGAGACAGAGCATGAGCAGGGGAGGGGCCGAGAGAGAGGGAGACACAGAATCGGAAGCAGGCTCCAGGCTCTGAGCTGTCAGCACAGAGCCGGACGTGGGGCTCGAACTCACAAACCGCGAGATCATGACCTGAGCCAAAGTCGGATGCTTAACCGACTGAACCACCCAGGCTCCCCTGTTTTATTTTTTAAAAGGCCAGATATATACATAATACTAGATTTAAAAGGTATAAAGATGGTATGCACCGCAAAGTCAGTCTTCCTCCAGCCCTGCCTGCAGGCTGCCCCAGCCCGGCCCCTTCCCTCGGGCCACCACCCCTGTCCAGGTTCAGGTGAACTTGAGGGGTCTACATGGCTTCCATTCGGTTCTTGGGCTTCTTACACTTTTGCATTTGGATTGATATTCATCACACTTTACAACCCTTGACCCTCCCCTCTGCCAAAAACTATGCCTGCTACCTGAAGAGAAGGCCCAGGGGAGAATCCCGGAGGCCTGCACGAGGTCTTTAGTGGGATGAATAGAAGCAGGTCCTGTCTCAAGGGGGGCAGATCCTGGCATGGCTAAGAGAGTGGGTTTGGAGTCAGCAGACCTGGGCACAAATCCTGGTTCTGTCTCTTTCGAGTTGAATAATTTAGGCAAGTGAAGGAATCTCCCCCAGCCCAGCGTCCTCCTTTGTAAGCTGGAGATAATCATTAACTGCACCGAGGCCATGAGGATTACGTGAGCTAATGCAGGTAGGGCCTGGTCCCGTACTTGGCACAAAACTAAGCTTGTCATCATCCTATAGTGAGTTCCAGGCACCTCCTGAGTCCTCATTTCTATGCAAATGTATTCATGTCAAAGGACACTCTCACTAGGGCGCAGAAGTCACAGAAGGGTCACCTGCCACCTGTGTGTGTATATGTGTTGCGGGTGGAAATTGAAGGCCGGTGTGACTGGTGTTGCTTTGGTGGGTCCCAGGTTCTAGTTTTGCTGTTCACCCTCTGTCTGGATTTGAGCGTGTCATTTAGCCTCTCCGGGCCTCGGTCTCCTCATCTACTAGATGACAGAATTGGTCTTGATCATCTTCAGGTGCCTCCTGCCCTCACACGCGGGGATTCTGTGCTCAGGAGGGGACTCCGGGTATGTGTTCGCACGGCTCTGGCCTTCGGGCTTGACACTGAGCTGGAAGAAGCCTGGGCCGGCCCTGCCCACTGGTGTGAGGAATGGAGGGCTCTGACTGCCTCCTCAGTGTTCTCTTGTCTCCTGTGTTTTCTGTAACCCTTCTCTCCCCTGATAGAGTCTGGGCAGGTGAGGTGTAGGGCCCCTGCTTAGTCTGCGGAGGTCAGGGGTAGGGATCAGCCAAACTGAGACTCATAAGGGACGCGCCCAGCTGACATCTGTGGGTGCATGGGACCAGAGTCACCGTGGCACGTCGCCACCGTACCTGTCACCTGGAGCCGGGCTCCAGGCCGCCGTTGTCAAGAACGGGGAGGGTTGCTATGAAAATAAACCCTGTGCAGCTGGCCGGGCTGTGCTCGCAGGCGACGTGCAGACCTGAACTCTTATTTGACAGAGTTTGCGTTCATCAGCGCGCAGTGAAGGGGAAACTTCCTGGCAGGCATGACCGGCTCCCTAATGCCTCCAGGGAGGGGAGCACCGTGGGGAACTACCTCTTTCATTCTGCGTCCGGGCCCTGTTTCCTCAGGTAGACTGTAAGCTGCAGAGGGCAGGGAGCAAAAGTGATGTTTACGGGTAGCAACCTCCCTGCCCCTCTCCTCCAGACCCCCACTGCCTTGCCCCTAGTCTTAGGGCCGCGGGTAAAAGCTGTGGGTGATGTTCGTTGTCAGGGACAGCGGGGAGGAGGAGGAGCTGGCCTCCGTGCAGAAGGCCGAGCTTTTCCACAGGAAAGGAAGCAGCAGCCTCCCCTCTGCCCCTCTGCAGCCCCACGCTCCCCACGTGACCTGACAGTGCCGACCAGATGTCATCCCAGACAGCCGTAGCCCGGCGCCCGCGGGCCTCTCACCGTAGGCCTTCCGCCCCCTCTCCCTGGACCGTACCGTGCATCACATGGCTGCTGCAATCTGAGGGACCCTGCGTGAGAGACAGAAAGCTCTGGATGTCTGGATGTCTTCCGAGCTTTAACTTAACTCTTACTGTTTCGAGACTGTTGTCTCTCTGTCAGTTTTCTTCTGGAAGAACAAAGCCCACCGGGAAAGGCCCCTCGAAGCGGGCTGTGGCAAGCTAAGGGCAAGGGCACTCTTGGGAGACTGGCTGCTTTGCCCGTCAGGGCCCTTTTCTCCTCAGGGCCAAGGAGCCCAGCTGGCCCCATCCATGTGCAGGAGGGAGTTAGGGAAGGGCATGGACCTTCAGAAAATGACCTCTGCCTCCTCCTGTCCGTGTGGTAGACTTATGTTAATATGGCCCTCTTCCGCCTTTTCCAGGGGTAGGATCTTTTTACAACATTGCGGTAGTCTGAATAATGGCCCCTCGAAGATGGCGACGTCCAGATTTCTGGAACCTGGGAATACGTAACCTTACATGGTCAAGCAGACTTTCCAGATATGATTTAGTAAGGGATTTTGAAATGGGAAGTTTTTCCTGGATTACCTGGTAGGCCCAAAGTAATCACACAGGTCCTTATACAGGGAAGGCAGCAGGTCAGAGAGGAGACAAGTGCCATCTCCTGGCTTTGAAGATGGAAGAACAGGTCAGAGCCAAGGAATGCAGATGACCTCTGGAAGGTGGCAAAGGCGAGGAAACAGATTCTCCCCTAGAACTTCCAGGAGGAAAGCAGCCGTGTCGATTTTAGTCTTCCGACTTCCAGAACCGCAAAAGAGTAAATATATTTTGTGTAGAGCCACCAAACTTGCCGTAATTTGCTGCAGCAGTAACTGGGAGCGAATATACACATGAACAAACGCCATGGCTCCTCCTATGATTGTTTTCAGCCACATTGGATTGATGAAGAGAATTCATAATGACAATAGGCCACCTCGAGTTCAGTAATGCACTTACAGTCTGTTAAGCACACAGCAGCTACAAACATTTGAGAAGCAGTATAACCCACACCCGGCTCATACCAGGTGATGGATTCATTCATTCATTCATTCATTCATTCATTCTGAACATGAGCTCTCTCCCAGACCGTCCAGGTTCAACTTTCAGCCTCAAGGTCCTCACCTGTAAATGGGAACAATTATAATACCTACCTTATATTATTATGAGGAATAAATGACTCAACGTCATTTGGGAAACGTCCTAGGCACACTGTAAGTGCTATGAAAGTAATTGCTACGATTTTTATTAAGACATAGGATAGCTGTGAGAGACATGCTATTTATTCCGTCAATAGATAATGTGCAAATAATGTTTAGTCCTGCTCTACTGCACTGTACTTTTGCTTTGTTTTAAAAAAAATTTTTAATGTTTATTTCGAGACAGAAAGAGCATGAGTGAGGGAGGGGCAGAGAGAGAGGGAGACACAGAATGGGAAGCAGGCTCCAGGCTCTGAGCCGTCAGCACAGAGCCCGACGCGGGGCTCGAACTCACAAACCGTGAGACCATGCCCTGAGCCGAAGTCGGTCGCTCAACCGACTGAGCCACCCAGGCACCCCTATACTTTTGCTTTTTAATATGTCCCAAGAATGCTTAGCCTTGCAGAGAAGAAAACACAAATGCTCACCTCAAATCAGCACAAACACAATGGGTTCTTTTCTTATGGGTTCTCAGCCTGATCACGACGCCCAGTTTCTTAGACATTCATTACTACCATCGGCCAAACTTGGAAGACAAACCCCGCTCCCAGTCCAGCTTGTCTTATTAGGACCCTCTAAACCAGATAGGGGTCTCCCGGGCCCTGGGAAACAGAAACTATGGGTGTCAGCACCATAGCCATTTGCCTCTTTGTTCAAGTGTGAGGCAGCAATATGCCCAAGCCTAGCGGGTGGGGAGCGTGAATGTGGCTGGGTTAAACCCGTTACGGTAATCCCATTTATCTTCGCCAATTAGCTGGGGTCTGAAACCAGCACTAGCCCCTTAGATGTGAGTAAAAGTCTGATGGTGGATTTCTGGGATTTCTGAAAAAAGAAAAAAAAAGTTTAATTATGGTTCAGGCAGGAAGACAGACACCACTCTAGGTATTTCCAGCAGGAAGGAGCTCTACACATGGAATTAAGTGGTTACACAACTGCTGAAAAGGCTGGAGGAGCAAGCGTAAAACGAGCTGCAGGGATGATCACAGGTCGCTGCAGACCACAGCGGGAGATGTTCACGCGCATTCCTAGAGGCCACTCTACATTCTCGTGTTCCCCTCTTCTCTTCCTTCCTTCTCTTCCAAGTCTTACACAGGCACCTCCAAGGACTGCATTCGAACCCCGATCCTTGCTAGTGAAGGATTCTGGGTTCTGTAATTTTCAGGCTCTCAGCCTCCATGGCAAAAGGGATGCACTGGCAGTAGGTAGTGGTGAAGACACTCTGGGACAGAGAAACTTTGTCTTCCTCCTTTTGCATTTTTTTTTTTTTTTTTAAATCAGAACAAGAAGCATGGGACTCATAGTGCTTGGGACCAAACTGCGCTGGAGAGTTACTCTTACTGTACATCCCTGTGTATCGCTTGTCTTTTTCACACGTGTTTCTAAAGCTAAATAAGGGCATTTCCCAGCAGTGGAGAGTTTAGCGGGCAAGTTCCTATTTATCCCTCAAGACCCAGCTCCTTCAGGAAGACTTTCTTGATCCTTCTCCCAGATCTTTGTTCTTTTCTTTATTTGTGTCGACACCTCATACCTGGTATATACTTGGTTCCCAGGAAATGTTTGCTAAATAAACAGCCCCTAAAATCCACCAAGCTTCCTGTCCCTTCTGCCTGGCCTTGACAAGTTTTCTTAGAGTGCCACTTCCTCATTGTTATTCCTTTGCTCAGAAACCTTCACAGGTTCCTATTTCCAAACCCCATCAATCTGGAATTTGGCCCGAGTTTCCAGGGTGTCCCCAGGCTGGCCTCGCCCTGCCTCACTAAACGTGCTCCCAGTGCTAGAAATCCTACCCACCCATTGAGACTCAGCCTTCGGGAGGCTGCATGTGTTGATTCCAAGCCTTTGACTGTTAGTGAGGTTGACCATCTTTTCATCTGTTTATCGGGCATTTGTTTTTTTCTCTTGCAAATTATCCATGCATGTTCTTTATCCACTTTTTCCGTATAGTTTTTTTTTTTTTATCAAATTTTACAAACCCTTCTCAGAATGTAACAATTAGCACCTTTGACTGTCAAATATGGTGTCAATATTTTCCCTTTTGCTCCCCCTTCCTGTGCGTATGTGTCAATTTTTCTTTATTACTGAGGAATTTAACTCTTCGTGTAATCACATTTATTGACCATTTCTTTGATGAGAGCTGGGCTTCCTCTCGTATGAGGCTTGGAAAGTCTTTCCTAATTTCAGAATAATAACAATGCTCATCCGTAGTGTCCTCTAATACTTTAATAGTTTCTTTTTAACTATGAGCATGAATTTTCTATGAAAATTTAAATTAAAAATGCTCCTGGGCTATCTCCTCCCCTGTATCCCCACCACCACTGCCCTAGATCCTTATGCACCCTTGCCTGAACTATGAAAAGAGTCCCTGGCTGTTTGCTCTGCAATTTCCATTCAGGCCCTTTTAAGTGGGGGGGGGGGGGGGGGGGGCGCTCCTGCAAGTCTGTCTGTGATGCTTGAAGAGCCAGTGGGGGTCCACTGTGGCTCCAGCAATGTTTCTGCTCGCTTCCTATTGGCCAGCTCTGCCACTCCTTGCTTTCGGCCTCCCCCTCCTTCCGACCTCTCCTCCCCCTCCAGCCTCCCCTTTGGGCCTCTGCTCCTTGACAAGCTCCATCCACCCTTTGGACTGATGACCCAGTGTGGAAGCTGCTGGCTCTGACCTGCACGTCCCCATATAGACCACCCATGGTGTCTGCTCTCCGCTTGTTGAGACCTTTGTCCCCTGGGCTTGCTCTACCTCGGGCGTTGTCTTCCTGAGGAGGCCCGATCACCAGACTCCCCACCACTGTTGCCATCACCACCACGTGCCTTCATAAAACACAGCTCGCTCCCTGGCTTTCCAATTCTCCCCACGTCTAAGAATGAAGTCCAAACTTCATTTGTTTCACATCGCATGCCAGGCTCGGCTCAAGCCCTCACCTTGCCTCCAGCCCCTCGCTGTCATGTAACCCTGCCCTCCAGTCGTGCTGGACTAAATTCTCCGAAACTGTGGGGTGCTTTCCTACCTGGTTTTTGCTCAAGCTGCTCTATCTCCTGGAATGTCTTGCTTCCTCCACCAGGTTTCATCTGTGTTTCTAGTACCTTTGTACATGAGTATATATATGACTTGTAAGTATTCACTTGTGTTCACTTATGGGAGCAACTAAATATGGGAGAAGTATATTCATCTTATATTCGAGCTGTGTTTGTAGTTGTCACTCTTGCTTTGTAAGCTCCCTGAGGGCAGGAACTGTACGTTAGCTAGGACCCCACATTTAGACAACCACAAGAATAGAAATGTAATTCGAACTCACTGAAGGACCTACTAGGGAAAAGTTTTGCACCGAGGGCTGAGAATGTACCAGGGTTGGCCCAAGCTGGGTCCCCGTGCCACCCTCGGATGAATCCATTAGGACATGATGTCAGAGTGGCTTCCGTGGGAACCACGGAGATGCAGGTGGGGCGGGGAAGGAGCAGAGAAAGAGTTCAGTAGGGAAGGGGCGTGGGGTGTGGCTTCCTGGCCATGAACCATAGGTGCCCACTACTCCTGCACGCACGTTGGGTTCTGGTCAGGGATGTCTCCTCCCTCCCTCTGTCTCATTCATGATTCATTCCAACTCTTTTCTTTGTCGTTTAGCCTTCCGAATTTCAGACCCTCCTCTTCTCCTCTGCACAGGGGATCTGTTGTTTTGCTTGCCCAGGCGATTGTTTGCCTGCCTTGTTCTACTGCGTGCTGGTGAGAGTGGTCTCCTCTACTTTTCCTTTGAGGAATTAGTCCCTTCCACCCGAGTTCCAAATCACAGGCCACGTGCTCCCCCCCACCCCCCACAGTTGGGCCCACGGCCCAAAGTAAGCCAATCCAGCTCTTTCCCTGAAAATTCGAGTCCAGGGGAGAGTTAAAGCTGCCACTTCGTGGGCCACCCTCTAGAGACCTCCAGGGTTCCCAGTCTGCCCCCGGAGCACCCAGTCTTGTCCTTCCTGAGTGCAGCCATTCCTTCTTATTCATGAACTTCCTCCAGGATCTGGTTCTGGATCCCCGCACAACCAGATGTGACCAATTCCTGCCTTTTAGCATTTTGCTCAGACCTTGCTTTTAGTATTTTTCGCCTTCTGACTTGCCTATAGTTATTTGGCAGTTCATCTCCATTGATTCAACCTCTATTCACACACCGATTATATGTGCCAAATAAATTCTCTTTTTGCTCAAGTTGGAATTGTATTTTATAGTTCGAAACCCAAACCACCCGAGCTGATAAGCCACCCTAGCCCCACAGAGCGGGGAGGAGGTCTGGCGCTGTCCCAGGCGCGCCCATGCACGTCTCATCCTGGCAATGTCGGATCACAGAGAGCTTGGGCTCACACTTGGGCTGTGCACCGTTCACCGCTGTCCCTGCTTGTTTGTCTTGCCCCTTAGCTGCGCTGTGAGCAGTGTGGTGCAGGCACCATAGCATCTGCTCAACGTACCTGGGGGAGAGCTGGGCCCGTGCCATGCAATCCATTAGTATGGATGGAACACTTTCCGTCAGCCTGACTCTATTTCGAGGCTGGCTACCGTGACCTTTCCACCCAGAGAATCCTCTCCTGTTGTTGGGTAGCAAAGAGGGACAAATATCTGACTGGGATCATTCCTGCCCAGAAGCCTTCGCTGAATCCCTGTTGGCAAGCCCACAGCTGGCCAGTGGAGAGCCCCTCATGCTGTGTGAGCTTCCTGGGGCTGCCACAACAGAGCACCACAAACTGGGGGTGGGGCGGTGTGTGTGGTTTAAACAACACAAATTTATTCTCTTACAGTTCTAGAGACTGAAGTCTAAGATCAAGGTGTGGACAGGGGGGTTCCTTCTGGGGGCTGCAAGGGAGAATCTGTTCCATGCCTTTTCACCTAGCTTCTGATGGTCTGTTGGCAACCTTCGGTGTTCTTTGGCCTGCAGACACAATCGTGCCAATCTCCACCTTCCTCTTCGTATGGTGTTCTTCTGTGCACAGGTCTCGCTCTGCCCCTATTTCCCCCTGTTATAAGCAATCGTTTTGGATCAGAGCCCACCCTAATGACCTCGTTAACTTGATCATCTGCAAAGACCCTATTTCCAAATGAGCCCCCGTTCACAAGTACTGGGGGTTGTCAATATCTTTTGGGGGAATGCCAGTGTACTATACTTACCTTCTTCTCCCACTGCTGCTCAGTATGCTGTTGTGTCCTCCGAATGCATAGCTGTGAGCATACCCTGTATTTAAGCTCCGAGGGAGGCCTATGCTCTTCCCTTGGCTGACATCCTCTCTCCCTCCTCCCCGTGCTGAGTGCTAAAACCCAACTGGGCCCAAGGTTCAAACCCAACGCCACTTCCCCTTTCCTCCGAAAAGCTTTCCTGATTCCCCACCCAGATGCGACCACTTCCTGCTCCAAACTCCTTTGTTGTTTGGATCCCCCTTCTAGTATTTGTCAGTCTGTCTAGTGTATTGTTATTTGCCTACTATTTATTCGTGCATTCAACATTTATTCAATATGAGTCAACACTTGTTATGCTCTGTGTACCAGGCGCTCTGCTAACCCCTGGACATCCAAAGATCAAACAGAACCCCTACCCTGGAGAAGTTCCTACACAGGGCAACAGTCAGGACAGTAGCTACACTGAAATGAGATATGGACAATGATGGAACTCTGTTGCTGTTGTTTTTAATGTTCATGTATTTGTTTTGAGACAGAGAGCGAGAGCAAGTGGGGGAGAGGCGGAGAGAGAGAGAGAGAATCACAAGAAGGCTCCATGCTGTTAGCATAGAGTCTGACACAGGGCTCGATCTCACAAACTGGGGGATCATGACCTGAGCTGAAACCAAGAGTCGGACGCTTAACCGACTGATCCATCCAGGTGCCCCAAGGGAACTCTGTTTTTGAGCCCGTTAATTAATTGTATCTTGGGGGTGCAGTGAACCTTTCACTTCCTGGGTGATGTCGGAACCTCTCTGGTAATGACACAGGTATGGAGTCCAGCAGCCGTGGTTTGGAACCCAGTAAACATGAATGATTCACGATGCTTAATCTTGAAGGCTGGGCACCTTTGGAAGTGGGGGCAGGGAGGGAAGAGCATCTAAGCAGCTGGAATAGCACGTGCAAAGGCATCAAGGCAGGCAGGAGTGCAGCATCTTCAGTGGGAGGTGGGGTGGGGTACACAAAGAGAAGATGAAAAGAGAGCAAGGGAAGGTAGAGAGCCTGGTCTTGGTGCAAAGGTGGAGTGTTTCTAACTCTGTACCCTTTACCCTGAGCGAGCTCATTGTCGTAATCCCTCAATCAGTGTTTATTAAACGAATTCAGTGGTTGGATTCAATTCCTTCAGGGACATACTCATTCTTACTGGGAAAATACAAGCCAGCCAAAAAAATCTTCAACCAGTTTAAGTCAGAGAGATGCCGTGCAGAGCATCTCAAGGCTGTGTGAGGCCCTACAACCTTCCGGAAGTGGCACAGCTTCAGCTGGGAGTCTGGGCCCCTTGGTGGCCTAGACCCTCCTCCTGCCCTCCGGTTCCCATCTCTCCTCTCCCGCTCTCAGAGGGTCCATGCGGCTATGCCTAGGATTAGGGCTACGTTAGGGGCCAACTGTGTGACTGTGGCCTCTCCTGGAGTTTGGACCAGCTCTGGCTGGGTCAGCTGAGGACAAGCAGCAGCCTGTGGCGTCTCCTCACACTGTCCCAGGGAGAAGTAGTCCTGGGAACTGCCTCTGATATTCTGGGAATCCATCTCCTGGCTTTCTAGTTCTTCTCCCTTTTCCTTTTTCTCAGGCTTCTTAGCAATCCCATTGGACCAAGACAGGCGAGTCAAAAGTCCCCAGGACCTGTGGCGAGCAGGAGATATCCTCTGAGTCATGTGCTGTCTCACACCTGGCCCACCCAATGGTCTCACTTCCAACAGGACAGACTCACCTTGCCAAGGTCATAGGACATGCCAAAGGTCAGAGAACACATTCTCTGTCAGGCAGGAAGGCACTGAGATCATGCCACTGGGGTCCTGCTTTTCCTGGCCCAGTGACAGTTGCTAGAGAGGGTTATTTCAAAACTGAGAGACGGTTCTCCAATTCCCTCTTGATTTCTTGATTTTTGACTCAGCAAGGCATACAACACTTTTGTGCAACATAATAATAATAATAATCGTAACCAACACTTTTGTAAACACTTGCATGTTGGCATTTTTCTAAGTGCTCTATGCCATTAAAGAGCAGCTCTGTCCCTGACTGGGCTAAGCTGGGTGGCTTGTTCTGTCACCAATTATGGCTTCCTTTAGCAATACTAGATTGTCCAACTCTGATTCAAGAAGGAGGCAGAAAAAAGTGCTGGTCTTAGAACTAGATTCGCGGCTCCCCTGGGCCAAGTAATTAGCTCTGTGACCTGGGGCAAACCACTGAGCTTCTCGGCGCTCTTGTTCCATCCACGGTGACGTGGACTTCACGATCATTCCTTCAGGCTCACCTCATGGTGCAGGTGGGAAGCCCAAATGGTTAGATAAGGGGTGGGAAAACCCTGTGGACGCTTAGAACTGTACAGATGGACTTTGTCATTAATGGCAAGAGCTCTCACTGACCTCCCTGGCTAAGGAGGGGACTGTGCCTCTCACAGGAGAATGGACCAGGGCAATAAGGAAGCCAGGGCAATCCCAGTCTTGCCTTGCCCCACACGGGCAGGCTTTTGTGTGTTGGATGAAGAAAGCTGGGTTTTGAATTCAGGTCTGAATTCCCGTCGCACTTCTGCCCCTTAGTCGTGACAACTCCAGAGTGACAACTGTTGAGTCCCTTAATGTCCCAGCAAGTCAGTTAGTCACCTGTAGTGTGGGCCTGAGGATACCCCGTGAGGCAGTGGGCGATGCATAATAGGGGCTTGAGAAATGTTAGTTTTCTCCTCCTTCCTCCCTCAAGTGGTAGGTTGGGTCCGCAGTGGTTCTGCGGAGATTCACGATGTGAGCTGCATCTTAGAGCCACCTGGGGGACTTCTAGTAAATGCTGCCCAGGACCCATCCCAGATCAATGAACACAGAACCTCTGGGCGGTGGGGCCCAAGCTATGGTTGTTTTCAAAATTCCCCAAGTGATTCCTGGGGGCGGTCAGCTGGAGAGAGGCGTAGGGCCCCAGGGTAGAATGCAACTGCCCCGTAGCTGGGGCTGGCACCGAGGCTGGCCCCGACTCAACTGCACCCCCTCTCCCATTTCCTCACTGTGCTTCACTTTAACGCAGCCTGTGTGAGAGCTGAGCAAGGCAAGCGTACTCACACGGTTTTTCCCACCCAGCCTGGTCGTCCCCGAGGAATGGTTCCTTGGCACTGGAGTTCCTGTCTTGGTCACCTCTGCTTTCCTTTCCTTCCCTGCCCATCTTTTTTTTTTTTTTTTTAATTTAAACATTTTTTTTTTCAACGTTTATTTTTATTTTTGGGACAGAGAGAGACAGAGCATGAACGGGGGAGGGGCAGAGAGAGAGGGAGACACAGAATCGGAAACAGGCTCCAGGCTCTGAGCCATCAGCCCAGAGCCCGACGCGGGGCTCGAACCCACGGACCGCGAGATCGTGACCTGGCTGAAGTCGGACGCTTAACCGACTGCGCCACCCAGGCGCCCCACCTTCCCTGCCCATCTTGGTAACAGTGCAGGGGCTCTGCCCTCACCACCGGCACCCACACCCTCTCTTCTGTCATTCACGGCACATTTACCCAGGCATAGACACCATGACAGGCATTAGGAGTTTCAGATCCAGGTGAGATACCAGGATGGGCTCCAGGAAGGCACTCACGTGGAACAAAGCCAGTGAGGGCCGCCTGTGGAGGGGCGGGGCAGCCAGCAAGGGCCCTGCGGCCCAGCAGAACTGGCTCCAGGTCTGGATCCATGGTGTAGCCTTGTCCCCTTCATTTAAACTCGTCTACTCCATCTACAAGTAGGGCTTATCATACTCCCAGGTTTGTAGTGAAAGTCAAAGTCAGTGAGGGAAGGAAAGAGTATGCATATGGCAGGTGTTCAGGCGTGACAAAGGAGACCAGCGCGGAGTGACCGAAGCAGGAGCAAAGCTCTGTGGGCTTCCTCCTTCCTCTCATTCTCAATTGATCTCTCAATGATCTCATTGATCTCATTTCATTGCCACCCCATCTTTCCCTCCTCCCTCCTTTTTCTCCCCTTGGATTCTCTCCTCCCTTTCCTTTAACTAGGGGGGTAATGGCCATTGCCTCCATTCAGCTGGCACTTGATCATGCAATTGATAAACATTTATTGAGGAGCTGTTATGTCCCTGCTTTCAACTTTAAAAGCAGGTGACTAGAATTGATTATCCTCAACTAAGTTTCCTGGGTGCACGTGTGCACCTGTGTGGGTGTGCATGTGTGCGTGTGTGCACAGGGGGTTCTCCTTTCCCAGCGCTGCTGCTGGAAGGAAACCACAGTTTCCTGTCCTAGGGGCAGAACAGCTGCTGGGCAGACTGAGTTGGAGACTCAGGGGTTTCCTAGAGGGAAGGAATCAGACAGGCTGGGGACCGGCTCCCATCTGAGAACTATCAGCCCCTTCTTCCTGACCAGAAGGGAGCCAGACCTCGGGCCTGAAGGCTGGGCCTGCTTCCAGTGACCCTGTACGGAGTATAGACTATTTCTCGAGGTGCTCCCAAATGGATCTCATTCTATGTCACTCCCACAGCTACTGTCCCCTCACCGGCCACCTGACTGCTCCCTCACTGGGCATCACTGACACCACCCACACCCTAGACGCCTAACTCAAAACCTACGTGCCCCGTGTGTGCCTCTTCCCTCTCCCCCACCCGAGGCCCACATTTCCATGGAAGAGAAAAGTGGCACCACCGCCCACAAAGAAGCCACTAGGGGAGCCTTACCTGCGGCCCTCCAGCTTCCCATGACTATCCAGACTGGGCAGAAGCTGATACCTGTACAGGGATTCAAACCCAAAGGCTGGGCTGACAATCGCATTGTACTAACTTTGCAGAGTGACAGAGGGTAACTAGAGCGATGGAGGTGAGCATTTCATAGTGTCTAAAAGTACCGAATGGCTGTGTGGTACCCCCGAAACTTGCATAATATTGTATGCCAATTACAATTCAATTTCAACATTGTTATTCACAAGAAGTCCCTGGCAGCTAGCTGCTCGCTCCTGAACTGCTGGCTGGTCAGAGTTTTGCTTGTGTAACATTTAAACTACTAATTCTTCCATAAAATATTACCACTACCTTACTTACTCCTTTGTTAAATCAGAGAGCCGCAAAAACAAGTACTGTAACCCTGAGAAATGATAATGTGCCAGGCCTCAGGATTCAGGTTATCAGTGGGAGGCTCCCAGACAAATCCATCTCCAAATGATAAAGCAGACCAGTCTCCAGAAACTTCTAAGGCCTGTTGTGCTGCATGGACAGGCACAAAGAGAAAGGAGTCAGGCTCTTTTAATCTCTCCACAAGTGGGGTCTGAAGTTCTTCGCTCATAAAAAGCTACATTTTCAGTACGAACATGATGGAGTTGTTTTGTTAATAGCTAAAGTAGGAGCTTTTTCTGTTTTTTAATGTATGTTTATTTTTGAGAAAGAGAGAGAAAGAACGTGTGAGTCAGGGAGGGACAGAGAGGAAGAGAGAGAGAATCTGAAGCAGGCTCTGAGCTGCCAGCATAAAGCCAAACGTGGGGCTTGAACCCACGAACCAAGAGACCATGACCTGAGCGGAAGTCAGATGCTCAAATGACTGAGCCAGCCAGGAGCCCCACAGCTCTTTCTTTTTGTTTTTTTTTTTTTTTAAGTTTTAAGAATGTTTTTATTTATTTTTGAGGCAGAAAGAGACCGAGCATGAGCAGGGGAGGGGCAGAGAGAGAGGGAGACACAGAATCGGAAGCAGGCTCCAGGCTCTGAGCCGTCAGCCCAGAGCCCGATGCGGGGCTCGAACTCACGGACCGTGAGATCATGACCTGAGCTGAAGTCAGACGCTTAAGTGACTGAGCCACCCAGGCGCCCCACAGCTCTTTCTTTTTAAATCACGTTTTGAAAATAATCATCTTGGGGTAAAAGTAAGGATCTGTGAGGAAGTCTTTGAGTCCAATTTTTAGGACTTCTCTGGGCAATGGTGCCATGCATAGTCATGGCACACGTGGTCCAAGTGCATCATAGTAAACATGCAGACGTCCCCCTTGTGCTGACAGGACTCCTAAAGCCCTCTGTTGGGGGAGCCAATTCCTTTTTGCTCTCCTCAAACTCTCAGAGGTCCAGGGCCCGTCTCGGTTCCATACCTGGCTCCATATCCCCAGCTTGAAACTTGCTGATGACTTTGGCCCAGTAATCTTTTCCTTCCTTCCTTTTGTCTCTCTGGAATTACCCATCACCTGCGTGATTCTCTGTTTAGCCTCAGCTTCCCCCACATAGACAGGGAAGCTCCCGGAGGGTAGGCGCTAGTCGGCTTGCTCACCTCTGTACCCCTAATGCTTCGCTCGGAGCTTGGCACACATCGGAGCTCCACAGCTGGCTGCCGGATGAATGAGCTGAACGGCCACAGCTCTGGGTCCCAGTTCCAGGTTTCTGTGGGTGTTCTGCTGCCCCAGCCACCCCGGTTCCAGTTGCTTTAGACTTGGCTCCCCATCAGGGAGAAGGTGGGATTCCACAAGGAAGCTAGCAGATGGGTAAGCAGCAGTCCGTTTTCCATCTCAAAGGGCCATTATGAAGATTCCGTGTGGTTGTATCTGGCATATCAGTACCTACAGGACGTTAGAAGACTGTCTTTGTTTATTATTTCTGCCCATCTCTCTGACCTTAAGTCGCCACAGTGGCTTTACCCACTGTGAGGACAGGACCCTCCAAGACTTCCTGGGACACCAGAAAAGCATGCAGAACCCGTGCAGTCAGAAGCCCACTGGGCTCTGTTGCCACTGTTCTTTTCTTTCTTTAAAAAAATTTTTTTGGGGGGTGGTGCCTGGGTGGCTCAGTCGGTTAAGCGTCTGACTTCGGCTCAGGTCATGATCTCGCAGTCCGTGAGTTCGAGCCCCGCGTCGGGCTCTGTGCTGACAGCTCAGAGCCTGGAGCCTGCTTCCGATTCCGTGTCTCCCTCTCTCTCTGCCTCTCCCCCGTTCATGCTCTGTCTCTCTCTGTCTCAAAAATAAATAAATGTTAAAAAAAAAATTAAAAGAAAAAAAATTTTTTAACGTTTATTTATTTTTGAGAGACAGAGACAGAGAACGAGCGGGGGCAGGGGGGGGGCAGGCAGAGAGGAAAGGAGACACGGCATCTGAAGCAGGCACCAGGCTCTGAGCTGTCAGCACAGAGCCCGACGCGGGGCTCAAACCCACAGACCGTGAGATCATGACCTGAGCCGAAGTCAGTTGCTTAACTGACTGAGCCACCCAGGCATCCCATCACTGCTCTTTTCGATAGTAGGATCTAGGCGAGTGCAGTGACATGGACAAAATAGAGGAGTTTATTTGCCTGCAGGTCAGTGAGACCTTTTAGGGGAGACTCTACCATTCTCCTTGCATAGACCTCTGGCTCCGAGTTGCTTTAGTTCTTGGGATCTGCCAGCTGACCAGAAGAGGGAAAGGGAGACAGGCGAGCACTCACCTAATCAAGAGGACAGAAATCACTTCTGTTTGTACCCCATTGCCAAGAACTCAGTCGCATGACCACATCTAGCTGCAAGGGAGGCCAAGAAACATAGTCCTTAGCTCGGCAACCATGTTCCCGCTTAAAACTCCATTATTATGAAAGAAAGGAAAAGCGGATGTTGGAGAACAATAGCAGGTTCTGCCACCGTGGTCTTATGAAAGCTGGTGAGATGATCAGAAAGTCCATAATCAAGGCACTGCCCTGCTGAAAACATTTCAGTGGTTCCCCCATTGCCCTCAGGATAAAGCCCACATTCTTTAACATGGCTTATAGTCCCCCCTGCATATAGCTCTTCAGCGTGCCATCATTCTGGAACATTCTTGCCCATCCTAACCTGTCCCAGCTGCATGGAACCACTTTTAGTTTCCCAAGTGTATCTTTATGTCACCTGAGCTGGACACGAACATGCCATCCTTTCTGCCTGTTCTTTCCCCCCGGGGTCTCCCCTTTCTCTTGAGCCTCCCAGCATAGATGTCCAGCCCCACCTATGTGCCTCCTTAGGCCCCCATCCCAAGTGGTCTTCTGAGCCCCAGACTCTTGTGTACATCTGTCTTCTGGATTGCCTCTACTTGGAGGCCCCACAGGTACCTTAAACTAAAGTCCCAAATGGGATCATCATTTCCCTTCTGTCCAGTCCTGTTCTCCTTCTGGATCCCTGAGACTAACCCCACCATCCATCTACCCAGAAGCCCAGGACAGAATCCTGGGAGTCATTTTCTCTCCTTCCTCTCCTTGATCCCACATCCTCTCAACCACCCTGGCTCACCTGCACTTCCTAGTCTCTACCCTCATTGCTGTGACCTTGGTTCCAGCCACTACCACCTGGCACCTGGATTTCTGCAGCAGACTCCTAGCTCTGACTCCTGTCTTGTCCTCCCATCCATTCTTCACACTACAGCCAGCAGGTGGTTCTAAAATACCAGCTCAGTCAATTTTCCATCTTTGTAAAGCCCTTTAGTGGTTCCCCATTGACCTGGTTCCTGCTCGCCTTCCTACTGCCTCCCTTACTGGCTTGCTCGCTGAATTCCTTGCAGATCTTTAAAGCGATGCCAAGCTCCCTCTAATAACCTTCTTGCGTCATTCTGTGCTTCACCCCAAGGTACTTCCCACGTTTGCCTGGCTGAGCCCTTGCGCTTGGCTCCGACGCGATCTCCTTCGGGAAGCCTTCCCTGAGCACCGAGGGGCGGCAGATCCCCCTCACGTGCAGTCCCATGTGCTCTCTGCGACTGTGGGGAGCATATGGATGTCAGTTTCCTTGTCTGCCGCTCAGGGAGCCAGGCGGTCCGTCCTGCGGGGGTCACCTTGCCCACCTCCCCCTGAGCCTTCACCTGTTTCTCAGGACTCACGGCTGCTGCACCTTGTTCTGGCCTTCTCCACGCAGTGATGAGGGCGGCCACGTAGAGGACACGTGTGTGCCCCGTGCTCTCCTCACTGTCCCTTTATGATGGAGTCATCCAGCTGACACCAATGCTGCCGGGACGGTGACTGTCCCTTGCAGGTGCGGAAACATGCGTCCACACATCTGGGACACATCGGGTCTGTCTGACCCCACAGTGCAGCTCTTTGTGCGGGCGCTCCTTTAGCTTCACCCTTCCCCAGAAATCAGGGCCTCTCACAGAGTCTGGGACCATCTCGTTCCTTGCCTCAGGGCTCTTGGAACTCCGCAGGCCA
This sequence comes from Leopardus geoffroyi, assembly GCF_018350155.1. NCBI lineage: Eukaryota > Metazoa > Chordata > Mammalia > Carnivora > Felidae > Leopardus > Leopardus geoffroyi. Next base: position 105,395,627 of record NC_059338.1, read on the forward strand.
TCGCTGTGGCCTTTTGCCAGGACAGAGTCGTGTCTAGCCTGTGCTGTGCCAGGGCAAGGATGGTCAGGCTGACCAGCCCTGGTAGTGGCCTGGCCCGGGGCTCCTGGCTCTGGTTCTATCATCATCCCACAGCTGAGCACGGCTATCACGTGGTGTCCAGTTTCCCTGGAGATGCCAGCCTTGCCGTTTTCCTGTGAAGCCCACACATTTACCCAGAACAGCAGGAATTTCTAAAGTGAAGGCTGGTCCTCCTTTTTTCCCAGGGAAGAGACACTTCATGCTTAGCTCCAGTCCTTCTTATTAATAGGAGGTTTGAACCCTCAGTAGTCCACTGGCTCTGTGACCCCGGGCAGTCACCTCAACCTCTCTGAGCCTCAGTTTGCCCAGATGTAAAGTGCAGTAAATACTTGTGAGGGTTAAAAGAGGCCACTTGTGGAAAGCACCAGAACAGTCCTGACCGTTAGTAGGTGTTCAATCGACGATAGCCCCTGCCATTATGATTGTTGACTTCGATCCCTCTGCCCACCTCTTGAGATTTCTAAGCTCCTGGCACAGGCATCAGCTCTCTCCTTGGCATCTCTCTCCTTTCCCTTTTTAAGGGCATTTCTGCTGCTCCAGCTGCGCAGTCAGCCCCAGTTCAGACCCTCTCGGAGTCCTGAGGTCCTGCCAGCAGTCCCAGCCCCAACCAACCCGAGTCCTCCGCCCACATTCCTGCTAACTGTAGTCAGGGATCTGCCGAGGTCTGGCGGGGTGTGTCCGTGCCTGGGAGGGAGGGAGGGGGTGGAGGAGGTGGGGGGGAGCGAGCAACAGCTGCTCTTTTGTCAGCCAGTCACGGCGGGTGAGGCCAGGGCACAGCCTGTCCAGGCCAAGAACAGGAAACAGGTGGACTTTGCTGAGGCCCAGATGGGGGTGGGACGTGAGGCGGCCCACGTCTGGGCTTGAGGAGGTGCATGGCGAAATGAAAAGGACTCGCTGCGTTCCCAGGCCGGGGAGTCCGGAGGCCCTCAGCTGGGTTTCAGGTTGCTTTGGGACAAGGCAATCAACTGACTCATGCAGCTGTGCATTGAAAATTGTTTAGTCACCCTCCGCCTCTCTGTTAGGGTGCAGGTTAAGTTGCTGTAACAAAAAGCCCCCAACAGACGGTTGTGTAAATGAGGCAGGACTTTACCTCAAAGAGCAGCCGGCCCCCCCCCCGCCCCCTCCCCCACCTTGCTGGCGTGGCTCGGCCTCAAGCAGTCATTCCTGAAGGCGGGTTTTCAGGCTTGTGGTTCTACCATCCCCAGAGACTGATATTCTAAACCTGGGCTCCAACCAGGGCTGGCTAGAATTCGGGGGCTGTCTGAACTTGCATGAGAAAACATCACTTCTTGATTTCCACCATGGTGTACCTGAAAATTAGCATTTCTTTCCATCATGACATCAGGCCACAAACACAGGAGTGTTGGTGGTACCTGCGACCTCGTCTCTGACAGAAAGCACAGATATTTTTGTATCACGTTTAGTTGTTGTAGATGTTGGGAAATCCCACTTATACTGATTGCCATTACTTTGAAAGCAGGGTAGTTAGTAATATGTACTATTAGGCCGAATCTTTAATATTTCAACAGTATTTCAATATAGCTGTTTTCCTTTGTAATCTTATGATTTTTTTCTATGAATTTAAGAACATTCTTCTGAGAAGCATCCATTGACTTCTCCAGACAGCCAGAGGGGTCCGAGGCACAAAAAAACAAAAAACAAAAAACAAGCAAAAAAAAAACAAACCCAAGCAGCCCTGCCTCGTGCTTTGCTCTTGCTGTTGCTGGGAGCTAGGCCACCGCTTGTCAACATTCCAGAAAGGGAGAAGGGTACAGGTGCAGGACAAACAAATTCCTTCTGTGCAAGCAATATGGAACTTGCACGCTTCACTGCTGTCATCCTCTGTTGCCAGAACTTAGTCACATGGCTATACCTAGCTGCAAGGGAGGCTGGGAAATAGGGTTTTTCCCTGGGCAGGAATGTGCACAGCAGGACTCTATAGTTATGGAGGAAGGAAAGAATGGATTGGGGACCAGCTAAGGGTCTTCCACAATCTCCAACAATTCTCCTGCCCCATCAGGACCCGGATCTTCTGAAGCCATCACCTTCTCACCATTCCTGCTGTCTGCCTCATGGCCACACCCCATACCCGGCCTTCTTCAGTTCCTTCCTACACCCCAACTCCCTGTCTTCCCTCACTTGGCATAAGGGTCCAGAACTCCATTCTTCTTGTCTGCCAGTCTGGGTGTTCCCCTCCTAGGCTAATGCTCCCACTGTGCCCCCATCGTCACCCTGTGCCCACTGGAGCCCTTCGCTCCCAAATTCTCTGTTCCTCTCCTGCATCATCACTTCCTTACTATGTGGTTCCCACCGCCGTGGAAACATACCCTTACTTCCCCATCCTCAGGAAACTTCTCCTGACCTCACTTCTCCCACCAGCTCTTGTCCGTTTCTTCATCCCCCTTCATAGCAAAACTCCTTGGGAGTGGTCTGTACCTGCTCTCCACAGGGTCTCTCTCTGCTTCTCTCTCAGACCACCCCAGGCCACCTTCCTTCCCCACCGCTCTGTAGTAACTTCTACTGACAAAGTCACCGAAGATCTTCGTGTTGTTAATTCAGTGATCATTCCTCTCATCTACCAGACTCAGCAGCCGCACTGAGTCCAGATAATCACTCCCTCCTCCTGGAAACCCTGTCTTTCCTTGGCTTCTAGGATACCGCGCTCTCCGGGTGTCCCTGTGACCTGGGGGTTTGCGCCTTCTCCCTGACCCAGCACTGGCAAGCCCCAGAGGTCAGACCGTGGCCCCCTTCTCTGTCCACAGTCCCTTGGTGGTCTCACTCATGCTCATGACCTTGAATGCTAACCATATGTGGACAACTCCCAATTTTATTTCTCTACCTGGTCTCCCCCGATGCAAATCTCATGTATCCAGCTGCCTACTTGACTTCAAAAACCATCTCAAGCTTCACGTGTCCAAATCTCATATCCTAATCTTATCCCCAAAAGCTTCGCCTCCCCTAGACTTCCCCACGTTTCCAGTTCCTTAGGCCAGAGATCTCAGAGTCATACTTATTCCACTCTTTCCATCACATCCTACCTCCTGTTGTCATTGTCTTCAAAATCACCTGGAAACAGGCCACCACTTCTCATCTTCCACAGCCACCAAACCTGTCCTCATTGCAGCCATCTCCCACCTGAATTCTTGGAATAGTCTCTAACTGGTCTCCCCGGTTCAAGGCTTGCCTTCTATAGTTTCTTCTCAACTTGGCAGATGGAGGGATCCTTCCAAAATAAAAGTCAGTCTCCCATCTCTCTTTGAGTATGGTCCAAATTCTTCATGATGGCCCGCAGTACCTATCTCATCTGGTCCCTGTCACCTTACTGATCCCTCTCTTGCTATTTTCCCCTCACTCACAATAGGCCTTTTTGTTATTCCTCTCACTCATTAGGCATGCTCCTGCCTCAGGGCCTTTGCATTGGTGGTTCCTTCTGCTGGGAAGGCCTTTCCCCAGATGGCCACATGACTCCCTCTCTCACCGTCTTCAGAGCTTTCTCATGTGTCACTTTCTGCATGAGGACCTCCCACACACCCTCCTTCCCCCAGCAAACCTGATCTCCTTTCCTGCCTTATTTTTTTCCATAGCACTTATCAGCATCTGCCAGGCTATGATATTATTTATTTTGTTACAGTGTATTTCTCCTCAGTAGTATGCAGTCTTCTTGGAGGCAGGGATATTTATTTAGAACAGTACCTAAGAAACAGTTATTGAATGTATAAATTGACTATCTTCTTCTAGAGCCCTGTTAGGCCCTATAGGAAGGTTTCTTTCTTTTCTTTCTCCCTTTCTCCCCACCCCGCCCCCCCTGCTCCCTAGAAACTCTATCCAAAACATTAAGGTAGGGCTGGGAACCCATGAGCATGAAACAGATTAGTTGGTGGAGACCAAGGGCACAAAACAGAGAAGGTAGAGTGTGTGCATTTATTCAACATGCCTTTGAGTGCCTTCTATGGACCACCCCTCCCCCCATGCAAACACTGACATTATAGTGGAGACAGCTGGGCAACTCCTGTTTACAGTGTCATGTTTTCACAGGGTGAGCCCTGCAATGGAGGGGATGAGACTGATGACAGTCCCAGCCCATCCGGGACAGCAGGGAATGCCGGTGTGGTACAGTGACCATGGGCACCGTCTTAGGCAAATGACTTCTTCTCTCTGAGTCTCCCTGTCAACATCTGGATACGGAGATACTTATGGGGACAATTCTTACCAACTTCACTTGACTACTGTGGGGTTTACATGAGACTAGAGAGGAGTTTACTGTGAATCTGACAAAGCTTGAACGTCAAGGCCCTTACTTGCCCAGGCTCCTTCCAAAGCCCTAGCTATTTGTTCACAAGGTCATTTTGGGGGATAATTTTTCACTCCCTTTTAAAAAGAAGGCCTCCTAAGTTGTTTAAGTGTCAGGGCCCACAAAACCTGAGTCTGCCTCTGCATGAGACCATATGGGGAGTGCTCAGCATAGATCCTAGCATAGAGTGATCACTTAATAATGTAAAAATAGGCACACCTGTGGGAGTGCAAGCTGGTGCAGCCACTCTGGAAAACAGTATGGAGGTTCCTCAAATAACTAAAAATAGAACTACCCTAGGACCCAACCATTGCACTACGAGGCATTTATCCACGGGATACAGGTGTGCTGTTTCGAAGGGACACGTGCACCCCCATGTTTATAGCAGCACTATCGGCAATAGCCAAAGTATGGAAAGAGCCCAGATGTCCACTGATGGATGAATAGGCAAAGAAGATGTGGCATTTATATACAATGGAGTATTACTCGGCAATCAAAAAGAATGAAATCTTGCCATTTACAACTACGTGGATGGAACTAGACGGTATTATGCTAAGTGAAATTAGTCAGTGAGAGAAAGACAAAAATCATACGACTTCACTCATATGAGGCCTTTAAGAGACAAAACAGATGAACATAAGGGAAGGGAAACAAAAATAGTATAAAAACAGGGAGGGGGACAAAACAGATGAGACTCATAAATATGGAGAACAAACTGAGGGTTACTGCAGGGGTTGTGGGAGGGGGGATTGGCTAACTGGGTAAGGGGCCCTAAGGAATCTACTCCTGAAATCATTGTTGCACTACATGCTAGCTAATTTGGATGTAAATTTTAAAAAATAAAAAATAAAATAAAATAAAATAAAATAAAATAAAATAAAATAAAATAGGGGCACCTGGGTGGCTCAGTCAGTTAAGCAGCTGACTCTTCATGTCGGCTCAGGTCATGAGCTCATCATTCCTGGGATCGGCCCCGCATTGGGCTTCTCACTGACCGTGCAGAGGCTGCTTGGGATTCTCTCTCCCTCTGTCTCTCTGCCCCTGCCCCACGCTCTTTGTCTCTCTCTGTCTCTCTCTCTCTTTCAAAATAAATAAATAAACTTCAATAAATTAAAAAATGATAAGCGTGAAATAAATAAGTAAAATGCATTTATAAATAAGCATGGGAAAGGGGCGTCACAGAGGAGGTGTCACTTGAACCGAGTCTTTACGGACAAGTAAAGGTTTACCAGGTTCCAAATAGGGTACCAGGAACACAAGCATCTCCCAGGTTTTTGCAGGGATGTCTCCATGGGCCTCATTAGAGACCGCAAGGGATGCCTCTGCTCGGATAACAAGAGCTACCATTTGTTAAGCCCTTTGCATGGGCCACTGTGGTGCACTAAGAAATCTGTTTGGTCTTTGTCCTCAGTTCCTGGTACAGAGTAGGACGTCCAGAGGGCGAGGGGTGCTGGAGGCATCTTTTGTTGTAATATTTGGTCTTCGACCCCGGTTCCTGACACAGAGCTCCTAAATCCCTGGTAGAGTGACGGGAGTTACAGGAGTATTTTTACACAGAGTTCCTGGATCCCTTGAGATTTCCGGGGTGTCAGGAATATCTTTTGCTCTGATGGGACAGCTCTTGGTGGGCTCCTGGATCAGGGCTGGTCACCAGAAAGACCAAGCCTGATTAAAGCTTGGAGCTTCCAGTCCCACCCTTCATCTTCTGGGGAGTGGACAGGGGCTAGAGATTTAATTAATAATGAGCATGCCTACGTGATGAAGCCTCCATAAAAATCCCTACAGCGTGGGGTTTGGAGAGCTTCTGGGCTGGCGAACACATGGGGTGCTGGGAGGGCGGTGAGCACTGAGCAGGCATGGAAACTCCACATTCCTTCTCCCATAGCTCGCCCCTAGGCACCTCTTTATCTGGCTGTTCATCATTGCTCATAATAAACTGGTAAATGTAAATAAATAGGTGTTTCCCTGAGTTTGTTTTTTTTTTTTTTTTTTTTTTTTAAGCCATTATAACAAACCCAAAGACGGGGTTGGGGGAGCCCCATTTCTAGGCAGTTGGTCAGAGTACAGGTAACAGCCTGGGACTCATCAGTGGCATCTGAAGTGGGGGGAGGGGTGCGTTGTTGTGGGACAGGAGCCTCAACCCTAACTCGGGGCAGTTAGTGTCAGAATAGAAGTACAGGACACCCAGTGGATGTCCGAACGGTTGGAAAATCCCCACCCGTTGGGTGTCAGAAGTATTCTGTGAGTGTAGAAGAAACAACAGTTTTGTTTTGTTTTGTTCCCTGTTTTCCTTTCGGCCACTCTCAATGCTTTCCCTGAATCAATTTGTTGATCTTCACCACAAACCGTGAGGCAGATTGGTGCTCAGAGGTGCAGAGAGATTTAAGTACCTGCGTAAGTTCAAGCTACCCAAGGGCACAGCTGGGACTCAACCCCAGCTTTCTGCCTTCAGAACACCGGCCCTCAGTCTTTACTGGATCTGCCTCCTGTGGGTGGCTCGTGGAAGTTTCCTCTGCCAGCAGTGGCTCCTGGTTTCCCTCTGTGCCTCTGGGATGGATTGTGCCCCTGTGACCCCGCTTCCCTAGGGCCCTAGTTCATTCTCATACGCTGCCCTGAAGGCGGATGCGGGTCCCCTATCCGGTCCCAGGCAGCCCTGCCCCTGACTTCAGGGAAGGAGGCTCAGATGCTGGCCACCTCCCCCAGCCTGAGCGCCTGCCACAGCCCAGCTCACAGAGGGCGGAGGCAAGGCAATTACCCGGAAAATGCAGGCAAAACTCCCACAGAACCACAGGGCCTTCTTCTTCTTCTTCTTTTTTTTTTTTTTTTTTTTTTTTTAAAAAGCTCTGATGTGACAGTGTGGTGGCAGGAATCTTACCCAGTCTCATTTCCCAGCTCCCATCACAGCCCAGCCCCTGAGAACCTGCTGCTGAGCAGCTCAGAGCATCCCTTTGCTCTATGTGAAAATGAGAGTGAGACCCCCGGGAGCCAGCCTAACACAGTGTGTGCAAGATGAAAGCAACCAGCATCCCTCAAGTCTGCAGTTTCTCTCCCTTCCCCTCTTAAATCTACAAAACACCCGGATTCTGGTGCCGCTGGAAAAAAAATCGAGGTAATTGCCCAATCCCTGGACCTTTCCAGAGTGATTATCGTTTGAATAAGTCAGGCTATTGCCTTGCCTTGCGTTGGTATACTCTTGCTTTAGGCATTTGACAGATATTGTCCATTATGCTACATTTTGGGACAAACACGGCTTCCCTCATTTCTTACACCCTCACCTCACAGGGACCCAGCCGACCGGAGCGGAGAACAAAAAGAAATTGGGCAGAAATGACCAGTACTCCTTGCATGTGGACAGCAACCTACAACATGGGATGTGCCACTAACCCCTTAAACCATTTTGTAGAGGAGAGCCCGTAGGGGTTGAAAGAGAGTCATGACTTCTCAAGGTCACTAGTCTGATCAGTGGCAGAGCTAAGACTGAAACTCAGAGCTTCTGGTTCCAAACCAGCTCCTGTGGTAGGGTTCCCGTGGTAGAGGAGTGCACATGAAAACATAGCTCTGACACTGTCGGTCCCTGGGGGGGTGGCGGGGGGCGGGGAGGTGGCAGTTGACAATTGCTAGCTTTAATGTGGTACTTTACTGTGGATTGGGGTTATTGCCTAGTAAGTACACTTTTAGACCAGAGCTGTGGGGTACATACGATCCCTTCTTTTCTTTCCTTTCTCTTCTTTTTTTAATGTTTATTTATTTTTGAGATAGAGACAGAGCATGAACGGGGGAGGGTCAGAGAGGGGGAGACACAGAATCCGAAGCAGGCTCTAGGCTCTGAGCTGTCAGCACAGAGCCCGATGCGGGGCTCGAACTCATGGACTGCGAGATCATGACCTGAGCCGAAGTCGGCCGCTTAAGCGACTGAGCCACCCAGGCGCCCCTGATCCCTTATTTTCTTATGGAAGACTGTAGACCTGGAGGGTGAGGCCCGGCCCCACGAAGGACCCCAGCAGCAGGGATCCATAATTCAGCATCTCCAGTATGCATCTGGCCAACAGCTATGTTATACTTGGCCCCCAAAGTATACTTTAAAGTGTGGATATTTTTGCTAGCACTTAAAAATTAGGAGAACTCACATAAAACTTGGTGTTTGTCTCTTAAAAATGTGAAGATGGGCGGGACGAGGAGCTGAGCGGTCTTGCTCCCCCTAGAAGGAGGGTGTATTCTCCTGGACGCCAAGTTCACAGCCATTCCATACTGTTTCGTGATGCCACCTGTCTGGCCCCCGTGGGCACTGGGGCTTTTGACTTTTGCTACAGGACAGAAACTCTTAACATTCTAAAGGTTATGGATAGAACTCAGGGGATCCACGCACGTGAGTGGGCAAAAACGATATCTTTATTTTCATGAGGCTCTACCTAAAACTGAACTTTCCTTCCATTCTGACTGTAGGCAGTGATCATGATAGTCATGGGATCTGTGACTTTGTCACCAGAAGAAATCACAGACGTTTGCATGTCACATTAGGGTTTGGGGGATGTCTCCAAATGTCATTTGTGTTTATTGCTACTCTAACGTCAGGGCCTGTCACTAGATCTCGTTCTTTAATGCATTTGTGGAAGAAGCACATTGGTTGTGATAGTAGACGTTTGATTTTCAAAATACAGTGTGATAACTGAGTTTCAGTGTAATTGGTTTCATTTGTAATCCCATGTGTTTTATGCATTTTGAGTATTTTTTAATTGAAGTATAATTAACAGCGCTGTATCAGTTTCAGGCGTACGATATAACAACTCAATTCTGTGCAGTACTCAGTACTCACCGTAAGTGTACTCTCAATCCCCTTTATCCATTTTACCCACCACCCCCCCCAACCCACCTCCCCTCTGGCAACCACCAGTTTGTTCTCTGTATTTAAGAGTCTGTGTTCTTGTTCAGCTTTTTTTTTGTTGTTTATTTTGTTTCTTAAATTTCACATGAGTGAAATCATGGCATTTGTCTGTCTCTTTTTCACTGAGCGTTATACCTTCTTAGGTACATCCTTGTGGTTGTGAATGGCAAGATCTCATTCTTTTTTGTGGTTGAGTAATATTCCATTCTATCTGTATAGCTATATCTAATCTATATCTATATCTCACGTCTTTCTCCATTCATCTATCAATGGACACTGAGGTTGCTTCTGTATCTTGGCTATTGTAAATAATGCTGCAATAAAATAAGGGTGTATATCTTTCCAAATTAGAGTTGTCATTTTCTTTGGATCACATGGTAATTCTATTTTTAATGTTTTGAGGAACCTCCACCCTGTTTTCCAAATTGGTTGCACCAATTTGCATTCCCACCAGTTGTGCTCCCAACAACAGCTGGGGAGGATGACATTGTCACCAACACTTGTCATTTCTTATCTTTTTGATTCTAGCCATTCTGACAGGTGTGAGATGATACTCATTGTGGTTCCGATTTGCTTTTCCTTAATGATGAGTGATGTCCAGCATCTTTTCATGCGTCTGTTGGCCATTTGTATGTCTTCGTTGGAAAAATGTCTATTCAGGCCTTCTGGCCATTTTTAATAAGATTTTGTTGTTGTTGTTGTTTGGTGTTGAGTTGTATCATTTCTTTATATGTTTCGTATTTTAACCCCTTATGGGGTATATCATTTGCAAATCTCTTCCCCCATTCAGTAGGTTGCCTTGTCATTTTGTTGATGGTTTCTTTTGCCGTGCAAAAGCTTTCTATTTTGGTGTAGTCCCAATAGTATATTTTTGCTTTTGTTTCCCTTGCCTGAGGAGACCTATCTAGAAAAAGTTGCTATAGCCAATGTCAAAGAAATCGCTGCCTGTGTTTTCTTCTAGGATTTTTACGGTTGCAGATCTCACATGTAGATCTTTAATCCATTTTGAATATATTTTTGTGTATGGCATAAGAAAGTGGTCCAGTTTCATTCTTTTGCATGTAGCTGTCCAGTTTTCCCAACACCATTTGTTGAAGAGATTATCTTTTCCCTATTGTATATTCTCGCCTCCTTTGTCCTACATTAATTGACCATAAAAGCACGGGTTTATTTCTCGGCTTTCTATTCTGTTCCATTGATCTATATGTCTATTTTTGGGCCAGTACCATACTATTTTGAATACTACGGTTTTGTAGTATATCTTAAAATCTGGGATTGTGATATTGCCAGCTTTGTTTTTCTTTCTCAAGATCCTTTTGGCCATTCGAGGTCTTCTGTGCTTAGATTTATTCTAGTTCTGTGAAAGATGTTGTTGGTATTTTGATATATTTTATGCATTTATCCTGCGAAAACGTCCATAGGCTTCACCAGCCCGCCAAAGGAGTGGAAAGTGCAAAACTGGGCTCACGTCTTCAACATATGGCTGTCGGATCCCTTGGGCTGGGGAGAGCAGTTCTAGAACCTTTTAGAGGCGTGGGGCAGGAGGTTCTACACACTCCCATCCAGTCCCTCCCCAGTGGCTTCATACCAGGCTCCCAGCCCAGGGCGTGGGGCCCTCTGAGGTCTCCTAGAACCTGGGGAGCACTCGGCCTCTGAGCAGGAGGCTATGCTGGGCTTCTGCGTTCAGGGGCCTGAGCCCCAGGTCTCCAGGGTCCTCTCTAAAGCAACCTGAATTCGCACCTGCAGGGAGAAAAGCTTAGCTCCCCCGCCCCAAGCGCGATGCCGGTTTGACCCGGGCGGGAGCCAGGAGCTGGTCTCGGTGCCCGGGCGGCTCCCACCTCTCACGGACTGAGCGCCCCGGGTGCTGACTCATGCTCGGACTCTCCCGTCCAGCCGGGTGCACGCCCACGACGTGCCCTCCTTCTCGCTTCTCCACTGCTTCCTCCCAGGCGCTTCCAGGCGCCCACACGCGCGCTCCCGTCCCGCCGCCGCCCCTCCTAGCAACCGCCCTCCGCTCCCCCTGCCAGATCCGGAAACGCGCGGTCTGGTCCGCTGCTGCCTCCGGAACCCTGCAAGCCGCTAGGCCTCCACCTCCGGCTCCCCTGCCCTCTGCTGAAACCACCCTGCGGAAGGTCGACCGAGCCCGCCTGCCCCGCGAGGACAGGTGGCCCTGGGCCTCCCACTCCCGCTCCCGCCCTGCGGCGCCGATGCTCCGGCAGCCGCCTCTTCCCGGATGGACCTGCTCGCTCCCCTGGTTTCCATGACACTGCACTTTCCCACGCCGCCTCCGAGTTTCTGACAGCTCGTTTCCTCGCTGGCATCGCCCCCCCCCCCCCCCCCCCCCCACTCAGCCTCTCCCCGTGGGCCTACCCGAGGCGCTGCCCTGGGCTCTCTCTCCCTCCTCCCGCTGGCGTGCCCACGGGCTCCCCCTCCGCCCCTGCCTCGTGCCACCCCCCCACTGCTGCCTCTCCAGCGGCTGCCTGTCCCTCCGTAGCCCCCAGTCCCACGTGGCTAGGGCTTACGGAACTCTTACCCTACCCCCACCCCATGTCCTAAATCACTGGACGTCAGACTGGTGCCCCTGGAGGTGTTCAGGCGTGGTCTGGCCCGCCAGCCACATGACCTGGTGAGATGTCCTGGAGGTGACTTCACATGCCCCCTGCGCCTGAGCCCCGCGGCAGGCCTGCGCGAGGTAAGGCTGTGAGGGTGCAAGGCTTACAGGATGGGATTCTGTAAAACGGCTGCTCGAGTTCAAATCCTGCCTCTGCTACTTGCCTCGGGCAGGGTCCTGTATTTGTTCATCCATTTATGTAGCAAATGTTGATCGAGCCACTTCTGTGTGCCAGACTCTGTTGAAAACACAAATGGAAAAACCAAGCGGCTCCCCACACTCTTGAGTCATGGCCTTAATCAAATAAGGTCCGAACAAACGCGTCACTGTGACTCTGACGAGCATTGTGACGCAGAGGCACAGGCTGCTGTGAGACCCCCACCTCCAGAAGGTCTCCTCTGGGCGGTCAGACACAGCTTCCTTGAGGACATGCTCTTGAAGCTCAGGTGTGAAGAATGAGTGTGGGGTTGTGAGGTGTGACAGGCTGAATAATGGTCCCCAAAGATGTCTACATCCTCATCCTCAGAACGTAGGAATGTGTTACCTTACAGGGCAAGAGACCTGTGATTCTATTAAGGAGTGGAGCTGTGAGTCTCCTGGATTATCTGGGTGGCACAATGTCATCACAGGAGGCCTTATAAGAAGGAGGCAGGAGGGTCAGAGTCAGAGATGTGAAGATGGAAGCAGAGGTCAAGTGATGGCGTTGCTGGAAGGGGGCTGTGAGCCAAGGAAGCCTCTAGAAGCTGGAAGAGGCAAGGAAATGGGTTCTCCCCCTAGAGCCTCCAAGAGGAGCAAAGCCCTGCTGGCCCACTTTGGAGACTTCTGATCCTCAGAAGTATGAGACAGTGTGTGTGGTTTTAAGCCACTGTTTGTGATCATTTGTTACAGAATCACTAAGAGACTAACATACTGGTTGAAGAATGGAAAAGCGTGTGCCGAGGCCGGGGATGCGAGATGGGGACCTGTGATTTAAAAAAGGAAGTGTGGTTGCAGTGTATGTGTGGGTGTATGTGTGGGTGTGTACGTGAGTGTGTGTGAGGGGGTGGCAGCCATGGGGCTACACAGCTGGGCGGGCGCCAGACCGTGACCGCCAAGCAGCTCTTTCAAGCAGCCATTGATTGGTTGATGTTATCAACCCCTTTAAGCCTCAGGCTCCTCATTATAAAAAGATGACTTTATAGGGTCATGGGGAAAATGAAATGAGGAGCGCCTGGGTGGCTCAGCCGGTTAAGTATCTGACTTCGGCTCAGCTCATGATCTCGAGGTTTGTGAGTTCGAGCCCTGCGTCGGGCTCTGCGCTGACAGCTTAGAGCCTGGACCTTGCTTCAGATTCTGTGTCTTCCCCTCCCTCTGCCCTTCCCATGCTCATGCTCTGTCTCTCAATAATAAATAAACGTTAAAAAGAATTAAAAAAAAAAAAAAAGAAAATGAAATGAGACAGCGTAAGTCATGATAGCTGTCGGTAAGTGCTCATTTAATGTTGTCCTATTATGATCCCGTGGCGTTCCTGCTGGGAATTTGGTGGAGCCCCTCTGGGGCTGTGGAGAATGGAAATGGAAAGGCAGATGGGGCGGGGGGCAGTTCGGCCCTCAGTCAGAGCAGTCGAGCTTGTGTTTGTTTGCTCATTGGATTTGGCTTATGCTTACGCTCCTGTTTAAATAAAAGGTTCCTCAGCTAAAACAGTTTGAAAACCACTGCTCTAGTCTGTCTCTGCTTCTTCCGGTAAAGGAACCCTGCTGTGGAGGTGCCACCATGATTCGTCCTGCATCAGAACGAGTCCCCGACCACTAATGCCTCAGCCCTTCGTGGTCCAGCGGCCTGGGCTTTGGGGTCAAACTGGGCACTTTGTAACATAGAGTCCATTTTCTTTCCTGGCACTTCCTGTGATCTGTGTTATGTTTTCTTGCATCTTTCCTTTACGTCTGTCTTCCTCGCCGGACGCTAAGGTCCACGGGGGCAGGAATCTCTCGTTTTGTTAACCACAATATCTCCAGGGCCTGATGCTGTGTCCCGACATGATAATAACGGGGAACGCTTGGAAAATGCCCCCTCTGTCCCGGGCACTGTTCCATGTCCTCTATACACATCCATGGACTTAATGCTCAACCCTACCTCACATAGTCAGCATTCAAGATTTGTGTTGAATTCACGGCTTCCCATCACTTGCGCGCCTGGTGAGTTTCTTAGCCTCTTTGAACCACGGTGGCCGCGTGTGTAAAGTGAGGAATAGCAGCATGGACGGTGGCAGTGGTGAGGAGGCAATGGTGTCACGATGTCTGCCCGTCTGCAGGCTTTGGGTCTGGCGGCAGCAGGCACCCAGGAAAGGGTAGCCGTGGCACTGACCTCCCTGTGCTGGGTACTGAGTGCCCTGGTTCTGGCCGTACCGTCTGGACAGGGCCTCATGCCCCGAGCCGCAGTGGATTCCTTCCCTCCATCAGCCTAGTCACTTCCTGCGAAGTTTCTCCTGCTCACTCCTCCTCCTCTTTCTCCCCTGGGCCCAGAGCAGCACATCTGCCTTTCTGGGCTCCCACTCCCCGCCCCCCCCCACCCCCGCCCATTCCGATGAACCCGGCAGGCAGCTGCTTCCTTCTGTACTCCACTTCCGTTCCCACCTTCCCTCTGTGGGGGGGGTGGGGGGGTGGGGGAGGGGGGCTCCCCAAAGGCCCCTACAACCCATACCATCAAGTGTGACCCTGCTGGGATCCCGAGGACCAGCGTAAGTCCACACCCTGCCCAGTGGCTCCCAGGCCACCACTATCACCTCTGGCAGGAGCCTCTACCTGTGGCCTGGCCCTGTCTGTCAGCCTTTGCTGAGCCCTCTCCTGTACCCTTCCAGTGTCCTGCGTACCTCCATTGCTACTCATCTGGCGTGGTCTATACATGTCTGTCTTTCACGTGCCTGATGTAAGTGTGGTGGAAGTGGGAGATCCCCGAGGACCAGGATTCACTTTTTTTTTTCAGTGCGAAAAAGGTGATCTTTATTAAAGCACGGGGGCAGGGCCCATGGGGCAGAAAGAGCTGCGGTCAGTTTTGCTCTTAAGTAATTCTGGAATGTGTCCCCTTGTCCCCTTTTCCACCACCACCCTAGTTGAGGCCACCCCAGTCTCTCACCTGGATGATCACAAAATATCATGGTCTGTCTCCTCTGGCCTTGTCTCCTCCCATTGGGCATTAAGGTAATCCTCGGAAGGCACCAGTGAGTTTATGGCCCTCCCTTTCAGGGTCTCCATTGGCCTCAGAGCCCTGGTGACCGGTTTCCCTCCCTCCCCATCTAATTGGATCCAGACACACTGAACTGACTTGTAGCGGCTTGAATGGACTGAACTCTCCAGATGATTGAAATGTTCTTCCTTTTGCTCAAGACTCTCCCTTTCTTCTCCTGTCCGGCCCTCCTCTACCCGTGGGCTAATTCCTGCTCATACCCAGATCTCAGCTGAGATCCTCCACCTGGGAAAGGGCTCCTTGGCTACCTGTAGCCTTGGCCACATGACCTCCTCCGACCCTACACACGCCCTGCTTTATTGTGGGGAACACAACAGGGAGTGTTGCCTATTTGTTGTATCCAGCTTGCCTGTCAGTTCTTTAAGGGCAGGGCCCCTGTCTCCACTACCCCAGAGCCAAGCACAATGCTTGGTACTTAATAAATAATTGGTGCTTAATAAATAGTTGGTGCTTAATAAATAAATAGAACTGAACTACTCCAGAAGCTTGGTCAGGCCTCCCAATCCCTAGCCGTCTCCAAATTTCACCCACTCTTCTTGATAACAAAAGCCATGGCTGACATTTATTGAGTGCTTATCTTGGGCCTGGCACTTTGTTAAGCACCTTGTGCATATCGTTTACTCCTCAACAGCCTTGTGAGGTAGGAACTATTTTATAGACACTAAGTCTTCGACAGGTGACATAACTAACCTAAGGGCACACAGCGTGACAGGGTAGAGCTGGAGGGGAACCCTGCTAGTTGACTTCCTTCTCAACCTCAAGATGACCCTGTCCTCCACGCCCACTCGTTCCCCACCTTCTTCACCAAGTCTTCTCCTGCCTCTGGCCCCCAGGGTCTCTGTCTCACTAGATCCTTCTGGCCACTTCATCTGTGCTATTGCTCCCTGATTGCACACTGCCCTGAACAGCTCTGTGGTACAGAGGTTTTGCAACAGTTAATCTCTCTCGCTAGTGACAAAGTCCCCAGGGACAAGGGCTGAGATCTGTTTGTCTAGAACCCCTGGGATATCCAGCACAGTGCCAGACACATGGCTGACACCCAGTTCACCAGTAAAACAAAGGCCAGGTCTCCAGGCTCCTGTCCATCTGAGGAGGTGGCTTGGTTGGTTCTGGTCTCTCTTCTATTCCTAGATCCATTTAAATAATGAGGAAAAGTGTCAGGGCTCAAGGGCATTCGTTGATGGAAAACTCCAGCATTTTTCTAATCCCAGTGCTTCTGAACGTAATGGGTTTCTGGGAGCCAGAGAATTTGGGGGAAGGGAATGCCAAGATTCATTGATGCTGAGTTTGTGAGCAGCATCTTGACTTCATTTTTCTGGTCAGGGAGTCCCATTTTTAACCATAGCATGTTCCTGGAAACCATGTCATAAATCAGATTATCAAAAAGAAGATATTTAAAAGAGGATATTTAATTAGCAAAAACTTCATGCCCCGAGCACTTACTATATGCCAGGCAAGCAATGAGCTAGGTGACGGGAGTCAAGTTAAATATGACATGACTGTGCTCTCAGTGGTCTCACTGTCTGGCTAGAGTCATGAAGCAACACATCGCAGCAAAAGGCACCTGAGTTTTGCATGTTCTTCCTCCCATCTGCCTCTGCGAGCTCATACCAAGTGTTTCTAGAAGTTTCCCTTGGGTGTTTCCCATGGGGCTCATGTCTAAGTCCAGGCATTGCCGCTAACACGTGATTTCCATGATCGCTTCCCCCTCTTCCCGGTGTAATATGTACCACACCCCTGCTGGGCACCTAAGGCTGATGATGAAGCAGGTCTAGGACCTGTTCTTCAGTGAAACAACTCTGCAATGCCTGACATGGCTGGACCACGTCAGGAACCCCTCCCCACCCCCGTCCCCACATGACCCAGACTTGATTCCATAGGTTCTGAGCTCTCAGGCTGAGCTAGGTTATTATATTCAGATGCGGCCCTTCTTTAATGACGAGGGCTCACTCACTAAGGCAAAGACATCTGCTTGACCTCTTGTCCCCATGGGACGAGCCCTCATTCAGAAGGTTCCTCACTCCTTCTAGAGCATCAGCCCCTGGCAGCTGCCCCACCACTTCCCTACAGAAGCCCACATCTGTCCCAGTTTTGCCACAGACACAGCTCTCTACTCCCCCTTGTTCCTCTTACACATGAACTACTGATTTATGCTCAGATTGAGAAAAAAGACAAGAAGGAAATATTCTAAGAGGTTGTGATTCTGGGAGACGTTATTTGCTTTTTTATACTCTGCTATCTTTTCTGAAATTAAGAAAATAAGCATATGTCGCATTCACAATCCCCACCCCCCAATAAAAGCTTTTAGCTGTGGTAGATGTTGTTATGATACAAAATTAACAACACAAGCTGTGGAAGCAAAGAGGAAAGAAAGATACGTTGTAAGGTGTCAAGGAGAAGTAGAAAATCTTCCAAAAGGAATAATGTTACAATTGGAGGTTCCTAAACAAATGAATCATAAATACAGCCAAAAAATATACCATAAGACCAATGCCATAGTGACTATAAATCTCCACAATTATTCAAAAGAGTAAAATTATTTTCCAGGCCCTACAAAATACACACATCACATTGATTATATAAAGGCCTGCAATGAACTTTTAAGTGTGTGTATCACATATTAAACAACACCCACAACTTCACAACCTTTATAACATAGCAAGGCAAGGTAGGTTAGCTATAATAAACAGTACACATTTAATTGACGATAGTTATGTTCACTTTCCACTTTAGAAGTGGGGCAATGCTTGGTCTCATGACTTCCCTTTCTCTGAAACAAACAGGGATGTTCAAGATCACTCCTTGGAGATCAGCGCTGAGCATAAGGGGTGTGATTTAAGTGTCTATTTATTTGCTCTCGATAATGATGCGCTACTGAAAGTCTTGTATTTATTTTATTTTATTTTATTTTATTTTGTTTATTATTTCATTTCATTCCTGCTTACTTATTTTTGAAAGTAATTTTGATTTTTTAATGTTTATTTATCTTTTAAAGAAGTTTTTTATAATTTTTTTTAACATTTACTTATTTTTGAGAGAGAGAGAGAGAGAGAGAGAGACAGGGTGTGAGGGGAGGAGGGGCAGAGAGAGAGGGAGACACAGGATCTGAAGCAGGCTCCAGGCTCTGAGCTGTCAGCACAGAGCCCAGTGTGGGGCTCGAACCCATGAACTGTGAGATCACAGACTGAACCGAAGTCAGATGCTCAACTGACTGAGCCACCCAGGCGCCCCTAACGTTGATTTATTTTTGAGAGAGAGAAATAGAGTGTGAGCAGGGGAGGGGCAGAGAGAGAAGGAGACAGAGAATCTGAAGCAGCAGGCTAAAGGCTCTGAGCTGTCTGCACAGACCCTACCATGGGGCTTGAATCCACGGACCACAAGATCATGACCTGAGCCAAAGTTGGACACTTGACTAACTGAGCCACCCAGGCACCTGGAAGTCATTTTAAATATCTGGAAGGGCTGATCTGGCAACTTCTCCTTCCTTCACGTCTGCGTACTGAAAGCCACAAGGCAGGGATCAGCATCGGGTTAACGCGGGCCATAGGAAGGATGCCACAGGCTCTAACGTCCGGCCTTCCCATCCTTTCCTTCCTGCGGACCACCCAGCAGCAGTAACTGTAAGTGACCGCAGTCAGTGTACAGAACCCGCTGCTGGGTGGCTGTCCTCATCTGGGACAGTGACAAGAAAGGGATGGCTGGGGGAAATCAGGCGTAGGAAAAGACCTTGGCCATGAGCTGCTCTCACGCCTAAGAGCCGCCACCAGTGACATAGAAAGGGCACTCTCTGTGCCTGGAATTACGACAGAGATGGTTAATCGTACGTCATTGCTGCAGCTGTGAGAGGTAGTATCATCCCCGTATAGGTGAGAAAGCAGAGAATCAGAATCCGCGAGCTTAAGAGACTTACCGTATATTGGTTTGCTGCAGCTGCCGTAACAACGCATCACAAACCGGGCCCCTTAACAGCAATTTATTGCCTCCTGGTTCTGGTGGGTGGAAGTCTGAGAACAAGGTGCCTGCAGGGCTGGTTCTGGGGGCTGTGAGGGAGGACCTGTTCCACGCATCTTTCTCCTAGCTTTCGACGTTTGCCCGCAATCCGTGGCGTTCCGTGGCTTGTGGTTACATCATCTCGATCTCTGCCTTCATCTTCGACGGCATTCTCCCCAGGTGCGCGCCTGAGTCCAAATTTCCCCTTTCAAAAGGACAGCGGTCGTGTTCAACTGGGGCCCACTCTCATGACCTCATTTTGACCATTACCTCTGTAAAGACCCTATTTCCAAACAAGACTCCGTTCTCTGTATCGGGGTTAGGACCTGTCTTGGGGGAGAGAAGCGGACACAGTTCAGTCCAGTCGCCTCTGAAGATCTCCCCTCCAAAGAGTTACAGAGCCGATATTCAAAACCATAGAGAGTCTGACGCCAGCTCTTAGCCAAACCCTATGCTGCCTCCTTCCCGGCTCTTCCTGGCTACCAGCCTCTCTCCTGTACGACACATCTATCACATGGGACCCGTGACTATAGAGGACAAAGCCCACCTACCACTTTCGAGGACTTCCTAAGTAGAATCTCTTATTTTCTATGCTTTCTCCTGGAGGGACACGCCGATGGCTCAAGTCTTTTTTCCACGTAGGTATGGACGGACATCTGCTCTACTGAAGGAGTGTTCCCCTCCTGCATTTTTTTTTTCTTTTAATTAAAAAAGCACCGTCCGGGGGCGCCTGGGTGGCGCAGTCAGTTAAGCGTCCGACTTCAGCCAGGTCACGATCTCGCGGTCCGTGAGTTCGAGCCCCGCGTCAGGCTCTGGGCTGATGGCTCAGAGCCTGAAGCCTGTTTCTGATTCTGTGTCTCCCTCTCTCTCTGCCCCTCCCCCATTCATGCTCTGTCTCTCTCTGTCCCAAAAATAAA
Organism: Leopardus geoffroyi; assembly: GCF_018350155.1. Taxonomy (NCBI): domain Eukaryota; kingdom Metazoa; phylum Chordata; class Mammalia; order Carnivora; family Felidae; genus Leopardus; species Leopardus geoffroyi. Next base: position 105,415,618 of record NC_059338.1, read on the forward strand.
TAAACGTTGAAAAAAAAAAATTAAAAAAAAAAGCACCATCCGTATGGCCCCAATTTAGACTTTGTCTTGGTTGGTTCTCTCGCCAGAAGATGGCCAGCTCTGGACTGCGTCACACCCGACTGGGGTACTGTTGGGATCCACCTCACTCCTTTCTGGGGTCTCAGGGACCCCTCCGGGTGGGTGAGGTCGTCAGTGAATAAGGCAAACGCACACTGAGGGTCTTGTGGTGGCACGGCCGTGCGCCCGGACCCCCCTTCAGAAAGCACTTGCCGCCCCAGCTGTGGGGAGCCCCTCCCTGCAGAGAGCATCACGAGGCCGAGGCCAGGCCCCCAGCCGGTGACGGGCTGAGGCTGGGGTATAAAGGCCCAGAGCTTCAGCCTACTACGTGGCAATTCTTAGGGGCTATGTTAGTTCCAGTCTCGTGCTGTCTGCCGAGGTTGTCCTTGGGCCTAAATCAGAGCTCAACGTCTCCAAGTCACTCCAGCTTCCTGCCCCTCCCTTCCTTGGGTGTTGCCCGGAAGAGCACGCCCTCACGAGCCCCCACACTCAATTCCATCCCAGAGTCTGCTTCCCAAGAGCCTGCCCTGGGACTGGCCTCTCCAGGGACTCAAGTCAAAGTTTGGTCCTGAAGCTGCAAAGAAGCAGCACTAAGTGTCCGCAGGTTGCTTCTATTTGGGGGATGGGCCCCAAACTTGAGCTTTCCCAACATCTGGCCAGGATGCTCAGAGGCCTGTCCAGACTCCCTTCTGTCTGCACCACTCAAAATTAGCTGACCAACATCTTTCTCCCTCCCTCTCCTCCACAAAGATTTATTGAGAAACTACTATGTGCCAAGTGCTATTCTAGACACTAGAAATATAGCAGTTAAAAAAAAAGAGAAAATTGTTTAAACTCATGAAGCTTACATTCTAGCAGGAGGAGCAGATAATTACCTAATAAATCAGTAAAATAATGTCACTGGGTGATGGTACTATAGGCAGGAAAAAGCAGGGAGTGAAGAGGGTTTGGGCAGGACAAAGGGGATAAGGCGAATAGGGTAAGATTCACCGAAAAGGTGATATTTTAGCAAAACCTGAAGGAGGTGAGGGACTGAGTCATGAAGCTATTTGAGGGTCAGCCTTTCAGACAGCAGAAACAGCATGCGCAAAGGCCCTGAAGCAGGACCTTGCTGTCCGTGTTGAAGCACAAGCAAGGAGGCTGGTGGAACTGCAGCAGAGAGGGAGAACAGTAAGGAGTGAAATCAGAGGTCATGTGTGGGGGGATAATGGGACTGCAGGTGTGGAGGGCCTTCTAGGCCACTGTGGGGACTTTGGCATCGACTCTGAGTAAGACATGAGCCACTGGAAGGCTCTGAGCAGAGGACAGACATGATCAGATAGAACACCTTAAAGGCTCACTCTGCTGTGTGGAGAATGGCCAGGGAGAGTGAAGGCAGGAGACCCATTAGGTGGGGGATCTCGGTAAATTCCAGTGGGAGGCAGAGGTGGCTCAGCCGAGGGGCTGCGGTAGACGTGGTCAGATTTTGGAAACGTTTGGAAGGTAGAGCTAATGCGATCTGCTGTTGAGCCTTCCAGGGAAGCCAGATGTGTGGCTGGCAGGATCCCTCATGTGAGCACAGCCAGCAGCGTCTCTCAATGTGACAAGCACTCTGTCGCGGCCTTGGAGCCAGACACACCTACATGTGGACCCCGACTCCATCCACACTAACAGATTGTCTTGAGTAGGTTACATCAGCTAAGTCTCCATTTCTTCACCCGTAAACCGGAGAATCACGGGGTTATTGTGAAGATTAAATTAGATAATGTAGACCAAAAAGGGCAGGCACAAGGGTAAGATGATTATTTTAAATAATGCAGTTTCCCATAAGCCCCGGAAAGAGAGCAGGGGCCCGTGGAGGGGAAAGGAGAATCTGAGGGCCAAGGGAATGTGCAGGAGGGGCTGGGGCAAAGCCGGGGTGGGGGTGGGGGGCAGCAAAGACAGCCCGGGGAGGGGGGGGGGGAGCGGGAGCGCTAGGGTGGGGAGAGGGCAGGAATCCAGGGTACATGCTCGCCTTCTCCAGTGAGGCTGGGGGATTCCACAGCTTGGGCGGGTTGGGGTGGGGGCGGAGGAAGGTGGAGCAGTGGAAAATGGGAACATCCCCAAATTCTGGAGAGGATGAGGTCATCCCAGCTGAAGCCAATCAAAACTCTCCCCTGGGCAGGCAGAAAAAGGGTTTTACTAGGCCAAAAACTGCAGAGATGGCTAGCAGCTGCCAAGAAAGGAGGCGAGGCAAGTTCTGGGCCCGAGGCCATGAGCCCCAGGGGCCCCACCCTGGCTAGAAAAAGAGACTAGAGGAGTGGTGGGGGGCAGCCCAGAAGCCAGGGGAAGGGGGGGGGGGCTGTCTGAACCGTCTGGTGGTGATGGGGTATGCTCCTGGAAAAAGCGATAGGTCCTGGTCACAGGCAGCTGACAGAGCTCTGTGAACCAGGGCTCTGCGATTCTGTCTTTTCCTTACGAAAGGACAAAAAGCAGGATTCACATTCCTTCCATCAGAGATGTCCTACTGATTTATGCATGTGTGTGTTCTTGGTTTTGTTTTCTTTTGTTTTTGCAGCCAACCAGGACATAGGCAGAGGTTAGACTGGGGATCCTGCACGAACCTCCAGTTAGGGCAAGCCGTGGTGTTGAACAGGATGTGGGTTCAAATTCTGGTGTGGCTGTTGACCTTGGGCACGATGTTTGACCTCCGAGTCTTGTGAAATGGAGATCACGGTTATTCGTAGGTGTCCCCTGGTGGCACTTCTCTCCCCTCCCCCACCCCCGAGGTCAGGAGAATGAAAAGAGACCTTTTGTGTGTCACGGAGGCCATGGGGGCTGGTTTCTAGGGGCCAGAGTGGAGAGGTGGGGTCTGGAACCTCGGGGAGTGGGGACATACCCCAGGGTCTCTGGAACAGCACCCCAGTTGCAGGATGGGGTGCCCTCCTTACGCGATGTCTCCCAGTTCGGATGCCTTCCCCCTCCACACCATCATCTGTTCCCACGTCAGCAGGGCCCCAAAGAAATGGGACAGAGCACTTGGGCGAGGGACATCCTTTCCCCAGTCGTCCCTTAAGGTAGAAGTCCCCCCAAGCCCAAAGCCTTCCAGAGGCACTAACGTCAGCCAGAAGCAGGGCCGTGGAGCTTTTCTGGAAATCTCCTTCTCTAAGCGTCACCTCCGGGAAGGACACTGCTGGGATGGGGGCCAAGTCCCACAGCTGCTCGGCACCCGCCTGGCCTGGAGTGGCTTCCTGTGTGCCCGCTCGCACAGTCACAGTCCTGGGGTCCCGGGGGCAGGGGTGTTGGCTGGCCATTCCCCTCCCTGTCACCACCCTCTGCAAGAAGCCAAAGCAGCCCACGGCCAGCAGATTCCCATAGTCTCTTTCCCTCGGGCAGGAATGGAAACAGGAGTCTCTCTCCCTCCTCCTCCCCCATCCCTTGCCTGCCTTCCTCCCCTTGACTGTCCTTTCTCTGGTCAGGTCGCAGGCTTTGAAAGCCATTTGGGTTTTATGTCCAAGTAACTAGGTAGAAGACAGAAGCTCTGACTCCTGGTCCCCAGTCAGTTTTTCAGGCCAGCACGTCATAGAATTTGAACACAGGCTCCAGGATCTCCCCAACCAGGCCAGTGCCCTTTTCGCGAGCGGTTTCTGTGTGCCAGGCACCGCACTCAGTGCTTGAGGGGCATTATTTACTCCTGACGACAAGTTCAGGAAGGAGCCACTAGGAGCTCTAGTTTACAGATGTGAAAATGGACATAAGCAAGTTGCTTAAGGTCACGCGCACCACAGCCTGCGTCGGGAGCCAGGTCTTATGACTTCAAAGTTGAGCTCTTTGCCACCATATCACACTTCCCAAAGCATGTTCCGTGAATCATTCATTCCTCTAGGTCGGCCAGGAATGACAGAGACCTGGGGTCAAGCGTGCTAGGATGATGCTAGCCTCTCGACTTCTTGGAGAGTCTCAGAACATGTTAACAGATTAAAGGCTCTGAGAAGTCCTGCAGGGAGTAAATGCGTTTAACTCTCTGTAACCCAATGTGTCCCAAACTTATCTGCGCTTGGATCCCACCTCCCCACCCCACCTTGTTTTGTTTGTTTGTTTGTTTGTTTGTTTTTAAAGGGACACTGTTTCCATCCCAGAGAAGGCTCTGGGAAGTGCCACCCAAGGTCACATTACCTGTCGTGTTTAGATATTGCCTGGCAATATGGCACAAGTTCCGTGCCTGGACCTCAATAAATATTGGTTGGATAAAATGAATATGCTTCTCCCATTTTCAGCCATCCTCACCCATTCCCCACTCTTCTTTTCCCTGAGAAATTCCTCAGCTGGGGGATATACCCAGGCCTGCAGATAACCCACTCTTGATGTCGCTCCTGGGTGGCTCTTCTGGGATGGACTGGTCACGTGGGAAGAACATTCCATTCAGACAGCTCCTGAGGCCTCCCCTAGTCCAGCCCCTCGGAGGTCTCTGTTCTAAGGATGAAGGGAAAAGTTGGAGACAATCCCGTCCTGTTTTGGCCATAGGAATATGGGTGTGAAAGAGGGGGTAGAAAGTCTGCAGCCCTCCCAGCCCTTAAGGCAGAACAACTCAGACCTTGAGGTGTCCCTCCTCCCCTGCTAGCGCTCACGCCTCCATTTCCACGCTCCTCCACTCCCTTCCTCTGCGTGTACCTCTTCCTCCCTACCCTCCCGGCCTCGGCCTCAACTCCCTACTGGAATGGAATCAGAAGTCCTCACCGGGGACCACGAACACACGCCCAGTTCGGGAGATTCAGGGGTAATTGCTGCGGGACGGGGCTCAGCCCTCCTGTGCCTTCAAATGCAGCCAGGGTCAGGAACCGCGGTCTCCCACCAGTAGCCATGGCCCTCTCCCCCACCCTTTGGCAGCACCCCCTCGGCAAGCCTCCTACCCTGGCCCGGCAGCCACTGTGCCCCTTCCTCCCCTCTCCTGACCCCGGAGCGCCGCTGGAGAAATGCCGCCTCCACCGCTACCAACTGGGACTCCCAGCTCAGCGCCACTCGCCAGCACGAGTAGCCGGCCTGAGTCTTGTCGTCTTCAACCTCCTCCTATTCTGGGCCTTCCTCACTCCCTCTATGTTCCCTCCTGACCGCAGGCATAACGCTCAGCTCCCTGTCTGCTACCGGAAAACAAAATTGAGGCCTCCGGGAGCACATGATCTCCATCAAATTCTTGCCCCCTACCGATCCTGCGACCACCGTCCCCACCGCGCTTTCCTGTTAATTTTAGAAGCGGGCCGAAATCCGGGTCAGATCCCCCTAGCCTCTAAAGTCAGGCTGCCAGGGTTCAAATCCCATTTATATCACTTGCAGGCTGTGTGATCTTGGGTAGGTCTCTTAATCTCCTCAGTGCCTCAGTTTCCTCATCAGGGAAATGGGATCGTCCTTGCCTTTACCTCATAGAGTTGACGGAAGGACTAAATGCGATAAGCCCCACAGAGAGCTCAGCACGGCCCTGGCACGTTGGCAAGTGCTAACACAGGCTAGTTCTTGTCACCTGCTCCCTGCCTCCTCCAGACCTTGTTCCGTCATTGCGAGCCTCTCTTGCTTCTAGCTCTCGCCTCTTGCTGCACAGAGATGCACAAGTCCCTCTGTCCTAAAAAGCTCCTCTTGATCCTGTGTTCCAGATTTCTCTTGTTCCTTCTCATCCGAGCCTCTTGGAAGCTTTATCGGCTCTCTCATTGCCTTATCTCCCTTTTGTTCCTCAGTCCACCAAGGACCTGGCCAAAACCACCTGGCCCCTAACTTCTGCCGACTGCACTGGACTCTCTTGCTCATTTCCTCTTTACAAACAGGCTCGGCTTCAATGCCTCCTCAGCCCTCGCTTGCTTCTCCTTGTGTGTCTGTCCTCTGCCTTCCGTTCTCCGTCCCCTCCGGGGCTCATCATCCTCTGCCGGCCCCGGGAAGGCTATCGTTACCCTGCGTTTGTCCTTAGTTGATGGGTCTCCTCTGCCCCCTCACACTCCGCTCGAGTGATCTTAGCAGCTCTCATGGGCCCGACTTCCTCTTGATGATCGATACCTGTCAGGGACTGAGTCGTGTGCCCCCCAAATTCCTATGTCAAAGCCCAACCCCCAGTGTGACTGTATATGGAGATGGGACCTCTAAGGAGGTAATTAAGGGTAAGTGAGGTTATAAGTGCAGGGCCCGAATCTGATAGGACTGATGTCCTTATACGGAGAGGGAGAGTCACCAGAGATCTCTCTCTCTTTCTGGGCTCACACAGAGTAAAGGTCATGGGAGGACACAGCAAGAGGGTGCCATCTGCAAGTCGGGAAGAGAAGCCTCACCACAGAGCAGCTCTGCTGGCACCTTGGTCTAGGACTCCAGCATCTAGAGCCGTGAGAAAACAAATTTAAGCCACCCAGCCTGTGGCATCTTGTTACAGCAGCTTAAGCTAACAGGACATCTAAGCAGATCAGTTAGCTTTGCCTGCATAACAAGCAATTCCAAAATTTAGTGGCTGAAAACAACAGCCATGTATTTAACTTCCCTTTCTGCGGGTCAGCGGTTTGGTCTGGGCTCAGCAAGGTGGTTCTTCTGCCCTTGGCCAGGTCCACTCATGTGTCTGTGGCCAGCTGCTGGCTTGGCTGGGTGCTGGCTGGTCAGGTGGCCCCAGGAGGGACGGCCCGTCCCCACGCCATGTTCTCTCTCATCCTCCAGCATGTGGGCCCGGGCTTGTGTTTACGGCAGTGCAGCATCAGGCTTCTAAGAAAGCAGAGTTGAGGTTTGCAGGAAAAGCCTCAAGCTAGAGGCAGAGATCTGGGTCTTTCCATTCACACCTGGTCCCCTGCTAGTGGACTTCTCAATATCAATTGTCATTGGGCAATAAACTAGGAATATAGACTAATAATTAAATAAGCAAATTCTGGGAGAAGCACCTAGCCCTTTAAAATGTGGTTGATGGGGCGCCTGGGTGGCTCAGTCGGTTAAGTGTCCGACTTCGGCTCAGGTTGTGATCTCGCGGTCCGTGAGTTCGAGCCCCGCATCGGGCTCTGTGCTGACAGCTCAGAGCCTGGAGCCTGTTTTGGATTCTGTGTCTCCCTCTCTCTGACCCTCCCCCGTTCATGCTCTGTCTCTCTCTATCTCAAAAATAAATAAACGTTAAAAAAAATTAAAAAAAATAATAATAAAATAAAATGTGGTTGACAGGACTTGACACACATGGGATGAGGAAGGATAGGGAAAATAGGCCTTCTCCTGGGCAGATGGCTTGGGGGACTGGATGGAAAGTGGAAATAACTTGCTGAGCACTTATTATATGCCGGATACTGTGCTAAGCACCTGGCACCCAGAGGACATCGAGGTGCTTGAGAAAAGGTCTCTGGAGCCAGACTTGCTGAATTTGAAGCTCAATTCTGCCATTAAGCCAGAGAAAGTTACTTAACCTTTCTGTGCCTCGGGCTCCTCCTCTGTAAAGGAGGCATGATCACGATACTTCCCCGGGCACCTAGCTGGCTCTGTAGGTAGACCAGGCGACTCTTGACTTCAGCCCCACGCAGGCCTGGAGCCTACTTCTATTGTTTTTTAAATCATCATCATCAGCAGTAATAACGATAAATAATGGCACTTACCTCACGAGGCTGTTGCAAGGATTAAATGAAATAATACACATCAGTCCCATAGAAATGCCCAGCATGTGTGGCATCCTATAAGCATCTGCTCTTGGCCTTATTGTCTCATTGAACCCTCGCAACCGACGTAAGAGACAGGCACTTCTGTCTCCACTTTACAGGTGAGGACACGGAGGCCTGGAAAGGTTAAATAATGGCCCTACCACGCATGGCTAGGATGTGGCTTTGGACCCAGGCAGCCATAACTCTAGAACCTGTTCTAGAACTTATGCTGTTAACCACCACTTCCTCCATACCCCGCCCACCCGCACCCCCCACCCATTTACCATTCATCAACAGCAAGAGAACGTGTTTGAGGCTGAAGATCATGAGTTTGGTTTAGATGTCGATGTGGAATTGCTGCTGAGACATCCAGGTAGAGACTTCTGGCCAGCAGCTGGGTTTGTACGTGGAGTACAGAAATCAAGACACGGTGGACTGACGGGGACATGTAGACAGATTGAGTCATGGCTGGTAAGGTCACACAGGGCGATGGTGTAGCACGACAGCAGGGGAGGGCCCGGGACACATTTAAAGAGTAGAGGGAGGAAAAGGAGTCTGAGGATAGACAGCCACGGAAGGGAGAGGGAGGTTTTGGAGGGAGGGAGACCATACGTCTGGGTTCACCTTGGGAGAGAGTCTTCGTTTATGATGGTTAGCCTGGCGTAATAATTCATTAGTGCCCTTTGTCTCTTTAAATAGTGGCCCAGTTTGGAAGACAAATGATATATTCACCCTCCTTCGGGGGTCAAGGAGGAGAAAGCATCCGGGAGGAGGAAACACAGGTGTAAAATACCACAGAAAGAACAAGGAAGCGGTGTTTGCAATGTGGTCCGCTGGCGTTGAGTTTGGCAAACTGCTGACTTTGAGAGAGGTTTCTGAGGAAAGAAGTGGTAAGTACGTGCATGCTGACATCTGAAAAGGAGCTCAGTAGAGATAACAGATAGGCACACGTCACTATCTTTGAGACTGGGGTTACAGAAGTGAACAGACAGGACTGTCCTGATGGAATTGTGTGTGTGTTGGGGGGAGGGGGGTTTGGAAGAATCAAGTAGAGTGACCTGGTAGAATCACTAGGAGCTATTTGAGGTACATGGGGTGGGGTGGGAAGCCCTCTCAGAAGCCCTAACACTTGACCTGAGAGCTCTGTGAAAAGGGTGAGTCTGCCTGGGAAGCTTAAGAGATGGAACCTTCCAGAGAGGGAGGTAAGAGTTCATGCAAAGGCCCTGAGGTGGGAGTTTGAAAAACACAAAGGAGGCTAGTAAGGGTGGCCGTGGAAACCAGAGGGGAGAAGACGGATTCGAGCGCTAGCACAAGTGAATCGACGGCCCTGGTGACTGACTGGATATGAGGCGGGGGGCGGGGGGAAGCAGGGGATGGTCTAAGGGTGACTTCCCATGTCAACTTGGGAAACGTGGGTACACCCCTCCCCACCCTCGACGGAGCTGGCAGAAGGAACTGGTTTTGAAGGAATGCGATGAATCATGTAGTGAGTTAAATAGTGGTTTATCCACTTGGACATGTCCTTTGTCCAACCCTATCCTGTGAACCTGTGAATGTAACCTGATTTAGAAGAGCAGTCTCTGCAGATGTAATTAAGGATCTTGAGATAAGATCATCCTAGGGTTAGAATGGGCCTTATATCCAATGACAGGTGTTCGTGTAAGAGGAGGGCAGAGGGAAATCTGAGACGCAGAGGGGACAGGAGAAGGCCATGTGAAGATGGAGGCAGAGATTGGATTCCTGGCAGCCATGGCCAAGCAATGCCTGGGGTTACCAGAAGCTGGAAGGGGCAAGGAAGGATCCTCCCCTAGAGCCTTCAGAGGGAGCGTGGCCTTGCTGACACCTTGACTTCAGACTTCTGGCCTCCACAGCTGTGAAAAACTAAAATTCCTGTTGTTGTAAGCCACCAAGAATGGGCTAATTTGTTATGGCAGCCACGGGATACCAATATGGACTCCTCCGCGTTGAGTTGGGGTGCGGGGCACGTAGAGGTGTTGACTGGGCAAGTGCATGAGCTCCCCTCAGGAGAGAGAGTCCGGGGTTGGAGATAAAGCTTTGGAAGCCCATTGAGCAGGTGGCAGTTTAAACCAATGTTATCTCTGAGGGGACCCTGGAACATGGCTCCAGAAGCTCTTTCTCAGAAGCACAGAACCAAGAGCTTTCCAGATTTTTGAAAACAGATTTCACTCACTGATATAACCAAACGCCCACACTATATATATATCAATGAAATGTAATGTTCATACCAAAGAATATGTTTATATGCATTTTAATATCTCCCAGTAGATTAAAGAATATTTTTATCAGATTATTTTAAGTCAGGAATGCTTGCACTTCCTTGGACTTCTTCTGGGTCTGATGTGAGGCGAGCCCGTTTTACATCTGACACTACTGAGAATATATAGGGAGAAGGGCGTGTACATTAGAAGGAAGTGCCAGAAATAGTATTTGTTAGTTTCTGAAATTGCATAGCATAAATTTCTCCCAGGGCCCCTGGGTGGGCAGAGGAAGTGCTTCAGTTTCCTCTTTATCACTTCTCTCAAAATGGTCCACCCGCCGATATTGCAAAAGTGACATTCCTCTCTTAGCACCTGGTATGCCTCTAACATTTGCACGGCCTGGGCCAAGAGTACATTTGCACGGCCTGGGCCCGTGTAACGCATATCTAACAATCTCTCAATTATTAAACCCATAAACAGTTAATTAGAATGCAGTGTTTCTCTCTACCTTGACGAATAACTTCCTAATGCCCTGGAAGTCCCAGATCAAGTTCAGAACCAGCAGGCTTTTTGGAGTTCGCATTGGAATGTGGAACATGGGCAGGGCTCCCTCCCGGCCCCTTCTCCTCCCATTCCCTGCTCAACAGCACACCCGGAGGGGCCTCCCAGGATGCAGGCTGACACCAGTGCCCAGAGCCAAGCTTCAGCCACACGCTCCTACAAACAGAGCCTCAGGCCACCCTCAGGCCTGAGCACCACCGTGGCTCCAGAGGACTGGCCGAGAAAAGAGGCCCTGCATAGGCCCTAGAGTTGAGTTGGGACATTTGGGGCAGGAAATTCTGGGATCTAGGAATTTCTGGGATCTGGAATGGCCTAGGGACAGGTTTGGTCCTGTGGCTCTGTGGACTCCTTGACCAGCGAGAAGGGGCACAGAGCACAGGACCAGGACAGGGGCTCCTCTTGCCTAGGTAGATCTAAGGTGGGGGTGCTGGTCAGCCTGCACTCTAACAAGAGAGTCAGAGAAGTAGACCAACACCTGGCCAAGCCCATGTGCAGACTTTCTTGTGTACTTTTCAGTTTTGAGAAAATGCCAGGTTAAAAAATGAAGTACCGTAGATATTTTGAGCCCTGATTAATAAACACTATTACCATGCCAGTATTACATCGAGTTGTAGAAATCAAAGGTCAAATCCCTAAAAAGTTTTGAATATAGTAAAATAAGACAACGAAGCAATAACTTGGGTGGCAGTGTTTTCTGGAAGTTTTTTCCGCTTCTTCCTTTCTCCCTGCCTTCCTCCCTCCCTCCTTCCAATCCATCTCCTTCTTGCCAAAGCAGGAAGAGCCTAAATGAAGGCCATAGGCTTGGATGCAGTGGGAAAGTGCAGCTGGAGTACAAAGCAAGAGGGCCATGGCAGAATTCTAAGAGATGTCAATATCCAATAATCAAGCCAAAGAACCAAGGAAAGAACCAAGGAAAGTTCTGGAGTGGCATGGGAGGGAGAGGAGAGACTGGGGATCCATAGACTGGGGAGGAAAGAGTTCCACAGGAGGGAGTTGTCCAGAAGAGCAAATGCCTCAAGGAGCTCCCATCTTCCTCAGGCCGACTGAAGCAAATCGGGCCCGTGCCTCGTCCAGCCCAGTCCCTCTACTTCTCTGGAGAGCACCAGCTCTTCCTCATACCCCATGTGGGGCTGCTTCGGTCCTGCCCCATCTTTTCTCACCCTGCATTTCCCCACTTTATCCCAGCTGTCCTCACCGTTGGCTTCCCAATGTCCATCTCCATCCCTGGTCTCTTTCTTGAACCTCTAGCAGAACAATGGGTCCCAAGCATGTGCTTTGGTTAAGGGAGATGCTCACCAGATAATGGTCCAATGACCTTGTCCAAAACAGAAATGTTCACCAGTGTTCCTGATTCCCAAAGCGAGGACAATCTACTTTATCTCTGGAGAGAAAAGTGTGCATAAGCCCTTTATCCTGTGCTCTTCCTGTCCCCTCAACATTGGAATGTTCTTGTCCTTTCCCCTGCTCCCCAGAAATGCTCTTTCCTTGGTCTGAAATGTTCTCTCCCCCATCCTGCCCTCCCAGTTCAAATGTCACCTCTTGGTGACTCCTCAGGCAGGAAGGCTTTTCTGGATAGTGTGTGTGTGTGTGTGTGTGTGTGTGTGTGTGTGTGTGTGTGTGTTCACCTCTTATATTTTTCATTTTATATTTTCATGGTCTCCTTTCCTCCACCAAAATTGTAAGGCTGGTAGGGAAAGTTTGCTTTACCCAGTGTACCCAGTGTTATAAACCGAATTTAAGTGCCCCAAATTTGTAGAACATAGTAATACTCTCTCATAGAAGTTTATTTAAAAGTTCAATGGGTGATGGGCACCCATATTAAGGAGGGCACTTGTTGAGATGAACACTGGATGTTACATATAAGTGATAAATCACTAAATTCTCTTCTGAAACCAATACTGCACTATATGTTAACTAACGTGAATTTAAATAAAAATAAAATTAAAAAGTTCAAATTTGATGAAGCAATCGGGAAAGATTTTGTTTAAAAATTCTTCAGTCTTTGTTAATCTGTTTTTCAGGGATCAGCCCCTCTGGGTTGATCCAGGTTTTAAAAGGGCAACCTACTATCTCCCATTCTGGGTGGGATCCGAGCCTAATATCTGTATTATGTATCATCACTTAATTATAGGAGAAAAGCTCTTAGATGTTCTACAAGTATCTGGAACTTAAAATGCTTTAAACTCAGCCCCTTCCCCAATATCCGTGAGCTTGATCCCTCATCTCTAAATTTTGTTCAAATGTTCCCTTCTCCGGAAAGTCTCCCTTACTCATTCTATTGAAATCTGCAGCTGCCTCTTCCCTAGTCATTACATACAACCTCTTTCCTGCTTCATTTTCCTCCATAGCACATATCACTCCCTGATAGACTACATAGTTTATTAATAGTCTATTAATTACCTATCTCCCCTCAATAAAAGATAAGTTCCATGAGGGTGGAGTTTGTTCATTGCTGCATCCCAGTGCCTAGAGCAGTACCTGGCACATAGTAGGTCTTTTTTTTATTTGAGTGAGAGAAAGAGAGAGAGAGAAAGAGAGCGCATGAGCAGGGGAGAGGGGCAAGGGAGAAAGAGAGAGAATCTTAAGCAGTCTCCACATTCAGTGCACAGCCTGACGTGGGGTTCAATCCCATGACCCTGGGATCATGACCTGAGCTAAAACCAAGAGTCAGATGCCCAACCGACTGAGCCACCTTGGTGCCCCTGAACTATTTGATATTTTAAAAATCAATAGAGTTGTACTAGAGAGTATTGGCTTCCTATCACCCATTTCTACCTCAACTTCCATACTCCCATACGTCCACATGGCCCATTACCTGTCCAGGAAATGCTCACTCTAACTCTTCAACTTGGCTGTCAGAGAAAGGATGGGTCCTGATTAGTTTAAGCCATTATCTATCTGCATATATATTACCACCCCCTTCAGGAGGGCACAAGACGGAAGTTGACCCACTCAAGTGTTTCCTCTTTCCTCATAGATGTGGACAAGATAATGCCAACTGTCTCTGGCAGCCATCTTGTGACCACAAAACCAGCCAGGGACAAGGCTGTCATTGAGCATGCAGAGCTGAGAGAGAAAGAGTTTGGGTCTTCCGTGTACCCTATGTCTGTACTGCTGGTCCATTCATTCCCTTATTCTACAAATACTGATTGACCACCTGGTAGCCATCAAGTTCCATTTTACATGCTGGGGATACAGCTGTAAATCTAAACAGACAAAAATCTACCTCATGGAGCTTCCATTCCTGGGGCAGGAGGTGGTGGGGAGAGCAGTGACATCATAAAAATGACTACAATACACAAGTAAATAACATATAAGTGCTATGTAAAAAAAAAAAAAAAAAAGCCATTTGCTAGAATGGATTTTCAAACACTGAAGTCCTATATGCATTGTGTGTTCTTTTCAAAGATAAATCAAAACATCCCTTTTGGAAATTGACAATCGTTTAGTTTCCGATGTGTGAGAATACATCATTGTGCACTGGAGTTGGGATTCTGATCTTATTTTTTATCTAATCCAATGGTTGAAGACAGGTGGAAATTGTGAAGGACTTGGGAGCATTTCTGCTGATTGAGATTTAAAAAGGTGTTTGTCGGGGCGCCTGGGTGGCGCAGTCGGTTGAGCGTCCGACTTCAGCCAGGTCACGATCTCGCGGTCCGTGAGTTTGAGCCCCGCGTCGGGCTCTGGGCTGATGGCTCAGAGCCTGGAGCCTGTTTCCGATTCTGTGTCTCCCTCTCTCTCTGCCCCTCCCCCGTTCATGCTCTGTCTCTCTCTGTCCCAAAAATAAATAAACGTTGAAAAAAAATTAAAAAAAATAAAATAAAATAAAATAAAATAAAATAAAAAGGTGTTTGTCTTTGGACGAGGGTAACGACCACATGAATAAATATCGGAACTGCCTGTCAGCGTTGCAAAAATATCAGACACAAACAAGGCAAATGACAACAAAACAATAAAGCACGCATACACATATGTAGTGGTAATTCTTTGAAATGTGGATTACCAATGCACTGGCAATGAAAATGAACCGATGCTATGATGCATCACACATTTTGGAGATGCTCCTAAATTCTGGCATAAATTTATCCAACATCAAGCATCATTTTGAAATGTACATGGAATACCATATAAAAATGATCAGAGCAACTTAACATTACAACCAGAATACAGTGTATCAGGAGATAAAAGTGTAAACTCTGCTGAAGCCAAATGTATATGATTATATTTAATTGCAAAGCCTGGAACTGCTAAGTTTATTGACAAATTGTCAGTCCTGACACCAAAAAAAAAAAAAAAAAAAAAAAAAAAAGCGGAGAATGATGATCAAAGTAAACATAATGACTGACGAGAGATCTCTGTCCAGCAAAATAAATGACAGAAATGGCAGCCGATATAGAGCAGCCATTTTTATCGGTACAACAAAGTGAAATGAGTCACTGAAAACTGGCAAACCCAAGTGATATTCTGAATCCTGGTGGTTTTTTTTTTTTTAGGATTGTCAGTATGACAGCCTATGAGTCAAGTGAAGAAGCCCATGAAAATATTTTATGCTGCCAACTTTGGCCAGCTTGTACGGACAACTGACTGATAACTTGCGGTATGGACTGGAAGCAAGAATTTAGGGTAGGCATGGATGGGCTGAAGCTCTGGCTGGCAACATGAGAAATCTGTCTCCATATTCAAGCTGTTACCGCAAAGCTGTGTCTCCTCAGTGCCCTTATATACAAAGAAACCGTTGCCCTCCAGAATGCGTGTGCAGATTTAAGACAAGTACTTAATGAAGCTGATAAACTTGTCAATCATGTCACAAGCAGGCAGTTCAATAAAGACCTGACCTGTTTTCTTGGCTGAGTGAAGAGACGGGTGGTGACTACAAAGAACCACTGTTTCAAATGAAAGCTCATTGTCTTTTGATTGGAAAAGTTTTTACTCTACCGAGTTATAAGGGGAACTTTATTGTTTCATAGAAAACTTTCCTTTGGTGAAGGATGGTTTGGTGAAGGATGGTATAGCAGGGTGGGCGTGGCTTACAAGTTAGTCTGTGTGCTCATCTCAGCTCCTGTACATGCTGTTACCAGGCAAGCGTATGAGGAGTCGGCCATCGACACCCGGGAGATGCATTGGCAGAAACCTGGCCCTGTCTGGCAGAGACTTCGATCCTGGGACTTGAGGTTTTTGCTGTTGCCTGAAAGACCTGGTCTTTAACTCATCTGAAAATAGGAAGAGACATTAGACGACTTAATAAAAAGGCCAAAGAGTCAAACTGGAAGTGGTTTAGTAGACAAGGAAACTTTTATTGCTCTACTTTAGGACATCACCAAATAATTTTGGACCTTAGTATGAGGAGCGGATCCTAGAGATAGTGTCAGATGGTTTCTTCAGACTACTTCTCTGGTTCTTTCGTTCGGGGTTTTTGTTTTTGAATACAGTCATTTATATCATTTTCTTCCACTCGCATCGTTTTGAGTGGGAATTATCTTTCAGCATCTGATCCAGTCAGAGGAGACAGTTAAACAGAGTAGGAGTCAACGTTTACTAGCACTTTCTTTGTGCAAGGGACCGTTGGAAGTGCACATACTCATTTAATCCTCTTAGTGACACCGTCAGGTAATATCATCCCATAAATAAGTGACTGTTATTGTCTTTGTTTTATAGATATTGAAACTTAGGCACAAAAGGTTAAGCACTTTGCCCAGGGTCGCACAGGTAGAAAAGCCAGGATTAAAGGCCAGACAATTCTGCCTGCCAAGGGCATACTTTGAACCATTGCGCTATATTTTTTAAATATATAAATATGCATGTATGTATATACTTAACATAAGTGGTACTTTATTGCTCCTGCAACAAATGACCACAAGCCTACTGGTTAAAACAGCATGCGGTTATTATCTTAGCATCATGGAGGTCAGAAGTCCGAAATGGATGTCACCAGGGCTGCGTTCCTTCTGGAGGCTCTAGGGAGAATCTGTTTCCTTGCTTTTTTCATTTTCTAGAGGTTACCTGCATCCCTCGACTCTTGGCTCCCTTCCCCCATCTTCAAAGGCAGAAGTGTCACACTTTCAGTTCTCTCTCTGACTCTGACAATGATTCTCCTGTCTCCCTCTTTTGCTTGTAAGGACACTTGAGATTACATCTGGATAATCCAGGATCATCTCTTGATTGTAAGGTCATTGACTAGCAACCCTAATTCCACCTGCAACCTGAATTACTCCTTGCCACATAGCATAACATGTTCACGGATTCCGGGAGTTGGGACATGGATATCTTAGCGAGGTCGCCATCCTGCCAACCGTAACGTTCTTAGTTCACACTCCGAAACTTAAAACCCAAAACGGTGTCCAGTGGATAATCTCCCTCTATGTCTGCTCCCTGGCCACATAGCTCCCTTCCTCAGAAGCATCTGATGTTATCCTGTGTCCTAGATATATTTTATGCATGTAAAGGCAAATATGTATATTTGTTATTTTTTTAATTGTTTGATCTTCCCTACAAACACTGTCCTACATATTGCTTGTTTTCATTTAAAAGCTATGTCCTGGGGATCGGTCAGGTTGATATATAAAGATCTGGGTGTCCTTCTTTTCTGTGTCTACATCATCTTCCACTCCATGAGTGTATATTATGTTGTATTTACCTTCTTCACTTAGCCCACAGGACAGGTGGGGGGGGGGTCTCCAATCTTTCAGTTGTTTTCAGTGTTTTGCGATACAAACAATGCTGCAGTGAACAGCTTTGTACCCTTATCTGGAAAGTGTAGAGTGTGTCTATAGGATTAACCTCTAGAAGGAGAATGACAGGGTCATGGAGTCTGTGCATGTGTCATTTAGCTAGCTAATGAGAAACTGCCTTCTTTTACCCTTTCCAATTAGGAATTTAAAAAATAAATAAAGGGGCGCCTGGGTGGCTCAGTCGGCTAAGCGTCCGACTTCGGCTCAGGTCACGATCTCATGGCTCATGAGTTCAAGCCCCAATCAGGCTCTGTGCTGACAGCTCAGAGCCTGGAGTCTGCTTCAGATTCTTTGTCTCCCTCTCTCTCTCTGCCCCTCCCCTGCTCACACTCTGTCTCTCCCCCAAAATAAAATAAACATTTAAAAAGTTTTAAAAAGGGGCGCCTGGGTGGCGCAGTCGGTTAAGCGTCCGACTTCAGCCAGGTCACGATCTCGTGGTCCGTGAGTTCGAGCCCCGCGTCGGGCTCTGGGCTGATGGCTCGGAGCCTGGAGCCTGTTTCCGATTCTGTGTCTCCCTCTCTCTCTGCCCCTCCCCCGTTCATGCTCTCTCTCTGTCCCAAAAATAAATAAATGTTGAAAAAAAAAATTTAAAAAAAAAAATAAAAAAAAAAAAAAAAGTTTTAAAAAATAAATTAAAAAAAATAAAGAACTTATGTTTACCTAACAAATGTAATAAATAGCTCTTGATGTCTAGGAATGTGTTCTAAAAATGTCAGTAGATATGTTATTTGCCTTTCATTATTGTCTTTTAATCCTCTTAACATTTCAAGTTTAACAACCTGTTTTGCTTTTATTGTAATTTTTAAATTTTCTTCTTTATGGTGAGTGATATTGGCTTTCTGTTTATAAAGTACTATAAACTCCCATTTAAATATATTTCTTTGGGGAAAAAAACCAATATATTTCTTTGGGACACCTGGGTGGCTCAGTTGATTGAGCATCTGGCTCTTGATTTCAGCTCAGGTCATGATCTCAGGGCTGTGGGGTTGAGCCCACATCAGGCTCCATGTGGAGCCTGCTTAAGGTTCTTTCTCTCTCTCCCTCTGACCCTCTCCCCTGCTCTCTCTCGCTCTCTCTCAAATTAAAAAAAAAATTAAGGATGGTATTTATAAAAATAAATAAGTGAATGTATATATTTCTTTATGTTAAAACGGTGAGATGATTTAAAGACAAATAATATGTCGATAATAATACAGAAGTTACCCTGACATGGCCAAAAATTATGAGGGAGGTGTCCTAATGGCTGATTCCTCGCATCAAATCACTACTACCTGATTAGTTTTTGTTGAGGTTTTTTTTTTTTTCCATAACACAGAATCATTGTCAACAGCAAGATCCTTAATAGACAAAGGGGCATGGGGACTGGCAAAGCAGAAATTCTGCAGAAGCTGCCTTTGTGATATTCTCAAAGGCTTTTAAATCCTATCTCGTGGATGGAAGCCAGAAACTCGGGCACCCAACAGAGAAAAAGTCAAATTCAAATAGATAAACTGAAATAATTAAAACCAGACAGTCCTAGAGCGTTAGGCTTCCTGCTACTAGTCAGGCGACAGCTTTTAGGGAAGTCTAGCCTTGATTCATGTGCTATAAACATGCTCACCTTTTTCATCCTTTGCTATGAACACTCAGCCTAGCTCACCCACTTTGTGGATCGCGGGTGGCAAACTTTAATCAGGGCTCTCCCCTGGGGCGTATCCTTGTTGTGACGGAGCGTATCACATTCCTTAGTTGAAAAATGAGGGGATGCAAACTCTTTTTAATGTTTGCTATGCCAACATTCCCCAAGGGAGGGGACTACAGAAAAGAGTTTTGGGGGACTTCAATGAATATTACTTGGAAAAGGAATTCTATGATTAGATGTTTGGAAAACTTTGAGTTAAAAGCTTTCTTTACTGCAGGCCAGCTCACAGCATTTAGTATGCTCTCTGGCCAGAACCATGAACTCAGTTTATCTCTAAGGACCAGCGTTTCATGGACCACCAGGTGTTCAGTGGTGCTAGCCTAGACAAAACATAATTAGGAAAGTGAAACTTTACCTGAATTAGACAACATACTCTCAAAGCTAAATTTGGGATAACTGGGGTTATCTGCTTTCTTGGATTATTCACATGCTGATCATTTCCAATGACGAAGCACCTGCTTTGTGCCGGCTACTGTGCTAACATCTCAATGAATCTTACGACAACCCTGAAAAGGTCTTCTTTAATCTCTACTTTAACAAAAATAAATTAAGGATCAGAAAGACTAAGTTCATCCATTTAACAAATTTTTCAGTTTATTTATTCTGAAAGAGAGAGAGCGCACGAGCAGGGTGAGGGCAGAGAGAGAGACGGAGAGAGAGAATCCCAAGCAGGCTGCCCGCTCTCAGAGCAGAACTCGACACGGGGCTCAATCTCATGATCCACGAGATCCTGACCTGAGCCGAAATCAAGAGTTGCACGCTGAACCAAGTCACCCAGGCGCCCCCATTTAATAAATTTTTATTATGAAGCTCCTGCTAAGCACTGGGCCTGACTCATTGGCTCCACAGCCCTAACGCCCTGCAGATTGGGCCCTGTAACCAAGAGTGAGCACTCTTGGCAAGCAGAAAAACAAACCTAACAGAGCTCCCGGCATATGTTTGGGAGATACCGTGACATAGTGGCTTGGAGCAGGGGCTCTAGAGTCTAAATCTGTTAGAATCTCAGCTTTTCCGTCTGAAAAATGGGTCTAGAAAGAATACCCCACCTCAGAAGGAGGTTGTGGGGATCGAGTGAAATCATACCGGGAATATGTTTTGCGTGGCACAGTTACATGGAAATGCTCAACAACTGTCAGCTTGACCTGTGGGTCAAGATGTAAGGAACTCAAGTGTTCAGGCTTTCCGTGAGCACACTCCCTGTCTCCTCTATCTAAAATCGCCAAGAGAGGGAGGAAGGGAGCGGAAAAGGAAGGAAGGAAAGCAGACTATCAAAAACGTTGATTCTTCTGGTCACACTGATTTGGGGTTGGTGGTGGCGTTCTAGAGTTGGCTTCCGTGTCAAGCAAAACTCCCCACGTAGAGATCCCAGCTCGTCTGGAACAGAGAACACTGGAGGTCAGAGTAGCTCTCCTGAGGGGAGAAACATTTTTGGACAAGAACACAGAGCGTTCAGAATGCACACAGAATCATCAAACTCAAGAAATCTGACACTAGGATTGAAAAATCACAAGTAATGGGAACTGAGCTGATGTCTTAAAGACTCTGGGAAGTCTGGTTGAGTGAGCAACTCCTAATTAAAGAACAGACCTGGACACAATGGGGACTTTGTGGGGGGTGGATCAGGCCAACATTCCCTGAAGTCCCTGATCAATCTGAATTCCACTAAGCACTACGTGCCTCTAGAGGTCACACAATAGGAAGATCCCAGAACTGCCTATGAAGAATTCTTACAAAAAAGTAAAAATAAAAACTTGAACCTGACTCCAATCAAGTCTCTAGACTTGATGTGATAGAAAACCCAGGGGGAAACAGAACATGTTAAATGACACCACAAAGATGCAATCGGCCAACCCAGAGCCAGGAAAACTATAGAACAAATGAACAAATAACTTTTGTTCAAATAAATGGATTTTTTTTTTTTTTTTAATTTGGGAATTGTTAGAGATTCATTCGGGTTTTGTTAGAGATTTGATGGGATTTAAGAAATGCAAAGTGTGGTACTTGTGTGGGTTCTATTCAAAGAAACCAACTGAAAAATGGCATTTTTTTGGAGACAACTGGGGAAAATTGAGCCAATTGGACAATAATTGAGTCTGAGTGTATTGTCATTATATCTCACCAGCAGGATATTAGATGATGTTAAAAAGTTCTTGCTAATTTTAGGTATGATAACAGTCTCATGTTATATTTTTCTTAAAGTACTTATTGGTTAGCGATAAATCCTGAAGTATTTACAAGCGACATGACACGTCGTCTGGAATTCACTTTAAAATATTCCAGCAAAAGCAAACAGACCATTAAAATTGCTTGGTTGGGGAAGACTGAATGAAACAGCAGGACAGTGCTTGAGGCTGAGTCTTGAATACATGGGGCTTCATTACCCTCCGTTCTACATGTGTGTATGTTTTTAAAATGCCATTAGAAGGTAAATGAATATAATTAATTTCTGAAATCTTGAGAGCTGAAACGGAGGAGTTTTCCAGGCTCCTATCAAAGGGAAAACTGGTATGTGGTGAGATTCCAAGAGGTGGCAGCCCCAGGGAGCCCTGCCGGGCAGCAGCTTCTCAGCAGCACAAGACGTCTACTCCCCGCACGGCCATTATAAAGCTGTCTATTTGACATGCTGCACTGGCTTCTATAATGTCTAACTATCTACAGAGCTAATTAAATGATTAGACTCAGAGCTGTGAGATGGCCCAGTTTACATGCAGAGAGTACCTCTTCCAACGCTGTAGCCACTAAGCGAATTCCCCTTGAAGTCATAATTAGTCATCCGGAGTGCTTCCCAATCAAGTTGTGTCTCTGATAAAGAATTCCCAGTTTGCTCCTAACACTTCCCTGGTGGTGAGATTGTTTATTTAATTTCAGCACAAACAGATGGAGGCGGGGGCAGACCAGGAGAAAAAGGTTTCTCAGTCTGGCCTGGAAGGGCCAGTTTTTGAGTTAGGGCGTCCAGTGAGGGGGGCCTCTACTGAACTAACAGGGACTGAGTTTATGCCTCTTCAAAGGCTCAGACACGGCCTGTTGCCTGTGATGTCTTTGTGATGAGGGAACTGTGCCCCCCGTCTTCTCTGCCAGCATCCATCAAGGTCAGAGAAGGGGCCTAACGCCCTTGAAGAGAAGCAACAGGGATGAACAGTGTGGGAGATGGAAAAGCCACTGTGCTGAGAACCAAAGACGTGGGCTCAGGGTAAGTCTCCACACTCATCTTGGGCCCTAGGGTCCTCGTCTACAAGATGGTGGCCGAACAAAGAGATTTCAAAGATTCCTTTCCGGTTACGAAATGGGTTTAAGTGGCTGGGTTCTTTTGAGAAATGGTCCAAAAACTCAGAGTGACATGTTTGCAGTTTCCATCCTCAGCAGAGCTATAAGCATCATAGCTTGGTGGCCAAGAAAGGACTCTGAAGCCAGAGCACTTGGGTTCTGGTGCAGCTACTGCCCAGCCCCCCACCCCCCGCCGCAACAGTGTGGCCTATTGCTTAACCTCTTGAACCTCGTTTCCCCTCTGTCAAATGAGGATAACAGCAGGAATTTCCTCGCAGGTTTTATGAGGACCAAGGAAATGACTACACATACAGAGCTGTTGCTATGACGTTTATCAAGAAAAGTAACACTTTATACACCTTTACAGCCCTAGGAGTGAAGCATGATGCTGTTGACATTTTGTGGTTGAAATTAGGCCCTCTCCACTGATTTTAGAGTCTGGAAGACAGGCATTCCTATTAAAACCTTGGCCCTAGGTGCGTCTGGTTGACTCAGACACCCACACTTAATTTCGGTTCAGGTCATGATCTCACATTTGTGACATAGAGCCCGTCTTGAGTGTGAAGCTTGCTTGGGATTCTTTCTCTGCTCTTCCCCTCACTCATTCCCTCTCTTTCTCTCAAAATAAAAACAAACCTTGGCCTTGACACTGATACTATTGATATGAAGTAGTGTTTATTGAACACATTATTTTCTAAACTTGCTTTTAAAAAATTTCTTTTAATGTTTTATTTATTTTTGAAAGAGAGAGAGAGAGAGAGAGAGAGCATGAGTGTGGGAGGGGTAGAGTGAGAGGGAGGAAGACACAAAATCTGAAGCAGGCTCCGGGCTCTGAGCTGTCAGCACAGAGCCCGATGCAGGGCTCGAACTCACGAGCTGCGAGATCATGACCTGAGCCAAAGTCGGATGCTTAACCGACTGAGCCACCCAGGTGCCCCTCTAAACTTGCTTTTTAAGTCAGAAGGTTGGAAGGACAGAAGGTTGGAAAGGACCTCTAGGGTTTTCCAGCTTCAGCCTCAATCAGAAGTTCAAGGCCATGTACAAAATCACTGCCCAGTGACACGTCGTGTTCTGCTTGAATTCCTCCGGGGACATGGGGCTTACAGCCCTCTGACAGACCTGCTCTTTGAACCTTGCCCCAGGAAAAAACATGAAAAGAAGTGAGGATCTTTAAGCTGGAAAACAGGTTAGTGGAAACATAGCTGACTTTAAATATTTGAAGGATCGTTATCAGTGTTAAAAGAAAAATGAACATTAAGCATGGCCATTAATGTATTGTCATTATCGTGATCATGTATCCACCTCGCGCCCTATGTCAGACACCACACAAAATGCCTTGTGTGACTTCCAATTTAATCCTTCAACATCCCCCGAAGACAGTATTAGTATTCTGATGTTATAGTTGAGGAAACTGAGGTAGAGGACAGTTAGGTAAAACTCTGCCCTAGGAGATACAGTCGGGGGCAAAAACAGGATTGGTCTGACTTTGGAAGGTAGAATGAGAACTGTTTTTGCAGAAATTCCTGGGACCCTAAGGCACCCACTGTCTGGGAAGCAGGTTTGGGAGCAACATGACAAGAACTTTAACATGAGACTGAACTCATTTCAGGTAAGGAAGGGTTGCAGGGCTTTTGTAAAACACACACACACACACACACACACACACACACACACACACACACTCTGATCAGCCTGACATGGGTTTCTGGAGAGACAGTGGGTAGACAGGAAGGGTGGGGACCTGGGGAGGCCAGACGGATGAAATGGGCTGGTAGAGAGGGTTGCCCATGGCCGGTGACAGGGCTGGAGAGAACACCCAGGAGGCATGACTGGCATGCCTGCAAATGTGTGGTCTCCAGCGCAGCTCTGCCTCCCCACTGTTCCCTCCACAGTGGACCCTATTCTGGACCAATCTCCCTGAGCAGACGCCACTCTTCCTACTTCACAGGGAAGGTAGAGGTCATGGGGCATAGCTGACCTCATCTGTCAGCCTCTCTCCATGACCTTCACTTCCTCCTCCCCTGCTTCAAGAACGGGGCTCCAAGAACATCTCGGGATCTTGACTTACACACTCTCCACTCTCTTTCTTGAACCTTTATCTGCCCTGTCCTGGCTTCTTTCCATCTGCCTGCCACCTTGTCAAAAACACAGGGGAAAATAACTCTTGTGATCCTGCACCCAGCTCGCAGCAAGTGTCCCGGGCCCTTTTCAAACCAAGCTTCTAAAACACAGTTGGCGCTCACTCTCTCCAGTCCTTTGAGGATCTGCCGTCAGCCCAGCCCATCCAGCTTCCAAACACACCCATGTGGGAACTGAGGACACCTCTGGCCTCTCAGTTCCTACTGTCCAGCAAACACTTGTGGCCTCAGCCTTACCTGACCGGATCTGTTACTCACTCCCTCTTTATGAAATTCCCGTTTCTCCTGGTTGCTATAAAACACGTTCTTGGTTTCCCCCTTACCTTTCTGGCTCTTTCTGGATCCTCTTTCTCTGGGGCCTCTTACTTGTTTACCAGGAGCCATCTGAGCCCCTATGCCCAGTCTAGACCCCCTGCAGGACCATTCACCCCCAGATGGCTTCTCCACACTGCCCACCCTCCCAATCTAGACATCCAGCTGTCACCCAACAAACACCTCAGCCCCTACATTGAGCTGCCTACTAAGGGGGGGAGGCTCTGGACCCTCCATGTAGAAAATAAAAAACTCCCCCCCGCCCCCGCCCTACAAATCTGCCAACAGCTTTAAGGGATTCCTGAGAGATGCTGAACTATACTCACCACCCTACACAATATGAAGTCTTAAAGCTTCCTATGGTCCTAGGCTAGAGCAAACTCCAGTGGGATCCTCTGACCCAACTCCTTCTGCCTTCCTCTAACCTCAGACCTTCTGGCTTTGCCTTTGCCTCGGCCCTCCAAGGCTGAACCGTGGGTATGTGATCTTTCCTCCACTAATTTGCTTCCTTTTGGTCCCTTCTCTCAACCCCCTATTCTCCCACTTCCCCAACACCTGCAATGCCACACATTACATCTCTATCGCAGCCCTCTCCCCTCCCCTTGCATACACTATTTATAGAGGCCAAATACATTATTATGTCAGCTACCTTTGCAGCTCACTTACATGTCGGGAGAATAGAAATGGCTCACACAGACACCATGACAGGTGCTGTGTCAAAGTCACGGACGAAGACCACACATGGGTGCTTCTCGGTCCTCAGCACGGGCTCCAGACTATGGAGAGGCCACATCAGCTGGGCCTCAAGGCACAGACTGCCTGAAAAGGAAAAGAGTAGCCTTCCCCACGGAGGGCTCCCAGGGGACCCAGAGCACCCAGGATCTCATAGAAACAAGAGGTGTCCTGGCCTCAGGACAATGCTGAGGGTGGGTGAGAGGAGGAGCAAGAAGAGGAACATTCTGGCTGGGAAGCTTGCAGACGCCCTGCTGTGGGTCTGCGTCCCAACGGGGCAACTGAATCAGGCTTCTCTGGGCTCCCTCTGTGCCCTTTGGCCTTTTTCCTTCACCAGAACCAGTGTTTGTTCTTTGTCAGGAGCAGTCGTCCTAGGCTGGTGCTTCTCCTTTTTCTTCTTCTGAGGCCAGCATTTCGGTGTGCTCCACCCCTGCCCTTTTCTTTGGCTCCCTCCTCCCCCAACTGGGCTGACCCTGGGGGGGGGGGTGGGGCATACCTTCCTCCTTCCCTCCTCCTTCTCCCTTTCTACCCTCCTCCCCCCCATCCTCCTCCTTCCTACCTACTTCCTCCCTCTCCCTGCCTCCTCCCTCCCTTATCCCTCCTCCCTCCCTCCTCCCTCTTACTTCTCTCCTCTCCTTCTTCATCCCACCTCCTTCTCTCTTCCGTCTGCTCCCTTCTCCCTCTACTGGGACTCAGAACTGTGCCCACCCCAGGGAGCTCAGCATGCATTTCATGAGGGACATTGGGTGTTGCTCAGATATTCTCAGACACCCAAGAACAAGCTGTAGATAACAGGGTGGTTATAGACCCTCAATGTACACGGGGCTCTCCTGTGGTTGCTTTCTGATAACCAAACACCTCGCTCAGGATGGGGACCCGAGATATTCTTACACTGCTCTGGCAACTCTGGACAATAATTTTTGTCTGGATACCCAATAACTTTTATTTCAGCTTGGCCCACTCTTGAATTCTCCGTAGATCAAAGCAGCTTAACCAAGAATGTCAGAAAGCAAGCATTTTCTGAATTAACAAGAACCACCACCACAATCTTTCAAGAAGAAGAAGAAGAAGAAGAAGGAGGAGGAGGAGGAGGAGGAGGAGGAAGAACACCAGAGGAAATATAAAAGAGATTTCAACCAGACGACTCTCACCTAAAAAGTTCTTGTAAAAATAGGTAGATCGTGTATCTGTCCCACATTGCCTGGGTCTCTAAAGCCCAGATAACAAAAATCAGTTCAAATCCTTTTTTTTTTTCTTCTTCTAAAATAAGAATTTATGGAATGCTGTTGCCTTTTAGAGGCTGGGAAAGTGGGAAACACCGTGAAGCTGAGCTTTGGCGTGATAACCACCGCCACCGCCGGGTGTCACACACCAAGGCGAGGCGCTGTGCCAACCGCGGCAGACACGTTACTTAATTTCACCCCCTTGGAGCCCTGTGAAACAGATATCATCGTCCCATTTCGCAGGCCCCAGAGAACGTATTTCATGACCCAGGAGTCAAACTCGATTCTTTCAAACTGCAAAGTCTTGACGCTTAGCCCCTGCACTCCCCCTGCCTCATGCTGTATTTCAGGTACCCGCCAGATCCATTACCATTCACTCCCATCGCCTTTAGCAAGACTCCCAGAATCATTCCCAGCTCAGCTAAGGGCAGAAAACACAGAACTCGTGGAGTGCTTGTCGCTTAATGTCTTGAAGGCAATACCAGTGCGATCTAGATCAGGACTTCTCAACCTCAACATTACGCATGCTTTGCCTGGAATAATTCTTGGTGGTGGTGGGGGGGGGGCTGTCCTGTGTGTGGTACGATGCTTAGTAGCATCTCTGTCCTCTGCCCACTAGAATCCAGCAACATCCCTTCCCGCCACCCGTCGTGGCAACAAGAGTATCTCCGGACAGGGCCAAGTGTCCACTGGGTGGAAGACACTGCCCTCATTTGGAACCACCCATCTAGACATCCAGACCGTCAGCGGGGACTCAACACCTCATCCCTGCCCCACCAACTTTGCTCTCTATGCTTTGCGTACTCCTACCTTGAAGCAACAGACCTGGCAATCCCACAGCAGGATGGGCAGGAAGAGAGTGGCTGTGAAGAACTCAGTAACAGGTGATCTCTAGAAGTCAGGTAGGTTGGCAGCTGGCATCGGGTTTCCGGATTTTTCCACATAGGCCAGTATTTTCTTGACGAAAACGTCAATTTTACGTCCCCTCATGTCAAGTCTTCTACACAAAGACCATTCTTAGTATGTTTCTATTTTAAAGGTCATAGATGTGAAGACTAGGAAAACTAGGCAGAAAAATGCTCACGACAATGAAAAGAGCAGGTGACAAAAACTGTATGAACTCTGTCGTGGCATCTAACGTGACAAGAGAAATGATGGAATGAAGGATTATGGGTGGTGTCTTCCTCCTCTTTCTAAATTCCCTTCCTCCTCTTTCTAAAGGTAACTTCCAACGTACCTTCGTACTTTGGAAGGTAAAATTCCAGATGGTGTCCCCAGACGTAGGTCTCCCTACCCCCCTCTCCAGGTCGTGTCTCCAGAGCAGTAACCTCACAATGAACAATTACTACCTGCTCCCTGAATTGCCCCCTAGATCCCCAGTGTGACCATAGACAATGTCATCTGTATAGGCTGTGCCGTGTCTAAACTGCACTTAATACGTTTGTTTAATGAAGTTTATTAAAATTCAAAAATGATTACATTATTTTTCAGAAAAAAATGAAGATTTATTCTTCCATTGCCTGATCCCATTTGAGCATCTGAAACCAACCGTGGCTGAGGCTACCCCCCCCCCCCACACACACACACACTCCCTCCCAGGGATTCCCTTACCTGGAGGCAGCCTGGAGGCAGAGGTGGACCCTCCTCCCTCCACTGTGGCCACTTTGGCACTTTAGGCCCCGCCCCTAACCTGAGCTGGACCCATCAGATTCTCTTTCTTAGAAATTCAGAATTTTGAACCAATAGACCTAGGCCCTTGTCCTGTTCATGTAAGCGGCAGCTCTCCAAAAAGTCTATAATAAATTCCTGCTACTTGGATCCCCGATTTCTGTTCCTTCTGCAATCTGGTTGGTCCATCTTGCCTGGAATCCTCCCCCACCAAAAATAATAATTTTATTTGTTTGTTTGAGCTGGTTCTAATTCGAATTGACTCTTGCTTCTTCCAACTCAAAGAATCTTAACTCCTAGATGTCATAATTGACATCTCTTTATTATCCACATAAATATCAGGCCATAAGTATTCTGACCCTCTTGCCAGTGGTGATGTCTTTTATGGTCACATCTGAAGAGCAGAAATACTGGCTTCCGTCAGACTGGTTGCATTCTCAGCTCTGCCCCTTTAAGCGCGAGTTTCCTTATAGGGTATGTGGACACTTAACTGCTGTTGCAGGGGATGAAGGGCTTTGAATGAGGGGTGTGCTCGGGGCTATTTCTGCAAGGGGCTGTTTCCCCTTTACATTCTGTCTCAAGCAAGAAGATACTCGTTCTTCTTTATTAACTCATGGTCTAAGAAAACAAAATCCCATTTTGCAAAAACAGTCTGTATTTCTCTCTGTGCACTTCCCACATTTTTTTTTTTTTTTCTCTCTCCCCAAATCCCAACACTTGATTTGAAGCATGTCTTCAAGGCCTTCCGTTTCCTATCCGGGATTTCCTGACCTTAGAGATGCCTGTTAGGTTTCTTCTGACATAGAATTTGGGTCCTCATGGGAGTCCCTAACACTGAGTAGTGGTTAACGAGCTTGGAACCTCTTTAGAGATGCTTTACCAACATCCCATACATTTGATCCAGAAGTACTGATAATTACTGAGTGCTTACTGTGTGCTTTGCTTAAGTTGTCTTATTTAATCCTCATGCAACTCTGTGAGGTAGGTATGACCATTCCACTCATTTTACAGAAGAAACTAAGGCTCCGAGCGGTTAAATAATCTGCTCAGTGTCACATAACTGGTAACCGGTAGACCTTGTGTGCTTAGCTGCCATCTGTGCTAAATTTGCTGCCTTTACGTTACATATGACTAACTTCCTGGCCTGCCCTCAGTGAATGATGAGCCAAGCACCAGGACACCGTGTTCATCTTGGGCCCAGAGCAAAGTTCTCCGTATCTAGGGGCCTGAAGGGTCCTTCCGCACAGGGCCTGGGAGCAAATACCCTGCTTTTCCCGAGAAAGTCCCAGCGTGTTGTGCAGTCCTGTCATTTAGAGTTACTGCTCCTCCTTCTCCTGTCTCATCCATCTACGTGCTGTCTACACCCTCGGCTTCTTGCACTTCTGCTTTTTTTTTTTTTTTTTTTTAATTCTTTTTTAACGTTTATTTATGTTTTGAGAGACAGAGAGAGACGGAGCAGGAGCAGGGGAGGGGCAGAGAGAGAGGGTGACACAGAATCCAGAGAGCAGGCTCCAGGCTCCGAGCTGTCAGCACAGAGTCCGATGCGGGGCTGGAACGCACAAGCCGTGAGGTCATGACCTGAGCCGAAGTCGGAAGCTCAACCGCCTGAGCCACCCAGGCGCCCCTTCTTGCGCTTCTGTTTAGTGAGCACTTGCTATGTACCGCATGAATGCACAGAACATATTTCACAATAAATATCACCTCTTGTTTTTGTCATTAGGGTTCACACCGCACCTCCCCCCCCCCCCGCCAGCCCCCACACACCCATGGGCCCACATGGCCCTGTGTGATCTATCCTGAGCCACCTCCCTGACCACCTCCCACCCCCTCCCTCTCCCTCACAGGCTCCGGCCGCACTAGTTTCCTTGCTGCAAGCTCGCTCCTGCTTCAGAGACTTGGCATCTAGCATTCCTTCTGTCCGGATTGCTTACCTACTTCCCTCAGTTCCCGCCTCAAATATTTCTCAAAACCTGTGCTATGCCCTCTTCGTAAATGATCTCATCTCGTCCTCAGCAATCCTATGAGGTGGGTACCATGTTGGGTTAAGCGCCTATGAAATTGCCAGTATTTGACCATTTGGCTTACCGGAAAGCAACTTCCTATTGTTCAACCTAATATTATGCCTATTTTACAGAGGAAGGAATTGGGCCTTAAATAATTTGGCCAAGGTCACACTGTTATCAAGTGGCAGGGACAGGATTCAGTCTTAGACCTCTTTTATCCTAAGGTCCACACCCTTAATGTCTAACCATTTGCCTCCCAGACCTTCCCTGTTTCTTTCTTGGATTTTTGTCCTTCCATTTGGTCAAGGAGCATGACATACCGTCTACGAAGCTGGGGTACCAAGAAACTGAAACACTAATGTTCCCCCTTGAAGAGCCTCGAGCCTTCCAGTCAACACAGAGGCTGCCTACCTGGATCTTTCCTGTCTCTGCTATCTGGCTCCAAGCCGCTGGTAAGTGAGCCCAGACAGCCGAGGATGAGCCCTACAGACCAGATCTGCACTTCCTGAAAAATGAGGGAGCATCACAAGCTATTAGGCCTTGGGGATCTTGCCTGAAAACAGAAAAATGGCTCAGAAACTGGGGAGGAGAAAAGAAACCTGGGAACTTAAAAACACTATTTTAACACTGTTAAACCCTGTTATAACTCTCTCATCGGCTGAGCAGAAGCCTCCCTAGGTAGTAAGCACATAGCCAGGGGCTTGGGGAAGTGTCTGAGAACCAACATCAGAAGAGAGGGCAATGTTAATTAGCACAAGTGTATGGGGCACCTGGGTGGCTCGGGAGGTTATGTGTCTAACTCTGGATCTCGGTTCAGATCATGATCTCAGGATCCATGGTCATGATCTCAGGGCCCAGGTAAGGGCCTTGATCTCTAAGGGCCCTGATCTTGGCTCAGGTCATGATCTCAGCGCCCTGTGTTGGGCTCTGTGCTGACAGTTCGGAGCCTGCTTGGGATTCTCTCTCTCCCTCTGTCTCTCTCTGCCCTTCCCACACTTGCGTGTGTGTGTATGTGTGTTTATCATGAGAGTAGATAAATCTTCTGAGCAAAACCACACCGTGCACTCTCTCTCTCTCTCTCTCACACACACACAAAGTAAATAAATAAACTTAAAAAATATATAAGCACAAGTGGAGGGCTTTGGGGGAACACCAACCATCATCACTTCTCGCCCCCAGAATACATGCAGTCTGAAGACCAGATCTGGCCCAAGCTTGATTTTGTTAATGCCATTTTGAATATCATTGCCAGACAGTAGCGTATGTTACAAACTTTACCAGTTATGGCAAATCTGCTCAGGGGAAAAAAGACTCCCATCCTCTGTTTAGCTTTCTGGGTTTCCAGTTTTACTTGGATTTGGGTCTATCTGACAGTTCAATATCCTGCCAGGTCTTTGATACCTAGAGGATTTTTAGAGGATGTACCCTGGAGGGTCATTCCACATCCTTATCTCACTGTGTTACTGAAAAGGAAAGTCCAATAAGTGTTCTTAAGCAGAGGAATCACATACTATCAGCCCTTTTGCTTTGTTTTGTAAAAGATGACTGACAGCTGTGGGAAGAATGGATGAACTGGGGACAGAACCCGAACAAGGAAAACCATTTCAGAGGCCATCGCGTTCATCCCGGTGAGAAATGCTGTTCGCTTGGCCTGGCCTGTGCCGGTGGCGGTGGAGGGAGACAGAAAAGAACCAATTCAATAGGTATTGTGGATGTATCTGTACCAGCTGGCAACCTGCCTCTGGGGGTGAGCTGAGCAGGTGCTCCAGGTGGCCTATCCTACGGTCTCGGCCATACAGCTAGTGGGCCAAATGACTCTAAAATCCTTCCCAACTCGATGATTCTATTGATCTAGAACACCAACGACATGGCTGTGGCTATGGGTAGAAATACGCACTGTTTGATAGTTGTGACCCATGCCCACGCACGTGGTCATATGTGAGCCTCATAGCAATCCTGGCAGGTACATATTATTTTTTCCACTTTAAAAATTAGAAAATTCAGGCTCAGAGAGTTTAAATGATGGATCCAAACACTGACCAAATCCAATGGCTCTTGGGTTCAAATGCAAGTCTTTTGACTCCAGAACCCACCTGTTTCTTCTATCATGAGAGTAGATAAATCTTTTTTTTTTTTTTTAATTTTTTTTCAATGTTTATTTATTTTTGGGACAGAGAGAAACAGAGCATGAACGGGGGAGGGGCAGAGAGAGAGGGAGACACAGAATCGGAAACAGGCTCCAGGCTCTGAGCCATCAGCCCAGAGCCCGACGTGGGGCTCGAACTCATGGACCGCGAGATCGTGACCTGGAGAGTAGATAAATCTTCTGAGCAGAAGTGCCAAGGAGACCATAAAGTTGAGACTGATAAAATCAATGCTATTATTTTAAAATAAGTATCTGTATTATTAAACTGATACAAGTGTAATTATAACAACGCCCTGTATTCGAGTGCTTACTCTGTGTAAGGACTATTGAAACACCAAGTGTATAATCATAATTGGTCCTCACAAGAACCCAGGGAGGGGGGTACTATTATTATCTCCATATCATATATAGAGAAACTGCAGTATAGTGGTTAAATATATTGCCCGAGTTCACACAGCTAGTTAGCAGTGGAACTGGAATTAAAACCCAGGCCACTTAGACACCTGAGTCCTTTGGGCTAAATGGCCTCCCAAGAAAGAATATATACACAGGTGATATTATATGCATAGGAAGCTTCTGAAACTCCCTGTAGGAAGGAAGACCAGAAGCTAGAAGGGGAAGGAAGATTCCAGCTTTCACTGTCTGCCCTTTTGTAGTTTTTACACTATAGTGACTGAGACTGCCAGCAGGCCACCAATATCCATTCTCCCCTTCTTCCTTTAATTATAGGAATCCTGAGTGTTAGCTAGGCATGTGGGAACCCATCCTGAGTGTATACTCCCCAGCCTCCTCTATAGTAATAGGTATGGCCATGTGACTAAGTTCTAGCCAGCAGAAAGGATATATGTAAATTCTGGGCCATGTCCTTACAAGGAATGGAGAAAGGTTACCCTAGCCTTTTTCCCTCTGGATCGCTGGGATGTAGCTATGATGACAGGAGCTCACGCAGCCACCTTGGACCTAGAGACAGAAGCAATATATTGAGGATAAGAGAGCTACCTTACTAAATTGGGGAAGTCTATTTCTGGAATTTTACCTGAGGAAAAAAAAAAAAATCAAACTTGTATCATATTTCAACCACTATATTTGTAGGTCTATTTTTAACAAGTTTCTGCTGTATCTAACACACATACGCATATATTGCCTTTTTCAATGAAAAAACTAATTAAAAGGGGTGCCTGGGCCGCTCAGTCGGTTAAGCATCTGACTTCAGCTCAGCTCATGATCCCACAGCTTGTGAGTTCAAGCCCCGTGTTGGGCTCTGTGCGGACAGCTCAGAGCCTGGAGCCTGCTTCAGATTCTGTCTCCCTCTCTCTGCCCCTCCCCCACTTGCGCCTGTGCTCTCTCTCTCTCTCTCAAATAGAAATAAACATTAACAAAATTTTCTTAAACTAACTTAAAAAATCATGACATATGGAACATAGCCACAATTATATATTTGAGATAATTATTCAGTGAAATAGTAGTAAGTACTTAAAAACAGCTCTCCAGGGCGGGGAAAAGCCCTGATTTGTAGCGTTTTCCAATTTTCCTGGTGTAAATACTCTTCCAGGGCTGATTTCAAGCTACCAATGTGAGGTCACTGAGCACAGAGTTGGGAAGAGAGGGTACACACTTGGCTCCCAAGAGTTAATAGGAACTAACTCTAGCATACCACCACAATTATCCCTATAACCTTTGGAGGAAATGCTTTAAATACTAACTGCGACAAAATCTGGACATGATGAAATAGGACTCTAAGGAGCCTCTTTTATAGACGAATAGAAGGATTTTTTAAAGTATTTTTTTTCTAACTGTAAGACATTGCTCAAGTCAGAAAATCTTACAAAACATGAAAGATATTTAATTTTACTTCTCAAACGATGGGTTTGGACTCTACATAAGTTTCATACTTACTGCAATAGAAGTATCAAAAGATGAAAGCTAGAAATGATGTCGGGAACACACCGTCCTTTACCAACCATTAATCATACCTACTAGCATGGGAGGGAAAGAGGGAAATCAAATATGGCCCCTGCAAACATTGGTGGCTTTAATATGCAGTGTCTAGAAATGAGGCTCCATTTCCGAGTTGTAAGATTATGAAGATTAAGGAGGGTATTTCTCTCTGTCCAACACCACAAATTAAAATGAAGTCTTCCTTATTAGTATTTTAGCTCAGTTTTGCAGCAATGAAATTCTCTCGTCCTAAGGGAGCAATGGCAAGTTCTACCAAGAGCGTACTGTGCAGGAGGAAGAAGAAGGTGGGTACGTTTGGGAAGGGCTGACCACACGGAGCAATTGCCACAGTTAAAGGATTTTTAAATCTCGAGGACAGTGAGATTACAATAGCAAATGCTGGAAACGTGTGGGGCTTCAAACGTTTCCCCAGGGAAATAATGGCAGCCCTATCGCCTCATGGAACCTCACAGATAAATTCCAAAGAATCTGAGCCCATCCTCATCAGTCTGTCAAATTTCCACAGACCCTCTTCCCACAAACCAGTGTTAAAACAAAAAAGATACCTAGGTGAAAAGAGCTAAGGAAATGCTGTCTCAGAGTCTGAATTCTTCTTTTACTTAAAACAATCCTCTATTCCTAGAACTTGCCTTATTAGAGCTAGAATCAAGTGGTTTAATCCATGGCTCTGAAAACAAAGTCTGGTCAGGACGGAATCCAAACATCTGAGATCCGCACGAATAAATGTCCCCGGGGTGACTATTGCATCTGGAAGGGTAGGAGCCATTTCTACTCTCTAGGAGTTGCACAGAAAGGAAAGGAGAAGCATGCTGGATTCCAGGCTGTCTTGCTCCTGGTGTCTGATGTCATTGCAGAGGCCACCAGTGGCCCAGAGTGAGTCCAGCTGGCAGATGACTGGATAGCCTACAGGGCTACCCTGGGCTTATCTTCTTGGCTGCAAGCCTCTGAGCTGTGGGGCTCTGTCTGAACGGCCAGATTCCATACCCAAGCAGAGGCTGCACACTACCGGTGACATCCAACCGGTCGGCAATGAGCTTCTGGGCAATTCTTCCAAGAGACTAGATGGACACCTGGAGCCAAACTTTATCAGACTCGCTGAAGTTTGACCCTTATAAACAGTTCAGTTCTCCAGAGTTTTCTGGCTTGCATGTGGTTGGAAGTGGGACCGTGCCAAGTTCCGAGTCCAGCTTTGAAATGTTTATCCTGTAGCACCTGCTCCAAAACACGAGGTGAGTAACTGCCACGGCTCGTGGGCTAGGTATGTGTGGTGCTGCCTGACACGCCAGAGTCACATGGTCGTACAGATGGCCACCAGCCACGCATCTGGGCTTTTAGCTTCTGACGGTTTCCATTATGGCTCCTCTGACAGGCTGTGGTGTGGGATGATTTGGGGGGACTATGGTTTCTTGCGCCCGTTGCCATCAGGAAAACTGCATACTTTGCCAAGAGACACTGTTCTTCAGAGTTCCCTGGGGCTGAAGTGCAATGACCAGGATAAAATCAAACCTGAAGTGCAAATAGCTTACCCGAACCCTAGTCAACGAAAATGACTAGTGCCTTCTAAATGCAAGGTACTGTCCCGGGAGGTATGATGTGGGGTGGGGGGCGGGGAGACAATACAAAGAAGTAAGACTGGGCACAAATACAAAGTAAAAAATTTGGTCCTTGCTTTTATGCAGCAAAGGAGCAAGATCTGAAACAAATACTTCCTGTGTCTCTCCTCCTCGGTGAAGTTTGATCACCACCCCCAACTCAGTCCAAAGTATTTAGGTTAAACCACATTTGTGGCCGCACCATACAAAATTGCTGTTTTTCTGGTCAAAAAGGTAGAATGTCAGCAACTTCATTTGGTTCAACTTAATGATCAGTTCTCCCAAAGCACTTTGCCTGTGTGTGTGTGTGTGTGTGTGTGTGTGTGTGTGTGCGTGTATCCAACCAGTGTGCTGGTCCTGGGGATGAAAGACTGAATCAACATGGTCACTGCTCAGGATGAGCTTGGGTCTCAGTGAGACACAGAAAATTTCATACCATCAAGAAGGGTTCAACAGCGGCACTATTGGCATTTTGGGTCAGGTAATTCTTTGTTGTGGGGATGGCTGAGCTGTGCATTGCATGACGCACTCACTACCCACTCGACACCACTGGTATACCCCATACCCTCCCACACAGTCATGACCATCAAAAATGTCTCCAGATGTTGTCAGGTGTCCCCTCGGGATCAAAGTCACCCCTGATTGAGAACCACTGGTAGGCATGTGCTAACGTGGCAGGATGCCAACATGGTGATTCAGAGAAGCTTCCTGGAAAGGATGACACCTGGGGTAGGTCCTGAATGACATGTAGGAACTAGCAAGGGGAAGCAAAGCAGAGGCCATTGCACAAGCAAAGACATGACCCCTTGCCTGCACTTTACCTTGACGAGGCATAGGTGTGGCCCACACATGAGTGAAAGCCAACTTTCAAAAGTGAATTCTGAAAAGAATATTAGTCCACATACTTACACTTTAAAAAGTAGATCCCCCCCAAGTCTTGGTTTCTGATATAACCTTCTTTCCATGAAATCCTCTTTCTTTAACAATGCTTGACCCAAACATAGGACCTCGATGAATTGAGGTCCCTCAGAATGATTTTAATGCTTGTGCAGAAGCAACACCAAGAGTTAGAATAATACTATCTTCTTTTGGCAAGATACTTCATAGGGCTTTTCTCTCTCTACTATTTTTTTTTGCATTAATTTTTTAAGTGCTTTAATGAGATGTTGAATACATACAAAAGAATATTTTTTAAGTTTTTAATTTTAATTCCAGTATAATTAACATCCAGTGTTACATTAGTTTGGGGTGTACAATATTGTGACTCAACACTTCCATATATCACCCGGTGCTCATGAGGACAAGTGCACTCCTTAATCACCATCACCTATTTCACCATCCCCCCCACCCACCTCCCCTCTGGTAACCATCAGTTAAGAGTCTGTTTCTTTTTTTTTTTTTTTTTTTAATGTTTATGTATTTTTGAGAGAGAGACAGAGTGTGAGTAGGGGAGGAGCAGAGAAAGAGGGAGACACAGAATCTGAAGCGGGCTCCAGGCTCCGAGCTGTCCGCACAGAGCCCAATGTGGGGCTCGAACTCACGAACCGTGAGATCATGACCTGAGCTGAAGTCGGACGCTTACCGACTGAGCCACACACACGCCCTAAGAGTCTGTTTCTTGGTTTGCTTCTCTCTCTCTCTCTCTCTTTTTTACCCTGTGTTTGTTTTGTTTCTTAAATTCCATATATAAGTGAAATGATATGGTATTTGTCTTTCTCTGACTGACTTAATTTGCTTAGCATAATACCCCCTAGCTCCATGCATGTTGCTGCAAATGGAAAGATTTCATTCTTTTTTTATAGCTGAATAATATTCCATGGTGTGTGTGTGTGTGTGTGTGTGTGTGTGTGTGTATCACATCTTCTTTATCCACTCATCTATTGATGGACACTTGGGCTGCTTCTATAATTTGGCTATAGGTGATGCTGCAATAAACATAGGGGTACATATATTTTTTCAAATTAGTGTTTTTGTATTCTTTGGATAAATAGCCAGTAGTGTGATCATTGGATCTTAGGGTATTTCTATTTTTAATTTTTGAAGAAAATTAATTTTTTGAAGAAATTCCATACTGTCTCCCACGGTGGCCGTACCAGTTTTCATTCCCACCAATGGTGCGAGAGGTTTCCTTTGTCGCCACATCCTCACCAACACTTGTGTCTTGTGTTTTTGATTTTAGCCATGCTGAGAAGTGTGAGGGGATACCTCATGGTAGTTTTGATTTGCATTTCCCTGATGATGAGTGATGTTAAGCATCTTTTCATGGGTCTGTTGGCCATCTCTGTTTTCTTTGGAAAAACATCCATGTCATTTGCCTATTTTTTAGATTGTTTTTGGGTGTTGAGTTGTATAAGTTCTTCATATATTTTGGATGCTAACCCTTTATCAGGTATGTCATTTGCAAATAGCTTCTCTCATTTAGTAGGTCGTCTTTTAGTTTTGTTGGTTGTTTCCTTTGCTGTGCATAAGCTTTTTATTTTGATGTAGTCCCCAAAGTTTATTTTTACTTTTGTTTCCCTTGCCTCTGGAGACATGTCCAGAAAAACATTGCTCTCGTTGATATCTGCTTGTGCTTTCTGCAAGGATTTTTATGGGTTCGGTTCTTACAGTTAGCTCTTTAGTCCATTTTTTAGTTTGTTTTTGCATACGAAAGAATATTTAACATGCAAACACACAGAGTACTAATGAAGCACATAACTTCCATGCTTCTGTGGACATAGAATATCACTACCACCTTTAAAGTCTTCTGTGTACTCCTTCCTGATCCCATCCCTCCCTCTACCTCCAGGGGAGAAAGATTTTTTTGTTCACATTTATTCATTCAAAAGACATTTTCCTGACCACCCCACTAGCTATGGGTCGGGCTCTGTGCTAGAAAGTAGTGAACAGAACAAAGCCTTTCCCTCCCTAACTTAAAGCGCTTTCACATCAGCCATTTCCCTTTGATTTCACGTTCTCAATATCCCAATGAGACACATATAAGCAGCTAATAATTACTCTTTCCCTGGCCTGCTTCACAGATGAGAAAATGGAGGCCCAAACTATTGACTTACCCCAGGTCACGTGGTTTCTAAGTGGCAGAACTAGAGCAAGAAGACAAGTGGTTGCACCCCTCCCATCCACCTCCTTCCATTGCACCACATCTTCTCTCCTCCTCTCCTGGCCTCGCCCAACAACAACACACTGGGGCTTTGACTGCTGCCGAATGCCAAGCTCAGCAGCTGAAGTGAGGCAACCGCAGAGCAGAGAGCTGGGTGGGGTCCAGAGACCCCTAACAGCCATGCTGGATTCAGGACTAACCAGCCTGCATGTTGGGAGGGACGTCTCTGCAGTGAAACAGCCCCCAGTGGGGACAGACTTGTCCCCAGGAATTTGAGACCATATCCAACCCCGACTTTAAAGTTGCACTATATCATCCGCACAAAACCATCTTTTTGCCTTTTCCATTTCATTGGGGAAAACATGGTTTACTTGTGGTTCATTTATTAGCTCCTTAAGTTGGATAAACTTGGGGCCATTTATGTACGACTCGATTTCTGCTTCACTTGTTGGTATCCTTTGGTAAAGACCTCCCTGTAAACAAAACTACTAATGCCTGATAATGCCAGGTGACAGAAAGACAGTTCTCAGAGGCTGCCCAAAGGTGAAGAATGGCTTCTATCTAGTGTAGCAACGCTGATCCATTGGCAGCAACTAACCGGGGTGTTGTCTTAAGAAGGCTCAAGGATCATAATAGATTTGCAATCATGGGCTCTGGAGAATGGAGTGGGGGCTCTTACACCACGTATTTATCAACCCTGATGTGGCCTGTGATCAGTCAAGATTAGCCAAGCACCAATGAAGGCCTCAGACCAGAAAGGTCCATGGTGCCCAGTAATTGGCCTATGTCTTGGTGTGTGACCCTAGTCACATACTCAAAGGAAGGCAAAGATCTGGTTCCTGGTTCCAGACCCTTTCGAATGAGGACATAGCATGACAAGAAAGTCCTAGCTCTAGAACCAGATGTGACCTCTTGTGACATAATAAAAAAATATATCTGGTCTCTGCCTGCGGTTCCTGACACAGAGCTCTTAAAACCCTTCTAATCTCTTGAGTGATAAAGATGCTAAGACATCTTTTGTTCTAATATTTGGTCTTTGACCCTAGTTCCTGACAAAGCTCCTAAGTCCCTCCGGGTTTCCTGGGTGACAGGAACATCTTTTGTCCTAATGAGGTGACTCTTGGTGAGCTCCTGGATAGCTTCAGGATGAGGGCTGGTCACCCGAAAGACCAAGCCATGATTAGAAGCTTGGAACTTTTAGACCCACCCCCATCCTCCAGGGAGCAGCGAGGGGCTAGAGTTGGGTTAATAATCCATCATGCCTACGTGATGAACCTCCATGACAATCCCTCAGCTATGGGGTTTGGAGAGCTTCTGGGTTGGTGAACACTTCCATGTGCTGAGAGGATAATGTGCCTCAGCTCCGTAGGAGCAGGAGGTCCTGCAATAGGAATCCTTCCAGACTTTGCCCTGTGTACTTCCTCTTCTGGCTGTTCACTGTATTCTTTGTATCCTTTACAATAAGCCAGCAAGTGTTAAGTGTTTCCCTGAGTTCTGTGAGAAATTCTTGAACCTGAGGAGAGGGTCATGCAGACAAACCTCTGATTTATGGCCAGTGGGTCAGAAATACAAATGACCACCTGGGACTTTCGATTAGTGTCCAAAGGGAGTAGAGGAAGACAAGAGTTTTCCTTTAGCTCTGTTGGACTCATTGACTCCGTCCACGAATATTTTTGTTGCGGGCTCCTCCGTGCCAGATCCTCTGCTGGACACTGGGGATCCTAAGGTGACCAAATCAGAGACCCCGTCCTCAGGGTGCTCGCTTCCTGTCAAGTGGGTAAGACAGATAATCACATAAATAGCAACACTGCAGTATAGTGAGGACCATGAGAGGGGAAATGCAGAATCCTACCAGAGGTTGTTCACACGGGTAGTCAGGAAAGGATGGCTGCCCATAACACTGGGGGCAGAGAACATTCTGCAATGAGGCAAAGAATCCCTATTCTTCCCTGAAACATGTTGGTGAGGTTGTTTTGTGACCTGCTGGGTCTTGATGATACTAGGAAAGCAGGTAGAGGCTGGACTCTTTGCGTTAAGGGGCAGAATAGGTACCCAGGGCCGCTGTATACAGTTATGCAGGTTGTGGCTTACACAAGGTAACTGGCTTAAAGGGGAAAACAGGAGGGAGGAAAGGGTAACTTTTAGTAACTCTGCCCAAAGAGGTAATCTTTCCATTACCCTATAACCATGGAAGGTAGGACTGACTGGATTACCTTTTAGCTGCTTTCATGGTGTCTACACATCTTAATATCCTTTGATCTAAATGGACATCCAGACATTTCTTTGGATCTACATGGAAGGGTTCACTCAGAGAAGCCGAAGCTGTGGGTTCTGGTTAAGGGTTTTATTACAGGCATGAGCCTCCCTCTGAAGGAGACGCTGGAGAGGTGAAGGCACAGGAGGAGGCCCTGAAGGTCAGAGAAGGAGACACCAGGCTGTTAGTCAAGCAAACTAAGTAGATCCACCACTGTGGAGGGACCATATGGAGAAGCCTGTAGGAGGTCTTTGGGGGCGGGGGGGGGGGGCCGTGTGGGTTCCTTCTCTGTGGATCTGCCACGAAGCATCTGAGGAAGAGCCTGGGACTGCTGTCACGTCTAGAATCAGCAGTCAGGAAGAGGAGCAGGATGTGGAGGGGAAGAGAGTGAGGACAAGTGAGACCCTGGCACCTTGGTATCTGCCTATCACCACATCGAACCCCGATGACCTTCCAAGTGTAATGGCCACTGCTTCAGTTTCACCTTCCAGATCCTGAACAAATCCCTCCATGGGCCAGATCTAACTCGGAACCATGTGGGAGAGGGGGTCTGGGAAAGGGAGTTCCATTTCAGCCAAGTCGCCAGAGTGCAGCCCCGCCATGCTTGAAGAAAACATAGTGGGTGAGGGCAGCTCCAACCTTCTTTAATAAAGAAACAATTCAACAAGGTTAATAAACCTCCTGGTTTTAATAAAGAAACCAACTCTGCAGAAGTCCCCGGTTCAAAGCACCGGTGGTCCTGAGACTCACGGGTATAGCTGAATTGCTTGGGGAGCTGATAAAAAGACCAATTCCCAAGGCTCGTCTCTCCAGATTCCAAGGTGCAGCTGGGTGCCTATTTCAGTAAGCTCTATAGGTGATCCTGATGGGCACGAAAGCTTGAGACCCACTATCCTCAACCTTACAAGCAAATAAATAGGTTATTAATCAATGCGACTCAAATGACCTCCTATTGGAAGCCCTTATCAATTACCTGCCATTTAGGGACACTGAGATGGTGACCCAGATGTTCGACGCAACCCCAAATTCCCTCCTGAGCTGGACTTGATGGGTCCCCCATCTCCCTGCCGGAACCCTCTCAAATTCAGACTCAAGATTCACTCCTGAACTCTTCTCTGAGGACGCTGGGTGTGGCTGGACAGCCGGAGAAATCTCACGCAGACACTGCCAAGGGGCTGATGGATTGGGAAAGCCAGAGGTATGCTCCACCCTGCAAACTGGGTTTACTGGTAATCACACAATTGATTTATCTCATTCAGGTGATCACTATTAAACAGTATGCCTGTGACACCTTGAAGTGCGTGGGCATCCACGCAGAGTGCTATGTGTCGCAAGTGAAAATGATAGGCACCTGCCTTGGAGGTCAGGGATGACCAGACCTGCAGACCCTCCCATGTTCTTGTTGGCCCTGGGGCTCTCAGATCCTCACCTGGGGAACATACCTGCCCACCTGTCTCCTCCCCAGCACCACGGAAACTTTTGACCCAGCTTCCAAGGCTACTGAGAGTGCCAGCCTCTCTCTCCTTGGGGAGGTAAGGCAGGCAGCTTGAGAATCTCAAAGGAGAATGGGGCAGGGCCTGGAGTGGCCCAGCTAAGGTGCAAAACAGAGCTGAGAGAAGATCTTCCTGCTGAGTTCCACAGGGTCAGAGTCAAGGCCAGCACACAGCCCTCAAATTGTTCCCTTCCCATGCCTGCCTTTGCTGCCTTTGCAAACAAAGTCACAGAGGAATTAGGGCACATTAAAATGCCCTTCTCACCCTGTCTTCTCCTACTACTGGTCAGTTTTAGCATTTCTGACTGAACAAATTGAGCCGGAGGGGGCGGGGGGGGGGGCGCAGATCCTCAACTAGTAAAGTGCCTTGACCACCCAGGGAGCTTGTCAGTGACACAGATTCCTGAGTTCCACCCTCAAAGAACCTGACTCCATAGGCAAGACTGGGAAACTGCATTTTAAGTAGTCACCGGGGATTCCACTCAAGTGGCCAGGGACAAGATTCTGGAGAACACCACCCCGGGCAGAATGCCTGTGGAGGTGGGATGAGCAGAGGAGGATGGGGGAGAATACAACTCCAGTCTAGGTGGGAAGGCAGATGGTACACAAATGAAAAAGACTTCAGGGTGGGCAACACGCATAGCTTCACAAAGACCCTGGGAAGGGAGCTCGCCTGGATCCATTTATCCCAGTCTGCTTGGTTCATGGCTGTATCTCTGGCATCTCATAGGGTGAGGACAAGGGAGGGGCAAACGAGGCGCCCGGAGCATTAAAGGAGGCTCTCACTCCCAATTTCCAGCCCTGGACTTGTGCGACCCCAGGGAGGGCACCTGCTAAATGTCGCCCCTCAGCATAGCCCTGGCACCTGCAACCGTGCCTGGCACACAGTAGGCACTGTGTAAATATCTGTTGACTGACTGAATGAATCTATTTAACAGACATCGCATAAAGCGCAAGCCTTTACACTCGGTGTGTGCAACTGGATGTGGGGGGTGGGTCCGGGAGGCAATGACACCCTCAAAACGCATTGGACCCAGATATAGCTCCGAAAGAAGTTTCTGATCTGGTTAAGTTTGGCAAGCCCGAAAATAAAAAACGCAAGGGAACAAAGGCTGGTGGATAATGGAAATCTGGGGGCAGGAGAGAGGGAGTCAGCCAACATGTTCCGTCAGAGCAGGGCTCCGGCCCCTCGTGCCATTCTCTGTTCCTGGCACAGCATGGGTAGGTACGTGGTGGGCACAATATACATTGGTCAAGTGACCGAGTGGTAAGTGCCAGCCTCCAGCTTCTAGAGATATACCCTGGTGTGCTGTGTAGCTTCATAACTGAAGCTAAGTCCGGTAAAGCAGGTCCCTGGAATTAGGTGAGGCTCACGACAAAGGCCCCCGCTAACAAGCGAGCCGCGTGGTTGCCAAATTTGGCTGGATGATCCAAAACATCTGATGAGTGTTTGGAAAATAATGACTCCCAGGCCCCACCCAAGAGGTGCCAAAGCAGGATCTTTAAACTCAGGGGTCCGTATTTGAACTCCCTGGGAGCAGTTCGTGAGCACCCAGGCCTGGGGACTACTGCTCTCATCAGGACTCAAATCTCCAGCTTTTCGAGAGCACTGGATCCCAGCCTTCAGGAGTGGCCACATCCTCCCACAGCCCCGGGCCGGGTGGGGAGGCAGAGGCAGGTGAGGCACAGAAAGCAGCGTGCCTGGGCTCACGCCTACTGACCAGCTGGGTGACCCCTTTTGGTTTTAAAAAGTGTTTATTTGGGGCGCCT
Source organism: Leopardus geoffroyi (assembly GCF_018350155.1). Classification (NCBI taxonomy): domain Eukaryota; kingdom Metazoa; phylum Chordata; class Mammalia; order Carnivora; family Felidae; genus Leopardus; species Leopardus geoffroyi. The sequence continues at coordinate 105,460,109 of NC_059338.1, forward strand.
GGGTGGCGCAGTCGGTTGAGCGTCCGACTTCAGCCAGGTCACGATCTCGCGGTCCGTGAGTTCGAGCCCCGCGTCGGGCTCTGGGCTGATGGCTCAGAGCCTGGAGCCTGTTTCCGATTCTGTGTCTCCCTCTCTCTCTGCCCCTCCCCCGTTCATGCTCTGTCTCTCTCTGTCCCAAAAATAAATAAACGTTGAAAAAAAATAAATAAAAAATAAATAAAAAGTGTTTATTTAATAGAAGTTAGATCATAGTATTAGTAATTAGGTTATTAATAATCATTTAGCATGGATATATTAATTATTAATATATAGTAATTATATCGATATAATAATATTGGTAGATTGGCAGGTTATTGTAGATCATAGTATTGGTGGTTAGATTATTATGCTTATTGGTTATTAGTGTGTTAGTTGTTATTGATGTGTATATATTAGATAATTAATTTAATTTGAATATTAATCATTATTAGATTATTAATATACGCTGAAACGCATTTAATGGTATGCTTTTTTCCTTTTTTCTCCCCAATCTTTTATTGTGAGAAAATACACATAAAATTTACCATCTGAACCTTTTTTTTTTTTTTAACGTTTATTTATTTTTGAGACAGAGAACGACAGAGCATGAACGGGGGGTGGTCAGAGAGAGAGAGACACACAGAATCCGAAACAGGCTCCAGGCTCTGAGCGGTCAGCACAGAGCCCGACGCGGGGCTCAAACTCACGGACCGCGAGATCATGACCTGAGCCGAAGTCGGCCGCTTAACCGACTGAGCCACCCAGGCGCCCCTGAACCATTTTTAAAAAACGTTTATTTATTTCGTGAGAGAGAGAGAGAGAGAGCACACATGAGTGGGGCAGAGGGGGGAGGCACAGAGAGAAAGAGAGAGACAATCCCAAGGGAGAGACCATCCCTGTGCTCTCAGCGCAGAGTCTGATGGGGCTTGATCTCACCAATCGTGAGATTTTGCAAACACTTTTACAAGTCATTTATTGGCCTGTGTTTAACCGTTACTTAATAGGTCCTAAGTCACTTTATTAATCGATGCCCAGTGCCAGAAAAAGCTCTGGTTCTAAGTTTACAGCCTACTGAAAAAAATGATTGAGATGTGCACACACGGGAGGAAGCTTCTCACCACAGTTCAGGTGATAAGATGCTTCAAATCTATGAGAGGCATCCACACAGCAAAGGAATTCTATTTGTCTGGGGGAGGAAGCCCACCGTGGCAGAACTGGGATTAGTGGGGATGGGAGCTTCAGGAAGGAAGACATCCATTTGGCACAAGGAAACACTTTTGAACAATTATTTTCAAAGAAAAATAAAAACAAAGTGCTGTTGAAGCTGCTGTGAGCACCCGAACACTGAAGGATTGAATCAGGGGATGGAAGTGTCACCCGTCAAGATGCTGAGATGGGTCCGAGCTGAGGTCAGAGGAGGTCCCACCCAGGTCTAGGACCCTGTGATGGTGTGGGCTAGAAAGCTCTCTACCTTATCTGGACGGACTTATCTTCTGTGGAGGGCCCGGGGAAATGTTTTTCAGACTGGATTAAGGAGAAAGGATTTCTACCTCTGAAGACCTGTTCCAGAATAGTCCCAGTTGTTTCAACAGGTAGTTACCAACATAGAGCGTGCACGTGAACTTATTTACAAAATGGAGGGGGCATTATGCACCTCAGTCACAGGGCTGCTGTAAATACCAAATGAGCAAATATGGGAAGGTGCTCGAAAGGGAGCCTCGGCTCAATGAGTGTGAGAGATTATTATTAGCATTATAATGCATAAAAACTAGACGGGCAGTTTCTTTCTCAGGACACAGTTATTAAACAGCTAGAGAAATTACTAGAAAGAGGGGCGCCTGGCAGGCACAGTTGGTAGAGCACGTGACTCTTGACCTTGGGGTCGTGAGTTCAAGTTCCACATTGGGTGTAAAGCCTACTTAAAAAAAAATTAAAAAAGGCCTCCTTCCAGAAATTACTAAACGTCTATGAAAATTGCCAGCGGTAGAGTAGGGGGAGGTAAGTTGTTGAGTTTAGAAACCAAAAGTTGGTTAACATCCCCGCTTCTCTAAGTACAGAAATAGTGACATTGCCTAATTCCATAGCGGCACAAATTACAATAACTTATGTTATTGTGATTATGTAACTTATGTATTGTTTAAATAGCATATACTTTACAGTATACAGTTTCCTCTTTTGTGTATATATGGGGATATATGGGGTAAGTATTTATATGTATATTTATAATTATTCAAGTCTCCATTATCCAATTCCTTGAAGTTAGGGAACTGAGTAGTGAAAATATTTTTTTTTTTTTAATTTTTTTTTTCAACGTTTATTTATTTTTGGGACAGAGAGAGACAGAGCATGAACGGGGAAGGGGCAGAAAGAGAGGGAGACACAGAATCGGAAACAGGCTCCAGGCTCTGAGCCATCAGCCCAGAGCCTGACACGGGGCTCGAACCCACGGACCGCGAGATCGTGACCTGGCTGAAGTCGGACGCTTAACCGACTGCGCCACCCAGGCGCCCCCGAAAATATTTTTTAATAAACAAATCACTTATAACATTGGTCCCTACTAAAACGTTTCTCAGCTAACACTCCTGTCTTACCAAGTAGGTCTGTGTGAGTCAATCTCTTGCTATTTAAAAAAGTTAGGAAATATAATATAGTAAAACTGCCAAACTTGCGAAAGATGCAGGATTTCATGAAGTTGCCAAAATAATATTGGAGAATTGCTTGCATCTCAAGCAAAGACATCGGTAAATAAAGATGTGGCATGTTTAAACCAGTTTACAATTGAGAAGCCACTCTGAGAAAGGTGTGCCATATAAGCCCTTCAGAAGCAAACGATTTAATATCAAAGGATAAAGAGAAGCTTTAGGAAAAATCGATAAACTCTTAAATATATTGCAAAAGCAACAAACAAAACCCCAAACCTGGCCTCTTCTGTGATAGTGCTTTAAAAGCCAAGTAAAGTGAAAGATGTTACAGTATATAATTTTGTCAGGAAATGTATGCTGAGAAAAGTAACGTATAATTCATTCTTTGAGAATTAGTGCACATTTTCAGTTATAACCTAGATTTGTTAAACCTAAGAAAGCATGTTTTAATATCACTCAGTTTCATTTTTCAGTATGAATTTCCAGTCAAGCTCCCCCCACCCCATTACCAAACCATGATTCTCTTATTAAGTGGATTCATATTAAATGTCCTTGCCTGGCAGCAATTATCCCCAGATATGGCAAGAGAAAGAGAGGGAGTATGAGTGAGCACTAGAGAACTTTCTCAGTAGTAGCCTAATTCTTCAGCTAAGTAGCAATGTGAGACAAACAGACCCACTGTCCTTTCTTTAAAGTCTTGTGCCATGGAGGGAGAAAGATATTTCCTCTTACTAGGGAAAGCCCTAGAAGGTTACCTGGGTTCTTTTCCCAGACTTTCACTGGAAGAGTTTGTAGGGTGAGCGTGAAGTAGATCGCGACATTCAAATCAGATACTTCAAGGCACCTCAGAGTTTGAGCCTCAACTTGACTCTGAATCGCTGCTTGACTGTGTTCTTAGAACTTCAAACCTAGAAAACCATTTTACAAAATGGTCCCTGAGGGTCAAAATTGTGTTGCTTTTGGTCAAATACGTTTGGAATCGATCCCCCCATTTCATAGGTAAGAAAACTAAAGAGATTGCGGACATGTGACTTTCCCCAGACTACACTTGCTCTTAATGGCTCAATTAGAATCAAGACCCAAGTCCCCTGAATATAGAGCTGTGATTCTCAACCTCGGTTGCACATTGGAATCACCTGAGAGCTTTTAAAACTACTGATGTCTGGGTGTCATCCCCAGAAACTCTGACTTAATTCGTCTTGAGTACGGCTGAACTGGGGATTTTAAAGAGCTCCCAGGTGATTCTAACATGCAGCCAAGGTTGAGATCCTGATCTTTCCTAATTTTTGCTCGTGCAAAAGGACCTATGTCACTTAGCACCACAGTCTTTCACAACCTTCCACTTTTCTCTCCCAATTAATCCTAGTTCTTCTCTAGTGTTGTCATATCCCAATAATTGTCAAAGCCTAATGCTCGAAAGGTGGGCTGTGTGACCACAGAGCAGCGGGCACCTAGTCGCCTCACTTGCTTACACTGGACAGATGTTGAATTTCAAAGCCGAATGTAGCACAGAACCAATGCCACCCTAGCAGCAGCCGTATACCCAAATTTAAGTTTAAATATTCTGCGTATGCTCAGGCTTTGGATTCTCTCCTGGAGCAACAGGCAGCAGAAACTAACCACCCAAGTCCTAGCAAACAACAATGACTTTTGGAGCTGAGAACTGTGGACTGCTGTGATAATGGGAGCATGACCAGGCGCTGGACCAACCCGCTTCACTACCTAATTGCTCTGCCCTCAGCTGTGAGACGGCCTTTACATCCCCCCCTTAGTTGCGTGCGTAAAAATGAGTGTTGGATCCCACCACAAGAGGAGCCGTGGTGAAAAAAGCAGACCTAAAAAATTAATCTCTTTTTGAGAAAAGTGATCAGCACAAGGAGACAAGCCTATTCCCGAAGCCCAAGCCCTTGCGGTGCTGGGCTTCAGGCTCACGTGGCTCATAAGGGTATGCAAGCTCCACCTCCAAAGGCCATCACGGCCAGTCTCTCAGAAGCTCTGACCCCGCCTCCTGGAGAATGAATCAATCAGGACAGGCCCACTGCGGTCCGCAGTAGGCTGGGGGATTCCCATGATGCTCTGTAACAATAACCTGTTGCTTAGGAGGGGGGTTCCGGCAGCTACTTCCGGTTCCCGCCACTCCGAAAGCGGAAGTGCAGGCTTTCCAGCGAACCTCCAACCAGACAAATTCCGACCCGCTGGCCCTGTGCACCCCGGAGCTGACTGCACGTGCAGAAAGTAGCTTCCACTTCTCTGAAAGGTGTACGGGCCCACTGAGGAATACCCACTCCTTGCCTGCATGGGCTTTCACCCGCAGTTTCAAGCGATTTGGATTTCCATCCCAAACCATAGGACTCCGGCAGTTCGTCTTAACGGTATTCAAACTCTGTTTTAGTTTTATCCAGTCCATTTCTGGAGCATTCATGCCACAGTTTCTTGAAGGACAGCAAAGTAGAGATGGTACTTTAATGCCTCAGGACACAAGAACTTGAGCAACACTCTCCTTATCATGTATTAAATCTGTGGCTTATTCTAGAACAATAATACGAAGCGTAATACAAACTATTACCAATTACAGTTTTGAATTAGGTGCGGAAGCTAATTAGAGGCCAGATTGCTCCATCTTTTGTCTTAGGGGCCCAGGGAAGCCATCTCTCAGAGCTTATTAGGGAGGTGCCCCTTATGTGATCACTTCTGGCCAGTGGACACAGGCAAATAAAGTTCCGACCCTCCCTGAGTTTATAGTCTAATGGAAAACAGAGATGTTTGAATTATAGATAACTGTGCTGTGTGATGTGTATGCAGGAGAAAGACGCACGATTAAATGACTTCCTTACTTAAAAAATAAAAATAAAATCGGGGCACCTGGCTGGCTCAGTCAGGGGAGCATCTGACTCTTTATCTCAGGGTTGTGAGTTCCAGCCCCAAGTAGGCACGGAACCTACTTAAAAGTAAGTAAATAAAATAAAAAATAAAATAAATGACTTCCTAAGGTTCTCTGTCAAATCGGTGGTGTCACCAAACCTCAGGAAAGCAAACCCCCTGACTTAACATACCCTAACACATCTTTGGCTGAAGTTGGCCACATCACTTTGGGGCCCAGACCCTGCCTGCTAGGGACCACTTGAAGGTGAATGTAGCAAGAAGCTTCGATGAAAAGAATTTGACTGCAGCCAAGATGACGGCAAAGAGGGTATGTTGTGATCTGTTGTGAGGTAACAGTGAAGAACATGGCACCTGAAACGGGGAGCTAATTTTGGGTTAGGTCGTGTGGGGCTGGATTGTAAAGCCTTTATACGTGTGGTAGAGGAGAGTTTTAGGGGGTTTTGTGTGCTTTTATCTTTTTTTTTTTTTTAATGTTTATTTATTTTTGAGACAGAGAGAGACAGAGCATGAATGGGGGAGGGCCAGAGAGAGAGGGAGACACAGAATCTGAAACAGGCTCCAGGCTCTGAGCTTTCAGCACAGAGCCCGACGTGGGGCTCGAACTCACGGACTGTGAGATCGTGACCTGAGCCGAAGTCGGCCGCTCAACCGACTGAGCCACCCAGGCGCCCCGTGTGCTTTTATCTTTTTGGTCTTTACCCCAGGTGAAGAAATTTTCAAAAACTCAATTTTTAAGCAATTTGTCATTAACCTACGCAAGATTCTTCCCTATTTTTTCTTTTTAGTTCCAAACCCTGATTCTATTTTTCTTTGCTCCCGTAGCACCCACTCTAATATGTTTAATATATCTTTATATGGGCATGCATGCCTTCTTACAAAAGGTGTATTATTTTTATGCCAATGTGTCTTTACAGAAAGGATAATGTGCTCTGATGATAACGTGTTCTGTTTCCTATATTTTTTCCCTTAATGCTAGGTTTTAAGATCCATCAATGTTGTTAATGTGCATCTGGTTGACACTTCTGGATTTAGTTTCTTTTTTTTTTTTTTTTTTTTTTTAATTTTTTTTTCAACGTTTATTTATTTTTGGGACAGAGAGAGACAGAGCATGAACGGGGGAGGGGCAGAGAGAGAGGGAGACACAGAATCGGAAACAGGCTCCAGGCTCTGAGCTATCAGCCCAGAGCCTGACGCGGGGCTCGAACTCCCGGACCGCGAGATCGTGACCTGGCTGAAGTCGGACGCTTAACCGACTGCGCCACCCAGGCGCCCCTGGATTTAGTTTCAACAGCGCACATCTGCCATATTTTACTCACCCCCTTCTCTATGATGAGCATCTAAACTGCTTCCAACATTCAGCTACCCTGTAAACATCCTTGAGTCTGCGGGAGAATTTCCTACGAATATATGTATTCTAGCATTTTCCCACAGACCATAAGGCATGCGCATGCTGGAGCTCAACAACTGCCAGATGACCTTCCTGAGTGGTGGTGGTACCAGTTGAGACTCCCTCCAACAGTGCCCCAGAGTTCCATCTTCTGTATTCTCACCTGCACCATTTTCTCCCTTCTGACATTGACCATTCTTAGACATGCAAAGGCAGAGCTCAGGTAGATGCAGTAGGTCCTAGGGAGCTGGCGAAAGCTCTTCACCTGTGGGTACCGTGAGAAAGGGGCTGCTTTAGAAGAATTGTGCAGGAACGGATCTGACTTGCAAAACCAAAAGATGCAATATATATATGTATTCTCTGAGAGGTTTGGGAGATGTTTAGTGTGACAAATAAAAACTATTTTGTACATATACTTCCTTTTTTGTTCAAATGTCCTCTTCGGTATTTGTTCCTTCTTCCCATGTTTGGTTAGTTGGTGCTGATTTGGTCTGAAATGTGGTTTGACTTGGTCGTGGCCGGTCTCTGCCATGGCTGGTCGCGGGAGGCGGGGAAGAGGCAGAGCTGTGAGATCAGAGTGTCCTGCTGAGCAGAAGCCTGGCCTCACTTGGTGAGCTCTGTCTCCCTCCCTGTCTTCAGCTGTCATTCCCCTTGAAGGTTGGGTGGAATATTACAGTGACAATAAATAGTAACAATGAACATTTGTAGAGTACTGGCTACTCAGAATGTGATCTTCAGACTGGCAGCTTAGGCGTCACCCGGGACACGGTTAGAGATTTGGAATCTTGGGGACCACCCCAGGCCCACTGAATCAGAATCTGCCTTTGGCAAGATCGCCAATGGGTTCTGTGCACATTAGCACTGCTTCAGTCTTTGCCAAATATTTTCACATAGATTGTCTCATCTAAACTCTTCCCAACACCCCTGATTTCCTTGGGCATAGTTGTTACGTACCTCCCCTGTTACAGTTGAAGAAACTGAGGCTTGGCAGGTGAAAGGGACTAGCCCAAGAGTATCAGAAGAGCCCAAGGCAAACAGATTTTCAGACTCTGCAACTGCATCTCAAGGTCATACTTTATTTATAGCCCCCTTCTCCCCATGCCCATTTTCCCTCAGTCCAAAAGGAAACCACCCAGGAAGAGCTCATTTCAGGACCAAAAGAAAGTGGAGTGGAGGTGAAGCCTCCCGGTCTCCTCAGGGATGTTAACGGCCACTGAGACCAAGAAGTACTCCCTGCTGTGCGGCCTTGATCCCCCTCCTGCTGCACTGCAGCTTTGAGCTAAGAGGGGCAGCCTGATCTCACCGAGTGTGAAGTAGATGGAGATACCAGTGGGTCCCTCCCTTGAGCAAAGTCTACCAGGTTCCATTTTCCTTCTTAAAAGCAAGCCAAGCAGGGGTTGCTTAATCTGGGGTTCCCCAGATCCCCAAAGCATTTGTGGGGAGAATTCAGGAGTCTGGGAACTTAGCATCATCTCCACCCTAACTAAAGGAAACAAACCCACAGTAGCATCAGCAGGACCTGTGACTTTGTAACTAATAGAAATCACAGATATTCCCATACTGAGTTGCAACTGTTGCACATCTCGAAATCTTGTTCCAGCTCTTCTTGACTCCAGTACTTTAGGTATTAGACCCACACTAGATCCTGTTGTTGAATATGTTCAGAAAAGGGCACTATATTGCTAAATTACAACTTTATTTGTTGATATTTTGATAACTATCAATATAATAGTTTACTTTGTAATTTTACAAATTTCATCTATGAACTTGAAAATATCATTCTGAGAAGGAACTCATAGGCTTTACTAAACTGTAAAAGGACTATGTCAAACTTTGGAAACCATCACATCCCCAGGCTGTTTTTGGTTGGTTTGGGTCACCCCCTATATTTGTTTTATGTCTTTTTTTTTTTTTTTTTTTTTTTTTTTTTTTGTCAGCAACACAGCACATAAAACCAAAGTGGCCTATAAGTTTGTCTTCAGGGGTGAAACAAAGGATTTCCTGAGAAGATTGTACTCCATTGCATAGCCAGGCTTGATGGGAGTGAGGGCTGAAGAACTCCAAGGGAGACCATTTATGACCCTTCTGTTATTCTAGAAGATCTTCTCAACATTCAGAAGATTTCAGTTAAAAATGCATGCCACTTGTTGGACAGAGGGACCATTAACTATAGCTTTCCTTGGTCACTTACCTTTCTGCAGGTTTGTGTCATGATCTCAGTTATAATTCACAAAGAAGCTGGAAGATGTTTGGCCTTTGAAAAGGAACACCCCTCTCTTCATACCCATGACATTAACCAAGATTACCAAGATTCTGAAGTCTGAAAAGGTAAGTTAGTGACTGCACTATCCAGAGAAAATGGAGGCTCAGACTTTTATGTAAGCTGTAAGAATTCTACCTTGATAATTATCGATGCACAGAGAGATGTCCATGATAGATTAAGTTTAAAAAAAAATCAGGTTACAAAATAGCACATTTTATTCTGTAGAGAGAGGGGAAAGTGAGAGGGCAGGGCAGAGAAAAAGAGTCTGAAAAAAAATATATACATTAATAATATTAATTCTGGGGAGTGGAATTACAGGAGATTTTCATCTTTTATTCCTTTTTGCATTTCTTTTTCCTTTGTATGATCAGCATGTACTACTTTTGTTTTTAAAAAAAAGCAGTAAGCCTATTTTCACTTTGTAAAAATCAAAATGTTTAACAATTATAGTTTACTGCTAGTTGGAACCTTGCAGAGTCACTTAACCGCGTAACTAGCTTCATACCTCTTGGGAAGATAAAAAAGAGCAGAATGGAAAGTGGGAAAAAATTTAATTGTGTACAAAAAAATCTAACATAACGTGCTATGCTATACCATGGACTTTATATAGTGGGTCAAATCAAGTCCCCCATATTCTCAATGAACCAGGCAGCAACTGGTACATAGCAGGCCCTCCATCAAAGTGAACTCCCTTCCTTCCCGTTACATGTTCATTTCCAGTGCAGAGTGCTCAGTACAGTGCTTGGAAGGTCGGGGGTATATTTTTCTTCCAGATCTACATACTTCCCATTTTCCCAAGTTATTTCTTACTCTAATTGTTCTTCCTTTCCTACTTCATCGGTTCTTCTAGTCCTCCTTCCTGGGGTTTTCTCCCAGCTGCTTGAGATTTTTTTTTTTTTTTTAATAAGATGAATATTTTGAAAACTGGCTGTCACTCCAGAGCTGATACAATCACACACCCACTGTTTCAGTTATTTCTTGTGGCATAGCAAACCCACCCAAACCCAGGGACAGTCCTGTATGCAGAGTTGGGGGGCGGGGTAGTGCCTGCCTGGTGGAGAGGAGGCAGGAAACGCTACATGGGTTGCCCTTTCATTTATCATTCCTAATTCTGTGGGTCAGGAATTCGAGGAGAACTCATCTCTGCTCCAGGCTGGGTCACCTGGGCCTGTGTGACTGGTGCTGGAGGGCCCTGGGTGGGTCTGCTCATGCATCTGGAGTCTTGGGCCTGGCTGTCAGTTGGGGTGCCTTGGTTTCCACCTCCTCCATTCAAATGTTCTCTCATTTTTCAGTAGTTCAGCCCAAATGCCTCTGCCAAATGGCTGGTTTCTAAGAGGGTGCAAATGGAAACTCCCAAGTCTTCTTAAGACCCAGGCACAAGTGGTACCTGGGTGGCTCAGTCAGTTAAGCGTTCGACTCTTGATTTCAGCTCCGGTCGTCATCTCATGGTTCTTGAGATCAAGCCCCAGGTTGGGCTTTGCACTGTGGAGCCTGCTTGGGATTCTCTCTCCCCCTTTCTCTGCCCCTCCCATGAGCTCACTTGCTCTCTCTCTCTCTCTCTCTCTCTCAAAATAAATAAATAAATGTTTTAAAAAATTATTACAAAAAATAAAAAGACCTAGGCACCAAGTCCTACCATACCACCCCCGATTTTTGTTGGTCATAGTGAGTCACAGAGCCAGCCCCCATTCAAGGGGGCTATTAACGCAGGAATGGCAAAGTCACACTGGAAAAGGTTACATGGAGTGAAACGGGTTGTTGTGTCCATCTTAGAAACAATCCACTCAACACCAAGAATTCAAGATTTTATTATTATTTATTATTTATTTTTATTTTTTAAAGAAATCTCCATACCCAACGTGGGGCTTGAACTCAACCACCCCAAGATCAAGAGTTGCATGCTTTTCCTACTGGCCAGCCAGGTGCCCCTGAATTCAAGATTAAAAAAAAAATTTTTTTTAATGAGCTTAAAACCCATGGTAATTGGTATGATGAAAATAACAAGGGGCGCCTGGGTGGCGCAGTTGGTTAAGCGTCCGACTTCAGCCAGGTCACGATCTCGCGGTCTGTGAGTTTGAGCCCCGCGTCGGGCTCTGGGCTGATGGCTCAGAGCCTGGAGCCTGTTTCCGATTCTGTGTCTCCCTCTCTCTCTGCCCCTCCCCCGTTCATGCTCTGTCTCTCTCTGTCCCAAAAATAAATAAACGTTGAAAAAAAAAAAAATTAAAAAAAAAAAAAAAAAGGAAAATAACAAATACTATTCACTAGTCAGTAGGGATGTTTTTCCTAATCTGTGTGACACTTTCACTTCCTGAATCATCCCTTACTTGCCTCTCATCTCCACTTTATGTCATATTAAGCTGGGTATGTAAGAGAAGTCCTCGCCATGTCCCCCTTCGCCACCATTTCACCACATGGCCGTTCTCTCTCAGTCTCCTTCCTGAGCCCATAGTTCCCAAGAGACCCAACCTCAGTTCTCTTATCTCTTGTTTACCCTTCCTAGGGGATTGCATCTACTCCTCTGGCTTCAACTATCACCTATACCCTGATTACTCCCAGATTTTAATCTCTGGCCCAGATCTTTATCTCCTGGGCTCCAGACCTGAAATTTCAACTGCCTCCTGGGCATCTCTATTTGGAAGTCCCACAGGTAATCTTATCTTTATAGGTCCTAAATCAAATTTGGCATTTTATTTCTCTACACCAAAACCTGCTGCCTCCCTATGGCCCCTACCTTGGGCAATTGGGTCTTGTTTCATCCAGTGAATCAAGCCAGAACCTGGCAGCCCTCCTCCACATCTCTCTTTCTCATGCCTCCATCCAATGAATTGCCAAATTCTGTTGTTTCTTGGTATTTCTTCCTTCCTTCCTTCCTTCCTTCCTTCCTTCCTTCCTTCCTTCCTTCCTTCCTTTCTTCCTTCCTTCCTTCCTTTGTGAGACAGAGAGAGACAGAGCATGAGCAGGGGAGGGGCAGAGAGAGAGGGAGACACAGAATCTGAAGTAGGCTCCAGGCTCTGAGCAGTCAGCACAGAGCCCGATGCAGGGCTTGAACCACAAACTGTGAGATCATGACCTGAGCCGAAGTCGGACGCTTAACCGACTGAGCCACCCAGGCTCCCCTCTTGGTATTTCTATTCCATTCTTTCCATGCCTGCCACCATTTCCTTAGTTTAGGCCAGCATCATCTTTGTTGCCTACATTACTGCAAAAGCCTTCTCACTGGTGTTAGACCCCGCTTCTCTGGCCCATTCTCCATAATGAGCCCAAATGGGCTTTCTATACCATCATTCCTTGCTAAAATCTCTCAGTAGATCCCTACTGTCTTCAGGATAAAAGTTCTACTTCCACATTCCTTAGCCCTGTTGTGCAAAGGCCCTTTATGTTTGGGGCTACTTCCCTTAACACCCTAAGCTCCCCACCCTACTTCTCAAATCTGTGATCCAGACAGTTTAGAGCATCCTGAATCCCCAGCGGTCTGTCTACTCTCTACCTCCACCCCTGCTCTCCTCTAGCTTAGGGATCAGCTGAGGGAAGCCTTCCCTGACCTCTTCCTTGGCCCTCCTGGGACACTGTGCACACCCCTCTCCTGGCATTAGCCACACTCTATAATAATGGCTGCCTCTCCTGTTTACTCCTCCCACTGTCCTGGAAGCCCCTTTGACTTGGTTTTAGTGTTATTCCCCAGTGTTCAGCTAGTGCCTGGCATATGGTAGGGCAACAGATGAATGGTGAGGATACCCACTGACTTTAAGGAGCAATGAGAAGATGGCTGTCGGTTACAATATGCTCTAATTCCATAACTAAACTGAGGGATCTTTACATGTCAGCCCCCCTGCCACTTCCTTCATTATTCTGATGGAAGGAGAAACCAGCACCATCAGCAAGAAGGGTCAGCATCTATCTGAGGTACCGCTTACTAGCGCCCAGGACTTTTTTTCAGTCATACCCAAGATGACAGTTTTCCATGCGTGGTCCTACACCGATGGAAGCCAAGGGTTAGGTAAAGAAGGATCTATACTTCTGTCCTCGGTGTTTGTCCACATTCTGTCTGTAACTCCATTGGGTCTTCAGAGACAACCTACAATTCTGTTTCCGTTAAAAAAGTCTTGAGTGCCTAGGGGCGCCCGGGTGTCTCGGCTGGTTAAGCGGCTGACTTCCGCTCAGGTCACAATCTCATGGTTGGTGGGTTTGAGCCCCGTATCAGGCTCTGTGCCGACAGCTCGGAGACTGGAGCCTGATTCAGATTCTGTGTCTCCCTCTCTCTGCCCCTCCCTCGTTCACACTCTGTCTCTCTCTCTCTCTCAAAAATAAATAAACATTAAAAAAGTTTTGCTTTTTTTTTTTTTAAATCTTGAGTGCCTAATACAGAACAGACACTGGACCAGAAAGATTATGACATGGCTGCCATCTTGAAGGAGGTGTTGTAAGCTACTTCTTGCAATAAGATGTGATACGTGCTCCACTCCCAGCATGGAGTGTGGACAAAATGCTATGGGAACAGAGAACAGTGGATTCATCTTGAAATTACCAAAGAAGGCTTCAACAAGGTGGCTGTATGGCAAAGGAAGCCAAAGGAGCCCTTCAAAGATAACAATGTACATTTCTTCCAAGACACCATGGCTCCTGTTACACTTTGAGGAAAATCTGTATTTCACACCGTGGCCTGTAAATTCCTCCTAGTCTGACTGCTCCTGCTCACTCTCCAACCCTGTCCCCCCACACCCTACTTTCCCCAGCACCCTCTACACCTCCAGCCACACTGTATCACCAAGTGAGCTCCTTCCTGGTAGGACACTGTCATAGCTGTGTCTTCTACTCAGGCACATTCTCCATGAATCTGCCTATCCTATCATTAGTTTGCAGCTTAAGAGTTTCTTCCTCAAAGCAAGATTCTTTTTTAATTTTTCTTAATGTTTATTTATTTTTGAAGGAGGGGGAGACAGAATGTGAGCAGGGAAAGAGGGAGACACAGAATCTGAAGCAGGCTCCAGGCTCTGAGCTGTCAGCACAGAGCCCAACGCGGGGCTCGAACCCACAAACCATGAGATCATGATCTTAGCCAAAGTCAGTGGCTTAACCAACTGAGCTACCCAGGCGCCCCAAAAGCAAGATTCTCTTATCTCCTAAACCAAATCACAATCATAGGCACAATCATATTATCATATCACCCCGTCGTAATTCTATGCATTAGCTTCACCATCATAAGTGATAGTATTATATATATGTATATATATATAAATATATATATATAGAGAGAGAGAGAGAGAGAGAGATGGATGGAGACAGAGAGACTTGTCTTTGCCTTCCCATCCAAGCTTTCTGAGAGCAGGGACCTGGACTGGTTCCTTGCTATTGTTCTGGTACCTAGGACACATAGTAGGTGCTCAGCAAATACTTGTTGAACAGATTGGGTAAATGAGCAACACAATGTTTGCTAAATGAGGACTGTGGCTTAGAGATGTGGAATTGTACACATTGAAGAACAACAAGTCATTTGCTCTGGCTTTGGGCAAGGGTATGTCTGGATAGGAGAGGAGTTGGAAGAATGGGGAGGGGAGTTGGAGGCAGACTATACTCCTCTGAATGGAATAGCTTCTTATCTCCTAGACGACAGGAGCCAAGGACCATTTTTAAGTAGGGAGTGTCATGATTGGATCGTGACTTTCAAAACACCACTGTTGTGGCAGTATGGAGAGTTTGGGCACTAGAAATCAACTGGGATGGGGTTGGAGGTTGGATGGGGAGACTGCAGATTATTCAATCCAAGGGAGAGTTGATAGCAACAATTAAAGGAGAGAAATGAAAAATGAGGAAAGAGAGACGTTTCTGAGGCAAAACTTTTGCGATCTGGGACCCAACTGGATCTAGGACTTTGGGGGAGAAGGTGGAGGCTGGATGGGAGATGATGAACCTATACAGGAAGGAGCAGAAATGATTTTAGTTTTGGTAATGTTGAGTCTGAGGTGCCTGGGGAACATCTTTCTCTGAATCTCTAGGAATTGTGCCACCACCACACTGTTCCTCCTACCCCTTTTCTCTTTTCTTTCCTGTTTTGAATCACTCCCACAAGCCATGAATGCTCCCTGCTTCTCAGCGTGCTAGGGCATCACGCCAGCAGGCCCCACATTCCTGAAGAAAGGACTGGATTCAGACCTGGAGGGCTGGCTGTGGCCACCTGAGGGGGCGGATCCCTGACAGGAAGGAAGGCTGGCGTGTGGAGGGGGCGGATCCCTGACAGGAAGGAAGGCTGGCCTGCTGGTTGGGCGCCGAGGGGAGCTTCCCCTAATGCAGCAGGTGCCCTGGGCCAGCTGCTCCAACCCCTCCAGCTCAGATCAACAGGATGGGACAGCCCTGGCGGAAGGAAGCCTACAGGAAGGGACACCCCTGCAGACAGAGTGGAGGCAGGGAGTGGAAGGGAGATAGGAAGAGCTGCCTGGGCTGCTGAGCTGGCCCCCTTCCAGCTGATTAAGGAGGGGCAATGACAAGAGGCCATTCAATCCCTGGCCCTGGTCAACTGTATTATTACTACTGTTGTTGGCTACCCTGGATCTTAGATATACCAGAAGGAACTACTAGAAGATGTTCATGGATTTAACAGTTTCTAAAATAATTAATTCCCTTCTATGCTCATTCTGTGGTTATTGGGAAAGGAAGGACACTTAAATTAGCCTTTCAGTTACACGGAGAGGTGAGACAGCTTGAGGGAGGGGCCGTGATTTTTGCCACGTGTTCAGCCCGTCCAAAGGAGATAAAATCTTTGGTTCGCTTTAAGCCGGGTTATCACTGCCCAACTCTCCAACAACAGCTGCTGTGAACGGGACCAAACGGCCAAAAGAGGGCAAACTGGGAACGAAAGCAAAGTCATGGGTTCACCATCTGGAGGCCCTAGCCCGCCTCGGAGCCCTGGGGGTCGGAGGTGGGGTAGTCGGAGAGAGGAGGGCCGGTGGTGCTTTGGAGGGGCGGGTGTGTCTTTGACTAGGCGGGCTTCCCCGCACCAACCCCGCCCCGAGGCGTGCTCCGACCTG
The DNA here is from genome assembly GCF_018350155.1 of Leopardus geoffroyi. NCBI lineage: Eukaryota > Metazoa > Chordata > Mammalia > Carnivora > Felidae > Leopardus > Leopardus geoffroyi. The sequence goes on from NC_059338.1 coordinate 105,476,324, forward strand.
CGCTGGGTGACCCTAGGAGACCCCTCCCCACAAGCCGTTTCCCGGCAGGGCGTTTCCGGAGGCCTTGGCCCGGGGTGGTGGGGTCTACCTTTGAAACAGCTTGTAGACTGCAATTTAAACTTTACAACGAGCTCAAAACTCGATTCTCCAACCGAGCGTCGGCTCCGGAGAAGGATAAAAACTCGGGTCTACAGTCCCTCATCACCCCATTGGTCCAGTCCTCAGGGCTTCCTGCAGTCCCCACACCATTCTCCCAGCTGCCTGGAGGAAGGATGGGCGGGGCGGACGGGGCGGGTACTGCTGCCAGCGACGCAGATGGGGAGGGCGAGCCCGCGCCGGCGGCGGGGGGCGTGGGCGGGGGGCGCAGAAGCAGGTGTCGGCTCTGCGGCCGGGTTCCCCTCCCTCCTCACCCCTCCCCGCTTCGGTGCTCCCCACGGCTCAGCGAGGCAAAACCCAGTTAATGCTCGAGAAATGCAGCTCAGTCGGTCAGCGGGCTCTGCTTTCTTGCCAGACGCCTAAGGACGGCGCTTCCAAATGCAAATCTCTTGGCTCGGGCCCCTTGGCTAGCAGCCGCTGCCTCCCCCGCCCGGCTGCCCGGCGTCCCGCCCACCCCGTGGCGGGCCGAGATGGGGCCCGGAGCAGAGGGGACGGGGCGGAGCGGGCATCCCTCCCCACCTCCCACGTGGGGCCGGCCCTCCGCAGTGCCTGGGCGCGCCGCTGCCGCGCCTCCGGGTTAGGCCCCCGCCCGCGGCACCGCCCCCTAGGCCGGGGCCGAGGACCGCTGTTGAGGGGGTGGGCGAGGGATGGGAGGGTGTCACTGAGTCAGGTGGCGGCGGGAGTTCCCTCGGGCCGGGCCGAGGGAACACGCTGCCGGGGATTGTGTACACGCTCCACTGACACAAGCTTCACGCTGCCGGGCAGCCGCTGATCACGCGTGGCCCCGGGAGCCCATTGGCCGGCGCCTCACACACCTTTGCCGCTGATTGGCCGTCCTCAGGCTCCGCCCCCGCCCCCGCCCGCGGCGCGGGGCAGGCGGAGAGGCTACCTGAATGGGGAGGGGGCAGACGGCGCGGAGCGCGGCGGCGGCGGGAGCGACGTCGAGTGTCTCCGGGCGCCCGTCTGTGGCCAAGCAGCGTAGCAGCGTAGCAGCCAGTCAGCTCGTCGCCGGCAGCCAGGCAGCCAACCATGCTCAACTTCGGCGCTTCTCTCCAGCAGGCTTCGGTAAGTCACCTGGGGATGCCCCTGTCCTTCCTCTCCTTGCTGCGTCTCAGGGGCCAGCCGGGGCGCCAACCCCGAGCCCTTGACATCAGCGGCGCCCGAAGACGGGGGTGCAGTGGGGTCGTGGAGGAAAAAGGGGCTTTCTTCCTGCAAACTGGGCATTGGTGAGAGCGTGTGTGTCGCGGAGTGGGTCAGGAGAGGCGAACGGGGCTCTAGAGACGAAGGGAGAGGTGTATAATGAGGAGGGGAAAGGGCAGCCCCGCAGGGAGACTGGAGGTGGGCGAGAGGGAGGATGGCTGGAGGAGCGCGAAGAGTGAGGAGGGGGCTGCTGCCCTGGAAGCGAGGACTGGGGAAGGTGTAGCGGGGAGGGGGGGGGGACAAGGGGTCTACCCTGCACCTGGCACCCGAGAGAGATGCCGCCGTCTGGATCAGAAATGCGACCCAGGGCGGGAGGGGGCTTCTGGCGAGCATTTGAGGGGCGGGGTGTCCACTGGCGAGGCGAGGGGACTGCCCCTCTCAGGGGTCTGAGCCGAGCCTTGCAGGACAGGGGCTGCTCAGCAGACAGCCGGGTGCTGGGGGAGGGGGCGCCCGGCGTGGGCGCGGGGGAATGGCACGTGGGCCCCGGACCGCCGAGGGGAGACGAGGCGCCGGCAGGGGACTCCCCATCCCTGGCGGGAGCAAGTGGCCACCTATTGAGGGCCCCCTGGAAGGGGGGTAGGGAGCCGCCTTGGGGATGCGAGGGTGGAAAGCGGGAGCCTGCCGTGGGGCGGGGGACGTGGGCGGGGGGAGTCGGGGCCGCGAGACGCGGGGGCCGCGTGTCGAGGCGGGAGCCGCGGGCCGTGCGTCTGGAGCCGGAGCCCGTGGGGGCTGCACGTCTGGGAACCTGTGGAGACTCGGCGGGCGGAGGCCGGAGCTGCCGGAAACCGCGGGGAGGGGGCGCCGCGTCTGCGGGAAAGACGGGGTGGTCTGAGGTCCCGTGGGCGGCGTGGGCGGGAAGCGCCGAGGGCTCGGCCGGATCCCCGGGGGCTGCGGCCGGGAGGAGGGAGGGGGCTGGGTTTCCGCGGGGACACGGCTCCTCCTCCGGCAGCTGAGGCGGAGGCCGGGGGTGGGCCGGGAGCGGGTGCGCCCAGGGAGCTTCTCGTCCCCGAGTGACCCAGCCCCGGCCTCCGCCAGGGGCGGCAGAGAGGCCCAGCCCTGCTGTCGGTTCCTAAGGGAACGGCGGCTCTCCGGGAGCGGGGAGGGGCGGGCACTCCCGGAGCCGGCGCCCGCGGCCCCGCCCCTCCCCGCGGGCTGGGGCGCGCACTGCCGGGCGGTTGGCGGCGGCGCCCGCGGCCCCTCCCCCGGGCCGGCGCGAGGGCGGGGGCCCGCGGGCTCAGGAAGTAGGTGAAAGGTGACGGCGCGGCAATTCCCAGTTCACGTTTCCTGCGCCGCCCGGAGCAGCCGCCGATCACGCTTTGTTCACATGCCTCGCCCCCACCTCCCCCGCGCCCCCGCCCTTCGCGGCCCAGCCAATCCGGGCCTGGGCCGCCGGGCAGGCTGGCCAATGGCGGGGGCAGGGGCGCGGGGACGTGCGAGCGGCGAGGAATGTTCCCAGTGACTCACCCGCGAGCCTCATTGAGGTTAGGGCGGCCCCATCCGTCTGTCCCCGCCAGCGAGGATCTCCCCCGCCGTCCGCCCCCGCCCTTCGTCTGCCTCCCCCGCCCGCGCCTCCACCCGCTCTTCCCTTTCCTGCCTTGCGCCCCACTCCCTTTCCTCCCCTCCCCGCTTCTCTTCCTGCCCTTCCCAGCTCACGCTCCCCTTCCTTGCTTGCCTGCCTTTTCTCCTTTTTCTTTGCTTTGCTTTGGCGTCTTGAGGCTTTTAGACATACGTGCGCTGTCCATTGCAGCTTACATAAAGGGGCGCGCGATTATGCAATAGCGTTGTTGGTGAAATCTCCAGAGCAGTGGCTCCTTTTCTAAGGTTATCGACACGAAGGGTTTATGTATTTTTTAAAACTAGCGTCGAGAGTAGTACTTTGTAAAGAATGCTTTTCGGTATTTTTACACAATTTCTACTTCAACCAAAAGAATGGCATCACATTAATGGAAAATGGAAGGTGGTGGGTAGTACCATTTTTTTTTTATAAGTGCTGTTTAAGGAACTTTAATATGAAACATTAAACACTTGATAGAGGGAGCTGTACAAATGGCAAGCATGCACTATCATTCCTGTCATCTGGCAGTTATTTTTAAAAATTTAAAAAATGTTTGGACTGTCGCAGACTCACCAGGCAGTTTTTACAAATTCTGGGTGGAAGATTATATTTTGATTGTCCATTTTTTAGTATCGCATTAGCTGGTCATAGCTATGCATGGCAAGCCATTGTTTAAATCTAGTGAAAGGGAACACAAATACGAAGAACTTGAAGCCTAAATATGGCTTTGGGATTTTTCCACGTATTTCACTTTATCCCTCTCTACCATAGATAATCAAGCTATGAAAGGTATTTTACCTTTAAAATAACCTAATGTAGTAATTCTAAAAAGACACTGAAGATTTCTATTCTGTTGATTTTATCCTAACGTGCCAAGTGACTCAAAAGATCAGACCCATATCCACAGACCCGAGTTCTGTCCACTACACTTTGCCTTTTCCCCACTACCAGTTGTGGGGAACTGGTACCTCAAAAGTCCTCATACCTCACCTGCAGTATTGAAAAAACTTTTGCATAACCTTCCCTTAGTTATTTCATTTGATCTCAGTTGCAGATGGCTGTTCTGGGAAGAATATATTTCTAAATCAAGTTCTCTTTTTTGGATCATACATGCATTGTTATCTTTGGCCTTGGTCTCCTTAATGGTAATATGCTTCTCTTCTACCTTGCAGGGATATCAGTGTTCAACCCTAAGTATTAGAGAAAGAATGAGGAAAATTTTATTTTTAGTAGGGGTGAGAGAAAAAATTATTTCCCAAACTTGGAAATTTGTGCACTTGTAAAGGAAAAATTGTACGTTGCTTTGCGTGTTATTTGGATGACAAAAATATGGTTATAAGCATTAGATCTTTTGTTCTTAAAGGAAGAAAGGATGGAAATGATTTCTGAAAGATCGAAAGAGAGTGTGTATTCCTGGAACAAAACTGCAGAAAAGAGTGATTTTGAAGCTGTAGAAGCACTTATGTCAATGAGCTGCAGTTGGAAGTCTGATTTTAAGAAATACACTGAAAACAGACCTGTTACTCCAGTATCCGATATGTCGGAGGAAGAGAATCTACTCCCGAGTACACCTGACTTTCATACGATCCCAGCATTTGTAAGTTTTATTGTTTTTAATATGAGACTGCAGATGGTCTAATTTTTTATAATTTACATAACGAACTTAATTTCTCATGCCGATGTCTGTGTATTTCTTTTCTAGTGTTTGACTCCACCTTACAGCCCTTCTGACTTTGAACCCTCTCAAGTGTCAAATTTGATGGCATCAGCGCCATCTACCGGACACTTCAAATCATTCTCAGATCCTGCCAAGCCTCACATTGCTGCACCTTTCAAAGAGGAAGAGAAGAGCCCGGCACCTGCCCCCAAACTCCCTAAGGCTCAGGCAACAAGTGTGATCCGTCATACAGCTGACGCCCAGCTGTGTAACCACAGATCTTGCCCAGTGAAAGCAGCCAGCATCCTCAACTATCAGGACAATTCTTTTCGAAGAAGAACCCACCTGAATGTTGAGGCTGCAAGAAAAAACATACCCTGTGCAGCTGTGTCACCAAACAGATCCAAACGTGAGAGAAACACAGCGGCAGATGTTAATGAGAAAGCAAGTCCTGCACTTTATGACTTTTCTGTGCCTTCCTCAGAGACAGTCATCTGTAGACCTCAGCCTGCCCCTGTGTCCCCACAGCAGAAGTCGGTGCTGGTCTCCCCACCTGCAGTGTCAACAGGGGGAGTGCCACCTATGCCTGTCATCTGTCAGATGGTTCCCCTCCCTGCAAACAACCCTGTTGTGACAACAGTTGTTCCTAGCACTCCACCCAGTCAGCCACCAGCTGTGTGCCCACCTGTCGTGTTCATGGGCACTCAGGTGCCCAAAGGCGCTGTCATGTTTGTCGTTCCCCAGCCTGTTGTTCAGAACCCAAAGCCTCCGGTGGTGAGCCCAAATGGCACCAGACTCTCTCCCATCGCCCCCGCTCCAGGGTTTTCCCCTTCCACAGCAAAAGTCACTCCTCAGATTGACTCATCCAGGATACGAAGTCACATCTGTAGCCACCCAGGATGTGGCAAGACGTACTTTAAGAGCTCTCATCTGAAGGCCCACATGAGAACACACACAGGTACCAACCATTTCTTATTCGTGTCATTGAGATTTAGTTGAATGTTTTTTGGCCATGATCACAGGTACAAGCCAGGCATGTTAAAGAAGAACTTGCCTTATTAGCCAGTTCAGTGGGGGATATTTACAGGTTTCTCAAAGATTTCATTAAGGTGTTTGTTTTAATTTCTCAAACGATGATTCTTTGTGTGTCTGAGTAGTTAACTTTAATAAAGTATCTCTAAAGCCGATGTACCATAGTTGAAGTCAGAAAACCTTTTTGTGTTTGGCATTTATAAAGGGAAGATTCCTATAAATGTGATTGAGTGAAAGTTGGAAATATATGTAGCATTCAGTTAACAGTTGATTCATTTAGTAGCTTTTATTTTAAAGAGCATCTCTTAAGATATTTTAAAATGTATGTCTTTGGATATAATTAGATCTGCAATTTATAGTGATTTGATGAATGCATAGTGACGATGATCTGAATTTCTTTGTCTCAGGAGAAAAGCCTTTTAGCTGTAGCTGGAAAGGTTGTGAAAGGAGGTTTGCCCGTTCTGATGAACTGTCCAGACACCGGCGAACCCACACAGGTGAGAAGAAATTTGCTTGTCCCATGTGTGACCGACGGTTCATGAGGAGCGACCATTTGACCAAGCACGCCCGGCGCCATCTGTCCGCCAAGAAGCTACCAAACTGGCAGATGGAAGTGAGCAAGTTAAATGACATGGCCTTACCTCCAACCCCTGCCCCCACGCAGTGACCGCTCAGAAGGTGAGAATCCGAAGTAACTTTGGTCACAGCCAGGAGCCAGCGGTGATGTAAAAATGCTTCCACTGCAAGTCTGTGGCCCTCCGGTGCGGCGGAACGCAGAAGCCCCACAGCCTGAGGAGAAGCCTCAGCCCTGGGCTGGAGGACAAGAAGTGCTGCAGCCACAAGCAGGTCACAGAGTGGCAGGATTCATTTCTTATCACATAAGAGAGATGAGAAAGCTTTTATTCCTTTAAATATTTTTTGAAGGTTTCAGATGAGGTCAACACAGGTAGCACAGATTTTGAATTTGTGTGCACAATTTATTACTTCGTTTTCACCGTTTGTACTTGAGACCAACTTTTCAATGTGATTCTTCTAAAGCACTGGTTTCAAGAATAGAGACTGGAAATAAACATTATGGTACGGAGATGGAGATGGAAAATTGATTTGTATTACAAACTTTGGCATCTTTTCCTAGTTACCTTGTTTACTATTCCTAGTCTTTCCAGTCAATTTCGTGGATGTAGTTGTTAAATATGATCTAGAACTAGCATTTTTATACTTGCTACCATTTGGAATTAAGCAGCTTGTATATTGCTAAAGAGGGCCCAAAGATTTGGAATCCTCAGTAATTTAATTGCTTTGAAGTATAGCTATAATTTTTTTGCATTTTTGTTTTGAAAGTTTAACAGATGACTATATCTAGGCATTTTATTATGCTTTGAGCTTTAGTTTGCCTGCAGTTTCTTGTGTAGATTTGAAAATTGTATACCAATGTGTTTTCCGTAGACTCTAAGATACATTGCACTTTGTTTAGAAAAAAAAATGGAAGATAAAAATATATATTGTAAAGAAGGGATACCAAGAATTTTAGATAACTCCTTGAAAAAGATGACTTATGTCATCAGTAAAGTACCCTTATATTATGAGGATATAATGTGTGCTTTATTGAATTAGAAAGTTAGTGACCATTATTCACATGGGCAAGTGTTGTCCTGTTAATTTATAGGAGTTTTTTTGGGGGGGGGGGAGGGAAGTGGAATTAGGTGAATAGAAGTTGTTAAAACATTCACTTTTGTTAACAGTATTTCTGTTATATTCTGTTATATAGTGGATGATATATACAGTGGTAAAACAAAAGTAAATTGTTTAAAATCTACAGTGAAAAATGGCACTATATCTTTCCATTTAACATTTTTCTCTATGGGGTATTGATTTCTGACATCAAAACTTGGACCCTTGGAAAACAGGAATTTTCTTTTAATAATAAAAAAAACTTTGTGATTTACAATTTGCACAATATTTCTTTTGTTGTACTTTATATCTTGTTTACAATAAAAATTTCCTTTGGTATATTTACTTGGTTGATGGCATTTGTTGAAAACCATTCTCACTGTAAACATGACATTGGTCACTTATGAGTGTATCCAAAGACTTAGTGTCTGCATTTTTCTAAGAGCTTCATTCAAATTTAGAACTGCAGGGGTGTATCTCTACTGTGAATCAAATTAGTATACAAAGTGAGGACTGGTATCCATATATTCACTGAGATAACTTACAAGCCTGCCCAGTTCAAGAAACCAACACATTTTAATCTTGAAACATTCTTGTACATTTTGATGATTTGGGATTGAGATATAGCTCTGGCTCTCAGCAAAGCCTTAAGTAGCATTAAATTAAGGGGCATACCACGATGAATGATTACAAACAATAAGACTGCTGTGGCAAATGAAAAGAATCCTGACCTGTTAAATGGAGAGTAAATTACCTCTGGAAGTTAGATTAGCTTAGGCCATTAAGTGAAACCTTAAATGCAATAAACATGCTGATGCTTAAGCTGCATGAAAGGTAATACACCTGGCAGGAGAAACACTTGCTAGTCACTTGTCAGTGGAATTAGGAGCTGTAAATGCTAGTTGGGTGTATTGAGTATAATTTTGGAGGTTGCTATTTTAGTTGGCTCTGAAATCCCCTTGTCATGAGAGAACATTGTCCACAGTATCCAACTTAGCCATTGACCTAAAGTCTGGCTCACTGTTGAACACGCGTGGTAAGGGGCAATGTGCTCACTTGGCACCAGTTATAAGACCAGCATCTCGGGTCATCTGTGCACCTGTTACGACTTATTTCTTGGAAACTTAACACTGTGAATGTACAGCACAGCCGCTGGGGAGGGTATTGTTCTGCAGTCTCAGTGCTGGGACCTGGACCATCCTAATGGTTTCCTCACGATGGTAGGTCTCCAGAAGTGGGAGTAGAGGAAGGTAGCTGCCCTAGTGCCCACACCCTTGTGATGACATGGACAGTGGAAATGTGCCACCCGTGGCTGTGTTCTTCCCAGTTCTAGCTGGCATCAGACTTTAACTTCAAAATTTTGTAAATCAAATCATTGGAACAGAGTAATGAATTTGAGTTGAATGTTCACGCAAACTGATGTTGGTGCAAAAGTTGCCCCCAGACAAGAACATTTGCAGCATGTAATGATAATTACGGTATTAGTGTAGCGTTAGCAGTAGTTTTGGCTGCTTCTTGTCTAACTTCTGTATAAGTTGGACTGTATGAAATTACTGATATTCAAGCTATTTTAATAGTTCATTCTTTTTAGCTAATTTTAGACTTAGAGTTGCAAAAATAGAGTTCCCATTTACCTTTCATCCAGCTTCTGCTGGTAACATAGCCATAGAACATTAATCAAAACCAAGAAATTAAAATTTGCTTAATGTATGTTTATTTTGAGAGCGCGAGCCAACAAGCGGGGGAGGGGCCGAGAGAGCGGGAACAATCCCAAGCAGACTCCGTGCCTGTCAGCGCAGAGCCCCACGTGGGGCTTTGAACTCACAAACCGTGAGATCATGACGGGAGCCAAAATCAAGACTCGGATGCTCAACTGAGCCACCCAGGAGCCCAAAAGTAAGACATTAACCTTGCTACAATACTTACTAAAGTTTAGAACCTGTTTGGGTTTCACTAGTGTTTCTACCACTGTCTTTTTTTTTTTTTTTTTCTACCAATGTCTTTTTTTTTTTTCTATCAGAGAACCTAATCCAGGATCTCAAACATTTACTTGTCATATCCAATTTTTTCCAATCTATGCTCACTCATTTTGTCTTCTCTCATCTCTTTGAATAGTCCTTCTTGGTTATTTTGTAGAATGACCCTCACTTTGGGTTTGTCTGATGTTTTTTCATGACTAGATGAGGTTATGTGTTAATTGGGAAGATACCACAGAGTGATAATGTCTTCACTGCATCATAGGAAATACATGATGTCTGTATTACTGGTGATGCTAAGCTTGATCACTTAGCTAGGGATGTCTGCTAGAATTTTCCGATGAAATTATTTTTCTCCTTATAATTATTAACTATTTGGGCAGATATACTTTAAGATGGATAACCTGTTTCTGCTTAAACTTTTGCCCACTCAGTATGCTTAAATAGATCTTGCATACGGCAGTTATTACTGTGATATGCTAATAGCGATTTCATATTTTCTTCATTATTAATTGGAATTCTGGGGAAAAGAGTTGTCGCTTCCCCCCCCCCATTTATGTATTCATTTATTTATGTCACTGTGGAATTAGGGATATTTACATCATTCTTTATGATCCAACTTTGACCCTTGTTAGTTCTCTCACTATTCAACCATTTTTGATGGACAAAGATGGAAATTTTATCTGGGTTCAACCTATCATGTTCATGTTTCACCGGAATGAGAACTGTTTGGTGTTAGTCATCTCACTTTTTGGAAGTCTTCTCTGTCCTCATGGCTACCACCCTCTCTCACTTGAACAACCACAGCTATCCCTAATGGGTCTCATCTTGTCTCGCACCATCCAGCCCCCTCAACCAGTCTTTTGAAAAGGCAAACCTGACCATGTCACCTCCTCATTTAAGACATTTCACAACCTTCCCAATGCTCTTAGGATCAAGTCCAGGTTTCTTAACATGGTCCAGAACAGTGCTGACCAATAGCAATATAATGTGAGCCACGTACGTAATGTGAGATTTTCTAGTAGCCACATCAGAAAAAATTTTAATTAATTTTCATATTTTTATTTGACCCGATACGTCCACAAAGTTTATCATTTCAACATATAATCAATATAAAATTGTTAATGAGATATTATCTTTTTCTGCACTACACTTCAAAATCCAGTATGAATTAAATGTCTACAGCATATCTCAGTTGGAACTAAGCACCTTTCAAGTGCTCAGTAACTATATGTGGCTGATGGCTGCTGAAGGCAGAGCAGAGCTGGAAGGCCCCACACGGTTACGCTTCTAACAACCTCTCACACCACTTTCCACCTTATTCTCTACACCATGTCCAAGTTCTGAGCCTTCATACACATGATTTCTCCTGCTGGAAATATTTTCCTGCCCTTTCGCTTTGACATTTCTGCTTTAATAATTACACTTTGCCAAAATTGCTTAATATCTTTTTCCCTTTCACTATAAAACTCCATGAAGACAAGGACTCCATGAATCTCGCTCACTGCTCTGTCACCAGTGTCTGACGCACTGCAGGGGCTCACTAAATTTTGTCAGACTGAAAACTGAGAGGTCTGTGCAGCTTAGGGAGAGAACAATTAGGGAGCTGTTACAAGACATGCAGGGTACAGACAAAGGCAATGAGGAGCTGAAGACTGCCTTTTTCTTATTCCCATCAATCTCTGCTAGTGCTAGAAGCCTTCTCACTACACCTTCAAAGCTCTCAAAGCGCCACTGGAATTTAGGTTCTTTTCATTGCATTTTTAACTGGGCAGGGAAGAAATCTGATCAAGACGGACATATACAAGGCTCACCAAGTCCCTCTCAGTGAGTCTAATTCCTCAGCCTATAATGGCTCAGCTCTTAACCTGTTCTTTCTCTTTGGAGGAAATGAAATCCAGGGACACCTTAAGGGAAGCCTTGTCTCTAGAGATGTCCCACTGATTGTGTGTGTGTGTGTGTGTGTGTGTGTGTGTGTGTGTGTCTGTCTGTCTGTCTGTCTTAATCCAGTTCTGGCATTTTTCTGACCAACTTAACAACAGTTTGAGAAATGGCTTAGAGGTGGTTCTCAAATAGAAATACCTCTAATTTTCTACACAGGTAGCTGTGCTCTAGAGAAGGTATAGGGAAAGAGCACTGATCAAATTAAAAGACCTGGTGTATTAGGGTTCTCCAGAGAAAGAGAATCAGTAGGATTCATATCAAGAGATTCATTATGAGGAATTGCTTCATGTGATTATGGAGGCTGGCAAGTCCCAAGATCTGCAGTGGTCAAGCTGGGGACCCAGGAGAGCCAATAATATGGTTCCAGTCCAAATGGGGACAGGCCCAAGACTCAAAAAGAGCTGAAATTTCAGTCACAGTCAGAAGGCAGGAAAAAACTGAAGTCCCAACTTGAAGACAGTCAGATAGCAGGTATTTCCCCTAACTCAGCCTTTTTGTTGTAGTCTGGCCTTCAGCTGATTGGAGGACACCCACCCACATTGGGGAAGGCAATCTGCTTTACTCAGTCTATCTATTCAAAGGTTCATCTCATACAGAAACACCCTCCCAGAGACAACCAGAATGTTTGAGCAAATATCTGGACACTCTGTGGCTGCATGAAGTTGACACACAAAATTAACCATCACACCTGAATTCTGGTTGTGGTTAAACTGATAACTAGTTTATTACTTGGGAAAATTGCTTTTATCATTATGCATCTCAGCATCTGCTTTTAAGAACAGGGCTGAACACACTCATAGAGCTACTGGCAAGCTCAAACAAGGCTCTGTATACAAAAGCTCTTGGAAAATATAATACATTTTACATTTCCTGGCACTGTATAGCACCCATGTGTGGGAACATATATATGGCAGTAAATGGATTAAAATTCCCATGTAAGGTGGCCACCTATTCTGGGAAAGGAAAGCCACTCAAAGCTAGGGAAATTAGAGAATTTTGATATCCAGGGTTTCCATACTTCTCTCGATGTGTCTAATTATTTGGGTGACCCATTTGCAGTAACTGTCATTACAATTAGACCAGTCTAATGGGAAGGAAAGCACAAAGTGGAAAGCCATGGCTATTTGCTGAGCATAGCTAAAGCATGGACAATTGTCATTTGATTATAAAGTACAAACTTGGACAGAGTTACCATAGAAGCACCCAGTATCTGAACTTAACTACCTTTATGGAGTCAGTTAATGGAGCTTCCTTTGTTCCCCTTGTAATGACCCCTGCTTGTGTGAATTCTCCGTATCTGGGATTAGTTATGATAGATGCCCAACATCAGATGTTCTATCCAGCAATGGCTAAAAATGCTATACAGACCTCTAGGAGTTGGAGCCCCAGGGTCAGCAGGAGTGATAAAAACATCTTTCCTCCCAGAAAATGATCAGGTCACACCTCTGCCAGGTCTGCCCAGGTAACGTGACCTCCTTCTATTGACAGGCACCTTCCGAAATTCTCTCATCTTCGGCTTGTTGTTCCAGCAGAAGGAATAAAACCAAATAGGGCCACATAAATGAGGTCTGTTGTTTTAAGCTTCCCCCACCGGCTGGCATCCTAATCTTGACAGAGACTTAGAAATTTGTGGCTTTCTTCCCTGTGGATGCCAATAATCCCAGTTTGATCTTGATTGACCAGTGTGGAAGTGGGATGTGAAAAGGGTGGAAATACCCCCAAATATAAGATGATACCTGATCATCGTTTGATTTTCTTAGGATAATTTGATTTTAATTCTAAGCATAGCTACTGGTCAGTGGAGGCACAGCCTAGGTTTGGAAGAATCCGTGTGAGGTTCTGGGGAGAAAGAGAGAAGTTAGGAATAAACCAAAGTGATGAAGGGATGATCACTGGTAGGTGTCGGTAGATGAGATTGGATCCTCTGATTAAATTCAATTATCCAAACCTTGACCATAGTTTAAAAAGGCAGCCTTTTAGTTTGCACAGTCTCACTGAAAAGATAAATACAAGCATCAAGTGTTTATTACCACTGTTCAAAGTAAAGCAGTGTGGTCCTGGAACAGGAAACATCTCCTGGGGTCAGGGAGCCTGTGTGGGGCTATGCGCTCTGAACTGACTGTAATTATGAGCTCAGCAATGTATTTCATGGCTCTGTTAGCTCTGTTAGCCCTAAAATGGGGATTCTGATGCTTATCTGACCTGCTTCCCAAGAGAGAATTAGGCGGGAAAGCTGTGAACAAAACAAGCAAACAAATGCTAAGGGAGCTGCCCCAGTACAAGCTGCAATTGTCACAACTCAGACCAATTGTGAAAACAGAACAGGCTCCAAAGTTTCTTTTTTTTTTTTTTTTAATTTTTTTTTCAACGTTTATTTATTTTTTTGGGGGGGGGGGGACAGAGAGAGACAGAGCATGAACAGGGGAGGGGCAGAGAGAGAGGGAGACACAGAAACGGAAACAGGCTCCAGGCTCTGAGCCATCAGCCCAGAGCCCGACGCGGGGCTCGAACTCCCGGACCGCGAGATCGTGGCCTGGCTGAAGTCCGACGCTCAACCGACTGCGCCACCCAGGCGCCCCAGGCTCCAAAGTTTCTAACGTTAGTTAGAAATTGTGATGGCGTGGTCCCTGTTCCGAGGGAAGGTCAAGTTCCAAATGTTCACAAAAATGTTCACAGTTCGAGGCTAGAAGTCTGAGATCAAGTCTCAGCAAGGTTGGTTTCTTCTGAGGCCTCTCTCCTCGGCTTATCGACGGCTGTCTTGTCTGTGTCTCCCCGTGGTGTTCCTTCTGTATCTGCCTGTGTCCTAATCGCCTCTTTTTTTAAGGACACCAGTCATATTGGATTAGGGCCCACTCCAATGACCTCATTTTACCTTGTTAACTCTTTAAAGACCCTATTTCCAACCACAGTCACATTCTGAGGTCCTGGAATTTTGAGACAACGCAATGTGACTCATTGGGCAACCTATGTCAGTCTACACTGCCCCATCTTAATACACAGAGAGCAGTGAACTGGTCTTAAGTTCCTATTTTTAGTATCTGGTAAATTTCCCATGAGAACTAAGTACCCTCAACTCTCTACCACGTGTCACACAGTGGTAGAGACATCATGCCCAGTGCAGTGTGTAATTCCTAGCCATAAGGGAGACATATTATTCTATTATGCACCCAGGTATTTCTTAGTCATGAAATAATCTTTATCCTCGACAAAGTTTTCCTTCATTACATACTTACAAACTTTATTTGCAATGTAATTTGACAATCCCCTTTTTTCTCTTAATTATCTCTAAAGATAAGCTTGTTCTGCCTCAGACATAAAGCGGATACAGCATCTTCTGCCTGATCCCAACAGTATCGTGAACAGAATAGGTATAATGGTGGTCTTTTGATACCCATGTTTGGATTTGTTCAATTTTTTTTTTTAATTTTTTTTTTTAACGTTTATTTATTTTTGAGACAGAGAGAGACAGAGCATGAACGGGGGAGGGGCAGAGAGAGAGGGAGACACAGAATGGGAAGCAGGCTCCAGGCTCTGAGCCATCAGCTCAGAGCCCGACGCGGGGCTCAAACTCCCGGACCGCGAGACCGTGACCTGAGCTGAAGTCGGACGCTCAACCGACTGCACCACCCAGGCGCCCCAGGATTTGTTCAATTTTATTTTGTCTACGAGATTAAATATTCTCTTCCCAAATTTCCATTTAGTTCAACTAGGGAAATTCAGTCAAGCCTGTAGTCAGCCTTGCAGGCTGGAGACATAACCCAGCCGTGTTACCTTCCAATTCCATTTATCACATCCATTCTGTTCTGTGTCAGTGTGGTTCTAATAACAGTGATCTTCCAACAGAAAGGGAGCCTGGGTCTTCATCCCTGTAGGGGTCATAATAGTGAGTTCATCAAATAGTTCAGCCTCTCTCTACACTTCAGACACATGTTAGCGTTACGCTTCTCCCTGGTGGCTGGGCGAGGTCATGCATTCTGGTCTGGTCACAGCAATGATATGTGTCACTTCTGGACCAGAGTATGTAACTGCCGGTGTTAGGCCCTCCAGAGCTGTCTTTCCCTCTATTATGGTGACCAGCAAAATTCCAGCTAGTCAACCTTAGCTCTGGAATGAGTGTGGTAAGGAGCGAGAACGAAACTTTTGTAGTTTTAAGATGTGATTTGGGGGATCGTTGGTTGCCACCTCATAGCCTTTACTTGTAAAGGTGTGCTGACAGATACAAGCCCTTTTGTCCCATGAGGTTACTTTGCTCCAAATGAATTTATTCTCCTCCCTCCAGGGATCATTTCAACATATCATGTGGTATTGAGGGGTATGACTTTAAATTCTTTTTTAATTTTTTTAATGTTTACTTATTTTTGAGGGAGAGAGAGAGAGAGAGAGAGAGCATGTGCACGTGAGTGGGGGAGGGGCAGAGAGAGAGGGAGACACAGAAGCAGACTCCAGGATCTGAGCTGTCAGCACAGACAGCGACGCGTGGCTCAAACTCATGAACTGTGAGATCATGACCTGAGCTGAAATTGGACACTCAACTGACTGAGCCACCAAGGCGCCCCTGACATGTATGACTTTAAAGGAAAAAAAAAAAAAGACCTGTTACACTTCCCCCATGACATTGGGTGCCTTATATTTGCATAACTAAATGGGGCCATATCCTATTTTTGATCCTGAACAAGGAAGCGCTTCTACAAGGTGTTTGGTCACATCTACCTAGTCTACCTAGAGAGAAAAGCACCAGCAGTCACACCATCCCCCTTCACACTACCAGTGCCCTGCTTGAGTTGGTGGAGACAAAGCAAAGGTTAGAAACCATTGTTTAAATAGTGCAATGGCGCCATCTTAGATCACACACAAGACATCCTGGAATTAATGCCTTGGTTTTGAGACTCACAAGTATTTAATGGGGACAGTTCTACTCCCTTCACCTGAAGTATCTTGTGTGTAGGGAGGAAAGCTGGGGAGTGGAATCCTCCGAGGAGTTCGGAAGGTGACAGAGAAGGGTGAGCAGGTCTCTCCCAGCATTTTGCACTTTGCAGCTCTAAAGAGTAGGGGAGAAAGAGTATTGGGCTGACCATTGCTGCCTCGTGCCTGGTTTTGATGGTGAGGATATCACAAACGCTAAGTGGGTAAAATGCTGATCTTCTTCCCTAAATATTTTAAGAAGGCAGAGTATCATGGTGGCCCAGAACATGAGGTCTGGACTGTTGACTTGTAAATCCCAGCTCTACCTTTTAGTGACTATGTGACTTAGGGCAAGCTAGGATTAAGTATGATGATGAAATGAATCTGCATCTATAAAGCCCTAGGAATGCCCGGCACCTAGTGAGCACAACCTTGAAGTGTTGATGAGTTGATGATTTTCTACCTTTCAAATGCCCCAGCCACCGGCATCCTGTCAGGTACAAGGTTGATCCATTTGCGATCTCTGCTCTCAGGGGAAATAAAAAGGGGGGGGGGGGCTCTAACTGAGGACTTTATAAGCATTTGGACTAAGGGAGGACTTTCTAGGCTCTTCAATCCTGAAGATTCAGGTTAGGCAAGACAGCCGGCTCCCTGATTGTCCCCTACTTTGAGCTAAAGCTGGCACTACAGGCCGGCTTCTTCTCCCCGGGCCTGGTGCTTGGGTGAAGAGGTGTTTAACCTTTTTTTTCTGAGTCTGAATGTTTTAGGGATTGTTCGGTTTTGTTTTCAGGCTTTCGTTGGCAGCTGTGAAGTAAATCCTTTTCAGCAGGAGTGAGCGTGGCTGTACTCAAACCACCCTGCATCTCTTGGCCAGTGTGCAGGCGCCCTGGGTGGCCTCATAGTAGCCACTACTCACTGTGGGAGAGACTTGGAACAAGAACTTGGCCCCAGTGCTGGTTCCTCTGTTCTGGCTCGGCTGGCTCAACGCTGAGTCTGCCCAGTGGCCGCGTCTGGGTTGGGGATAACAGGGAGGAGCTACTTCATGTCAAGCTTGTCCTAGTTCAGCCCGGCCCCAGGCTCAGTGCCCAAGTGATCCCAGGCCAAGTGGAAGATCAGAGGGAGCCTTGAGGCACCAGTTCCATTCTCCTCTGTTTGAAAAGTTGAAAACATCGTGATCTTGGCTTCAAACTGTGGTTTTCTCACTTACCTAATCTTGAGCATACTGTTTAAACTCTCTGAACCACGTTTTTCTCATGTGTTTTAAGGACAGGCCTCCGTAACGTGTTTGACACAGGAGGCGCCCGAGAAATGTCGGCTAGCAATTACCTGCACTCCCGCCTTTGCAAAAGCATCCCGCCAATGCTCATTTCTGCTCACATTACTTCGCTGGTCTCTCGTCTCGAAGTATCTCTTTTTTCTCCACTGCACATACACAAGTCTTGTTCGTTATTGACGTCCATTTCCGAGCAGGAAGGGGGAAGGGCCCATCCTGGAACCACTTGGATCAAATCTGTGTTAGTTTACCAGGGCTGCCGTAACAAAGTACCACAAACTGGGTGGCTTAAGCGAGAGGAACTGATTGTCTCACAGTTCTGGAGGCCAGATGTCTGAGATCAAGGCCTTGGCATGGTGGTTCC
Organism: Leopardus geoffroyi; assembly: GCF_018350155.1. Lineage (NCBI taxonomy): Eukaryota > Metazoa > Chordata > Mammalia > Carnivora > Felidae > Leopardus > Leopardus geoffroyi. The sequence continues at coordinate 105,494,054 of NC_059338.1, forward strand.
TTCCGGGGGCCGCGAGGGAGAATCTGTTCCATGCCTCTCTCCCAGCTTCTGGTGGTTCGCTGGCAATCTTTGGCCTTCTTTGGATCGTGGAAGCAGCCCCCGTCTCTGCCTTCATTTTCACATGGCGTTTCACATGGTGTTCTCCCAGGAGGCATGTTTCTGTGTCCAAATTTCCCCCTTATATAAGGACATCAGTCATGTTGCATCAGGGCCTGGCCCAATGACTTCATCTTAACGACCTCCCTGTTTCCAAATAAGGTCACCTTCACAGGTATTAGAGATTCAGACATATGAACTGGGCAGGGGGTGGGGACACAACTGGCCCCCTACAGGGTCTAGTTCTAAACCCTGGCATTCCTCCCCAGGATTCCCAGTCTCTGTGAACCAGGGACCCCATCTGTTCTCATTTCCTGGGCCTGCCCTACCCCTCTATCCCTGCTGGTTTGACTGCTGACTTCCTTCCTTCTTTGCTGTCCTCTAAGACAGACTCACAGGACAGGCTTCCCATGTAATTGACTACTGAGAAACAGATGGCTGTTAACAAATCAGGAAAGATCTGAGCTCCTGAGGCAGCTGGGGATCCCCATAGAAGCACACTAGACCCTGGATTCTTGATGTTCAGGCTCCCTTCCCTTGGGAGGAAGTAATATATAGGGGGAGTAGAATAACGTCTATGGCGAGAGGTATAGGTAGAAACTGGCCACCTTGAAACTTTCCTCCAACCCTGAGATTCTTTGAGAAGGGAGAGTCCAGGGTCTCAAACCCAAATATCTATAGGAAGGGTTGGGTGAATTCTGTAGAGGAACCAAGTCTGACATGTAGAAAATGAGCAGAGATGGCTGAGGTACCAATGTTGCTATGTGGAAAAGCAATTTTCAGAAGAATCTGATTGTTTGAAGAAGCTGGAAATCTGGATTTTTTTTTATTGTGATAAAATATATGTAATATAAAGGGTTACCATTTCAGCCATTTTAAGAATCCAATTCAGTGGCATTAGGTACATTCACAATGTTACACACTCATCATCACGGTCCATGGAAATCTAGATTTTTATATCAAATGTTTTGATTTTTAACTTTGGCATGTAAGTCATATAAAAATAAACCTTTTGTGTTGGCAGGTTGCCAGTTTGGAACTCCTAGGCCCAGGAAGTGATTATTTGCTATTTTGGCCCTGGGATGGTGAAGGTGTCATGAATGGTGGGCAAGACAGGCCCCAAAACCCGGAGCCCCGAGGCAAAGCCTGGCAGGGGTGACCGTTCAGAGGAGTGGCCCCCCACAGGAGCAGCTGCCAAGTTCACGGGCCAGTACTTAGCACAGGTGTTATATAGAAGACATTTTTGTCTGAACTAAGGAAGCGCTGGGGTTTCCTGTGTAGAGTGGAGGAAGGGAGCCTCTGAAGGGACAGACTTCGGGTTTTTCCCCACGCTGGCAAGTTGAAGCTGGAATGGATTGAATCCGATTGATCAAATGTGACCTTTCTTGCCTTCCTAGAGGCCTGGAGTGGTTTGTAACCGTATTGGGTGTGATGTCTACAGGCATTCACGCTCGGTTCCTTGTCTACAGCTCCTGACTCCCCCAGCCCCCTTCCTGTTCCCAAGGTGGTCCCAGGCAGCCATTTGAACCTCTGTCCTCCGTGTTTATTTCTGAGAATGGGGCTTATCAAAAATCCCCTTCTCTTTGTGCCCCGCCTAGAGAAAAGACTCTGAAGCCTCATCCCCTGAGGCAATCAAGAGGCGTGGGAAGCTGAGGTGTGGGGCATTGCCCGCAGATGCTCAGTCCAAAGGCCCAGTCTGGGCAGTGGCCAAGTGTCCCTCCCAGAGGGTCTCAGGGGATAAAGGGGGAACCCAGCATTACAACTGAGGCAGACCAGGTTTAGGACCAGGACCTGTAGCAGCAAGCAGCAGGTCAGAGTAAAGGAGCATGGAGGCTCCAGGAGGAGGATGGGCATCCGGAGCCCAAGCCTCGTGAGCTGAGAAGGATGGAATTGGAACAGTTCTGGGTTTCTCTCCAGTGGGTCCGTGTCCCCTTGGCATCTCGGATACCATACCTTCTTAACATGCTGGGGCTGAGCCCCATCTTTTCCATAAAGTGTTCCTAGGATCCTCTGCGCTCCCCGCCACCTTCTCTCCTTCCTGAGTGTCCACTCTCCCAAGCTCCTCAGCCCCTGGCTAAACCCTGTCCTGTCCTGACCTGTCTATGACCCGTCACCTTCTCTGGGCAGCTTCGGTGTCTGATGCAATGTTTATCTCACTCCCTGGGCAGAGCTTTGAGCTGGACGTATTTGGTATTGAGTCAACCCCACCGAGTTACCCAGGACTCTCCTTCAACTCACCTACCTGAAGTGAGGGGTTTATCGTCGTCACAAATGACCCACCATGACTTCTCTGGACCACAGGCTTCCAAGAACATTCTCAGGCCAGACAAGAAAAGGAAGAGAGGAAAGGAAAAGAGACAGGGGAAAACAAACAGGAAACAAAACTCTGGGTTCCAGGGAAATCTCACTAGCCTAAAATCTCCACGGTAGCTGGGAGGCTGACTCCGCCACTGGCTGGGATCTTGTCCAAGGGTGTCTTACATTCATGGAGCACAAATTGAGGGTGATGTGATGTTATCTGTATGGCTGAAGTAGCCTTTTTTCTGACTTTGGACCTGGCACTTCCAATCCTTACCCTCAGTGACCTCTGTCTTCGTGGGCTCATTCTTGGGCAGGAGAACTTTGCACGCAGCCTGCTCTCAGGGGAGTCCACTGGAAACTAGCCACCCACATAACATCTTGCTTTTAGGATCTGGTGGGACATGTGCGTGTGTATAAGAGAGAGACACTGAAATACGTTACATGGGGAGGAAAACACTGAAATTTTTAAATGTTTATTTATTTGGGAGAGAGAGAGAGAACGTGCACACACAAGCAGGGGAGGGGCAGAGAGAGGGAGAGAGAATCCCAAGCAGGCTTTGTGCTGTCAGCGCAGAGCCCCACGTGGCATTCAGTCTCATGAACCGTGAGATCGTGACCTGTGCCGATAACAGATAAATCCAGAAGCCCAAGTGGCTTCTGCCCCACAGGCATTCCTGCTCCCTCAGAACAGTGATGCAGGAACCCAGGCTCATTCCATCTGGTGGCCCCCACGGCCTCAACAAGATCACCAGGGGCTTGTCCCCATGCCAGCCGGCCAGAGGGGAAGAGCAGGGAAGACTGATTGGGAGGGGTTTAAGGCCCGTCTCATTGTCTAGGGCTGCCGTAACAAACCACCCCAACCTACTGGCTTAAAATATCAAGAACGTATTCTCCCACAGTTCTGGGGAGCACACGTCCGAAATCAAGGTGTCAGCAGAATTGATTCCTTCTGGAGGCTCTGAGGGAGAACCTGTTCCATCCCTCCCTCCCAGTTTCTGGTGGCTGCTGGCAATCTTGGGCATTCCTCGGCTTATACCTGTATCACTCCATTCTCTGCCTCCGTTCCCATGAACTGCTCCCCTATGTGTCTCTCTGTGACTTCTCCTTTGTTGTCTTATATGGACACTTGTTGTTGGATTTAAGGTTCATGGTAATCCAGGATGATCTTATGGACCATTCTTCCAAATAAGGTCACAGGGACATAAAAAGAAATATATATTTGGCCTCTGCCCCTTAGTACCTAACACAGAGCTCCTAAAACGCTTATGATCTGAGTCATAAAGAGGCTAGGACATGGGAATGCAAGCTGGTGCAACCACTCTGGAAAACAGTATGGAAGTTCCTCAAAAAACTAAAAATAGAACTACCCTAGGACCCAGCCATTGCACTACTAGGCATTTATCCACAGGATACAGGTGTGCTGTTTTGAAGGGACACATGCACCCCCGTGTTTATAGCAGCACTATCAACAATAGCCAAAGTATGGAAAAAGCCCAAATGTCCATCGACAGATGAATGGGTAAAGAAGATGTGGTACATACACACACACACACACACACACACACACACACACACACACACACAATGGAATATTACTCGGCAATCAAAAAGAATGAAATCTTGCCATTTGCAGCTATATGGCTGGAACCGGAGGGTATTACGCTAAGTGAAATTAGTCAGAGAAAGACAAAATCATACGACTTCACTCATATAAGGACTTTAAGAGACAAAGCAGATGAACATAAGGGAAGGGAAACAAAAATAATATAAAAACAGGAAGAGGGACAAAACAGAAGAGACTCATAATTATGGAGAACAAACTGAGGGTTAGTGGAGGGGTGGTGGGAGGGGGGGATGGGCTAAATGGGTAAGGGGCCCTAAGGAATCTACTCCTGAAATCATTGGTGCACTATATGCTAACTAATTTGGATGTAAATTTTAGAAAATAAAAAATTAAGGTAATAAATAAATAAATAAAATAAAAATGTTTCCTTTAAAAAAAAAAATGGTGCTAGGACATCTTTTGTTCTAATATTCAGTCTTTGACCTTAGTTCCTGACAGAGCTCCTAAGTCCCTAGGGGTTTCCTGGGTGACGGGAGCATCTTTTGTTTTAATGAGGTGACTCTTGGTGAGCTCCTGGATAGCTTCAGGATGAGGGCTGGTCACCCGAAAGACCAAGTCATGGTTAGAAGCTTGGAACTTTTAGACCCACCCCCAACCTCCAGGGAGCGAAGAGGGGCTGGAGATGAGTTAATCATAAATCATGCCTACGTGATGAGCCTCCATAACAATCCCTCAACGATGGGCTTTGGAGAGTTTCCAGGTGGGTGGACTTTCCATGTGCTCCCCCTCCAAGGGGGCAGAAGGTCCTGTAGTCGGGACCCTCCTGGACTTCGCCCCCTGCACCTCTTCATCTAGCTGTTCATCTGTATCCTTTATTATATCCTTTATAATAAACCAGTAAATATAAGTGAGTATTTCCCTGAGTTCTGTGAGCTGTCCTAACAAATTCTCAACCTGAGGAGAGGATTGTGAGATTCCCCCAATGGATAGGTACATCTGATTGGTCAGAAGTACAGGTGACAACATAGGGCTTGAGATTAGTGTCTGAAGTAGGGACAGTCATGTAGGATTGAGCCCTGAACCTGTGGGGTCTGTGCTAACTCCAGGTAGTTAGCGTCCCAATTGAGTTAACTTGGAGGATACCCAATTGGTGTCCACTGAGAAGTGGAGAATTGTTTGGTATGAGGGAACTCCCCTCCCCCATATTTGGGGTCAGAAGTATTCTGTAGGTACAGAAAAAGTCTTTCTTTTGGTCACATCGGAGGTTCTGGGTAGACATGAATTTTGGGGGAGACACTGCATCCCACACTACAGGGCACACCTGGATATGTTTCACCTCTTGTGCTCACTTTCCACTGGCCAGAAATTAGTCCCATGGATGTACCTAATTATGAGAGACACTGGAAACTGTAATTGATCTGTGCCCAGAACAACTAGGAAACTGGTTTAGGGAACAGAGGGGAGGGTCCTTGTCCAGGACCAGAAAGCCTAGGCTCCCAGGGGAAGGAATGACTCTCCCTTAGGCAGAACCAGTTACATACTGACATCTCTCTTATCTAGTCCCCTTGCCTGTGGCAAACACTGGCTGATCTGCCATCAGACATTTTCTCCTTGATTTGCAAGTTTCAAGGTCTGTTCCAGGTGCTTGTATGAGCTAACAGAGCTGGTTTCACAGCTTGTCCTTCAGGTGAAATCCTTCAAGGCCCTCGCGTCCTAGATTACCTGGGCCCATTGCAAATTCTTCCCCATCCTCCTAGGCAGTCTCTCCCTCCTCTCGTTATACCTCTTGTCAGGGGAAAATACTTATTCCTCATTGCAGTTGCTTCCTTCCATGGGAGAGTGTTCCCTCGGCCTAGGCACTCCTGGTAACCTTCTATCACTTACTGGCTGGAGGGAGACAAACCAGGTTGGTAATTTTGGAAGGTAGAACCCAGACTTTTCCTGTTTCCTTTTTCTTGGGTGCTAGTTTCTAATAAGGACTGCAAGTTATATTCCGGTCCTCTAGCCTGCCTGGTTTGGGGCTTCAGAATTAGGAAGCTGATTTGCCTGCGGACGTAAGCCAGATTTTTCAATATCAGCTTAACAAAGGTGATATTTTTGACCCTAAACACCTTATTCTTTTTGTTGTATTTCTCATTTGGTTTAGCATCAAGCTGGGAAGAGGGGTGCTGTTGATTGAGACTTGATATCTCTACTACAGTCTTTTTAACTGCATATTACTTAGTTGAATACACATTTATTTTTAAAGGCCTTGGATAGTCCCTGACACATTCGGTGTTTGTGTTTGTTGAGGGAATGAATGAAAACTGGGAAAATGATAAACACTACAAAGAAATATCACCGCTAAAAAAAAAACACCCCAGAGAACTGCAAAAATGGGACATTAAAAATTCCTAGTTTTCTGGAGCATAATTTGGCAACATTTATCAAGAGCCCGGGAAATGTTTATACTTTAAATTCGGGAATTCCAGTTCTAGAATTTAACCAATGGAAATGGATAGATATGTAGAAAGCTGTGTCTAGGGATGTCAGCGCCAACATTTTTTAAAATGGCAAATGTTGAGCAGCACCTGGGTGGCTCAGTCAGTTAAGTGACCTACTCTTGATTTTGGCTCAGGGCGTGATCTCACAGTTCGTGAGTCCGAGCCCTGCATCAGTCTCTCCACTGATTCTCTGTCTCTGTCCCTCCCACACTCCCTCTTTCCCTCTCAAAAATAAATAGATAAACTTAAAAAAAATTAAAATAAATAAAATGGCAAATGTTGAAACTGTATAATAATACATATATAATGTATATATATGAATTCCTTTTTTTTTTTTTCTTAAAAGAGCCATACTTAGTTTTTGTTGCTTGTAACAAAGACGTGTATGGGTTTTTTTTTGTTTGTTTGTTTTTTGGGGTTTTTTTTTGGTTAAATTAGGCAGGGATCTTTGTTACAAACAACAAAAACCAAATCTGGCTCTTTTAAGCAAAAAAACAAAAAAAGCAAAAAAAAACAGGAATTTATTAAAGGGCAGTGGATAGCTCACAGAATCTCCAGGAAAAGCAGGAAATCAGACATGGAGGGTGTCAGAAAAAACAGTCAGAATAAGCCACAGTATGTCTAATGAAGACACTCTGGTGACATTCCTGGGCACAAACACTGCAGCTAATGCTGTCAGCACCACAGCTGCTAAATGACAGGGTTCTGGAAGCTTCTGGAACCTGATGGAGCTGTCATCCTGCCTCACCTTTACCTGACTGCAGGCCTGTGATCCCTCTGCTTCTTCATACTCCAGTTTCTGGGGCAAATTCATCTCACTGGCATGGCCTAGGACACGTGACCACATTCTTGCTGCAAGGTAGCCTGGAAAAGTATTATTTCCAACTTCCCTTGTGGGAGGCAGGTTCTGTCTCACTGGGAGGGGAGTCTCTAAACATAGGAAAGGGTTCAGATACAAAGTCTACTAGGTACTAAGTACCACAAGAATGATGAACATCCATTACAGTGTTCCCTAAGGATTAGTAAGTGCACTGTGGCACAAACAATTCCATTCCATGGGAGTCTTTACAAAAAAATCATGCTTTGGAAGAAAATATAATGACCCAAGGAAGTACCATGATCTTTAAGTAAAAAAAACAAAAAAAAACCTTGAGTTATAAAATAGTGTGATCCAGGGGCACCTGGGTGGCTCAGTCGGTTAAGTGTCCAACTTTGGCTCAGGTATGATCTCACGGTTCGTGAGTTCGAGCCCCACGTCAGGCTCTGTGCTGACAGCTCAGAGCCTGGAGCCTGCTTCGAATTCTGTGTCTCTCTCTCTCTGTGTCCCTCCTCCACTCCCTCTCTCTCTCTCTCTCTCTCTCTCTCAAAAATAAACATTAAAAAAAAATTTTTTTAGTTAAAAAAATAAAATAGTGTGATCCCAAATACATTATTCAAAATTCAACAGACATAAAAACGGAACTGTATACAGCAGAATGTTAATAGAGGGAGTCTGGGTGGAGGGAGCTTTGTGAGTTTTCTCTATTTTATACCTTTCCGGGATTTCCAAATTTTCTGAATGAGCACGCATTTTTATAATTAGCAAACAAGTAATGCAAAGATTTTCAAGAGACTAGAACTGAGCAAAACAGAAACGGTAGGTGAAACATCTTAGTAACAAGCCCTTGAGGAGCACACTAGCCCTTCACTTGGAAAAAAATGACAGCAGACTTTCATCAAAACCTCAGACACACCAGCATCTGTAAGTCTGCAAGACCTTAGGAGACACAGTCTTCATTTTCTTTTCTTTAAAAAAAAAATGTGTTTTTTTAACATTTATTTATTATTAAGAGACAGAGAGAGACAAAGCATGAGAAGGGGAGGGGCAGAGAGAGGGGGAGACACAGAACCCGAAGCAGGCTCCAGGCTCTGAGCTGTCAGCACAGAGCCCGACGCGAGGCTCGAACTCACAGACCATGAGATCATGGCCTAAGCTGAAGTCAGACACTTAACCGCCTGAACCACCCAGGCGCCACTTATTTTTCTTTTAATGTTTATTTTTAAGAGGCGGGGAGGGGCAGAGAGAGAGGGAGACAGAGAATCCCAAGCAGGCTCCAGGCTCTGAGCTGTCGGCACAGAGCCTGACGTGGGGCTTGAACGCATGAACTGTGAGATCAGGTCCTGAGCCGAAGTCCGACACGGACTGAGCTACCCAGACGCCCCCACGGTCTTCATTGTCTGTAACGCTCAACTCGTCAATTTCCCCCAGAGGAGGCTCTTACGTAGGCGGTGGCCTGCTGGCCTGGAGGCACCCTTCTGCACCCGCCCCAGGAAACACAGTAAATATACATAAATACCACAGGTGGCTTCTTTGCGGGGTGCGGCGCCGGCTCTGGACCCAAGGTCTGACCGTGGGAAGGGTGTTTGTTGATACCCAAGTGGGGCACAGGTGGAAATAAACTGATGGCTCCACTGTGAGCCCCAAGACATTTTTCAACTAGGGAGCCTTTGTGAGAAAGAAAAGGTCAGGCTTTGAGGAGTTTGAGAGACAGGAGAAAAAAAAAAAGTGACAATTAATGGTGGTGAAAAAGACAAAAAAAACCCAAACAGCTGCAAGCAAAAGTGGGACAAAATTCAACATTAGCCTAAGAATATACAGCCAAAAGTTACTGGCATTGAAGAGAGGGAAGAAAGAAACCAACACTTTTTGGGCGCTGCCAAAGTACCCGAGAGTGGGCTAAGGGCTTTAGGGTATATTTATCTTCCTTTGGTGGGTTCATCACTCTGACAGGGCCTCCAACGTAGCTTGAGCCAAGGGCTTGAGGGTTGCAGGCACAATTTTCCTTTCAAAGGGCTTTCAAATTCTCACCAGTAAAATCACTCATTTTTGTCAAACCACATAAACCAGTGAGATCTCCATGAAGTGTGTTGAAAGGCCTCTTGCTATGTTCGCTTCAGTTGGAGGTGCGGATTCAAATGCAGATTTCCAGGGGAACTGAACCTGCTTAATGCTCAGAGGAGGGTCTGGAGAGCTGCATAGACACTCCCCAGGGGGAGTTCATCATAGCCATGTTGGAGAAGCAGGTGGCCAGCTGCCTCCCCAGGTCTGCTGGCTGAGCTCTGAGCAAAGACTCAGACCTTAGTCTCCACGCTGGCTCTGCCACTCAGCAGGTCTGTGACCCTGAGCTCTTGGCTCCACCTCTTTGTACTGTCAGATATCCACCCCCCCCCACCTCCCCCACCCCCATACTTCCTGGAGGACAAACTGAGATAATAGAAATAACAGAAATGAAAGCGCGCTGAAAGCTAACAGTGCTCTGCAAAATGAGGCAGCGTGACCACATCAGATAATTTCATCAACTTAGAAAGTTCAGAACTCAGTGTTCTGGGGGAGAGCAAATGGGGCGGGGTGGGGGGGTTGCTGTACTGCTTTAACAAACTAGACCTGGTCCAGGAAGGGCAAACCTCACTCCAGGGAAGGCTGGAGGGCGGCTCTGTGTGGTTTCATGGGGTTAAACCGCCAAGAGTTCCTGCGGCCTCTCTTCAGTCTGACCCCAGCACCACCCTCGAGGCTCAGGGTGGCGTGGCTGTCTCCAAGTCTGAGGTCGGTTCCTGTTCTGTCAAATTCCAATCCTGAGAGTCCGACTTGGTTGGTCTGGCAGTTGTTGGAGACAGAAGCGTCTGACTGCAGGGTGGCCTTGCTGGGCCCTGGGCCAGGGCTGGGGCTGCTCAGACGTGGCTGAGCCACAGGGCAGGGCAAAGGAAGGCAAGAGGGGCAGGGATGCCAGTCCCCAAGCAAGAGTCCAGGAGGCCTTGCCCCGGCCTAGGCAGGCCTGAGCCCACCAGGAGACCCCTCCGTGAGCTGACCCCCACCCCAAATGGTGGTGACATAGCTCCCGGTGTTCATTCAACCGTCTGCTAAATACTTGCCGATCACTCACCAGTCACAGACCCTGTGCCAGGCTCCAAGAAAACCACAGTGGACAATACACCGCTCCTGTTTTCAAACTGCTTACAGTGTAGTGGTTCTTACCCTTGAGTTTGGATCTAAATCCCTAGAGAGCTTGTTCAAAGGGCTGATTCCTGAGCCCCAGCCCCAAGATTCTGACTTCGCAAGGCTGGAAGGGGCACCAAGCATCTCACGTGATTATCCTGGGGAGGGCGGGGGGGGGGTGTCTTCTCACCAGGTTTGGAGACACGCTGCTGTAGCCCAAAACTTTGGGGAAGAACGAGGTGAAACGCAGCCTGGAGAACGTTGCCTGTTCCATGGGGACTACCCATAGGTAGCTTTAGACGGGGAAGGAGAGGGTGCACACTGGTGAACAAGGCTGATGTTGGGAGTTGGGGAAGCACTTTCTCTGCATTGGGTTACCCACCTTCCATCAGGCAAGCCCCCTTGCCAGCCAGCCTCCTTCTTCCTTGGATTTTCAGCACCCTATGAGGTGAGATGTTTTGCCTGGTTGGAGGCTCATTTGGGCTGGATTCTCCTGTGCTCTGTAATTGTCTGTAGCTGGCCTGGCTGGTGCCTTTTGGGTTTTTTTCTGGATACCTTGCCCCTTGATTATTTTCCATCCTGGTTTTCTGGCAAACTGTGAGCCTGGGTAACTTTGTACTTCTCATGCATTCTAGAATCTTAAACGCTATCTCTCTGTTCAGACTCAGAAAGCTACTGTAATTAACCCTACTCACCCTCAAATCCATTTTAACACAGAATCTGGATTAGGAGGCCTAGTAAATGCACAGTGGAATCAGGACTCTATTCTCTGACGACCACCTGCCCACCCCCCTGCCGCAAGTTTTAAAAATGTTATTATCAAAACTAGAGCACTTCTTTAAAAGGAAAATAACCAGATTTAAGAAAAATGTTAGTCTGGAGGAAAACCGATTGGGGTCTTGAATCTTGTGTCCAAAAAGACATTTGTGTAAGAATTTTGTTGTGTCTGGGGCAAGCATCTCCAGTTGAGGGTCTCTCAATTCTACTTATTTTTAAGAGTTTTTCTAGTGCTTAATAAAGGGAGGGGGGCAGTCTCTGGAAAGGTTCTAGAAAGTAAAACGAAAGAAAAGAATGAAAACGCAAAAAGTGAAGCTTCCATATTCTAGAAAGGTTTAGACGGTTTGTTGTACCATTGGGAAAATAGCACCAATGCTGACTGCAGTGATTTGGAAAGGATGGAAAACAAACCAGAGTGGTTCTCTGCCTGGGCTCCCCTCAGGCTCCACTATTTGCAACGTGGCAAGCTTCCCAATTTCTGAAAAACTCAGTTTCCTGACTGGCAAGATGAGGATACGAGGACCGACTCGTAGGTTAAGTAAGATAATTTGTGTGGAGTTTAGCAGTACAGTGCCTGACACTGGGATGTAATAAAATAAATGCCTCCCATCCCCATCCCCATCCTCCTCACCATCTACTTCACCATCAGCCTCCTTATCACCATCAGCAACATCTCTCGGTGTTAGAGTTCACCAGGTTGCTTTCTGTAGTAAAATGTGGCCACTTTAAGGAACACAGTTTTCTCTCATCCTTAAGGTAGTAGCCCCGTTAGTTCTGTCATTTAGCTAAGCGTTTGGGGACTTTTTCCCAAAGCGAGACTTATTGAATAGTGTAATGCCAGGTTCTGAACTTTACATGCCATTTCTCTTTCCATTCTCTCAACACCCCTGCGTGGTGAGATTCCTCTGTTGTTAACATGAGTGTGGATGAGGAAATTCAATCAGAGAGGATAAGGAACTTGTCAAGGTCGCCCAGCTGTTACGGGGCAAACTAGCTCTTTCATTTGAGTCTACGTTTACCGTTATCATTGAGGAAACACTTTACCACTATGAACTCTGGTCTTTGTCCATATAGAAAAATAGAGGATCGCTGATAAGAGCAATTTATGAATGATCAATAAATTATTCAGAAATTGAAATTATCCACTTCATCTTGAAAATGCAGGATGGTTATGAGATTTAAATGAGAAAGCACATTTTTATAAAGCATCTAGCATATTATAGTCATTTAAGAAATGTCAAAGTCCTCCTGTTTATACCTTAGCATACCGTCCCATCATCAGTCACCCGAAAGGACCCACCAAGGGGCATGCAGAGTAAGTGCTCAATACTTTCTTCTTACTTGAATGAATTTGAGCTTCTTGAGGGGTCTTGTAATTGAGAAAGTGTCCTCCAATTTCTCGGTTGCCTGGCTTGTCCCACAGAATAACCTTGAGCTGGCAGGGCCCTAGGCACGGATGGTCCCTTCTATCCCGTGGGGTCTCTTGTCAGAAGACTGCAGGAGAAAAATGAGGAGTGACAAGGAATATTTGGAGAGTTGAGCAGGGGTTGGAAGAGGGAAGAGATTAGAGGGACAGAGGGAAAAACTCAAGGAAAAATCGAGGGGAGATGAGGGCAGTGACCTGAAAAGCAGGGTGCCCTCCCCTTTTTCTGCTAATGCATGCTTCAAGGCACTCTGGGACTCCTTCACTTCATGCTGTCAGTTGGGACCCTGTCCATGGCAGACTTCCTTCCATCTACCTTCTGTCTGTCCCACTGGGCTCACTCTTCAGGTCCTGGTTATAGGCTAGAACCCGAGTAGCCTGCCTGCTGTGTTCTTTAGGACAAAGGCTAGGTGGCTGCAACAGGGGGCTGAAGTTTACTTTCCTCACAGAACAGTTCTGGCCGACACTCCGGGGTTGGCGTGGGGGGCTTGATCGTGTCAGAGACCCAGGCTCCCCCCAATCCTGCCCTGCAGGCTCCTCCAGAATGCTGCCTTCCCTGCACAAACATGGCTCAGCCCCAAGCCACAGCCCACGAGAAGGAGAGACGAAAGGGAAGCACGAGGTCCTCGCTTCGTAAGCGCATGATCTGAAAGTTGCACATGCTCTGCCCTCAGCAGCCTGTTAACCGCAGGGATTTGGTGTTAGTTTGCTGAGGCTCTCATAGGCTGGGGGGCTTAGACCATGGAAGTTTCTTTGCTCTCACTTCTGGGGGCTGGAAGTCCAAGATCAAGGTGTCGGCATGTTTGGGTTCTCCTGAGGCCTCTGTCCTTGGCTTGCAGATGGCCATCCTCCTGCTGTGTCTTCACGTGGTCTTTCCTCCGTGCGTCTGTCTCCAAATTTCCTCTTAAAACAACACCAGTCCTACGGGACTAGGGCCTAACCTGAGGGCCTCGTTTTCATCTAATCACCTCTGTAAAGGCTCTCTGTCACATGCTGAGGGACTGGGAGTTAGGACTTCAACATGGGAATCCGGGGAGCACATAATTCAGCTCACATCAGGGGCCATATGTCCAGCTGAACCAGAGAGGAGAGCATCCCTCCGGCCTCTCCCTGCCAATGCGTATCTCTTAGGGACTATCGAAATCACGGCCCCTCCTTCCAGACTATGCCTTGGGCTTTCTGTCTCTACCTTGGTTTAGGCGGTATCTTTCCTGAGGATGTCTTCCTCCCACACCCAAACCTTGCAATGCTCCCCACCTCTTCCCCCCACAGTGCCCTGTCCTTGATAAAAGTTGTCCTTTTACGGCCCCACAAAATGTCATTTCACTCCCTCAGTCATACATTCAGTCGACAGACACCTGCTGATGCCCCACTGTGTGCGGGGCTGGATGAGCCGCTGGAAACGAGCAGTCCCTGTTCTTCAGTGCTCACAGTCTGGCCACGGAGTTTCGCCCCTCTGCTCTCCCTTCCATACTTGATCGATCCCGCTCAGACTCTGAAGGAAAACCACTCTTGTGCGTCTCCTCTATACTCAATGCTCTACTGCAACCTGCTTCACTTCTGACGCTCCAACCCTCTTTTTTTTTTTTTTAATGTTTATTTTTTTATTTTTTGAGAATGAGAGAGAGCACAAGCCGCAGAGGGACAGAGAGAGAGGGAGACACAGACTCCAAAGCAGGCTCCAGGCTCTGAGCTGTCAGCACAGAGCCCGTCATGGGGCTCGAACCCTCGAAACATGAGATCATGCCCTGAGCCGAAGTCAGACACTCAACCAAATAAGCCACTCAGGCTCCCCCATCCAATCCTCTAATCAAGACTGTTGCCCCTGGCAACCAGCCCCCATCCTTAGGTTACTAGCAGCTTTCCGAAAGTCACCTCCTTAACATAGGGTGTGGTTGAAAGGGGTTTGTTATGAATAACAAAATAACAATCCATTTCGCCTTTAAGGCTCTGCAGCTACATCAGGAACCAGGAAAAAGAGATGCCTCCTTAGCTCATATCACTTAGGAAATTAAAAAGGTTTTAGGAGCTAGTTCCAGGATGGAAGACCAAATATATGTTTCTTATTCTAAATTACAATATCACAGATGCTTATGCCACACTTTGCTGTGTGAGGCTGCTATTTATATACTAGCTTTATTTCTTCTTCTAGAGAGGAAGTGCAAAGTCCAGGGATGAGCATACACTACAAGCTGTCTGAGTCAATAACACTTAATTTTAAAAAGTAAACCTGATCCACTTCTGGGTATATACCCAAAAGAATTTAAAGCAGGACTTGAACAGATATTTGTACACCCACATTCATAGCAGCATTATAACAATAGCCAAAAGGTGGAAACAACCCAAATGTCCATGAATGGATGAACAGATAAATGAAAACCGGTATATACGTACAATGGAATAGTAGCCTTAAAAAAAGAGAGGAAATTCTGACATATGCTACAAAATGGATAAACCTTGAATCCATTATGCTAAATGAAATAGGCTAGTTACAAAGAATAAATACCGCATGATCCCACTAATATGAGGCACCTAGAGTAGTTAAATTCGTAGATACAGAAAGTAAAACAGGGGCTCCTGGGTGGCTCAGTCTGTTAAGTGTCAGACTCTTGATTTCAGCTTAAGTCATGATCTCACGGTTCCTAGGATCGAGCCCCACATCAGGATCTGCGCTGACAGCATGGAGCCTGCTTGGGATTCTCTCTTTCTCCTCACTCTTTGCCCCTCAGAGAAAATAAATAAACATGAAAAAAAAAAGAAAGAAAGTAGACTGGAGGTTCGGGGGAGGGGGAAGGGGGGCAGGGAGATTGGAGCTATTGTTTAATGGGAACAGTTTCAGTTCAGGAAATGAGAAACTTCTGGAGATGGATGGTGGTGATGGAGGCACAACAATGTGAATGTGTGTAATATCACTGAATTGTACCCTCAAAAGTGCTTAAAATGATACATTCTGTTATGTGTATTTTACCTCCCTTCTCTCAAGAAAAAGTAAATCTGGCAACATGCACAGCTTGGGACGCACCGTTCTCCTATCACCAGCCCAAGCCAGCTCCTTGTCAGAACACTGTGTGAGGTTTATATGCACACACTTCGGCTGGATGTCAGGCCTGGGAGCCTCAGGGATTATTTTGGAGGAGAGGGGTGAGAACAGGTACTTCCTGTTAGCCTGGAGACTTGGACCACCGGCTACAACTTCTGTTCACAGAAAGCTTCAATTGTTGCAGGAAATTTTGCATATTTTTTTTTCCCTAGCAGTGTTTTTTCTTTAGCTACTAGAACAACTGTTAATTATCAAAGAGACAGCGTTTTTACTGACAGGAAAAACAGAGTCTCATTCCTGCCTCAGAGGGTCCGGGGGTCCTGGTATCAGACAGGATGCAGTGCCTTCTTGGACTCCTGGGGCCTGTCAATCACCTTGTGGTTCAGCCCGCCCACTGCTTCCGGAAAGATCAGTGAACTGGAACAATCCTCCCAGTTCTTCCACCCACATCCGTGTTACAGGAAGGACCAAACTTTGAACCCAACTAGGTAGGTGGTGGGCAGGGAGGGCACCTACTTGAATAAGTTTTAAAGAAACACAGGCGCCATTTCTTGACTCTTTGCTGACCCCTCCGAGAGCGCTTTGGCCACCCCAGAGCTGTTGTGTGAGCTTTGATAAACCTTTGAAGCAGCAAAGCTGGCCTGGCCCAGCTATTATTAGTAGGAGAACTTTTGACCCTGGTCTAGATAGGAAAGGGTGTCTGACAGCCCCCAACTGGCTAAGCCTGGAGATAATTAATGCTCCTGTCACCTTTTCATCCCCTGTTGCTCTGTCTGGAATGCTCCTTAGTGCCAGAAACCTAAGATGAGCTTGTGTCAGAGTTGCTCCTGGGTATTAGGGGCACACTCCGACTGGGCTGGGCTGATGAGTTCTGCTCGCCTCCATCCCGCACTGTTCTCAATCTTCCAAGTTCTGGAAACCTGAAGTATGTGGAAATTAGGGATTTCCTGTGATTGTTGGAAATAGCCAGTATGAAGTCGCCCCGATCTTACTGTAAAGGAATATATTCTTTAAAAAAAAATTTTTTTTTTAATGTTTATTTGTTTTGGAGAGAGAAAGCATGAGTGAGGGAGGCACAGAGAGAGAGGGAGACACAGAATCTGAAGCAGGTCCCAGGCCCTGAGCTGTCAACACAGAGCCCGACGCAGGGCTTGAACTCACGAACCGTGAGCCAGAGTTGGATGCTTAACCGACTGAGCCACCCATGCACCCCTGTAAAGGAATATATTCTTTATCAAAACTAATATGCCAAGTACGACCTTATACATGGTGAGGGTTAGAAAGGAAAGTAACGAAAAGTCAATCTTCCTGGGTTCAAATCCCAGTGTTGTCACTTACTGTGTGACCTTGGGCAAGTTATTTGACCTCTTTAGCCTCATTCTCTGTATCTATAAAATGGGAATACTAGGTAGGTACCTCACTGAGATATTGTGAGGGGTACGTGAGATGCTCCATATAAAGTGCTTAGCAGTGTCTGCAACAGAATATGCTAGTTATGGTAATTGTTACTTTGACATTCAAGCAGAAGAATGTATTTATGCATGACTTTCATTTGTAATATTTTCTAAGACATTTTCATGCCCAGTCTATATATCTTTTTAGTAATCGGTGTGTAGTAAAAAGCGGAGAAAAACATGACCGTCTGAGAATGCAGAACTCTGCGAAGTGCTTTGCAGTATCACAGCTCTCCAAACACCTGGGTGCCCAGCCCACGCACGTGCTGTTTGGACATCTGGAAGACTGAGCATTTCCAGGCAGATTACGCGTCCCTAAGTTTTAGGGAATCACAGAAGGAGAAAGAATGTCAGAAATGCACTTGATTTTTCACCGTCCAAACGGGCGGTAACTAAACGCACGTACTTGGCACTGAATTGCATGTCTGAGGAGGCAACCAGAGGCGGAGAACTTGAAGTTCTGCAACTTGCCCTCCAAAGAACACGGATCTGACACGGTGCTCCCACCACCACGCCACTTCTGGGAGACCAGGCTGGATGGAGTGTTCTATATTCCTTAACCTATCTTACGTGGGTCATCTTTGAGGGCAAGACAGAATTTTGCTGGGGCTCCAACCCCAGAATGAGACCAAGTCAAGTCATGGTGAACAACAGCCTTCTGTGCCAGTGCCTAGAGCTGGCTTAACAGAACGCAGGGAGGTTTTCGTATTCCGGTTGTACTCAAGGGCCAACGTTTGGGATCTTGGTGTGAGATGGTCACATAATACAGAACTATACAGAGAAGACCATTTCCATTGATGGGACCGAATCATTTCAGCAATTGGCTTGTACTCTGAAATCATGAAGAGCAGTGCTAGTTAACGCTGTTGCTTGGTGACCTGCCCATGGGTCCATGTGGCTACTAGCGACTTTACAGGACTTCTTTTTCTTTCTTTCTTCCTTTCTTTTTTCTTTCTTTCTTTCTTTCTTTCTTTCTTTCTTTCTTTCTTTCTTTCTTTCTTTCTTTCGGACTTCTTTTTCTCCTTCTTCTTCCTCCTCTTCATCTGGTAAGGTTAATGCATATTTAGCCATAGGTTAACCTCCTTATCTAAGGGGAAACCAAAGCGTCACCTTGAAAATCTTCCAAAACACTCATACCTCACATCATTTTCCACAAATGAGCTGTGTAGTTTGTATGACCAGACATAGTAGTTAAATAGAAGGGGATCTTGGACCTCATTTTGATATTTTTGATGTTTGGAATGCTCTCTAAACATCAAACCAGATGGTCTGATCAATGTCCAATATTACACCTGATAGATTAAGTATTACAAATCGTAAGTTAACGTAATTTTGCCAGTATAGTTTCCTATAGCATCCTCAGCTTTCCCTTTGTGGAACTCAATTATTACTATCCGTCTAGATGATGCTACTGACCCTCTCCCCCTTTAGAAGGCCCTTCCTGTACTCTAAATTGCCCTCCTCCCATCAAGAGTAATGATGAATTTGCACTGGACCATACACATCTATCTTATGCTCATGTACGATGACATTCATTTCACAGACTTGGAGTGCAGCAGGCCTTTGTCACATTTGCTTGCTCTAAATTCATTAATTTTTTTTTTTTTTAATCTGATTTTCCCTGGGAAACCAATTCCCCACTCTGAGTGCATATGTTTGGAGTGGCTAAATCCACGAGCCCCCTCACAATGTCCCCTCCCCTTTGCAACATGGGCCACCTGCAATCCAACCTCAACTGGCTGTGTAATCTACCCTCAGGCACAGAGATGGCACAGGAGTGAGCACTTGGTCCAGATGGCCCAATGACACTTAGTGTCGGGAGGTTTAACGGAACACTTGTAAAAAGGATCTCTCTTTCCTGGAGCAGGTGGGGCGGGGTGGGGGGGATGTTTTTGACTGGAATGTGAACCTGGAATAACTATTAGCCATTTCCCCTCTGAATGGGAGGAGCTTATTTAAATGAAATCAGCACAGAGAAAGCAGTCAAAGGACACACACGTAGAGAGAGACCAGGTCCTAATGACAGCACTGGAGCCCCTGCAGATTCCCCCAAATTTCTTCTGGACTTTGGTTTTATGTACTAATAATACTTTTTTTTTTTTGGCTTAAGTCTATTTGAGTTGGGCTCATTGAATCAGTGAATGAGTGGGTGAATGAATGAATGAATCTGGCCACACACCAACAAAACCAAGAGCACCTGCTGCCATCCTAGTCAGTTTCTGTGCCATAGCTTTATATCACAGTGAGTCATTCCCATGTGTGACAGGCATTGTTAGTTGCCTGCCGGTCTGCCACTTCTCCTGTCCCCTCCCTCCCCCCCCCCCCGCCCCCCACCTGGTTTCTCGTTCACAGGGCAACCAGGATCCAGCCTGCAAGGATAACTCATAATTGATCCCTAGTATGTCTCAACAGAGGACACATTACAAGACTTTTAGGATAGCTGGTCCCCACTCATTAAATGACAGTAACCATTTTTGACCACTAAAAAGGCCCTCCTCACTGTCCACTGTCATCCCCCACATTTTCAAACTCTCGTTACTTCTTTCTGACAAGTATTCGTTTTCCAAGATTTTCTTATTTTTTAATAAGAAATAAGGGGAGTAGAATTCTGCTAATGAAAAAGAAAATTCCTTCCTGTCCCTGCTCTCTTTCTTTCCCCGGTGAATAAAAGGGTGTGAGGATGTGATGCTTGTGAGGTAGCAGCCATATTTAGACCAGAAGTGTATTAGTTTTCTAGAAGTGCTGTAACAAATTACCACAAACTCAGTGACTTAAAACAACAGAAATTTATTTTCTCGTCATTTTGGAGGCCAGAAGTCTGAAGTCAAGACACCGGCAAAGGGGCGCCTGGGTGGCGCAGTCGGTTAAGCGTCCGACTTCAGCCAGGTCACGATCTCGCGGTCCGTGAGTTCGAGCCCCGTGTTGGGCTCTGGGCTGATGGCTCAGAGCCTGGAGCCTGTTTCCGATTCTGTGTCTCCCTCTCTCTCTGCCCCTCCCCCGTTCATGCTCTGTCTCTCTCTGTCCCAAAAATAAATAAACGTTGAAAAAAAAAAAAAATAAATAAATAAATAATTTAAAAAAAAAAAAAAAAAAAAAAAAGACACCGGCAAGGTTGGTTTCTTCCAGAACCTCTGAGTGAGAATTTGTCATTCTGTGCCTCTGTCTTCACAGCTCCTTCTTGGTATTTTTCCTCCCTTTCTCTTCTAAAGACACTTGTCATAGGATTTAGGGTCCATCCTAATTCAGGATAATCTTGTCTTGAGATTAATTATATCTACAAAGACTCTTGGTCCAAATGAGGTCAACGTCACAGGTTCTAGGTGGACATATCTTTTGTGAGGCCACCTTTTTTTCTTTTTCTTTTCTTTTCTTTTTTTTTTTTTTTTTTTTGAGAGACAGCATGACAGGGGAGGGGCAGAGAGAAAGGGAGAGAGAGAATCCCAAGCAGGCTCCACACTGTCAGCACAGAGCCCAATGTGGGGCTCAATCTCACAAACCACGATATCATGACTTGAGCTGAAATCAAAAGTTGGACACTTAACCGACTGAGCCACCCAGGCACCCCATGAGGCCACCATTCGCTCATGATAATGAGGTAACAAATCTAGGATGGAAAGTCAACACGTGAGAATGCAAGAGAAGAATGTTGGAAATCCAGGGTTCTCAATGATATCATCCACTCATGGATGGTTTTTGAGCCACTCGTTCGAGTCTATGATCTGTCACCTTGTGTCAGCTAATCAAGAAGCCTCAGAACAACCCTTCCTCATACACACACATGTCAGTCAGGTCTCTGGCTCAGGATTTCACTGTAGTTCATTTGCTGCTTTCACCTGGTGGTCAGTTTAGTGGAACCTGGCAAATTCAGCAAGAAGACAAGGAAATTCGATTTAATTTAAATTACCACATTTGGTGGATTAGGAACAATGTGAGAAACAGGAACAATCAGGGCAATGTGTCATTCAGTGTTGATTTATTTTGACCAGGAATGTTTAATTTCAATTATTCATTGTAGAATTTTGTAGGAAAGCGGCTAATGTGTTCCAGGAAGCTGTGTTAAGGGAACACGTGAAGCAAACAGCAGCTTGTGAGCTCACAGTCCTCTGCACAAAACCCTTCCCTGAGGTAAGATCTGGAAGAAGGGAGGGAAGAATTCAGTCCTTCGTGCAGTCAGGCAGCTGGCATTTTTTGTTTTGATTTTTTTTTAATCGCCCAAGTAGCGTGGATATTCTCTTTGTCTTTTTAATTTTTAAATTTAATTTCTTTTTATATGCCTTGGCATATGCAAAAGTTTCTCCAGATGCATAAATGCAATTGTATGTGGTTCCACTCTGGTTTGCTTTTCCATTTATTATTGGCCCCCCCTTCCGTCTCTGGTCTTCCCTTCACCACATGGTCCCTACCCCCTACCTACGCACTCCCGTAGTGCATGATTACAACCAACTACGTGTCCGTCCTTATCATTCCCCGTCTACACACACTGTAAGAAGCTATAGCCAGACCTGTCCACGGAAAGCTCCCATGTGGACCTGAATGGTAAAGCCCTGGATCATGTAAATGCAGACACAGATGCTGGGAAGCCATAGGACCTGAGACTCGGGCACCGCAAAGGGGAGTCGCTCGGTGTGGATGAGTCGTGGATGGTGGGCTTGGCCGGCCGGGTTTGCAGAGCACCTGAATTGCTGGGTGACATGTGACATAATCAGATGCTGGCCAGGCCTTCGTGGGGGTGGATGGTAAAGCCCAGGAGGCCTCTGTTTAGGGCAGCCTCCTCTGGCTGGGGCCTTCTGTAGGAGGAACAGAAGGCAATCCCGGGAACCTCCCTCTCTCTGATGCACTCTTTGTGCTGTTCTCGTAACTTTTTACACTCGGTGGAGCTTGTGAGTAGGACTGAGCAATACTAAAGAGCTTCATCTCTGCCATCTTTGAATCCAGTTCAGGTCTTCTCAGATTCAGGTATAAGGCCTAAATAGGGAGGAGTGTTTATACAGTGAATTTGTATAGGGCCCCCTGGGCGGCTCCAACTTTGACTCAGGTCATGATCTCGCGGTTCATGTTGCGGTTCTCTCGCGAGCCCCATGTCAGGCTCTGCACTGACAGCTCAGGGCCTGGAGCCGGCTCCAGATTCTGTCTCCCTCTCTCTCTCTCTGCCTTTCCCCTGCTCATGCTCTGGCCCTCAATCTCTCTCTCTTTCAAAAACAAGCGGACATTTAAAAATGTAAGTAAATGAAATAAGTTTGTAAGTTGGGGCACCTGGTTAGCTTAGTCGGTTAAGCGTCTGACTCTTGATTTCGGCTCAGGTCACGCCCTCACGATTTGTGAGGTTGAGCCCTACGTCAGGCTCTGTGCGGACAGCACGGAGTCTGCTTGTATTTCTCTCTCTCCCTCTCTCTCTGCCTCTCTCCCACTAGCGCGCGCTCTCTCTCTCCCTCTCAAAATAAACAAACTTACCCAAAAAAGTATTTTAAAATGAGTTTGTAGATCAAAAATTGGATTTGAATATTTTGTGCATCCTTCTCTATCGTCCTTTTTCTTGCTCAGGGAATTCCCTTCAGTCCAAGTGGCCTGGTGCTCGTACATTCTTTTCTAGTGGTGTCACCTTCCGGGCCCCGTTCCGATTAATGACCATCCGTGACACTGCCAGTTTTCCTTTTTTCTTTCTCTCTTTTTACTGTCGCGAACATTTCTGCCATAAACATCCTCGTACATATGTCCTGAGGCACAGGTGCTTTTATTGCTATGGAATGGATTTGCAGGAATGAGACTCCTGCAACAAGGATGAACCTTGAACACATGACACTGTGTGAGAGGAGCCAGTTATAAATACGATTCCATTTATATGAAGTGTTCAGAATAGGCAAATTCAAAGAGACAGATATAGATTGTTGGTGGGTGCCTAGGGGTGGGTGGGAAAAGAGGAGTGATTGGTTGCTAATGGATGCCAGGCAGGGTCGGGGTTCTTTTGGGGGGTGATGAAAAGAATCTGAAATTGGTTGTGGTGATGGTTTCACAACACTGAATGTACTAAAAACTGTAGGATCGTATACTTTAAGTGGGTGACTTGTATGGCATATACACCATAGCTCAGGAGAGCTGTTATTAAGAAAATAATGAGGGGCGCCTGGGTGGCACAGTCGGTTAAGCGTCCGACTTCAGCCAGGTCACGATCTCGCGGTCCGTGAGTTCGAGGCCCGCGTCGGGCTCTGGGCTGATGGCTCAGAGTCTGGAGCCTGTTTCCGATTCTGTGTCTCCCTCTCTCTCTGCCCCTCCCCCGTTCATGCTCTGTCTCTCTCTGTCCCAAAAATAAATAAACGTTGGAAAAAAAAAATTAAAAAAAAAAAAAAGAAAAAGAAAATAATGAGATTACTGGGTCAACATGTATATGTATTTTTATTTGAATAGATACTGGCAGACTAGGTCCCAAAGAAGCAATAGCTCTTCCCATTTCCCCCAGCGCTGAATGAGAACACCCTCTTCCCACATCCCACCAGCAGTAGGTCTTATCCTTTTTTTTTCTGATTTCGCCAATCTGGTGCATTGAAAGTGATTTCTCATGTTTACTTTAATTTGTATTTCCTGGGAAGATTCTCATCATAAAAGTTAATAATAATGCTTGAGTATACAAGTTAAGAAGCACAAGATCCCTTTCACCTCTTAGGTCACCGACGTAACCATTCTCAACAGTTAGTTGGGTTTCCAGGTCCCTTTGAATGCATTTATAAACTAATACACATACACATATCATTTTATAAATTTTTTTAATGTTTATTTATTCTTGAGAGAGGGAGACAGAGCACGAGCAGGGGACCGGCAGAGAGAGAAGGAGACACAGAATCTGAAGCAGCTCCGAGCTGTCAGCACAGAGCCTGGCATGGGGCTCGAACTCACAAACTGTGAGATCATGACCTGAGCCAAAGTCGGAGACTTAACTGATTGAGCCACTCAGGCGCCCCATTACATATCATTTTATAATTAATAAATAGAGTCACACTGGGGCTCCTGGGTGTCTTAGTCGGTTAAGTGTCTGACCCTTGGATTTGGCTCAGGTCACGATCTCACGGTTTGCGAGTTCGAGCCCTGGGGTCAGGCTTAGCACTGGTAGTGCAGAGCCTGCTGGGGATTCTCTCTCTCTTCTCTCTCTCTGCCCCTCCCCTGCTCATGTGCTCTGTTTCTCTCTCTTTCTCAAAATAAAAAAATGAACTTAAAAAAAAAATAGAATCGCACTAGAATGTTCTATGACTTTTTTTTTTCATGTAACTGTATGTCTTAGGGATCTTTCCAAATTAGTATATACAGCTCTAGCTCATTCTTTTAAATGGCTAAATGATATGCCATGGTGTGGGTGGACCCTAATTTATTTGACATTGATGGATATTAGA
The DNA here is from genome assembly GCF_018350155.1 of Leopardus geoffroyi. NCBI lineage: Eukaryota > Metazoa > Chordata > Mammalia > Carnivora > Felidae > Leopardus > Leopardus geoffroyi. Next base: position 105,518,544 of record NC_059338.1, read on the forward strand.
TTGTGTCCAGTGTTTTGCTTTTTCAAACCGTGTCTCCGTGAACAGCCTCGTGGATATGTTTACTTTACTGAGGTGAGATTCACACGGCATAAAATTAACCATTTTAAAGTGACTATCTGGTGGCATTTAGGGCACCCCCAGTGTTGTACAACCACCCCCTCTAGCTAGGTCCAAAACTTTTCATCACCCCAAAAGGAAATCTCTTACCCATTAAGCAGTCACTCCCCACTCTCCCCTCTCCCGAGCGCCAGGCAACCACCAATCTGCATTCTGTCTCTATGGATTTACTTACTCCAAATATTTCATGTAAATAGAAGTCATACACTGCGTGACCTTCTGTGCCTGACTTTTTTTCACTTAGCATTATAATTTTGACATTTATCGTGATCGTAGTATGTATTAGCACTTCATCCCCTTTTATGGCTCAACAGACCACAATTTGCTTACCCATTCACCCACCGATGCACTGCTGATACGTCTTTGAGCTCATAAATAACTAGTGCTCACTGAACACTTACTATGTGCCTGGGACTGTTCTATTGCTTTAAATGTGTAAACTCATTTAATCCCACAGCAGTCCTGTAAGGTAGGTCCCTTATTCTACCTCATATCCCCAGTCCCAGACATCACTGACCCACTGAATCCACCAACTCTCAATTTGCCTACCTCCTGACTTCTTATGCTACATAATATAGCACTCACTGCTTACGCCACTTTGTTTTTTTTGGTTTTTTGTTTTTAATTTTTTTTTTCTTAATGTTTTTATTTATTTTTGAGACAGAGAGAGACAGAGCATGAGCAGGGAAGGGGCAGAGAGAGAGGGAGACACAGAATCGGAAGCAGACTCCGGGCTCTGAGCCATCAGCACAGAGCCCGATGCGGGGCTCAAACTCACAGACTGTGAGATCATGACCTGAGCCGAAGTCGGACGCCCAACCGACTGAGCCACCCAGGCGCCCCTGCTTATGCCACTTTGAATGAATTAGTCTGTTTCTTGGAGCCAAGAGCACTCTAATTTGTCTATGCTTCCTACCCACCTCCCATTCACCTAGACCCTAAGTTCTATGAGGGCAAAGGCTGTGTCATTTGAGTCCAGCAGCTCTGGGAACAGTGCCTGGCACATAGGAGGGCTCGACAAATATTTGTTGAATGATGGATTAATCAAGTGTTTTGAAATTGAAGCTAAGGACACAACTGTTTTTGGTATGGGTATTGTTGAGAAAGTCGTCGCCATCATCATCGTGAGAGATGGAACCCAAAAGACAGGTGGGTGTCCATTTGGTGAGAAATGGCACTCATGCAGAAGGAAAAGTCTAAGCAAGCCCTGGAGCTGTGAGCACGTGGCCCGTGGTTCTGGCACCAAGGAGTGGTCTTATGTAAACTGAAGAAATGGAAACGGCAGGAGATGAGGTTGGAAAGGTTGGCTCAGATGCCAGAGTCTAAGGAAGGCCATGCTGAAGAATTTGGGCATTCTCCTCAATGGCTGGGGGTCACTGAAGAGTTCTAGGCAGGAAGATGGTGTCTAGATCAGCAGCTTAGAAAGATCCATCTGGATTGGATGCTGGCAAGCCTGGAGACAGGAAGACCAATTAGGAGATATATTTATCAGGTCCTTTTTTTGTTGCAGTTGGCAAAAATCCAATTCAAATGGCTAAAAGTGGAATGTCTGAGCTCCATGACCCCAGGAAGGGCAGATGTATCGTTGGGCTTTAGGAACACCTAGAACCTGGGTCCGGATCGCTGCCAGGCCTCCCTTTGGCTGTCCTGGTCTCAGTCCCAGCTGCAGGTTCCATTGGCTGCCTGGGGACAAGTTCCAAATGGCAGAGGCTTGAAGCTTCCCTTTAGCTGAAGATGAGACTGTTGCCCTGGGCAGGAAGAGAAGCCCATTTTCCACGTTGCTGCTACCCACCAAAGGCAACCTCCTGAAGAAATACCATTTGGAACTTTCCATCTGGCCTTGATTCTGGGTGGAAAGAAGGCCAAGGGAACAGAGATGATAGTGTCACTCTTGGTTGACGGGAGGGCAAAGTGGTTGTCCTCAGCTCACCCTGTTGTGGCTGCTGGCTGCAGGCCTCTGGCAGGCTGGCCGGGGCTGGGGGGGAGAAGGGGCGCTCAGCCAAGAGAACTCACAGGGACTGGTGTCTGCCCAGCGTCTGTTAGCAGAAGCACATCTGGCTGTGACCTCAGCAATTCCACCCAAGGCCCAGGAAGCCCAGGGGCGGGTGGGACCCACTGCACTCGGCCAGCCCCACAGGGAGGGAGAAAGCCAGAGGCCTTCACCAAACCTGGGCCAAGAGAGGCAAGGCCCCCGGCAGTGTAGGTGAAAGTGAGGTGAAGTGGGGGGAGGGGGGTGGTCATTTTAAAGCATGTACCTAAGCTGCCAGGAAAAGCTTACCCCACCTGGAAGATCCAAGGAGGCTCTTAGTGGGTCAGACCTTTGAGTTATTTTTAACTCTGGATCAGGTTACAGAAAGCATTTAGCCCACAGGCTGAACAGCTCTAGAAGGCAGACCACTGTGCTGGCAGGAGCTGGCAGGAGAGGGCCCAGCAGCTGATTCTTAGGTCACGCTGACAGGGACAGCTGCCAACACAGGGGGCCAGCTCAAGTGCAAAACCACGGAGCCCTGAGCTTCAGCAGCAACCTAGCTCCCTCCGCGGGTCCCCTTTCCCTTCAGGAAGTTTTGCACTTTAGCAAGAAAGTGGTCATAGAGTTAGATTCGCGGCAAGAGGAAGGAACAGACGCCTGCGACCCTGCATGTAGGGGAGACAGTGTGCCAAGGGACAAAGCTCAGGGCTGTCCGTCAAGGAGAAGGCATCTGGACGCATCTAGGCAGGCTGGGTCTAGGACCAAACAAGAGTTTATAAGCAAAGGGCCACAAAAGCAGAGAAGCCTGGGTGTTTGGGGTGGGGTGGGGTGGGGTGGGAGCTGGAACTCGAGGCAGGGACATGGGAGGAGGTTGACTGCTGGACCTTGGAGGCTGGGTAGGATTTGCTGGGCACACGGGGTATGGGGCAGGCGGGAAGAGCCACAGAAGAAATAGCCTGAGCCAGAAATAGGAGGGCTCTGGGCCCGCTGGTGAGAGGTTTTGTACCTATGGTTTATAACTCTGGGAGTCCGGGGAGAATCTCCAGAGGGTATACTGTTAACTGCCTCCCCAGGAGCTCTGACTTTCAGCCATAGGCAGGTGGAGTCAAAGAAGGGTTTGAACAGGGAGTATCGTGGTGAGTTACACTTTAGAAACGCTTCTTGGATGGCTGTGAGTAAGGCCAGGCTGGAAGGGGAGAGCCTGAATGCGGAGAGGCTGGGCAGGAGGCTTGTACGGCAGCTCGGGTGGTGGGAAGAAGGAAATGGACAGGAACGGACAGGAGCCCTTATCTGGGGATCACTCAGTCATGTGGGAGCACGAGGCACCAGGGCTTGGGGACGGGAGTTGATGATACCAAATTTGGGGCCTGAGTGACCAGGAGTGTGGTGGCTCCTCTAGAGGACAGGGAAGGCAGAGGGAGGTCGTGGGGAGAGCGTGCAGGTGGATGTGGGTGGGGGGCAGCCCAGGATGCAGTCGGGCTGGAACCTTGCGGGTCACCGTGTGGAGGACAGAGCCACTGCAAGGAGACAGGGTGAGGTGCCCAGGGAGAGAAGACAGAGAAAGAAGCCAGGGATGCTGGCAGAGACTGCTCATTGTTGCCGGGATCCACTGTCCCTAGTTGGAGCCGGGCACATGGCCACCCAGCTTGAGATGATGTTTCTTTCCCAGGTTGACCGCCCCCCTCACCCCACCTTGCTGCGGCCACGTGACCAAGTGGATGTGAGTGGAAGTGGCGATGTGTGCGACGCCTAGGGCATGCCTTTTAAAAAGGAAACTGTTTCCTTTCTGTCATTCTCTTTTCCCACTGTCAACAGGCTGGGGGGGGGGGGGGGGTGGAGGCAGCTCTGATCACCAAAACAATGATATCCCTCGTAGGAATGGTGGGAGAGCTAGACAGAAATAACCCGGCTCCCGGATGGTCTGTGGAGCACAGACGCCTAGCAAGTGAAAGGGAAACACACTTGTCTCTCGTGGGAGCTGGTGTCGTGGGTTACTCTGTGGGGAAGCCGGAGGGCAAGAGTGTCTTTTTTGCCACAGCAGCTAAGCCTGTATCCTAAGATCCACTAAGTTTCATTCTGTGGAGAAGAAAATGTTGAGAGATGCCAACCCTTGTGATGTGCAAGTGGGGGAAAGTGGAGATAAAAAAGAGAAGAGAGGGGCCCCTGGGTGGCTCAGCCGGTTGAGCATCTGACTTGGGCTCAGGTCATGTGGTTCGTGAGTTCGAGCCCCGCATCAGGCTCCGTGCTGACAGCTTGGAGCCTGGAGCCTGCTTTGGATTCCATGTCTCCCTCTCTCTCTCTCTGCCCTTCCCCTGTTTGCACTCTGTCTCTCTCTCTCAAAAATGAATAAACATTTTTAAGAAATTGCTTAAAAAAAAAAAAAAAAGAAAGAAGACAAAGTAAACTGTTAACAGGTATCCAAAGGAAGAGAATAAAAAAGCAGAGGGCAAATAGGGTTAGATGCAGCAGAAAAGTCTACAAAAACAAAGGTCATCAAGAGACGCTCTGCAGCGCAGCAGATTGACAGGGGCTGAAGTGAGGCTAGGGGCTTACACCAGAATGGAGGGAAGAGTCACATTTAGGCCATCCCTGTGCAGACGGCAGACTTTTTGTAAAGGTGTCACTGATTTGGACATTTTTAGTTCTGCATTGGCCTTTTAAACATTGCATTGGCCTTAAAAACAATCGAGGCGATACACGTGTGCATACTGGTGCTTATCTGCATGAATCATGACTTTGGTGGTGTAATATGATGCCACACAAAACTTTTAAGCATTTAAGTGTTTATATTCATCAAAGCATGCTTATTTTTCTCGTCAGTTGACTTTGTAATAGTGAGAAGTTATATAGGCAGAATTATGCAGTTGATGCACTAAGCTGCACTAGCTAGGAATTTTTTTAATTTAATGTTTTCTTTATATTGAGAGAGAAAGAGAGAGAGAGAGCCTGCTTTGGGGGCTCAAACTCACAAACCATGAGATCATGACCTGAATCAAAGTCAGATGCTCGACCGAAGGTGCCACCCAGGTGCCCCATAACTAGGAATTTTTTTTTTTTTTTTTTACTGCAAGTCAAAGATAAGTCAAACCAGTCTTTTTTAAACAGAAAAGTAATTCACTGGCTCACCAAACTGAAAAAGTCAGAAGTAGGCCTGCCTTCAGGCACAGTTTGATCAGGGGCTCCCAGTTTGTTGCTGAGACTTAGTTTCTCTCTTTCTTTCCCTCAGTCCTATAATGGCTTCCTTCATAAAGAATGTGGTCACCAGGGGGCTGGCTGCACTGCTCCTCACATCTACCCTACTTCAAGCACAAGTGAGAACAAAAGTCTCTTATGGAGAAGCCCCAGCAATTGCATCATATAGGCTCTTATTTGCTCCCCGGTACAATGCTGAACCAATCATACTAGTGAGAGGAAAATACAGCTTATTAGCTGTGTGCCTTGGGCAAGTGATTTAAGTTCTCTTAGTGTTCTCCCTTCCAAAATGAGAATGGTACTCATCCAATAGGGTTGTCATGTAGCCTAAATAAGTTAACATTTAGAAAGTAGTTAGGAGGGGGATGCCCGGGTGGCCCAGTCTGTTAAGCAACCAACTCTTGATTTTGGCTGAGGTCATGAGATCGAGCCCCACATCGGGCTCTGCCTTGACAGTGTGGAGCCTGCTCGGGATTCTCTCTTTCCCACTCTCTCTGCCCTTCCTCTCCTCAAAACAAAAAAATACACTTAAAAAATATATTTTATTTTTTTTATTTTTATTTTTAATTTTTTTTTTCAACGTTTATTTATTTTTGGGACAGAGAGAGACAGAGCATGAACGGGGGAGGGGCAGAGAGAGAGGGAGACACAGAATCGGAAACAGGCTCCAGGCTCTGAGCCATCAGCCCAGAGCCTGACGCGGGGCTCGAACTCACGGACCGCGAGATCGTGACCTGGCTGAAGTCGGAGGCTTAACCGACTGCGCCACCCAGGCGCCCCAAAAAATATATTTTAAAAAAGTACTTAGAAGAGTGCCTCGGTCAGTGTAAGCAGCAAGTATCTGTTGACCAGGCCCGAGTCATAGGCCCCGTAACTTCCCCCCTTAGACCATAGTGACTGTGTGGGAAGGATGGCAGGTATAGGACAGAGGGGAGATCGATCCCAGGGACACGAGTGACCCATGTTCCTAAAGGGCTGGAACAGCAGGAATGGAAAACCTCACTGTTGGGTGAGGTGGAAGGCTAGATTTAGGAGGGTAGGAGAGTGTAATCAGGGAGGGGAATTTGGGGGGCGGAGGCTTAAACAGTGCTACAATTCATGAAAAGGATCCACGAGTGGTTCTGCCTTGGGTTACTTACTGAAGTAAATAAAGCTGGAAGCTAAAGATAATTATAAGTTCAAATTATCCAAAGATTTATCTGTGACAATCCTTGGAGACCTTTTTTTTTTTTTTTTGGTAGGAGACCTGCCCTCATTCCTTTCTCTAGTCTTTTTTTTTTTTTTTCTTTGAATCAATTTCATAGGATTTTAGGTCCAAAGTGATCTAAGAGGTCCCCACCAGCCCAACTCCTTCTGGTCATGAGGGTCAAGGGAGGGTAAAGAGATTTAACCTGAAATCCAAGGGTGGTGGGAGCCCCCACCCCATCTCTGACTGCCCTGCCCCATCCTGTTCCCCTCCTGGGCTTTGTCAAATAGACAGCAGGAGCCACAGCGGCGAAGTGAAGCGTGAGTTTCACCACGAGTGCAATTAGATCGAATGACTCAGGACACTTGGGTGGAAACGGGGACTTGGGTGGAAACGGGGCTTCTTCTCTCCCCTCAGGGTGGAGCTGCCTGGACTTTGGCCCGCACGAGTGGCCCCAGCACAGCCTGCGGGTGGGTGTGCTGCCCTAGGCCTCCGGCAGACAAGCTGTATTATGAGGCCAGGCTGGAACCTGGAACTTGTAGGACTGGGGAGCAGTCAGGGCAGCCCTTCCTCTCCACGGGGAGGCTGAGCGAAGGGAGAAGGGAGTTTGCCAGCTCAAATATTCCACTCACTATTGCCTTAACGGTCCTCATCTCCTTAAGCCCCATGTCCATGGAGAGTCCTCTGAGAACCTAGATATTCTTCTGTCAAAGCACTGAATCTTTCTTGCATTTTAGTTTAGAAATCCAATCTGGGGGGACTCCACCCTCCTTCCTACATTGATTCCTACTGGGTTTTTTTTGTCTCAGTGTTAAAACATGCCTAATATGACAGTGTGAGAGGTGGGAAGTTAAAAGGGCATCACACAGACCCCAACTGAATCCCAGCCACCCCCTTGCCATGTGACTTGTGGAAGAGAGAGTAGACCTCTCTGGACATCAGCTTTCCTTTCTGTAAAATGGGGATCATGATGACAGTTATCTCACGGGGCTGTGCGTGGGGCGGGGGTGGAGGTTAGGAGGAAGGATGTTTGCAAAGTGCCCTGCACAGTTCCTGGGATATAGTGATTAATATGTCAGGAAAGTGGGTGATTGTCTTGCTTCCTGGAAATCAGTGAGAGATTTGCGTGGAAGGTTCGTTACAGCCTCATAGCCCGTCTTCACTGGGGGCTCTCCCCTGAAACACAAGTCTTTGTTTTGAAGAGTCTCAGTGGTTTAGTCCCCTGGGGGCTCAAAAATTGCTTTGTAGCCTTGAAATCACTTCCACAGCAATCTTGTTTGCCCATCCTTAATCCTGTTTTTAAGCAGTTTCCTCAAGCGATTAAAAAAGAACAAATGATGCAGGGCAGGTTGGAAAATACGTGCCACACTGAAAGCTGTCTTGAGGTGTATAGGTTGCCTTTTTATAATTATTTTTACTGTTCATTTCATAATAAGCAAAAATTTGAGAGTTGGACCATATTAATATACTAAAATACATTTTAAAAAACATTTTTTTTAACGTTTATTTATTTTTGAGACAGAGAGAGATAGAGCATGAACAGGGAAGGGCAGAGAGAGAGGGAGACACAGAATCTGAAACAGGCTCCAGGCTCTGAGCTGTCAGCACACAGCCCGACGCGGGGCTTGAACTCACGGACCGTGAGATCATGACCTGAGCCGAAGTCGGACGCCCAACCGATCAAGCCACCCAGGCGCCCCCTAAAATACATTTTTATGTTTGTGAAATGAAAGTATAATCCCCATAAGCTAGTATCGATATAATGTCCTCAACACAAATACATGTAAAACCGAAAAATAGAAACATTTAGGGGTCTATTTTTCTTGCTTGCTTTTATTTTTAATCTCTCAAATCTGAATTTTATTTTAGCTTTTACCTTGTTTAAAATATTTTTTTATGAATCTGCAGATATTTAAACTTTATGTGATGAAGCTTAAGATGTATGTTTTTTTCCGTAAACAGATTATTAGGGAAACAGCTTTCTTGTACTTCAGTTTTCCTATGGCTACAAACTTAAATCCAGGAGCTGGCTTCCCTGTTCTAAGAACCAGATAGTCTTTCTAGTTACTTTATCTTTGAACTTAAACTATTTCACTTTTTTTTTTTTTTTTTTTTTTTTTTTTTTTTTAGTAATCTTTACACCCCACATGGGACTCCAACTCACGACCCTGAGATTAAAAGTCACATGCTCTTCTGAGCCAGCCAGGTGCTCCTCAGACTATTTAACTTTTATACAGATGGCATAAATAGTTCAAAAAGCAGTATCTCTTCTTTAGCATTACATAACTGCAATTAACATGTAATTTATAGCTCTAGGTAAAAAAAGAAATCAATCCCTCCCTCAGATATTAAGAGTCAAGTGTCTAATGTTACAGGCTAAACTTAACACCATTTGACCCTATTATATATATTTTTTGCTGTTTATTGAATTATCTTTCCTTTTTCTACCGAAATGGAATCGGTGCTTTTTTTTTTTTTTTCATGTGTCTCCAGAAGACTGAACCACATCTGGATCTGTCTCTTCCTCTTCAGCCTCATTTATAATTTTTTTAAATGTTTATTTATTATTGAGAAACAGAAACAGAGCATGAGCAGGGGAGGGGCAGAGAGAGGGGGAGACACAGAAACCGAAGCAGGCTCCAGGCTCTGACATGTCAGCACAGAGCCTGACGTGGGGCTCGAACTCACAAACCGTGAGATCATGACCTGAGCCAAAGTAGGATGCCCAACTGACTGAGCCACCCAGGTGCCCCTGGGATCAGTGCTTTTAAGGCAACTTGAAAAACAGCATGATCTTTTGAGCCGATCCTAAGTTTTAAAATAATTCACCTTTTTAAAACCTTTCCTTCAAAGTTGAGGACCTAACATAGGACTCATAAAGCAATACTTAGAAATACAGATCGAGATTTCATATTGAGATGTTTCATCACAGTGAGATGATGAAATAAACACAGTTTTCATGTATTGCAGGAAAAAATTGTGAGCCACCCAGATGTTAGGAAAAGGTGATCTATTCCGATAGGCTAAAGTATAGCTATTACAAATAATAGATTATGTATCATCTGTCCTTTTTATTTCATTATTGGCTCCTTTTTATTTATAAATTAACTCAGTACAAAGTGTACTGATTGAGAAGCTTCCAGCACAAACACTACAAAGGAAACCTGATTAAAAAAAATTTTTTTTTTAAGTTTATTTATTTTGAGAGAGAGAAAATGAAGTAGGGGCAGAGAGAGAGAGGAGAGAGAGAATCCAAAGCAGACTCCACAGTGTCAGCACAGAGCCTGACGCAGGGCTCGAACTCATGAACTGTGAGATCACGACCTGAGCCAAAATCAAGAGTCGGACACTCAACCGACTGAGCCATCCAGGTGCCCTGGAAAACCTCATTTTTAAGGACTTTACTCACAACCCAACAGCAAGAAAAAGCATAAAATTCAACATATAACCTGATCTCAGTCACATAGATTTATTGGTGGCAATATCCCATACTAATGTCGGCTGTCTCTGGCTTATGGAATTCTAGGGTATTTTTAATTTTCTCTCTTTCTTTCTTTTACTTTTTAGCATATTCCAGAATCTCTACAATAAGCATGTAAACTTTTATAATCAAAATTAATAAAAGGTAAAATTTTTAAAAGAAAAATATCTAGTAGAAATGAAAAGGACAGAAAATACAGAGGCCAAAGAATTTTTTAGACTTTGGGGTGAAAGACCATACCGACTAATGAATGTGTTTCGGGGTATTTCATACCAGCAGACCTCAGCCTGGGGATGGTTTCTGATGTCACTAACAAGCTTTGTTCCACCAGGAAAGGTGCTCATGTGTCAGCCGGGCTGCTGACATGTGGCTCTGCTCTGGGCAAGCCATTTCATCTTCAGGGCCTTCCTTTCCTCTTCTGAAGGTTTAGGTCTGTGCAGTGTCCAAGTCCTAAGATTCCCTTTCCAAAACCATCTGTTGAAAAATATTCCATTTTGGCTAAGAAGGTTGATTTCTACTGAACACACTTGCCCTTTTGCCAGGCACTGGGATGAATTGGCCATACTCAGGCAAGGAACAATCCCAATCCCTACTTGAAAGGCGTTTGCCATCCGATGAGAGGGCAAGATATGAACAGACAGCGGGGATGTGTTAAAAGAATGCATGGATTGCTGAGAGCACAGAGATGGGAGTTTAGACCAGTCGACTCTGGGCTTAGAGACATTCTGCCAGAAGAGATGACATTCGAGCTGAGTTGTAGAGAAAAAATAAGGTAGCCAGAACCGGGAAGGTATAAAGGTCTTTCTCCTCGCAGCACACCGGGCAATGCTTAGGCAGTGAGAATGATCAATTTAAAATTTGAGGAATTCAAGACCCAACGACTTTCTAGTGGTTACTCAAGAAGGTCAGTGAGTAGTTAGCACCAAGTAGATCACGTCATCCATTGTGATGCCCCTCAACATCTGGGATGACAGAAGACACTATTGTTTTTTTCTGGTAATTAATATACGGTGTTGTATTAGTTTCAGGTGTAGCAAATAATAATTCAACAATTCTCTACATTACTCAGTGCTCACCATAGTTAAGTGTATTCTTTTTTCATTTAAAAAAATTTTCTTTTTTAATGTTTTATTTATTCTTGAGAGAGAGAGAGAGCATGAACAGGGGAGGGGTCGAGCGAGAGAGGAAGACACAGAATCGGAAGCAGGCTCCAGGCTCTGAGCTGTCAGCACAGAGCCCGATGCGGGGCTCGAACCCACAAGCCATGAGATCATGACCTGAGCCGAAGTTGGACACTTTACCTAACTGAGCCACCCAGGCGGCCCCCTTAGGTGTATTCTCAATCCCCTTTATTTCAACCATCCCACCACCTGTCTTTGCTCTGGCAACCACCAGTTTGTTCTCTGCATTTAAGAGTCTGTATTTTTAGCTCTTCTTTGTTCATTTGGTTTGTTTCTTAAATTTTACACATAAGTGAAGTTGCATGGTATTTATCTTTCTCTGACTGACTTATTTCACTTAGCGTAATACCCTCTAGGCATCCATGTTGTTGCAAATGGCAAGATCTCATTTTTCTACGGTTGAGTAATATTACAGTGTGTGTATATATATATATATATATATACACACATATATGTATTTACGTGTGCTTCTATATCTTGGCTATGGTAAATAATGCTGCAGTAAACATAGGGGTACGTCTATCTTTTTGAGTTAGTGTGTTCATTTTCTTGGGTAGATATCCAGCAGAGGAATTACTGGATCACATGGTAATTCTATTTTTAATTCTTTTTTTTTTTTTTTTTTTTTTTTTAAATTTTTTTTTTCAACGTTTATTTATTTTTGGGACAGAGAGAGACAGAGCATGAACGGGGGAGGGGCAGAGAGAGAGGGAGACACAGAATCGGAAACAGGCTCCAGGCTCTGAGCCATCAGCCCAGAGCCCGACGCGGGGCTCAAACTCACGGACCGCGAGATCGTGACCTGGCTAAAGTCGGACGCCTAACCGACTGCGCCACCCAGGCGCCCCTCTATTTTTAATTCTTTTGAGGACACTCCATACTGTCTTCCACAGTGGCTGCACCAATTTGTGTTCCCACCAACAGCGGATGAGCTTACATCCTCCCCAATACTTGTTATCTCTTATCGTTTTGATTCTAACCATTCTGACAGGTGTGAGGTGGTAGCTCATTGGGGTTTTGATTTGCATTTTCCTGATGATGAGTGATGTGGAGCATCTTTTCATGTGTCTGTTGGCCACCTGGATGTCTTCTTTGGAAAAACAGTCTACTCAGTTCCTCTGTCCATTTTTAAATCCGATTATTTGGCGTTCTCTTTGGTGTTGAGTTGTAGGAGTTCTTTATATACTTTGGATATTAGCCCCTGATTGGATATTGTCATTCACAACTATCTTCTCCCATTCAGTAGGTTGCCTTGTTGTTTTGTTGACGGTTTCCTTTGCCGTGCAAAAGCTTTTTATTTTACTCAGCTTCAATTGTTTATTTTTGCTTTTGTTTCCCTTGCCTGAGGAGACGGATGTAGAAAAGTGTTTCTATGGCTGATGTCAAAGACATTACTTCAGGAGACGCCTGTTATTAACAGAAAAAGTAAAATCTGATTTCAAGGGTAGTCCGTAACTTTTCCCACAGAGGCATTTAAGCATTTTTTTAAATGTTTATTCATTTTTAAGACAAAGAGACACAGAGTGTGAGTGGAGGAGGGGCAGAGAGAGAGGGAGACATAGTATCTGAAAGCAGGCTAAAGGCTGCGACCTGTCAGCCCCAAGCTCACAAACCGTGAGTTCATGACCTGAGCCAAAGTCAGACACTTAACTGACTGAACCACCCAGACACTCATCCCACAGAGGCATTAAAAAAAATTTTTTTTCTTAATGTTTTTATTTATTTTTGAGACAGAAAGAGACAGAGCATGAGCAGGGAAGGGGCAGAGAGAGAGAGAGACACAGAATCGGAAGCAGGCTCCAGGCTCTGAGCCATCAGCACAGAGCCCGATGCGGGGCTCAAACTCACAGACTGTGAGATCATGACCTGAGCCGAAGTCGGACGATCAACCGACTGAGCCACCCAGGCGCCCCCACAGAGGCATTTTAAAATTGCTACCAAGAGACCACCTCCCTTGGAGTCTTTTCCTCTCAGACATCACCGCCCCCCCCTTACCCTTGTCACCGCCCCTGCTGCTGCCACCACCGCCACCATCTGCAAGACAGCCTAACCTGCCTTTTGCGAAATCAGACCTCTCAGAGCACAACTTGCCTGAATTGGGCCAGCGAGCTGCTGTGAGCGTGGTGCATGTCCTTGGACACATGCCTAAGGCCCTTGCCCTTTACCCCACTGATAAGATATAGAAAGAGCAGTAATAAAAGCTGGATATTATAACCAGGCCAAGGCACTCCCCACTGGGCCTGTGTCCTGCTTGGAGGGACCAGAGAAGAATTAGTTATGCAGCACCCGCAGCGGGCCCGGGCAGGTTGAAGGGTTTACCTTGGAGCGCTCCCGTGTGTGTTTCCTATGAATTTCCCTGCTCTCACTGCTCTAGCCCATTCCAAAATAGATACAAAGATTGTGCACAGCCTGAGACCTGAGTGAGTGTTGCCAGCTTGCGAGGGAGCTTTTCAGCTCTCAAAGCATGGTTCAGACTAGGGCTGTGGGAAAAGAGAGGAAACAGGGAGGGAAGGGAAGGGATGGAGTGGGTGATGCTCTTGAGACACCGCAGGTAAGAAGGACCACTGCCTCCAGGCAAGTGAAAAGAAGGAGATGGTCTCAGAGATGAACTGCCCTCGATTGTGGTTCCCTCAAGGATCCGTTGTGACTGGACAATTCGAATACTCAGGTTAATGCTAGCTGCTGCTACCCATCAACTGAAGAATTTTCAGTGAACACGACGAAGGTTTATTTCTGGCTCCTGTGACTGTTCCTTGCTGGTCATTTCGAACAGGGGCAGCGTTGCCGGGACAGACACCCGTGTCTGCTGGCTGCAGGGAGCTTTGGCCACAGAGTGTAGGAGGCCTTTGGAAGGAAGGAACGAGGAGGACGAGACTGAAAAGCTGTCATCTAATCCTTCCAGAAAGCCCTGTATGGTATATACCATGCCTCCCGTCGGACTCTTAATTCTCCTGGGTGGAGTGAACACAGACATTGGTTGGGGTTCAAATCCCAGGTCTGTCATTTGCTGGCTGTGCCACTGTGGGCAATTTACTCAATCTCTCTGAACCTTGGCTCCCTCATTTGAGAAACAAGATGCTGACACCTCATGTGGTGGTTGTGGGGATGAAATGACATTTAGAACACTTGCGTCAATCTGTGTTCTTCCTCTCAGCAGGGCCCCTTGACTGGTTCTTGAATGGCTCTTGCTGCTTAAAGGAATCCAGAGAAATGGGGTTAGTGTGACTGCCATCTGGAAAAAAATAAAGCAGAATTTCCTGCCTCTCTCCTCACCCCCAAATAAAGCCAGGATTTCTTTCATTATCTGGGAGTGAGATGCCTTTCTGAGCAGGATTCAAAATACAGAAACTGTGAAGGAAAGAAATGGTCAGTATGACTACATAAAGATAAGAAAAAATATCTTCCAGGGGAATAAAATAGACATAGTGAAAGAGAGGTGGCAAATTGTGGAAACATTTGTGACCATATCCTGAAGAACTAATTTCCTTAATAAATGAATAGTTCCTATAAATCCATAAGACAAAAGCTAACAACCAAATGGAAATGATAAAAGGCTACAAACAGTTCCCAGAGAAGAAAAGCAAATGGCTTTTAAAAGTTGAAAAGGTGCCCAACCTCAATTTTAATAATAAAAATGTAAAGTAAAACTACAATGAGATGCCAGCTTAAAACCTTTCAGGGGTGCCTGGGTAGCTTCGTTAAGCATCCTGATTTCAGCTCAGGTCATGATCTGACGATTTGTGAGTTTGAGCCCCACGTCAGGCTCTGCACTGACAGCATGGAGCCTGCTTGGGATTCTCTCTCTCTCCCTCTCTCTCTGCCCCTCCTGCATGCGCTCTCTCTCTCACAAAATAAATAAATAAACTTAAAACGCACACACGCACGCATGCACACACGCAAAGCCTTTCAGATTGGCAAAGATCAAAAAAATTTGGTAACCCTATTAGTGAAGGCATAAGGAAAGAGACCTTTACATATGTTGCTGATAGGAGTGGAACCCGATTCCCTCTTTTATGGAGACTAAGTTGGTGATTCTGTCAACATTTAAATTTCGTATTCACTTTGATTTAGCAATGCTACTTTATGAATTTCATCTTGTAGATACACAGACACAAACTACTTAAAGATCGGAAGCAACCTAAATATCCATAAATAGAAAAGTTGTTAATTAGAATGTGATAATGGCATATGAGTACAGAGTTAACCCTATATGTGATAATATGCAGATTTTTCCCAAAGTGGAAAAAGATGCAAACAGTGTGTATTTGCAGCGTGCCCTCATTCATGTTTTTAAAGAGTAAGTACATCATTCTACAGGTGAAGAAAGTGAGGCTCAGAGAACTTAGGTAGCTTGCCCACAGTTATCACATAGTCTGTAGTCAGACAACAGAGTCTGGGCCAGGCCCGGGGCTATCTGATCTCTCTGGTAGTGAAATCCAGATTTTTCACACCATGCTTTAGGGCCCCTCACCTAGTAACCAAGGGACTTTCCTACCCTGTTTTCTCCTTCTCCCCTTCATATAGTTCCACAAACAAAGCTGCACTTTTGTGCATTTCTCTACGCACGTCTCTACTTTCCCACGCATCTCTGTGTCCGTGTTCATGCTGCTTAGAGTCCTGGATGAGCCAGATCAAATGCTCCCTTCTCCGGGAAGCCTTCATTGATTCTCCCAGACAAAATTCATCTTTGCCACTTCTAAAGCCTTGAGCACTTCCTCCCTTTGGGCAATCTTGGAGGGTGGGTTCTGGGGAGAATACAAGAAAGGAAGGGAGGAAAGAACAAATAGTTATCGTGGGCCTGCTCTGTGCCAGGCATGACGCCAGCGTTTTCACACGGGTCTTCGCATCTAGTATATTGCGTATTTATGATTGGGCCATAATGTCACTGAGGGTAGGATCTGGGTCTGATTGACCAAGGGCCTAGCACTCTCCATTCCTTCAATGCAAATAATTTTTGAGATTCTGCTACATGTCAGGTGCTGTGTTTGGTGCTGGGGAAACCAAAATGAGTAGGATGAACAGGGCAGAGTGGCAGCGGTCCAGCTGCCTGACTCGTGGGGGAGGCACTAAGTCATATTTGGACATTATCATAAAAGTGGGGGGAAGAGGTTTGTTGGCTGGATGGATGCATGCGTCTGATTGCGTCTGTCTGATGCCTGCCTTCACTTCCGAGCTTGCACGGTCCATCGTGAATCCAGTCCTGTGACTGCCCTTTTCATGCACACGACTGGGGTTACAAAGTTCTCCCTCTCCCACTGTCTAGAACTACACTGTCCCATACTGTGGCCTCTTCCTTCCTCTCACAGCACAAAACCACAGGGCCTGAGTGGCTTCCACGCCAGCTCCCCTTGCAGGGCTGGGCCCTCCTGCCGTCCCCAGGGCAGGGACCTTCTGGGTGCTGCCCTGAGTCAGGAGAGCTCCTGCGGCTGCCGGTGGCCAGGCCTGTTTTCCTGCCTGGGAGCGGGGAGTGGGGCAGAAGAGCCTGGCCTCCCTGGGGCAGGAATCTTCCTCTGTCCCTCCCCTGCACAGCCTGGAGACCTTCTCAGGCTCTCCTCCCAGTGGACGCGTGCCCCGCACCCCTGCTGACCCAGCTCCTCTGCGATTTCAACCTGACAAGGAGACCAGAGCCAGCCACTAGAGGGGAGTGAAAACCCTCTTTTTAATCCTGAATAAAGTGGGTGAGGACAGCTCCCAGGGTGCTCCCCAGCCCCGCAGAAGCGAAAATAAAACAGACAACATTTAAGAAAGAAATGAAGGCAAACAATATTTTCACATTTTCCATGAATTTCCAGGTAGATATGAATCGAAAGAAATCCCTCAGGAAGTCAAATAAGAAACCTCCCAAAGCAAGATGTTTCGTGTCCACTCATTACTGTGGGATCTGCATTCACAAATTCCTCTAAGAACGCATCTGCAAAGCCCTGACCATCTAACAGCATTGCAGTAGAACACGTTTTTTTGTTTGTTTGTTTGTTTGTTTGTTTGTTTGTTTGTTTTCCTCCAGGAGGTATTTTACAAGAGAAAGACCAATATGTACATTTCTCTCACTCGGTTGTAATTCGGTCTCTTTTATTCTATTTGTCACACGGCTTAAGAACTAAATTTAGAAATGAGATGAAAATTCAATACCTGCCTCAGCTTAGTTCTTGACAATTAGCTGTGTTCTCTCTTTTCTACCTTCCACAGGGAAAGCAGAGTCACTTTGCAATCAGGCCACAGTTTAGTTTCCACAGACTGATGCCACCTAGTGGCGACACCAAAGCCTGGACAAGGATATCACCTTTCCACCTTTCACCTTTCACCTTTCACCCAGCAAGGTGGGGTTTAATTCTCAATAAAACTCAAAAATTCCCCAAACAGCGTTTCTGTCTGTCAGGTTATAATATGTATTACCATGTATTATTCTTATTTTTATCTCCAATGTGTTTGCATATCTTTAGAAAGAAGTAAGTTCCCTTCCTTACGAGGCTGTTCCATTTTTTTCTCGACAGAGAAAACAAAACAGAAAAATTCTTATTGTGTAAATCCGAAGAGCTAGATTGCACCGTGTCACTTTCAAAACAGCCCTGAAAGGTACATGTTACTCCCCCTATTTTGTGGCTGAAGAGATGGGAAGTGTCCTTGGAAGTGTCTCAGTCAATGTCACATAACCTTCCCCCCCCCCATGAAGTCCCGATTTGGAACCGATTGCCTTGTTCTCCCCTCTGATGAATTCCTGGAGGACAGGAAATGTGTTGGGTCGTAGTCTCTGAAACCCTCTGGCGCCTGGCCCCGCGGCTGGCACATCCTAGCCCCTCAGGGCACAGGCAGTAAGAACAGGGTATGGAATATATGGAATAAGGGAGTAATAAAAGTAATCAACAGGCCCAAGATGGAGTCCCTTGTGCTAACGCCATGTCGCCACCCTGGGACTTTATACCCAACCGAATTGCAGTTTCAACCCTTCCCAGGAATGTCATCTTAACTGGTCAGTCTGGGATTTCCTGGTTGGCATGGGTAAGGGAATTCACCTAATAAGACAGGCCTTTTCGTCCTCCAAAGGGAGGTGATATTGCCCGAAATAATTCTTTCTTTCTTTCTTTTTTTTTTTTTTAAATGACTTCCTTGTCTTGCCTTTAAAAACATTTTCCTTTTTGTAGCCCTTTGGAGCTTCTTTCTATTTGCTAGGTGGGATGCTGCCCGATTCATGAATGATTCAGTAAAGCCAATCATTATCTTTAACATTTACTCAGTTGAGTTTTCATTGTTTAACAGGAGAGAGATCCAGAAATCACCAGACCCCTGGGACCTGAGGGATAGATTGTACTTTAGGGAGCTTGCAGGGGTTGGGGGGGTGGAATGCATAGTCTGCTGGCCTCTCATTCTTGCCCTTTCCTGGCTGATTCATTTTTCAATCCTCAGCTCCAGCCCAGGCCACAGAGAATGGAGGCCATGAGGTGATGACTGCATGGGGGCAGGGAGCAGAGAGAAATCCAGGGACATGCCTGGACGTGTCTGGGCACATCTCGGCCAACGCCAGCCCTGCTGTACCTGGACCCATGGGGGTTTCTTTCTTTCTTCTTTTTTAATGTTTAATTATTGAGAGAGAGAGAGAGTGAGAGAGTGGCAGAGAGAGAGGGAGAGACAGAGAATCCCAAGCAGGCTCTGTGCTGTCAGCAACAGAGCCTGATGTGGGGCTCTGTCTCACGAACTGTGAGACAATGACCTGAGCCGCAATCATGAGTCAGACACTCAACTGACTGAGTCACCCACGCATCCGCCATGGGGGTTTCTTCTTATCTTCAGCCAAGACTGAGGTGGTTTATTGAGGACCTACTTTGTGCCTCTGATTCTTATTTAGTGCTCTCAAAGCATAGCAGGGCCATATCCTTGCTACCATAAGAAAAAGAAGCCTCAGAGAAACTAGTTACTTGTCCAAGGAATAAAAAAACAAACAAACCTTCTTTACCCTCCTCTGTATACATATTTCCCAATTTAAATGTGCTTTTAAAAAGTGAACGTATGGGGGCGCCTGGGTGGCGCAGTCGGTTAAGCGTCCGACTTCAGCCAGGTCACGATCTCGCGGTCCGGGAGTTCGAGCCCCGCGTCAGGCTCTGGGCTGATGGCTCAGGGCCTGGAGCCTGTTTCCGATTCTGTGTCTCCCTCTCTCTCTGCCCCTCCCCCGTTCATGCTCTGTCTCTCTCTGTCCCAAAAATAAATAAACGTTGAAAAAAAAAAAAAGTGAATGGATGGCAAGGACGTGGAGAAAATGTGGATGCTCTGAGGAGAAATTTTACTGTGAACCGTGGCTGAAGGGGGCAGGAGTGGACAAAGGGTTTACGTTGCTTTGTTAAAGAAGATGTGTATGTTGGTGTGTGGCTGGGGAGGATCTAACAGGCAGAAAGGAACTGATGATATCAGAGAAGGAGGGAAGGTTTGGGGCTGCAACCTTGGGAGTCAGAGAGAGGGGACAGGACCAAGGTCCCTGGGAAGGTCTGATGGCAGGGGCTACTGCATCCACTTTGCTCCCAGCTTATGGCACCAGCTAGACTCAGTGCAGGGAGGAAACCCTTTATTCTTTCCCCATCTCTAGGGGTATTATACCCACAGCGGGTACCTTCTCCAGCCTTCTGCTGATAAGCAGCACAGGCATCACCCGTCAGCCATGGAGAACTTAGGCTCACCTCACCTGTTGAATCAGAATCCACATGTTAACAAGAGGCCCAGGTGATGTGATCAGCAGTCCAGTTTAAGGAGCTCTGGCGTACATCTCCCCCAGGCCCCCAACCTCCAGCAGCATCCCTCTTTGCTGGGTCACCTTCCCCTCCAGACAGATCCTTCACCAGTGTCCCTTTTCAGGCCTCCAAGTGTAGCCCCCTTCCACCCATCTACACCTGGCCCCTGGAAACATGTGTA
This sequence comes from Leopardus geoffroyi, assembly GCF_018350155.1. Lineage (NCBI taxonomy): Eukaryota > Metazoa > Chordata > Mammalia > Carnivora > Felidae > Leopardus > Leopardus geoffroyi. The sequence goes on from NC_059338.1 coordinate 105,538,565, forward strand.
GGAGGGTGGGGGGGAAACCTTTTTTCCTCTGCCCCTCTTAGGTTCTTTGGCTAGGGCCCCACCAATTAGACTGACAAAAGATAGAATAATAAGAGGAAACAAACAGAAGTGTATTAACATGTACATTTGCAAGGGGAGCATTCAGCCATGAGTAACTCAAAGGGTTGGTTAGAACTTGGGCTTATATAGCATGACAAAAGAACAAAAAAGTTGTAGAGAAGTGATAAGACAAAGGAAAAAAACCTTTGAGCTCCTCAGGCTGGCAGGTTGTGGGAAAGCAAATATATGGGGAAACGAATGGATAAGGGCTACTTTTAGCAAGGTTTTGGTGCTTGTAAGAGTCTAGAATTGACTCCAGTGATAAACTTCTGTCCTTCCTGGTAGAGAGGGTGGGGGTATACCTTTACAAACGTCCTGCTTTTAGGCAAATAGGGGGAAGGCAGAGACCTTTTCTTGTATCTGCGTCTTCTCGGTTGCCTTTAGCTCAAAATAATCCTTATATCAAAGTGGAATGTTGGGGGTGTCCTTTTCTGCTACTCTTCACCTGCTCGCCTCTTTCCCTCTCAGATCTGAAGCCGGATAGAGGCACCCTCAGGCAGAAGGGTGTTCCCGAGGTGGGGTCAGGTACCCGCCACTCTTCCCCCTAAATCCAGGGGACACGTGTCACACTCTTCAGTTCTCTCAAAGCTTCAGTAGAGAAGGAAAAGTTTTCCTTGACTCTCTTAGGGTACCAGCTAGGTCTAGTAATTAAACTGACAAAGATATTAACAGGAGAAAAGCATACAGATTTATTTGCTGTAAGTTTTACATGACATGGGAGCCTTCATAAGGAAATGAAGATCTGTGTATTTTTGTGCTGTGTCTGACGAGGAGTGGTACAGATGAAATTGTGTAGGAATATGATAGACTGAGGAGTATGGGGTAAGCAGAGTGAGCTGGGAGAAGACCTGTTTATTGGGGTTCTTCTTGGCATTGAAGGGGAGCAGATTTTGCCACCCCAAGGAATGCCTCTTTAGCATATCGATTATTTTAAGCTGGTTCTTTTTAAGAAGCTGCAGACACAGAAGAAGCTTTGAAAATGGAGCAGTTCCCCTTTTGTAAAAGACATTTACATTTACAAAGGAAAGCTCCATTAGCAAGGGTGTCTCCCCATCTGTAACTTGAAGAGGAGGATGAACAAATCTTTAGAAACTCTTATGATGAGGGAGGCAGTAATTTAAATCTGCATAATAACCTTATCCTTATTTATTGTGCTTCCTTGTTTATTGCGATTCCTGGTAATCTCCCATAACTGACTCCCCACCCCAACACCTGCTTTGTCCTTAGTTTGAGATGGTACTTAAAAGTGATGGCTTCAGCCATTTTGGAGAGTTATACCTCCTTTTCCTGGATCTGTCCCGTGTATACCGGAGGTATATCAGTTATTAAATTTTGTTTGTTTTCTTCATGTTACTCTGTCTTATGTCAATTTAATTATTAGACCAGCCAAAGAATTTAGAAGGGAAGAAAGGAAAACTTTTCTGCTCCTACAGTGTCCTGTTGTCTTTCGATATTAGGATGTTCCTTTCCTCCAGGTATAGGGAGACCACCTCTCACAGGAGGGTTTTATGACCCATTCCGAGAAGGGCAGGGAAAGGTCAAAGTGAACATCCTGCTTCTGTTGTTTTCTCAAACTCCTCCAGTTTAAAATATTCAATATGCTGTTTAAAAAAATTTTTTAAACTATTTATTTATTTATTTATTTATTTATTTATTTAAGAGACACAGAGAGATAGAGCACAAGCGGGGGAGGGGCAGAGAGAAGAAGAAGACACTGAATCGGAAGCAGGCTCCAGGCTCCAAGCTGTCAGCACAGAGCCCGACGTGGGGCTCGAACTCACGAACCGCGAGATCATGACCTGAGCCAAAGTCCTAACCTGAACCCCCTGAGCCACCCAGGCGCCCCATATTCAATATGCTGTTGTAAAAAGTTAACCTTAAGAATAAAAATGCCGGGGCACCTGGATGGCTCAGTCGGTTGAGCGTCCGACTCCAGCTCAGGTCACGATCTCGCGGTCCGTGAGTTCGAGCCCCGCGTCGGGCTCTGGGCTGATGGCTTGGAGCCTGGAGCCTGTTTCCGATTCTGTGTCTCCCTCTCTCTGCCCTCCCCCGTTCATGCTCTGTCTCTCTCTGTCTCAAAAATAAATAAACGTAAAAAAAAGAAATTTTTAAAAAAGAATAAAAATGCCAGTTATTTTACCAGCAAAAATGAGTTTAGTCGGGAATAGCAGAGAGCTGCAATCCCGGACAAGCGAGCTAAGGCAAAACCACGGGCAAGTGCAGGGAACAAAGGAGATGAAGGCTCTGTGATAGAGGAAAGGAGAAATTGGCAAGGCTGGTGTAGACAAAAAGTCCACTGGAGTAAAATGGGAGTTTGATGTACGGTGGCTTTTTGTTGTGACAGTGTCTCATTGGCTGGGCTATTGCTGGGGAGGAGGAAAGCCTTCCTTCCTCTTGGGGGAGAGTAAAGTGGTGTCCAGATGGTCATGGCCTTCTGTAGGGTCTGTGATGAACAGGGAGGAGTGATGGGGTGTGAGAGCTCCCCCTGCTGGCTGCCCTACTCCATTGTAAATGAGGTTTCCTTTTATTAATTTTCACACACACACACACACACACACACACACACAAATTCAACTGGGTAAATCGAAAGATCTAATTGGCTGTATTCTACAGTTTATGAATTGGGGAGCATCCCCATCTAGCAAACAGAAAGGAGCTCTGAAGAGCTGTACCAGATGGAAGGTTTTTTTTAAGGCAGAGGTGAGGTGGGGCAAAGACCTCGGTGTAAACAACAACAAAAGGATTCTTTTGGGCCAGGTCACCTCCCTTCAGCAGACCAAAGGGTCTTATTAGGTAGATGACCTCACTGGTGCTGACCAGGAAATTCCAGACTGACTGGTTAAGATTACATTCCAGGGAAAGGTTGAAACTGTAACTAGGTTAGGAATTAAGCTGTGCTTTGGTGGCATGGGCCTAGCACAAGCGACTCCATTTTGGACCTGTGGTTTTCTTTTTAACAATGCCAAGGTGCTGTATTTTGGGGTAGCATGTCCTGACATCTGTCACTTCCCACACCAGTTGAGGTGAGGTGGATATGTTCCTTTGCTTCCAGCGATGGGGGTTGGGGAGGATGGTAACAGCTCCGCACACTGACATACATCTCTCTTTATGGAAAGCCTCACTAGTGCCTGCTTCCATGCCCAGTGAAACCCCCCAGTCTTCTTGGAGATGCTTGGAGGGGGGTCATGGACAGTTTCACAGTCTCTTAGAAAGTCTCACCTAGGCATTTGTATTTGTTATCTATTGCTGTGTTCCAAGTTGCCCCAAATTTTAGCATTTTAAACAACAAATACTTATTATCTCACAGTTTCTGTGTGTTAAGGATTGAGCTGCGTGGCTCCAGAATTCATAGGTTGAAACTCTAACCCCTAGTGCTTTAGAACGTGATTAGATCTGGAGGTCGTGCCTTTAAAGAGGTAGTTAAGATTAAATGAGGTCATAAGGTGGGCCATGATCCAATATGACTAGTGTCCTTGTAAGAAGTGGGATAGTTACCAGGGGTTGTTGCCTACAGAGGAAAGGCCCTGTGAGGACACAGAGAGAAGGTGGCCATCTGCAAGCCAAGGAGGGAGGCCTCAGGAGAAACCGAACCTGCCAACGCTTTGACTTTGACTTCCAGCCTCCAGAGCTGTGAGAAAATAAATGTCTGTTGTTTGAGCCACCCGGTCTGTGGGACTTTGTCATGGCAGCCTCAGCAAACTGATACACTATGAGTCAGCAAAGCACAGCTCAGCTGGGGGCCTTAGGCTTAGGCTCTCTCCCAAGGCTGCAATCAAGATGTCGTTTCAGGCTGCGGTCACTTCAAGGCTTGACTGGGAGCATCCACTTTCAAGCTCATTTTCATGGCTGCTGGCAGGCCTCCGGTCCTCACTGACTTGGCCAGAGATGTGAGTTCTTTGCCAGGTGGGCCTCCTCATAGGGCAGTTCAGAACACGGCAGCTGGATTAACTCAGAATGAGCAAGGGAGCCCAACAGAAGCCATAGTCTTTTAATAACTAATCACATAAGGACATGTGCCACTTTTACAGTATTCTGTTTATTAGGAGTGAATCGCCAGGCCTAGGTCACCCTCGAGAGGAGGCAACGAGGCAAATGCACGAATACTAGCAGATGAGGACCATGGGGAGCTATCTTAGGGGCTGCTTTCCATTATCACCTGGCACTCCACTTCGGGATTGAGGGGTACTTAGCACCTGTGGCACTGTTTTCTGTCTTTGTCTTCAGTCAAGATGTAGACAACAAAGAAAGGACCATGTGACAGCCCGTTACACCCGTGTCAAGAGAGAAGCGTGGGTACATACATTTCCTGGTGGATTTGGCAGTAGGAAGATAAGGAAATGTCTGAATGGTTCTATTTTTCAGAGAAGTGTGAAGTATGGTCATTAGCTGGAACTGAGGCTATGGAAGGCAGACAAACTTGGCTATTGGTACAGCAAAGACTCATGCTCCCTCACCTTCCCCTTCCGTATTCTAGAGTAGACAAGCTAGGAACTACACGTCCCAGACTCCCCCACGTCCAGATGGGGCCATGTGACTAGTTGCCAATTGGCTATAAGTTTGTGGCATTTTCTGGCTAAGGAAGTTACCCATTTCCCCGTTTTCCCTCTCATATGCACAAGCTGTTGGGTGGGTATGGAGATCTTTAAGGCTGCAGGAGAAAGGAGCCACAGGATGAAAGGCACCTGGGTTTCTGAAAGCCATCTTTCAACCAAAGAAAACCTGGCTCAGACCTGTCCGCAGGACACCGGACAAGGGTGACCCACTCGGATGTCTCCATAGCCAGAAATGGGCCGAGGAAGAGCAGAGCTGCGGGCCAAAGGACTTCTTGACCCTGTATGCCCCAGGACCCAAGTACAACCGTAAGAGAAGAGTGCCCCCCAAAATGACTGAAAACGACTTCCCAGCACCCACATGAAAAATTATATGAAATTGCAGTGACTTGTGCTCCATCGATACGGGTATGCCAGAAACATCACACGTTTTTACTTTGTTAAACTAAATTTAGTTTCTAAGCCTCCACCCTGCCAAAGTGGTGGAAGGTCAGTTGCAGGTGTTATTGGCGCTCCAACCCTCTCCCCAATGTCGCATAGCGTGCGGGAGGCCAGCGTGGTGTCCCCAAACAAGGCAAGGCCTATGGTCTTTGATTCAGCGCTGATATTCGTAAAGGGAGTACCCAAAGTCCTCAGTAGCCCTGCTGTGTTCTCTGGGCACAGTTCTAAGAATAGGACCAGGTCCATTAACTACCTAGGAAGGCACCAACCTCAGGAATCTTGCCGCATCTTCAAGCTTCCTGTCATTATGACACGTCTTTGTCCTCTGCTTTCCACGGTCCTTGATCTTGTCATCACAAAAAAACAAGCTGAGTGAAAGTTTCAGGCAAGTCCTAGAAAAAATTTAAATAGAAGTGCCACCACTCCCTGAATGATGTCATGACCGTAGTCCAAGCATAGACATTAGGCCAGTTCACAAACATTTGTGGACAAAACTGAGTTTGCCAGTGGTGGCTACGAGAATGCATCACTCATATGCAACCGCGGGTAGTGCAACTGACCAAAGGCCTCAGCCGCCGCTCCAAAATCTTTCACGTTTCACGCCAAGGCCACGCCTCCCCACCATGCTTCCCAGTGCTAGGGGGCGTGCCCATTGCTAGAGGGCGTGGCCTCCTCTGCCTTGTGACTGCTTGGGAACTCCCTGACAGCCATATCAGTCCTTCTTTAGATTGCAAGGCAATGTAAGTCAATTCTCCCCCAGAGTGCCTTCCCCCTTTCCGTTGCTCAGTGCCAGACACACATTATGGTTCGAAGCCAGGCCCGCCCACTCTCTTCTGGCTCCCTCCAAGTTTGCTCTCTCTGATGCCTCCCCTAATAAATTTCTCCTTTTATCATCTCACATCTGCTCCTGGGAGGACCCAGACGAACCTGTTCTCCCCATTCGGTACGCTCACTTTCCTTTTTATAAGTGTATCATGTATTTAGATAGCAAATATTAGTTAAATGTACTTCCTCATTTGAACTGTGAAATGCAACATATAAGGACAAATGTTTTCAGTATAACTGTTAAGACTTCTTCCGACCTTCAAGAGTTAAGTCGTTTCAACTGCACTTGAACATTGATTTTTGCTGAATTTGGCAACTGCTACTATTCATTCTGAGCTTTAAAATCTCAAGTGGCTGTTGAGTTCCCTCATGACCTTTAACTCTCCCTAGAAACTCTGAACTACTTAAAAACCAAAGTCAATGGCATTGAAAATACATAAAAGCAATGCAACATCATTCAGAGTAGTGTCGAAGAGACAGGAAGGAGGTTTCTTATAATGCCACCCATCCAAACACAATAGCTGCCATTTTAGGGGTCCGTGTCTCCCCTACTACCCTCCCTTCTCTCCAGAACCTCCTCCTGTCTAGACGGTTGTTCACCGAACTGCCTGTGTTCAGCATGAACCTCAGGTTCTTAGACCTGGAGGCACATCAGAATCATCTCTGGAGCTTTTAAAAATGGCCAGGGCCCAGGCCTGAGCTGGATCTCATTAACCTGAATCTATTCTTCTTCTATTTGGGGGTCCGGGTGCAGAATTGAATTGGTCAGACTCTACCATATATACCGCTTTACCAGCACTGAGTTATTCAAAGAGTCCTGCTTTTTATTTTCTTTGACCTCTTGGTCCCTGAGCCCTACTCTCACCCGAGGTACCCCATGGACTTTATATACGTTCTTAAGTACGCATCTGTGTTTGTAAATGGATCGTGTTCTGAGTCTTTGTGTTTTTAACGTACATTCATAAATTGTATGCTTTCTTACCTTTTGCTCTCAATACTATGTTTTGAGGTTCCGTGCTGATGGATGTATGAATGTCTATTCATGGCTTCTCATTTCTTCACGGTATCCCTCGCACTTGACTGTCCGTCGCCTAGGGATGGACGCCTGTGTTGCCTTCAGCTGGCCTCTGGCCCCGGCAGTTCTGCAGCGAGCGTCCTCACGCACGTCCCCTCGTGAGCCTGGGTGAGAACTCCCCTTGGGAGGAGTGTTCTAAGCATCTGTGACTGATTCTGATCTCATGCACAGCCAGGGGTGAGGACCACTGCCATTCCTCAACAACCTTTGTGATCTTTGAAGGCCTTCTTCACACATCTCTTCTATGGGACTGACTCCTCCCTAGCTGAAATCTGAGATACTTTGGCTACTTCGTTTTTACCCCATGAAAATCTTCCTTTGGGAACTCAGAATACTAAAGTAAAAATGACGGGTCATATCTTAAATGTGACCCTGTGTTTATTTCCTATTGTTGCTCTAACAAAGTACCACAATCTCGGTGGTTTAAAACAACACAAATTTATCTGCTTACAATTCTGGAGGTCAGAAGTCCTAAAATTAAGACGTCCGCAGGACTGTGTTCTCTCTGCAGACTTTGGGGGAGAATTCATTTCCTTGCCTTTTCCACTTCTCAGAGGCCACTTGCATTCCTTGGCTCGTGGCCCCTTGGCTTGCATCACTACAACCTTTGCTCTGTCCTACTCTGGATGGGACCCTCCTGCCTCCTTTTTCGAGGGACCCTTGTGATTACATTGGGCTCACCCGGATAACCCAGGATACTCTCCCCATTTCAAAATCTTTACTCACACTTGCAAATATGACTTAAAACTCTTTGTCATGTAAAGTAACATATCCACAGGTTCCAGGGATTAATACTGGGTGTCTTGGGTGGGTGGGAAAACCACTCTGCCTACTACGTGACCATAAACTTTCTCATTTAAACGTCATTAAATTTCTTAAAATGTAACACACGCTTGTTCGGTGTTACAAACGATACAGAGCTGCGTAAGGAAAAAGATGATGGCTTGGCCCACCCTTTCCTGATAATTCCTGTGGGGAAACAGCCTTGCGTCCATGCCTAACCTCACACATGCAGATCTGCATGTTGTGCTGCGTGGTACAGAACCAGGACCATAAACATTAACCTGCAACGTTTTCCTCTTCATGTGTCATGGAATCCCTCCAGGCCGACCCAGAGGGACCTCACCCATCATTTCTTTTAACTAGCCAAATAAATATTCCACAGGATGGGTAGACCAATTGATTCAGCTATTCTCTCGTTGGGAGATATTCAGATGGTGTTCTGATAGCCCCACCTTCAAACCCAGCTTCAAAATGTGCCCTTTTGTTTGTTTGCACCACTGCTCTTATTTCTGGAAGATTCCCCAAAGTAGAATGGGGCCTCCAAAGATAAGCACATTCTTAGGGGACAATGTCAGGTTATTTTCCCAAATTTTTAGTCATTTACACTTTTACCATCAAGAAATGAGTGTGTCCACTTTCCTGCAAAACTGCCTCTCAGCCAGAGTTAAATAGTATTGTTCTCTATAGCGTATGCTAATTGGATGTGCGAACGAAGAGTGTGCCATTGTTATTTTGATTCATATTTCCACGAAGACCACAGGCGTCGTGGGGTTTTTTCCGTGTTTATTGACTACTTGCATTTTCTCTTCCACAAATTGCCTGCTTATATTCTTGCTTATCGTTTAAATTTTTTTTTATTTTATTATTTTTGAACGCATTTTGTATTTAAGAAGAGTTTTAGATTTACAGAAAAAAATTGTGAAGCTCGGGTATAGTCCAAACCCATTTCCCCTACTAATAACATCTTAGGTTACTATGGTACATTTGTTACAATGAATGAACGAATATCGATACATCTTTATTAAAGTGAATACTTTATCCAGACTTCCTTAGTTTTTACCTAATGTACTTTTTCTGTTCCAGAAGGCCACTTTACGGTTGGTTGCTGTATCTCCTCAGGCTCCCCTCGGCTTTGACAGCTTCTCAGACTTGCCTTGTTTTTGATGACCTTGACAATTTTGGGGAGTACTGGTCAGGCATTGTTTTTTTAGAATGTCCCTGTACTGAGATTTGCCTGAGCTTTTTCTCGTGACGAGACGGGTGTTAGAGCACATACCATCAACGTGACTCATCACTGTTGGTGTTGACTTTGATCACCTGGCTGAGGTTGTATTTGTCAGATTTCTCCACTCCAGTTACTCTTCCCACCTGCCTTTTCCGTGCTGTATACTCTTTGGAAGGAGGTCATGTATACACCTCACACCTAAGGAGTGGGGAGTTATGCTCTGCCTCTTTGAGGACAGAGTCTTTGTGAATAATTTGGAATTCTTCTGCGGGAGAGATTTGTTTCCTCTCCCTTCTTTAATTATGTAAGCATTCATTTCTATCCATGTAGATGCACGGATATTTACTTTACACTTTGGGCTTAATGCAATACTACTTTAGATATTCTGGTTGTTTCAGCTTTGACCACTGGGACCTCTTTCAGTTGGCTCCCATGTCCCTTCGACATACCCCCACCAATGTGATTTTGGTTGCTTTGTTTTTATGAGTACTTCCTTGCTTTGTGCCACCACAGGATCCTACAGGTTCCTCTGTATATTCCTTCCCTTATCCTAGAATCAGCTATTTCTCCAGGCAGTCTTGGTTTCTTTATTGCAGAATGGTTTTACAAACCAAGGCCTGGGCGTAAGATATGCCCATTACTAGTTGAGTGTTGCTGCTTCTACGTCCTCTCCGCTGGCAAAGCAAGGAAATATATGTGCGCCATGGAAACTAATGTTTATACACATATCTATAAGTATTTCCATATGAACATGGGTTCATTCCTATGTCTGCAACTCTAGTCCATGGCCACTCCAACAGTAAGAAGCCTGGCTCCCGCCATCCCCCAATATTTACTTAACTGTTCATTTCCAGCAGACAGGTCTCACTGTATCAGAATTGTTAACCTCCATCCCCTGATGGGAAACTTCATCAACAAGAGTAAAGTTTTATGTACAGTTCTTTTTGCCTTCAGTCTTATAATTCCACTCATTTCCAAAGCTACTCAGGTCACCACCTTCTTCTCCCACCTACTTCAGTAAGATGTTTTAATACATTTATAATACAGATTATTTTGCCACATCAGTAAGATGTTTTAATACATTTATAATACAGATTATTTTGCCACGGTCTATGCTCTATCCTGGTATCCCTTGACCTCCTAAATGGTTTTTTAAAATTTGTATATACTGGTTCACTCTTTGTGCTTTAAAATTCTGTGGGTTTTAACAAATTATGTAGTGTCCTGTGCCTATAGTCTCAGTATCATACAGAAGAGCCAGGCTTCTCACTGTTGGAGTGGCCATGGACTAGAGTTGCAGACATAGGAATGAACCCATGTTCATATGGAAATGCTTATCGATATGTATATAAACATTAGTTTCTATGGCACACATATATTTCCTTGCTTTGTCAGCTGAGAGGACGTAGAAGCAGCAACACTCAACTAGCAATGGGCTTATCTTATGCTCAGGCCTTGGTTTGTTGAAGTCCCTTGCTTCATTTTTCCAAGCCTCCACCCCCTCCTGCCAAACCCCCAGCGATCACCATTTCTACTGTCTCTTCTAGTTTGGCTTTACCAGAGCTCCTATCCCTGGAATCATACAGTAGATAGGCATTCATTGAGAAATATGTAGTTAAGTTTTACCTGTGTCTTTTTGTGACTTGATACTTTAAAAAATATTACCACCCTAATCTGTGGATGTACCACAGTTTATTTATCCACTCAGCGTCCTATTGAAGGACATCTTTGCTGTTTCCAGTCTGGGGAGATTATGAATAAAGCTGCCATGAGCCTTCTTCTTGCCCATTTTTAAGTTGCTTGTCTTCTGTTTTCCACATTGTCCATTAAGGATATATGCTTTGTCAAGTTACAACTACTTTTCTCTAGTCTATTATTTTTCTTTTGACTTGATTTTTGCCTCAATATTGTAAAATGTAATTGACTACATCTGTATTTTCTGTTATGGCTACTGGATATCCCATCTTTTGTTTGCTTTTTCTTCGTTTTTGAGGTATTGTCAGATTATAAATATATTTTTAAAACTTACAGTTGATATTGGGGCGCCTGGGTGGCGCAGTCGGTTAAGCGTCCGACTTCAGCCAGGTCACGATCTCGCGGTCCGTGAGTTCGAGCCCCGCGTCGGGCTCTGGGCTGATGGCTCAGAGCCTGGAGCCTGTTTCCGATTCTGTGTCTCCCTCTCTCTCTGCCCCTCCCCCGTTCATGCTCTGTCTCTCTCTGTCCCAAAAATAAATAAACGTTGATATACAATATTATATCCGTTTATGCATTATGAAAAGCTCACCATGGGTGTAGTCACCATCTGTCACCTTACAAAGTTATTACAGTATTGTTGACTATATTCTCTATGCCGAACTGTCCACCCCATGACTTACTTATTTTATGACTGGAAGTCTGCAGCTCTCAATCTCTTTCACCTATTTGGCCCATTTCCCCCTACCTCTCTCACCTCTGGCAACTACCAGTTTGTTCTCTGTATTTATTCATCCGTTTCTATTTTGTTTTAGTTGTTCATTTGTTTTGTTTTTTAGAGTCCACATATAAGTGAAATCATATGGTATTTGTCTTCCTCTGACTTATTTCACTTAGCATAACACCCTCTCGTTCCATCCATGCAGTTGCAAATGACAAGATCTCATTCTTTTTGATTGCTGAGTAATACTCCGTTGTATATATATACCACATCTTCTTTATCCAATCATCTGTCAATGGGCAGTTGGATTGCTTCTATATCTTGGCTATTGTAAATAATGCTGCAATACACATAGGGGTGCAGGTATCTTTTCAAATTAGTGTTTTCGTTTTCTTTGGGTAAATACCTAGAAGTGAAGTTGCTGGATCGCACTGGATTTCAACTTTTAATCTTTTGAGGAAATTCTGTACTGTTTTTCACCGTCGCCGTACCAATTGCATTCTCACCAACAGTGTGCAAGGCTTCCCCTTTCTCCATATCCTTGCCAACACATATTTCTTGTTTTTTTTTTTTTTTTGACACTAGCCATCCTGACAGGTGTGAAGTGGTATCTCATTGTGGTTTTGATTTGTATTTCCCTGATTAGCAATGCTGAGCATCTTTTCGTGTGTCTGTTGGCCATTGGCAGGTCTTCTCTGGGAAAAGGTCTGTTCAGTTCCTCTGCCCGGTTTTTAATCAAATTGTCTGGGTGGTTTTTTTTTTTGTTTGTTTGTTTTGGAAGGGGGTATTGAGTTGTATAAGTTCTTTATCTGTTTTGGATATTAATTCCTTATTGGATATATCGTTTGCAAATATCTTCTCTCATTCAGTAGGTTGACTTGTCGTTTTGTTGATGGTTTCCTTCACTGTGCACTGGGAACCCCATCTTGCTCTGATGGTTTTCCTTCTCCCAAGGTTAAAAAACGTCCTCCTGAATTTCTCTTCTGTGACATATTATGGAAGAGTGTATAGGTTTAAGCCAAAGGGGTAGAGATGCTGAAGGATAACAGAGGATCTGGGGACAGTGACTGTGGGGCTGAGAAGCGTTTTGCCCCTGAATTTTGCGTGGTCTATCATGTGGGCTTTCTAGGACCTGCTCTCAGCGAGAGTTTTCATGGGGTCTCTTCAGACACTGTAGTTCTAGGAGCAAGGAGCTATGTGGCCGCCTTTGGAGAATCAAAACCAGACCTCAGGGTTGTTTCTCTGAGCTCGTCCATCCCATTCCTGTATCCCTTTATTTGTATGCTTTATATTTGTCTCCCACCTAGACTATGAGCTCCATAAAGTGGAGATCCCGGTCTGGCCTGTTGATCCCTGATCCTTTAATGCCTGGCATGAGGCCCTGGAAGCCTAGCAGGAAGCAGGTAAGGAGGAAAGATAAAAGGAAAGAGCCTTGGCTATTTTCCATTAACCCTGAAGTTTCATATTAAGGTCTTCTCTGTTTTGTTGTTACCCCTCAGTGGCTAACCTCATCAAAGCACATCACCAGGGCTCTCTCACCTTCCACTGTGGTTGGTCAATGGGATGCACTCTCAGGGAGGAAAGAGTGGGCGAGAGTATCTATTCCTCTCACTCCCCACCTGCTGGGCAGTCCTTCTGGCAGCAGGCGCACCCTTCTATAGCCACACCCTTCAAGCAGCTCCTCGCCCAGGGTCCCAGATGTCATCTGGACACCGGTGATCCCATTTCTTCCCCTGCCTCTGCAGGTCAGGTTGAGAGCAGCTTCTCTCTGTTGGTAGTTACCGTGGGCATCAACATCCCTTATTACTTAAGGCTTTAAAAAAATTCCAGCTGAGTGTAGGCTCAGTTTCCTGCCTGGACTCTGACAGATCCCTAAAGGGCAGAAAATAGGGAAAGAAGCAAAAGAGCTTGGAAAGATAAGGGGGCTCCTCAGAAGAGCTCACACAGACCCAGGAGGAGCATTTCATTTGTCCACTGAGGGAGTGAGGACTTAGAAAGGGCGTGTGTGAGGCCTGCCACCCGACGGGCCACCTGAGTCACCCCAGCTGCCCTGTGGCTAGTGGAGCTGTCCTCTGTGTGTCCCTCAGTGCTTGGTTCTGTCTGAATAGGAATCCTTGATAAGGTGTAATTATAACTTTTCACTTTATGTGTCTCCCACGCTGGACTGAAAACTCATCAAAGGCAAAGATTTGGGTGTGGGCCATTTCTGCAGCCTGCTTGCTTCTCTCAGGCTGCTGGGCACAGAGCGCGTCTTTGTGAGGGTTCACGTGAAGGAGGAACGAAGGCTCCTCCCACAGCTGAACCCCATGGGCCTACTCTTCCAGAACCCACCCCTTCGTAGGAGGTGGATCCGCCTCAGAAGGCCCTGGCCAGGTCCTGAAGGCTAAAAATATTGGATCCTGATAATACCGGAAGGTGACTAAGCTGCTGACTCAAGAAAACCAACTTCCTCTTCCAAAATAGTTGCCTACTCTATCATCGAGTTGTTTTGCCCAGATACATGCTGGTCTCAGGCATTCCTGCCTCCTTTGAAAGCTTCTTCAAGGGCTGCCAGTTTGGCTCAAACACCTTTTTTGCTACTGTGCCTTTTCACTCCGTTGCTGTTATCTGAATAACCTGTCCCAGGCCCTTAACACCTCAGTCAGCAGACCCCGACTCCCACACGGGCAATACTCCTGAACCACAATATTCCATCCCCAAACCAGGACTCGGTCACCGGGCTGTCCTGGAAAATCTGGGATACAGACTATATTTGTATAATTTATAGAAACTATATTTATAGAAACAACGGTAAGCCTTGATCCATTTTCAATCTAAATGGTTTTAATAACCACAAACATATGGGAAAGAAACTAGTGACAAAACTTATTTGTGTTTGACTCTAGTAGTTATTTTCACAGGCATGGTGACTGTATTCCTATAATCTTTTAATGCAGTATTAATTTCAAATGTTCCATGAGTAAAAATATTTTTAAATGTTGAATATTATGTTTTAATATTGCTGTATTGCTTTCAATAAAAGCAATTGTTTACACATATGATGACATTTTGTATACCGCTGTTTAAGATTTTTCACCTGAAATCACTGACCAGGTGACCACATCAGCTAAGCTCAACCCTGCAGTCATCCCATCCCAGGTGCCAGAGAGTGAGTGAAGAAGCCTCCAGAAGGTTCCTGCCATGCTCTGTCTGAATTTCTTACCTATGAATTTATGAGTGTAAAAAATAAATTGACAAACCAGGGTAAAACTCTTTTCAGATCATTTTCTTTAGTTTAGTGTGTGAAACAGTTATACAGTTCAAATTTCAGTTGAAGGGAAGGGGTATCTTCCCCCAGAACCTTCCAGGCTAGTAATTCCAGATACTCTAATGCTTGGTGGTCCGAGTTCTACTAAGGGAAGAAGTTATTCCAGCTGTGCAGGGTTATGTGCATGCCTGTAGGGGAGCTCTCTACTATGCAAAGAGAAAGATGACCCTACTGGAAAAGGTTCTAACTGGTAGACCAGTTGCCTCAGGAACAGTGAATTCTGGATTTCCAACATCTCTTCTTGCATCCTGGCTCTAGGAGTCCTCCGTTACTGACACGTTCTCTGAAACACACCCAAGGCCCTCGAATCATGGGCCTCATCCCCTGTCAAAGCCAGGTTTATTGACCTTTGGGTGACTAAAAGTGGTACCAGAACTTGGGCGTGGTTAGGGAGAAGAGTACTTAAAATTGTCAAATTTTAGCCATTCATCAAGATCCAGTGGCCTAAGCAGTGATGTAGTTAGTTTTTGTTTTATGATTTTAGAAACAGCCCCCAATACTTACTGTACAGCTCCAGACTGGAAAGAAGTGCTTCTGGGTCAGCGTGGAAAGCAGGTGCTCCCTGAGGGCAACTTCAGAGTTCATCTTCTACCCATGATCACAAATCATGCAACTCCTCCGAGAGTCTGTTGAGAATGCTACGGTACAGGGGCGCCTGGGTGGCGCAGTCGGTTAAGCGTCCGACTTCAGCCAGGTCACGATCTCGCGGTCCGTGAGTTCGAGCCCTGCGTCGGGCTCTGGGCTGATGGCTCGGAGCCTGGAGGCTGTTTCCGATTCTGTGTCTCCCTCTCTCTCTGCCCCTCCCCCGTTCATGCTCTGTCTCTCTCTGTCCCAAAAATAAATAAACGTTGAGAATGCTCCGGTACATGCCCACAACCCTACAAACTTCGCTTGATTTCATCTAGGTCACCCAGCAAGACCCTCCGTCCCTTACTTTTCTTACAAACCCACAGTTTCTTCTGGCTCGGGTATCAATTTTCCCTTAACTTTCAGCATAATGTCCTCAGCCGGAAGGCTTTATCGGAGTGTCCCAACCTCTTCCAGTGTGTGACACTCCTAGGTTTGTATGGGAGAGAGGGAGACAGAGAAAGAGAAACAGACACAGAGAGAGACAGAGACAGAAGGAATTTTTGTGCAGGGAAGAGAAGTTGGGATTCCAGATGCTCCAATGGTTGGTGGTCCCCATTCTACTAAGGGCGGAAGTGACTCCCAACAGAGCGGGGTTGTGTGCGTGCCTGTGGGGCCTGTGCGTGTGTGCCTGTTCCGTTAGTTCTGGGGACATGAACAATTTGTAAATAAGATGACTTTACAATGACTGAAGAACAGTCAACTGAAGATCTTTAATGTCACTTTATACAATCCTTTCCTACACAAGTTTTAATAGAGAACGCTCAGTCCATGGTAGCCAGGGGGTATGGATTCCCCTCAATCCTGTCCCTGAGAAGCTTTTTCAGGAGAATACTATTAAACAGCTCCCTAGCTCTAGAATGTATTCGGTGTCCACTAAGAAATGCAACAATCTTCATCTCCAACCTGAGTTCTACAATATTTACCAAGCACGTGTATTAGAAGGTGGTGTATTAATTTGTACGTCCATTCGCCAGAACATGCTGGACAGTGAAGTAGCCCAGAGGCTCCCTCATCTTTCAGTTATCCCCTGGGCCAGTTTCTCACCTCTGCTCACTCCAGAGTCTCCCCCTTTCCCATCTCCCACCCTGGTGGATGAAGGACGGTGTTTCAGTTAGATTCTGAGCTGCAAGTGTACCAAAGGCCGCAGCAGAGCTATCTAAGCCCCAGTGGCCCGTCTGACCAGTGAAAGACAGTTCTGAGAACAGCAAATGTTCCCTCTTTCTCCTCGCTCGTCTCTGCTTTTTCCTCATTCTCCGGAGCCTGGTTAGTTCACGGAACGCACCCTGCTTTATGCCTTTCCTCAAGGATGCAGACAAGGCCCACACCCAAGCTCTGCCTCCTCTGCCTGGCTTCACCCTCCCCCACCCCTTCCCCTTGAACGGAAGGCACTTAACACCTACACGGCACAATTTAGTTCTTGATTCCACGCTGCCAGGTGTCATGACAATTAGATCACGGGTGTTGGTCTTGTCTTTGCTATGAGAAGCTCCCGGACAGGTACTGCTCATTGACCATAGCTCCTGACACATAGCAGGTACTCACCAAACACTTGCCTTTATATAGAGTCTTTCATGGTGAGGGCGGGCGAGCAGAGTCAGGCTACCAACCCACTACAGGCCGGGCTGTGGGCTGAGGGGTGGCCTCCTGCTTCCCTGAAGCATCCCGCGAGGCACTCATGTCCACAATGCATTCCAGGGAAATGCCCAAGACCCGGAAGGCCCCTCTGGCCTCTCCTAGCCCTTGTAAACTCAGTTTTTTGGCACTTCTTCCCCAATCCCTCCACGCTACCCCTCCTTGAACTCAATTTGAGGCATTTGTGAAAGGGGTATTTTCTTCTCCCCATCCCTGCCGCAGAGCACAGTACGGGCACTTAAAATCATAAAGTCTGGGGCACCTGGGTGGCGCAGTCGGTTAAGCGTCCGACTTCAGCCAGGTCACGATCTCGCGGTCCGGGAGTTCGAGCCCCGCGTCAGGCTCTGGGCTGATGGCTCAGAGCCTGGAGCCTGTTTCCGATTCTGTGTCTCCCTCTCTCTCTGCCCCTCCCCCGTTCATGCTCTGTCTCTCTCTGTCCCAATAATAAATAAACGTTGAAAAAATAAAATAAAATCATAAAGTCTGGCTGGCAGGTGCGATGAATGAATAAACTGCTGGACTAACAGAGGGTGAGTAGGTAAGTGGGGAAATGAAGGAACGTACCACTGCCGAGAGCACCCTGGGTGGCGCCTTCCAGAGGACAGGGATTCCTGTTTGTTTAGGACCCGTGTGGGCATTCCATGGACTCTACGGGTGAAATGTTTCCAAAATCATTTTCAAAAATTTGTGACTGAGAAACAAGAGTATTTATAAATCAAATCATGGCAAGACACTTGTAAGTGTAACTCTACGATTCGGTCCACACAAACATACTTATTTATACCTACTTCCTGGGTAATCAGTTTTTGAGATGTTCAATGTTTTTTCTTCACCACCTGTATTAGAGGGCCATTACTTCCCTCAATTGAAAGCAAAATGGGTCTGCTATCACCATCAATATTCTTTAACCTTGCACTTGAAGGAAGCTTTTAAAGAAAAAAGGCTGGGAGAGCTTTAAGATCCCATGCAGAGTTTCTTAACCTTAGTTGCATGTTTGAATTACCTGGGGAGGCTTTCTAAAGTCTTGAGGCTCAGGCTGTACCTTAAATCTGCTACGTTACAGTCTCTGGAGATGGGACCCAAGCGTCACCTTTTTTTTTTTTTTTTTTTTAAAAAGTTCTCTTTTTTCTTTTTTTTAAATCTTTCTTTTCCTTCCTTCCTTCCTTCCTCCCTCCCTCCCTCCATCCCTTCCTTCCTTCCTTCCTTCCTCCCTTCCTTCCTTTTTCTTCCTACCTCTGTTTGTTTGTTTGGCATCCATATTTTTAAAGGTGCGGCCAAAGGCTGAGAACCACTGTTCAACCCACCCACAGCTGAGACCATTGAACGACTCACCGTGCACACGTGAGGGTGTTTGTTGTGTTCCCTGCAGGAGTCCGCTCTGCAACCCGCCCGTGTCTCATTCTGATCCCTCCCCAAGGGCTCCTTCCTCCTTCACACTTATTTCTGTCTTGGCAATCAAGGATGGCTCATGGGCATGTCCATGAGGATCCGATTCAGGTGAATTAGGCTATCATTCTGTGCTAGCTAGCACTTTGGGAAAGCTGTTATTTCTCCACTCTTGAACTTTGAACTGAACTTCTGTGCCTCCAAGAAGTTTCAGGGATTGAGAAGAGCAGATAGTTGAAATCGATCACAGGGAGGTTGCACACCATCCTGAACCCGAGCTGGCCGTTCTCCCCAATCAGTTATGTTGAGAAACGAAAGCTGCCTAGGGACACCCCACCCTCGGTCCGTGGACATGCTTCCCCTCAGTCCCGCGCGTTGGCACTCCGATCTTTGCCCCAGTAAAACCCCGGCCCATTTCGCGGGCCGAGCCACACTCTGCGGTGCTCCCCACTGCGGCAGCTTTAACAGTGCTTGCCTTCTACCTACCTAGTCGCCGTGTCTGCTTTCCCAGTTTGGTTTGTGGGCTAGGCCATTTCACTGGATCTTTTGGAAAAACAGTGTGGGGATGCCCACCCAGAAACTATCTCTTCCTGGGATTTGGCGGTAGCTGGTGCGGAGGAGGACTCAGAGCGGGCAGACCTCCGCAGCTCGTCTCGTGCCCCACCGCCAGTCCTACGCCCACCCACCAGGCAGGGTTCCCGCAGCGACTGAACCAAGAGACCTGCACACAGCGCGGGTGGATTGCAGTTATGTATTCAGTTTCCTACCGACTTAACTAACATGGGCCGCGGGAAGAGGGGAGAGAAACACTGGAAGAGCTGCCGGGCTGGAGTAGGTGCCTTTCACTAAGTCATGCGTTCCCACGCTTTACAAAAGCATCTTCCTACAGGAAAAGCGACTCCCGCAGGGATAGCAGGGGCTGCAAGGGTCACAGGGGTTGCAGGGGCTGCAGGGGCTGCAGGGGCTGCAGGGGCTGCAGGGGTTGCAAGGGTTGCAGGGAGAGGTGCAGGGGTAGCAGGGAGACTCGATCTTGACGCAACTGCCGAGCCCGTAGGAGTACGTCACGTCTTTCTCGTCCACGCAGGGCGGCAGGCTGAACTCTTTGCAGATGTTCATGTAGCTGTACTTTTTCGACCCGAGGCAGTCGTACCTGTTCTCCCGCTCTGCCGACACGCACACCTTTCCGTCCTTCACCCGAACTTTGACTTGATCCGGTTCAAAGCCGCACACGTTTACTGATCCTAAAATGTTACTGCTACAGCAAGAGGAGGCCAGAATTCTATTTGTTGTTCTTCTCAATCTGGAAGTTAGAAAAAAGGAGAGGGTGGGGGGAAGAAGCTCAGATCTCAGACACAGCTTGAGAAGCAATATTTTGATCTGTTTCTCATTATTATTATTATAATTTTTTTTTTTTTTTTTTTTAAGTTAGCCCTGGGCCCCTCTTGGGGCTTGAACTCAGATCAAAGGTCAAGGGTCACATAGTCTACCACCTGAGCCAGCCAGGCGCCTGATCTCTCTCTCTCTCTCTTTTTTTTTTTTTTTTAAATTTTTTTTTTTCAACGTTTATTTATTTTTGGGACAGAGAGAGACAGAGCATGAACGGGGGAGGGGCAGAGAGAGAGGGAGACACAGAATCGGAAACAGGCTCCAGGCTCTGAGCCATCAGCCCACAGCCCGACGCGGGGCTCGAACTCACGGACCGTGAGATCGTGACCTGGCTGAAGTCGGACGCTCAACCGACTGCGCCACCCAGGCGCCCCTCTCTCTCTTTTTTTTTAATAGTAAAAGGAACACTAGTCATTCTGAAAAGTCAAACTTTTCCCCAAGTGTATAAAGGAAACACTGAGAGTCCACCCGTGTAAATCGCATTCCGCCACAGGTAAACCTCTGTTAACAACAGATGGTTGTTTGAAGTTCCAGATCTTTCTCTTGCATTTAAATCCCAGATCCTCCTTTTATTAATTGTGGAAACTTGCCTTAGTTTCCTCATCTGTAAAATGGAAATAATAACAGTACCAACACCATAGGTTTTTTGGAAGATTAGATGAAATGATGAGCGTTGCTTAAGATTGTGCTTAGTGCGTTAGAAATCTTGCTTAATTATTACTGTGATCATTATTATTACTACTATTATATGTAGACTCTTAAGAGTTTCTTTAAGGGGATGCAACTAATAAGATATCATTTAAAATCATTATAAAGATGTCTTTCAGCCTCAGAACCCAGCCCTGCTACCCACAAGATTAGAGCCACCACTGGGCCGTCACACAGACCCAGCCTGAAAGTTCCATCAGCAAATGACAAGGCAAAAGTGCCCTGCCTCTGCCCTGCCCACCGGGGCCTGTCTCTTCCTGCCACTGTGAGACTGCTCCAAATGCTGGATGGCTGGCACCCTCTGGAACAGTGAGCTTGGAGGGGTCGTGAACCGGATCCGGGTCCCATCAGCGTGCAAGGGCTAATTGTGTACCTCCCTGGCCCCCTCCTACCCCCTGACCTCCTGTTGACAGCTTGAAATCCATGTGATGGGGTATTTATACTATGGAAATGGGAAAACTCTACAAATGAGGGCTTTTTATCTCCTGTCTCCCACTCCCACGTGGCTAGTTGTTAAATACCACTGTCTGCGGCCCCTGGAGCGGCAAACACGGGTCCCCGGGGTCCCTATAGAGCTGCCTTGTTGCCGCTCAACAGTCCTGTGTGAATCCTTCATAATAACAAAGTAACAACAGCAGCTCAGGCTAATTGAACACCTGTGGTGTGTCGAGAACTAGTAACACAAAGTGCCTAAGGGCACAGGCTCTGGAGCCAGAGCATTTAGGTTCAAGCGTTGGTTCTGCCGCGTGGACAAATTACTTCGCTTCTCTGTGCCTCAGTTTCCTCATCTGTCAAATTGGGACAAGCGTAGTAACCTACTTCTAGGGTTGTTGGGAGGTCTAAATCAGTTAATGAACGAAAAGGATTTATTGTAGTGCTTGGCACACAGGTTGGGCAGCCCGGCATTAGCCTTATGTGCTCTGGCTTTCCCTAGGGTCCATTTTCTTTCTACTTGGCGATCCTTCCAAAGACAACCTAATGTTCTGAAATGGTCTTCTTTTTATCCTTTAACATAAAAAAAATTTTTTTTTAAACTCCGTGTTCTAAGAGACACTCCTGGCACATCTTGCAACACTCGGCCTCCAAAGGAAGGTTTTGGAGCACGTGATTTCTAGAACTTCTTCCAGTTTGACAAGTCTGAACTTTGCAGTTGGATGATTGGTTTGAGATACCTTTTTAGTTCTTGCCTTTTAGGCTGAATTTTGTTTGTACCCTGCTTTTTGTTAAAGAAGTTATATGAGTTCATTGTAGAAAACTTAGAAAATATACAGATAAGCAAAAAAAAAAAAAAAAAAAATGGAATAGGTCGCAAAATACCGGTAATCGTACAGAGCATCTCACATTTTGGTGCTCGATTTTCCTCTGTGTGTGTGTGTATTTCTACATACATATGTAGATTCTTGTGTGTGTTCTTATGAAGTCATCCTCTACGTACTGATCTGAATCTGTATTTTTCACATGGTTGGCTTAACAAGCGTGAGCCCTTGTACCAAAGGTTCCGAAGCAAGGCTCTTAGAAGCTAATTTGCAAAATGACGCAATGGACTGCTGTCCTGGAAGACACCAAGGCCAACAGAAACAACTTGCGCAAGGCACCCAGAGGACTGTGAGGGTCACTGAGCTGCATTTCCGCCTCCGGCCCCAAGGAACCTGGGGAGCATGGGGTACAGATGTCTTTCATGCCCTGGGTGTGCCAGGGTACCCACGGGCCATACTAAGGAGAAAGGAAGAGAACTGGACTTAAAAAAAAAAAAAAAGGGGCGCCTGGGTGGCGCAGTCGGTTAAGCGTCCGACTTCAGCCAGGTCACGATCTCGCGGTCCGTGAGTTCGAGCCCTGCGTCGGGCTGTGGGCTGATGGCTCAGAGCCTGGAGCCTGTTTCCGATTCTGTGTCTCCCTCTCTCTCTGCCCCTCCCCCGTTCATGCTCTGTCTCTCTCTGTCCCAAAAATAAATAAAAACGTTGGAAAAAAAAATTAAAAAAAAAAAAAAAAAAGGTCTTTATCTCTGTGGAAAAAACAAAACAGGAGAAAACGCACTCTACTCTCCCTGGATGGGCAGAGAGGAGCTCACAAAGATGTCCCGTGCCCTCTCTGGATGGGCCAGGGCTGGGAAGCCTGAACAGCCAAAGGCAAGAGTGAAACAGAGAGCAGAATGGGTGCCCCTGGATCTCTCCGGAACCTCCCATGGTGTGGACGTGGAATGAGAAACCTCAAACCCTGGCACGAAGGACCACGAAGGTCCTCACAAAACAGGACCAAGGACCCCAGGCAGGGGTGCCAGGACCCCTCACTACTGCTAAACTGATTCTGCTGAAGGCCTCCTGCCCTCCCAGATATGGATCTGGGAGCCAGTTCTACAAGCCAAAGTGGGCTTCCAGATCCTTCTCCTCCTGTCATCAATCTGAAGTCTTGGAGTGCAATTGCATGTTGTTGTTGTTGTTGTTGTTCAGATTCCCCCTCTTTCTCTGGCCGGGTCACTCTGGCCCCTTTGCCCCTGCGGCAGCTGCACAGAGGTCTCACAAATCTGAGTCTTTGGGAAATTGCCTAAAAATTCTAGGCCAAGGGAGGTGTCTCCTTCCTTTTGCTTCTTGGTCGGGGCTGATCTGCGGGGTGGGGTGGCTTTAGGAGAAATTGCAGGAGCCACATTTTACTTGTCAGATTTAACTGACTCCTGTCTGGCCAGGTACCTATCACCCCACAAGGGATTTTCCATGGCTCTGTAGTGTTCTGGGCAAAGGTGGTGGGGGTGGGGGAGGTTGCCTCCTATAGTTGTTATTGTGAGGCTGGAGCTTGGCCACAGCAAACATAGGGAAATCAGCCCCCTGGCTCGTTGCAGAATCCTCTCAGGGAAGCTGAGGGAAAGCGAGTGGACAGATGGGGTCCATGACTGCCACTCGGGAATATGCGTCTTCTCCCTCCTCGAGCTGCAGTTCACCTGAGTGTATCACCAAGCTCCCGAATGTGCAACACGCTGCCCTCAGCAACGGTGAGCTGTACGGTCAGCCATTTTCACAAAGCCGTAAGTGAGCTTCAGCCTGGTGCTGAATGAAATAATGAAGGTGTCAAAAAGAGGCCTATCTCCACTCAGGACCAAAGGGAGGTAGGCCTTGGAGTACTGTGCTTTTTCTCCTAAGTTTAGACCCCTTCCAAAGACCCACAAACTCTATTCCTCCTTTTCAACTGCTCTTTCCCTTTCTCTTCTTCCTTCTGTCTCTTCCCCTTTCCTGCCTTGTCTCTCTTCTGACTTTTGGATGATATTGAAGAACAGTGTCACTCCGCGGGGGCAGGGTAGCAAATACAGGGGCATCAGAGGCTCCAGCAGTGCTTGTTGGAACACAGGTGGCTGGACCCCACCCCCAGAGTTTCCAACTCAGCGGCTTGAGGGAGGAGCCAAGAATTCACATTTCTAAGCAGTTCCACCTGATGCTGGTCCCGAGCCCATTCTTTGAGAACCACTGACGGGCTGGTTAAGCACAGGAATCCCAGACTCAGGCAAATCTGGCTTTCCCAGCTCCTAGTGGTCAAGAACACTGCTCCTGAATCTGTTTCATCATCTCTAAAACAGCCAAGACGTCGCAAGGATCAGGTGAAGACGAAAGGCGGCACATAATTTTCGCTCGATAAAGGGTGAGTGTCTTTATCAGGCTGGACCGGGCTCCACCTTCCTCAGACTTCCCTGAAACCTGAGGCTTTAAGTGACCCAGCCTCAAGTCCTGTGTCATTAACCAATAAGGTGAAACCAGATAATAGACATGCCTTTGGCCTAGATGGACAGCCATTCCTGCCCCTACCCCCTGGGGTGACTGGGCTCGGAGACCTGTGGGTATGAAGGAATTATGGGGAGGGGTAACAAGGGGCCACACTCTCTTCCCCCTCTGCAGGGACTCTGAGGGAGAGACTGCTCTGCCCTGGCCTGTGGATCAGAGCAGGGGAGATAGAAAGAGTTCCCTGAGGTACGACTGGGCCCACAAAGCACTCACCAAGAGGCTGTCATTAGCCTCACCAAATAAGAGCCAGTCGGTGAAAACCTTGGTCTTAGAACAGGAAGGGGTAAACAAGGAACGAAATGAGAGGGCCAGTTTTTGAAGTTTGCAGAAGATGGTGCCCCTCATGTGGGGATTTTCAAGAGAAATTGAGACCCATCACAGATAGTTGGGTAAGTGGAGGAAATCAGGCTGAGTTTCTGGGTATTAAGCAGCAAAGGGTGCGAGCCTGAGCCCAATGAGCCCCTCCAGCTCAGCTGCAAATCCAGCATTTGTCTGCAAGGCACCGGGGGTCGGAGCTGAGAAGGGGGCTCCGTCCATTAGATGGTCAACCCCTAAGGGCAGGGCTGAGGAAGGGCTGGTGTGCATTTGTCTGTGCCCCTTCGGTATAGAGGAAAGGGAAGCCCACGAAGTGTGGTAGTGAATCGGGCGCAAACTTAAGACAGGCTAGCGGCATGGCTTCTTACAAAGGGAACCAGATTCAGTCACCGTAGTCCCTCTAAATCCAGAAGAGGAAGGAAGAGTCAGGGAAATTGCTAGTGCTTGCGGTGCAAAGGGTAGTTGGGGGAGGAAAAGAGAATATCAAAGAAGGTAAAAAAAAAAAAAAAAAAAAAAAAAAAAATGGAAGTACTTACTTGAGTCTCTACTAAGGAAGATACTGCCAAGGTGCTAGGTAAACAATGGAAATGGATTGGACCTTCTATACCTGGTCTAAAAACACACACGTACAACACACACTCATCAATCAACTAACATACACGCAAGAATGCTCAGGAAACTTATGGGAGAAATGAGCCTTCTTAACCAGTTGTGAAAAGAGCAGGTTGACTCTCAGACAGAAAGACAATTCCAATGGGGTAATGGCAGCTATAGACCAGGGAATCTTTCCCGTTGGACAAAGAACCTTCAGGACAATGCAGCCTGGCATCAGAAAGGGCATGTCATACCTAACCAAACTGTTAGCGTTCTTTAAAGGGATAGAAGATCATGTGAATATGACTTCTAAACCCACAAAGCCTCAGGCAAGTTTTCACAGCAAAGATTGTTTAAAAAAAGTGAATCAACATGATATTTCTGGATCTACTTAGTCATGGATTGGGAGCTAGCTGAGAAATAAGGAAAAAGAAGCTTTTCACTGGAAGAAAAAAATATTAATAGTAGGAGTCCTCTGGGATTGGGGCTGGATCAGGATTTAACATTTTCATCCATGGTCAGGAAAATTGAATATTTAGGTTTGCAGGTAACAACACAAAGCCTTTCTGGATAGTGAAATGTCAAGCTATCAGAAATAGAGCATAGGAGGGTTTCACAAGGTGGTATGAACGGGAGGAAAGTGGCTGGGAGGAGACACAGCAGGCAAGACTGAGGTCATTTCCAGAAAGGACTCAGCGTTATCAGTTCAGAGACCAGGGAATTAATGTAAAGACATCACCAGCTTCACATACTGCCTCAGGCACAGGAAAAAAGTCAGCACAATCCAGACATTGTCAGGAGAAGTATCACAACGCATAGAAAGCATCATCTCTTATATAAACCACACTGCTGAGAAGTAAGTTTGAGGTTGTGTCTATTGCATGCCAAGAAGTAGGGGCTCCTAGAGCTGGTGGAGGGCACCCGGGGGTGGACAACAGAGAGGCACCCTTATCTGAAGAGCCTGGGGAGGAGGGCCAGTCAGGAGACTAAGGCTGGAAGAACTTGGATCAAGGGTATTCAAGGATTCAGAGGCACAAAGATGGTAGATACAGGCCTGCTCACAAGTAACCCTTCATGTAGACCAATTAAAGAAGGAATTCCTAACTCCCAGTGTGCAAAACTTATATAACTTGATACTCTGAGCAGTAAAAATAAAAACTATTTCAGGGGCACAGAGGTGGCTCAGTCGGTTAAGCATCCAACTCCTGATTTCAGCACAGGTCATGATCTCACAGTTCATGTGTTCGAGCCCTGAGTTGGGCTCTACACTGGCAGTGTGGAACCTGCTTTGGGTTCTTTCTCTCTCTCACTCCCTCTCTCTCTCTCTGCCCCTCCCCTGCTCTCTCTTTCTCTCTCTCTCTCTCTCTCTCTCTCTCTCTCAAAATAAATAAACGTTAAAATAAAATCTTTTAAAAAAAATTTTTTTTAACGTTTATTTATTTTTGAGACAGAGAGAGACAGAGCGTGAACAGGGGAGGGGCAGAGAGAGAGGGAGACACAGAATCTGAAGCAGGCTCCAGGCTCTGAGCTGTCAGCACAGAGCCCGACGCAGGGCTCGAACTCACAGACTGTGAGATCATGACCCGAGCCGAAGTCAGACGCTTAACCGACCGAGCCACCCAGGCGCCCCTAAAATAAAATCTTAAAAAAAAAAAAAAAAAAACTGTTTCAAATTGAGTGTAGATTTGTTTAAACGCAATAGCCCCATCCCAGACTATTGTCAGAGGTCCATTCCTGATCTTGGTGACTGATGACTTGGACAATAGTTGCCCTATTGTCCTTTCTTCTGGAACATCCTGGTCACTGTTATCAAGTATCTGTCTCTGTCTCAGGCTCTATCTCTCCATCTGTCCATCCAACTATCCATCCACCTACCTATCTATCTAATCTATTAATCTATCACCTGCCTCCTTAGCACAGAAGGCAGCACGTCAGTCTCAAAACCTATTAATTGATTGTTGGGATAGGAACAATGTTGTTTAAGGATAGAAACTTGCAACGAGTAGTAAATAAGTCTCAGAGATCTAGTGCACAGTATAGTAAATATAGACAACAATGTTGCATTATAATCATCAAACTTGCTAAGAGACTAGAATGTAAATATTCCAACCACTAAAAGGAAATGATAATTATGGAACACGGGAGAGGTGCTAATTGTCACTACAATGGCAATCATTAGAATATAGAAATGTATCAAACACGCTATAAATTTGCACAATGTTACGTGTCAAGTATATTTCAATCAAAAAATCTATCATCCATTTGTGCCCATCTTTTTAAGAGTAGTAGCATATTAAGTAGTTTTTCTTGCCTTTTTCACGTAATACATCAACACATAAAATACTTCATCAGCCTGCTTTACATCTACTTAGCACCCTAGTGTATAGACGTACCATAATTTATTTAACCAGAGGACAGTACTTTCAACAATTGTTTTCGTCAGTTGTACCAGACCGGATGGCATGTAGCGGAAAGTTAGAAAACCTTCTCCAGGCCATAAAAGGAAATGCAATCAAACAAAATTGTAAAAAGTGGCTTTAAACATTACCCAATTCAATTAAAAAACCCTCTCGACTCTGTTCTGAAAGCTGCGACTCTCAGGTCTGTAGTTCACGAGCACAACCTTTGCTACTGCCGGAGAGGGCGCCGAGGTAACAGGCCCAGCTCCGGATGGGTTTTAAGTGGGCCTGGGGTTGGGGCATGGGAGAAGGGTTCTCCTACAAAACCGAGGGAACGCCTCTGTTGTTCAATTTTCTCCCCTGCTCTTAGAGCCTCTGGCGAACATTAAGGATTTGATCAATTGTTATTGCTTCTCCTGTAGTCATTTCTGTAAGCCCAAATCTACTCAAATCACTTTACTCATAACCAGAAAAAATGTTTAGTTTGCTCCTTCCAATAGCTTTTTAATGACACCTCCTATTTCTTTCCCTCATTAAAGCCGCATTATTTATCATGTCGGCCCTCCTACCATAAACCAACACAACCTTGGCAATCGACATCATTCCGTTGTCTTTTGAGAATCTTACAGTTCCTGTCCTGGACCCATTTACTCTTCTTTTCTTAAATCTTTGCTAAAATTACCAGAGTTATTATCTTGAGCCCTTTTCGTCTTTGTCCGAGTACCAGCTGTGGCATCCCCTCCCCCATTTCAGCTCAGAAGGTTAATACACCAGCTATGAAAAATCGTAAAACGTGCTTTTACTTGGCAAGCTCTCTCTTTTCATCTTCTATGGCTCTAATGGCTTTCCTCTCCAAACTTCTGAGAGATGGTCGCAGGCAGTAAAGCTTGACGTCACACAGGCAACACGGATAGAGGTCGCACAGGCCACAGGAGCGCGCTCGCTTCGAGTAGCACAGGCAGTACGGGTAGGGGTGCAGGTCGCAGCAGCAGTATGGGTGCATGTACAGGTCGCAGAGGCATCGCGTGCATTCGTCGATGCATCTCAACTGCCTCAGTTCTCGGTCCACCTTCTTTATGTCCCTTCTAACACTGTCCAAAAGACAACTCAGTGCAGCCATTACAGTCACACCTTATTGTTTTGTGAGTACCTTTGGGAAATGGCACTCAGGGGGGAAAAAATTGTTCTAAGCTCTTCTCAGAAGTTTCTTTTAAAAATAAATGAGGCCCACATGATTCACTTACTTTAAAGCTTGTGTTCTATGACCTCACCACCCTCCAAAGTATGTCATAGTCTTCTGGTTACCATGTGAACTGCACACAGTCACGGTCTCCAGAGGCCCTCCTTAGAGTCACAGAGCTACTCGCAGAACCATCCTAATGTTGAGATCTCATTTACCTTGAAGTTGGATGGGTCCCCTCAAGCAGTCATGGCCCTTTGGGGTTCATGGGGGTCACCGTCAATGTCCTTGGCTTGTGTCTGTCCTTAGGCCTGGCTACGGCTGCAAAGGTCTTGGTGTGGGTGATGGAAGGAGCTGCCTGGCTCCTTTCTCTATGCCCTTCCAGCTCCAGCCTTGACTTGACATCTAGCCTTGCCCCTTATACTCTAGGATTTGTTCTGACCCCTACATTTCTACACGTAAAAAGCTTGCTTTCTTCACAGAGCTTTCCTGCGGTTCTTCTTACCAAGTCATCTCAGGTCAGCCTTTGTCCTTGACCTTCTTAGCCCCAAGTCTCTGAGTCCTGCCCATTCTTTGCTATCTGGTATCCTTGCTGTCTCAGAACCTCAGTTCTCCAGTGCCTGGGGTCCTGCTCTTAAACTCCCATCTCCTGGTGCTCAGGCTCCTGTCCGTCACCACCTCCCAGCAACTTCACCTCGCTCTGTGCCCAGGCTTCTAGATGCCTTGTCCCCAAGGGATTCCCAAGTGTTGACCCTTGATACTCTTGTAGCCAACTGCCTGAAGTTGCTTGAAGTCAACTGCCTGAAACCCTCATTTGGGCCAGTTTCCTGTGCTCTCAGCTGGATCAATATGCTGGACCTTGGGCTCAGCCTCAGTCTTGGTTCAGGTACTTCTACTCCTCTGGGCCATTCCCCTCAACCTGCTCTCCAGCTCTTAAATCCCCCTTTTAAGACGTAGGGTACTTGAGGACAAGCGGTTGGATGTGGCAACCAGAGAAGGAGGTAAGAGCCAGGTTTGAAGGGACTTGTGGGCCGGCTAAGGAGTTTGAACACTGAGCACAGTGAAGAATGACTAATTTTCTTTTCTGTTGAGAGAAATTGAAAGGAAAGTCTGATAGCTGCATAGAGTCCCCAGCATTGGAAGGGGACAACAGCAGAGGTGACTCCTGATGGAAAGCAAGGACTGCCGAAGTCTGGACTGGGGATCATGGCTGTAGGATGGCAAGAAGGAACCCAGTGGGGTCACCTTCCCCTCCCATCCACTCAGGCCCATCCAGTGTACTCTCCGCATGGCAGCCAGAGTGATTTTCATGTGTAAATCTGTCATCCTCCCCAACCCCACCCACCCTTTTCTGTCCTCCTAGAGCAAGGGCCAAAATCCTTATAAGATGCTGAATAATAGGGCCTTTGCCTACCTCCCCATCTCCACCCCCATCATTATTCCTATAATTCATTATGCTTCGGCCACAGTGGCCTTTCTCAAAGTCTCACTCATTCCACCTCATTCAGGACTTGTGCATACACTATTCTCTCTGCTTAGAAATTAAACTCCCCACCCCGTGCCCTTGATCTAGTTAACTCCTGAGGCATTCTTTAAATCTCTTCTTAAAGGTCCCTTCCTCAGAGAAGCTCTCCTGGTCCCCCAACTAAGCACTTACAACTCTGCGTACTCCTTTCATAACATCGTTTCTCTGTTTCCCCGACTAGACTGTGAGCTCTATGAAGGCAGGGACCTCGTCTACTTTTGCTCACCATTAGATACCTAATGCAATGCCCAGGGCTCAAGACTTACTCACTAAGTGAACAAATGAGTGAATTAAACAGAACTTCGTGAACAGAATGAGGACGGAGTGAGGGAGGAATCCGTAATGATTCCTAGGTTTCTAGCTTGGCAGGATCGTTGCCATTGACTGAGGAAGAAAAGTAAGTTGGGGGGATATGCTGAATACGAGGTACTGACAACTTTAAGGTGGCAATGTGGAATAGCCTGCAGATAAGTGGGTCTGAAACTCCGAAGAAGGCTTGGCCAGAGATAGAAATTCAGGAGTCACAATTCCATACACAGTCGGAATCCTGGAGTGGCCAAGATCATTCAGGAGAAGAAATAGATTGAGAAAAGAAGAGGGCTCAGGTAGAATCACTCAAGGAACAATAACAAGAAACGGAGGAAGTGATGGAGTTCATGATGACTCATAGAGAGGTGAGAGCCTCCTACACTGAAGTCCCTTGTGTATGACTAGACCAAGCCTAGTATTCCCCAGTATTCCCCAGTGTTCTCCAGCTATGAGCCAGGGGGCCCCTCTCTGTGCAGATGAGATGTCTTAGTAAAGAAAATAAGTTTCCCTGGAGGTATTAGAATGGGAGGCTGGCCCCTGACTCACATGGGATATGCCAAAGCAAAAATGAATCATCCTCCTCTATAGACAAATGCTAAAGTCTTTCAAGAGTGATTCCACCCAATTCCGAAGAGTGAACTCTGTTAATAGGAATATGGCCCACTTTTTTCCTGAGGGCTCACTGTAGGAATTCTACAGATTTCTCTAGCTCCAAGTGATAGACTTCTGAACTCTTATATCATGATGAATTCTATCCCTTAGCAAATGTCAGCAAAGGTTAAAACAAGCGAGCTTTTGGTTTTCGATTCTTAAATACACAGGTTCAGGAATTTAAGTACACACGCCTGAATATACAGGGCACATTATGAAGATGGTTACAGCTTTATTTTAGCTAGGGTTCTCCTGTGACCCTATTCTGCCCGTGATTTTACTCTTCATCCTAAAGCATATTTTCGACATCATTTCAAGTGACTTAGCAAAGGTTAACGGCTCCGTTAAAGATCATATGGAAACGGGATCCATTCAGGTCAGAAGGAGTAGAAACTCACCAGATTCTACAGAAACCCACAGAAGTGATCTACAGTCAGTCTCCTGAAGCATAAGCACAAGGAGCTTCCATGGGCTCTAACATGGAGGTGGGGGCCCTTTCCCACATAGCAGTATGTCTGTGGAGGCTCCCATCTACCCTGGCTCATGTCCAGATAGAACCTGGACCATGGGACTTTTATAGGCTGCGTATATACATGAGTAAACTTCCTCGTTAAGATTTGAGGAGTGGATATGGTATTCGTGATCACCATCCTGCTTTGCCTGGGACTGAATAATTTCCTGGATGTGGGTCTTTAATGTCAAAACTGGGCCAGGGGATGCAGGCTGGAGAAGAAGGTGGGAATACAAAGTGCCTGTGGTGGTCCATCCACAGTATGCCCAGTTTAAATGGCGGGGCTGGCCTCAGCAAGGTGCAGTCCTGTGTTTCTGCTTTAAAGGCTACTAAGGAGCCTCATCCTGAGCGCTGAGTTGTCTGTGACAGCGGTAGGCTCTGATTCCTCTTTCCCCCACCCTCTCGTGTACCCACAGCTCCCTTCTCCTCCCCTTCCCCTTGAATTCTGCAAGACAAATGGTTAGCTCCAATCTGGATTGTTCTTGATGACGACAGAGACCAAAACATTTCCTTGAACTTCACGCTGGAATCATTCACACGTAAGAGGACATTTCCTTGGACGCCTGCCAGACACAGAAGGGCTTGCTTCTACCGCAGGCAGTGTCCTGATTAGTTTGAGGGGGTCGAGAATGTTTATTCTCCATCTACCACCACGTAAGTGCCTAACTCCTAACAGATGCTTACTTGAACAGTAATGATAGTTTACATTTAATGAGTACGTGAGTCTGTCTGTGTCAGGCTAATCCTCACAACAACACTATGAAGTAGAGACTATCCCCATTTTACAGATGAGACTGAGGCACAGAGTTCACCCCCAAGTGGCAAAGCTAGGGTTCCACCCAGGCGGTCGGCTTCCAGTCTCTGTGTCTTCAAAGACCAGTGGCCCTTAAGACAATTTCTCTTCTCTCTTCACCTTAAAGATGAAAGAGAAATTCAATTTGAACATTAGGATTTGGGGATTTCCTGCTTCTGTCTTTAGCCATACGCCTGTAGCTTGATTGCTGCACATTTTGTCCTTCAAACGGAGTAATGTGCTTTGCTAAACTGCTTCGCCCGGGGTCCCACCGACAGTCACCCTGCCATGGGTGTGACGGCTTCCCGAGTGCCTCCTCAGGGACGCGGATGCAGTCCTCAGGAGGACTTGTTTCCTCAGGAAACAAGTTTCCCCTCTCTCCCAAAAGAACACCTCTTACCAAGAATTCCTTCCCTCACGCAGCATGGAGGGCTTACTTTGTAAAGAAGCAAGAACTTTCTCTGTCAACTCATGCCAAGGAAGATGCATGCAGAACAAATAATTCCCACAAAGGAGATGCCACCTGTTTCTGCCATGGTTCTCCACAAGGCAGTGGCTTTTCTGCCTCTAGCTGGGGTTGCTTTTAACCGAAGAACATGAAAAGGAAATCCCTCTTTTGACTTAATGTTCGTCTGACTTGGCTTTGCAGGGAAAGCTCCTGGGAGCTGAAATATATCCAGATTCCTGACTCTTTCTCAACGCCCTGCAGAAACCCAGCAAAGACAGGACAAGGTACGACCCTCGATGCCAGAGCTGGAGAGACGCCAGGACCCAGGGTCCCTCTGAGCTGAGGGACAGGAAGCCCAAGGAGGAGGTTAGGTGGGTCTTATTCATCAATATGTACATATTATTACAGACTATGTAATCACTTAAAAATAGTAATAGCAAACCCATTACATGTTAATACAAGTAATGCGTTTTTATGGGAGCTCTGTTTTCCATAACAAAAAAAAAATGAAAATGGTGGCAATATTTTGCATTTTTACAAATATTTCCAATGTTCGGCTTTATAGAGGATGGCTAAAATATCTCCTGCTGCCTTTCAGCCTGTTGTGATATGTCCTCTTTTGTCACCGTACGTTTGCATTAAGTAGAAAAGAGAATCTGGCTTTGCACAAATGTGTAGTTGAAAAAGGAAGAACACTTCACACCCCCGAAAGGGTCTTAGGATCACATGTTGAGAATCGCTGCTTTACTTATAGTTCTGGAGGTTATTCAGTACCTTGGCGCTTCAAAGTCACAATAACTACACTTTCCCTAAAGCATTTAAGTCAGCCTCACATTGTGGAACTTTATTATAGAGCTTTTGAGGCCTCTGCCTACCTGTTGGTCCCCTTCTCAAAGAACCGAACCCCAGGGCGCCTGGGTGGCTCAGTTGGTTAAGCGTCCGACTCTGGGTTTCGGCTCAGGCCATGATCTCCTGGTTGGTGGGTTCAGTCCCAGCATTCGGCTCTGTGCGGACAGCACGGAGCCTGCTTGGGATTCTCTCTCGCTCCCTCTCTTTCTCTGCCCCCCTAGCCCCCTGCTTGTGCTTGCTCTCTGTCTCTCAAAATCAAAGAACTAAAGCCCACTCCCACCCATCAGGGGGAACATCTGGGGAGACCCCGGTAAGAGTCCTTCTAAGAAGCGACCTGCTTCCCTTCCTAGGTCTAAATTTCTGCACCAAGTGAGGTCCCCAACCATAGCTACTCAGCCGGGTTCTTTCTTCCAGGACTTGAGCATTTGGGGACACGGACTAAGGGAATTTGAACTAAGAAATCGAGGCTGACAGTGTGGGTCAACCTCCTTAGCTGTGGAGTCCATGACTTCTAGGTCCTCCTTCAAATCTCCAATGGTGAGACTCCTGTTTTAATGCGTTGCTAACTTATTATCCCATTTATTTGTTCTTCTAGCAAACTTCCAAAGGTCAATGGCAACCCTGCTTCGGGTGAGCCCCACTTCTCTCTCCCTCTCTCTCTCTCAGTCCCTCATGGGATTCTCTCTCTCTCCCCCTCTCTCTCTGCCCCTTGGTCATTTCAGCTCTCTCTCTCTCTCCCAAAAAAAGGAAAAAGCAGCTCTCTCTGTTAGCTGTTCTGTCAGATAGGGTTCTAAGCAGCAATGATAACTACGCATCCTGGGCAATAGTCGAGGTGTTGGTCACGTGTTTGTGCATTCTGTCCCCACTGCTAACCCTTTGGGGTGGCTGTTGTCACTGTTTCACAGATGAGGGATCTGCAGCACCCAAAAGTGAAGGCACTTTCCGCGACTGCCCAGCTGGCAAGTCCCAGAGGAGAAGGGTGTGCCTGGGGCCATCCCTGCGGCCCCAGGCACGACCACCACAGGCCTTCAGGGCTGCCTGCCCCTCCACCAGCCCCCCTAACACTTCCAGTGGGAGATGGCGTTCTTGGAAGCGGGCACAAGGATCTCCCTTAGGGAAGAAACTCTCTCTGTTCAAGAAGGGGAGGGGGAGAGGGGTCAGAGGAGAGAACGCTGAGGGATCGGGAGCCAGGGCGGAGAGACCGTTCACTCCTTGTGCCTTAGAAACCAACAAACAGGATCTGCAGGGTCTAAGACATGAGCCAGAAGGGGGAGGAGAGGGAGGAAGGTGAGGCGCAGGCCAACATGGTCACTAGAAAATTCCTCGGGCAGGAGGGTCTTTTATTTAACATACTCTTTATTGAAGAATAACATCCATACTGAAAAGTGACAAATCAGAAGCATCTGGCCGGGTGAATTTCACAAGTAAACATACCCACAGAACGCAT
This sequence comes from Leopardus geoffroyi, assembly GCF_018350155.1. NCBI lineage: Eukaryota > Metazoa > Chordata > Mammalia > Carnivora > Felidae > Leopardus > Leopardus geoffroyi. The sequence continues at coordinate 105,573,810 of NC_059338.1, forward strand.
ACTTACATCAAGAAAAAGGGCGTTCTGAGCATGCCAGAAGTCCCTGTCCTGCCTCTTTCTTGGCGTTAGCCTCCCCGCCTGCTCTCTGGTTTTGCCAAACACTCATTTTGCCTGTTTTTGAACTTCAGGTAAAGGGAAATATACAAAAATCTGCCTCTCACGTCTCACTTCTCTGAGTCAACGTTCCAGTGGTCTCATCTCCGTTGGGACCTGCAGTTGTGTTTTGTTCCTTTTCATCGCCGTGTGGTAACCTGGGACCTAAATGCGTCGCGCCAACGCGTGCTTCCTCCGTGGATGGGCACGTGTAGGTGGACACGTAGGCGTTCTCCATCTGGGGCTGTTGTTGGGACTAAGGCCATGTGTGGTCTTTCTCACACACACCTGGGCGAACACTTAGAGCGTTTTTGTGGGATGGAATCGCTGGCTCAGGGTACAAGGTATGCACATGTTCAACTCGACCAGACGCTGCTGAACGGTTTTGCCAAGTGTGTGTACCCGTATGCAATCAGTAGCGGGCTATTTTTTTTTTTTTTTTTTTTTAACGTTTATGTATCTTTGAGAGAGAGAGAGAGGGCAGGAGAGGGGCGGAGAGAGGGGAAGAGAGAATCCCAAACAGGCCCTGCACTGTCAGCACAGAGCCCGGTGCGGGGCGTGAGCCCCCAAACTGTGAGATCATGGCCTGAGCTGAAATCAAGAGTTGGATGCTTAACCGACTGAGTCAGGCACCCCGGGAGTGGGTTATTTTTAGGACCAGAGAATGTCCAGTCTCTGGACGCATTTGTGCTAGTGGGATAGAAACTTCCACCCCCTCCTCAATGTTCAGTAATATCAAGCACATCTCACAGATCGCTTATGTGATTGGAGGGGTTTTTTTTTTTTGACAAAAATCAAAGCATAAGCTGAGGTTCGTGGCAGGGCCACGCTGATGTAAAACAGAAAATAGCACGTGGGAGCGGGTGAGGGACCCATGAGCTGTGGGTGACACCAGAAGCCCAAGCCCCGGGATGACCATGAGAATGCCAGTCCTCTATAGGGATCTTAGAGGGCACCGTGGGCATGCGCAGAAGGACCCGGCCTCGAAGTAGCCAGGGCCAGAGGGACCTCAGCCGACTTTTGGATCACACACAGAAAAGGAGGGAAATAGTCTGCTTACTTTGACACGAAGCAGGAGACGGCTTTGTTGCGCCAAAGGCTCCGGGACACAGAGCAAAGCCCTGTCGCCTTCCACCCTTCCCCAGCAATGGCCCCAGATGTGCCCAGAGCAGGAGGCCTCGAGGAGGTCCCAGCAGTGCTAACAGAGGCGTCCAAGAGCAGTGCGGTTCCAGGAAGCTGCCAGAGGCAGCACCCGTGCTGGGAGTCCCAGGAGATGGCACCCTTAGCTAGGATGTCAGAACTGCCCTGGGAAAGGTGACGAGAAACCTGCAGGTGGCTTCTAGGCTAGAGGACCAGGAACATCCACAGAATGAGCTGGAGCAGTAGACTCGCAGTGGGGCGGAGAGGGCCATTGTGAGCTTCTGGGAAGAGTTGTGCAGAGCTCCCCTAAATAACTAGGAAAGGCTCAGCAGAAGGCTGGGGGTGCCCAACCATGGGTGGGCACCACCCAAAGAAGAGTGGTTTGTTACTGTTTAAGTTACTCCTCCAGGGGTGCATCTGGGTGGCCAGAGAGCCAGGGTATAGTCAGAATACTAATAATGCCTGAGTTTATGTTTCTCTTTTTAAATTGTATTTACTCCTAGTTTTGGAAACAAGTGTTTATCTTTTACATAAACAAAACTGGAGTGTTGTTTTCCTGATGTTTCTCAAAGATCTGTCCCCAAGCCCCAGCTTTTCACAGGGTCCTAGTTACACCATCCCCCACAGCAGTACAGTTCACCGCCAGAAGCAGAGAAATGGGGGTGGGGGGGTGGGGGATGGTTGCAGGTGGGGGGTGGGGGTGGGGGATGGTCGTGGGTTGGGGGGGTGGGGGGATGATTGCAGGTGGGGGGTGGGGGGGATGGTCAGGGTGGGGGTGGGGGGATGGTGAGGGTGGGGGGTGGGGGGATGGTGAGGGTGGGGGGTGAGGGGATGGTTCTATCATCTCCTGGAGTTGCCTCGTCTCTCTGATCTTAATTCGGGAAACTCCACTTTCTCAACTCAGTCCCTCAGTCTCTAACTTTCTTTTTTTTTTTTTTTTTTCAACAATATACTGAAGGTTTTTTGTTTTGTGTGTGTGTTTTTTTTTTTTTACTGTTTATTTATTTTTGAGGGAAGGGAGGGGCAGAGAGAGTAAGGGGGACAGAGGATCCCAAGCAGGCTCTGCACCGACAGCAGCAGTGAGCCAGATGTGGGGCTCGAACTCACGAACCCGAACCCATGAGATCATGACCTGAGTGGAAGGAAGTTGGATGCTTAACCAATTGGGCTACCTAGGTGCCTCCTGAAGGTTTTATTTATTTAGTTTTTACACTCATGGGGGACTGAAGTCCCTGAACAATCCCCCCAGCCACCCCTGATCCCCCTCCCTCTAGCCTATGAGTTCCTCCTCGCCTCTCGCCCCCTCCCTACCGAACAAGGACTCCGGGGCTCATCTGAGCTGGGTGAGGGGGTGACAGGACACATTCCCAAAGTGAAGGGGAGCCGTGACCGCAGACATCAACACGCACCTCGCTCCTTCTTCCTCGGTGCCTTGGCCAAGCGGCTTGCTCTGTGTCACCCATGCTCGAGCCCCTCTGCTTAACTAACGCTACTCAGGCTTCAGATCTCAGTTCAAACACCACTTGCCCTGGGCGTCCGCCTCCTCTCTCCTCCTGTGTCTTGTCCTGCCTCAAGCATGCATCACAGTGGTGACAGTGTGCTCCCATGTCCAGAGCCTAAGCCTGCCTCGTGCACCCCTGTGCACGTAGCGCCCGGCACAGTGCCTGTCACACCACAGACGACAGAGAGGATCGTTTGGGTGAAGGGACTGACAGAACACGCAAGAGGCTGCAGCTGATGGCAGACAAGCAGAGGCGGGGAGGAAGCGCCAGGCAGGCAGGGGTGTCTGTTAGACCCACACCCCCCCCACCCCGCTCCGCCCCCCGGACCTGTCTCCTCCCCTTTGGCTGTGGACTGCTCAGCCGATAGCCAGCACCACCAAAGGATGAGACCAGCCTCCCCGACTTTGAGCCCAGGCATATCCTTGTGGGGGGGCTCTAAGGTTCCCACACCGCTGGCACCTTCAAGGGGACGACTGAAGGAGACTTCGTCCAGTTCTATTGCCACAGCACCGTCCTGCAGGACTTTCTTGCTCCTCCCACCATCCCCTCCTGTCTCTCGTGGGATATATACGTGCATATGCACGTTTGAACCGTTCGTTGGTCGAGATGGGGATAGTGAGTGATTTGAATGGATGTATGATAATGTGACTGAAACACTGAACTGGTACCTACAGCTTACTTGAACCACCTCCCACACCTCCCACACACACAGCGCTCTTGTATTATCACCCCTAAGAAGATTATTTTTACTGTAACAGAAAGCCCAGTAAAAGTGAAAACGAGGCTAGAAAATAAAAGGGATTTGTTACCTTAAGATAATTAACACATATAATCTGCATGTGTGTACAGGAGGGCTGCAGGCATGGTGTGATCAAGGCTTCACCTCTCTGGGCTTCTTCCCTCTCTGCCCTCCTCAGAGGGTTGGCCTCCTGCTCAGGCCTTCTTCCCCTATGCTCACAAGATGGCTAATAATAGTAACCAAGGATACACATTTCCTGAGTTATGCCTGGATGAGAAAGAGTGTCTGCACTATAGCTCTCAGTGAGTCCCGGGCTTCGTTCTGATGGCACCAACTGATGTCACATGCCTAGTCCTTATTGCTGTAAAAAGTCTTTACTCTTATGATAGTGCTCAGCGCGTCCTGTGTAAATACTCGGTCTGGAAATTTCAAAGTCTGCGCTTCTCTGGGATTCCATCTTTAAGAACAAGGCTGATAGCTGCTGCCCTTTCTTCTCTATTTCACCAAGTTGTAAATGATGCAGGACCTGGCACCGAGGTCTCCCAGGGCTCCCGGGGAGCAGACGAGTGTTTCCTGACACTTACGTTGCTAGTAGGACCATGGCCAAAGTGAAGGTTCCTTTGATCCACAAAATTATTACCCCCTTCCCATGGCCGACCATGCCAGCAGGCTTGAAATCCCTGTACCTACACTGCCCTGAAAATAAAATGCGTCCTCCCCAAGTGTCTGTCATACAGTGTAATGGGCTGAATTTTGTCACCCCTGGAATTCATATGTTGAAGTTCTCCCAATATGACTATTTGAAGTTGGGACCTATAAGGAGATCATTAAGGTCAAATGAGGCCATATAAACGGGCCTTAATTCAATATGATGGGTGTCCTTATAAGGGGGAGGAAAAGACACGAGGGAGGTGCACAGGGGAAAGGCCACGTGAGGTCTCAGTGACAAGGCGGCCATCTGCAATCCCAGGAGGGAGGCCTCAGAAGAAACCAACCCTGCAGATACCTTGAACTTAAACTTCTAGTTTCCAGAACCGTGAGAAAGTAAATTTGTGTTGTTTCGGCTGCCTGGTCTGTGATCTTTTGTTACGGCAGCCAACCAGACCGACGCACTTGGTTATGATCCGACTTCTCAACAGGATAACTTGTCAGCAGCGGTAGACCTGTGAGGACTGCTTCTCCAGCGACAACTGGCCCGATTTGTAGGATTTGCCAGGCACTGTGGTGTAAATGTCCTTACCGTGGCCCATTTTAAGGTGGCGGTGTGCTATCACTGATGATCTACCAAGCCGAGAAGAGATGTATGCCATTAAATTTCACCAGCAGTCCCACCAGCTAGTGGCCCAATGTTTGTCAGCCAATCCCAGGAGCAAATATTTATAGTAGCTCATTGTATAGCAGGATCTCGTTTGCTTAATTTTGTTTTGTTTTGTTTAATTTTTTTTAATGTTTATTTATATTTGAGAGAGAGAGAGAGAGAGAGAGAGAGAGAGAGAGAGAGAGAGAGAGACGGTGCGCAAATGGGGGGGGTGGGCAGAGAGAGAGAGAGGGACACACAGAACCTGAGGCAGGCTCCGAGCTGTCAGCACAGAGCCTGACGCGGGGCTCAAACTCACAAGCCGTGAGATCATGACCTGAGCCAAAGGCATGACCTGAGCCTTAACAGACTGAGCCACCCAGGCTCTGTTTTTGTTTTTGTTTTTTTAATTTTTTTAATTTTTTTTTTTAATTTTTTTTTTCAACGTTTATTTATTTTAGGGACAGAGAGAGACAGAGCATGAACGGGGGAGGGACAGAGAGAGAGAGGGAGACACAGAATCGGAAACAGGCTCCAGGCTCTGAGCCATCAGCCCAGAGCCCGACGCGGGGCTCGAACTCACGGACCGCGAGATCGTGACCTGGCTGAAGTCGGACGCTTAACCGACTGCGCCACCCAGGCGCCCCTTTGTTTTTGTTTTTAATGGTATTTTACTAGCTTTGCCTTATTCCCACCCCTAGGCTAGGATTCTCAGAACCAGAAGTAGCTTGAAAATAAAGCCCTCCATGTTTCCTGCTGTCTCTCTACTCCTCATCTTGTGCACGAAATCTGGTTGGCACACTTATGGAACCAGTTCCCCTTGAGGGTCGAAAGTGGCAAGGATATTTCCCATCTAACGTGAGATCTGCATTTTCGTCTCTTCCTTGTTTCTTCACCCGTGCAAAAGAGGTAGTTCCCAGAAACCTCTGCTTTCTTTCCATTTCCCCAACACGTTAGCCTACCTGGGAAAATATGTGCCAATTTTATATCCCTCATGGGTTTCACATCTCTCCCCAGAGCGGTTCTTTAAAGTATTTCAAATCCACACCTGAGCATCGGGATTACTTAGACACAAATCTGAATGATTAATTGGATATTTTGCACTCCACTTCAATTCAGGTTGTACAGAATGTGTTCTACCAACCTCTCCCACCCCTGCCTGTGGCTGCAGCTAATGTTGAAGAATCTCCCTATCCGTATACCATGGCTGCAGGCAACATCTCCATTTCCTTTAGTGTGAACTCTGAGTCTTTACTGAGTGATTACTAGCCGAGGTCAAAAAGAAAACCCTAGCCACTTCCATGACCTGAAATGCCTTGTTCCCGTTTCTTCTGTATGTCTCCACTTCCCTAGGAAACTGGGCTCCGCTGTAGGCAGGCTGCTGACTTTTTGTTCAGGAAGCATGTGCTAGGCATCAAGCATCAGCTCCTGGCGGGGAACAAGCTGGTGTTCACACCGCTGGGTGCAGAGCTCGCCCTTGATGGCGCGGTCGGTGTGCCCTCGGGCCCAGTTACTCCGCCTGTTCTGGTCCCGGGGGGTTCCAGTATGGCACATTTCGGTGATGGTCCTGCAGATACTGCTGGGTTTTTTTTTTTTTTTTTTTTTTTTTTTTTGCAGGAAGATCTCCTATGAATCTGGGGACTGGCTGAGGTGTGCTGAAACAGGCTTGTGCCAGTGGAGAGACCTAATCTGTGCCTCTCCTCTCACTTTCATGCTCAGTGATATTGTGTCGGTAGTCGGTACGGCCATGGGGGCAGTATTTACCCGAGGGAAGCCAGCAAACAGTACAAATCAAGACTAATTCTTTTTTTTCCCCCCAGAGCGCCCACTGACAGCACGTCACTGGAAATACCCCTTTAAAAAAATCTCTCAGAGGAACCAGCAGCCTGTGCAATTAGAATCTTCTCCATGCCACTCCCCACCTCTCTGGAAGCTCCGGTGCTAAGTGGGCGCAAAACAAATGTGAATTACACAATCTCTCTGGAAGGGCCCGTTTTCTTTTCAGTTCTCATCGATCGCCAACCCCTTATCAGGATTTCTGGTAGACTTCGCTGACTGCAGAATCACAGTTCCCCTGCCATGTTCTTTTCATTACGTTGCCTTCTCTGTGGGTTTATTCCTAATAACCCTCGGAGCCAACAAGCAGGGCTGTCTGCTCGCAGGGGTTCCAGAGCCCTAGGGAGGATTGCTATGAATACGGATTTCGAGGCCCAGCCTCCAAGACAGTCCTATCTGTGGCTCTGGGTTGGGGCCCAGGAATCTGTATGTTGAATAAGCTCCCTGGGTGGGTCTGGTGGAGGCAGCAGAGGCCCAGAAACCTGGGTGGGGCAGACTTTTGGAAACCGCTGCATAAGTGTCTGCGGATATGCGGGGCTCCTCCGAGGCAGCTTGTGTGTTTGTTCAGAGCCAGCTGGGGTTTTCCTGGTTGACAGGCAACGTATGAGGGCTTTTGCTCGGTCATCCTTCAGCCCGGAAGACATGGGGAGTCTCAGTGACCTTCCTGATGACCCAGGGACACAAAGGCTGGCTCGGAGGTCCAAGAGGGGGTGAACTGATTACCTGCCTCTTGAGAAGCTCAATTGCACATCATTTTCTAATTTGTCATTTCCAAATGAAGCCCAGAGGCTGCCAGGGGAGCTCGGCTGCGCCCAGTCGAAGGTCAGGCACATCATGCCCTGACTCATCGTTGCACCCCAGTTTTGCACTGATGATGAGTGGGTGCCCCCCCAACCCCCCGCCCCACCCCGTGACTCCCAAACTTCAGGATGCAAATGAATCACCCAAGGAGCTTGTGAAAAAGCCTGATTCCCAGGCTCCTGCCCAGGTTCCTGTTACACAATGTCCAGGGTGGATCCGGGAAACCCCTCGTTCAACAAGCTCACCAGGTGATTTATTTAATATTAGCTAGTTTCATTTACAGCAAAAAGTTTTACGTGAAACGTCTAGTCTTCAGGGTATTCTCTTCCCTTAAGGAATTCCTCTGGAGAAACAATGAATCAGCTTTTTCCACAGCTTTTCTTAAAACTAAATACCGAGTTCTAGAAACCCAACCACGCATTCCCGCAGAGGGAAGTGAGTAATGTTGGGGGCCGGCTGGCCAGTGACACTTCCACTCAGAAAACCGGTATATGGTGAGTGGCGAGGGAGCACCCCCAAGCAGGTGGGCTGTTCCTCCCAGAAAGCCCCGGCTGTAACAGCTGGATGCAATGGTCCCCCACCAGGGTTCATTCAAGTGGTTCCTTTTTGTGAGGGTAATCATCCAATTAAATGTTTTAATTACTGAAATTATATATGCGTTCCTTCCGAGGAAAGAGCATCATCGGAACTCGGTCTCCACTCCCCAGAGGGTAAGGCTGCTTTGCTTGCTGGGAAGGGGCTGTCTGGAGGAGTCCATTTTAATTTCATTACAAAACCAGCTTGAGAAATAAAGGCATAGATTGACACGTATTCCCAGCCAGCTGTGACTTAATGAGCACAATTCAGAGCTTGGAACCCGCCAGCCGCATCCATATTAATATGTCTGTGGAAAAAAACAACAGAGAAAGTGACAAACTGCTATTCCTAGTATTGGAAATGAATTTTAAATCACGGGTAAAATGGCTAACGCGAGGGCGCCTCACTTGGAGGCGGCCGGGCTGTCGGCCTCCCTGCCTGTCAATAACGCCCCTTGCAGCAGCGGCGGCCAGGGTCCTGGAAGGAAGAAACCGCTTGCACGCGCGTTGGCAATCCCGGACTCCCGGGTTTAGCAGCAGCGGTGTGGCTGCTCTGCTCCCCATTCTGAGCCAGATCCCTGTCCCCGCCGCTGGCGCCGGGCGGGGCGGGGCGGGGGCGGGCCCCCCGGTCGGGCCCCCCCACCTCCGATGCTTTTTATCTTGTATGGTTTGTTGCGTAACCGTCCAAGTCATCACGATCGTAACGGTCTTTGTGATTCTGATTTCCCTAGTCACGAGCACAGGAAAATAATTAAAAAGTCTTGTTTCCACATTTTGAGATCCTAAAAATAAAAGGTGCCGGGTAAGCCTGCAGCGTTAATAAGTACAAAGTGAGAGGGTGGGTGTGGGTGTGGGAGACAAAGGAAACGCAGCGTGAAGAGGAACCTCAGTCTGTGTACTTTGACATTCAATGCGAAATAGCCACCTGCTCCAGCAGGGAGAGAGGGCCCCTGGGTGCATGAGCCTTTCTTACAGTACGATGTGGGTGGAGGGTAAGGCCCCCTCTCAACGGTGCTGGAGAGCAGGGCATGAACACTCGAACACTCTCAAGGTGAAGATCTCTGCGTCTCCCTAAACTCGACGGCGGCTGAGGGTTTATTTGTTGTCGGTGGTGATGGGGGTGTGCGCGTGGTGGGCGGGGGAGGGGAGGCCCGTGTGTTGTGTAACTGGGGGGCGGTCATGATTCAGAGCCTGGGTTTTCAAACCAAACAAACCCTGACTCTCCCACTTAAAAGAGTTTCAATTAGAGCGTGGGCCTCCAATTTTTCATCTGGAAGTGGAGCTAGAATACCGACGTCATAGGGCATTTCCTGATGGTTAAATGAGAAAGTAGATACGCGTGTTTAGACTTGGGGCCTGGCATGGGGGTAATGATTCTTGGTACCATCTCTGAACGTGTTTCAGTAACCTGAGGTTTCAGGTTAGTCTTCCATTAAAAATGTCTTTCAGCACATGCTGGGCACTTGAAAATCAGCGTTTCGATTCAGCGCCTAGTTGGAAAAGTCAGAGCTGCGGCACCTTTGAGCAAAAGAACAAGATGTTTCACTTCTTCTTTCAAATGATGCTCATGGGTAAATCCAGATAAAGGATGTGACTCAATGAGTCATGTCTAAAACTGAGAGAGGACACTGTCTCTGTAATCATTGACTAGATTCTAAACACACCCACAGTCCAGAAATAAAGGAGGAATGGAAATGAGGCAGTCACGAGCACAAGCAGCAAAGCCCGCTCTCTCTGGTAGACCACGGCTAGAATCCCAAATTGATCAAGTCCTGGTCTATTGGCCTCACCAGGCCTCAGTTTTCTCATCTGTAAAATGGTCACAGTAACACCTACATCACAAGGGGATGGTGTGGATTTAACAGGTGATGTTGGCAACATGCTTTCTATGGCACTGTGCGCGTAACAGCGCTGAACTCATGCTAGGTTCCTTCTCCAACCCGGTACAGACTCTAACGCATCCACATCCCTGAGGTCTCTTCAGTCCCTCTGGGACACCTAGGCTGCTTAGCAGTTGCTCAAACCTTAGCAGCTTGGACAGTCTTCACTGCCATCTGTTATGGGTTGAATTGTGTCTCCCCTAAAAAAGATATGTTGAAGTCCTACCCCCGGGGCTTCTAACCTTAATTGGTGATAGGGTCTTTACAGAGGTAATGAAGTTAAAATGAGGTCATGAGGGTGGGCCAGAATCCAATCTCACCGGTGACCTTGTAAAGGGAAAATGTGGACACGGAAGACAATGTGAAGACTGAGCATCGCATCTACAAACCATGGACTGACAGGTATGGCTGGTAAACCTCCAGAATCTGGAAGAGGCAGGGAGGGATTCCCCTTCAGCTTTCAGAGGAAGCACAGCCCTGTCAAAACCTTGATTTCAGACTTCTAGTTTCCAGAACTGTGAAAGAATACATTTTGGTTGTTTTAAGCCATCCACTTTGTGCTAATTTGTTAGGGCAGCCCTAGGAAACTATTACACCACCCTTCTTCTTTTTTTTTTTTTTTTTAATTTTTTTTTCAACGTTTATTTATTTTTTGGGGGACAGAGAGAGACAGAGCATGAACGGGGGAGGGGCAGAGAGAGAGGGAGACACAGAATCGGAAACAGGCTCCAGGCTCCGAGCCATCAGCCCAGAGCCCGACGCGGGGCTCGAACTCACGGACCGCGAGATCGTGACCTGGCTGAAGTCGGACGCTTCACCGACTGCGCCACCCAGGCGCCCCAAAACCACCACCCTTCTAACGGAGGAAACTTGGTTATGCACAGGATAGAAATGAAGACTTGGGAAGTAGGTCAAAGTAGGGGTATGGAAACCCACTAGAGGGTTCCTCTGGGGTAAACTGAGCAACTGGAGACTGAGAGGAGGAGGTCGTTTTGCTTTGAGATGCACAAACACATGCCCCTTTTCACCTCGAACTACTGTTTTCCAAGCTATGTTCCCTGAAGTCTTACAGCTCCTTGGAGAATTCTATAAACAGTTGCTTTTGGGGTGCCTGGCTGGCCGCATCAGTAGAGCATGCAACCCTTGATCTCGGGGTTGTAAGGTCGAGTTCCACGTTGGGTGTAGAGATTACTTAAGATAAATTTTAAAAGAATCATTTGCTTTCAATGTACATTTCTTTAGTATATTTTAATTATCCGCTTCAAATAGCAAAACTCCACCAAGTTCTTTACATGAATCATTCATTTAATCTTTACAACTACCCTATGAAGTGGGTGCTATTATTACACTCATTTTACAGATGAGAAAACCAAGGCACAAAGAAGCTACGTAGTTTTCCCAAGGCCACGTTGCTAGTAAATGACAGAGCTGGGATTCGAAGTTAGGGACTCTGCCTCCAGAGCCTTTCTTGGTAGCTTCTTCACTACGGTGTCTCTAAAAGCTCTAATAAACAAACACAAACACGTACTCTGACTTTCCGTGTCCAATTGCAACATGGTGGATGCTACCACAGCACAAGCTTGTGCCGCCAGACTAACCCCCTCTGCAGAGAGTTTCATTCATGTATTCATTCCGTTAGCACACGCTCACTGAGTATGTACGATATGCTTCTATGACCTTCCTGTAACTGTATCGATTAGGGAGATCATAGCTTTATCCTCATTTCTGAAAAATATTCACATCTGTTCATCTCTATTCCCTTCAAACCGAACCCAACATCGTAGTGAGTTGTGTAATAATCGATACTCCAGTCATGAACACGTATTAATCATTTTGATGTTTGTCATAGTTTTGGATGATACTCGATTGCCTTTTATACCCACGATAAGGAAGATTAGCAGTTAGAAGAGAACGCTAGTGATTCAGTTTTGGAGACAAAAAGTCTCTATTACTCTTCTTTCGAGCTTTTGGAGAGTTTAATTGGAGAGTACCCTGAGGTTGCAGAGAAGGCCGTTAGAAGCTGTTACCCTTTGCAATCACACACAAGTGAGAATCAGGGTTTTATTGATTCCATGCGACAGACACATGATCCGAACATAATCTAAACCTAATTTCAATTTGAACTTTTAACCAAACAACCCATTTCCCTTGTTGTTTGATTACTATAAGCAGTAAATATTGCCACTGGAAATTATAAAATAAATTAATACAGGGGCACCTGGGTGGCGCAGTCGGTTGAGCGTCCGACTTCAGCCAGGTCACGATCTCGCGGTCCGTGAGTTCGAGCCCCGCGTCGGGCTCTGGGCTGATGGCTCAGAGCCTGGAGCCTGTTTCCGATTCTGTGTCTCCCTCTCTCTCTGCCCCTCCCCCGTTCATGCTCTGTCTCTCTCTGTCCCCCCAAAAATAAATAAACGTTGAAAAAAAAAAAATTAATACAGATTTAAAACTGGATATATATATATACATATATATACATATATATATGTATATATATATATATATATGTATATATATATATATATATTGGAATTCAGTGTAAAGTTTCTTTGAAAACAGATAAAAGGTTTGCCAGACCGCCACTGGTGCAGACCATTACTGGACAAAGAGGACAGAGTTCACTTTTCATCTTTTTTTCAGCTGCCTGGATCTCCTCTAAACTGTGATCATGGGCCCAGTCTTGGGATAGTCACTTCCAATCAAATGTGCCATCTGCTCTGGAGCACTTTCAGGGGGCAGGCTGTCACACTTTGTGGCTGGAGGTCACCCTGGAGGCTCCCCATTCTGCCTGTCCCCACAAGGCAGAGCAGGACTTCGGAAAAGTCCGATTCAAACTTGGGGCTGATGAAAGTGTTCTCCTAGAAAGTCTCTGCTCCGATGCGGTTCTGAGCAAAACACAAGGGCTTCTCTTCATAGAAAGGCTTCAGCGTCAGTGCAGTTTTCCACTCCTAAGGAGAAAGAATGAATTCCATAGAGTGAGCCTACTTCCCAAGCAAGAATGCAACAGAGCACTTCCACCAGGGGTACGTTTATCAACATCACTGGAGGAATAGTTTCTCTTTAGAGAGCTGATTTTATAAATAGCTTATTTTCTTTGTTACATAGTTAATATGTGTTCATTACCAATAAAATGAGAACATACAGATAGCAGGGGTGAAAAGTAAATTAAAATATTCATAATGTAAATACTCAGGAAAACTCACTCTTAACATTTTGGGAGACATCCTCCAGATCTAAGCTCAGCAGATTCTTCCTTCAAGGATTAGATGGGAGATATTGCAGGCTGTATAGGACGAGAGCTAAAACTGAGGATGTTATGTAGGTACTTATACAACGAGAGAGAATACAATTTGCCGTAAAATCCTTACTGATGAAATTGAAAATCTAACAACAACAACAATGCAAATAATTACAAATAACAATTACAGATAATTTTCTGTGATGTAGGTCTACTAATCCTAAGAATGCAATTCTTTTTTCAGAACTAACCTTTTGCTTAATTAGGGCTCAAACTTAGTATTCCTACTAGCACTCGTCAAAATCCATTGCAAATGTTCATCTGTTGATACAAATCTGTAATGAAATATAATGTATTTCATCTTTTTAAAAAATTTTTTTAAATGTTTATTTTTGAGAGAGAGAGAGAGACAAAGCGTGAGTGGGGAAGGGGCAGAGAGAGAGAGAGGGAGACACAGAATCCGAAGCAGGCTTGAGGCTCAGAGCTGTTAGCACAGAGCCCGATGTGGGGCTTGAACTCACGGACCATGAAATCATGACCTGAGCTGAAGTTGGTTGCTTGAGCGACTGAGCCACCCAGGCTCCCCACATATATTTCATCTTTGAAAATATCTTTTCACACAGCTGGGCACTGTCGAGTACCACTATCAGCCCACGAACATAATTTTAACTGAGCGTCTTCATTGCTTGGGAGGCATTATTAGAATTCTGCATTCTCTTCTTATTGGCCTGTTTGCAACTCATTACAATGCGATAATCACTTCCAACTGAAGGTTATGTGGAAGCCCCTCAATTGCAGGCAATTGGATTTTAATACTGAAATTCCCTTTATACTTCCATGGGGGCTCAAAAAATGCTGCTAGAACTATGGTTTGAGCTCTGAAAGTATTTTCCCTGAAAACGTACGCGGCAATGGGAAATCTCCCGCTTTATTTTAGTTTTCGAAAGCATGGAAAGTATATAAAGCAGGTTGGTACTACTTGTGATTCAAGCAACATTAGGTATTACCAAAATGACATTGCTGCAGTATGTAAGTCTGACACACACACAGTTTTCTCTTTTCATTTTGTATTGAATTCCTCAAGAGGCATTATCAAGCCTGCAGCAGAAGTTCGTTTTCAAAGCCATTCATTCGGTATTCGATAATAACGAGCGCTAAGTAAATAAACAAACAAATAAATATTGAAGGGAAATGCTTCTCATTCAGAAAAATGTGAATCTCAGGCCCAACGTTCAAAAATTGCTATAAATCTTCACCCGTGCTAAGTCCCAGAACTGCACTGTAGTGGTGAAAGTCAGGGTGTTTGACTTCTATTTGTGACAAAAATCCACAGAACTGACAATGATTAAGTCCACAAAAAATGATATACTGTTTCAATCCCACAGGATAGATTGAATTTTTTTCTGCCAAGTTCCAACTGATGAAGAATACAATGAATAACCACAGATTTTTAAATATCCTACATTTCCACAAGCTTTGTAAATTTCCCAACAAATACTTTCTCTTTCTGCCCCATACCTATTTTCAGTTGTGACACATCTTAGCAGATTCCACTTCAGGTTGTACTGAATTGATTTTCTTAACTTCTTTGAAAATATTCTCCACTCTAGGTGTTCCAGGCAGACTATTCACAGAGGCTATTTCCTCAACCCTTTCAAACTTGGCACTGACTTCTCAAATAAACAATTGACTAGTATCAGTAACATCAACTCATCAAGAGCCGTAGAAAACCACTCACCGTTATTTGCTTTGTTTTTTAATTGACTATTTATGTCACCCCAAAGTCCTCAATTCTCTAAGCAGTTGTAGAAAATCGAACAAACACATTTCTTTTCTCTGGACATATTTCTGCAGCGGTTGTGACCAAACGTTATTTAATTAACTCATTATCGATAGTTGTCTTTCCTTGTTTGGCTAACAATGGGCCACTCAAAAATGAGTCACTTTGGTTGCGGGTCTGTTTTCATGTTTTATGTCTGCGACGAAATTTTCCTATCATGAGATATGCCATTTTAAATTTCCTGACTTTTCTGATTGTTGCTTTCCTGTGAGTTGGGAGTGCTGTGATGCGTGCTTCATCTAGCAATGCTGGTATGTACTATATTCTTTTAGCACAGCTACGGTGTGATCCTCTGCTTTGCCATCAGATTCAGCAATAACCCACACTCCACTGTACTTCAAACATGTGACATTCCAAGTCTACTTTTCTTTTTTTGTTTATTTTTAAAAAATTTTTAAATTTTATTTATTTATTTGCGGGGAGAGGGGAGGGTAGAGAGAATGGGAGAGAGAATCCCAAGCAGGCTCCGTGCTGTTAGCAAAGCCTGACTCAGCGAGGGTGGTGGTGGTGGGGGGACGGAGGTGGGTGCCAAGGGCTCGAACTCACAAACCTTGAGATCATGACCTGAGCTGAAATCCAGAGTCCGACGCTCAACCAACTGAGCCACTCAGATGGTCCTTTTTTTGTTGTTTATTTTGACATGACTGGTATACACATATATGCACATATTATATATGCATAAAATAACAAAATACATTTAATGCCACCACACTGCGATGTGATTGACTCTGAAAATACTGTTGAGACATAACCGTGCCACTGCATTTTGTCGTGCACCATTGCCATGCACTTCTGAGTCAAACTACCTGGAGTTGTGTCACATTTCACACGAGCGTAGTTCTCCACAAGATTCTTCTCACTTCAGACACCAGTCTCAAGCCCTGGGGTTTCCAGGTCATCCTCACTTCTGACCAGCCGGCTATAAATTTAGGAGCTCTCACTATCCCCTCAGGTTCAAAAATTCACTAGAATAACTCACAGAACTCAGCAAAGTGCTATACTTACGATGACTGTTTTATTATAAAGGATACAAATCAAGACCAGCAGAATGCAAAGGCGCACAGGGGGAGGTTTTCCCATTCCCAAACGTGAAGTCGTCCATGTTCTTAGGACGTGTCAGTCTCCCAGCATTTCAATGTGTTTCAGCAACCAGGGAAGCCCATCTAAGGTTCGTGTCTAGAGTTTTTAATGGCGTTTCATTACACAGACACGATTGAATCAATGGCCAAGCAAATTAATTCAAGCTCCAGCCCCACTTCCTTCTCCAGAGGTCAAACTGATATCGGGTTCCTCAAAAGGTTCTAATCACATGGTGTGGCCTGTCCCCAATCTGTATCTCATTAGCACAAACTATCCAGGGAGGACCACGTGTCACCTCTCTAGCATAAACTATCAGGCTACACCATGAATGACAAAGACGCTCCTATCACTTGGGAAATTCCATGAATTTACAGGATAACTTCCAGGAACCAGGAACACAGGCCAGCCCACCTCTACCACACAACAGCCACTGAGCCACAGTGCAGATCGGTGAGGGTGCCACACGCAGTCTCTGTTGCATCTTTTCAGCCCTGCCTTTGCAACATGAGAGCGGCCATAGCTGAAACATAAACAAAAAAAAATGTGTTCCAATAAAACTGAATTTATGGACACTGAAATTTGAATTCCCTATGATTTTCATGTATCATAAGATATTCTTCTCCTCTTTGTTTTCCAACCATTTAAAAACACGTTCAAATTATCCTTCGCTCACAAGTTACAAAAACAGGAAGCGGTCAAGATTTGACCCATGGGCCATAGTTTATGGACTCCTCTCTCATTTAGATAAAAGATTGACAGACTATAGCTTGTGGGCCAAATCCTGCCCACTGCCTGCTTTTATAGGTAAAGTTTTATTAGCACAGCCTTGCCCATTCGTTCATGAATTGTCTGCGACTCCTTTGGGACTGAGTTGAGTAACAGCAACACACACTGTGGCCTTCGACGCCTAAAATATCTATAGTTTGGTCCTTTAGAGAGAAATTGGCTGACCCCTGCTAGATCAGCGAAGAGGGAGAGTCCGGGTACTGCATTGAATACATTGACTTTGTTGCGTCTAATCCTGTTAACGCTGTTAGGTAGGAGGTATTATTGTCACCTTGCAAATGGGTAACTGAAGCTCAGAGAGGTGAAGGAACTTGTCCAAGGCCACACGGCTTATAAGAGTTGAAATTGGGTTCAAAGGCAGACTTTCTGGCAGCTGGTGGCATTTCTTGGCTTGTGGCCCCATGACTCCATTCTCTGCTCTGTGTCATATTGCCTTCTCCTGGGTCAAATCTCCCTCTGCCTCTCTGTTATAAGGATACTTTGTGATTGCATGTAGTGCCCACTTGGATAAGCTCTCCAGCACAAGATCCTTAATCACATCTGCAAAGATGTTTCTTCAGTAGATGGTAACACTTAGAGGGTCCAGGGATTTGGACCTGATTGTTGAGAACCATTACACAGCTTCCTAAAAGTGGTAATGCCCAGTATTATATGGGTATTCTAAAAAATAGGTGCTCTCTCACACTGCAGTCGGAGTTGAAGTTATTAACACATTTCTTCACAGCACGCTAACCTCCGTGTGCCTCTCCAGGTCCACTCTCTACCCTAGTGCAACTGTCTGTGCCTCTGGGGGCTAACCAAGTGTGACCCAGGGCTCTGGCCTCTGGCCGGGCCCTGCTAATGAGAATCATGGGAAGGACCTGGGAAGCATCTTCCTCTGCTGCCTGGATTTGCTGCATCTTTGCACTGAAAGGATCCTATCAGGTGACCCTTCCCATAAGCTACCCTCTCTAGCTTCTGGTAACTGCTTCCTCCCTGCCCCTCAAGCCCAGGGGTAATCTCCGGGCACTGTACCATCAGACGTCCCTCAATTACCCAGTTTTAGTGTGCCACCTGTTTCCTGTCAAGCTTTAACTGGTGCTGGCTGTACGTGTCAGATCAAATACCTATTTATAAGAAAGTTCACTAGCAGAATTATTTATAATCACAGAAACTCAAAACAGCCCAAATAACCAAAAGAGGACATTGGTTAAGCAAATTATGGTCCCTCCACATAGAACATAAAAATAAATTAACAATCATATTGTAAAAGAATATTACCGAAAGGATAAAATAGTCACAGTACATTCCTAAGCAAAAAAACCCCACGAAACTGTATGTATAATAATGTCCCATTTCTATAAAGAAAAAAATTAATGAGGCAGAAAATTAAAACGATACATATTACATTTTAATAAAAACGTATCTATATGTGCTTGTATATCTTATACATAAAATATGCTTATTTTGTCACGCGTGTATGTTATATAACATGTTATATAATGTAATCATGTCACATTTATATAATATGTACTGTATATTATTTAGATTTGTTACATTAGATATGATGTCATTTTTGTAAAGAATGATCTACATATCTAATTGTACATGTTTTATGTCGTGTATATTATATATAACATAACACATACATATGATAGAAACCATACATGCATATGTATATGCATGCATGAATGTATATTTCTTCCAGATGTGGACTTCAGTCCTTTGGGCTTGAAATAGAATAGGTTGCATCTTCTAGTTCACGTTTACGTGAAGTTCAATATACGATGTCCTACTCAAGATTTATCCGGATTCCCAGCGGCTCACAACTTTCTCCAGACTCTCCGCCCACTCAGGTTTCTTTTCCCCTTTCACTGCCCCAGCTCAGACGTGGGACTCGGCCTCTTCTCTGGAATTGGAGACATTTGGGATTTCTCCAAAACCACGTGCACAAGGCAAATGTGTGGGTGGTGGACTTTTTCTGAAGGTTCAGAGCAGTTGGTGGCTACCTTCCCTGATGTCAGGCGCCCCTGCCTCTCAGGCTCTGCCCGCAGTGGGCGCGGGCCTGGCTGCACCGGGTGGTGGGCGTGGCCGTGGGCGGCCTGCGTGGGTGTGGCCACGGGCCCAGCCTGAGGCTGGACGCCAGGCCCGAGCAGGCCCTGTTTCTAGGCTCCCCTCGCATCAGTTTCCCCCACCCCGTGTTTATCTGGTGCTCTCCACCGCAAGATTACAGCCCAGGACTCCTTGGTGACTCTAGCAGCGGTCACTCTGGGCCAGAACCGACCAACCAGAGGAAAGTGAACCGTGAGTCCCTCCCCTCCGCTAGTCTCTAAAAGGGAAGCAGTGAGCCGTGTGGGCGCAGGTGGGCACCTGAGTCCTTGCTTCCCGCAGAGACCGGAACAAATCCCCGCTCACCACCGACAGGCAGTGGGATTTGGGGCACGGTTTTTCATGTGCCTCCGTTTCCCTATCTACCAAATAAATATGACAGTAACAAAAGGGTGCTGAGTCTTAAATGAGTTAAATGCAGAAGAATATCTTTGGATTTGGTGGTAGGCAAAAGTTTCCTGGAGTTAATACGTAAGGAGTGCTCAGGATGCTTGGCACCAAGTTAATACTGTTAAATGTTAGCTATTTTATATATATTTTGTCTCCACAGATATGTTTTATGCATCACCTACCCCTCCCGTAAACACTCGGGAGTGGCCGCTATAATCAATTTGTTTTCAAGCGAGGTGTGTGTTAGCTACATCTAAAATATCAGAGGAAAATATTTCAACACGTGGGAGGTGGGATTACGGTGTTTATTTTTTCATTTTCTTTGTGCTTTTTCAAGTATTCCTAGTTTTGTACACTGAGCATTTGTTGTTTTTGCAACTATGGAAAATGCGAGTTTTCAAAAGAAAGGCGCGTGAAGCCTCTTGGGAGGACAGTGAGTGGTGTAGGTTAGGAGAGATCTTTCCCCTGTGTGTACGTAGATTAAACCCTCAAGACTAGGCATGGCTTCTTGGCTCCTTGGGAAATGGGTAGACCTTTAAAATTAATGGTTCCCCACTGTTTGCATTTCATAAGAAATCTGTAATGACTTCTTGCCCTTCGGACTTGCCATTTCAGCATCTTAAAAAAAAAAAGAGAGAGAAATTAAAGCGTGAGACTCGATTCTTTTCTACAAACCAAATTGTTCTGAAAACTTCCCCTTCGATTCCTAGATTTTAAGAGGCTTAGCCTGCTTCCTGCCCCCTAATTGCTCTATTAATTTAATCTGCTCAGCGTCTCCCTGGAGTGTAAGTCATGGGTCCTCAGGGCTAGTTCTGGCCGGTTCTGGCTGCTCTGGTCTCTTCCACAGAGTTGCACTGAGCTGTTCTACATGTTACCCTGAGTTCTATTTTGCGGGCTGTTTCCTTCCAAGAGGGTTTCTCCTGGCCTAATTAAGTAAGCTCCGGTATTTGCACGAAGTTGCACATTAAGTGAAATGATGTGCGCTCATTTTCCCTTTCTCCAGCAGACACCTGGAGCTACGCATTCGTCCTAATTTTCCTGTTTTGGATCCTGATCATTTCTCTTGTGGGCACTCAGTAGCTTTATGTTTGTGTAGCACGAATCGGTGCTTTGCATAAAAAGAGACCCCAAGCAAGTTAGTTCACTTTCGTTTCCTTCCCTGTAAAGTGGGGATAAAAGCCTACGAATTAGTTTCCTAGGGCTGTTGTGACAAATGGCCACAAACACAGTGGCTTGAAACAATGGAAATCGATTCTTTTCATAATTTCAGAGGCAAGAAGAATTGAGGTGTCAGCAAGGCCATCCCCTCCAAAGTCTCTAGAGGAGAATCCTTCCAGCTCTGATCTTCCTTGGTTGCTGGAAGGTTGCTGCTTGGTTGCTGGTTGCCGGTAACTCCCATTGTCTGCCTCCAGCTTCATGGGGCCTTTCCCGTGTCTCCTGTCTCGCGTCCTCCTTTCTCTTCTGAGGTCGCCAAGTCTTCCAGTTTAGGGCCTACTCTAAATCCAGAATGATCTCATCCCGAGATCCTTAACTGGGCTTACATCTGCAAAGACCCTGTTTCCAAATAAGTTCGCATTTACGGGTACTTGGGACTATGATTTGGACATATCTTTTGGCGGGGGGGGGCACGCTATGCCATTATTACAACCTCTCTACCTTTCTGAGTTGCTGTGTGGGTATTAAAAATGATATGATAATATACATAATGCAGCTACCACAGAGCCTGACGCACAGTAGGTACTCAACCAGTGGTCATCTTTTTTTTTTTTTTTTTTTAAAGTTTATTTCTTTTTGGAGGAGAGAGAGAGACAGAGTGTGAGCAGGAGAGGGGCAAAGAGAGAGGGAGACGCAGAAATCGAAACAGGCTCCGGGCTCTGAGCTGTCAGCACAGAGCCAGATGCAGGGCTCCCACCCTCAAACCGAGAGATCATGATCTGAGCTGAAGTCAGATGCTTAACTGGCTGAGCCACCCAGGTGCCCCTCAACCAGTGATAATCTTAATAATTACTATCGCTAAGTGAGTGCTGTACTTACTTTGGGACTAAGCCTATCTCTGCCTTAGTCCTCTTGCTCCTGACAGTATCTCTCCAAAGGAGATAATGCCCCATTTTACAGATGAGCAAACTGAAGTTTCAGAAGCCTAGACGGGCTGGTAATAACAAGTGGAGTGGGACTCAAACCCAGGTTTTTGTGACTCCGGAGCCTGTGCCCTTCTCTACTGCACGCAGTCACCCCAGTGTTGCCTTTCTACTCCTCTGCTGTGACCCGACACCTTCCTCTCACCCCCATCACACTTCACACTCTGACCCAGAACTATGTTTGGTGGGAATAATAAGCAACGGAGAAAGAGAAGAAAGAAGTTTCTTTCTAGAGGTTTCCAGACCTGCTCGAGTGTCCTGGTGACATAGCAGCTGGCTTGCCCCAGGGTGCATGAGCTGTGAGAAGAAAGTCATAGCGCCTTTTAGGTGCTCACCTGGGAAGTCACACATGACTTCTGCCACGTGTATTTGTTGGAAGTGAGTCACTAAATTCAGCCCACGCTAAGGGAGAGGGGGATTTGGTGTCACCCTTTGAAAGAAGGATCAGAGAATCTGTGGACATATTGGAAACTCCCACACTCCATGAGAAGAAGATGGCCTTCATCGAAGAACTTAATCTGGTGTTTTAAGTCAAGTTAGCTATGCAGAGGTTCAGGAGCAGGGGCTGAGGAGAGCACGATTGCTCCACATAAACAAGTGAGAAGAATTTGAACTATAGGTCAAGTGAAGGGAAGAAGGAAAGAAAGGAAGTGAAGAGAGGGAGCATGAGCCTGGCAAAGACTTGTGAGAACACGATCTTGCTAATATGTTTGATGTTGACCCCCTCTCATTTTGCCAAGCCAATAAACTTTCTTTTCTTTTCTTTTCTTTTCTTTTTTCTTTCTTTCTTTCTTTCTTTTTTTGTTATTTATTTTGAGAGAGAGAGAGCGCAAGCAGGGGAGGGACAGAGAGAAGGAGAGGCAGAATCCCAAGCAGGCTCTGAGCTAGCCCTGAGCCTGATGTGGGGCTCAAACCCACGACATGAGATTGTGACCTGAGCTAAGATCAAGAGTCAGACGCTTAACTGACAGAGCCACCCAGGCGCCCCCAATAAACTTGTCTACACACACACACACACACACACACACACACACACACCACTTTGTGTGAGATGCTTTTAATGGCAGTTATGAAATGGGCAGAGTTTCAGGTCTCCGTTGATGGAGTCTAAGCAGGGACCACACTTGAGGACAATAAAGCCCATTTGCAGATTTACCCTGTGTTACAGAAGCGGATGCTAGAGGCCAGAAGGCCCCTGGGAATTATCAGAAATCTTGAGAAAAGCAATGACATTTCCATGAGCTTGGAAGGGGAAGGAATTGTAAGAAGCAATTAGGCGGGCCCTGTCCTGGAGTTGTTACTAAACACAATGCACAGAAGAGGGCTTCACCTGGGAGGGGCGAAGCCCGTCCTAATTTCCAAAAGCAGCTTTCAGACGAGAGGATGGGTACCAACTCTTTGGAGTGAAGTTTGCTCTTAACGGTCTTTGGAGGATTTAGTGTTTTTGACAAAATCCTAAGATGCTGTTTTGCTTTTTCTTCATTATTTCAAGTCATTTGCTTCCCTCTTCTATAATGATTGGGGATGGGGTATTTCAGGGGCTGCAGGCTTAATTAGCTCTGAAAAAGAAATTTAATGTCGTTCAACTTCAGGCATGATGTCAACATTATAGTCCCCGTCATTCTGTTTCATGTAGTTACTGGATTTGTACATCTCTTTTCTGCCAAGAAACATAAAGCCCTATTGAAAAATCTCTTAAAGAACATCCCTGATATTTTAATATTTAACAAAAACCCCTTTGACAAAGAAAGTCTCCAAAGGAAAGAGGGTTGATAGGAGGAGAGAGCATTATGAAGTTCAAATGTTGAACATTCCTCCGAGACTCTATTTGGCCAAGTCATTACACATTTAAAACTCATGCCTGGGTTCTTTCTTATAAGTCACTATGCCCGTCAAGGGAGGGTCTTGACTCTCCCTGTAACCCCAGTGCCTGACACGGTCTATACACTACAAATATTTGTTGACTTGGGCATTCGTAAGAGATTATTAACACTTAGAGACTAACTGGGATCTAGTTCCAGAAAATTCCCAAAGGTAAAAAATACTTTGGAATAATGAAGTCCTTGATCAAAGTCATGAATTTCCTTGTCCCTTACTAATTTGGATCAAGAGGAAGGCAGAGGGGGCAGTTCCCAGGGTGGGATTTGGGGGGAATGTGGGGCAAGATGGCATAGGGTTGGTGCATCTGTCCATGGTATGTACACACATTGAGATTAGTGTTTTAAGACATCCTTTTGCCTGTTTTCAACAGTTTTGCTGCTGAAGTTCCTTCAAAATAACTGAACGATGAATAGATTTTGAAAGAAGTCCATCACCCGCTGAATGAGATACTGTCTTGTATGACCCTCTCTTACTTTTATCTGCAAGGATCCTCAAATAGATGTTGCATTCCATGAGAAGAAACCATATTTTTCCCATCTCAAGCCCTACAGCAGTTCATTCTGGCCCCATCCTCCCTCAACTGCTAGGCTCTTCTCCAAGTGCAGTGAATATCTCCTGCCTTCAGGTTCAGTGCACTTGCCTAGCTCCTTACATAGTGGAGGCGTCAGCTGGAGCCTTCTTAGCCCTTAAGACACAGAAGGAATTGTCTCAAGTACCCCATTCCACAGACTTTGGAAAGCCTGGTGCCTTCTCCAAGCACATTCTGGGGGGGGGACCTAAGTTCTGGCTTACCTCTTGTGCTGACCTGCTGTTCCTGTGAATTAGTTCAACTTAGGTTGTATCTTGCTGCTTTGGGTAACCCAAACGTGAGACTCCACTATTTCCTTATTTTCTATAAACTCACATGGCCATATCTTTGGGTGTATGGCAGACTGTAATTTTTGCTAAAAATTCAGGAAGAAGGAAGGCTGGGTATCACAGAAAATCAGACAAGTTGCTTTTACTCATTCTTTTTTTGTCTGTTTTTTGTATTTTACCTATTTGTCTTGAGAGAGACTGAGAGAGTGTCTCAAGGGGAGGGGCAGAGAAAGAGGGGGAATCTCTGTCAGTGTAGACCCCATTGTGGGACTCAAGAACCATGAAGTCATGACGTGAGCTGAAATCAAGGGTCAGGTGCTTAACCGACTGAGCCACCTAGGCGCCCCTACTTTACCCATTCTTTATAGCCTCCTTGGTCATGTTCTTTTTTTTTTTTTTAATTTTTTTTTTTTTCAACGTTTATTTATTTTGGGACAGAGAGAGACAGAGCATGAACGGGGGAGGGGCAGAGAGAGAGGGAGACACAGAATTGGAAACAGGCTCCAGGCTCTGAGCCATCAGCCCAGAGCCCGACGCGGGGCTCGAACTCACGGACCGCGAGATCGTGACCTGGCTGAAGTCGGACGCTTAACCGACTGCGCCACCCAGGCGCCCCTCCTTGGTCATGTTCTTAAAAACATCCTCTGCCAATTCTGCTGCCTTCGGCCAGGTTATGTCACTTCCTCTCCATTTTCTTTCCTTCTCCTTGCTTCTTTTCGTTTCTCTCAGGAGAAAACAAAACTACACAAAAATCACCCCTACTCCCCACAAATTCTTCCCATTTTCTGGGCCTCCCTTACATATTCAAGGACACACTGAAGTTTTAAAATTACTACCCCCAAGAAAAGGCTTTTCTTAAATTCTAAGACAAATCAACCGCCATCCTAGTTTTTGTCAGGATATTAATTAGTAGGGCAATATGGTGATGGTTTAGCTTTCTAGTTACTCTGATTCCCAGTTTCTCCATCTATAAAATGGGAATATGACAGCACGTGCTTCATAGAAGGGATGTGAGGATGAGTAAGTTAATGTGTAAAGTCCTTAGCACAGTCCTTGATACAGGATTCACAAGAAAATGTCACCTATTCTTACTAGCTCCCTCCCTTCCTGGTCACTGAGGTCCTGTTCAGACATGAAGGTGCAAATCAAGTGCCAGCACCCCCGTGGAGACTTCTGTGAGCTTTCCCAGCCTGAGCTAATCAGTCTAGCTCCCTCCCTCCACGCATTCTTGTGGCACTGGGTTTACACTTCCCTTCAGGCAAGGAGGAGTGCTCAGATGCATAAGGCCAGCCTTGAAATGAATTTACAGTCTGGAGGGAAAGAAAGATGTAGGCATATTGAAAGGGAATGACGCAAGGAAGCTACAAATGAGTGGAGGAGGGACAAGCAAAGAGGTACATTTGCCAGCTTCAGGGTCTGAAGGTCAAAGTCAGCAATGTGATCATGTTGCCAGTGTTGTCAGCCCTGAATACCATTATGCAGTTCTTCTGTCAAGTTTTCGTCTGTTGGAAAGTTTACCATGGTGCAGTTTTAGGGCTTGCCACTGTTACACTGTGTTGATTATTTCAACATGTGTCTATCAGTCAGGACCTGATCAGGGAAGCAGAACTACTATGAGTTATGGGATAGGGAATGTATTATAGGAAATGGACCTTACATAATTTGGAGAAGAAATGGGGGAGCAAAGGCCTGGAAAGGGGAGTTGAAGAATCAGAGAAAAGTCACTAACCAGCCCTGGCTTATTGGGAAATGTGGAAGCCAGGCAAATCCAGCCACTGGAATAGAATTGGGAGGGGGGCGGGGGCCTGGGTAGAGGTCTCCGGGGGATGGTTGGCTCTTCGTGATGGCTGCTTCTGTATGTTCATAGCATCTGCTGGCAGGCCTGGGGTTGCTGCTGGCAGAGCAAGCAGGTGGGAAGGAGGGCTGGAGGCAGCACCGGGAAGGATGAAGCACACTGGAACCTGCCAGCATGTCTGTCTGCCCATTTCTCACCACCTCTTACCAATGACCGCCTTTCGACTGTAATGGTACCTGCTTCATTTCTGCTTTCTAAATTTCATACCACTTCACTTATGGCCAGCTCAACCCAGAGTCACACAGAGAGATGAATTCTAGGAAACAGCTCCCAGTAGAACAATCCAGTACAATATGTATTATGAATCTCAGTATTCACTGCAAATTGGAAAAATGGCTGATGGCTAATTTCTACTTCTTGGAACAAAGAATAAAGAACAAAGAGGGAAAAGTTGTAGGATCTGGGTAAATGGCAGGGTCAAATTTTAGAACAGACAGTCCATAATCAAACTCACACATATATAGACACAGAATATACGACAGAACAGTGGGGAAAAGATAGTCTTTTCAGATAAATGGTTCTGGGTCAATTGGATGTCCAAATGGAATAAATAGTAATCTTGACCTTCTACCTCACCGCATATATAAATATCAATTCTAAGCACATTATAGATCTAAATGTGGAAGATAAAACAATAAATCTGCTGGGGTGCTTGGGTGGCTCCCCAGTTAAGCATCAGTTAAGCATCCGACTCTCGATTTTGGCTCAGGTCATGATCTCACGGTTGGTGAGATTGAGCCCCTTTTTGGGCTCTGCGCTGACAACGTAGAGCCTGCTTGGGATTCTGTCTTTGTCCCTCCCCTGCGTGTTTGCTCTCTCTCTCTCTGTCCCCCCCCCCCCACGAAAAATAAATAAATAAACATTAAAACATAACAACAAATCTGCTAAAAGATAAAATAGGAGACTAACTCCCATGACACATTACCCCAATTGGGTAAGATTTCCTAAATAAGACCCAAAAGCACTTCTTTGTGGAGAAAATACACTTCTTTTTGGAGAAAATGTAGAACGATTATAAAGTACAGTTGTTGGATGGAGTATACATTAATTCATCCACTTTAGAATACTGTTTGATGACGTCTACGAATGTTGACTATATTCACACCCTATATTCCGGCAATTTTGCTTTTCGATATGTACCCAATATAAAGATGTATGTAGGTTTACCAATGTATTTATCTAAGAATGTCCATAACTACTTTACTAATAATCAAAACCAGGAAGCAAGCTAAATTTCCATGCACAAAAGAGCAGATCAATACATTTTGGTGCATGTGTGGAATGCAGCAATGAAAACGAACAAACTACTGTTTCATGCAACAACATGGATGAATTTCCCAAGCATAATTTTAAGCAAAAGAAGCCAGACAGAACTGAATATACAGTGCGAGACTCTATATAAAGCTCAAAATGGGTGAATCTATTATGTTAGAAGTCAGGAGAGTGGTTTCCTTTACTCATTCTAGTAGTGGGTGTTGATGACTGAGAGATGTTATGAGGGAGGCTTTGGATGAACTGGGCATATTCTGGGTTTTGATCGGGAAGGTGATTATAACCTCTGATAATTCATTAAGCCACACACGTATGACTTAGGCTTTTTGTATGTATGTTTCACTTCAAAAATTTTTTAAAGCTTATTTTTAGAAAAGCTTTTACAATGCCCTGGCTATCCACCACCAATTGTCATACCTAATAGCCTTTTTCTTACCTTTTGCCTCTTTTATCCCTCCTACATTATTTCCTACCCTCTGGCTCTAAAAATGCGTTTCCTTTCATAATTCTTCCTGCACCTGGCACACCTAGCTTTATTGCTCAGCAAAGATTTCTTGAGTATCTGCAATATGCCAAGCACTGAACCAGGCCTAGAGTTCGTGATGGTGAGTAAGCTAGCAAAGGTTTTGACCTCATGGGGCTCCAGCTTCCAATGGAAAGAAGCTTATAAACAAGAAATTGCATCATAACTGACTCTTCTTTCCCCTTCTCAAAATTTTGGTCTTCCCTAAAGTTCCAGATTAAAGCCAGCTTCTCACAATCTGTTGTTTATGCCCACTAATGACCTCATCGCTCCCTGCATCATTGCCATTGCTGGGTAAGACCTCAGCATCAACTGACAATTTCCTCCACCCTCCATCCCGAATTCTGCCTCATCCTGCATATTTCTGCTTTTGAAACGTACACACCCATTCTTCCTCATTTCCAGGCCTGTTGCTTCCAACCACTCTGGAGTCTTTACTCCTTCTGTTTCCTCCTTGCTTTAGGGTTCCTTTACAAAACTAGAAGCCACTTGAGCTTGTTTAATCAGAACTCGGGTTTGGAACGCCAGCAAATTGTTGACAAATCTGGAGAGGGCATTTGAAACAGAGCTTCCGAGACCCACCCACAACCCTTGGAATCCTACTATCTCTGTCACAAAGTGGCAAGTGACTCCTGTCACTACAGAAGGTCCTCAGATTAGGAAGCAAGCGACCCCAGCACCTTGTTGCCTCTGTACCGCCAACTGTCAGAAAAATGGATCTTTGTCCAGAAGTCCAGCTACAAAGAAGTGTGTGAATTATAGTTTCCAGCTTGCCAGCCTTCATGGTACAGGTTAGAATGGATGTTGAGCGCGTCGGTCCTCACTGCCTCCCTCACCAACTGGCTAGACTTCGAGTTTCCCTGCTCTTGCCCACAATTTCCATTCTCTTTATTGCTTCTGACTCTGATTATTATCACTCCACAGCTCCAAAGCCTGCTATGACTCATCCTCTCCACTGAATCACGTTAAAATGCCCTTACTTGTCATTCAAGGCCCTGTGTGATCCAACCCCAACTTGTTTTTCTGTTTGTATATCTTACTCTACTCCTACAATTTCCTTTACACGTTCTGCTCTTTCCCACCTTGAGTCTTTGTGCATCCTCTACCCCTTCCCACAGTCATTTCCCATTAAAATATGTAATTTATTTAGATGTGGTGTCTGAAGACAGAGATGTGGGCTGGAATCTTAGCTCTGCCTGGGAAAACAAGATCACCCTGAACTCAAAGCCTCAGTCCCCTGCCCTGTAAAATGGAGATAATAATAGTACCTACTTTATAGGCATGTTGGAAGGACTGGATGAGATCAGAACCCAAGTGGCTGGTGCATGCCCTCCACAGATGGCAACTACAGTATTGTCCTCTTTAGCTTTGCACCCCCTTACTCGGGTGCTCAGTAAATATTTGTGCAATGAATGGACAAGCCAAACCAAGCAGCAATATTGACCTCAGCTAACCTAAGGTCAAACCAGGATGCTACTCGTCCCCTTCCTGGTCAGTATCAAGGCCCTGGGCGGGGTCAGTTTATAACACCGGTATAAGCAGGTGAAGAGTTTCCACTTGTTTTTATCAGATCAGGAGAAATAAAAGCTAAGAGTCTTAACAATTAGGCTGGGGCACAACCCCAGTGTAGGCCACAGCATGTTACTAGTGCCTTATGGATTGAACACAGTTTAGGAGAGATTCTCCTCCCAAGCCTTTCTGTGGGGGGCGCTCATCTCAGTGCTTGGGGAAGGGGCTGTCTGAACACAGAAAGTGGGAGGAGACAGGAGGTCTCCCATCAGGTACGTTCCCATCTGAGCCCCAGTGGAAAATATTCGAGTCATCTCAGATACTGCTGGAGGAGTGAAAACTGATCTCCACTTTGGAGATCCATTTGGCTGTATTTATTAAATATGAAGATGCACATACCCTATGGCCCAGCAGTTCTGCTTCTAGGTCTCTGCCCTAGGAAGACGCTCGCACAAGGAGACTCGCTCAAGGAGATGTTTATCAGGTCCAGGAATTAAAGCAACCTGAACATCCATCAATGATGAATACATGAAATGTGCATTTAAACATTAAAATAGCAAATGGAAAGGCGTGAACTAGGTTTTTATACATCACTGTGGATGGACTCCAAACGTGTAATTTTGAGTGAAGAAAACAAGTTGCAGAACAATGCATTCAGAATGTTACCACTTAAATGTATGAGAGCAATATATAGATTGTTCAGGAACACATACCTGTATAAGCTTTAAACAATGGGCTGAAGGGATAGAAGCTGAATTCATCATAGTCGTTACTTTTATAAAGAGGAATTTGGTCAAGAATCAAGAAGACCTTGGGGCGCCTGGGTGGCGCAGTCGGTTAAGCATCCGACTTCAGCCAGGTCACGATCTCGCGGTCTGGGAGTTCGAGCCCCACGTCGGGCTCTGGGCTGATGGCTCGGAGCCTGGAGCCTGTTTCCGGTTCTGTGTCTCCCTCTCTCTCTGCCCCTCCCCCGTTCATGCTCTGTCTCTCTCTGTCCCAAAAATAAATAAAATAAACGTTGAAAACAAACAAAAAAAAAAAAAAAAAAGAAGACCTAAATTGTATCTATAATGTTTTTTCTCTTTTAATTAAAAAAAAAAAAAAGCCTTAAAGGACAAATATTAACAACTGAATTGAGGCTGAAGGTATAAGAACTCTATTCTAAAGGAGAATATTCTTCTCAGAAACAAAGGCATGGCTTTGAGTCTGATTCGGGGTATATGTGTGTGTTGTGCTGGGCCGTGTTGGGGGAGGAGGTGCTGGTAAATGGCCTTCACTCGGTCCTCGAGGAATGTCCACCTGCAGGCAAGAGAAATTAATCAGTGTCATGGCATTTAAATTTGAACAACATAAATACCAATGGACCTTTTGGACCCTCTGATGAAAGCTGTGTCCTCTTGATTCTGGGAGGGGAAATGTCCATACACACAACCAGGCAGATAATGTTACAGGGTCCGTAGGCCTCCCGCTGAGCCTGCACGACTGCAGGGGATCCAGAGGTTAGCTTTTTTTGACCTCCAGAACAGCTGTTAGAAACGCGTGGTAAAGAGACCAGAGAGACTTGTTAAAATAAAATATAAATACAGTGCTCTCTGTGCAGAAAGTTGGGAAGGAGGGGGAGAGAGAGAGAGAGAGAGAGAGAGAGAGAGAGAGGGAGCGCGCGCACGCCTGTGTGTGTGTGTGTGTGTGTGTGTGTGTGTGTGTGTGTGTGTGTAAGCTGCTGAAACCCTAAAAAATTAAGCACAGCTTCTCCAGAGCTCTTAGTTTGCATCCTGAAGTGTGATGCCAGTGTAAATGCCAGCAGCCCAGCCTTGGAATTAGCTTCTCTCACCCTGAAACCGGAAGTTTAGAGAGACCCATTTGGTCTCGCAGAAGAACCACGAAGTCTGTTCCCGCAAGGACCATGCGGTGTCCAGCTTGCTGCATGGCCAGCCTCTTTCGCCCCTTGCTGGAAGCCTCAGGCTTTCACCCAGTGTCCCTGATGAGACAGAGTCTCCCCATGCAGGGTCCACGCAGCCCCCTTTGGCCCTCTGACCTCAGGCAGGGACTAAGATGTCTTTGGAAACTGAACATTTTTTTAAAGAATCATTTTGGTATTTGGCATTTTTGAATTGGACTCCCAGCAAAGGAGTTAAAATAGAGGAATGTAATTGAGAAATCGTTTGAAAATTTTAGGTAGGCTGCATCTTTTCCAGTTGATGCGAAGGTCCATTGAGGGGAGGGTGACAAGCTGCCAGCTGTCCTGAGGGCAGCTTCCCGACCGTCGCGTTCCCACTGGCAGTACTGTGGCCAAAACACGAGAGAATGCATTAGACGTTTAGGGGAAACTTAATCTCTTCCAAAGACTCAAAGTCAGATGTAGCCTTAAATATTTTATAGGAAAATATTTGCAAAAAATGTGACTTGGCAATAAATCACAAGATGGTACTCATTAAGGTTACTTGCTGACAGAGACAACTGAAAAAATGATCCAGGCCCAGAGTTCTTTTGGAGCCATGAAAAATCTATCAAGATCTATGCATAAAATCTCGTTCTTTCGTGTTGCCAAGGCAAACGTTTTCGGGTTGGATGAATAAAGCCCAGTTTGTCTGTCCACTCTGAAATCCAGAGAGGCAAAGTGACCTGCATGAGCCCCCACTCTGCTTTTGTTGAAACAGAAGAATGAGCCTCCCAGCCTTACTGCTCTCCTTCAAAGTCCCACTTCTGCAGGTGGGGGGCAGACATAAGAATTCCTTGCCTGTAGACAAGCCTTCCCTGGAACCTCCTGTGGGAGGCTCTTGTTTATTTTATTTTTATTTTTTATTTATTCATTTGTTTATTTTTAATGTTTTTATTTGCTTTTGAGAGAGAGAGAGAAGAGAGACAGAGCATCAACAAGGGAGGGGCAGAGAGAGAGACGGAGACATAGAATCCGAAGCAGGCTCCAAGCTCTGAGCTGTCAGCACAGAGCCTGACGCGAGGCTCGAACTCATGAACCGTGAGATCATGACCTGAGCTGAAGTTGGATGTTTAACCTACTAAGCCACCCAGGCGCCCCAAGGAGGCTCTTGTTTAGAAACCCATCTGGGAAATGCACACGGCACTGGCACCAGTTCTCTGGGGAAAATATCTATTTCCAACAAACACCCAGAAGTTTTAGGATCCAGATGGCAGTTATACACTGTGTGGCTCTACCCAGAGAGAATCTCCTGGGTGCCCCTACTGTGCAAGGTGCCTTCTTTTTGCTTACAGGCTCCATTCTGCTAACTTGGATGCCAAGGCAAATGTCAGTGGCTCCTATCAAGAGCAGTGGTTCTCAAACATTAGCTTTAGAATCACCTGGAGGGCTTATTAGAACAGAGTCTCTTAGGCCCCATCCCCAAGGTTTTTGATTTGGTAGGTCTGGGATGGGGTGCCAAAAGTTGCATTTCTCATGAGTTCCTAGTTGTTGATGCTACTGGTCCTAGGACCACACTTTGAGAAACACCGGTCTGTGCTTTTCATCTGAGGTGCCCCTAATTCGTCAGCTTGGTTCCAATCCCAAAATGGAGCCCTCAACACACAGCCTTTCTCTACACAAACTTGGAAGTGCAGATATGGTTAGCCAGACACGGAGTTCAAAGTTACGTGAAAAACAGCCCTTTTACGTTCAGCAGAAGTTCTAATCCATTCTGGAGACCGCAAAGCAAGTCTGGAGTGACTCACATGCTCATTTCCACCAGCTTGCCCTTCTTGGGGCTCTCTCACTAAAGAGGGACCTCATTGTGACCCTCAGGCACCCAGGTGGCAGTGCCCTCCCTTTGGAGGAAGAACCTTTTCTTCCAGACATCCTGTCCTGTCCCCTTTCCCCACTTGGCCCCATCTTGATTCTTTCTTTCCATCTTGATATCACATTTGGTTCTTTCTTTCCATCTTGATATCACAAGGCTTCAGGACCTGGGGAACGGAAGGTGGAAAAGGGGAAAAGAGGCATTCCATGACTTCTGTCCTCAGGGTAGGTTGTATACAAGATAATCAGAACTTTCATGCTGCCTGATTAACAATGCCACGGTTATGTCCTGGAGTAATACGCTAAAAGAGTGTCCCTTATCTTAGACTGAACTGTTTCCAATCCTAGGGACAATCCCAGGAAGGGGGAGGGGCAGTCTTGCTATTGCACAACAATGGGTCAGTGTGCTGCTGATCTCCATGGTAATTGCTGCCTTACCCCTCAAAGGGTGGATTTAATACCGGGAATCCCTACTCTCACTAGCTGAGGTGATTTCAGACAGGGATATTCATTACCCTGAAACCACACCTGCTAGGCAGTAGTTACCTTTTCGTATGACTGGAGGTGGCTGACACATGGAATATATTCACCCTAATTAATATACTGAGCCTGGGTGGCTCAGTCAGTTAAGCATCCTATTCTTGGTTTTGGCTCAGGTCATGATTTCATGGTTTGTGGGATCAAGCCCCACGTCGGGCTCTGTGCTGACAGCATGGAGCCTGCTTGGGATTCTCTCTCTCCCTGTCTCTCTGCCCCTCCCCTACTCATGCTCTTTCTCTCTCTCTCTCTCTCTCTCTCAAAATATATATATACATATATATATACTACATATATACATATGTATACATATGTAATACGTATATACATATATATACACTATTTGCTAGCAGTTGTTCCAATGTGGCTGTCCTCAGAATCACCCAGAAACTACAAAAATATGTATGCTGAAAAAAATACAACACAGAAAGTAAAGGTATCCTTATTTTCTTAATATAGAAAGAACTTTGCAAATCCGTAAGAAAAGTACTAATAACAATAGAAAAAAAGGACAAAAGGTATGAATAGGAAGATCATACACATACAAAAATTCTAATATTAACATGAAAATATAATTGATATCACAAAGTGTGAACATTTGAACATTGAGGTACCATTTTTCACCTATCAGACTGGCAAAGATAAAAATTTTTAACAGTATACTTCATTGTCAAGTGTGAAGAAGGAACATTCTCGTACATTGTTGGTGGGAATATATGTTACCATAACCTTTTTGGATGGCAGTTTGTCAATCTATGAAAATGTTACAGGCGTATACCCTTTGGCCCAGTGTTTCACTCTTGCTAATTCAACATAGTGATATCTTAACACATGAATGAAAATGTATAAGCATGTTCTGTTTCATTAAAAAAATATATAACATATTCTTGGGCTCTCTTCCTAAGACCAACTGGATTTCAGTCACTGAGGTTGAGAGGCAGGAATTTATATTTTGAAAAACTCTACTGGGAGAAATAGCTGATTCTAGAGTTGAGACAGGGAATACACAAGACGAACTTGGAGTATCTCATTAAGATGCTCAAAAAACAGGGGCACCTGGGCGGCTCAGTCGGTTAAACATCAGACTTCAGCTCAAGTCATCATGTCACAGTTCACGAGCTCAAGCCCCACGTCGGGCTCTGTGCTGACAGCTCAGAGCTTGGAGCCTGCTTCAGATTCTGTGTCTCCCTCTCTCTCTGCCCCTCCCCCACTCATACTCTGTCTCTCCCACTCTCAAAAATAAATAAAACATCAAAAAATAAAAAATAAAAACAAACAAACAAACATGCTCAAAAAACAAAAGGATGGGGCTATGTCAAAGGGACACAGGAGTCAATCTGAAAAAGCTCCCAATGGCCAAAGCTGGAAAATTTGAGCACAAAATATATAACATACTATTAGATTATAACCCAGGATATACAATAAATATCTATGAGCCCATATTGGTAAACATAAATGATGAAATAAATAAATAAATAAATAGGGAAGAAGAGATACATCTCCCTTACAAAAAGATTTCAAGAATTCCAAATAATTTATGTAGATCCTCTCCACTCCAGGAAGTGAAGCTGAATTCCCACCTCCCCCTTGACTGTGGGTTGTGCTTTACGATTCCAAAGACTACAGTGTTGGAGTAGAAGAGTAACTTCTAGTAGAGAAACATGGCAAACACTATGTTGGCCATGTGATCAAGGTTAGCGTCAACAGTGATAAGTCTTACTGAGGATATATACCTTTGATATGATGTGATAAGAAGGATGCTTCCTCTGAGGTATTCTTCCCCCAATCCATAACCCTGGTTTCACCATGAGAAAAACATCAGACAAACTCAAATTGAGCATTCTACAAGATACCTAGCCAGGACTCTTCAAAACTATCAAGGTCATGACAAAACAAGGAAACTCGAAGAAGCTATCACAGACCAGAAGAGACTGTAAAACGCAATGACAAAATGTAATGTGGTATCCTGGATAGGATCCCGGAGTAGGAAAAATGAGTGAACTCCACATAAAGTATAGAATTAACTTAATAATTAAAAACAAAAACAAATCTCCAGGCAGTTGTTATTTAGCCAGCGTGGCTCCAGGCTGCCATTAAGTACTTTAGAATCACATCAATAGACGGAAGTTCTCAAACTTTGGTCTGCAGTAGAATCACCCAGGGAACTTTTTAGCTCCATAGATCCCAGCAGAAAAATTCCAAGTAGCTTCATAGTGGGCTTGAGATATACATATTCTTAAGCCAGCGCCAAGTGTTTTATTTGTTTAGTTTTTGCATTTGAAGCATTCTTCATAACATCCTCGAAATTCTTTGCTACCTTTGTGCTTTACCACACAACTCTACAGGGTTTCCCCTCTCTGTCAGTTTTACAAGAGTCTGCCCATCCCCCTAGTTTCTTGTTGTCTTGAACCTTAATTAGGTTAAGTTGTTGTTCAGCTACAAAGAACCCCCACCAATTTGACATACATAGACTCAGAGTTGGGTGCAAGCACACGGAGATGGTCTTGGTGCTAAGACATGGGCAGCTTCACAAATTCCACATGCCAGGACACAGCGGAAGAGGGCAGTCCTCAGTACCTCTTAGAAGGTAGTATTACTGGCCATTTCACCGCCAGTAATCATGATGGTGCATCACAGGTGAAGCCAAATCTTTTTTTTTTTTTTTTAATGTTTATTTATTTTTGAGAGAGAGAGGACAGGGGCAGGGCAGAGAGACAGGGGGACAGAGGATTCCCAAGCAGGCTCTGCATTGACAGTAGAGAGCCCGATGCAGGGCTCAAACCCATGAACCATGATTTCATGACCTGAGCTGAAGTCGGACACTTAAGTGACTGAGCCACCCCAGCGCCCTACAGGTGAAGCCAAATCTTGAAAGGACCTGAGCCTCTGCCTCTGACCATCTTGTTGATGGCAGGAAAAAAGGGAATATGCGTTTTTAATAAACACTACAAGGGCTTCTGAAATGCCACATTTTAGACACACTGCCCTGGAAACCAAATATGATATTCTACTCGTCATTACTACGTCCATCAATAAGATGTGAGTTTAGTTGGAACAAAAGCCTTCTGAAGATAAAAAGATCACGAACTTCCATTCATTATGTAACATCTCTAGTCTATTTGGGGCATTCAATGAGTTTCTTAATAGAATTCTTACCACCATTTGACATGTGATAAGTGTGGAATGAACAAATACTGAAAATAAGGAATTAATAGGAAACCTCCTGACACATCATCCTTTCTGATTATCCTGACCTGGTATAACCAAGAGAGTTTATTGCCTATGGCACTTAATTCACATTTAGGACATCCTCTTTTATTTTTCAATACAGGTACAATGTCACCCATGAATTTGTTTGCAGAATTAGAGCCTGATGGATATGTGTACTTCAAAGGTGTCCTGTGCCCCCTCTCTTCAGGTTCTCCCTGTCCAGAGTTCTCTATCCCTGGGACTGTCTTTCCAAACCAATCCATAGCACCCTCACCCTCCTAAACATACATTCCTAGTTAATTCCTACTCAAATCTTAGCGTAAACATCCAGCCTCTCCCATTGGTAAGGACTCCTCCAACATGGTCCCAGAGCGCATAATCATTCCTGTGATACTACCGTTACTTAAAAAGAAATCTAGAATTCCTGTCTTTGGTGTTTTGTTATTGTTTTAATCTGTTGCTTGTGTTTTCACAAGTATGTTCCAGTTCTTCCCAGTAGAACTTTCTATGATGGCAGAAATGTTCTTTATTTGTGCCCAGGTTTCAATCCAGGAAATCTGTTGCCTAAACCACCATGGAAAACTATCTCCTGACACCAAATAATTACTTCATTTGTAATTTACCTTTTCTGTTAAATTGTGTGTTTCTTCCTATATTCATTCATTTGGCTGATGGGGCAGGAAAGGTTAGAGGAAACTCTCGCACAAGAGATGACATTGAAAAGGGTTGAGAGCAATGAAGAGTGTTTCCCTACAGAACAGAGAAAGGTCTAGCAGGCAGATAGAATGCCATGGACAAAGGCTCAGAGCATGGAACAGCAAGACAAAGCACAGGAGGTCTCACAAAGATAGTTAATGTCTACAGAAGATATGAATGGAACCCAACACAAAAGTTTCATGTAAGATAGGGAAAAAATTGGGATGCCTGGGTGGCTCAGTCAGTTGAACATCTGACTTCTGATTTCTGCTCTGATCATGATCCCAAGGTTGTGGGATCAAGCCCTGTGTTAAGCTTCACGCTGAGTGTGGAACCTGCTTGGGATTCTCTCTCACTCTCTCTCTCTGCTCCTCTCCAGCTTGTACTGTCTCTTTCTCTCTCTCAAAGTAAATAAACATTAAAAAAAAAAAAAAAGATAGGTGAAAAACTGATTAGAATTTGATATTGAAAAGTGAAAAGAAAAATTATAAATACAATCTATGTTGTTATATATATTTGATGTAAGTTAGGTAATAGCTGTGGTCAGTCCTAATTTTTAGAATAAACAAAATTAGTTGATTTATGGCTTGAGAGTATGCTTTAAAAAATAAAACAAAACATGTCTGGTAGCTCATTTGAGGGCTATGTTGAAGTCCTTCATTTTTTTTCAGCTGCCTCCCTTAATCTATGATTTTCAAATGTTTCTAGTATGTCCATTTCTTCCTCTTTAATTGTTAACTGGTCTCACTCTGAAAGACTCTTATTTATCAGTGTTTGCCTGTATTCTAGCATTTCTCCTACATCCCTTGCATCAATTTCATGAAACTCTGCATCGGGGTTGTTCCCATTATGGTGATTTTTGTATCCCGAACCAGAGACATTGGACAATGATTACCAGCTTAGGAACTGCCTACAGTTCAGCATGGCTGGAGTGTTTGGTGTGAGGCAGGGAGCAGTGGGAACACCTTGACATTTACCAGGGGGAGGCATTCAGCAAGTAGCTGACTCTCTGGCCTTCAGATTTCTTCTCTACTTTGAGGAAGCCATTGCAAGAGTTCAAGAAAACTGCAAAAACAAAGGCACCTAACATGTGCCTGGAAGATAATGGTCCCTCAGCAAGCACTCATGTTTTTTCTCTACCATGTTTTGGCTATCTTGCGTTATATTTGATTGACGGATTCATCTGTGCATGATTGGATTTTTTATCTTGTTACTGTGTCAAATAAGCACAAAACCTGATAGATGAACTTGTGTGCTGCCGAGGGACAAAGTAAGGAAATATTTGTCAATTTTTAAGGCGGGGGTTCCCAAGAAGCTAGTTTCCCATTGAAGAGAGAAAAGCAGAACAAGAATGCAGAATATGACATATGCTAAGAATGGCATCGCTGAGACTAAACAGGGCTGGCATCTGCAAGACATGCAAAGAGTTTTTTTTTTTATTCCAGGGCCAAGGGATTCTGGAATCCAGCCCTTCCTCCATGTCATTCATTCTAAAGAAGTAAGTTAATTAGAGAAAGACGAAGATCAGCATGCCTCCTTGCAGTCTTAAAATTGAATTTATAAATAAAAATAAGAAAATGGAGCTCATCCTGGGCTCTTCTGAGGAATTATTGATAAATGTGGGGCTCATTGACATCGAATCTGAAATGCAATTTTTCTCTCTATTGTTTTCTAAAATCATTTTTGTATTCCTATTTTAACGTATTTGTTTTTGGAATGTTTTATTACCCTAAAGAACAAAAGGGTTCTTGGAAAAGAATTACATGTGAAAATTAGCTGAGTGGTTTGCAGCCATTTACAATGGAAATTTCTATGCGGTGGCAGTAGTCAGGAATGTAACATTTACCTTATCATGCAATTCCCAGTACTTCAAAGATAGCTCAGAGACTAAATCTCAGCAAGATCCTGATTTCCTAATGAGAAACTGAAAGTAATAATGAGGGTTGTTATGAGATTAGAATCATGAAATCATGAACAGAGGAAGGAACAAATTTGAGATTTTAATCTTTGTGTTCTGTGTTCCAGCCACATAGTAATAGTATCTTAAGAGAAATTTCTTGGAATTTCTGTGAGGTGTGATTTGCAGCTATTTTCCTGCTGTGGGTTAATTTCTTGGAAATAAATCCCAGGGATGAATGATCATGTCTAAAGGGGAGAAATGCTGATAGGCTGTGGCTTAATCATATACATCCTCCTTGGGAAAATTTTAACCAAGAATTGAGCATGTAAGCATTAAAGGAATATTTAAAGACACTATTGATTTGAGAAAAACTGTTTTGGAAGGGCAAGACCAGATATTAACAACAGGGCATAGTGAAAATCTAAGCTTCCCAACACAAATGTTGGAAAAGTTCCACTCATCCTCTGTTACTGCCATTTCCAATTTCCCCTTAGAAGAGCATTCTTTGGGGTTAATTTTATTAATATATAAATAATAATATAACCTTTAGAGTAATTTTAATTTAATTTAATTATAATTTTATAATAATTATAATATTATTAGTTAAATAATAATAAATAACTTTTCTAAATTAATAAGAGAAAGCTCAACAGTTCAACAGAGGACATCAGCATACAGTTCACGGAGAAAGAAACAAATGGCTTTCAAATCGGAAAAATGCTTTAGGTAGGCAATTATTAACTCAAAGAAAAACTAGAACGTTGTCAAAGAAATGCAATCGTACTTCACAACGTGGCTCAGCAACAAATAATATTTATATAAAAATAATAACCTAAATGCTGAACTTAATATACCTGTAAGTAGCTTGTTGAACAAGACAGACGTGGAAGGCTCCTCTGCCTTCTCAGTTTTTCAGCCCCATGGATGAAATATCAGACAATTTCTGTAAGTTTTCTAAGTACTTTTAGGTTATTAACGAATAGTCTCAATTTTTTTCAGGTTATCCAAAGTCCAATGTAATCTTATATCAGAACACTAAGCTCTTATCCAGTTTATACTTCTCCTCTCCCACAGCTTGGGGCTGACGCAGCCTTGAAATTTGCAGTGGGCAAGAAGGGTGGGGAGGGCTGCCAAATCAAACACAAAACGCCCAGCTAAATGTAAATTCCAGAATGCAACAGATACTTTTAGGAGAACTGTGTCCCAAATATTACATAGGCTGTACTTATACTAAAAAAGAAAGAAAGAAAGAAAGAAAGAAAGAAAGAAAGAAAGAAAGAAAGAAAGAAAGAAAGAAAAAGAAAGAAACATTTTTATCCAAATTCAGATTTAATTGGGCATCCTGTACTTTTATTTGCTAAATCTGGCCACCCTAGGTAGAGGATTGACATTTCTTCATTCCATCTGGCTCACTCTGCTGCCCTTGGCTCCTCTAGGGTTAGATGTAGACATGGAAAGGCTAGAAAGGAGGGGTAGGAAAGCTCTTGGCCTGTAGGATTGTCATCTCGCATGAGTACCCTCCTTCAAGGTCTGAAGGAGGCTGACTCATGGGAGCACCTCCATCTCTGGGGGTGTTTTAGCTGGAAAGTGCCTCATTTGACCACACTGACAGTTCGCCAGTTGGCGCTTGGCTTCTGGTTGTTCACTCTTTGTTGGAGTCGTTTTTTTATCCTTCCATGTGATACTGTTGGGTGGGGAACTTTTGAGAGCCACCTATTGGCAGCTCTTTTCCACAGAATCCAATCTGGCCTGCAGAAAACCACATCCTTGCTCTACTAATCCCCAGAAATGCTGGCCAACCTTGACTCTTTGTCCTGAACTCCAGCCCGCTTCTGGCCTTTGTGCTTTCTTCAAGTGTCAGTCACCAAGTATGCACCTGCCCCCTCAAACTTCAGGGATGACCTAACATTCTCTCTGAGGATCCTCTTAAAATCCCCTTTACTAAGTTTAGGGTGAGTGGAAGGAGTCCTCCCATCATGGCTTGGGGATGTGGTGGAAAACAACACTGCTAACTCTATCCAAAGCAATCCTCAACACAGGCCACTTCAACTCCCTAGTTAATTCTTTTTTTTTTTTTAGATTTTGAATAATCTCTACACCCAACATGGAGCTTGAACTCATGACCCCAAATTCAAGAGTTGTGTGCTCTACTGACTGAGCCAGCCAGGCACCCCATCCCTTAGTGAATTCTTCAGACTGCAGGTAGTTAGTGGGTAAGGCTGGAAGAATCATTTTGGGGCCACTAAATTTGCAAGCCTTGCATGAATTGTCTATCTATTTAGAATGTGGGGGCTTTTCGTACCCATTGTTCTCATCTTTGGTATCTCCATTCAGTCTCAGAGATTAAAAAATCTACTTTAACAATTACATAACTAAAAATGGTTATATAATCATATTGTGAATATTATGAGAGGGTGCGCACGTGTGTGTGTGTATGTGTGTGTGTGTGTAGGGATAGAGGTTGTCATATATTAAAATCCTCATTTATCATAACAGGAAGGCAGAAGAGTCTCAAACTGATAAATCAAGAAGTAACAGTATAAGCACATTACTTAGAAATATGGGGATAGATAGCGGAAGGAAGATCCAGGTGACTGAAATGTTTACCTTCGTGGAGTGAGACTGTGGGTTTAATGTGGGTGAAGAAAGGTACTGTTATTTTTCAGTATAAGTCTTGAAGTGCTATTTTTTAAAACAATACTATGGGCTTGATAATATATATTTAAATGACAAATTTTTTCAAAACCACAGGAAAAAATATGCATTCATTAAAAAGCATGAGGCAGGGGCCTCTGGGTGGCTCAGTCGGTTAAGCATCCGACTTCAGCCCAAGTCATGAACTCACAGTTTGTGAGTTTAAGCCCCATGTCTGGCTCTGTTCTGACGGCTCGGAGCCTGGAGCCTGCTTCGGATTCTGTGTCTCCCTCACTCTCTTCTCCTCCCCCACTTGCACTCTGTCTCTCTCTCTCTCTCTCTCTCTCAAAAATAAATAAACATTAAAAAAATTTTTTAAGCATGAGGCAGATCTATGTAATAATGGCAGCTAACCCTTCTATAGTATTTGATGACTATCAGATATAGTCTAAAATTCTGGGTATATGTTAACTCAGTTAATCCATGTGAGTTTGTTTGCTAGAGCCACTGTAACAAAGTACAACAAACTAGGTGGCTGGAACAATGGCAATTTATTTTCTCACAATCCTGCAGGTGGAAGTCAGAAAGCAAGGTGTCTGCAGGGCCCTGCTCCCTCTGAAGCCTGTAGGGAAGGGTCCTTCCTATTCTCTTCCAGCTTCTGGTGGCCCCAGACAGTCCTTGGCTTTGGGCACGTCACTATCATCTTCACGTGGCCTTCTCTCTGTGTGCCTATCTGTGTCCAAATTTCCTCTTTTATAAGATCATCAGTCCTTTTAGAGTAAGGCCCACCCTCATGACCTCATTTTAACTTAATTAACCTCTCAAAATACCCTATTTCCCAATCAGGTCACATTCTGAGGTACTAAGGATTAGAACTTCAACATATCTTTTCTGGGGAGGCACAATTCAACCCATATCACCCATGCAAAACAACCCATAACACCATGCAAATGCCCATTTTGCAGATGAGGAAATGGGAGCATCGGGTGGTTAGGTAATTTGGTCAAGGGTACATGGCTAATTGATGGTAGTGCTAGAATTTAAACCCAGGAAATCTGGCTCCGCCACAAGGCCACACCCTCTATATGAAAGGCACAAAGCAAGGCAAGAGCAGCGTATGGTTCGTGCTGTCATTTATGTGAGCAAAATTGGGGATGACTGTTACAGACATGCTTACACATGCACAGGACATCTTCGGAAGGGTGCCCAAGAAACTGACAACAAGGTCACCTCTGCAGAGGAGAATTTGGGGGCAGGGAAACGAACCTTTTCTTCAATATATATATATTCAACGTATTTACATATATGTATGTATGTATACATATATTGCTGGGTGTTTGTTAGATTACCATATATTACCATATATAGGAATTAATTTAAAATATTTAAATTAAAAATGAAAGCAAGAAGAACGTCCTTTCACTATTGCCATCCTCCCACACTACGGGCGACTCAGGGAAGATGTTATGAAAGTGTGTGAGGAATCTGGGGAGAAGTGATCTAAG
Source organism: Leopardus geoffroyi (assembly GCF_018350155.1). Taxonomy (NCBI): domain Eukaryota; kingdom Metazoa; phylum Chordata; class Mammalia; order Carnivora; family Felidae; genus Leopardus; species Leopardus geoffroyi. The sequence continues at coordinate 105,617,358 of NC_059338.1, forward strand.
CATTGGTTCCCAGACAATCTCTTTAAGAAAGACCATTGCTTTAAAGGACTATTTTGGGGGCTGTAGAACATGGGGTAGAACTTTGGATTATGGAATACGGTGCAGCCATTACACTTTACATTTATGTAGCATTTTTTTAAATGATAATGAGACATATGTTTAAAATATTAAGTGAACTCGTATAGATAGATATTTGTCTCTCTTTAAAAACAAAAGTAGGGGCGCCTGGGTGGCTCAGTCAGTGGAGCGCCCAACTCTTGATTTCAGCTTAGGTCATGACCCAGCTAAGCAGGGAGCCTGCTTGAGATTTTCTCTCTCTCTCTGCCTCTCCCCACCCCCCCCCCCAAAAAAAGATGAAGTAAAATAACATTCCAAAAAAATAAAAATAAAAACAATGCTGAGTAGAAAAAACTGGAAAGAAATAGACCTAAATGTTAGCCACGGTTCTTTTGGGGGAGGGTGAAAGAATCATGGACAATGTCTATTTTCTTCTTTGCACCCTTTTGTGTTTCGTTTAAGCCTGAAGATAGAATTTAAAACAGTTCTTAAAATGTGCCAGCAGTGTTTCTGGTGAGCTGGAGTCATTCATTCCTACATCGACCGGCACCGACTGCCCTGAAAAGATCATAATGACAAAATGGAGTATGTCTGCCTCAGAGGTTTCTCTCCTTCAAAAGTCAGCCTAGAAACCTGTTTCCCCATGTAGGCACTTCCACTGAAACTGCCACTTTCCTAACTTGATTCCTCAAGTTAGAGAGGGTGTGAGGGTGTCCTGCAGGGCATCAGCTTTTATGCTTGGAACTCCATTGGAATTATTCTCTTTCAGCTGGCCACAGGATATCAGTTAGTCCTATGGGCCCAACCCCAGCTGACCAGTGTGGGTCGTCACTTAAGGCAGCAGCGCCGCCATGATGCAAGGTTTTGTGCACATAGATTGATGAGGATAGTGTGTCCTCATGTGGTGCATGGGAACAGTCCCCATCACTGCAATCTGCATGGCTTTCTGGAGAGGTTCGGACTTCTCTCAGCCGGTCACGTGTCACCGTACGGCTGAAATAACGTAACCCAGGCTACTCAGTTCAGCTTCGCCACCAACAGTATGTGTCTGCATGCTGGGCTTCCACTGTGCCAGCCGGCCACGTGACTCAGATGTCACTAAACCAGCCTCGGCCCAGAACCCACCCTAATTCCCCAGACAGCTGGGGTCAGGCTCTCACGCCCGAGTCGCTGGCCAGCAGCACGTCTGGGCTTGCATTCTAGGAAGAGTTTTTGTGGCATGCTCAGGGATGGCTACATTAAACATCAGACTAAAATAAAATCTGTGGGGCGCCTGGGTGGCTCAGTCGATTGGCAGCCAGCTCTTGATTTCTGCTCAGGTCATGGCCTCATGGTTCATGAGATCCACGCTGTCAGTGCAGAGCCTGCTTGGGATTCTCTCTCCCACTCGTGTGCGCGCGCGTGCGCTCTCTCTCTCTCAAAATAAATAAGTTTAAAAATAGTAGAAACTAAAAATAAAATAAAATCTGCCATGAAGCAAGGCATGAGTCCTTCAGGGACTGGAAGCATTCTGGTCTGGAGTCCCCCCCCCTTCTGACCAGGCCAGGAGGCTCCCATCCACTCTAACTGTTCTAATAACCAGAGGGATGTACATAATGTTGTGATGCCTATAAAGGGCGGCTGACATCCAGGTGATGTGATAGAGTGGAAAAAGTAAAATACAAGACTGTGTGCTTGATCCCATTTATGCCGTGATGACTGTAAATCAATATGATCCTAAATATATAAATATATAAAGAGATGTTTGGAGAAAGTTCACTTATATATTATCAGTGGTTGTCTCTGGATGGTAGAATTTGGTGCAAATTTTTTTTTTTAACTTTTAAAAATTGTAATTGTCAGTCTTGTAAGAACTTTACTTAAAAAAAATTGTAATGCTTTGTTTATTTTTGAGACACAGAGAGAACACAAGCAAGGGAGGAACAGAGAGAGAGGGAGACACAGAATCCAAAGCAGGCTCCAGGCTACGAGCTGTCAGCACAGAGCCCCATGTGGGGCTCCAACCTACAAACTGTGAGATTATGACCTGATCTGAAGTCGGCTGCTTAACTGACTGAGCCACCGAGACACCCCAAGAACTTTAAAAAAAAACATAGCATGCATCTTTTTTATGGATGAAAAACAAAAACATTCTTTTTCTAAAGAGCAATTATACATATCTCTTGATATGTGTATAACCTTAGTCAAGTTAGCTAGCCTCCCTGTGCCTCAGTTTCCTCCATTATAAAATGGAGATCATAATCGTTCCCATTGGATGAGACGGTAAGGGTGAAATGTGCTAATATTTGTAAAGTACCTAGAACAGTGCTTAAAATGTTGAAATGCTCAATGCTCTTATTATCTGGGTGGTGACGGTGGTTGGTGTTAGTTTTATTATTATAATCTCACATTATGCACCGATGTCTGCAGGACAGGAATTACCTAGAACAGAAAAGCCAAATTATTTTTGCAAGGCCACAAGATAGATTAGTTATGGTTGAAAAGAAGGACATACATAAGTGTGTGGCTATATTTCCACTGACAGCCAAGCAGTCTAATATATTAGTATAACTGACAATTAGTATGCTAGTAAAGCTAAATGTCAGGGGGTGAAAAAGCTTCAGTCTGGCAACTTTCTGAGCATAACTTTCCAGGAAAAATATAGTGATTTTTGGACGGATGAACTTCAAAGAAAATGTATGAAGGTCACAGTGAGACAGAAACTTCTATGTGAATGCCTTTACAACACAAACCACCTGCACAGGTTTTAGTCTGTTTCATCAACACAGAACCCTTAAGAATCTGGGAGGGATGGTGGGGCAGTGTTTGGGTATATTAACCCCTAAGATATTTTATTTTATTTTATTTTATTTTATTTTATTTTATTTTATTTTATTTTATTTTATATTTTTATTATTGTATTATTATTTTTTCTTGTAAATAACCTCTATACCCAACTTGAAGCTAAACTCACAACCCTGAGGTCAAGAGTCACATGCTCTACCGACTGAGCCAGCCAGGAGCCTCACAACCCCTTGGGTTTATATTTGCAGTGGGGGGAGGGGGGGGTCTCTGCTGGGCATGCATATGTAGTTGAAAGGCCCAGAAAGTTAGGTTTCTAAATGTGCACAGTTTAGGGCACCAGGCTCTCCACATGGTTGAGACCCTGGAGTCTGACCCTGAAATACTTTGAAGCTCTCCCTAATTCAACGTTTATTTATTTTTGGGACAGAGAGAGACAGAGCATGAACGGGGCGGGGGGCAGAGAGAGAGGGAGACACAGAATCGGAAACAGGCTCCAGGCTCTGAGCCATCAGCCCAGAGCCCGACGCGTGGCTCGAACTCCCGAACCGCGAGATCGTGACCTGGCTGAAGTCGGACGCTTAACCGACTGCGCCACCCAGGCGCCCCAAAGCTCTCCCTAATTCAATTCCTGGCTCCGATGCCTCTGGCTCCTGCTTTCTGGTGGTGAGGGCACCTAGACTTGAATCCCTAGTCCAGGTTCTTTTATCTGATGACAAACTGATAAAGGATGTGGCAGTAAATGTGTGTCATCATTCAAGCTGATTTGAACCAGAGACCCAGGTGAAGAAACCAGTGTGTGTCTTTGTCATTGCCAACGATAAACTCCTGAACAAAGCTGACACCTGCACATTAAGGGCGTACAAGAACAAAGACCCATTCTCATTCCACTTAGAGGAATTCTGTGCTTAAAATTCCACGGTAAATGTAAGCACTTTTCACTAGCAATGTCATGGCTGAAAAGAGGAATTACTGTCCGTGGCATAAATAGATAATGTTTATGAACCCAGCCTCAAGAAGGGCTTCCTTGTGGCAGATGAATTGCTTTGTCACCCAATGTCACCCCATGACAGAAGTAAGATATCAGAACCACTGGTGGAAAACAACAAATGCAGACTCTTTGAAAGGAGAAATAAAAACTATTTTCATATATATATACATTAGTTCTTATAAAGACTAAATACAAATATTTTGAAGTAATATTTAGCTTACTGGCCTGCGTGTTGTAGGCTCAATGTTGCTTTCTTTTGTTTATTTACACCATACCGAGGGTAGAAGTGATTACTTGGCAAATGATTTGGAGCCTGGTCTAATATAGACCATGGGAAAAAGCCTCAAGCCTCCACCTCCATAGAGGTACAGAAATTATTTTGACCTTGAAGGGTTTTAGAGAAGTTATACCAATGACCACCTGGGTCAATAAAAGAAAAATCTTTATTGATTTGAGACACACAGCTTCTTGGGGTGGTTTCCAAGATAAACAAGTTGCAAAATATTTGTTTGCTGCTATTTGTTGGCTACTGAGCTGAATCCCAAGAGTTTGGAATAAGATGGTCCTCTGAGAGCTAAACTATAAAATCAAAACATAGTGGATTGACAAGGAAATCTTCACTGAAGACAATGCTACCCGGAGGGGCTTGGCATGGAGGGAAATACAAGCATTGCCTGGCCACAAGGTACTGTGTAGGGCACTAAGAAGTCTTAGTCAACAGCTTTTGAATCTTGACTCTTTTTTTGCCTGTAAAGGCCATTTCCCATGTGGGGGTAGAAGCAGGAGATTGTCACCAGGTGGCCACAAATGTTCAAATTCCTGGACAAGGACCTTCCTAATGTGAGCTGAATGTATCATGCTGTGTGTGTGCCTGATACCATTAAATATTCAATGAATCCCACTTCTCTTGTTCTCTTTCCATGTTTATGAGCGATCTCTTGATTACTCTGGCTTCCCGTGTCAGTGTCCCTACAGAGGACTTTTGTAAGGAGAATATGGGCATTATGTATTCCCATCACAACAATTATCTTTGATGTGGTAAATGAATTTAATTGTTACGCAGTTGATGATTTGGCTTCCCACACAACTTGACTACAGGGAGAAAATGGGCTGCTCATGCCCACTTAGGTATTCCAGGCTACGGTCTCCATTATGTTTTGATTTCGTAGGCCAAAGTCTCAGTGGACACCTTCTTTTCGTGGTTCTTAGAAAATATCCTCTTTGTAGCCTCAAAGATATTGAAGCATGTATGGAACATGCCTTTCAGTACATCAGTGCATTGGTGTTTGGGTTTTATATCTAATCTCATATGCCTGGTGAAGGTAAGCGTAACAAAACTAGGTTCCTGAGCCTATAAAACCAAGGATCACCCAGCAGAGCATGGAAAATTGCCAAAGGTAACAGGTGTCACCTGAGGCCTCCTGAGAATCAGTCTGATCACCTTCCCTGGAAAAGCACACTCTCTTGTTTCTAGGTGGGCAGATCATGTCCCTCTTCCTTTTCTGCATAAATCTCAGACCATAAATGAGCTTGCTGGTTTTATGGAATTATCTGAGACAAACTGGTAAAAAGTTGAGGAATAGCTACTCAAAACAGTGAATTTGGCTTTTGAATAATTGACCTGCAGCTCTTTTTGGCACTAATTAGCCATTAGGACCAAATGACTGTTAAGGCCACCCTTAGATCGTGATAAATCTACATGTGTAGTCTGCATACAAGAGAATGTTTGTCTTTCTGTTCTCTGTAACAGGAAGTTAGGCGCATAGCTGACCCAAAAGTAGTAAAAATATTATTGTGATGTAGATTAAGTCTGAGGCTAAAGGAAGCGAGGCCTAAACAAATCCAGTTTTATCCCATTAGAGATTATGAACTGTTTTATCAAGAGACCTTTCCTACTCTGACTCTCAAGATGGTTTATAATGTAAGTTCTTACGAGCGTCACTGGTCAGGGGTCACACAACTTAGCCCAGACCCATTTGAGGGCCATAAAGTCACAGCCCAGGGAAAAGCCTGTTAAGAACCATCTTTTATGTTGTTGGCAGATTTCTCTTCCAGGTAGCAAAGAATCTAACAGTGGCTTATAGTGGAACAGTTACACCTGAAACCTCTGGTTCCTCATGTTAGGTAATGGCCTGCAAACCCAGACTTATATTTTATAACATAAAAACTGGCCGCTCTTTGCCTGGAACATCTGATAAGTTACTAGATCTGTAATCAGGCACGGAGAAGAGTTTTCCACCTTTTAAGTGAAACTTTTTGTTTTGAGATGGCTGTAGGATTCATGTGCCATGGTAAGAAATAACGTAGAGATTTTGTGTCCCTTTACCCAGTTTCCCCCCAAAGGTAACATGCTATAAGACTGCAGTACAAGATCACAACCTGGGTTTTGACATTGATGTGGTCAGGATATGAAACATTTCCATCACCGCAAAAATTATCATGAAGCCTTTTCATAGCCACACCCACTTCCCTCCCCCTCCCTTCTCTCCTTGACCCTTGGCAATTCCTAATCTAGTCTCCATTTCTAGAATTATGTCATTTCAAGGGTGTTATGTAAATGGACTCATACGGTATGTAACCTTTGGGGATTGGTTTCTTTCATTCAACATAATCTTCTGGAGATTCAGCTAGGCTATTGCATCTATCAATAGTTGGTTCCTTTTTATTGCTGAGAAGTACTCCACGGTATGGGTATACCCCAGTTTGTTTGACTGTTCATTCATTGAAGGACAAATGGATTGTTCCATTTGGGGGCTGTTATGAATAAAGCCATTATAAATATTTGTGTACAGGGTATTTATCAGGGGTAAATGCCCAGGAGTGCAATTGCTGGGCCATGTAGTAGTTGCATGCTTTGTTTTGTTTTGTTTTGTTTTTAATAAACTGCCAAAGTGTTTTCGAGAGTAGCTGTACCATTTTGCATTCCCAGCAGCAATATGTGAGCGATTACAGTTTCTCCACATCCTTGCCAGCATTTGGTATGGTCACTATTTAAAAAAAATTTTTTTTGATGTTTATTTATCTTTGAGAGAGATAGAGAGACAGAGCACAAGCAGGGGAGGGGCAGAGAGAGAGGTAGACACAGAACTTGAAGCAGGCTCTAGGCTCTGAGCTGTCAGCACAGAGCCTGATGTGGGACTCAAACCCACAAACCATGATATCATGACCCGAGCCAAAGTCAGACACTTAACCAACTGAGCCATCCAGGCACCCCTGGTCACTATTTTTTATTAGACATTTTGATAGGCATTAGCAATAGCTTACTGTGGTTTTAATTTGCATTTCTCTAATGGATAATGATGTTGAACATCTTTTCAGGTATTTATTTGCCATTTGTATATCTTTTTTTTAACTTTTTAAAACTTACATCCAAATTAGCATATACATCCAAATTAGCATAGCATAGTGCAACAATGATTTCAGGAGTAGATTCCTTAGTGCCCCTTACCCATTTAGCCCCCCCCCCCACAACCCCTCTGGTAACCCTCAGTTTGTTCTCCATATTTACGAGTCTCTTCTGTTTTGTCCCCCTCCCCGTTTTTATATTATTTTTGTTTCCCTTCCCTTATTTTTTTTAACTTTTTAAAAAAAGTTTATTTATTTATTTTGAGAGAGAGAGAGAGAGAGACAGAGTAGGGGAGGGGCAGAAAGAGAATCCCAAGCAAGCTCTGTATTGTCAGCACAGAGCCTGACATGGGGCCCATCTCACAAACCACGAGATCATGACCTGAGCTGAAACTGAGTTAGAAGCTTAGCCGAATGAGCTACCCAGGTGCCCCGTCATTTGTATATTGTTTTTAGTGACATGTCTCTTCATACCTTTAGCTCAGTTTCTGAATGGATTGTTTGGTTTTCTTTACTGTTGCATTTTGAATTCTTTATATATTCTAGATACTACTCTTCTGTCAAATAGGTGGTTTGCAAATATTTTCTCCCAGTCTGCAGCTTGTCTTTCCATCTTCTTAAAAAGGATATTTCATAGAGCAAAATGTCTAATTTTGTCAGCTCCGACTTAGCCACGGGAGATCACAAGGTAAACAACTAACACACTTATAACCATTCTGTACCCATACAACCATTCTGTTTTTTCCTTTCAGTATTCAATAAATTACATGAGATATTTAACTGTTAGGTGATTTATCTTTGTGTTAGATGATTTTGCCCAACTGTGGTCTAATGAATTTTGAGCACATTTAAGGTAGACTAGGCTATGATGTTCGACAGGTTAGATGTATTAATTGCATTTTCCACTTACGGTATTTTCAGCTTACGATGGGTTTACTGGGTCTACAACCCCACCATAAGTTGAGGAAGATCTCTACTGTTATATAAATGAGTCAAAGATGGCCTCTGTGTATTGGGCCCTCGGTTGTTTATTCTTCACTGCAGATTGAGACCCATTAGCTCAAAAGCACACTGGCATCAAACTCAAATTTTTATACAACTAACATGCAATTATTTAAAAATAGTACCAACAAGCAAATGTTTAGCCATGTAGGGCTTGCCTGTCTCACATACCCCACAAAATCTAATCCAGCATCTCCTGGTTTTTGATAAGATAGAGCCTTGTGGTTATAAGGTGCTGCCTTTCCAAGTTCTCTGACCCAGAGACTCCCCACCATGCTGCCAAGAGCAATCACCCAGACTTACATGTCTAGGGACATGTTAATCCTCTGGGGGTTCCCTTGCCCTCCTTCCCTTCTGGATGGTGGCCTTCTTGCCATAAGCCTCTGGATGGTCTCATACTGTGAAGGACTTCCATTCACATGCAGCACTGCCCACACACAGCCCAATGAAGCTTGCATGTTACTTCCTTTGTGGCTTTTTTTTTCTTGATCATCCCTTAAATCCTTCAAATCCCCTGTAGATATCAGGGTAATACTTAGCTTCATAAAATGAATTGGGAAGTGTTTTGTTTTTTGGAAGGGATTACGTAGAATTGATGTTAATTTTTCCTTAAGTGTCTGGTGGAATTCTCCAGTGAAAGTCCATCTGGGCCTGGAGATTTCTCTTTAAGATCGTTTAATAAAAAATTCAACTTCTGGGGCGCCTGGGTGGCTCAGTTGGTGAAGCGCCTGACTTTGGCTCAGGTCATGATCTCACAGTTCGTGAGTTCGAGCCCCTTGTCGGGCTCTGTGCCGACAGCTTAGTGCCTGGAGCCTGCTTCAGATTCTGTCTGTCTGTCTGTCTCTCTCTCTCTGCCCCTCCCCTGCTCACACTCTGTCTCTCTCTCAAAAATAAATAAATATGAATTTAAAAAAAATAAAAAATTCCATTTCCTTAATAGTTACAAGGCTATTCAAATGATCTATTTCATTCTCGGTATAGTTAGGTTGTTTTTGTTTTTCAAGAAATCCAGTACACTTTCAGTGCTATCCTCTTCCTCTTCTCCTTCTAGGAGTCTGATGATGGACATGTTAGGTCAGTTATTATAGTCCCACAGGTCTGAGGCTCCGTTGTTGTTGTTGTTGTTGTTGTTCTTTTGTTGTTGTTGTTTTCCAGTCTATTTTCTCTCTGTTATTCAGATTGGATAATTTCTGTTGCTCTGTCTTCAGCTTCACTGGTTTGTTCCTCTGTCTCCTCTGTTCCGTGATTGAGCCCATCCACTGAGTTTTTAATTTCTGCCGTTGTAGTTTTCAGTTCTAAAGGTTCTACTTGGTTCTGCTTTCTCTTTTCTATTCCTGTGCTGAGACTTTTCTGTTTCTTTGCGGGGTCTGTTTTGTTTTGTTTCAAGCCTGTTCTTAAGTGCTCAGTGAAGTTGCTTTTTAAGGCGGCTGCTTTAAAATCTTTGTTAGATGATTCTGACATCTCTGTCGTCTTGATGTTGGCGTCTCTTGATTATCTTTGCCCGTTCAGTTTGGGCTCTTCATGGATTTGGGCATGATGAGTGAGCTTTTATTTAATCCTGGAATTTGGGGTATCATGAGAATTTGGATTTTAGGAAAACCTGTTTTAGCTGGCCTTCTCTGACATTGTTCTTTTGGGGGGGAAAAGGGTGCTGCCTCATTGCCGCCAAGTAGGGGTTGAAATCCAGATTTCCCACTCATGTTTGTTGATACTGATTGGGGGGTAGCGGGTGCTCTTCATTACTACTTGGACGGGATGGGAGTGCCAGCTTTCCAACTGGCCTACATTGTACTTCTCTGGCTGGGAAAGTTGGGGGTGCCTTGATACTTCTCTGCATGGGGCCTCAACCAACACCACAGGGTGGGGTGTGGCCTTGTTACAGCTGGGCAGCGGTACAAGTCCTGACCCTCCACTAAGCCTCTCCTGGTATCACTCCAGTGGGAAGGAAAGGGGTGCCGCCTCACTGTGGGTAGTGGTGTAAGTCCAGGCTCCCCGCCCCCCCCCCCCAGGATATTATAACGGTCCGTTGCTGATGAAATTCTTGGCCCTCTATTCTGCCCTCTCTCACACCACCCTGGCTGCGAGTTTTACATTTTGCATTCACACTTGATGTTATAGCCTCATGAGGGTAGACATCTAGTCTCTCCACTCAACCTCTGCTAGCACTGGTATGGGTGGGGACATAGTTTTTTCTCTGGTGTTTGGCCACAGCAGAGCAGTTTCCAACTGAAAGTTTTCTGTTCTTGCTGGGCTGCCCTTTTTCTGTTCCTTTGGCTGGAGAGAGCAGGCTTTTGTTGGGGCTTTGCTTTTTTTTTTTTTTTTTTTTTTCTTAGCTTGTTGGCATTTCTAGGTTGCTGGCTTTTTTAGCTCCAAATCCGAGATATGCAAGGCAAACAGAACTCAAAGGACTCACAACTGTGCTGTTCCTCAGGCTTCAGTGTTCTAGCTGCTCTGCCTTCTCTCCATCTCTGAGTCGTCTTACATTTATTTTATATATAATGTTCAGGGCTTTTTGTTGTACTTAGTGGGAAGAATAAGGAAAAGCTCATCTATATTCTGTCCTCCCAGCCACATAAGTCTCTACATGCCTATTTTGAAAAATGGACAAAACCCACACCCTGGGTTATACCAGAGAGCAGCATACCCATGGGATTCATGAAGGTGGGCAGATTAATAATTACCTGAGCCAACTATTCCAAGCGATCCTTCAAGTAACTTTGGGGGGGGATGGAAATTTCCTCCAAGCATTTATTCAGCTTGAAGTTTTTCATCACCTATTTATTTTTGATCAACTATTTAAACAAAAAAAATTTTTTTAATGTGTATTTATTTTTGAGAGAGAGAGCAAGAGAGCATGAGCAGGGGAGGGGCAGAGAGAGAGGGAGACCCAGAATCTGAAGCAGGCTCCAGGCTCGTCAGCGCAGAGCCCGACGTGGCGCTCCAACTCACAAACTGCAAGATCGTGACCTGAACCGGAGTCGGAAATTCAACCAACTGAGCCACCCAGGCACTCCTTGATCACTATTTACAATGAGGTACAGTTACCAGGTTTCAGTCAGGGAAAGATCTGAGCAGTTGACCTTGTTTTGTAAATCAGCGAGAGTCACCCGCATCGCAAGCAGGATCTTTGGCTCCACGACCTTAGTCGTCAAGTTTTTATCTTTGCTAACTGTCCCTAGAATCTGCACCCATCACTGTGTCTGACAACCAGACTCTCAACCTCCCACTGGGATTCATATTTTCTATTTTTTTAGGTGATGAGAAATGTACAATAAGCTTCAAATATGATGATATTTTAATAACTTGTATATCCCCAATTTTCGTCAGTGCAGGTATTTAGAGAGTATCTACCACATTTACCAAAACACTCCTGTAGGTAGAACTGATTTGGGGTTATCAGTGGTTCATTAGTAAATGGTAAAAGTAGAAATTTCGCCTCGAAGGCAGAGTTTTAAATAGGTCTCAGCCAGTAAGAGGTCACCAATTGCCCTGAAAGACTTTAGATTTAACCTCCCCATTCCATTCTCATGTGCAGGTAGACTTTGCCTTAGAAAGAAAAAGAGGGGCACGTGAGAGGCTCAGTGGCTTAAGCACGTGACTCGTGATTTATGCTCAGGTCCTGATCCCAGGGTCATGGTATCGAGCCCCACATCAGGCTCCGCACTGACAGTGCAGGGCCTGCTTGGGATTCTCTCTCTCCCTCTCTCTCTGCCCCTCCCTCTCTCTCTCTCTCTCAAAATAAATAAACTTTTTTTTTTTTCAACATTTATTTATTTTTGGGACAGAGAGAGACAGAGCATGAACGGGGGAGGGGCAGAGAGAGAGAGAGACACAGAATCGGAAACAGGCTCCAGGCTCCGAGCCATCAGCCCAGAGCCCGACGCGGGGCTCGAACTCCCGGACCGCGAGATCGTGACCTGGCTGAAGTCGGACGCTTAACCGACTGCACCACCCAGGCGCCCCAAAAATAAATAAACTTTTTTAAGGAAGGAAGGAAGGAAGGAAGGAAGGAAGGAAGGAAGGAAGGGACTTTTTGCCTGATCCAGAATATTCATTCTAACCATGGAGACGTTATCAGGATTAGACTCAGCTGCCAGTGACACAAGAAATCACAGACAGACAGTAGCTTCAACAAGATAGCAATTTACTTCTCTTTTACGTAAAAGTCCGAAAGGGCAGTTCGTAGCTGGTGTGATGTCACTGAACTGAAGGGACCCATGTGCGTTTCATCTTCTCGCTTTCACATCATGGTTCAGAGAGAAGTAGGACACACCCTTTCCTACAGTGAGATGTCCTCAAAATCATGACTGTGCCTTCCCACTGGCCTGGCCTGGGTTACTGTAGCAGGATTCTCACACAGAGTCCTGACAGCGAGGCTTTTCTCTCCCAGAAGCAGCTTTATTCATGCCGGCACCGCTCAGTTGGGTTCGTACCCAAAGAACTGAGCCCCGAATGCCATGTGATGTAGTTTTTTATATATTTTTTACTTCTTTGTCTCTCTTACCTGGTAACACACAAACATGCAGTCTGATTATAACTGGTCTCATGTTACAAGGTCGTGAGGGATGTTGTCATGTATGCGTATAGTCAGGCTACCTTGAGGTGTTTTTCTTTCCTTAGGGAGGGGACCCTACCCCATTACAGGGTTACAGTTAATGGCAAGGGAGGCTAGGTAGGGTCGTGCTTATTCTGAGTAGCTTAGGACCCACATAACCATCCATTCTATTACGAGAAAGAAAGAAAGGGAGGATGAATATTGGGGGCAAATAACAATTTCTGACACTGGGACTGACAATAATGAAAATCTATAACGCTAACTATGACTGACCACTCAACCCCGATTTACCTTCCTATGCTCTCACTCCTAAGTATCTGAGGGTTTTTCCATCCCCAACTACATCTGTCTTTACGAGTAGGGTCCATAAGGAAGCAGCCCTCTTCTCCAGCAGCTCCAGATGAGTATGCTGTAACCCACCAGCCAGTTTAATATTCAGGTTTCAAGAATGATTATTTCTGCCATGGAGTCTGTGGAATAATACAGAATAAATATTATGGCAAAGAGATCGGAAGTCCAAGCAAATAGCATGCCCTTGGCAGGGGAAATACAAATGTTAAAAAAAAACAAATCACATCCAGTTTGCCAGAGAGCCAGATCAAAACTATAGGAAGCTCCGGTCTCTCTGAAGCTAGCAGAGATTTTAGTGACCAGTTCAGCTTTCTCTTAATCCCGCCCTCAAATTTGTGGAGAGACAAATCGGCAAGCGTGAGGAGATTCGTTCTAACGTCTGGCTCACTTTTAAGCAGATGATGTGAAAACCCACCTGCAAAACCAGTGTTAAAAGGTTTATAATTTGGGGGTGCCTGGGTGACTCAGCGGAGCGCCCAATTCTTGGTTTTGGCTCAGGTCGTGATCTCACGCTTTGTGAGTTCAAGACCTGAGTTGGGCTGCACACTGACAGCACAGAGACTGCTTGCGATTCTCTCTCTCTCTCTCTCTCTCTCTCTCCCTCCCTGCCCCTCCTCCCTCACATGTGCTCTCTGCCTTTTTCAAAATAAATAACTAAACTTAAAAAGCTTTAAAATGTAGGGTACCAGCTTGCTGTGGCACCCAGTGACTCAGAACTAAGTAACTGGATCTGGGGCGCCTGGGTGGCTCAGTCGGTTAAGCGTCCGACTTTGACTCAGGTCACTATCTCGCGACCCGTGAGATCGAGCCTCATGTCAGGCTCTGGGCTGATGGCTTGGAGCCTGGAGCCTGCTTCAGATTCTGTGTCTCCCTCTCTCTCTGCCCCTCCCCCGTTCATGCTCTGTCTCTCTCTGTCTCAAAAATAAAAAAATAAAAAATAAATAAAAAGAACTAAGTGACTGGATCTGAAATTGACTGAAATCAAAAATTATCTGCTGCTACTTCCCTACTTTAAGATAAAAATGTTACCTATTTACAAACTCTCACTTCTCTAAAGCTCAGCAATCTGCAGCCTCTCAGGAACACAGCTGAGAAACACGTCAATGAAAAAATAAAATAGATGTTAAAAGAACTCATGTATTTTTTTCCCCTAAGGAAGTCAAGACTGTCCACTGGGTCCTGACTCACAGTCCATGTCGTCTTGTACTACACACAATTCTAATAAGCATGTTACCTGGCTTCCAACTCCCAAGCATATTGGGACTATAGAAGCAGGAAGAGGGCTGTGCAAGATGGCATATGAACGGCAATAGGAAGTGCTGGTTATCAGCCGGCCAGCAGGGGAAGAGACAGAAATCTACAAACGATAGAAAGGAACTCCAGTAGGGGCACCTGGGTGGCTCAGTCGGTTGAGCGTCCGACTTTGGCTCAAGTCATGATCTCCTGGTTTGTGAGTTCCGGCCCCGCGTCCGGCTCTGTGCTGACAGCTCAGAGCCTGGAGCCTGCTTCGATTCTGTGTCTCCCTCTCTCTCTCTGCTCCTCCCCTGCTCGTGCTCTGTCTCTCTCTCTCAAAGATGAAAACTAAATTTTAAAAAATTGTTTTTAAATTAAAAAAAAAGAAAGGCACTCCAATACATCTGGTTTTGACAGACATGTGATAGAAGGACAAAGAGCCATGCATCTTGGCAAGCACTGGTTAAAATACCATGCCTTCACTCCAAGCATTCATGGAATACTTACCCTGTTACCCTTGCATCAGGACATGGGAATGAATTCTGGCCAGTGCACGTAGACAAAAGCGCTGGGGGCTATATTCAGGTATGGTTTTAAGATTTCTTGTAAAATATTTCAAACTCTCTGTCTTTATGTCCCCAAATTCAGAGGATGCAGGGGGGGAGTCTGAAGCCCTGGACTGTATTAAGGCCCCAGATAAAAGAGCCTGATTCCTGAATGACGGCCTGATGCAAAGCACCTCTGCTGACCCACACAGGACTGAGATGCCAGCTAGAAATATGTAGTTGGGTCAAGCCACTGACTTATGGGGTTGGTTGTTTGTTACGGCAACCAGAATTTCTCATCCCAACTGATACAGAAATGAGTACTGGAAAGTGCTTTTAAAAACAGCAATCTCAAAACTCATGGTATTATTCAGCAGGCGGCAAGAAAACACATATTGCAGACTGATGGCTAGAAATCTATGTAACACAGTGGCAAAAATTTGGTAACGTGTAATGCCCGAGGTCGCGAAACCCCCCACAAGAGACCACCAGAGTCGTTAAGTCAAAGCCAAGCGGCAAGGGTCGTTTATTGCAGGTTCGAACCTGGACCTCCGCGCACTCGTTGCCGGTGACGCTAAGAGGCCCCGATCAGGATTGGTACAGCGTTTTTATAGACAGAGACAAATAGCATAGGGGAGGTTTCAGATTATGAGGGGCCTGATTAGTTGATTTTAAAGTAAAGACATTTGTTGTTCTCTGATTGGGCGTCCTTTGTCCTTTGGCAGGAAGGCTTTGTCTGATACTTGTGGCAGGAGAAAAAGGGGGAAGGGGGAAGGGGGAAGGGGAGGAATGTGTTAAGCAAGCAAGATTACAGAAGCGAGAAAATGCTGGTTAGTAAGTATTTTTATAATCTTAGGGTATAGCAAACTAAGTCTAGAAAAATTTAACGGTGCTCACATCGAACAATAGGCAAGACATACAAAATTTTATTTTATTTTTTTTTCTTTTTATTTTTTTTTTAATTTTTTTTTTCAACGTTTATTTATTTTTTGGGACAGAGAGAGACAGAGCATGAACAGGGGAGGGGCAGAGAGAGAGGGAGACACAGAATCGGAAACAGGCTCCAGGCTTCGAGCCATCAGCCCAGAGCCCAACGCGGGGCTCGAACTCCCGGACCGCGAGATCGTGACCTGGCTGAAGTCAGACGCTTAACCGACTGCGCCACCCAGGCGCCCCAAGACATACAAAATTTTAAATGCATTCTCTACAAACGTTGTCACCTGTGATATTTTGGGTGCACACCACCTACCTGTTGAACTTGTAGCTCTGTGGGAAGAAATTAGAAAACAACACATCAGTAGTATATACTGGTTGTTACTGGCTGCATTTGACAGGCTACGAAAAGAAAGAGATGAGCAGGAAAAAATTGGCCAATTTGCAAGCAAAAGTAAAAGGAAATAGAGAAAAGTCCAGAAAGTCAGGGTCTCACAGGGTTGGAAGATCAAACTTTTGTTAGCCTTCAAACTGGAAGCTATAAGAACACATAAGGCTTTGGGCAACAAAGTCCCAAGAAAACTTTCTCAGTTGAACAAATTGGCTGAGCCTTGCATCAAAGATCAGATTGAAGGTGTGGCCCTTTTGACAGTTTGAAGGTTGGGGCGCCTGGGTGGCGCAGTCGGTTAAGCGTCCGACTTCAGCCAGGTCACAATCTCGCGGTCCGTGAGTTTGAGTCCCGCGTCGGGCTCTGCGCTGATGGCTCAGAGCCTGGAGCCTGTTTCCGATTCTGTGTCTCCCTCTCTCTCTGCCCCTCCCCCGTTCATGTTCTGTCTCTCTCTGTCCCCCCCAAAAAAAATAAACGTTGAAAAAAAAAATGAAGGTAGCTATCATTAAGCTGAAGAGGCATGTGGGAAGAGGGTGGTTGGGAACAAAAAATAAGGCAGGCTCAAAAACTGTGTCTAGGATGGATTTGGGGCGAGGTTACTGGGAAATGGAACTGGTTGGAAGTAAAGGAATGAGAAGCTCATAAAGATTTTTAATGCAGGAACCCAGACTGAAAACCTTTTGGCTATTCAAGGTTGAAGCCCCCAATCTTACTTCCAAGGAGGGCCTCCTCCCAAACACGCACCTCAGTTGTAACCAGAGAAAACGAGGTACAGCAAAGACCATGCCTGAGGGTAGATCCAGGAGTCGCAGAAAACAATGGAAGGTTCCTCCCAAAGAGCAGAATTAGGACCTCATCAAGGGTAAGAATGCCTAGAGGCTTTCAAATTTTTATTGCCCTACAACCGCTGTGTGTTTTCCATTTTGTCTTCCAAATGTGAGTGATTATGCGGCATTTCTGCATACTACCATTTTATATTACTATGTGCAGAAAGCAGGGTCAGGACCAAGGTGAGGCAAGTGAGTTGCTTAGAGAGCAAATTTGAGCTAAGTACTCACTCCCAGAGGGTGCAAGGGCTGACTTTGCACACATGGAGCCATATATAGCCTGAACAGGACAGCACATCAACGCATCATCTGCAGATCCTGTTTTTGAGCTGAATGTAGTAACTGACTGCGACTGAATTATTCCTCTCTGCAGGATGAAGGGGTGCGGGGGGCAGTGTTCTATGTGTGGAAGAAAGAATGAAAGAGACATTTGGTTACCAGAAGCGTGGACATTGGCAGAGACTAACAAAGCATTCCCAGTACCTATGCTGTCCCTTTGTTGGCACATCGGTAGCCCACATTTTCTTGTCCCTATTATCTGGGTGGGGCTATGTGACTATTTTGTCCAATAGGATGTGTGCTGCCCAACAGAATAGTATGAAATTTCAGGCCTGCTCCCTGAAACCTCTGATGCAATTATCACCTGCCACCATATGCAGACAAAGCAGTGAAGAGCTCCCAGGCTCTAGAAGGCAGCAGAACCTCAAGATAGAAAGAGCCCTTAAAATCCACCTCGTCAGCAGAACACACATTTTTCTCAAGCTCACATGGAACATTCACCAAGATAGACCACACTGAGGGCCATAAAACACATCTTAACAAATAAAAGAATAGAGGTGCCTGAGTGGCTCGGTTAGTTGGGCATCCGACTTCAGCTCAGGTCATGATCTCGTGGTTCATGAGTTCGAGCCCCCGTATTGGGCTCTCTGCTGACAGCTCAGATCCTGGAGCCTGCTTTGGATTCTGTGTCTCCTGCTCTCTCTCTCTCTCTCTCTCTGCCCCTTCCCCCACTCATTCTCTCTCTCTCTCTCTCAAATAAATAAACATTAAAAAATTTTAAAAATATATAAAAGAATAGAAATCATACCATGTGCGCTTTTAGACCACAATGGAATGAAAGTAAAAATCAATGACAGGAAGACAATGGGAAAATCCTTCAGTACATGAAGATTAAACAACACACTTCTAAGTAACGCGTGAGTCAAAGAAGAAATCTTAAGAGAAATTAAAATATATTTTGAGCAAAATGAAAATGAAACCACATCTTATAAAAATTTGTGGGATGTTGGGGCGCCTGGGTGGCGCAGTCGGTTGAGCGTCCGACTTCAGCCAGGTCACGATCTCGCGGTCGGTGAGTTCGAGCCCCGCGTCAGGCTCTGGGCTGATGGCTCAGAGCCTGGAGCCTGTTTCCGATTCTGTGTCTCCCTCTCTCTCTGCCCCTCCCCCGTTCATGCTCTGTCTCTCTCTGTCCCAAAAATAAATAAACGTTGAAAAAAAAAAATTTTTAAAAATTTGTGGGATGCTATGAAAGCAGTGCTTAGAGAGAAATTCATAGCGTTGTGGAGAAGAGGAAAGATCTAAAATCAGTCACCTAAGTTTCCATCCTAGGAAACCAGAGAAAGAAGAGCACGTTAAATGCAAAGTAAACACAAGAAAAGAAATATTAAGATTTCGAGAAGAAGCTTGTATGATATTATAGTGGTAGATATATGTCACCATAACCTTGTCCAAACCCATAGACTGTACAACTCACAGAGTGAACCCAAAGGTACCCTAAAGACTCTGGTTGATTATGATGTATTGATGTAGGTTCATCCTTGGCAACAGATCTACCCTTTGGTGCGTGACGTTGATAATGTGGGAGGCTGTGCCTGTGTGTGGGAAGAGAGTATATGGGAAATTTCTCATTTTTTCATAATGTTCATTTATTTATTTTTGAGGGGGGAAAGAATGTGCATTGGTGGGGGAGGGGCAGAGAGAGCGGGAGGGAGAGAATTTCAAGTAGGTTCCGCACTGTCAGTGCAGAGCCTGACGTGGGGCTTGAACCCACAAACTGTGAGATCATGACGTGAGGTGAGATCAAGAGTCAGATGCTGAGCTGAGTGAGCCAACCAGGCACCCCAATATGGGAAATTTAAGTACCTCCCCTCGATGTTTTTTGAACCATAAACTGCTTGGAAAAAAAAATGAAATCTTAAAAAAAAACTTAATGATTGGAAGTGATACATTTGTGAAAGGCAGTATTATAAAACATGTCTTGGATGGGCTGCTGGAGAGAGAACTAAGAAAAATACAAATCTTGCCATTGTCACAAATAGTAGTTTCTAATTTATTCTCTCAGCTGGGCAGGCCTGTGGTGCTGTGGAAGAAATCTTCATGTGAGCCAGTTGGTTTTCCAGTCCCAAGCTGTGGACAAATCCTGTCCATGCAGATCATGGGCTGAAAACTGTTGGACCATTAGCACTAAATGGTCTCTCCTACTATTAAAATACCTACTATTAAAATACCTCAAAGCACGTAACTATTGATGGTATATGGGTAGCAGTGCCTTCACGTAGGAATGACTTTTACATAATAAAGTTTTTTTTCAATGAACTGAAGCAATTTTTTATTGAACCTCCTTCAACAGCATCCAAGTCAGAAGTTCTTGGTCTTTGTCCACATAAAAAAATAAACCTTAAAATACTTTTCGTAAGTACGTGGTTGAAGTGTCTCTGTTCTTCACTCCTCAACTAAAAGTGCTTTGGAAAATGAATAGAGCTGGACATTGTATATGTCTTTTGTTTTCATCTAAAAGTTATCCTTAATGCTACTCACCCCTCTAAAAAAAAAAAAAAAAAAAGATGAAAGAAACCTGAGATCATCTAAACAAAATTGGACTCAGTTCCCCAACCACTTGTAAATGCCAAAACCAAGTATATGAAAATCCAGTTGCTAGGAGGGGAAATTAAATGAGGTTTGAAGTTGGGGAAAGAAAGGATGAATAGGTTCATGTGTTTCCACTTAAAGAGTTAAAAAAAAAAAATCAACCTTAATTGTTACTTAGATTTCTTTTTTAAAAAAAATTTTTTTTAACATTTATTTATTTTTGAGACAGAGAGAGAGAGAGAGAGAGAGAGAACATGAATGGGGGAGGGGCAGAGAGAGAGGGAGACACAGAATCTGAAACAGGCTCCAGGCTCCGAGCGGTCAGCACAGAGCCCGACGCAGGGCTCGAATTCACGGACCTCGAGATCATGACCTGAGCCGAAGTCGGCCGCCCAACTGATTGAGCCATCCAGGTGCCCCTAGATTTCAACAACTGGGTTTTCTAGTTATATCTATGGTTTCAAACATTTTTGGAATCATGGGCCACTCTGGGAATCTAATGAGAGCTATGGACTTCTCTCCCAGAAAAGTGCAGATATACACATACATAAAACTTTGCATGTAATTAATTATATTACCTTGGAGTAATATAATTTCCCCTTCTCTTAGAGAATTACAAAAAAGTTATGCTTTCCTAATTTGATTTTCAAGCAAAAACTAATAACCACTTCTTGAAAAAAAAAAAAAATTACAGGGGCACCTGGGTGGCTCAGTCAGTTAAGCATCCAACTTTGGCTCAGGTCATGATCTCATGGTTTGTGAGTTCAGGCCCCGCATCTGGCTCTATGCTGACATCTGGGAGCCTGGAACCTGCTTCAGATTCTGTGTCTCCCTCTCTCTCTGCCCCTCCCCCCACTTTTGTGCTCACGCACGCTCTCTCTCTCTCTCAAAAATAAATAAACATTAAAAAAATATTTTTTAATTACAGTAAGTAAAAAAAGTGCATATAAAGCAAAAATAAGTTAATTCTGCTCAAAGGTAATTTTAATGAAAAAGATGCTGCTGTTCCTTTGGTTTGTCTGTTTTGTTCTTTTGGAGCAGGAGGAGGAACCGTTTCCTTCTTATTTCAGGGTTTCTGTTGGTCTATGCACAGTAAAGCACAGGGTTTCAGAAGTCTATGCACAGTAAAGCTAAGAACCCTGCAGTTGTCATCTGAAGCTTAGGGTATCCTTCAAGGCCTATTCAGATGGTTAGCAGAATTCCAACGATAGGACTGAGATCTCCAAATTCTTGCTAGCTGTTGACTGGGGAGCACTCTCAGCTTCTGGGCGCTGCCCTAAGTTCTTTGCCACATGGCATCCATAGGCAACTCCTGGCATGGATATTTGCTCGCTTCCAGGCCAGCAGGAGAATGTGTGTCTGCCTTCTGAAGGGCTCAGTCCCTTTGAATCACTCACCTGATTAGGTCTGGCCCAGACAGATCATCTCCCTTTGGATGAACTCAAAGACAGCTGATTAGAAACCTAATCTCAAGAGGGCTATCCTATCATATTCACAGATTCTCCCCACCCTCAAGGTGAGGAGATGGTACAAACTGTGTCTACCAGGGGGTAGGATCCTTGGAAGCCATCTTAGAATTCTGCTTACCACAGCTACTTTTCCACAACTGCCTCCAGGGAGGCTCCTTTGGTAATATGAAGTTGTGTGGTTTTTGAAAAGGTGAGACAAACATCATTGCTATACAACTGACTTTAACAACTTTTTCTTTGATGGAAATGGGGTTGGTACCCAGACTCACTAAGGTCCGCGGTAGCAGA
Organism: Leopardus geoffroyi; assembly: GCF_018350155.1. Classification (NCBI taxonomy): domain Eukaryota; kingdom Metazoa; phylum Chordata; class Mammalia; order Carnivora; family Felidae; genus Leopardus; species Leopardus geoffroyi. The sequence continues at coordinate 105,638,991 of NC_059338.1, forward strand.
TGGAATCAATGGCCAGTTAAGCATAGACTTGGATCAAGAACCCCAGGATTCTCTACAATTCTTCAAGTTGAATTCATGTTACTTCATTTCTTTTGTTCTCAAGTCAATGAAGTCATCTTTGGCAAGGTCTGCCTCACCGCTGCTATCTATGTCAACAAGGGAAGGATTACAGATTCACTTTCCACTTGAAGATTGAGCAGGACCGCTCAGAGGTATTCTGAGGGCTTTCGGGTTGCTATAGTTTTCTGACCGCAGAGAAAGCAAGAAATCTTCATCGTCCCTCTCAATTCCAGCCTGTAGAAGCATTTGCTTCAGTGATAGAAAGTTTGAAGCTTCTTCCGACCAAGTTACTCTTCCAAGTGTATAGGCTTGGCCCAAAGAGCTTGTAGTTTTGTTTCATTTTTTTCAGCAGAACTGCACCGATGATTCCAGGACCTTGAACTGAGGGATTTACCTCATTCAGGGTGACCAAAGCTATGTGCCTAATAATCTAAGCTGGGAGCAAACCCTTCCCAGTAGCATTGCCTGGGGGGATCATCTTTCCTTTTCCTTTTGTCTTAAGCACCCACACAAACTTCTGCTTCAAGGTCAATAAGCAGTTCATGACCTGCCTTATTCTGTGCACTTGATAATCTTCTTCTACTATTATTTGACAAAGTCTCTTAAAAAGATGGTGATTCAGGGGCGCCTGGGTGGCTCAGTCGGTTAAGCGGCTGACTTCGGCTCGGGTCATGATCTCGTGGTCCGTGAGTTCGAGCCCCGCATCGGGCTCTGTGCTGATAGCTCGGAGCCTGGAGCCTGTTTCAGATTCTGTGTCTCTCTCTCTCTGACCCTCCTCCGTTCATGCTCTGTCTCTCTCTGTCTCAAAAATAAATAGAAGTTAAAAAAAAAGAAATTAAAAAAAAAAAAAAGATGGTGATTCAAAGTCCTGGCCTGGGGGAAGATGAAGATATCCACTGCATAGACAAGACTGTCCATGGGGTCTATGGCACCGATGCCTGCTGACCAACATGCAGAGAGCTGCTTTCTTCTAGAAGACAGTGTGAGCACGCAGGCAGCTGAGCTTTTAGGGGGTGCCTCCTAGAACCTGAGCTAGGTGTTTTCTGTCCATCACAGTTTGCTTGGCGAAGACTTTTTTTTTTTTTTTAATTACAAAAACGTTTTTAAAGTTTTTATTTATTTATTTTGAGAGAGAGTGAGCACGAGTGGGGGAGGGGCAGAGAGCGAGGGAAAGACAGAGAATCCCAAGCAGGATCCACACTGTCAGCGTAGAGCCCAACGTGGGGCTCAAACCCATGAACCGGGAGGTCATGACCTGAGTTGAGATCGAGTCGGACACTGAATCCACTGAGCCACCCAGGCGCCCCAGGACTTCACATAGTTTTAAAGAAGTTAGTAGTATGGGGACACCTGGGTGGCTCAGTGGGTTGAGTGTTCGACTCGATCTCAACTCAGGTCACGACCTCCCGGTTCGTGGGTTCGAGCCCCACGCTGGGCTCTACACTGACAGTGTGGATCCTGCTTGGGATTCTCTCTCTCTGCCTCTCTCTGCCCCTCCCCCACTCATGCTCACTCTCTCTTTCTCAAAATAAATAAATACACTTTAAAAAAAGTTAGTGGTACGTATTTTTTCAAAAATGAAAACATGTTTTTTTTTTCCTCTGATGGCATTGGTCAGTATGCAGATAATGAACAAAACCCAGAAAGTCATGAGGAATGCTTATAGTTTCTTTCTTTTCCATGACAAAAAGAAACATTATCACTTTCAATTATTCAAAGATCTGCTTCAAAATATGAGAAAGGAATATTACATATTTTGGAGTGTCGACCGAGATATTCCACCTCAGCTTCAAGCCCCTTCATTGTCCAAGTTCAGGGTGTGTGGCTTTGCCAAGGTCTCTCCAATCACATGGAGACAAGCATTCTTTGCTTGGCAATAGGATGAGTAATCTTGTCAGATGCTTCCAAATAAGGTTCTTGATTTGAGATGAATCTATGTGATAAGATTCTGGTATTTCCCAAACAGGATCCTTCTTATGAATCCACACTGCCTGAGACAGATTTCAGGATGTAGAAGTGTCAAGGGCTCCTTTAGCTTCGTCGGTCTCAGATTCCCATCGGCAGATTCCTGCCTCATCCAGGGTACCGAGCTGTGGTATCTGATTGCATTCAGCAATGAAAGTAGACCCAAAAGCACAAAAATTTGGTCATGCTATGCTTTCTTTCCTTCAACATTTCCAATTTAAGACAGACCTAATAAAAGCAAAGGCAGATATTTGTATTCAAAGTGACAGAGCATATTTTATTCAATTCTCATCCATGGGAAATGATTTTAGAAATACTCAAATGGCAACAGGGACAATTGTGTGTTACCCACCACACACGTACTGAGCATGTGATAAAGACGATTTAAGCAAGAAGAAAGTCAAGTTTGGATTTATACCAGCAAATTGCTCCATTCACTAACTGTGTAATTAAAGAGCCAATTGCAAAAGCTTTTTGAATCTTCCGAAAATCTCTGGAAGTTCCCTACTCTTATGTACAGTCCAGTTCTGTAGGTTTAGAAAGAGTCACATAGCTTCCAGTGTGTCATACTTTCAACTGCATGTATAAATGTTTCTAGAAGCGCCTGGGTGGCTCGGTCGGTTAAGCGGCCGACTTCGGCTCAGGTCATGATCTCATAGTCCGTGAGTTCGAGCCCCGCGTCAGGCTCTGTGCTGACAGCTCGGAGCCTGGAGCCTGCTTCACATTCTGTGTCTCCCTCTCCCTCTGCCCCTCCCCATTCAGGCTCTGTCTCTCTCTGTCTCAAAAATAAGTAAAAACATTAAAAAGTTTAAAAAAAATAAATGTTTTTATATTGCCAATATTTTCACAGATGAGTGAGTAGTAGAAAACAAAGACAGTATTGAGAGACCTGTGACGTTCTTTCATTTCCCTGTAGACCTCATATGACTAATGTAGAGGATGACCATGACGTGGGTACGTGGGGAAATAATCTTGGCTTTTCTTACACTTCACAGAAACTCTTGGCTAACTTGCCGTACATGTTAGCAGCACTAAGGTAGACATAACCTTATTTTATTCATATTTGACTCTGATTTACTGCTAATAATCTTATAACTATGGAGAGCTAGTCTTGGCCATGCCTTTATCATCTAACTTTCTTTAAGTATAGAATTTGATGTTTTCTGTATCATCTTGCATAAATCAATAGTTGTGTTTTTTCTTTGAGCGATCAGTTTTTTGTAACATGGTACTGAATAAGCTGAGGGAAAGGATCCGTTTATCACATCCTGCAACTATCCTGTCCTTATCATTCCAATGATTATGAACTTATACATTTATAGAAATCAACTTATGAATGCTAAACATTGCTTTCATATACAAATGAAATAAACATTTAAAAGTATATGCTACTTCCCAAGAAAAGTGAAATATTTTCACCTAAGAATTTCAGATATATTTTAGTCTTCCAACTTGTCTTGAATGAGTGAAGGTGTAATCTATTATCAATGGTTTTACCACAAAAATCAATATCCATTCTCGAGTTGCAGTGTGTTCAAATACAGAAGTTTTTCATGCTCTCTGAAAATTGTCAGTGTTTCCTAAAAAATTTTCAAAGTTATTTTTCTTCAGCGATTCTTAATGACTCATTTTTTTAAGCGGGGGAGACCAATAGATATAAGTAATAGAAAATTGCATTCTTGGGGCACCTGGGTGGCGCAGTCGGTTAAGCGTCCGACTTCAGCCAGGTCACGATCTCACGGTCCGTGAGTTCGAGCCCCGCGTCGGGCTCTGGGCTGATGGCTCAGGGCCTGGAGCCTGTTTCCGATTCTGTGTCTCCCTCTCTCTCTGCCCCTCCCCCGTTCATGCTCTGTCTCTCTCTGTCCCAAAAATAAATAAACGTTGGAAAAAAAAAAAAGAAAATTGCATTCTTTGTTTCATGGAATATTGCATTCCAACCACTGAAACCATTTTCTTAAAGTTTGCAATTTACCTGGGATGTTTTGTAATCTTCAGGTAGATGTGTATTGATACTTCCTATCATGTAATTTCTTTTTTTTAATTTAATTTTTTATTTTTAAAATTTTACATCCAAATTAGTTAGCATATAGTGCAACAATGATTTCAGGAGTAGATTCCTTAGTGCCCCTTACCCATTTAGCCCATCCCCTCTCCCACCACCCCTCCAGTAACCCTCAGTTTGTTCTCCATATTTATGAGTCTCTTCTGTTTTGTCCCCCTCCCTGTTTTTATATTGTCTTTTTTCTTCCCTTATGTTCATCTGTTTTGTCTCTTAAAGTCCTCATATGAGTGAAGTCATATGATTTTTGTCTTTCTCTGACTAATTTCACTTAGCATAATACCCTCCAGTTCCATCCACGTAGTTGCAAATGGCAAGATTTCATTCTTTTTGATTGCCGAGTAATACTCCATCGTATATATATCCCACATTTTCTTTATCCATTCATCCATCGATGGACATTTGAGCTCTTTCCATACTTTGGCTATTGTCGATAGTGCTGCTATAAACATGGGGGTGCATGTGTCCCTTCGAAACAGCACACCTGTATCCGTGGATAAATGCCTAGTAGTGCAATTGCTGGGTCGTAGGGTAGTTCTATTTTTAGTGTTTTGAGGAGCCTCCATACTGTTTTCCAGAGTGGCTAGAGCACCAGCTTGCATTGCCACCAACAATGCAAAAGAGACCCTCTTTCTCCGCATCCACAACTCCGCAACAACATCTGTTGTTGCCTGAGTTGTTAATGTTAGCTGTTCTGACAGGTGTGAGGTGGTATCTCATTGTGGTTTTGATTTGTATTTCCCTGATGATGAGTGATGCTGAGCATTTTTTCATGTGTCGGTTGGCCATCTGGATGTCTTCTCCTATCATGTAATTTCACGAACGTCAAACTATATGCAGAATCCCAAGCGGAAGCTGAGTCACAGTCTCACCTATAGATGAACTGCTATCAGTTGTGGGTGATGATAAAGCCCTTCATTGCCTGTTACCATCTTTGACATCATTTTTCAATTTACCATGGAGTGTCAGCACACTTTGTAAATAATAATAAGAGACTTTTTTTCGTAATGTTTTAAAATAACTACTGTTCCCAAACAAGATCACACAGGTATACACAACCGACAACAACTGAAATATCACACTTCTAAAGAAGTTCAGCAACAAAACGCACATACCAAGCCTTGCAAAACTGTGTAATTGTTAGCAGGAAAAAACAAGTCCACACGAGGAGACAGGCAGAACACCCACTGCACAACGATGCCAGGACTCGCTCTCATTTTAGGTGAGATGCCCCATACTGTCCTTAGTGCATTTAGGCTACTATAACAAAAATACCACAGACTGGATGGCTTCTATGCAACAGAAATTCTGAAGGCTGGAAAGTCCTTTAGGTGCTGTTAGATTCAGTGTCTGGTGAGAATACACTTCCGGCTGACTTCTTGTCTCTACATGGTGGAGAGCTGAGCACGGAAGGAGGCTGTCTCATGAGTTATGAGGGCACTAACCCCATTCCTGAGGTCCCCAACCACACGACCCCATCTAATCTTAACTACCTCCCAAAGCCCCACCTCCTAATACCACTCCATTGGGAGGCAGAGTTTCAACATGTTAATTTTGCATGCACACAAACATTCCATCCATAGCAGGTCCCTAGTTTTTCTTGTTTTTATTTTTTTGTCTACATGAAAAATTGAATAATTTTACATCTTCACAAGACAAATAGAACCATGACTTACATTTTATAATTCTCCTGGCTGGTTTGAGAGATCTAATCATTGTTCCCTCCGGCATTTTGGGTAGGCCCAGGCCCACCACATCCCCATCTCCAACCCTACCTCATCGTCACCCTACCTTGACATTATATTTATGCAGTTCTTCCAGAAACCAAAGAATACCCACTTAGGCATAAGCCTGTTTTTTTAGTATATGATACTTTTTATAAAAGCTAAAGTACTTTTTTATTCCGTACTTGAGAAAGGGAGCCTGTGGTGTTCTCCTCTGAGGTCATTAACCAGTAAGATTGTAAAGTATGCTTTCAAGTACGTTTGACAATGATTTCAAAGAAGAAACGACAGGATTATAAAAGGAGCTAGAAAGAAAGGAAGTAAAGCTTAGTAGCAAGATATCGAGGGTCCTTATTTGCCAGAGATCTGCAAATAAGTGGCAGGGGTGTCACAGGGGTCCAGAGAATGGTTTCACAAGCACGTGAAGTACTCCTTGCAGAGTAAAGAACTTTCAAAGAGGACCTTAAGACAGCCTGAACCATTTCACATGCACATCAAGGACTTAAGGCCAAGGAAACTGACAGAGCTTTACCCCTCCCAGAAAAACTGAGAAATGACAATGTGACCAGCTTAGTGGGCCACTGCTATCTGCGAGTGACAGCTTTGTAAGTGAGGCTTGGGAGCACAGCAACATCCCCTAGGGCTTTGGTTCCCAGTTTCTGAGGAAGAACTCCACACTAAGTGGTATTCCTTGCTTCAGAAAGTCTCGGGGACCCTTTGGGCCAGGGCGTCCGTTTCTTGAACAAAAGTTGAGCTAAGTTTAACCAATAACTCATGTACATGGTAACCAAAATGAAGAGCAGAGATCTCATATACCGACTGGGGATTCATGTTAGTAAATGAGGATAAGTAAAAGAAACTATTTAAAAAGATGCAAAATAGGGGTGCCTGGCTGGCTTGGTGAGTGGAGTATGAAACGCCTGGTCTCAGGGTTGTGGGTTCAAGCCCCACGTTGGGCTTAGAGATTACTTAAAAGTAAAATCTTAAAAAAAAAAAAAAAAAAAGACGTAAAATAGAAAAAGAAGCAAGGTATTCTGTGAAATATAGTTAAAATCAATAAAAACATAATTAAAATACAATTTTTTTAATTTTAATTTTATTTTTTTAATTTACATTCAAATTAGCATGTAGTGCAACAATGATTTCAGGAGTAGATTCCTTAATGCCCCTTACCATTTTAGCCCCTCCCCCCCTCCTAAAACCCATCCAGTAACCTTCTGTCCTCCATATTTAAGAGTTTCTTACATTTTGTCCCCCTCCCTTTTTTTTATATTATTTTTGCTTCCCTTCCCTTATGATCATCTGTTCTGTATCTTAAAGTCCTCTTATGAGTGAAGTCATATGATATTTGTCTTTCTCTGACTGATTGATTTCGCTTAACATAATACCCTCTAGTTCCATCCATGTAGTTGCAAATAGCAAGATTTCATTCTTTTCGATTGCCGAGTAATACTCCATTATATATATATATATATATATACACACACATATGGAGTAATACTCCATTATATATATATATATATATATATATATATATATATATATATACACACACATATATATATATATACCACATCCTCTTTATCCATTTATTAGTCGATGGACATTTGGGCTCTTTCCATCCTTTGACTATTGTTGATAGCGCTGCTATAAACATGGGGGTGCATGTGTCCCTTTGAAACAGCACACCTGTATCCCTTGGATAAATACCTAGTAGTGCAATTGCTGGGTCCTAGGGTAGTTCTATTTTTAATTTTTTGAGGAACCTCCATTCCCACCAGCAGTGCAAAAGAGATCCTCTTTCTCTGCATCCTCGCCAACATCTGTTGTTGCCTGAGTTGTTAATGTCAGCCATTCTGACAGGTGTGAGGTGGTATCTCAATGTGGTTTTGATTTGTATTTCCCTTATGAAGAGTGATGTTGAGCATTTTTTCATGTGTCGGTTGGCCATCTGGATGCCTTCTTTGGAGAAGTGTCTATGCATGTCTTTTGCCCATTTCTTCACTGGATTATTTGTTTTTTGGGCATTGAGTTTGATACGTTCTTTATAGATTTTGGATACTAACCCTTTATCTGATATGTCATTTGCAAATATCTTCTCCCATTCCATCAGTTGCCTTTTAGTTTTGCCGATTGTTTCTTTCGCTGTACAGCTTTTTTATTTTGATGAGGTCCCAAGAGTTCATTTTTGCTTTTGTTTCCCTTGCCTCTGGAGACATGTTGAGTAAGAAGTTGCTGCGGCCAAGGTCAAAGAGGTTTTTGCCTGCTTTCTCCTTGAGGATTTTGATGGCTTCCTATCTTACATTTAGGTCTTTCATCCATTTTGAGTTTATTATTGTGCATGGTGTAAGAAAATGGTCCAGGTTCATTCTCCTGCATGTCGCTGTCCAGTTTTCCCAGCACCACTTGCTAAAGAGACTATCTTTATTCCATTGGATATTCTTTCCTGCTTTGTCAAAGATTAGTTGGTCATGTATTTGTGGGTCTATTTATGGGTTCTCTATTCTGTTCCATTGATCTGAGTGTCTGTTTGTGTGCCAGTACCAGACTGTCTTGATGATTACAGCTTTGCAATACAGTTTGAAGCCCGGGATTGTGATGCCTCCTGCTTTGGTCTTCTTTTTCAAGATCGCTTTGGCTGTTTGGGGTCTTTTCTGGTTCCACACACATTTTAGGACTCTTTGTTCTAGTTCTGTGAAGAATGCTGATGTTACTTTGATAGAGATTAAAATACAATTTTAAATGAATTTTAAATGTCTGTGGATTGTTATGGTTGTTTTTTGTTTGTTGCTGTGGCGTTTAGAAAAACCCCAAACATTCAAAACAAAGAAATTCCAAACATTCAAGTCATAGCTGGAACATTCCCAAATAAAATTCTTTACTTCCAAAGTACTCTCTGTGAAATCAGAATAGTGACTGTCCTGAAGGGTGGCAGTGCCTGCAAAGGGCAGGAGGAGTCTTCTGGGCTACTGGTAAAAGTCGGTTGTACCTGCAGCTTGTTGTATGGGTATGTCCCAGTGCTATGCTGGAGACCCTGCAAACAAGCCATGAGAACCAGTTATTTTCGTTTTCAGGAATTTGTGAGCCAGTTGTTAAACACAGACGTCATTACAAATTAAACAACATAATCTTACAATTAGAGTACACTAAAAACCTGCCAAGGATTTCACTACCTTTTATTATTATGCATGCTCTTGAGGTTATTTATGTGTGTTGTATCTGTCTGAAGGAAATATATAAGATTTATAGGTATATGTGTTACTGCCCATCTTTCCCAGCTCTGCATTCGGTGGTATCATGTTGGTAGTTTGAAATGGGTGGTGGTGGCCGATTTCATTTGCAGCACAGACATCAAAAATTCTACACATCAGGGCTTGAGTTTTGTTGATCTTCCAAACTTAGGAAAGTAGTGAAGAAAATGTTAAGGATGAAGATTCAACTGACAAGTACATCACATCTGTAGCGATTACATTGTAAATAGCACAGGAAAGTGAGGAATTATTCTTCCAATATTTGAAAACTATTATCCAATTCAGTGAAGTTGCTCACGTCATTGACAAATGAGTGAAGTGTTCAGACATACCTCTTAGTTCACTTTTGTGAACTCTTAAGTGTAAGGAAAAATGTAACCAAGATTCATGTTGGAATTGCATTCATTAGTCGTTTGCAACCTTAGATTGCCTATAGGTACAAGAACTCAGCAAAAATCCATTTTTCCCCATGATTTCTTCTTTTCCACCCCTTTGTTTCTGTTCTCTTTCTCTGTGATTCTAATTAATGAGGTATAGACCTCATTGCCCTTGTATTTTCCACCTTTATCTTCCAAGCCGGTTAATTAAAAAAAAATTTTTTTTTAATTTTTATTTATTTTTGAGAGAGAGAGACAGAGCGTGAGCACAGGAGGAGCGGAGAGAAAGGGAGACACAGGACCCGAAACAGGGTCCAGGCTCTGAGCTGTCAGCACAGAGCCAGATGCGGGGCTCAGACTCAAAAGCCTTGGGATCATGACCTGAGCTGAAGTTGGACGCTTAACCGACTGAGTCACCCAGTCACCCCTTTCTATTAAATTTTTAAAATTTGGCAATCATTTTAAATTTCCAAGAGTTCTTTCTTGTTCTCTAATTCTATTTTTACAGCATCCTTGCCTTGTTTTGAAAGTGCAATTCTTATTTCTCAATTATTTTTGAATATACATAAAAGTTTTTTGTCTTGTTTGTTATCTACTATTCTCCAAATTTCATATATCTTCTTGGAGCAGTTTCTCTGTTTCATTTGGTCCTTCTTTTTTTTAATGTTTATGTATTTATTTTGAGAGAAAGAGAGAGGAAGAGAGAGAATCCCAAGCAGGCCCCATGCTCAGTGTGGAGCCCGATGCACAGTTCAATCTTACCACCATGAGATCATGACCTGAGCCCAAATCAAGGGTTGGAAGCTCAACTGACTGAACCACCCAGGCGCCGTGGTCCTTCTTTTTCTTGATGCAGTCTTTTCTCCAATGTCTAGTGATACTTGGTTGCTCATGTATATTTAAAAATGAAGCAAGAGAAAAGTTCATTCATTGGGAGATTGGCTTTGTGGATGGCCCTGTTGAATGGCAGGCTTTGTTTTCAGATGATCAGTTGTGGATCAACCAATTGCTTGGGAACTTCAAAATGCCAAAATGCAGAGGTGCTGCACTGTCATCTAGTTGTCCTTATGATCAGTTTCCTTAGATAAGTACCTTCCTGTTCATCCTAACCTTGGGGGCAGCCTGATATTCTGTGGAAGGGACAGGAAAGATAACTGTTCCATAGGCAGACTCCAGTGTTATGCCCTCTTTTGGATCTGCCATTTTTGAATCTTTGTGTCCTGAACCAGAGTTTCTATAGGCAAATCAGCTTCCTTCTTGGTGGCGGGCCACATCTAGGTAATCCAAGAAAGTTTCCTACAGTCTGCTCCATCAGTTAACATTCCATTTTCAGCTTGCTTTCTCCAGAAATGTGTGGAAATTCTCAGCAGTTGATAGACTCCCCCCATAAGTTCACCATCTTGAAACAGGAGGCTCAACTGCTCAACTCATTTCTAACCTTGTTTGAAATGTACACTTCATAAACTGTAGTGTTTCCTTTGGGGTAGGAGTGAGAAGAGTTATGATAGGGATATAGGAGTACTATTGACATTGTTTTTTAAGACCTGAGCTAATATTCCTGTAATTATCAGTCCATGCAAGACCTCTCTCTTGTTTTGTTTTGTTTTTTTAAGTTTATTTATTTATTTTGAGAGAGGTGGGGAGAGAGAGAGAGATAAAATGTGAGAGTGGGGGAGGGGGAGAGAGAGAGGGAGAATCCCAAGCAGGCTCTGAGCCACCAGTGTAGAGCCCCACACGGGTCTCCAACTCACGAGATCTCCAACTGGAGATCATGACCTGAGTCGAAATCAAGAATCTGAGGCTTAACCAATTGAGCCACCCAGGCGCCCCTCCCTCATTCTTGTAAACGTATTCATCCCCTTTCCTCACTCCTCTCTCTCCTTCCACTAGGCAACCATTTTACTGTGGGCGATAAATATCCTTCTACTTGTATGTATGCCAGTAAAATATGTGTCATTATTCTTTGTGAACCTATTTTTAATCTACACAAATGACATTGTGCTGAAGATCTCATTCTCCTTTTTACTTTCTTCAACCAGCTCAAGCCTATCGATTACATTTTTCAGAAATACCCTCATCCCTATTATTTTTTTTTATCTGCTTGATCTGTCAGTTAAAATCTCCAGCTATAATTTTTGATTTGTCTGTTTCTCTCAGTTGTTTATTATATATTTGAGACTGTTTTATTAAGTACTTAATTTGAGACTGTTTTATTAAGTACATGATGGTTATGTCATGTTGTTTTTATTACCAGACTTGCTAACTTTTATGCTATTTTTTACTCGGATTGTATTTTGTCAGATACTAAGATTGCTACCTCAGCTTTCTTTTAATTTCTCATTTTTGCCTGGTATTTTTATTTCAATGCTTCTATTTCTAACTTTTCCATGTCTTTCTATTTTCAATGTGTATTTTACATGTAACATCTTTCCTTTAATCCAATATCAGCATCTCTGTTTTTTAACCAGTAACTGTGATGATTAATTTTATGTGTCACCTTGACTAGGCCACACGGTACCCAGATATTTAGTCAAACATTCTTCTGAGGGGGCCTGGGTAGCGTAGTCAGTTGAGAGTTAGGCTCTTGATTTTGGCTCAGGTCATGATTTCACTTCATGAGTTTGAGCCCCACGTCCGGCCCCGTGCTGACAGCTCAGAGCCTGGAGCCTGCTGTGGATTCTGTGTCTCCCTCTTTCTCTGCCTTTCCCTTTTCTCACATTCTGTTTCTCAAAAATAAATAAATGTTAAAAAAATTTTTTTATTAAAAAAAAAGATTCTCTCTCTCTTTCCCTCTGTCCCTCTCCCCCACTTGTGCGTGCTCTCTCTCTCTCTCAAATTAAAAAAGGGCACCTGGATGGCTCAGTTGGTTAAACGTCTAACTCTTGACTTTTTGCCTCAAGTCATGATCTCACAGTTCCTGAGATCAAGCCCCACATCCGGCTCTGTTCTGATATCGTGGTGCTTGCTTGAGGTTCTCTCTCTCTCTCTCTCTCTCTCTCTGTCTCTGTGCCCCTCCCCCATTCATTCCCTGCCCCCAAATAAATAAACATTTTTTTAAATTAAACATTATTCTGGGTATGTCTGTAAGAGCACCTTTAGATGAGATTAATATTTCACTTTGTAGACCGAATAAAACAGACCGTGCCTCCCAATGTGAGCAGGCCTCACATATTTCAGATGAAAGCCTAACTGGAATAAAAAGGCTGATCATCCAGCAAGTGGGAGGGGATTTCTTCCTGTGGGACTGTCTTGAGCAGGGATATTGGTCTTTTCCTGCCATTGGGCCTGAACTGCAACATCAGCTCTTCCTGGGTCTCAAGCCTACTAGCATTTGGACTAAAAATACATCATTGACATTCCTGGATCTCCAGCTTGCTGACTGCTAATCTTTGGATGTGTCAGCCTCCATAAACACATGGGCCAATTTTATATATTTATATGTCATTATACATATAATTATTTTTTTAAATATTTTTTTCACCCGTTTCACCCATCCTCCTACCCCCCACCTCCCTTCTGGTACCCATCAGTTTGTTCTCTGTAGTTAAGAGTCTGTTTTGTTGTTTGTCTCATTTTTCCTTTGTTCATTTGTGTTATTTCTTAAACTTCGCGTACAAGTGAAATCGTATATTTGTCTTTCTCTGACTGACGTCTTTCACTTAGCATCCTTAGGATCCCATAGATCCATCCATGTTGTTGCAAGTGACAGGACCTCATTCGTTTTTATGGCTGAGTAATATTCCATTGTGTATATATACCACATCTTCTTTATCCATTTATCTATTGATGGACACGGGCTGCTTCCATAATTTGACAACTGTAAATAGTGCTGCAAAAAACATAAGGATGCATATATCTTTTTGAATTAGCGTTTTTGTATTCTTTGGGTAACTACCCAGTAGTGGGATTACTGGGTAATATGGTAATTCTACTTTTAATTTTGGGGGGAACTTTCCATACTGTTTTTCACAGTGGCTGCACCAGTTTCCATTCCTATCAACAGTCATACAGTTCCTTTTTCTCTACATCCTTGCTGACACTTGTTTCTTGTGTTTTTGATTTAGCCATTCTGACATGTGTGAGGTGATATCTCATTGTAGTTTTGATTTATATTTCCCTGTTGATGAGTGATGTTGACCATCTTCTCATGTGCCTGTTAGTCATCTCCATGTCTTTGGAGAAATGTCTGCCCATTTTTAAATCACATTTTTTAGTACATTAAGAACAATTATGTTTTATTAATTAAAATATATTAAGTTTACATGTAGGCTAAGTTATGCATTTCAAATCCACTATGATCCTTGTTCAAAATACAGAATGCAAGCATTCAAGAAGCATTCTTGTGATATAATGATCTGGGAATAATGATTTCCATAATGTTCAGGACTGAGGTAGTTATTAAGAAACGTGGATAGAAGGCTGCCTGGGTGGCTCAGTCAGTTAAGCGTCTGACTCAATTTCTGCTCAGGTTATGATCTCATGGTTCTTGAGTCCGAGCCCCGCATCAGGCTCCATGCTGACAGTATGGTGGCTGCTTGGGATTCTCTCTCTCTCCCCCTCTCTCTGCCCCTCCCACGTGCTTGCTCTGTCTCAAAATAATTAAAATAAACTTTTAAAGAAATTATGAAGAAAAAGAAATGTGGTATACAATTGTATGCCCTATCAAGGAAGAGTTAGCTATCTTCTGGTATCTCTGAAGATTTCTTCATTTCAACCACATCCACTATTATTCTCTACTTCAAACTATTGCTATTATGAAGACATGTCAGTATTTTACTGGACTACCATCTCTTTTTCTTAAAGACCAATTGGCAAAACCTTTTACTTAATAAATTCAGAACATTCCTTAGTCTTACTAACCCAGAATAATGATGTTTGATCACCTATTTCATGGTAACTTACATCAATATCGTAAATCAACCACAAACATCATCTCCATTTAGATTTTCTTCATATATTGTGTATTGTATTTTGTTTTTAATTAATTTAACTAAAACTTTGTGTTAAATATACACTTTAGAGAACACTTTAGAGAATATATATAAAGTATAAATATATACTTTAGGTGCATAAAGTAACTTTGAAGATATAGAAATATAGAAAAGTATTTAAGTGAAAATCAAATGTAAATAATTATCACAGAACTCACAGTAGAAAGCAATAAGTCAGTAACTCTTTTCATTATTCTAACTCATTATTTTAAATCAGAGTATTTATTAAAGGAATAATCCACAGTTAAACCCTTAGATAATGTATTTGCTAATATGCTTCAAAAGATTAAGGGAATGGATTTTTGGACAGGTATAATTAATTTCAGCATATGCTTTTTTATATTGACCTTATTTGAGATTTGTGACCAGCATATATTAATGTATTTCTACTCTCAAATAACTCCATGCAAAACTTTTATTCCTAGTAAGTGTGTGAAATCATGTGGTTGATTATTGCTGCATCAAAGATATGAGATGCCCTTTTTCATTAGGTGGGATTCATGCATATCTCATTTTTCGTGAAAGATTAAGGGCAACATTATATACAATATGTGAAGAATAAAAAATGTATATATCCATGCCATTGGTTCTGTTTCTCTGGAATGCCCTAATATAGTAACTTTACCATTTACATTTATTTTAATTAATATTATGTTGGGATTTATTTCTTATTTGACATTTCTACATTTATTTTCATTTGTCCTTCTTTCCTGCTTTCCTTTTCTTTTCATGAAGAAAGTATTTCCTATAGAATGCCTTTCTAGTCAATGTTCTGTCAATAAAATGATTCTTAATTTTAATATCCAAATTTTTTAGGACATAAGTATATCATGATATAAGATTTTTTTGGCTGATGTTTATATAGGAAAAAAATTTGTTTGCACTCCCCAAACTCAATACAATATTTTTAACAATACAATGTGAAGGAAATCTCAAGTTACATTCCCAACAAAAGTGGTAAAATGTCCAAATCACACGTGGACATTTTGAAAAGTGCACTGTGAGACAAGCAAGGGGACATGTGTTTCAGATATTGTAGAAACAGAGACAGAGGAAACAAAAAATTTAAAGTCGTAAAGCATATGGCCAAGTGGTAGGACTGAGCAGGGAGGAGAGAGCCGAAGCCTAGATAACTCAAGCAAGAAACTCAACATGAACCAGCAGAACTCAAGCAATTGGCAGCATTGGGTCATTCTGAACACAGGGAAAAAGTGCGATCTGAAAACAATGGCAGAAAACATTTTAAAGTCTACATTCTGTACCACTGGCCCCATTCCCAAGCTTGGCTCTCACAGTACTAGAGGTTGGGCTTCTTCCTATCACCAGCTCCACCCCAGACTGAGTTCTAGAGGATTACCCTCCAGAGAAAGTGATCAGCCAACAAAGAAGAAATCTCAGACACTTTCATCTGGGAGGGTTGCCAAAAAGAGGCTGGGACCCCATCCAATACCCTTTAGAGAATGCCATCAGAACAATCCCCAACCACTCAGAGTTCCCAATCAGCATTTTTCAAGATGATCACATGGCTGTTCTTTCATCTGTTTCACTAGAATTGTGTCAACCGACTTACATTCATCTGATCAATACTCACCATCTCTTGGGGAAATACACTGACAAATGTTTACGCTATATTGCATGCTCACAGCTGGTAGGCTACTCCCCAGGATAATTACAGACTTCTGTTCCTCCGAACTGAGTTGTTGAGCTGTTGTTTGTGCCCAAATTGCTTTTGCCGCTTGTAATTCTTATTTTAAATATTTCATTTAATCAAATATTTCATAACGTGTAAAATATAAGTATAAAGCAAAAGAGCTGTTGATTCTATTTAGCGTAGGCAGAATTCTGAAGATTTTCTGGAAGATTCCCATCCCCTGGTTATTCAAACACTACTCTAGGTACTGATCTAAAGGATGGAATTAAGGTTATTAATCAGTTGACCTTAAAGTAAGGAAATTATCTTGGATGTTCTGGAAAGGTTCAAAGTCATCACATAAATGCAGAAGAAGTCAGGAGAGAGGAGGTAGAAGGAAAGATCAGAAATACTAGAGGTGCGAGGATTTACCCCAGCAGTGCTGGTTTTGAAGATTCAGGAAAAACACCAAGAGCCAGGGAATGTGGGTAGCCTCCAGAACATGAGCATGACCCCTGGCCAACAGCCCACCAGGAAACAGGGACCTCGGTCCTCCAACCTCATAGAATTCAATTCTGCCAACAACCCAAATGATTGTGGAAGGGATTCTCCCCTGAGAGCCTCCACGAAGGAATGAAGTTCTATCAACACATCTATTTCAGCCTTGTGGGACCCTAAGCAGAGCCCACTGAACTTCTGACCTACAGGCCTATGAGACAGTAAGTGGGGATTGTTTTAAGCAGCTAAGGTTGTGGTAATTTGTTCCAACAGCAATAGGAAAGTAATACACTATTGAAAACTAAATTTATTACTTCAAAAAGATTTGATGAGTTGCCGAAAAAGCCACTTTTGAGTTTGATGTGAACACCACAATTGTAAAAGATTGGAAAGAAGATTGGAAAGATCTGGTAGAAAAATATGTTCTGTTTGTTTCCCAAATGCCCTTAAGATTTTGCTCTGCTGTATTAGGACCCAAACTGGAAATCGAGGGCAATTCATAAGCCTATGTAGGAAAGACATATGCAGGAAAGGCAACTCAAGAGTTCCCTTGATCCATACTACAAGAAAGTAACTAAGCTCTACATTTAAAGACTGGTGTTTATGCGTTTTAAGTTAAAATAAGATATATAAGGTATCTGTTGTCTTTTTTTTTTTTTTTTTTTTTTAAGATTCTGTGCTCTAAGCAAGTTGTGCAATGAACAGACTATCAGTCCTGATTGTCTCTGATAAGAAAGCTTCTCAACCGTTTTCCTAAAATTCTGCACTCCTGCTGTTACTGGCTATGCTAGGTTTGTGCATTGCTGTTTTTCACTATAAGCTCTCTGCAAAATGACGCCTGTTATCCTGAGAAGGCTTTTCCTTTCTGGGCTGAACTGTGGCCCCCTCCCTCTGCAGCTGTCTATGTTGTAAATGTGAGACGGTTTCCTTGGTTATCATGAATTTTCAGAAGAATTTTCAGTTCCAAGTTGGGTAGGACCTGAAGTAGCCTGCCTCCCTGCTCCACAGAAGTCCTTGAATTGCCGAGGTGATATATTCCTGGCTTCAGCGATTCGGGTTTTTACTGTCTCAGGGGCTGCAAACTGAAATGCTTTCAGGGTGAGGCAGGTAACCTGAATGAGAAAAGCGGGAGAAAGGAGTCATGAGAGCTGGCATAAGCAACAGGGAGCGGTAAGTCCAGCGACTAACCAGAATGCCTGCCAAAAAAAAGAACAGAGTGCCTGTTAGTGACCAAGGATGCTAATTTCATGCCCATTACCAGCTGCGTTTTAGATCTTTTTTTTTACTTTTCATTTTTTAATGGCCCCTTTACCTGACCAAAAAAAAAAAAAAAAAAATGCACGATGTTGTGAATAACTGAAAGGTATATTAATTATGAGTAGTTGCCTAAAGTTGTATTTTGTAATACAGCACATCATTTTCCCCCACACTTTAGCGAATAACTGATAACACTTTTTGTCATTGTATTGTATTGTCAAACCATAAAAAGGAATCAGAAGGTGTGGGAGGAACGGTATACTTTTTGTGGAGAGAAAGTTGAGAAAAGAAGAAGGAAGAAAAATGAAAAAAAAAAAAGAGCAAAATAAGAATTTTGAGAGGCACTAGGTAAAGGCCCTTGAAATTTTTGATCACTAACTTGGAAAATAGAGTTTTCTAGATCGCAGGCACACAGCCTGCTCAAAAGTAAGTTCAATTGTATACCTTGACTTTTTAGATACTGCTTTATACCCTGCAGAAGTTCATAAAATATTTCTGTGTGCTTTTGAGGGAATCCTGACAGATTCTTCTCTGATCACTGGTGAGAAATTAATTCTAAATGACTTCTGAATCCCCTCGAGAAGTTGTGTATATTGTTTCCCACAGCTTCACTGCACTAGAACATTAGCACAGAGATTTTTGGCAGAGCAAAAATCTGGAGTATTTGGACTATTTAAGTGTTAAAAGTTTTAGGGCGAGGTTTCGTTTTGTTCTACAAAGTCTGCCAAACTCTGGCTAAAACAAAGCAAACAGGCCAGCAGCATAAATTCAGGCACCAGTCACATGTCTTTCTTCATGAAATCTATTGTAAGTAGATAACTATGTGAGAAAATTACGGAGTGGTAGTAGTGATAAGAAATGAAAAACTTTCTGAAAAGCGTCGGTGCCAAAGGCTCAGAAAGCTCTGCTTCATGGTTCAAGCAAACGATAATCAAAAGGTATAAAAGTTCATTCCCTTATTCTATTATATTTTGGAGAGCTATTGAAGTTGCTGAAGATTAAGCGTATTGAAACAATTATAATTTCAGAGGCTGTCTCGTGATGTTGTATAGTTTGAAGCAGGACATGATTAGGAGGTAATTTTTCACTAATAGAAAATAGGCAGGAATGTCTAGAAAGAAAATTTAGGATAATTGCACATTGACCACTTGTATAATTCATGGGTTAATTATGAATATGGAGGGTAAAAATATTTGATAGTGACACCTTGGTAACTAGGTGAAAATGAAATGTTACCCATAGTAGGGGACTTCAGTTTTTGACATTTTATCTCTTATGTGCACTTGAATAAGACTTTTACCGTAAGTATTGAGTTTTTATCTGAAGCAGTAAGCTAGGATAGGAATAAACGATTAAAGTAATGTCAAAGTCAAATGCCTACAAGAACCAAGCAGAGGACATGAGGGTGGCCCAGTGTGAGGACGAACTGGGAGTATGCATTCCATCTGAAGGGGGCAATTGTTGAATTGTGGGAATCTGGGTGAGGGTTATCTTCAAAAATATTTAAATGATTTTGGATATCTAGATTTATTTGACATCTCTGTTTTTCTTTAAATTTTTTTTAATGTTTATTTACTTTTGAGAGGGAGAGAGAGGCAGCGTGCGAGTGAGAGAGGAGCAGAGAGAGAAGGAGACACAGAACCCAAAGCAGGCTCCAGGCTCTGAGCTGTCAGCACAGAGCCCAACGCGGGGCTCGAACTCAACAGACCGGGAGATTATGACCTGACCTGAGCTACCCAGGCGCCCCATAACATCTCTTTATATTTAATTCAGTGAACAATTCAATTAAAAACAAAACCCTAGAAGACAAATAAAACTCATATACTCTCTGGATTCAGCTTGCAGACCATCCCTAGATTACCAGAATATGGATGACATTAATATTAACTGAGCACCTGTTCAGTGCCAGTTAATAGACATAAAATGAGTTTATTTATATCTCAATAACTCAGTGCAGTAGATGCAGTCATCTCCATAACGCAATTAAGAAATCGAGGCTTATCGAGATTAGCATATTATTGATAACCACTTCCCTGGTTAGCAATATGTTTAATAAGGAAGGTGAATAAATCAAGTGATAAACAGACCACAGATGACCTAGCATAGAAGAGTTGTTTAACAATAATGGGGGAAATCAACGATGAAACCGACATATTTAGCAAAACACACTAATGGAAGACTGTATGAATAAGACTATTTTTATTTAACCTTCCTTGGGGTTTAAACGTGAAAGGGCTTCTTGACATTTGTGATTCGATTTCCATTTCAGAATACTCAGTTTTACTGAGATGGCTCCATGCTCTTTCTCTGAGTTCTGATCCTGTTTTTCTGCATTTCCACTCACAGTAGAAGAGAAAGGAGTGGAACCCCCAAAATACTTCAGAGTTACGAGAGGAATCTCTTCTCTCGGTGCGTTTAAATAAACATTCCAGAAGGAGAGGTTTTCGGGACTTATGGCTGAGTTGCTGTAAAACCTGAAATGGTAGACATGCTCTAACCATATAATTGCATTAAGGATTTGAATTCTTCCTTGTATTCCCTGAATTTTACTTTTTAAAAAATTTTGTTATGTTTTATTTATTTTTGAGAGAGAAACAGGGTGGGAGTTGGGGAGGGGCAGAGAGAGGGAGACACAGAATCCAAAGCAGGCTCCAGGCTCCGAGCCGTCAGCACGGAGCCGGATGCACAAGATCATGACCTGAGCCAAAATAGGACACTTAACTGACTGAGCCACCCAGGCGCCCCTAGTCTCTGAATTTTAAATGTATATTATCTTAAAATCAGAAAGAAATGCTATTTTATGAAGTTTAATCAATACAGGAAACAGCATATAGCACATATACTTCAAGCATCAAGTATGTAAACATCTTAAAGAAACAACTTTCCTGGACAACTTGGCCACTAAATATTCACTCATGCCACCTTTAACCCCTGGGCTCAAATATCTGTGTCTGGATTCAGGCCTTTCCACCTCCCTAGAATTCCATGACCTTGGTCTCTTTGAAGACCACTCTGGATGCGTTGTTTCCTCTCATCTTGGCCTGGATTTCTCCGTGAGCACTAGACAGTGTGGGTAGGGAATTCCTTCCAGATCTTCCCCAGTGCGATTGCCTTTCTCCTCTCCGAGAACACCACCCATTTTCTTCTCTTCTGATGTAGGAGTCATTCATTCAGTTTCTATTATTTTCCTAGTTACCCTTAAATCTCCAAGTAAGCATGTGTAATTTGGCGAAGTTTAAGTTAGCCCATGTTGCCCCATCTTTGTCCTCTCTCAAACCAGACTAGGACTGTACAGGGACATTCGCCTTCCTCTAAACACACTTTTTGGTAGTCCCTTCAGTAAGGTTCTGTTGGTGGGGAGCTCTCATGTATGCCTGAAAATGTCTATTTTTCAGTTTTTCTAGCCTCAACAGTAAACGAGGCTGGCAGCTATTTTCTCTCAGCACTTTGAAAATATTATTCCATTAGTTTTTAGTTTCTAGTGTTGCTCTTGCTGTCAGCCTAAGTGTAGCTCTTACGTGGGTAACCTGTTCTGTCTCTCTCTCACTCTGTTTGGTGTTGTGAAATTGCCTGCAACATGTCAAGGTGTGACTTTAATTGTTATTTATTCTGCTTGGGACTTAGTGTGAATATTGAATTTTCTATTGTAATCTCATCTTCAGCAAGCTTTTACCAGAACAGTCCCTGAGCAACCTGGGTTGAAGGTACGCTTTTCAGAGGTGTGTGCAAGAGTGAAGGTGCGTGTCTGTGTGTTTGCTTCTGCTGGAGGGGCAGGAGAATCCTTGGCCTAGAACCACATTCCTGTGTTAGTATGTTAGCTTGAAGATCTGCATATCATAGAAGTGGAATACACCTGGGGCTCAGAACTCCTGTGAGGGTAAGTCATGGCAGGAAATAACTAGCTTTGGCTCTTTTTTATCTCCACCCAGAGCCTGGACTGAAACAGACATACTTCCTTGTTATCTCTCCATGCTGGTGGGCGGATCGTTTCTACTTCTTCCCTTCCCCAAGGACATAACCCTTCAAGGGGTGTAGCTATAGGCCCGGTTCTCAGTTCCAACTCTCTGCCTCCTCTACTGTCCCCTTGTGGCCACAAAATCCCAAGTGTCCTTCCTGATTACCTGGATGGAGGCAAATACCCCCATCCAAACAGATGCAGTAGCAACCTTGGCCCTTCTCTCTCTAGTCTTTGGTTCCATCTTTCATTTGGACTTTTGGATCTTGCTTGCTTTCTTAGGAGCTCAGCTACACAGGGTTATTTGCTGTGTTTTATCTAGCATTGAAAGGAGTTTGTGGAGGGAAGGATTTTATGTTCTCTAACCCCCGAGAGTTCTGGAAATGGAAGTCCATGCGGTTCCTCTACATTCCCTTCTTCTTTCTCTTCTTCCATTGAATCTCTCAGACCAGACAAAGACTCCTGCATCTAGAACGTGGACAGGAGTTCCAAACTTGGTTTAGCATTCTTCTTACACAATAAATCCCACCACAGTCTCCTGGATTAAATATTTTATTGCAGCTATAGTTCTTTATAGAGCACAAGAAGCTGCCCAGAGAGTAGATTCCAGGGAAGGAGCCAGGCCTTCTCTTTTTATTCTACTTTTTGCAGATTCATTTAGAATGGACAAAAAAAAAAAAATTTTTTTAAATTCAAAGGATGCCTATTCAGGTTAGATCTCATCCACATTTTTGAGATTCCCAGGAGTTGGGGAGGCAGCCCCTTTTATTGGGTGTATCAAAATGAGTGGGAGGGCTTAGTTCACAAAGCTTCTCTTTGACACACTGTTTTTTTCACTTTACATATATTTGGAATGAAATTCACTGTAACAGCCTGATAGTCTTGTCTTCTAGAGAGGATTTTTGTTGTTGTTGTTGTTGTTCAGGTCAAGAAACATTGCCTTAGGGTATGTTACTTTCATATAGATTGATTGGAATGATGTAGATGAACACCAAAGGAACTGGCAAGGAAAAAGATTAGGAGCTTTGGATTTGTAAAGTGAGGAAAGAAGGAAGAAAATGCAGGAGGATTTCTGTGAAGGGGCTGGAAAGTAAACAGGTTGAAACCTCAGGAGGAGCAAGCTTTGGGATGGGATAGTGGTTAGGGGTCTGCCTGAAGTCAACGGCACTCTTAAAAGACGATATGTAATAAAATGTAATGAAGGGACTATGTCGAAAAAGCACCAAGTGTTGGCGAAGCCCCTGGGGGAGAGTAGCCCCCAGATGCTCAGCCCAGTCTGAAGAAAGGGAAGGGAACCATAACTGGAACCTGGAGGGAGCCATAGGTGTAGGAGACAGCTGTGCCCTTCAGTCAGCAATGCTACCCCTCTGAAACCTTGGCCTATAGGGAGGGAGCTGGGGGGATAAATACCCATCATTCTCTGTCCTCCAACGCTTTGAACTCTCTTAGTGCTACCATAGACCTAAGACAAGTAGAGGCCAGAGGGCAAGGGAGCCCCCACTGATGCAGAAGTCAATGCGGAAGTCAGCCTCCTAGGACAAGAGCACTGTGAGGGGTGTGGAGGATCTGGAAAGGCAGACAGACTGTCCAGCAGAGGGGCGGGGGGTCTGCACCCTCGATCAGAGGGCATGTAGGTTAGCGTGGGTACAGGACAAACACATAAAGCATTAGCGCCGTTAGAATGCCTTCCTTTCATTTTTATAGTGTTGCTTTTTCACTGTTCCTAATGACTTTTCATGTCAAAATAGCACCTAAATAATTGCGAAGTGGTACCACTTTTGGAGACTGTCTTCAGATGGTGGAAATACTTTTCCTGTTCCCCACTTGCCCCTCCTAGCTACACTTTTCAGGGAAAGGTGACAAGAATCAAGCCCATATCCTGGCTGGTTTCAGCATCTTGGTAGCAGTCAGAATGGCAATGAACAACAGGAGCAGTGCTGAGTTACCCTCCTATGGATCAAAATATCAGGGCAAATCTAGAGCTCTAACAACCTTGTCATTTCCCCAATGGGATCCAGTCTCCCCAGGCCACCGGGTATGGTACGCCCTCGCCAATTTAGTCTCTCGTGTCTCCATGTAATCACTTATCTTTCTTCTTTGGGTAGCTATAGAAAAAGAGTAAAAAGAAAAGAGGAAGAAGTGAAGAAAAGATAGCATGTGGCCTTGTCTTCCTCCTCTCTTAGTCATTGAAATCATATACCACTGATTTTCCTGTGCATGGGGCCATGGGCACTTGAACCCGGTCAGGGGAGGGCTCCAGAGCCAACCTTTAATCATTTGTTGATTCAATAACCATGGCCTGTAATATTATTCTCAGCATCTGATGATGACATTACTCATAATGATTGCTCTCTTTGTACATGAACAGGGCTTGTAGACCAAGGCTAGGCTAATGTTTCTTTTAAGGCTGCGCTATAAAATCTATTTTCTAGTCTGTAGAAACAGCCACTAATTGAAGCATCTGGTGCCGTTTGTGAGCCTGCCTTTTTTGCCCTATGGCAGGTCACTTCCCTTCTGTAAAACTAGTCACCCCATTTCTGTTTACAAAATACAAGGTTGGGGGGCGCCTGGGTGGCTCAGTGGTTGAGCATCCGACTTCAGCTCGGGTCATGATCTCACAATTCGTGGGTTCGAGCCCCGTGTCGGGCTCTGGGCTGACACCTCAGAGCCTGGAGCCTGCTTTACATTGTCTGTCTCCCTCTCGCTCTCTGCCCCTCCCCTGCTCACGCTCTCTCTCTCTCTCTCTCAAAAATAAATAAACATTAAAAAAATTAAAAAAACAAAAAACAAAAAAACAAAATACGAGGTTGGTCTTTCTGCCCCTCTCATTTCTCAGATAATCACAAATAATGATGTCCCAATTCTTGTAACAGTGTACCAGGAGAATCAGGAGTGCAGAAAACATAGGCTTTGCCCACAGTAACCAGGACAGAATCTTACACATAGGTGCTCAAAAACGTCTGTTGAATGAATAAATGAATGTTCTTGAGAGTTGCATTTATGACTCTAAGATGAAAGGGTGTAATAATGAGACAGCTGGGAATTTAAAAGCGATATTGAGATAATTAAGAACAGTGTCTACCTGTAAGGGTTGTTGAAGATTAAATGAACTAATACATGTGAAAATAAAACTTTAAAGCCCTATACACACATGTTAAATATTATCATTATGTATGGATATTGTCAATAACTAGTCTCTCTGGAAAGAACATAAGATTTAGACTCAGAAGATACTTGCCTCCTTCACAGTCCTCAATTGTGTTGACTGTGGAAAGTTGCACAGCGTTGCTCTCTGAGACTTATTCTTCACATCTGTAAAGTGGGGATATTGATATTGTCATTTTCTTTCCATGTGAGACTCAGAGGGTTGTTGTGAAATGCTGTGAAAGTTGTAAAGCCCGGCGTAAACACTGATTTTGGTTTGTTTGTTTGGGTGATTAGTACCCTGTGACCCAGTGGACAGAGGGTCAATAGGGTGCACATGTTACTACTCCAGAATGACAATGAACGTGAAAATGTATACTTCTCAGAAGGTGTGCCTGTCTGGGGCCAAGACTGCATGATTGTTGAAGCTGTGGGCCCCTCGAGGGTGGATGCCACCACCATGCTGCCCAAGTGGATGCTCCAGGCAGCTGGGCTGAGAGAATTAAATGTGCGGGTAATTCCTACTCGTGGTATCAGGAAACCACTCTCCCATCCAGCTCTTTTCACCACTTCTCATGGATAGCAAAGTGGGAAACTTGCATTCCCTGATGGGCTTAACAGTAATGACAATGGACAGAGAATCAGAAGCCGGGTTCAAGACCCAATTGTTGTACTTTCTGGCTGTGTGATCACAGACAAGTCATTTATCATTGCTTAGCTGGGAGAGGAGAATAATGAAATCTATTCCACAAGACTGTTAGGAGGCTAAAGGAAGTTTATATATGTAATGTCATTCTGTAGCCTGCAAAGCACTAAACAAATGTAAGTATTAGTATTCTGCCCAGACACGGAGGGAGATGCTACCGAGCAGTAAAATTTCCTCACACATAAATGGCAGAAGTGGAGAGGAAGAAAAGCAAACGGGCTAGATAATTCACAGACTGGAATAACCGGCTCCTGAATCATATAGACTTGACTAGGCTGGGTCCAATATAGAGCCCTGGTAGCAACTTCAGTGGCTGGAAAATGGCGCTTAGGAGGATAAGCCAAAGGGCTTATTTCCTCAAAAGACAAGGTAGATGGGAAGGAACCTAGTGATCCGAGTACACGCAAAGCAAGCAGCCGTGTGCCATTCCACAGAAAACAGGACTCGCAGGTGGTCAGGATGAGGATCTGTTGGGTCAGTAGATGGGAGTTTTCTGTACGATAGAAAGATGGGGCAGGCCAAAGCCGGTGCCAGAGCTTTTGTGACCTGAGTATGTACCCAGCCAGACTGCCTCTCCTGACTTGGGGGGAAGACGCCGTCCAGGAGTTTCGTCATGTTGACCAACAGGGGCTGACCCCTAAGACAGAAAGGTTAATCTTTGTGAGATGGAGCTTAAAGGGGCCCATGGGACAGGAACTTATTTGGGCAGGTAGCTTACCCCAGACCTACCATGTACGTTCATCCCTGCATTAGTTACCTGGGACAACTTACTAAATACCTTCATAACCTTAAATACAAAACAAAATTTGGAGATAGCCATTGTCATTCACTCACGCATTCATTTTTGCCTCTTGAGCCAGTACTGGTGACAGCTTCTCGCTGGCAGAAAAACCCAGGTGCCCATGACATAGACATTTCCATGAGCAAGTGCACTGCATACAGAAAAGAGTTAAGCCCTTTCGTAATTGCTACAGTAGATGGCGAAAGGAGAAGTGTGAAGGGTGAAACTTAGATGTCCAGAGGAGGGAGCAGTCCCACCTGACAGTGGAGGTGAGGGATCACAACACGGAGAAAATGGCATTTGAACCAGGGAGTGAGGATAAGCAGCTTTTGGCAGGATGTTTGTGGCAATGGGTATTGCATGAGTTTTTGTGCAGAAGTATTTGATTTTTTACTCGTGGTTTTTTTTTTTTTTTTTTTTTTTTTTTAATTTTTTTTTTAACGTTTATTTATGTTTGGGACAGAGAGAGACAGAGCATGAACGGGGGAGGGGCAGAGAGAGAGGGAGACACAGAATCAGAAACAGGCTCCAGGCTCTGAGCCATCAGCCCAGAGCCTGACGCGGGGCTCGAACTCGCGGACCACGAGATCCTGACCTGGCTGAAGTTGGACGCTTAACCGACTGCGCCACCCAGGCGCCCCTACTCGTGGTTTTTATTGACGGTGTCTTTTTTTTTTTTTTTCCAAGGTTATTTATTTATTTATTTTGAGAGAGATGGAGACAGAGAGAATCCCAAGCAGACTCTGTGCCAGCACAGAGCCCGATGCGGGGCTCAATCCATGAACCGAAACCTGAGCCGAAACCAGAGCGGAAACCAAGAATTGGACACTCAACTGACTGAGCCCCCCTGGAGCCCCTCCTATTGATTGATGTCTGTAATCAAAGTGTAAATAACTTTGTTAAGAGTAGTGATTGTGCATTACACTTCTTTGACGTCTGTGCTGCTTCTACACATATCCAGAATGAATGTCCATTCTTTCCACAATTTCTCCTCAGAGACTCTTCTAACAAAACCCTTCCTCTAGGCTTTTATCCGTCATTCTTGTGGTCAAATCATATCCATCTTGTAAGACCACCTTCCCCTTTTTTTTCCTGGTGAGAAAGGACTCTACTGCTCTCTAATGCCTATTTATAAAGCTGAACCACAAGCAATTATTTCTGTAGATCAAAAATGGTCAAATATTGACAATTTTATATGGTTCAACCTAATATATTCTCTTCTACTGAATGCACTCACTTGGTCTCACTTTGTACTGCTTCCCATTATCAGAGTTTAAATTACCTTGTTTCTTTCTTTCTTGGCTTTCCCCCTGCCTACCCCCGACTCCCAGCAGATGTAAGCCCCATGGGAGTAAGAAAGGTAGTGTCTTATCTTCACTGTAACCCTATCTCCTAGCAAATGTAGGCGTTCAATATTTGTTTAATGAACAAATAAATGCCCCAGGGTTTGGACATTAAACAAATTTTATCCAGCCTTGGGATTGGGTGAGTCTTTCCAGGCCTCACTGAGCTCCAAAAGCTAAGTTGTTGGGTACATTAGGTCAGTGGTTCCCAAAGCTGGCCGCTCATGAGAGTGGCCTTCAGAAAGTGTTAAAAATACAGATTCCAAGGTCCACTCCAGACCAATAGAATCATGATAGTGAGGAGGGGTTAAAAGAAAACAGGTATTTTTGCCTCTGAAGATGACTCTTAGATAGTCACTGAAACAGGTGTCAGCTGTCAGCCTGCACTTGGGAGCTGCCGGACCCCCTGAAGTCATCGGGAGAGGACCATATCTGTCTTGCTTGCAACCTGTCACTGCCAGGTTCCCGATACATGGCACAATGGTTAGCACATGGCAAACAGCAATGATCAATTGTTGGCTGCATATTGAAGGGCTTTTCCATTTCTGAGGGGCATCTTAAGCTGCCAAGCCCCATTCGGTTATCCGAAAGGGGTCTTACGTGGATTGACCTTGAGAGTTTTTTAGGGTCAGGGTACCTGGGCAGTTCAGTTGGTTGAACATCCTACTGGGGCTCAGGTCATGATCTCACGGTTTGTGAGTTTAAGCCCCATGTCAAGCTCTCTTCTGTCAGCACAGAGCCTGCTTTGGATCCTCTGTTCCCCTCTCTCTCTGGCCCTCCTGGGCTCACGCCCTCTCTCAAAAATGAATAAACATTTTAAAAAATTATTTTAAATTTTTTTAATTTAAAAAAAGAGAGTTTTTTTAGGGTCTCCTTGGGCTCCCAAACTTGAGATGCTTATATATTTATGACAGTGTGTAATAAGCCACATGTCACTGGGCACTTTAACCTCTCTGAGCCTTAGACTCCTCTGTGAAATAAGGGTATTGGGTTCAAAAAGACCACTAGTGTCCTCTTGGACTTTACCTTGCTTTCCTTAATGACTCCCCTAGTTACTAACTATGTGACTCTGGGCAAGAGATTTATCTCTTGCTGAAGTTTCTGTAACCCCATCCTCTCACCCTCCACTGTAGGATTGTAAGCGTCCCCCTTCCCCCCCAAGAGCAGAGACCTTGCCTCTCCATTGCATCTACCCACAATACTTAGTGCTTGGCATACACTAGTCACTCAGTAAATCAGTCTTTGAATGAATGATAGAGACTTTTTAAAAATGCAATGAGAAGGTAATTAAAAACTGTACATATCAACCCGAATTCACTGCACTGCTAGAGGAAGTATACAGTGACACAACCACTTTTCTTTCCTTTTTTTGAATAATAAATTTATTAAGGTATAATTAATATATCATAAAGTTAACCGTTTTAAAGTGTAAATTCAGTGGTTTTTACTATTTCACAGAATTGGGCAACCAGCACTAATCTAATCCCAGAACATTTTCACCATTCCCACCCCCACCCCCCACCCCCGCCCAGTAACCCGGGGTCCATTAGTTGTCACTTTCCATTTTCTCCTCCTCCCAGGCCCTGGCAACCACTCGTCTACTTTCTGTCTTTGTGGATTTGCCTCTTCTGGACACGTCAAGTGAATAGAAATGTGCAATATTTGGTCTTTTGTGTCTTCTGGCTTCTTTCACTTATCACAGTGTTTTCAGGGTTCATTCTAGCTGTGGCAGGTATCAGTGTTTCATTCCTTTTTATAGCAAATAATATTCTATTCTGTTGATATGCCACATTTAACTTATCCATTTATCAGTTGATAGACATTTGAGTGGTTTCCACTTTTTCTCTATTAGGAATAATGGTACTATGAACATTTGTGTACAAGATTTTATGAGGACATAAGTTTGGGGACATACCTAGGAGTAGTCTTATGGTAACTGACTTTTTGAGTAACTGTCAAAACTGTCGAACTGTTTTCCAAAGTGACTGCTTCATTTTACAATCCTATCAACAATGCATGAGGGTTTCCATTTCTTCATGTCCTCTCCAATGTTCACGGTTGTTTGTCTTTTTTGTTTTCACCATCCCAGTGGAAGAGAAGTGTTATTTCAGTGCAGGTTTGATTTGCATGTCTCTAATGACTAAAGATGTTGAGCATCTTTTCATGTGCTTATTGGCCATTTGTATATATTCTTTGGAAAAACATTACTCACATCCTTTGCCTATTTTTTTTTTCCTCAAGATTTAAACATTTTTTATTTGCCAGTATGGTGTATGGTTTATCTGCGTCTGGAAGCTTGACTTCATTTAAGACAACTCAGTGCTCTCTGATAGTCTTTTTTTTTTTTTTAATCTTTTAGAGAGAGCATGAAGAGGGGGAGGAAGAGGAGAAGAGTGGGGGGAGAGAGGGGAAGAGAGAGAGAGAGAGAATCCCAAGCAGGGATAGCTGATAGCTATCAGCTGATAGCAAGGAGCACAAAGCAGGGCTCAATCCATGACCTTGAGTCATGACCTGAGCCAAAATCAAGAGTCAGATGCTCAACCGACTGAGCCACCCAGGTGCCCCCTCTTTGATAGTCTTCACTCCTAATCTGAGCTTTAATTGTTCAACCTTCAAAATCTTTTTTTTTTTTTTTTAATGTTTATTTATTGTTGAGAGACAGAGAGAGTGCAAGCAGGGGAGGGGCAGGGAGAGGGACACAGAATTCAAAGGAGTCTCCAGGCTCTGAACTGCCAGCACACAGCCCAACTCAGGGCTCAAACTCACTAGCCGTGAGATCATGACCTGAGCCAAAGTTGGATGATTAACTGACTGAGCCACCCAGGTGCCCCCGCCTTCAAAATCTTTATTTTCCTGTAGTTTCCAGACTCAGCTCTGTGATGGAACAATCAGGAGTAAAACACTCTGCCTTTTTCTGCTATGTGTTACCATTTCTACATCTTCACAAACCTGGCTTTATCCTTTCTCATTCTTCTTTCATAAACTGTAGCTCATTACAGCCTTTTCTTTCCCTTTATCCATTTGTAAATTGGATTTTGTCTTTTTATTGTTGAGTTGAAAGATTTTTTATATATTCTGGATGCTAGTCTCATATCAGATAAATGACTTGCAAACACTATCTCCCATTCCGTGGATTGACTTTCTACTTTCTTCATGGTGTCCTTTGGAGTACAAAAGTGTTAAATTTTAATGAAGTCTAATTTATCTACTTTAAAAATTGTATGTGCTTTTGTTGCTAAAAAACAATTGTCTTATTTGAGGTTACAAAGATGTACTCATATCTTTTCTGCTAAGAATCTTAAGGCTTTAGCTCTTACATTTAGGTCTATGTTCTATTTTGAGTTAATATTTCTGTATGGTGTGAGGTAGAGCCATTTTTCTTTTCTTTTTTTGTAGTTTAATGGTTTTATTAACACAAATGTGACGTGCACATAAGCTGTCTGTCTATTCATTTTCTTGCTGTGCAGCCTGGCATTGGGTTGGGTGACTCTGACAGCCAGCTGGGATGCTCTTTCCGCAATGGCTTTGTGGTTCTTGGAGGAGACACTGTGAACAATCTCTGCACAGTAAGATCTGTTACACGTCAGCAGCACTTAAACTCCTTGATATTGTGGACTAGGAACTTCCAGAAGACACTGGGAAGCATGTGCCTTGTTTTCTTGTTGCTACCATAACCAATGTTGGGCATCAAGATCTGGCCCTTGAATCTTTCGCACACCCTATCGTCAATGCCTCTGGGTTTCAGCCAGTTGCGCTTAAGTTTGACATATAGGTCTGACGTGCCAGATGAACTTCTTGGTCCTCTTTTTAACAATGTTGGGTTTCACCAGAGTCAGCCATGATGCAAAGTAATGGATGGCTGCCACCTCCACAGGCTGAGCCATTTTCTTTTTAAAAAATCTTCCTATAATGATATAGAAAAGTACACAAAATAAAAATGTATAGCTAAATAGATCACCATAAAATGAACATCCTGTAACCAATATCCAGGTCAGGAAATAGAACATGGTTAGCATTCCAGAAGGTCCTCTGGTGCTGCTTCCCAATCAATATCCTCCCTTCCCCATGAAGTATCTGCTACCGTTTAAAGTAATCTCTTGTTTGCTTTTCTTAGTTTTACTACCTCAGCATGCATCCCCAACAATACAGCTTGACTTTGCTTATTTTTGAAGCTCATATCAATGGAACTATACCATCTCTGACTTTTACTTAACATTTTTTTTTGAGATTTATTCAGGTTTTGCAAGTAACTGTAGCTCATTCATATTTATTGTTGTATGATGTTACTTTGCATGAACATACCATAATATTTTATTTTTTTAAGTTTGTTTATTTATTTTTAAGAGAGCCAGTAGGGGAGAGGCAGGGAGAAAGGGAGAGAGAAAGAATCCCAAGCAGGCTCTGCACTGTCAGAGTAGAGCCTGATGCAGGGCTTGAACTCATGAACCGTGAGATCATGATCTGAGCTGAAATCAAGAGTCAGACGCTTAACCAACTGAGCCACGCAGCTGCCCCATAGTATTCTATTTTTGATGGTCATTGAAATTGTTTATAGTTTGGAGCTTTTATAAATAGTGATGCTATGAACATTATTTTTCTTGTCTCTTGGTACACTGTGCATGAACATATATTGAATATATAGCTTAGAGTGGAATTATTAGACATGTGTATGCTTCACCCTCACAGAGAATGACAGTTTTACAAGGTGATTGTTATCAGTCAGTTAAAGCTCTCACTAGCTGTAAATAGAGTCCTTATTCCACACTGTCCCCCGACCAACACTTTTTATTACTGTGAACAGTTTATTTATTCATTTATTTTTTATTTAAATCCAAGTTAGTTAACATATAGTGTAAAAATGATTTCAGGAATAGAATATAGTAATTCATCACTTATATATAAACATCCAGTGCTCATTCCACCAAGTGTTCTCCTTAATGCCCCTCTCCCATTTAGCTCATCCCCCCACCCAACACCCCACCATCACCAACACTTTTTATTGTCTATTTGATTACAGTCATCCTGGAGGGTGTTTAGTAGTATTTCATTGTGTTTTAATTTGCTTTTCCCTCATGACCAATGAGGTTGAGCACCTTTTCATATGTTTATTGCTCATTTGAATAAGTGAGCCTTATTTGTATTTCTTCAGAAGAGTGCCTATTCTGGTCTTTTGCTCATTAAAATATTTTTTGGTACTCTCTGTTTTACTTTACTATGTAATTTCTAGGAATTTAAAAATATATTCTGGTTGTGAGTCCTCTGTTAGTAATATGTATGCAAATATCTTCTTTCATTCTGTGGCTTATTTTTTCAATTCTTTTTTTTTAATTTATTTTTTATTTTATTTTATTTTATTTTTTTTCAACGTTTATTTATTTTTGGGACAGAGAGAGACAGAGCATGAACGGGGGAGGGGCAGAGAGAGAGGGAGACACAGAATCGGAAACAGGCTCCAGGCTCTGAGCCATCAGCCCAGAGCCCGATGCGGGGCTCGAACTCACGGATCGCGAGATCGTGACCTGGCTGAAGTCGGACGCTTAACCGACTGCGCCACCCAGGTGCCCCTATTTTTTCAATTCTTAATGTTGTCTTTTTGATGAACAGAAATTCTTAATTATAGTATAGTCTAACATAATGATCTTTTTTCTTTATGATTAGAGCTTATATGTCCAGTTTAGGAAATCTTCCTCTATCCTAAGGTCATATATATATCCTTTTATATTCTTAGAGATTTTATTATTTGCCTTTTACATGCAGATCTACAGTCTACCTGGATTTTTGTGTATGATGTGGGTAGGGGGTTAAGTTTAATTTTTTCATTTTTTTTTTTTTTTAATTTTTGAGACAGAGAGAGACAGAGCATGAGCAGGGGATGGGCAGAGAGAGAGGGAAACACAGAATCTGAAACAGGCTCCAGGCTCTGAGCTGTCAGCACAGAGCCCGACACGGGGCTTGAACTAGCAAATCGCGAGATCATAACCTGAGCCGAAGTTGGACACTCAACTGACTGAGCCACCCAGGCGCCCCTAAGTTTAATTTTTTTAAAAATAATGATTTCCAATCATCCCAGCACAACTTATTGCATACTTTTCTTTCCAAACTTCTCTAAAGTGCCTATGGTGTTAAAGTCATGTGTTTATTAACCTTTGGTCAATGTCTGTGCTATTTATTATTTCATTGATTTCTTTGTTTCTCCTTACATTTCCATATAAGTTTGAAAAACAATTTGTGAAGTTCCACTGGGGTGGAGAAAAAAGTGTCAGAATTTTGAGATGATGCTAAAACTACAGATGAGGGAAGATTTACAACTTCGCCATGTTAGTTGTACTAGCCCATGAGCATGGTATATTCCTCCATTTATTTAGACCATCTTTGATTTCTTTCAAAAATATTTTAAAGTTTCTATGTAGAGGTTTTTACACATATCTTTTTGAATTTGTTCTTAGATACTAGATATTTTATAGTTTTTATATTAAATGTATTTACAAATTTTCATTTTCCTAATTCTTTTTGGTTTTTTGACATATAAAAACAGCTCAAGTTTTGTTGGACATTAACCTTATTTCTGATTATTTTG
This sequence comes from Leopardus geoffroyi, assembly GCF_018350155.1. Classification (NCBI taxonomy): domain Eukaryota; kingdom Metazoa; phylum Chordata; class Mammalia; order Carnivora; family Felidae; genus Leopardus; species Leopardus geoffroyi. Next base: position 105,673,309 of record NC_059338.1, read on the forward strand.
CTAAACCTGCTTATTCTAATTTTTTATATATTAAAATATGTCCTGTGAAAATAATGATGCTTTTATATCTTACTTTCTAAAACCTATATATATCCTTTAAGAGATGAACAGGTTTTATTGGGCTCAGATCAGAAGTCTGTGAGTCTTGAGGACCTCTGTTTATTTGCTGGTTTTCTTCCCTATGTTGTCCTTGGCCTGTTTGAGCTACTCCTTCTGTAGTGAACCTTGGCCTCACTGTACTTCTTCTTCTCCAGAGTGGCTGTCAACATTTGGTACTTCTGGTCAACCTCGTAAGTCAGGTGCCTCAAGTAGACAAACTTATGTGTGGGCTTCAGACACACAGATTTAAGGAAAAATAATCACTTGCTTTTTCTTGTCAAACATCTTGAGGTGTTCTAAAGTGGCCTGGAAATGCTCTATCTTGTGGGGCCACATGCATTGCACAATCTACCTAAAGATGTGCTTGGATATCCAGAAGTAGTAGGGACCATAGGATGGGTTGGTGTCTATGTGCTTGTGGAAGAAGTCCAAAGCCTGGTACCTCCCCCTAATTCTGTAGAAGTTGTCAGAAATGTTAATATTCTTATAGTGCATGACCACCACTTTCCAGTCCAGCACTACCTGCCTAGTCATTCTAGCCTCCAGGAGATCCTGTAGATGGTGTCAACCATTGATCACCAGCACTATCCCTCTGTTAACTTTGGCAGCTGCCTTGGAAAATTAATCCCTATAAAATTTTTTTCTTATCTTATTGCACTAGCTGGAACCCTAGTGCAATGTTAAAAAGGAGTGGTGAGAACAGACATTCTTGTTTCCAATGTTAGGGGGAAAACTCTCAACATTTCACCACTGTAGAAGATGTTTTCTGTAGGGTTTTTAGAAACATCCTTTATCAAATTAAAGATGTTTCCTTCTATTCATAGATTACTAAGGCATTTTCTTCATCAATAGTTATAAAATTTCAGCATTCTCTTTCTTTCTCTATTGAAATGATTTAATGATTTTTCTCCTTTCTGTTAATATGGTGAATCACATTTGTTGATTTCCATGTTAAATTATCCAACTTATTTATCATCCACTGTCCTTGCTATATATCCTGTTGAATTTGTTTTGCTGATATTTGTTTAAGATTTTTTCATAGACTTTATTTCTTAGAGCAGTTTTAGGATCTCAGCACAATTGAGAGGAAGGTACAGAATCTCCCATGTACTCACATGTATAGCTTTGTCTGTTATCAACATCCCCATACCACAGTAGTCTATTTGTTAAAACTGATGAATCTACACTGACATATTATTATCACCCAGAGTTCATACAGTACATTAGGATTCACTCTAGGTGTTGTACATTCTATCGGTTTAGACTGAAATTCTATTGGTTTAAAATGAAATGTATCCACCCTTAAGAGTATTATACAGAATAGTTTTACTACCTTAAAAATCCTTTGTTGCTTTACCTGTCCATCCCTCTCTCTACTAACCTCTGGTAACCACGGATCTTTTTACTGTCTCCACAGTTCTGCTTTTTCCAGAATGTCATATAGTTGGAATCATGGAGTATGTCACCTTTCAGATTGGCTACTTTCTCACTTAGTAGTATGCATTTACTATTCCTCCATATCTTTTCATGCTTGAAGACTCTTTTCTCTTTAGTGCTGAATAATACCCGTTGTGCAGATATACAACAGTTTACTATGCATTCACCTACTAAAAGACATCTTGGTTGCTTACAAGCCTTGGCAGTTTTGAATAAAGCTTCTATAAACACCTGTGTACAGATTTTTGTTTGGACATGAAATTTCAAGTCCTGTGGGTAAATAGCAAGGAGTATGATTACTGGGTCATATGTTAAGAGTATGTTAGTTTTGTACAAAACCACCAGACTGTCTTCTAAAATGGCTGTGCTATTTTGCATTCTCATTCTTGTTGCTCTACATTTTTGCCAGCATTTGGTATCAATGTTTTGGATTTTTAAGCCCCATTGTTTAACTCAGTCAACATTCATATACCTACATATTTTCTTCTCTTTTCATACTTTTTCATACCTTTATGCCTATCTGAGCTTACACTGGGGAATCATTTTCCTTTTGCTTAAACAATACTCTTTAATATGGATTGACTGCCAAAAATTTCTCACATTTCTTTTTCTTTCTTCCTCTCTCCTTTTTTGGAAATGTCTTTATTTTTCTTTCATTCTTTGGCCTTAGGAGTATGCTTTGCCCATGAGTGTGGAAGGCGTAAAGTGTCAGGGATTTAGCCCAGGAACAATCCTCAACCACTGAGGTATGGAGTTGATGGATAAATACCTCTAGCTTCCTCCCTACTCAGTGAGATAATTCTGAGATGTGTTGCCCCACTGTCTCTCAGATTGTCCCCAGTGGGATTGCATTCCTGTTGCCCACAGTGGTAAAACATGCATCAGCCCATCTTTCATTGAGCTTTCCCCCTTTCCTGTCTCATATCTCTGTTCATTTGTTTTGAAAAGGAAAATTAGTCCAAATTATTAGAAAAGAACCCTCCTCCCCCTGGTCTTCTTTTCTGGGTTGTATTGCACTTTGATGCTTCAAAGAGATTCTGCTTGAACCCTGCTTCTTGCCATTCTCTATCTGTATTCCCTCCTCCCCTAGGTGATGGGCTTGCAAAACTCCATGCCTTTATTCTTGTTTTTCTGTCTGCAAAGTGGGACCCACTAACGTGTTGGAGCTCTGCAAGAGGAAAATTTTCCCTAACATGCCAGCCTGGGATAACAAAAAGATTGCAATGCCAAGATGGTCATCGAAGACCAAATGTGCAGTTTCAATAAGTGAGAAAATTGGCCTTCACCCGTGAAAGTAAGTCTCAGAACTAGGAGACTAGGGGTGAGTAAATCAAGGAAACAGAGTAGAAGAACAATGAAAAGACGAAAAAAGACAGATTTGGAAGAAATAAGCAATGTGTGGGTGTGGTGTGGAGTTTGTTCAGGGGCAAATATAAAATGAGTGAGCTTAAGCTAGATATTTTATTTGCCCCGAACATTTTTGAAAGCTCAGCTTTAATGACTTTTCTTAATTGTCTTGGCTTGAATCACTTCCTCCGTTAACTTCCATAGCACTCTTATTGCATTTATCATATCACATTTTTCCTATGGCTTTGAATAATCTGTTCCTTTTAAATTATTAACTGGATGGCAGCTGTGGTATAGTGGCAAGAGCAATGTAATCGGAGTTAGATGACCTGGGTTTAAGTCTCAGCTTCAACACTTAACTGCACATCAGTGTTCTCATCTATATAATGGGGATATATTATTTACCCCACAGTGCGTTGAATATTAAAAGACGTAAGTATATAAAGTCATACATAGTGAACACTGTTGACTAATAAAAGCTTCCATTTGCTGAGCCTACCAAGTGTTATGAACTGCTCTAGGTGCTTGACAAACACTATCTTATCTAGACCTCATCACAACCCTATGTAGATCTGTTACTATGGGATATTTTACTGATGAGAAAAAAGACATTATGAGAGGCTAAATAATTTAAGCAAGGTCACATAGTTAAGTACCACAAACAGGACACAAATCCAGTTCTGTCTAGCTCTAAAACTAGCAGTGTCCGTTGGTCTACCCTGCTTCCCTTCTGCTTATGAGGACTAAATACCAGCCTTGAAATCACTTTTTAGTCTAAACTAATCTGGGCCAATTTTGAAGCTGGTGACCTACAAAACTGTTCCATTATCTGTCTCAAGGGGGTACCTACTCTATCCTGATTTATAAATAAATTTTCATATATTTTGCTCAAAAGAAATTCCTAAGCAAAACTGTGCAAATGCAATGCATTAACAGAAAAATAGGGATATTTTACCTTAAGAACTTTTCCCAGGACCCCCGATTTAATGAACATCTACACAAATTGCAGACGGAGCTTAATGTTTTTACTCTGCTTTGAAAGGGGTACTTGATTTTTTGAAGGTGCTATGGAAGCCTTTGAGAAGAAAGCTATGAACTGGTTCCTTAGAAAAAAGGAGTTCCCTAGAAAAAAAGATCCATTCAAGAATTTGCCGTATGACCCAAATGATCATGAATTGAAGAACACCTTTGTAGAAGAGGTATTTTTCATTAAACTCATGAATCATTTAAATCAGTAAATTAGTGGAAATTTCCATTTTGTTTTTGTGCGAGTGATGGTGTTGCTGGGGACATTGGGGAGACTAGGGTGATTAAAGAAGTTGCTGCAAAGTCAGTTCTCTGATCCTACGATAGGACCTTCTGGAAAGGTCCTTACATAACTACCTTACTTCTCCAATAAAAAGCTGTGCATTTCTCGCCCCTTAACTGATTTTGCACTTCCACTTTAAATGTAATTGCAGATGAAGGACTGGAAACAACAAAAACCCCCTAAAGGTCCGCAGAATAATTAGGGCTGCCCGAGGGAAATCAGAGCGAGAAACGCAGGAGCCCCTCTTCCTCCCACCTCCCCGGGGACGCACACTTAGCCTCCCTCCCAGACTTCTTCCCCGCCCCAGCGGGCTCCCCTCCGCCTCCTCCTTCCCTAACACGTGCTCTCCGGAACACTCACTCGGGAGCTATCCCACCCCCCAGAGGGCTGGGCTCGGGGCCGAACGGACCAATCCGCACGCGCCTTACAGCGCCGTGGCCCGACAACGTTGAGCCGCCCAATCGAAAGGGCCTTACCGCCCGTTTCCCGGAGCCCCGCCCCCTCGCAGCCGTGCCCCCGCCCGCCGGTCTCCTCCCTCCACCTCCTCCTCCTCCCGTTCGCCCCTCCCCCGCCGCTCGGGAGCGGAGCCTGCGAGACGGAGAAACTGGGGCAGAAGTGAAGATGGCGGCGGCGGTGCTGGCGGCGGTGGTGGCGGCGGCTTCTCGCCAGTGACGCGCGGTGCGGGCTCATCTCCTTCCCCACCTCCCTAGTCCGGACCCCGTCCGCCGCCGGGACCACACCGTCCCCGCAGCCCGCAGCCCGTCCCTCTCCTCCCTCCCCAGTCGCCCCCTCTCCCGACGCCCGGTCGCCGGCGGCGGCGGCGCGCCCGGGTCCCGGCCGCCGGCCTCGCACTCCAGCGCGCTGTCGCCGCGGGAGCGGGTGGCGTGTTGATCCGCCCCGCCGGACCGCCGGGCGGCGGACACACGCCCGGCAGGGAGGCGGCGGCGGCCCCTGCGCATTTGCTTCCCTCCATTTGGGGACTGGGAGGCGGCGGCGGCAGTGGGTATTGGGGAGGGGAAGGGGGTTGGGGGGGTGGGCGAGAGCGGGAGGGGGCCGTCCTCGGGAGGAGGACTAGAAGGAAGCACCATGACGTCCATCCATTTCGTGGTTCACCCGCTGCCGGGCACCGAGGACCAGCTCAATGACAGGTAATAGGGCCGGCGGGCTGGCGGGCGGGCGGGGGGAGGGGCGCCTCCCCGCCCTCCCCTCCCCCACGGGGCCGCGCCGCGGCGGGCGCCGGTATTTACGCGCAGGCCGGCCGGCTGGCGGGGGGGGTCTTCACTGCTCCCATCTAGGCCCCTTACGGGGCAAACTTCTGGTCCCGGGGGCTCGGGGTCGCGGGGGGAGCTCGGTGTGGACGGTGCCCGCGGTGTAGACGGGAAAAGCGCGCTGCAACCTTTTCCCTCCCCCCCCACCCCACCCCCCCGTCTCCCAACGAGGAGCCGCGTTTAACTCGGCGGAGATTGGTGGGGGGGGAATCCGGCTCCCGGGGGGGGGGCGGGCTGTAATTACCGCCCGGCCCAGGCCCGAGGAATCCATATTAGTCAAAGTTGAATTGAGACAGACAATGCGGATGGGGGATGGTGGAGGTAAAAAGAGAGGGAAGAGGAGAAGCGGGGCGAGGGGCCCCGGGGTAGACTGGGTTCGCCCGGGTCCCCGGGAACTGTGTCCGGTGGGGAGATCTGGACCTGCCAAGCCTAGAGATCCCGGGGGAGGGGGAGGCTGATTCCTGGCAGATCGCGGGGGTGGGGGTTGGGGGGGGGTAAGCGCCATGATTATTGTTATTATTATTAAATTTGAGCTCCTGCAGTGAGGTTTGCCCGCCCCGGGAGGGGATGAATTCAGGCGGGGGTGGGGAAGTGGATTGGATTCCCTTTGCTCTCCTTCTTCCGAAACGGGTCTGGTAAGCTCCTTCTCCCAGCCCCTATGGTGCGAGCTTTTTTGTTTCCTTTTTTATTCTAATGATAGTGTTTTCCGGAGTTGTAAATTTGACAGCTGAAAACCGTGCGTAGAGTCTAAGGAAAACTCTTACGTTTGCAGTTCGCAATGCTGCTTTCTTAAGCTGTAAATTTCTGGGATGGGTTGCTTTGGGTGGAGGAGGAATTATGATTTTTTTTTTTTTTTTGTCTTTAATAAGAGGGCTGTTTTGGCTGTGTGGATTCCTCCCTTTGCCTCCTCCACCGTTCCCTGCCAGTTTAGGATATTGAATTGCAGGGCCACATGCTCTCAGGGAACTAAGATAAAGCAGGAAAAGTTCCTTCACTGTTGCAAAACAGAGACTCGGAGAAGGTTGAGGGAGGCCTCCATTAAAGTAAGTCTTAGAATTTAGGACTCTGATCTGATGATGGGCTGATAAATATGGGGCCAGAAAGTGGGGCATTTTAAGCTTCCCTCTCCCCCGATAATATAAGTTGCTTTCTACTTCTTTTGAGTATAAAAGGCCATTTGGACCCGAGTTTAGAAGTTAGGTATGATTTTTGCTAAGTGACTGGGTGACATAAGTTGCGTGACGCCCTGTTTGTCGAGCGCTTCCCGGAGGGAGGAAGAGGCCTAACTTGCTAAGATACTGGCCTTGGTCTCCGAGTATCTATCCGCCTCAGGTGCGGGGGACAGCTTCTCATCGGCAAGCTGGCCACTCAGTTTGTGGCACTGGGTTCAGATTTGTCTAATCTTTGCTGTAGCTATATTGTATTAACACATTTGTGCAACTTTTGAAATCCTTTCTGAAAATATTAGCCATTTGGAGTTGTCACATAGTTCCTTTAAACACCGAAATAAGTTTTGCCATTTATTTTGACGTTTTATGTGATCCTTACTCTGATTTTATTTCATTAGAGATAGAGATCTTTTTTAAGATTTTAACATAAGATTTTTTGGTAAATTTTGGAACCAGGCTGGTAGTGAGGATAGCTCTACTGTCATTCATAGAACAAAGTTGATGGTGCTTGTAGTGTAACTTGGCTTGTGACTTAGAAAATTGAACCAAGCAGGAGAGAAGTAGGCCATGTTTTCTATATTAGTCCTGCTTTATATATACCAAGAATCCTGACTAGCTTACTCAGTTGACTGTGCATGCCAAAACCTATTTTGCAGTTGTCTTGGGCACTTTGATTCATTTTTGAGCATTCCTTTTGCTTCAGCTTGTCTGAGAAATTTCCAAGTAATGTATCCTTTTTAAAGCTACCTTTTTTTTTTTTTTTTTTCTTCCCATTTTTGGGGTAAACAAGTAGTCTTGTTTTTGATTCCTGTAATGTCAGTATACAATATTAAGAATATTTAGGTCATCTTGAGTTTTCATTTCATGAAATAGAAGTGGATTTGATTTAGTTTATAAAATGTGTGCATCGAGGTGGCAGATAATTTGACAAATAGGAAACTGTCATCCGTAAAATTTGGGGGACATAGTTGTGTCTGGTAGCAGTAAAGAATGGTTTGTTGAGATTTGTGAGGACAGCATTTGAGACAGGCATGCACTCTTGATGGAGCTGACTTAGGATGGAGCTGTTCTGTGTCTCCCCTTCTAAAGGAAGGATCCTTTTTGCTGCCTAGTTGCGGAGTAACAGGACCAGAATATTGCTGCATTGCTTGAGAAACATCTGTTTACAAAACAAACTGGCCTTCTGGAGTCTTTTAACTGGAATCAGAAGCTCAGGATGTTTTCATCTTTAGATAAAATCTTTACCAAGATTAAGTTTTGGTAGTAGAAAAGAGTGTACTACTCTAGCTTGACTTTTATATGAGAAATGTTGTCTGTAACAGCAATGAAGTGATAAATGATAGTTTAGGATGAAAAATAAGTAGACTTTATTCTGTATATGAAAAGCAGTAAGATTGGACAGGGAGTGTGATACTGCAAATAAATTGCTGAGTTAAAACATATGGGGCCTCAAAACATCAATATTTCCTTCTCCAAATAAGTTTTCTTTAGAAAATAGCCACATCCTGTTAAAAATAAAATATTCTGTTCAGTGTAATGGTGTGATGTATCAAATATCTAAAAGGTACTTAGCATAAAAAAAAAGTGTGCTTTTTTTCTTTGCCTTTTCAAAGTGCTGATTCTTTAATAGTCTTTGTATATCGGGTTAAAATCTTTGATTATTGCCCTGGGACACCAAATAATGAATGTAGTTGGTGAATATGGGTGGGGGTGGCTAGGGCGGAGAAGAGGAATTCAGAGAGCCTGGGATGTTGGTTGTGGTTTCCCAGAGTGATTACAAGGTTCCTGGTGCTGAGTGGCTGGCCCTATGCAAATATTCACTGTTGAATTGAAACCATCCCTGCTCATATACTTTTGTGACATTCTGATTTTCTCTCTAGTGAATTTCTTGAGTTAGTGCTATGTTCCTGCTTAAGTCATTGTTTCAGAGAAACAGCAAAAGGATACCAAGAACATGGTTCTGCTGTGGAGACCGAGGGAAGGGCTGGAAATGCCTGCTCACTAAGATCTCCCTAAGTGCCAAAAAAGTCCCATAGACTGGTCTTTCACTAATGAGTTGAGAAAACAGGCCCAGAGATTCACAGAATTTATCCAGGGGCACACAGTGGGCTACTGACAGATGAGGTCCACATGACGGGTCTTTTTTTTTTTTTTTTTTTTAAAGTCCAGATCTCTTTCCACTTTTCCACATAGCCTATATTCTGGGATATTCCTGCCTTCTGAGGTATTGCAGCCTTAGAACAGGCATCTGTCTTAGAGTTTTGATTTCCCCTTCCTCTCAAGTCCTCCTTTCACTTATGCCTTTTGTCAGGTGGCTGACCCTCTTAACCCTTTCCTAGAACTAGCCTAAGAGAGGCCTTTTTAAGGTGATGTGGGTATGCCATGACTTGTCCCTGTCCTGAATTAATCCTCAGGATGTAGGTTCGTTACGATAGGAACCAGTTCTCATTGTTTGTCTCTGCGGAATTTTCCTGTGAGCTTTGCTTTTTTGGCATTGTAATGTGTTGTGCAATCAAACAGTCTTGGTTGAGATTGTCATATCAAAAGGGTTTTTCTTTAAGGAGCTTCCCCTTCAGGGGCTGTAAGGCTGCCAGGTAAGATAATACAGAGAGGAGTCTGAAATGTGGAATTCTTAAATCTGGGTTTGTTTCAGCCAGGCTACTTAACATGGGTGGGTGAGTCATTTAACCACTTAGAACCTTACTCCCTTGTGTCTCCCTCTGCCGCCAGCACCTCAGTCTCTAAATCAGGCATAGTACCCATCTCAGGGTTGGTGAGAAACAGCTGAGATAGTGGGTAGGAAAACAATTATAATGTAGGTTCTGTGGAAAATATGAAGAGATGGTTACTTTTAACTGCTTCTGTGTGTCGTCTGAATTTCACATAGAAAAGCAGGAAATCAAAGGGATTGCTCTAGAATGTCCTTAGCATTGATACAAAATCCAGACCCTTAGTCTTAGATCGCTGTTTCTCAACTGGATGCTGTTTTGCCTCCCCGGGGTATATCTGGCAGTGTTTGGCGATACTTTTGATTGTCACCGCTGGGGCATTGCTACTGGCCTCTAGTGGGTAGAGGCCAGAGATGCTGCTAAACGTCGCGCAGTGCACAGTACAGCTCCCGCACCAAAGACTTACCCTGGCCCAAATTCTAGTTGTGCTGAGGTTAAGAAATTCTGTCCTCGATTATCTTGAATTTATGTAGAGGTAAAAATAAATAGAAATGACTTTTGTGAAGAAAAATCCCAGCATTGCAGTTGTTAGTCTTATAATGTGACTATTTACAATTAAAATGAAAAAGTCAGTTCCTTGGTAACACTAGCCAGATTTCAAGTGCTCTGTAACCACATGTAGCTAGTGGCCACCCTATAGGACAGTGCAGATACATATCCGTGCCTTTATCACTGAAAGTTGGCTTGGACAACAGTGAAGTAGAAAGTGCTTTTTTGCACAGGCCATTGGCATTTAGTAAGTGGTCCTGATTTTCATTAGGAACTGTTGGGTTTTAAAGACTCAGGGTATTCTTGCCCTCTCAGTAGGAGCTTGAAAATGTGCCAGGGGTTACATGGAGGTGAATGAAGGTTGTGATGGGCAGATGTCATAATGGTCGAAAGCTGTCTGAAATTTCAGTACGCTACACCAAAAAACACAAGTATTAGTCTGTGTGGGATAGAGCATCACATCACCAGACCAGAGGGGAAGCTCACTGTTTATTTATTGATCAATTATTGAGATTGTTACCCAGACACAGTAATACTAGAGGACTGTGCTGGGGAAGTACAGGCAAGTTTAACTGAAATGATTAAATGAAGTTGATTAAGGAAAAGTAAGATAAAGACAGTGTATGAAATAGCCAAACAAAGTATTGAAAATCAAAACATACAGTGGCAAACCAATTTTATAAATCAAGAAATCAGTGACTAAATCGCAGGCTTAGGAGTAAACAGACACATTTGTGAAGGAAATTACACAGTACACGGAAGTGCAACTGGGAGTAATGGGGTGAATTTTAAGAGAGATCAGGCTTTTTCCCTAGCAATTAGGTTATTTAGGAAATAGTTTCTGAAGGAAAGTTGAATCACTGAAGGCTGTGTCAGATTGCACTTCAGTAGGGGCGCCTGGCTGGCTCAGTCTGTAGAGTACGAGACTCTTGATCTCAGGGTTGTAAATTTGAGCCCCACGTTGGATGTAGCGATTACTTAAAACAATAAAATCTTAAAAAAAAAAATTACGCTTCAGTAGATACTATGGGGTGTATTGAAGGAAGCAGTTTTATATTGCAGGAGGATTTACTTATGTCTTCTTTCCCCCATTTTTATCATATCTACTTCTAATAAAGAAACTCCAGTTGTGGTCTGTATTTCTGTCATTTTGCCACCTTGGCATCCTAAGTAAATGAAAACGGCCTCTCCTAGCTCTGTGTGATTGTGAATTGTTGATTGATTATTATACTTGATTTTTAACTTTTACTCTGAAAATTATTTTTAATCTTCGTATTATGGAGAATTTCAAGCATATACAGAAGTAGAGGCAATAGGATGATGAACACACGTGTATAACAGTTATCACATAATCTTAGCACTTACCAAATCCGTGGCCAGTTTGGTTTCAACACTCTCCCCGTCAGATAATTTAATCGATAATATCTTCAGTATGAATCTCAAAGATGAAGGCTTTAAAATTTTTTTTAATGTTCATTTATTTTTGAGAGAGAGAGAGAGAGAGAGAGAGATAGAGCACAAGCAGGGAAGGGCAACAGCATCTGAAAGCAGGCTCCAGGCTCTGAGCTGTCCACACAGAGCCCCATGTGGGGCTTGAACTCAGGAGCCGTGAGATCATGACCTGAGCTGAAGTCGGAACCTTAACCACTGAGCCAGCCAGGTGCCCCTCAAAGATGAAGACTTTAAAAACACCCACACACCGAAAACAATTCCTTAATATTAAAATTCAATTTGTTTAGATTTTTCTATTGGCACATAAATGCTTCTTTTTCTTTTTTTAAAAGTTTATTCGTTTAGAGAGAGAGCACAAGTTGGGGAGGGTCAGAGAAAAGGGGAGACAGAATCCCAAGCATGCTCTGCAGCATTGGTGCAGAGCCCGATGTGGGGCTTGAACTCCCGAGCTCTGAGATCATGATCTGAGATCAAGAGTCCGATGTTTAACTGGGACTGCGCCACCCAGGTGCCCAAATGCTTGTTTTTCATTGACAGTTTTACACGATAAAACTAAATGGGTTGTAACAAGTTACAATATTTGACATTTTTTGTAAAGATTTTCTTTTTATTTTATTTATTTATTTATTTATTTTTAATTTTTTTTTTTTCAACGTTTATTTATTTTTGGGACAGAGAGAGACAGAGCATGAACGGGGGAGGGGCAGAGAGAGAGGGAGACACAGAATCGGAAACAGGCTCCAGGCTCTGAGCCATCAGCCCAGAGCCCGACGCGGGGCTCGAACTCACGGACCGCGAGATCGTGACCTGGCTGAAGTCGGACGCTTAACCGACTGCGCCACCCAGGCGCCCCAAAGATTTTATTTTTAATAAAATTTACTTAAATTTTTATTTAAGTACTTAAACTCGAACTCACAACCCCAAGATCAAGAGTCACATGCCCTACCGACTAAGCTAGCCATGCACTCCAAACTGACATTTTTAAGAATAAGACAATATTTGTGTGGATTGTGGCCTTAGAAGGAGGGGTAGTATCACGCTGGGAATCTTAAGGTTCCTTGTAGCTTGATGCTGGCACTTCATAAACTCCCGTGGTAGCATTGTATTAGCAGTCACTCGTAATGGTTATATAATGAGATTCTTGAAATTAAACTTGAGCGATTTTCTGCAGGGCACACTGAGGAATAATATTAAGTCATGTGGAACTTTGCAACGTTCTTCTAAGTTAATGTATAGAAGTGAGACTTAATAAGTTGAACTTGGCTATAAGAAATTATTGTTTCATATTTCATATTATTTCATATTTCTTGATTGAATCAATGTTGTGGTTATAAACCTCTTGAAAATGAGAATTATGGTGAGTTCTTAGATAACTGTTTTGTGACAGTCTCGTTTTTTCAGGATATTAAATAAGGTGTTAAATTTTAATGTTATTTTAAGGGTAAAGAAGACACAATTTTTCTTGCCTGTGTGGCAAAAGTAATGTTATTTGTTTAGTTTCTGATGTATCATTTACCTTAATGAAGTGCTTTCAACTTTCTCTACTTTTAACTTGTAAATTGGCTTTATTGAAGTATAACTGACATATACAGTATAACTCACCCATTTGAAATGTGCAGTTTGATGAGTTTCGACAAAGGTTTACAGCTGTGTAACCACCATAATCAAGAAAATGGAACATTCCATCACCCCAAAAAGTTCCCTAGTGACCCTTTGCATTCTTAGTCCCCTGTCTTGTTCCCACCCATGAAAAATGCTGTTCTGTATTCTCTAACTGTAATTTTGCCTTCTTTAGAATTTTGTAGAAATGGAATAGTGTGTGGCGTCTTCTGTTTAGCTCATGTAGCCTGTAGTAGTTTTTTTCCTTTTGTATTAGTGGTAGTATTTCATTGTTTGGATGTGCCACAGTTTCACAAATCTGTTTTTTTGCTGATGTAAATTTGGGTTGCTTTCAGTTTCTGCCTCTTCCTTAGTTTTTATTTATTTATTTTAAAAAATTGTTGTAAAAAACATTGTTGCAGAAGATAGGGAAAATATAGAAAATCAGTGTAAAAAGTCTAATAGTGGGGAGCCTGGATGGCTCAGTTGGTTAAGCGTCTGACTCTTGATTTTGGCTCATGTGGGGTTGAGCCCCGAGTTGGGTTCCATGCTATCAGTAGATAGCTATCAGCTATCCTTGCTTGGGATACTCTCTCTCTTGTCTCTCTTTCTTTGCATTGGTAGATCAATGGTGCTACCAGTGTTAATGTTTTGGTGGCTTTCTAGTCTCTTTTTCTGTACATAGAGATTTTTGTTTGTTTTTATAAAGTTGTAATCATCCTGGGTAAAAATTTTATGTACTTGAAGTTTTTTTGACTTTAGTATCTTAAAATGTTTTTCATACAAGAAAGCTAGTTATTGTAAGAAACTTACATCTCTTTTCTTTCTTTCTTTCTTTCTTTCTTTCTCCATCTTTCTTTCTTTTTTTCCATCTTTCTTTCTTTCTTTCTTTTCTTTCTTTTCTTTCTTTCTCTTTCTTTTTTTAAGTAGGCTTCATGCCCAGCATGGAGCCCAATATGGAGCTTGAACTCATGACCCTGAGATCAAGACCTGAGCTGAGATCAAGAGTCAGATGTTTAACTGACTGAGTCATCCAGGCACCCTGAAATCTACATTGTTCTTACAGCAAGTTTGTGTGTTAATTAAAAAAATACTTGTGTATATAAAGCGATGATATTTTAGAATCCATTAGTATTGATGGTATTCTAGATTGCATATAGAGCTATGACAGTGGGAGATAAGTCCAGTGTAGGGAGCATTGTGGATTGAATGAATAGATAGATTTTTATTTCCTTCCCTATCAGTTCAGGCTCCATTTTTTTGTGATTCAGAAGAAAAAGTATTGAGATCTACCATTTTAAAAAACTGGATTTGCTCCAGCATGAGTCTGCTGTTTCACAATTCAGGTGACAAGGTGTTCCAGATCTTTATGTGAACTCAGATACTAGATCTTCCTCACAGATGATCGAAACTCCAGAGATGGCCTGTGTGTGAGCAGCTCGAGACCTTACTTGTGGGCGTGGTGGAGATTCATTTAAGATGTTTTGTGACAGTCTGCTAGCTTTGATGTGAGAAGTGGGGGATGACTGATGTTTTAAGCCTTAAGAAAAGGCCAAATTTAAGATTAGGAAGTTAATAGGAAGACCATTAAGAAAGCAGAGACAGTATGGTAGGGTTATTTTAATACCTAAATTAGGAAAACAGAGTTCTCTGTGGGGCTTTGTGGGGAGAGGTATTGGGCTTTTGCAGCTCAATGTCTGTTTTCTTATTTTGTAAGAATGGCTTGTTTCTTGTCCAGAAGTAATTTGAACTAGTCCATATATTGCTCTGTATCATCATCTGCACGTAGGAAATCTACTTTGTCTTTAAAGGAAGCATCAAGTGATTGGTCTTAAATTGTAAACTAAGCAGGTTTAAACATTTTCTTAGCATGCTTGTGTTTCACCTGAAGTCTTCATCTCCTGTCAGAAATCCCGTAAGTGATTGTGTTTTCCTTCTTATCAGGTGTTCTGATTATTATGTGTAGATGGGGAGTAAGGGAGGGGCAGTGATGCTGTGGACAGCGTGCTCTTTCCTTTCCGCGGTTCCTCTTCGGGGAGGAAGTATAGGAACTACTTTTTCTTTGCCTCCTGCAGTCACCAGCAAGGGATGAATCCAAATTACGGCCACATGTTCCTCCTGATTCCTTGTTAGGTTTCTGTCACTTCTGAAGGGACGCAAAACCAGGACCGGGTGTCTTCCCCTGGGCAGGTTGGCAACCCAAGGTCTATCGGTCAGAGATGACGTGTGGGCTGATTTTCTTGGCAACAGCTGCTCATCTTTCTGCCACTCCAGAGAGCTGGAGGCTACTGAAGAATGCACACAGCACCTGCATCCAGACACAGAAGTCGTATGTGCTTAGCAGTCACCCCATATCATTCCAGAATGTTTCTGGTTTCACAAAACTCTTTTGAGTGGAGGGGCTAGGGTATTTTTTTCTTTTTCTTTTTCTTTTTCTTTTTCTTTTTCTTTTTCTTTTTCTTTTTCTTTTTCTTTTTCTTTTTCTTTTTCTTTTTCTTTTTCTTTTTTCCTCTAGGACCTCTTGACTCCTTAGGAGTCTTCTCCTTCCAAGAGAAGACTCTTTGGAAATGTAAAAAGCTTTTTCAGTTTTCATGAAGATTTGATCATTTGATGAATTCTGGGACATTCTTGAGGGGTGATAGCATGTGTTTTTTGGGTGTGGTGTTTTTTTTAATGATTTTTTTTTTTTTGAGATGGAGATTTTCTGACAACATTGAATTTTTATAAGAGTAACATAACCAAATTGTAGTAAAAACATTTGTGGCTTTTCTGAGTAAGTAGTGTTTTTCATGGTGTCTAAGTGGACCACCATCATCAGGAGCACAAAAGCTTAAGGATTACTGTATGAAAGGCTCCTGCTCACATTCCTTTGTATTTAAATTAAAATAACTGATGACAGCCGACAGAGCTCTGCTTGCCTAGCCCTTACTGCCTGCAGCCTTCCTTTCCCCCTCCGACTACTGCTGCTATAGCTATTGCTTGAGAGTAAGGTATTATCCTGCTCAACATTAGAGTAAATTGGTTTTTTTTTCTACAAATGAAATTTTAAAAAAGTTTGAGTACAGTTATACACATATTAGGTCCTCCCTACAACTATAAGACACCTGAGAGGGTAGCTTTAGGAAAACAAAAACACATGTCAATACTCATAGGGTTACAGTTCAGTGCGGAGAGTGAACCTGGTCCGGACCACTAGCAGACTTGGAAAGACTGGTAGGAGAGGTAGTCGAAGTTTAGCCTGTGCAAATATTTGCCCTGTGCTGCCAGCACAGAGTTTGACCATGGTGTTAGATTGGTCTTCCTTGTTCCGTAAATGTTTATGTGCTTCTCACCTTCAAACATTGTGCTAACCAAGGAGTAGGTTTCCCTTGGTGCAACAACTGTGATTTATTTGTTGCACCGACCCTTTTTGGAACTTTTGGGATGAGAGGCAGTTGGAACATTTTCTGGCTTATTGGGCAAGTTTGGAGAATAGTGAGGTGATAGATGAGTGGGCCCAGGGAGTGGCATCAGGTGACTGCCATGTATTTTTTTTTTTAACTGTTTACTTTGAAATAATTATAGACTCACAAGTAGTTGCAAAAATAGTGCAGAGGGCCTGTGTCCCCATAACCTGGCTTACCCGAATGGTAACATCTTGATCATATCAAGTATTTTTGACATCCTTGCAAACTATTAGAGATTTAAAGGAGCATTTTCCTCAAATTTTTGAAAATTGCTTATTTCTCTGCTAAGATAGCATAGATTAGAAGACATAAATTTAGAGAAGATTTGGTATTCTTAGTTGATTTTGAATTGATGAGATATATTCTAGGTAGTGATTAAGTTTTTAGTCAGTCTTTGACATGATGGTGAGTGGAATATAAATTGGTAGTCAGTGGTCAGGGATTTGTTTTTGTTTTGTGTCTGACACTAATTGGCAGTGTGACCATGAATCAGTGATACAGCTTTTTTTTTTTTTTTGTAAAGTGAGTGGATTGGGCCAGATCATGTAGATTTTCTCCACTCAGTGTCTGTGCTCTTAGGATGTGGTAGGGAAAAGGGTTTTTGTATTGTAGAAAGGCTAAGAGGGAGAAGGAAGTGTGTCTATGGTTGTCTATGATTTCTTTCTCTTAAATTTCATTGATGAATGGAAAAATGAACAAAGAAAGTGGGAAAATAGGGTTTACACTTTTACTTAATTTGTCAACTAAATTATATACATTGGGATACAAAGATGATGGCCTCTACCCTCATGGGGCATTCATTTTATAGGAGAGGCAAACATGTAATGGAGAATTCAGTGCTACTGGATGGTATAAATGACAGGGAAGAAGGACCTGATGATTAAACCTGATGCTTACAAATGGCTTTGAAATTGCTTTGAAGGCAAAGTTGCAGGGTGTGGACCCTGGTTCATCCTCTTATTTCTGTTTTCTTGAGCCTAATGAATTTTCTTTTAGAGACATGGAAGATACTGTCAGTAGCCAGGGTTCATCATAGGTGCCTGTATTTGATATTGATCGAGTTTTAATAGTAGTTCAGAACTCTTTTGCTGTGTGAGAGTAGTTTACATATAGACAGTGGCTTTTTCCTTTGCTTTTGGTTTGTAAAAGATACTGTCCAGGGGTAAGATAAGAAGATGTGATTCAGGGGTGTGTGAAAACATGTTGCTTTGTTGGAGTTGACTAGGAGGGGAGGGGACATACTTGAACAGCTCACATGGAGGGTCTGTACTCCTTTGTGCTCATCCATGGTGCACAGGTTGAGATTGACCCTGTGACCACCTTGAAAACTGCCAGGAGAGCAGTGTCATAGCACAGAGACCCTTAAATGTGAGACTGAGTGTCCTCAGATTCCTTGATTGTTATTGTCTTCATTTAAAATACCCAATTTCAGGGGCGCCTGAGTGGTTTAGTCGGTTGAGTGTCCGACTTAGGCTCAGGTCATGATCTCGCTGGTCCCGAGTTCAAGCCCCAGGTTGGGCTCTGTGCTGACAGCTCAGAGCCTGGAGCCTGTTTCAGATTCTGTGTCTCCCTCTCTCTCTCTGCCCCTCCCCCACTCATGCTCTGTCCCTCTCTCAAAAATAAAAACATTTAAAAAATAAAATACCCAATTTCATATAGTGCTCTGCCAATGAATATGCCAGGATTATTTATGGTTATAGATATTCATGGGATAGAACTATTTTAATGGATATGGAATTTCATATCTGATTTAAGACCCCAAGATGAGACAAAATAGTCAAAAATACATATCTAGGAAAAAAAAAAACCAAAAATACATATCTAGGGGCTGGCTGGGTCAGTAGAGTATCCAACTCTTGATCTCGGGGTCATGAGTTCAAGCCCCATGTTGGGTATGGAGATTACTTAAATAGAATTGCATATCTGAATTTATTTTTAAATATTTATTTTTGAGAGAGACAGCGTGAGTGGGGGAGGGTCAGAGAGAAAGAGGGATGGAGGAAGGGAGACATAGAATCCTAAGCAGGTTCCAGGCTCTGAGCTGTCAGCATAGAGCCTGATGTGGGGCTTGAACTCATGAACTGTGAGATCATGACCTGAACTGGAGTCAGACACTTAATCCATTGAGCCACCCAGGTGCCCCTTACATATCTGAATTTAGATGTATGTGTTTAATTCTTTAAGTTTTGTACTAAGTTTTTATCTTCAGAAGGTTTGTTCTGTGATACTGACATTCATTATCATGTATTCAAATTCGTACAGAATTTGAGTGTTACTGTGTACCTGAAAGACTTTGTGTACCATAGATGGGTCCTGATGGGACAGTTGTGAGAACTAAAAAGCCACTAGACTCAGTGTTAGGAGGCTTGGTCCTTCTGCTAACCAGTTGTGTAATCTTGGGCAAGTCATTTCCCTGCAGTGAGGCTTAGTTTACTCATTCGTAAGATGGGGGGATGTGTTTGATGTCTGAAGGTTCATTTCACCTCTGAATCTGTGGGACTGTAGGCCTGTGGATACTGTTTTATGAGCCATAATTGATGTATATTGCTCAGCTTTGCCACTTTAAGATTTGATTTTTATTTCCTGCCGCAGACCTCATGTGCCCTTTTGTCCTCATTCTAATAAGTATGTAAAAGCAGTGGACATTCTAAACCCAGCCCAACTCTTCTGAGTCTTTTTAAAAAATTTTAAATTGCCAGGGTCAATGTATTTAACTTGATGTGAATGAATTTAGTGCAGTTATATTATCTTTTAATTATACTTCCCGTATAAACTTAATGGGGAAGTTTACATGTGTGGCAAAAACTTACTTGAAATGAGGTATGATAAAGCAAAAGTGCATTACAGTGTAACACCCCCTGGGGTTGGGAGTGTGTGCTCGCCTTTGATTTCCAGTGAAATGAGACTGTTCTCTTTGCAAGGCTATTTAGTAGGTTCTAGTACTGTCAGGTGCTTGTCGGGGATTCATGTTCTGTGTTTTAGGATGCCTATTGTCATTCTGTATATTAGGCTATAATAGTTGATCCTAGCTTTTTAGCTCTAGTAACCTTAAGTGTACTTGACATTGTTGAAATGTTCAAAATTTTATATCAAGGAGTATTTTAGAATTTTCGTATTTTATAGCTGAGGAAATTGAGGGCTGGAGTGCCCACGTGATGAGTTAAGTGGCAAAGACTAAACTCTGCATTAATTCAGTTTTATTTCTTTTTTCTTTTTGGGATGTGCGTGGGAAGTTACTTGCTTTTCTCATACGTATTTACTACTATATATAAGTGCAATTAAATATTAATATACACACTTTGTTTACACACACGTGCCATTAAGACAGCAAATTTGGGGGTCTTGTGCTACTTTTCAGTTCTAGTCTTGGTGCTACAGTGGTGGAGCTTAGTCTGTGGGAAAGGCCATTACAGGGCAGTGTGAGAAAGAGGTTTGGGCTTCTTTACCATAGGCACATAGCGTGATCTTGTGAAGAAGGAAAGCTTGCCAGAAGAAGTGGTTAAAGGGAAGATCAGGATTTTGAACAATAGGAGGTAGGCTGAGAGGCTGGTGCTGAGGGCATGATGCAGGGCCGGATGTTGAGGACTGGAAGAGCTTCGTAGGCAGAAAGAACTACATGTGTGAAGACCCAGCAGTGAGAGAGGGCAGTACATTGGAGGAACTGTAGGAAGCCCAGAATGCTTCGAGCAGTGAGTACATGGGGTTTCATATCATTTGAGTAGTTTTCTTGTAGAAAGGGATGCAGTGTTAACTGTCTTCAAAAATGAGGTTGGTATTATCATGAAAAACATATTTGATTGTGCTAGGTCATATGCTGGCTGTGACTTGTTAATTTAGCAGGTTAGGGTTAGCAACTGAACCAGTGAAATGAAGGGTGTGAATTTTCCATCCCAGTTTAGGCCAGTTACTTGATTTCATGACTACAAATAGCATCCTTCACCTGTGTCCAGCCTAGTTGTTGGTATTTGTTATTGTTAATGAGGAGAAGCCAGCTTAGATGATGGTTCAGTTCAAATGCTTCTTTGCTGTTGGGAAAACCCTGCAAATTCTACAGATGGGTTAGTAGTATCAGTTAGATGAGTAATAATGCATTTTTCTAAGAGAGGAAACAGTCTATGGTCTTAACCATGTTAAGAACAAAAGTTTCATAAGAAGTGCTGAAAGAAAATGACAGTGCACTTGTCTTTAGGTTATGGGTGATTACTTTTGATGTCTCAGTGTGATTTAGCATTTTATATGCTTCCATATGATATGTTTTTTAAAGACTAGAAACAGAATAAGTCCCTAGTGTAGTGTTTTCGTTTAGTTAACTGTTCATCTAAAATAAGAACATGGAAAGCATTGAATAAAGAATACTTATTTAATTTCATTTTTTTTCTCTAGAAACCTCTTATATGAAATACAATTCTTTGTGTAAAAGTAATTGAAGGATGATTCTGTACATAAATTTATTATTGTAAAAATTTTATTTTGAGCTTTTATATAGAACAAAAGCCCATTAGGATTAGATATTTGGGCATAATTTTTGATTTGTGCTTACAAAAATTTGTTCGCAGCCCTGCCCAAAGGAATGGTGTGTAATGAAAGTCTGTTGGATTTTGGACAAGAATTTATCATTTCCATTTTGCACACATAGTTCACCCAGGAAGAAGACAGCTTGTAAAAAAACATTGTGGTAAAATTTAAGCACTTATTTTTTCTAGTAAAGTGACAAAATTTTCATTATAACATAAATATAAATGAACACTCTGGAGAAAGCATTTAAAAGAATGTGGCCTAAAGTTTGTTTGTTTGTTTGTTTCATTCATTCATTCTTAGTCAACAAATATTTATTGAGGGCTTATTTTGGGCCAGACTCTTGGGCTACAGCAGTGAACAAAAGAGGCAAAAATTCCTGCCCTTGTGGAGTTTTCGTTGTAGTGACATGCTTTTTGTTATTGATTATGAAACACTTCTTTAGAGATGTGAGGTGTTTAATTTCCGTGTTCCATCTATGTGAAATGTATTTTTATTAAAAATTGCCATCACTTAGAAATGATGGGAAAGCCCACTGAATTAACTGTTCTTTGTAATATCTCTAAGTGGTTTATTAAACATTTTCATCACTGTGCGGGGCCACTCTTTACAACTTGCTCTTCCTTCAGTTTGAGGCTGTGAGCACCATCTGGGAATGCTGAGAGAAGGCCTCTTTGAAGACAGGCTTATTGTGTGTGGTCTTTGCATTCCAGTATCGCTTTTCCTAGACCTCATGAAATCTTGCATCTTTTGCAGTTTCACTTTGCACATATTTTGCATTGGATTACATTGTCTTGTCAGAAAACATCCTATGATCAGCAACAGCTTGACTCCAAAAGATGTGGAAATGATAGGCCGGGTTGTGCAGGGATGTTTGGAGACCCTTTTAAGAAGAGATAAGTGGTTGGTGAAGGTTTTAGCCTTGTCAGTTTTTGTTTCCTTATGCACTCTCCTGACTGCAGGGATGAGGAAATGATAACATTCTATCAGTATATATTTCCTGGTGTGATTGACAGGAGAGCTGTCCTGTCGGTATTCTGTTAGTTACTAGGGAATACGGAAGTGTAGGGTTTTGTTGATGTTACATAAACGTTGGTTTTTATTTTGAGATAAGATTTACTACTCAGTTAAATAGATTTGGAAATAATCTGCTGGAAAGAAGTGTTTAAAGGAGTTCACAGGTGTAGATAGTATAAACTACTGTTTTGTTTTTAAGTTTAGCCCATTGGAAAGGAAACTGGTAAGAAAGATATCAAAGATGAAGCATAAATGAAGCTTTATTTATATACCACTGGAACTAGGACCGAAGAAAATGGGGAAGTTTTCTTTGATCCTCATTCTGGTTTTTTATTGCTCTGTAATAAACCACTCCAAATTCAATGGTATAAAGCAACAATCATTTGTTATTATTTCTGAAGATTGATGGTACTCGGCTGGGTGGTTCTTACTCTAGGATTCTTATGCACTTGGAGTCAAATGGTAGCTGGAGTCATGGAGAAGACCCCCATCAGCTAGGGGCTGGAACAAGGGAGATTCCCCAGGCATCTCTAACCCCAATGGTCTCTCTGTGTGGTCTTTCCAGCACGGAGGCTTCAACGTTGTTAGACTTCTTAGGTGGCAGCTCAAAATTTCAAAAAAGTGTGTCCCTGTCCCAAGAGAGCACCAGCCTGGAATGCCTTTTTATGCCATAGCTTTAGAAGCCATGCAGAGTCACTTCTGCCTGATATCTTCCTCAAGAAGCAAGTCATAAGGCCTGCATTAAAGGGGAGGGTAATTAGACTCCACCTCTAGGTGGGAAGATTGTCAAAGGACTTCTAGGTTTTTTATGAAGTTTGTTTATTTTGAGAGAGAGAGAGAGCGAGCTTGCGCAAGCATGAGGGAGGGGTGAGCAGAGAGAGAGGGAGAGAGAATCCCAGGCAGTCTCTTTGCTATCAGCGCAGAGCCCGATGAGGGGCTCGAAACCATAAAGGGAGATCATGACCTAAGCTGAAATCAAGAGTCAGATGCTTAACCAACTGTGAGCCACCCATGCGCTGCTATAGATTTGTTTTAAACCTCCGTGACCATTAAAAAAGATGATAAACTAATGATTATCAGAAGGAGATTTGGATGCCATGAAAGTTTTAGAAAAGATTGATATCATGTATTTGAAAATAGAAGCAATGAAGATTTGACATTTGTGGCACTGGACATAATGCATTTTGTGATAGTAGGAACTATTAATGAACCTAGTATTTCCAGACAGAGGTACTGAACTTGACATTTGAACAGTTGAACATCGCAGAGGCCCCCACAAAGCATCTAGGTCCGAATCACAAGGGAAGTGTTCTTTTGACATCACTGGTATTACTCCTACAGTCAGGTGGTTGATTTGGTGCATTATTTAGGAAATAATGAAACATTTGATATGTTCTGAGACTTAAAGATTGCAGTGTGGGCAAGTAGTTCTTTACTATAACTGTGCTCAGGTGCAGGATGTATTTTCTATGAAACAATTTTCTTTGGATAAGAGCTTCTCGGCTTCATCATCCATTTGATTAGTCAACTCTGGGATTGAATATTTTCTATTTGCAGAGACCCATCTACCTTGAAATGACTAGATTTTGCTGCTGAGTCTATTTTAATGGTCCTTTGCATGCCTACTATGTGCCAGGCATTGTGGTAGCTACGGCTGTGTGGTGGCATTCCGGAGAAACCTTAACAGCTAGTTCTAAAAGGAGAGTTGCAAGCATTTTTGGGGCAGAGTCATTGTGGTTGAAATAAAGGCATAGCTTAACAGATGATTAATAGGAACACCATGTCTATTTGCATGTAAAGTTTGTTAGAAGTGGGCCTTAACATTTCATAGCTTTGCCTGAGGTGGTATTTTGATATTTGTGGTCAATTTTAAAGGGATGTCAGTCACGTGTCATTTTTCTCGGTGTTTTGCAGTTTTGTTAAATGGAATATGTGATGAAATTGCAGCATCTTTTGTGTCAGTGTGAAAAAGAAAGACCCTGTATTCATTTTGTATATTCAGTACCTTCTGCCATTTTGTCTGTTTCCAATCAGAAGAGGCCGTATTGTTGTCATTAGAAAATGAGAATGTGGGATCAGTCAGTTACTAAGGGCCTTCCCAGGTCTAACGCTCAAAGTGGGATGAGGGGCAAGAGACTGGGTAGAAGTTTTGGATGGTAAAGGTGGTAGGAGGTATCAGCTAAGTTAATTTAAGTTGATTTGTATTTTAGGCTTTCTGGAAGCTGAGACAAAAAAGCAATGGCTAAAAAATAACATTGCTTATTATGTTATATCAGAGTGAAACTTTTTTTTAATCGTGCTCTGAGATAAATTTTTAGTGAATCCTTTTTCCAGTTAGAGATCTTAAAAAGCCCAGTGGACAAGGCGTTTTATAATTGACACGCAGGTTTTCTTTATGTGGTACATCACGAGGTTTGCTCATTTTAAACATTATTTTTAGCGTTGTTATTTCTTACTATGTACAAAGCATTATGGCTTCCAAACATCCTCTCATTTAACACTCTGGCAGCACTGTGAAGAAACTGGACTTGCAGGAGGTTAAGCGTGTTCCCAGGCTGCACAGCAGGGAAGTGTTACGAGGGTCTCCAAGCCCAGGCCCTTAGTTATTAAGTGGCATCAACGGGCTCTGCTGCGGAGGCCCAAGGGTACTTTTTTGTGAAATGAAGGAAGTTTTAAACATTCTTAGATGAAAACAAAATAGCATAGCAAAGGCCTGTGTTGTAGTCTTTGAAAGCTGTACATTAACATTTATCTTGTGCCTCCATGAATTTTTTTTTTTTTTTTTTTTGCTTCCAAATTTTGATCTGTTTGCAGAGGACAGGATCATCATTGTGTCTTTTCTTCCCTCTTGCCTGGGGTTTGGTGGAGGAGAGGGGACCGCTGTATGAAGTGACCCTGTTCGGTTGAATGTTTGTCATTCATTTCCGAAGCCAGTATGCTAGTACCTATTTATTAAGCTCTCGCTGCACTCTATCCTGACATGCTAGTGTGTGAGATGGTGGGCTGGGGGACACATTAGACTCATTCAAATGGTGACACTGAATTGTTTCTGCCCTTTATGTGCTGTTTGGGTAAGGAAGGTTGTGAACGGTTGGTCTCTGGTTTTGTATAATATTCTAGTGTTTTTAATCTATGCGGTACCTACAATGTACTAAATATACAGATGTGCAAAAAGTTCAGTCATAGGTCATTTCCTGAAGTTTACCTGTATAGCTGGGAAAATAAAATAGAAATGTAAAAAGTAGAAGAGCAATATCAGAGAACAGTTCAAAGCAGTAAATAATTAATTTGTAGAATTGAGTAGAATTGATGAGAAGTTTTGGGAGGAAGTCAAAAGACAAAGTGCCTACTGGACCATAGTGTCTTAATTATACTTGTAGATATTTGATGTGTAACGTGGGTATTATAGAAGCAAATTTGGAGAAGTTGAGATAACCAGGATTTTAATAGATATCATAGTTTTCACCATTGTTGTAGTACATAGGAACTAAGTACAGTTTTCTCCATGAACTTCAGTTCTGTCTAGTTGGTATTGTTACAGGTCAGTGAGGAGATATATTTCAGATGTCTCTCAGTGCTTGATTTTTAAAAGGTTATGACTGTAGATATTTGGAATTGCTCTTTGCTGTGTTCATCCAAAGTAGTACTGCCCATAGATAATAGAGTTCTGTGTCCCCAAATTCCTTTTGTTACCAGCTCCCATTTAGCAGTTCTTTTCTTTCATTCGGTCAGAAGTGGTAATGACAGTAATAGCAGGAGCAGCTAACATTTTGTACCTGACTGTACTAAAGATGCCATGTGCTACAATACCCTGTTGGTTCAAGTGTGTGAGTAAAATTTGCCATGATAGAAGTAAATTTATGGTCCAAGTTATTTCTGGGATGTGTTGAGGAACTCAGAAACCGTTTGTGGATCAAAATTCTTGATTAAGTTTAAAGGTCAGGCTTTTTTAAGTCCTGATTGTTGTGGTTAGAGTTTTTCTGGCTTGGTTACTTCATGGACTCTGGTCAAGCCAATAACTCACTGGTAAGAGAGTTTGAAAATAAAGAGATAGGGGTCAAGGTGCTCTAGACTTGGTAATTTCAGGAAGTTTGAGAACTTTAGTTTTTTAAAGAGACCTTTGTCCCTAGGGTTTGTTTTGTTTGTTTGGCTCTGTTCCTAGCTCTTGTCCCTTACCCCAAGCTCTTGCTTTGCTGATACTCATTCATCTTGAGAGTATTTAAAGTAGTTGAAAGTTGGGGCGCCTGGGTGGCGCAGTCGGTTAAGCGTCCGACTTCAGCCAGGTCACGATCTCGCGGTCCGTGAGTTCGAGCCCCGCGTCGGGCTCTGGGCTGATGGCTCAGAGCCTGGAGCCTGTTTCTGATTCTGTGTCTCCCTCTCTCTCTGCCCCTCCCCCGTTCATGCTCTGTCTCTCTCTGTCCCCAAAATAAATAAACGTTGAAAAAAAAAAAAAAATTAAAAAAAAAAAAAAAAAGTAGTTGAAAGTTGTACATATACATTTAAACACAAATAGTACCTTTACTTTTCTATCACTTTTGTAGATGAGACCATAATCACTGCTGTGAAATTGAATAAGTGAATCTATATAATTTCCATGCCCAAAAAGGGAGGAGGGTGGATTTTTTTTTTTTTTTTTTTTTACTTAGTTAACTGTTTTGGTGACATTTTAAGGACTTTTGGATCTAGTTTTGAAAGTTTTAAAGAGTTCTTTTTTCCTTAAAGCTTGTACCTCTTTCATTAGTGTGCTGTTTTGTTCCTTTATTTAGATAAATGCACATTTAAGTTTTGTCTGTATACGGTTATTGGCTAAGATACAATTTCTGGTTGGGAATAATTTTTCCTCATAATTCTGAAGGCATTCCATCATTGTCACATAGCTTACAGTATTTCTTTTGAGGAGTTCAGTGCCCTTTGACTCCTGATCCTTTCTACTTGACCTGTACCCCCAAGGCTTTTAGGGTCTTCTCTCGATCTCTGTTGCTGAGAAGTTTCCTACTAATGTGCCTTGATGTAGGTCTTTTCCCCGTTTACTGTATTTTGGGCCCCAAACACTTGGTAGGTCTCTTTATTTGTATTTGGGCTTCAGTTCCTGGAAATTTTAGAATTTCTTTAATATTCTTTTCTCCCATCCATTTTCTCATTTTTCTTTTTTTTTTTTTTGGAGAACTCCTAGTAGTTGGATGTTTGACACCTCCACTGCTACTCTGATTTACTTCTTTTTACACCTCTTTTCCATTGCTTTGATTTTTTTGCTTTGTATTATGTTGAAGCTTTTTTTCTTCTGTTGGGTCAGTTTCCCCAGAGTGGAATCCTGGGAGGTAAGAGCCTGGCTGCGAATGTCTGGGATGGGAGCTGGCTTAGCCCTCTTTTCAATAAACAGCTTTTACTTCTTCCACTGTGCCGGTGCCTGCCTAGCTGGGTGTCCCCAGGTTGTTACTCTGGTTGAATTTCTGTAAGTAGGGACCAGTTCTGGCAGAGTCTCGAAGGGGCAATCTCCTGTTCCTAGGATGGGGATCTTAATTGCTCCTTATGCAAAAGAGTCTTCTGTTTGGGTACCCCCAGACTTCATAAGTACCTGGCACCTCCAATTAAAATTCTTAAGAGTTGTCTGTTCATTTTCAGCATCTCCCCTGCATACTGTAGGTTTCAGTTTTCTCTTGTCTGTTAGGTCATTTGCCACTTCTCTATGTGCTTTCCTGCTTCCAGCATTTTGTTGACATGCTGTTTGAATGCATTAGCCTTCTCTTTCTCTTTGTCCTTGTAACTTCTTTTAAAAAAAGGTTTTTTTAATTTATTTTGAGAGAGAGAGAGAGCATGAGTAGGGGAAGGACAGAGAGAGGGAGGGAGGGAGGGAGAGAGAGAGAGAGAGAGAGAGAGAGAGAATCCCAAGCAGGCTCTGTGCCATTAGCACAATTGAACTTGCAAACTGTGAGATCATGGGCTGAGCCAAAACCAGGAGTGGGTTGCTTAACCGACTGAGCCACCCATGTGCCCCTGTCCTTGTAACTTTAAAATTCATTTGTTGTCTTTTAAAATTCATTACTTGTCTTTTTAGAGGATTGCAGGAGGTAGTGAAGAGAAACACGTTTAATTACAAGTCCTATACGAGAAGAGAGAGACAGAGCACTAGCAGAGGAGAGGCAGAGAGAGGGAGATCCAGAATCTGAAGCAGGCTCCAGGCTCTGAGCTGTCAGCACAGAGCCCATTGCAGCGCTTGAACTCACGAACAGCGAGATCATGACCTGAGCCAAAGTCGGACACTTAACTAACTGAGCCACCCTGGTGCCTCTGTCGTAGATGACTGTCTTTGCATCCTATCTACTCCTCTCTGTGCAGAAAGCACAGAGTGAAGAAGCCAGCTGTCTCCCGTCTCTTCTTAAAAGGGCACTAATCCCATCAGGAGGGCCCACCCTCATGCCCTGATTACCACCCAGAGGCTCCATCTCCAAATGCCATTACATTGGGCATTAGAGTTTCAATATATGAATTTGAAGGAGGGGGGACAGAAACATTGACTCCATAGCACCCAGTGTGATTTTTATATGATTTCTTTCTGTAGCTTGTATATATTTTGTGTAATCTCTGCTTATGTATCTGAGGTTCTTGGCCACGGCACTGTGCTCTCAGGAGAGGCCTGAAGTGTACTATTGACTACTTCACCGTAACCCTGTGTTTTCCTCCTGAAAATGAGTATCCCAGGATGTGCAGACTTAATAATTTTTCAAAATGTACTCAAGCCTGACTCAACATTTAATGTGGGGAGGCCTCTGTTGGTCTTTTCAGACATGAAAAAAGTTCTTCAAAAGTTACTATAGTCAGGGCTTGTTTTTTTCTTTTACTACCTTTTTTGGAATGTTTCCTTATATTCTTCATCTGGTGAGGAACAGGAAGAAAGATTTTCTTTTACTGTATTTTCTTCTTTATTAAGGTTCTCTTCCAAGCACTTAGGTTGTTCTGTAGAGCCTTCATTTTGTATGATTTCATATCCACACCAGGTAGCCAAGTGCAAGGATTCTTGTGTCTGTGCCCCTCGTATCTGCTTTGTTAGTAATGTCCACGTCTGTGAGGTACATTCGTCTTTCTTTTTTGTGTTTCCGTCCTATCAGCTGCCTTTAAGTAATCTATTTTGATATTCATTCAACCTTAAAGGGAGATTTTGATTAAAAAAATAGTTATTTGATCACAGGAAGGTGATATATAGTTTGCCTCCGTTATTCATTCTCATAGTTGTACGTTGACTAGCAGATTGCTCTAGCACCGTCCACGGTTTAGATGACTTATAAGGAAAACTAATTCACATCTTAGAATTATCTTCTTGGCTTCCTGAAGTGTTTTTGGAGAACTTTAATTTTTTTAGTTGTGTAAGAGCCAAACATTTTTGTTTGTTTAATAGATAAGTCATTATAAATGTTGTTATTCGAATATGCCCCTTTTTGTGATGAATCCCAGCACCCTTCATGGCCTGTTCCAAAATCCTGACGCTCCTGAAAGCCCTGGCCATCCCTCACAAAATCTTTTTCTTCCTCTTTCTCCTCCTCCTCATCTTAACTAATCTCTGCATGCAACATGGGGCTCTAACTCAAAACCCTGATATCAAGAATTACATGCTCTACCAACTAAGCCAGCCAAGCGCCCCTCTCACGAAATCTTCTAACTCCAAATGAATCCTGTCTTCTCGGTGATTCATGCTTAGAACACTCCTCTCAGCACCTGGTGTACCGTTTTATTATTTGTCTGTCTGTGTGTATAGTTTGTTTTTACAAGTATATTGTAAACTCCTTAAGGTGTGTGGATTGAATCAGTGGGTTTTCTTTTTTTTTTTTCAACGTTTATTTATTTTTTTGGGGGGACAGAGAGAGACAGAGCATGAACGGGGGAGGGGCAGAGAGAGAGGGAGACACAGAATCGGAAGCAGGCTCCAGGCTCTGAGCCATCAACCCAGAGCGCGATGCGGGGCTCGAACTCACGGACCGCGAGATCGTGACCTGGCTGAAGTCAGACGCTTAACCGACTGCGCCACCCAGGCCCCCTGAATCAGTGGGTTTTCAATGTTCCTTTTTTTTCTCAAGGTTCCTAAGGGGTAGATCACACTGTCTTCTGTAGCTGTGGTTCATGGTTAGGGGCGGTGTCTCCAAGTATGTAGAAAACTCCCTCAGGTGGTTTGATACGGCTCCCTGACCTCCCTAGGGCATTTTATAGCGCCACTTACTTGTAATACTTAACATCAGGCCTTATACTCTGGGTGTTCAGGAAGTATTGTTGATTGAATGGGACCCTTGGCAGGTGTTGGTATGACAGCAAGAGTAGAGGCCTGGAGAGGTTTTGTCTCACACCCTCCCTCCCACCTTTTACTTGACAATTGCAGGTAAACCAGTCTCTATGTCTATAGTCTGCTGTTTTCTCAAATGGAAAATGAGGACACTGTTACATCAAGGACTTGATATTAAAAATCTGTATGTGTTTGTTTTCATAAAATCAAATTAAATACAATTCTGTGCTGGTGCAGTTTCTAAGAAAATGTTCACAGTTCAGGAAACTTTAACCAGTTCATGGTTAGTGAGAAAAGATTTTTGAGATTGTTTTTACTACTTTCCAAATTTTAAAGTAATCTTTTTATGAAGTATTGGTAATGGTGTCCCTCCCCCCCCCTCCCCACCCCATCTAATTTGGCAGTATGAAAGGTTGGCAACCTTATCTTTGTCTTTATAATTTGAAGGAACTTTTATTTATCTGTTAAATCCAGAAGTCAGAGATAACATGCTTTTTTATACCTTAAAATCTGTGACTCCCCTTTGGGGACAGGTTTCTATATATTTGTTAGCTCAAGCTTGTAAATATACCTTTTCAAAGTCTCTGTCTTTACTAATATGTATTTTGTCTGCTTAAATTATTAGTTTCTGATAGAAGTATGTTAAATCTTTCCTTGGAGTTGACCGTTTCTCAAATGGTCAGTTTTTACTTGGGTGTATTTTTGAGGTTGTGGTGTTGAGAGTATTCAAATTTATGAATGTTAATGTTCTTGGTGGATTATTCCTTTGATTGATATGTAATGTGTCTCTTTATTCCTCTTAATACTTTCTTTTCTTTACTCTGATAAATTTTGACTTTTAATTGTGGTATGACATTGATTTCTCCTATCTGGATTTCATATTTTCTTATCTTTTATCCTGCTGCTTTTTTTCCTTCTGTCAGAGTCCTAGTTTTCTGCATTCCCTTCCCTTTTTCTTCCTTCTTGGTTTGGAAGCCATAGATTGTATTTCTGTTCTTTTCGTGGTTACCATTAAAATTTTCAGCTACAGTGTTCTCAACGAAACCGGCAGCCCATTCCAACTTCCTTGTGAGGAACTCTGCTCTGGTACCTGGTCACTCACTGGGGAGCACTTTTAGCTTCATTTCCCTCCTGAGGAGATATTTATCTCATGTATGGTCTCACCTTTGTCTTTTTTCTCTTTTCTACAGTTGTCTTTCATGGCTGTATATTCAGAGGAGGGGAGGTTTTCCCAGAGTGAACTCACTGTACCAGCTCTGCTCTACCCATTTTTCCTCCCTTTGGTCCACATACCTGTGCATCGTAATCACTAACTACTTGCTAATACATTTTGTTCCTTCTGTTTGTTTTAGTGTTAGCCACTTTTTTCAGCTTCAGATGGAAGGAAGAGAAAGAACAGGAGCACCCAAACCTGTGGGAGGCCTTTTCACAGGCTGTCCGTATCAGGCTTGGTGAAATGCTCAGGGTTAAGAGGAGGAAAATACAAAGAACTTAGTGCTGGACAGAGCGACTGTAGGGCCTTATTGTGAAGTGGTCATCTTTCCCAGTTGTATTCCCATTGTAGACTGGCTCCATTTTGTTCGATTTGTTAGCTGTTTTGCTCAGTCAGCATTAAAGCATTATAAAGATGCCGCTTATTTTTGTGGGAAACGGGAGGGCTACGCTGCACGTTTCAGCTCTGATGATGGCGACTGAGTTTTGCAGGCCTTCCTGTTCTAGCCCAGCGCTTGCTAGGACAGGTCTGCGACGGAGGCGGTTCTGAAGAGTGCCAGGCTAGAGATGAGTTTAGTGTCCGGATGTGTTTCACAAATTACTCCACCACCTTCCCCTTTTGGGGGATTGACGTTTATTATGCAGAGAGGAGGTAGCTGATCAAACCAGTAAACCTGCTAGCTCCTGGTGCTGCAAGATTGAGAACTTAGTTCTCTGGCTAGTAAGCGATTTTCAGGCATTAAAAAAAGCATGGGGAAAGAATTTAGCAGTTTGGGAGGATAAATAGGGATTGGCAGGTAGGAGGCTGATGTCCTTCATAATCTTCCCCAGGGTTAGCCCTTTTAAAGCATCATTATCCACACGCTATGTAAAAGCACTGTGTGTGTGTGTGTGTGTGTGTGGGTGTGTGGGTGTGTGGGTGTGTGGGTGTGTGTGTGTGGGTGTTAAGTGGTTGTGAGATGAAGAGAGTGGGACTGAGCTGGGATGCAGAACTCTCTGTCAGTGATGTCAGTCTGGAAATCGGACACTGCCTGTTAAGTCAACTTCTATTGGGTTGAGTGTTTATTGTAAGATGAAGAATGGGAAGCATTTATTGGTGGATTTCTGAAGGCCAAACTTGGGAGCCAGGCCTTGGCTGTGGTAGCTGTGTTGCCAGAAAGAACTTTGTATTCATTTGTGCTCCCTGGTGATAAAACAAAAGGGATCTGGTAAAGCTCTTAAATTTGACCCTGGTGTTTTGTAGTTTTGACATTTGTTTGACTCTTCCGGTTTAGCTCTCTGAATTATACCTAAAGGAAGGCTTTCTGGATGAGAGACCCAATGTTAAGAACTCTTAGTAGGTGCAAATTTCAAAGAAGCTGTTTGATACACTGGTGAACATGTTCTTTTAGTAAGTGGGGTTGTCGGGCAGTTTGATTGTAAGGCTTACTTGATTAGTCTGGCTTCATGGAAATAAAGATGCCTAGCAAATGTCTGCTTATATTGTAGAAGGAAAATGATACTGAAATCTTGCCCTCTCCTACAAGTAGATAATTTCAAATCATAAAGATCTTTTATTTTTCCATTTTAAGGAATAAACATGCCTGTTGCCATATTATTTGGATTTAAAAATGATCTGTTGTAGATAGTTGTGTTTTCTAACCATAAAATTTTAGGCAGAGTAGGATTGTTAGGAGTATTTATGCTATTTCCTTTTTTTTTTTTTTTTTTTTTTAAATCCTTGAACAATAAGAAAATCGGGACATAGTTTTGGTTTAGGTAAAGGGAACAGTTTTGGTTTAGGAAAGACAGCCTGTCACTGTTGAGCTCTACATTTTGGAGAGGCTTTCTGTGTGCTAGGCACTATATAGGGTTCTGGGGTAAGGAGATGGTCTCTGCGTTAGGAAACTTGGATCTTTTTTTTTATTTAATTTTTTTTAAATTATTTATTTATTTTAGAGAGAGACACAGAATGCACGTGGGAAGGGGCAGAGAGAGAGAGAGAAGGAGACACAGAATCCGAAGCAGGCTCCAGGCTCCAAGCAGTCAGCACAGAGCCCGATGTGGGGCTTGAACTCACGAGCCACGAGATCATGACCTGAGCCAAAGTCGGAAGCTTAACCAACTGAGCCACTCAGGAACCCTGGGTACTTGGATCTTAAACCAGTGTCTTCTAGTTCCCCAAGATCTTACTAGAAAAAAATGACCTGAACAGTGTGTCCTGTTCAACTTCAGTTTGAGAAGCACAAGATTAAGCATAGTTAAATGGGTTTCTTTATTGCAGTGCTTATAAAAGTGTAAGAGAGGTATGTGAATTGTGAATTTCTGAGCGGGAGCTATCCTAAGCAACATTCCTAAAACTTGAAATAGTAGGATTTTAATGTCTCCCTTAATGGACTACTAATCCTATGACTATTTTAAGCAATCCTTACCTGTATTTGTTGTATTTAAGAGTAGTGATTTCCAGGGGCGCCTGGGTGGCTCAGTTTGTTAAGTGTCCCCACTCTTGATTTTGGTTCTGGTCATGGTCTCACAGTTCCATGGGATCAAGCCCTGCATGGGTGCTGAGCCTGCTTGGGATCTTCTCTCTCCTTCTCTCT
Organism: Leopardus geoffroyi; assembly: GCF_018350155.1. NCBI lineage: Eukaryota > Metazoa > Chordata > Mammalia > Carnivora > Felidae > Leopardus > Leopardus geoffroyi. Next base: position 105,707,245 of record NC_059338.1, read on the forward strand.
CGTCCCATCCCTCCTCGCTCTCACAAAATAAATAAATAAACTTTATACATACATACATATATATGTATGTATGTATGTATGTATATATAAAAAAAGTAGTGATTTCCAAAGGTAGTTAATCATCAGAATCACTTTGGGTGTTTAGAAATGGAAAAAAAAAAAAAATCCAGCTTGTGAGTGGATAATATGTTTATGTGCTTTAAAATTCAAAAAGTGTACGTTGGCACACAGTGAAAAGTCTGCCTCCCTGCTCTGTTCCCTAACTGCCTACTTCCTTTTCTCATAGGTGACTAATGTTATTCCTTCCAGAGATACTTCATGTGTGTGCCATAACTTACTTAGCTAAAATATAAACCATAGGGCCTTGCATTTGGAGATTTCTGGTTTAGTAGGTTTGGGTGGAACCTGGGAATATGTCTTTTAAAATGTTCCGTAGAGATTGTGATGATGAGCTAGATTTAGGCACTATTATTTAAGATGGTACATGTTACTTTTACATGTGGTGTGTTACCCAGTTTGTAAGACAACTTTCTGAAACAGATATGGTAACAACCATTTTTGGCAGGGGTGGAAAATTGAGAGCAGATGTTAAATGACCTATTCAAGGTCATGTTCTTTTTTTTTTTTTTTTTTTGATGGTGGAGCTGAGACTCAAAACCCGGGGCTGTTTGCAGGTATCTAGGTAGGACAAGGCTGCCACTCAATGTGACTTTATGGCCACCTTTATGCCGGTGAATGGCTAAATAGCAACAACAACAAAACCAGACAAAAAATTAATACAGACATTTATATCCAGTTCTTCCTGTTTTGGTATTACCTTAGAGTGTTTGGTTTGATTACTTGCCAATAAATGTCCAGTGATTAGACTTTCTCTAGTTTGTATTTTAAGGCACTGAGCCCATTAGATTCGTGTTACCAACTTCAGGCGCTTAAATAGGAGGTTGCACACCGACTTTTATCTGTAATTTTGCTTCCTGGTGAGCTGTCTCTCTCCCTTCCCTTTGCTTCCAACTTCCTTTTGGCCCATTTAGCACTTTTCCCTAACACCAACCCAGATTAAACCATCAAGGAGGGAGGGAGGGGAAAAGAAGGAGACTGCTCTCTGGGTGAAGGGGACTGAGAGAGTATCCTAGGCTGAAAAGTACTGAGTGATTTTCCTCACTGTTTGGTCAACTCTTTCTGTAGATGATTCTCCAAGAGTTTCATAAATTCCTCATGGTCTTGCAGGGCCATTTGAATTAGGGCAGAGACTCCAGGGGGTTATTTTGTAGGACAACATTCCTTTGGTGTATTTTTAAAAACCTGGTCTTATAATATTGGTCACATAAGAGAATATATAAAAATCTTTAAAAATAGCTATGAATCCATCATTTTGAGGCAGTGTGCAACTCAGAGCCAAGACATATGAATGTCTATTCATTGGTTCAGCCACCCATCCATTGGCACACAGTTACTAGGGATTTGGTCTGTGCCAGGTCCTGGGGATTTAGAAGATAGTAAAACATGCTTCTTGCCTTCATACAGTTTGTCAGGCTGCAAAAGAGACAAATACTTCATCAAACAAGTAGTTACATATGAAGTGTTCTGGAGGAAGTGTGCCCCCCAGGTATAAAGTAGGATTCAGAGAAATGCCTAGGTTAGTGTGGAGTGAAAGGTAAGTTAAGGTTTCCCAGGTTGTTTCAGCCTAGCCTTGAGGGGCTCGTAGCTAGATGTATAGAAGGCAGTGGCATGTAGTTACTCTAAGCTGAGGAAATAGGTGTGTTTAAAAAAATAAGAGAGTAGTTTATGAGTATAATCTAGTTAAGGAATTGTGAGAGGATAGTGATGTTTGGAGTATAGAATGCTCTGGAAGAGCGAAGAGATGAAATTAGAGAGGTAGTAGGGGCAAGAAGAGGAATTTTTCATGCTTTTTGAAATAAAAACCCATGCACAAGAAACAAGGGAATTATTGTGCATATACAGATTTCTAACACAGAGAATTCCCGGACTTCGCTCTCATTCTCTGGATCCCATTCCCTGGATCCTCAGGTTCCTCCTACCCTTGATCTCAGGATTAGAGTTGGGCCCTATTTAGGTTGGCAACCAGTTAAGCCAGAACTTGGTTTGAGCTGCAAAGTATAGCAGGCTCTCTGAGGATATAGAATATAGTTCAGTGATGATAATGGTTGCCATTTATTGAGCATTTAAATGCTTAGTTCTTTCCAAGGTAAATCACAAAATTAACTTTAACCCTATAGCAGCACTACCAGACAAGTGGTTTTATCCCCATTTAACAGACCAAGAAACCTTCCAAGTTCTGGGAGGTTAAAGTAAGTTTGCCCGAAGTTACAGAGCCAGTTAATGGTAGGGATGGAATCAAACCCAGGTTGGTTTGTCTGACACCGCAGCTCATCCTCCCCTCCCCCCTTCTCACAAGACTGCAGCTGTGGTTCCTAGGGCAGATGGAATGGCAGCTCAGGAATGTAAGATGACCATTTCAAAAGCAGTGAAGCTATTTCATCTTTGATGTTAATGTTATCAAGATCCTTGGTTATGAATATAATCTCCTAATTGTCTTGTTTCTCTGGGAAAGTCAGATTTCATTACAGGTATTTTACTTCAGTTTACAGTGCTATCTCAGGGATCAAATAACTTGCCAAATGTCAGTAGTTGTCCTGTGATGTGTATCAGTTGTCTCATGACACATTCGATTTGTATGTAGAGTTAAAATTGGGGTTATAATGATTTGAATACATTAGCTGCATCTGGCAGATACTTTAATGAATGATGTTGCAGATATTCAGAATGTAGATATGGCCTAAGGGTAAAGAAAACCAAGAATTTTCTCTTGAATATTTGGCTGGCTGCTATGCTTTTTGGATGGGGGCTCAAAAGAAGTCTTCTCAACCTGTTTAGTATAGTTTGATTCTTGTAGGTGTGTATAGTCTTATTGTTTAACCAAGTTGGAATTAGAAGGACTTAAGCAATTGTCAAGAAGAATTAATGTATAAAGGCTGTATCTTGTATCTTTTTCTACCAAATTTCTTGTCCATTTGGCATGTGTATTTCCCTTTTCCTGTTTTGAATGGAGCTGAAAATAACATGGTATTTTGGCTTTAAAGGAAAATGACTCATTTTGTTGTGTTCGGCATTTAGTATTTCAGAGATGTGTTTGACTTTCAAATGGCACAGGAGTTTGGGATTTTGGTCTCCTTTTCATTTTATTAGGAAAAATGTTATTCATGACACTAGATAGGAATTTGTAAGCGGGATATTTTCCAGGTTAGGGGAAGAAATTATTTGTAAGTAGAAAGCCATTTTTTTTTTCCTGTGAGAGAACATTTCTGTAATATGAATTTTCTCATTTTAATTTTATAGCACTCTTTTCTTTTTTAAAGGTTATTTATTTATTTTGAGAGAGACAGAGGCAGCATGAGTTGGGGGAAGGCAGTGAGAGAGGGAGACACAGAATCCCAAGCAGGTTCCATGCTGTCAGCATAGAGCCCTACATGGGGCCTGAACTCACAAAACCATGAGATCATGACCTGAGCTGAAACCAAGAGTAGGACATTTAACCGACTGAGCCACCCAGGTGCCCCATTTTTTTAGAACTCTTTTAACGGTTTTAACTGAAAACCATTTTAGGGGAAATAGTGTAAAGAACTTCCCATTTAAAAAAATGTGTGACATTTAATGAATTTATAGTATTTATTTAGAAACTTATTTTCTTTTTGGTCTTGAATGCATCTTGAAGGTGAATGTCCTGTATCATTTATTTAGGGCAAAGTGAACATATTACATAAACTAGCATTTGTCATCTCCATAAGTGTGAAGTATGTATAGAAGTCCTACCTATAATTGTCATTCAGGAAGCTGACAGATGGGTTTTCCCTCTGTAAAAGCTGTCATTTGTGTGATTTGGGGTCTTTTAATAGTAAAGTCAGATGTTGTCTGCTTGGCTTAGTTCTCTTTGGGTAGGCAAAAAGTGAGAAAAGTCAGACCACTATTTTAGAAATTGTAAAGTCAAATTTAAAGAAATAAAATGTGCTTATGGCTGAGCAAAGATATATTAGGGATCACTGTACATGCTGAGATTTGAATTATAAAACTGTAATCAGATTCCTCTTTAGCAAGCAAATACTTTCTTCAGAGGTTGGGAGGAGTAATCCTTCCATATCAGTGGTCTCAAACCCAGATGCCTGCAGTCCTGGGTACCTCTCTAGTCACCATAAGGGGAATAAGCACAGTTTGTAGATCTCATTTTTCAAAAGAAGCTAAAAACCTGAAATTCTGTGTGAAATCCTCCAAGTTTAAATGTTGGCCAAGAATCTTTAAAAATCTTTAAAAAATTTAAAATGCTATGTGATTCAGCATCATGTGTACATCTGTAGGCTGGCAGTTTGTGAGGCTCCCTCTGCCCCCTTTTAGTAATTGACTATAGCTTTTGTATATAAATCTTAGGGAGGCTCTTCTGTATCTTTGTCCCCACTGCTGCCTCTTCTGTTGAAAACCATTGGCAAGTGAATTATAGTCACTTAATGTCTTTCATAGGAGTTTAATACTATCAGGGAGGCACTATTAAAAAGTTACATCTGTTTTATGCTACTTCATGTTACTTCACTCTGCCATTGTACATCTAAACGGAATCACGTATGGGCAAATGATTTATTCGAAGTGTAAGACAGGCCAGTGGGTTTTAGTATATAACAAATGGGTTTTATTTATTTATTTATTTTTTTTTTTAATTTTTTTTTTCTCAACGTTTATTTTTATTTTTGGGACAGAGAGAGACAGAGCATGAACGGGGGAGGGGCAGAGAGAGGGGGAGACACAGAATCGGAAACAGGCTCCAGGCTCTGAGCCATCAGCCCAGAGCCCGACGCGGGGCTCGAACTCACGGACCGCGAGATCGTGACCTGGCTGAAGTCGGACGCTTAACCGACTGCGCCACCCAGGCGCCCCAACAAATGGGTTTTAGGGTAATAATACGGAAAGTTCATTAATAGGGTTTCAGATTCCACATTGCAATCAACCTTTAAGAAACTATTACTTGTTGAGTTTTAGTGTAGTATCAAAGAATATGCATAATTTAAAAACTATTTTAAAAGTGCATAATTAGATTATTGTGGCTGTATTAGTAAGAAGAATGAACAATTACTTGTTTTCCAACATTGCTTTAGTATTAGCCACTTTAGTGGCACCATGCATTTTAGAATAGAGTACTGCAGTTCTCAGAACGTGGTCTATTGACTCTGTGAATCCCTACCTAAGACCCTCTCACGGCCTTGCAGGTCAAAACTACCTTCATAATAATACTGAGGTTTTGTCTTTTCCACTGTTTTGAAATTTGTGCTATTGTTCAAAAGCAGTGGTGGGTAAAATACTGGCTTCTTAGCACAAATCAAAGTAGTGGCACCAAACTGTATTGAAAATTACTGTATTCTTTACTTTTTTGTACTTACAGGATAAGAAAAGCCAGTTTCACTCAAGGGTGTTCTTGGTGAAGCAGTAAATCTTAACCTGTGGATGTATGCCCCTTTAATACATAGTGTGACAAAATGAAAAGAACGTTGGCTGCCTTGAGGAAAACCACCTTTGCAGTTGTTTTAGTTACAAGCCAAACTAGCTGCTTTCTTCAAGAATACTATTTTTACTTAAAAGACGATATTTGACAGACATTTTCTCAAAAATGACCATAGTGTGCCTGTCACTTCAAGGAAAACAGCTGAAGCTACTTGTTGTCAGTAATAAAATTGAGCTTTCAGTCACATATTAGAATTTTGGGAAATTTGTATTCATCATTGTGTGTTTGACCCTGTAGATCGTTAGTGACTTTAACAAACATGATTTTTGAAGATCTGTATAAGTCAGTCAACCATTATTTTCCAAATGACCAGTGCGTGCTGTTCTAGACTCACACATGGGCAAAAGATGTGGTAGGTTTCAGGTTTCACATTGCTGCCAACCTTTAAGAAATGATCCCTTGTCGAGTTTTGGTATAATATCAAAGAAGAAAATCTATTGTGACCTGTAAGGAGTATTAAAATATCACTCCCCTGGCCAGCTCTTCTTCACATACTTCAACCAAAACAATATGCTGTAACATACTGAATGCAGAAGCAATCTGAGATTCTAGCTATCTTATATTAAGACTGATAATAAAGAGGTCTGCAAAAATGTAGAACAGTAGAAATGTATTCCCATCACAAATATTTTTGGAAAAATAGTTATTTTTCATAAGGTAATTTTTGTCAGTATGTAATGAGTTTATTATTTTTGAAATAAATATTCAAGTATTTTCTCGGTGTTTAATTTTATAAATATCAGTGTTTCTGACTCTTATAAACAAAAGCAATTTGGTGTCCTCAATTGTTAAAAGAGTGTAAAGTGGTTCTAAGATAAAATTTTGAGAATCCTTAAAGTACATGAGGAATTGGGAAGGGAGACTCTTCCCTGTTGGGAAGACTCTTTAGGAATATGTGGGGAGGTGAAAAACATGTATCCAGGGATTCTGATGTACTTTCAGAGAAAACCCTTCATAGGAGGTAGAAAGAAATAAACTTAATGGTCTCTGTGTTCTTGAAGCCTGAAGTATTTTGGCAAATTTTTAGTTTCTCTTTGGTCTTTACCATAATCTTACTCTTTGGTTCCTTAGTGTTAAATTTTCTGAAGTTTTCTGTGGTCAGCTGTGACCTGAGGAAAATTAAGGACAAAAATAGGAGTTTTTAATAGAGCTAAATTTATTTAGTTTATATTTAATATAAGATTGTGGCCTCACATTTTTGCTGTGAAAATGAAGTATAGTAATTTTTTTTTTTTTTTTTTGAATGTGTGTGTTGTCCAACTAGCTACATTGCTTCTCTTATTACTCATCCATTCCCATTCCCGTTCGCCATTTTGGAAATCCTGAAGCTGGGGAACCCATGAGCAGTGTTAATTAAATTCAGTTAGAAGCAGTACAAAATGGATTTAAAAAAAAATGTATCCAGAAGTTGAATGTCTTGAAGTAAAATTTCAGACATACAATGAAAAAGTCTTTCATGATCACAGAGATAAGAGAATCATCCCTAATGTGTTGGTGCTTCTTGCTTGGGCCAAGGCAGCCCTAATCTTTGCAGGTTCTTCCCTGCCATCCTGTTGGTCAGGTATCTGTAGCTCCCAATATTTAAGTCATAACACAGGGTGGGTGGGTAGCAAGAAAGATTTTAGAAAAACAAATCCACAGTGTAGATGAGAAGACTCTGTTGACCCCTTCCATCTTACACCCAAGACCTCCTAAAGAAGCTTCCCTAGGAACATGCCTTAGGTGGTTTCCTGTTGCCTTGCTCTGGGACTGTGTGAAAAGGGGTTTTGGGGTTGGATGCCCTCTGGACTGGATTGAATAAGGCAGCACCAGGTTTTCAGTTATCTGGTGGGGGAGAGTGTGCTTACTAGATGCTGGCACAATTAAATGATGATGTAAAAATGCCCTTGGTGATTTTGCCCAAAACAAAGCCTTTTCTCCCTGTGACAGTGGCTGGCAGGTGGGATCACCATGTGATAGCTTTAATTTGATGTCAGTGATAATGTTGAGCAGCTGGCATGCAAAGAGACTGTTCAGAGGTGGCAGTGTATATAGTATGATGCCATAGTTGTGTAAAAGAACAATGTGAAAATTAAGGACTGAGTGCCTATACTTAGAAAAGTGCAGGGTGATATAGCAGAAAAGGCCTTAAGTTTGACTCCTATCTCTACCATCTGTCTAGCAACATAGTTGCTTAAAAAAAATTATCTGTAATTTCATTGCTTCTTGAGTTTTGGGCTTTAAGATTTAGGGAGTTTTCTTCTGGAGAAATGCCAGCAATATTCCTACAGTGTTTTCTTTTTCTACAAGAAGATAATCTGAGCACAGATTTTTATTGTACGATTTAGTGATGTAGGTAAACACTACTGTTGGCTGTTGTTTCTTTATATGGATTATTAAACCATTTATTCCAAAATAAAATGATAAGGGTATGCAAAGGTTTTATTCTGTAGATGGATAGGTAAAGGTTGGAGTGAGGTCACTTTAAAGGCAGTACGATAATAATGATTATTGGGTTAAGTGGTGAGTTATTAAACGTTTTCTGTATGTTAACTCGTCTGCTTATAAGAGGTATATGGGCAACTGTCCTAAAAGAAATCTGTATATTTGCACTTTTCTTGTCCATTTTTTTTTAGTTTATTTATTTTTGAGAGAGAGAGGGAGAGAGAGGGAGAGGGAGACATAGAATCCAAAGCAGGTTCCAGGCTCCGAGCTGTTGTCAGCACAGAGCCTGACATGGGACTCAAACCCATAAATCACAAGATCATGACCTGAGCCGAAGTCAGATGCTAAAACTGACTGAGCCACCCAGACGCCCCTCTTGCCTGTTTTAAACTTTAGTTTGAGGTGGAAGACCTAGGGAGTTAATTTTGTTGAGATTAGGATCCATTCTGAAATGGATTATATACAAGTATTATTATATATTTTCCACTGTTGGAACTGTATCTAAAGAAGCGGAAGAGTGGGGAAAGACTTGGTTTATCCTGTCTTTGCTTGGGAGAAGTTGTTGACTTCTGTAGGAAGAAAAGCAGGGCTGTCAGGAAAAGTTCATGGGGGAGGTGATATTTGAGCTGGTCCTGAAATAAGTAGGAGTGATGCTGGTAGAAATGTACTGGTGGCAGATTTTGTCAGTTTTCCACCATTAAGGTAATTACTGGTAAACATGAAACATGGGAAGGTGTAGCCTGTCTTACAGCTGCAGATCTATGAAGGCCATCATCTTGTAGTAGCTAGCTGGTGTGTCAGGAATATCTTTCCATCCTGGAGAATTGAAGCCTTTTTGTGATCTAAATATACCATTTTTTAGTTTTAGAAATTTAGCTAGAAATCCACCAGGTTTCATTCAGTGTAGGGGTACGTTAGGTCTGAACATGCAGGTGTGATATGTGACGCGTAGATAGAGAATTCTAAAATGGAGGAGCCTGCATTGATGCTATTACCAGTTGAGGCTCAGTGAGAAGATGAATTATCTTTGAAATTAGAATATTACATTTGGGGAAAAGGAGATTGAATTTATAGGGGATTTTCAGGGCAGCAATGAAATATGTTAGAGTCTAGTAGGTTATACTTTGATTTCTTGTCTGTTTTTTCAAAAGCTATTTATTGGGGTGCCTGAACAGCTCAGTCGGTTAAGTGTCTGACTTCAGCTCAGGTCATGATCTTGAGGTTTGCAAGTTTGAGTCCTACATCAGGCTCTTTGCTGTCAGCATGGAGCCTGTTTTGGATCCTCTGTCCCCCCCCCCCCCACCCCCCCTCTCTCTGCCTCTGCCCTGCTTGTGCTTACGCTCTCTCTCAAAAATAAATAAAACATTAAAAAAATAAATATTTATTTATTTATTTTGAGAGAGAGAGTGTGCCCTCATGCACGCACAAGTTGGGGGAGGGATGGGGTGGGGAGGAGCAGAGGAAGGGGGATGGAGAGAATCCCGAGCAGGCTCCATGCTCAGCACAGAGCCTGACAGTGGGGCTGTGCTGGGCTTGATCTCATGACTGGTGAAATCACAACTTAAGCCAGTATATCGAGATTTGGACACTTGACCAACCGAGCCACCCAGGTGCCCCTCTTGTCTCTTTTTAAACATCAGTTTGCTGTTACCTTACATTGGTGCTTTAAGAAAAAAAATCCAGCCTTTGGATCTGTAAAATGCCTATAAATTTAAAGGAATGAAATAGGTTATTGAATTGGAATATAGAATAAATCTTTGGTGTAGGAGTACTAAGGATTGTCGGGAGCTTATTGCTAGCCTATCCATTGTGTGTTACAGGCACTTCACAAAGGCTTTCCTGCCTGTCCCTGAATGAGATTAAATGTTGAGTTATGAGGTTATTTTGTAATATTGTGCTGTACTTTTAAAATTGTTTTCCATCACAACCACATGTAAAGATTTATTCTGAAATGGAATTTGGTGAGTTCTAGGGTAGTTTTCCTTTTATTTTAAAAACAAGGGAGATTTTTTTGTTCATGTTGCTACAAGAGAGAATATAGTTAATGAGTTTAAGCATTGTAAGCCTTTGGAGAAAGATCCTTTCAAGTAGATGAGTGCCTAATAATCATGTATAGACATTCAGTAACTTAGTACATGAATGTGATCCTTGGTCTGCAGTGATTCTGTGATTTGTGTGTGTGCTGAGGACTCTATGATGTAAAAGGGGGAACTAAATACTCTTTTATTTTATTGTATTTTATTTTATTTTTTAATGTTTATTTATTTTGTGAGAGAGAGTATGAGCAGGGGAGGAGCAGAGAGAGAGAGGGAGAGAGAATCCCAAGCAGGCTCTGGGTTGTCAGCGCAGAGCCCGAAGTGGGCAGGCTCTGGGTTGTCAGCGCAGAGCCCGAAGTGGGGGCTCAATCCCACGATCATGACCTGATCTGAAATCAGGAGTCGCGGACACTTAACCTACTGAGCCAGGCACCCCAATACTCCTTTTTTGTTTGTTTGCAGATCTCTTTGTCATGATTATCTGGGATTTATGCTTATGGGACCAATTTAGTACTAGTAACAGTCTTGATATTTGCAAGAATGATAAATTTTTTGTAAATTTTGGGGTTAAATTTAAGAAATTTAAAAAACTTGATACTTGGGGAAACAGTCTAAATGTCCATGTGAAATCAGTTTGTATATGAAAGTTTCAGATGGGTTAGATGCAATTGAATATGACAGTAGGTGCTATTCTCATGTAAACTGTATGTATGTATTCCCCACTGATATATGTATTTACTTTTCATTCTTAAGAATTCCAGGACTGAAAAGAACCACATTTTCCCTTACAGGGTGAGAACATGAAACCTGACAGACTCAAATGAGCCCTATCAATAGTAGATGAGCTGGGAGTAAGTCCCAGATTTTTTGCTATCCAGTAGGCATTGTTTCCAGTACAGATGGTGTACATTTCAGATGTGGTGAGGAGTCCACGATGATTTTTAAGATTAGAAAATTAGTAGTAACTAGCCCCTCAGTGGCCTGAAATTTGCTGTTGAGTTCTTGACTTAGTACTTTTAGCGTTTTTATGTTCTCAAAGCTTATTTAGTGTTATAAGTACTGTGTACATGGAATAATATTTGGAGCCGTGAAATATGCCGTGAAAGTGGCATTTAATTTTTAAAATCAGTTATTCCGCAGTTTGAAAAGACTTTGAAAAATTTTATCTGCCCCAACTCCTCTCTCTCCTCCACAACTGTGTACTTTGTGAAAGTTGTCTATTCAGTGTTGGTTGAAGAAAAAGGAATGGGGTTGAAATGGGTTTACTTGTATGCAGGAAAACACATACCTTCTCAAAGTGTCACTACTGTTCTCTTTAGGGAGTAAAACCTTTCTTAGCCTTTTCCCTCCAACTCTGCCCCTTTGCTCCAGGGGTTCTGAAAGAGGCTTCCAGTTTATTTTATCCCCATTTTCTAGTTGGTCTTCTCTCAGAGCTCATGAATCCCATAATGCTTTACTCTTAAGGTATTTTATCTTTTCTTGGAACATAGAAGAAGCATGCCTTGTAAATGAGCAAACTGGGATTTGGTGAAAAGGCTTGACTTGACTGGACAAGGAAAACACTTTTTTTTTTTTTAATTTTTTTTTTCAACGTTTATTTATTTTTGCGACAGAGAGAGACAGAGCATGAACGGGGGAGGGGCAGAGAGAGAGGGAGACACAGAATCGGAAACAGGCTCCAGGCTCTGAGCCATCAGCCCAGAGCCTGACGCGGGGCTTGAACTCACGGACCGCGAGATCGTGACCTGGCTGAAGTCGGACGCTTAACCGACTGCGCCACCCAGGCGCCCCAAGGAAAACACATTTTGTTAATGAAAGTAAATGCAACGGTAGGCAACAAAAATGAAAATGTATTTTCTTTGGGGCCAATTCACACATGGTCAAGTGCTGTTCTTTGGGAGTGAGAATAAAGTCACCAGTGAGTGGGAGAGAAGTTAAGTATGGCATCGTCTGAAACTAATTCTTGCTTAGGAGTAAGATTCAGAATTTGAAAGTAACTGTATATATGTTAGTGTTTGAAAGATGTTCCTCAGCATTAAACAGAGAATAGAATTTATAGGATAAAGTAAAGTGGAGAGACAGCTGGGTCCTACTAGAATCTCTTACCGACATATTATTTGCCCATATAATATGGTTTGTGGCAGCTTTTTAATCCTGAACTGGCTTTAAGCTATGATGTATTTTTGGAGTATGTATACCACTCTCACCTGTCAATACAAATTATTGAAATTTGAAGTTGTGTATTTTTGTCACTTGTTAGAATGCAAAATTCATGGAGTTTCTTAATGTTTTAATTTTTTTCTATTGCTTTCTATAATTGTTTTTAAGAGAATTATTTATGAAAAAGTTTCAAAGACCAAGCAGTTGTTTTGGTTATAGAAGTTGACAAAAGTGCCTAGTTTAAATTAGTATTATAATATTTTATATTCAAGACTGTTCCCTTGAGAGAAACTGCAGAATCATAATAGATAACATGAGTTAATGTCTTCTAGTTATTTAGCCCTTTGAGATTTTTCGAAGCATACTTGACACTCTTGGAAATGATGGAGGTGTATGTGCACCCCAGTGTTTATGACATTATCAGCATTAACCAAATTATGGGAAAAACCCAAATGTCCATCGATGAATGGCTAAAGAAGTGGTATATATGTGCAGTGGAGTAATATGCAACCATCAAGAAGAATGAAATCTCGCCATTTGAATGACATGGATGGAGCTGCTCAGAGTGTATTATGCTAAGTGAAATGAATCAGTCAGGGAAAGACCAGTACCATATGATTTCACTCATATGTGGAATATAAGTAACAAAACAGATGAACATGGGGGAAGGGAAACAAAAGGCGGTGGGGAGACAAACCATAAGAGACTCTTAACTATAGAGAACAAACTGAGGGTTGATGGAGGGAGGAGATAGGCGAAATGGGTGATGAGTATTAAGGAGGGCACTTGCTGTAATGAGCATTGAGTTTTCGGTGTAAGTGATGAATCACTAAATTCTACTCCTGAAACCAGTATTATACTATATATTAACTAAAATGTAAATAATAACTTGAAATATTAAAAAGTGAAAGAAATGGGAGGAGGTGTTATTCGTGTTTTATAGATGACGTGGAGGTTTTTTAATTTGTGCAGTTTTGCATCAGAAGGTCCTTCAGGAACTTGAGACTGTGTCTTAAGTCAGTTAGGCTTTCATGCTTTTTCTGTCCCATTATGTTAAATTCTTAATAGATCTAGGCTCCTCCATATTTTCATTCCATGGTATACATGTACAAAGAGATATGCAAGAATCTCTTTTGACATATGTAGCACACAGTGTTTAAAAACTGGCTTTCCACTGGTGTTGCTTCAAGAACCAGCTTTATTGCCACTTTCTGTATTATAAATGCTAGGAGCCTCAGTTTCCTCGTCTGTAAAAAGGGATTAATGTTATTGAAGTTGCTAATGGGGCAGTGAGGGAAAGTAGGAATTGTAGGGAAATGAGGGAATTGTAGGGAAATGAGGGAATTGTAGAGTTGACTTGTGACTCTTTTCTTGGGACAAAAGTCAAAGACAATATAAAAACATTCTTGCCATAGCAAATTTCTTTGTGTGCTCCTATTAGAAATCACCAAATAATGATAGGAGTACCTATCAGAACTATTTTTGTTTAAAAATAATTGGTACATGTAGTTTATTCTCCTTTTGTTTTGTTTTTAAAGGTTACGGGAAGTTTCAGAGAAACTGAACAAATACAACTTAAACAGGTAATAGTTTTAAGGTATTTTAAATTTTCTGAAAACGATTTTTCTTAACTAGGAAAAGAACTCATTTAGGTAGAAGCTGCTAAGAATATTGTAAGCTATCAACTTTTATTAATTCGTTTCATTTGAATTACAGGTTCTATTCATACTGATTTTTTAAAAATCTGGCATACCAAGGACATACAGTAACTATGAGGATATCACAATTATTATTTTTCAATGTTGCTTTAAGATATGTAAATAATAATTTTTAGAAACAAGTTTTGCCAGCTATCTTTTCCTTTGGTTAATTGGATAAAAACCAAACAACCAACCAACCCTAGAATGTGTTTGCCATTTAAAAAATTATTTTTGTCTTTCTTTTTTATTCCCTAGCCATCCCCCTTTGAATGTATTGGAACAGGCTACTATCAAACAGTGTGTGGTAGGACCAAATCATGCTGCCTTTCTTCTTGAGGTAAATCGTTTACTGTAAGATACAGAAATGAAAAGGAATAGTTAAAATAACAATTGTGCATTATCATGTGTCTTCCTTTTAATCCAGAAAATTTTGTTTTTAAAATAGAAGGTTCTTGCAAGAGTTATTTCAGAGATCACCCAGTTCTATTTCCTTATTGTGTACATTCTCTGGCTCAGAGAAAGCTTAAATGATTTACTACAGCTTGAAACTAGTTAGTAACAGAATGGAGAAGTTCCTGATATCCAGTCATTTACTTACTCTGAATTCTGTTAGATTGGGATACTTTACCTTATTTTTGCTGCTATCCTGATCATGTATGTAACACATACTTGCGCACGTCAGGTGTGAGTACCTTCTGGAAAGGAGCTTATATGTTGTCTTATGAATTGACAGTGATGGGGACATAATCTGTTTATTGAATAAATTCATATTTTAATACACATTTTTACTTGGGCCATTTCTTCTATTTTTTTTTTTTTTTTGCTTTCAGGATGGTAGAGTTTGCAGGATCGGTTTTTCAGTACAGCCAGACAGATTGGAATTAGGCAAACCTGATAATAACGATGGGTAAGACATTATGCCCTTTGCATTTAGTAAGTATTTAGCTCTTAAAAGATATTATATTAAACCTGTGTTTTGATTCTGATAGCCCTCAAGTTTAAGAAAAAAGCATTGTAGAAAATGAGGGACTTAAAATAGTGAACTGGTTATTTTGTAGTTTGATTTTAATTTTTCTGCAAGTGGTGATTTATAGCTAAAATATTAGCATTAAAAATAGCAGAAGAGTGGGTCACTTAACAGAAATTTGTTACCAGAAGAATGATTTATGTATGTGGTAGGTCCCAAGTCAGATCTGCTCTTTGATTGAAATGACTTTTTAGATCTTTTTTTTTTTTTTTTTTTTTAAGATTTTTAAGTAATCTCTACACCTAATGTGGGGTTTGAACTCATGACCCCAAGACTGAGTCGCACGCTCTACCAATTGAGCGCTAGCACTCAGTGTTTTTTCCTTTTTAATATTTCCAAATCCAGTAACTCAATTTGAGATTGACAATGGTGTTTAAAATTGTAGTCTTTATAAATGATGATATATTAAAAGAGTTACTGGATAATGTATGATGAATTTCAGTTGACTGCCTCTAAGGAAAGCATGATTCCTTTAAAAAATCTAAAGAACAATCCATTTGCAGTTAAACCATGAAAACACTTTCAACCAGGAGTGAGTGCTGGATTGCCAGGAGCCTGTGATTTGTTAGGCTTGCTCTTTGATGTGAAGTATACATTCCAGGAGGAGCAGTGGGAGAATTTGTGGGGTTGGTATTTGAGCACAGTCACTGCCAGGGTAGTGAGGCTGGGAGACCCAGGCTTGTGCCTAGGCAGTTTGGAACTGTTCTGTAGCTGTTCTACCTCCCATTTTTGTTTTTGTTTTTTCCCCTCCCCAGGTCGAAGTTGAACAGCAACTCGGGAGCAGGGAGGACATCCAGGCCTGGGAGGACAAGTGATTCCCCATGGTTTCTCTCAGGTTCTGAGACTCTGGGCAGGCTGGCAGGCAACACGTTGGGGTAAGTTGTGACCACTTGATGGCCTCCACTGGTCTGGGCCTGCGCTCCGTGAATGCTGTCACTCTGATTGATTGTCTTCAATATTATCCGGCTCTGTAGTGAGGAAACTCCTGAACTCTGGGCAGGCATTCCCATGGCGAAGCAGTGTGATAAAAATAACCCATGCAGGCTAATTACAATTAACCCAGGCCCTTGACCTTTTAAAAATGTCCAATGTTGAGATGGGTTTATTATATCACTTACCATGTCATTTGTGTTATTTCAGTTTTTCAGTCATGCCGCCTTTGGTCTTACTTGTGCTAACTCTTGGGTAAAAAAATCTAACGTTTATTTCTTTCTAGTTTCCAAATTTGGTAGTTCTTTCTGAATTAATTTAGTGAGGTTTGAAAATCATGTGACTAAACCTGACAGCCTTTAATAAAGGTATTTTCATGTTTTTTATTGATATATTTGACATATAACATTATATTAGTTTCAGATGTGTAACATAATGATTTGATGTTTATGTATTGTGAAACGATCACCACAGTAAGTCTACTTAATATCCATTGCCATACATAGTTACAGATTTTTTTTTCTTGTGATGAGGACTTCTAAGATCTTTGAAATAGGCAATAATACAGTATATTAGCTATAGTCATCATGTTGTACATTACATCTCCATGACTTATGTATTTTATAACTGGAAATTTGTACCTTATTTTTACTTTTTAGATTATTTATAAAATGTATACCTCTTAAGCTAGATAATCAACTCTTCCATTTTATCTAAAGTTGATAAACTGTCAAATTAAAGAAATCATATACAGATCCCAAGCTAGATGATTTTACTCATTTTATGCCTTGATTCTTGAATAGCTAGATTTTCTGAAATTACCTGATGAATGATTAGATAATGCCAAATCAGTTAGAAAATATGTTCAAAGACTGATCTGTGAAATATAACTAGAAGCAATTTAAATTGTTTTAAAGTATAGTAAGGGGAGGAGGAAGGTTTTAAGCATTTTAAAAATATTTTGACACTGAAATTCTAGGTAAAGTTAGATTTGAAAATTGAGGGCTCCAAATGCTTTTTGTATATATATATATATATATATATATATATATATATTATATATATATATATATATATACACACATACACACACATACATACATACATATATATATATTTTTTTTTTGATTTTTTGTTTTTATGCTGAACTAAGTTTATTTTGAGGTGAGAGGAAGGTTATTTATTTGAGTACATCCTTTATTTAGCTCATTCTGTGCCAGAACTATTAATAGGAAATGTAGCTCTGATCTTTACTAAAATATTAAGTATCTCCTTTTAATGGTCCTATGCACATAACCAACAGAACAACAGTATATGAGAAAGAATTTTGAAAATGATATGTAATAGAAGAGATTTTTATTTCATTTGATAAATCTGGAAGAAGTTTGATTACATTTATTTAAGAAAGAATAACTATTATGTATGATACTATGTCAAACTATACTGTATTCTTTAAAAAATTGCTGTGTTTCGGGGCGCCTGGGTGGCGCAGTCGGTTAAGCGTCCGACTTCAGCCAAGTCACGATCTCGCGGTCCGTGAGTTCGAGCCCCGCGTCGGGCTCTGGGCTGATGGCTCAGAGCCTGGAGCCTGTTTCCGATTCTGTGTCTCCCTCTCTCTCTGCCCCTCCCCCGTTCATGCTCTGTCTCTCTCTGTCCCAAAAATAAATAAACGTTGAAAAAAAAAATTAAAAAAATAAAAAATTGCTGTGTTTCATTGCAGAGTCAGCAAACTATAGCCTACAGGCTAAATCCATTCCTTCTTGTTTTTATTGAAACACAGGTGTGATTGGTACTTTTACTGTCTGTGGCTGCTTTGTGCTAAGATGGCAGAGATGAGTAGTTTTGATAAAGACTTAGGCCCACAAAGCCTAAATGAACTATTTAGTGTTCTGCTCTTTACAGAAAAAGTTGGCTGATCTCTGGTTTAGTTTATGCATTTATATAGTGGCATTTGTTAGCTAATCTGTACTCTGTATTTATTTTTATTTTTATTTATTTTTAATTTTTTTTTTTAACATTTATTTATTTTTGAGACAGAGAGAGACAGAGCATGAACGGGGGAGGGTCAGAGAGAGGGAGACACAGAATCTGAAACAGGCTCCAGGCTCTGAGCTGTCAGCACAGAGCCTGACGCGGGGCTCGAACCCAGGGACCGTGAGATCATGACCTGAGCCGAAGTCGGCCGCTTAACCGACTGAGCCACCCAGGCGCCCCTGTATTTATTTTTAAATTAAAGTTTTTATTTTGGAATAATTTGGCTTTCTTTCTGTTGTTCTTGAAGTGCATCACTGAAATAATTTGACTTTTAAAAAGTTGTAAAAACTTTAACCTTGTCTCCTCAAATGCTATTAACATTTTAAATAACTGTGGTACAGTGTTCAAAACTAAGAAACTAACAGTGATTAGTGTGCTTAATCTACAGAGTTTATTTACATTCCACTAATTGTCCCACTAACACCCTTTCTCTGGTCCACCCGTTCAATTCAGGATCCCATATTGCATTTAGTTGTCATGCTTCTGTAATTTCTTCCAGTCTGGGACAGTTTCTCAATCTCCTTATCTTTCTTGACCCTGATTAGTTTGAAAAATGGTTGGTCCTGTTTTAGAATGTTTGAATTTGTCTGTTAACTCATGATTAAATCCAGGTGATGCCCCCCCCCCCCCCCAAGCGTAACTTTTTTTTAGAGTGGTTTTCAGGTTTGCAGCAAAAATGAGAGAAAGATAGAGATTTCCCATATATTCCCAGTCTCCACACATGTACAGTCTCTTATTATCAGCATTTTCCACCTGAGCAATCCATTTGTTAAAATTGATGAACCCACATGGATACATCATTATAACCCAGAGTCCATAGTTCACATTAGATGTTGTACAGTCTGTGGGTTTGGACAAATTTATGACATGTATGTATCCTCCATTATAGTATCAAACAGAGTAATTTCATTTCCTTAAAAATCTTCTGTGCTCTGCTTCCCTCTCTCCCCTGACCCCTAGCAATCACTGATCTTTTTATTGTCTCCATTGTTTTGTCTTTCCCAGAATGTCATCTGGTTGGAATCATATGGAATGTAGCCTTTCCAGATTGGCTTCTTTCACTTAGTAATAGGCATTCAAGTTTCCTCCATGTCTTCATATAGCCTGATAGCTTGTTTGTTTTTAGTGCTGAATAATATTCCATTGTCTGGATGGTACCACAGATTATTTGTGCATTCACACACTGAAGGACATCTTGGTTGCTGCCAAGTTTTGGCAATCATGAATAAAACTGTTAATGTTGTGTGCAGGGTTTTGTGTGTGTGTGTGTGGGGGGGGTGGTGTTTGGTGGGTATACGTTTTCAACTCCTAAATACCAAGGAGCACAATTGCTGGAATATATCTTTTTTTTTTTTTTTTTTTTTTTTTTAATTTTTTTTTTTTTAACGTTTATTTTATTTTGAGACAGAGAGAGACAGAGCATGAACAGGGGAGGGGCAGAGAGAGAGGGAGACACAGAATCGGAAGCAGGCGCCAGGCTCTGAGCCATCAGCCCAGAGTCCGACGCGGGGCTCGAACTCACGGACCGTGAGATCGTGACCTGAGCTGAAGTCGGACACTTAACCGACTGAGCCACCCAGGCGCCCCTGGAATATATCTTAAGAGTATGTTTAGTTTTTTCTTTTTTTATTTTGGGGAGAGAGCACATGAAGGTGCGTGCACGAGTAGGGGAGAGGGACAGAGGAGGAGAGACAGACAGACAGACACAGGGAGAGCGAGAACCTCAAGTAGGCTCCACGCTCAGCACAGAACTCAACTCAGGGCTGGATCCCATGACCCTAGGATCCCGACCTGAGCTGAAAACAAGTCGGATGCTCAGCCAACTGAGCCACTGAGTATGTTTCGTTTTGTAAAAAACTGACTACTGTTTCCAAAGTGGCTATCCCATTTTGTTTTCCCACCATCAGTGAGTGAGAGTTCTTGTTGCTCCATATCCTCCTCAACAATTGGTATTATGTTGTCAGTGTGCTAGATTTTGGCCATTCTCATAGGTGTATAGTGATATCTCGTTGTAGGTTGCATTTCCTTAGTGATGTACCGTGTGGGACATCTTTGTATATGCTCACTTGCTATTTTTTCTGGTGAGGTGTCTCTTGAGGTCTTTGGCCCATTTTCTAATTGGATTGGTTGTTTTTATATTTTTGAGTTTTAAGAATTCTTTGTATAATTTAGATAACAGGCCTTTATAATATGTGTCTTGCAAATATTTTGTCCCAGTCTATAGCTTGTCTTCTCATTCTTTTGACAGTGTCTTTTACAGAGCATTTTCATTGTGCCTTTGGTGTCCTATCTAAAGTCATTGCCATACCTGAGGTCATCTAGATTTTCTTTGGTGTTTAGCTTGTAAGAGTTTTATAGTTCTGCAGTTTATATTTAAGTCTGTGATCTATCTTGAGTTAATTTTTGTGAAGAGTATGAGGTCTTGTGTCTAGATTCAGGGTTTTTTTGTTTTTGTTTTTGCATATGGATGTCCATTTGTTCTGACACCATTTGTTGAAGAGACTGTCCTTGCTCCACTGTGTTGCCTTTGCTCCCTTGACCCAAAGATCAGTTGACTGTGTTTATGTGGGGGGTTGGGAGGGGGTCTATTTCTAGGCTCTGTATTCTGTTCTTTTGACCTGTTTGTCTTTTTTTTTTTTTTTTTTTTCCAATAGCACACTATTTGGATTACCCTAGCTTTATGAATCTTGAGGTTAGATATAGTGTCTGTCCTTTAACTTTGTAGTTCTTCAGGGTTGTGTTGGCTATGCTAGGTCTTTTTCCTCTCCACATAAACTTTAGAATTAGTCTGTTGGTATCCACAAAATAATTTGCTGAGGTTTTGATAGGGATTGCAGGTGATGCATTTTTGGCAAGAATGCACAGAAGTAATGATGGGCCTTTCTCGGTGCATCATGTCAGGAGGTGCATGATGTTGATATGTCTCATCTGATGATAAGGTTACCCCTCATTAGTTAAGGTGGTGTTTGCCAGGTTTCTTAATTATATTTAGTTACTATTTTCCTCTGTGTAATTAATGGGTACTTTGTGGGGAGATCTTGATGACTATGTAACTTATTTTATGCTTGATTTTAGCACAATGATTTTTTGCCTTAATTATTTCTGTGGTGTTGGCCAAATATTTTTTTTTAATTTCCAAATTTTTTTTTTAAATTTTCATTTGTTTTATATTTACTAATTGGAATTTGACTGTAAAGAATTTTCCTTCCTTGTCCATTTATTTCTTGTTTATTTCCATTTAGTTCTTTATATCATTATGGTCTCATTAACATTTGTTTTATTCTATAGTTTATAATTCATTACTATTGTGTTGCTCAGTTTGTCTTGGATTTAAGTTCTCTTTATAAATAAAACTTGGATATGACCAATTATAGTGGAGTGACTGAAATATAGCAGTGGAATTTTAGGACTTTCCTGATAAAATGTGTGACAAATATAATAATAATAAAGTATAGGATATTTGATCTTGAATGAAATCTCTGTAGATCTACTTCAGAAGAAGATTAGGGCTAATCTTAAGACTTTAAAATGCAGAGAGAAGCAATTTTTGAGTCCTCCATACTTATCCTTGCCCACACTGCTTTGTACACCCGCTCTTTTCTGTCCCTCACTCTCTCATCCAAACACATGCACAGAATAAACTCTGTGTGAGCTTTCTTTGGCGTTTCATGGGTTGAAGTATTGAGAAATGTCACAGGTATCACATTATCCACTAAGTCATTGTCAGTCATTTGTTTACCTTTATTTGGTCCTGCAGATGTCCACAAAGCATAAGCACTTAAGGGCTAATTGTTTGACCTCTGAAAATCAGTCTCAGTTTGTTGATGGTGAAATTGTGATCAAGTTATTTTGTAAATTAAATTTTATAGAGTCAAAAATATTTTTCTTCATAATGTATTTTTTCTGTGAGTTGTATAATGGGTGTTTTTTCCTCTTTCTGTGTTGATTACAGTGAACTTTAAAGAAGTTTGCAATTTATAACATGTCATAGAGAATCAAGGAAGGCAGAGCTTAAGTCTCCCAGAGGGGATTTTTATCCACAAGTTTACCAAATGCAGTCAAATATGAAAGGGACCATCCCCGTAGACTGTGGCCACCCCTACCCCCTGCCCTTCCTTCAGAGTCCAGTTTTGCTCCCTCTGGGTTGTGAATCAGGGAGTGAATGGACTGTATCTGAGAGCTACATTTGGAAGAGTTGGGGATAGTTGGCTTTTCTTTTTCCATTAACATAGATAATTGAGAATTGATCATTTATTTTGACCGATCATTCTTAGGAATGCATAGTACACAGAATTTATGGGATTTTTAGTATTTTTCCCTTTGGCCTTTTCACTGTTGGCAGGTGTTTTGTGTTAAAGATTTCTCATTCCTCCTGTTTTCTCCCTTTCGTAACTAGCAAGATTTATCCTGGGAAATATTTCAAAAATCTCCTATGTAATTTTGTTCAACTCTTTTCAGACCAGGATAAGGGTAAGAACACCAAATTTACTTGGGAAAGAGAGTTAATTGTGCTCAGTAGTAAATTTTAAATGGAGATATTTGTATCTAAAGTCTTTTTATTCTGTTTGATGTCACTGGATATAATAGGTGATAGGTGTAAGCTGCTTTTCATTCATTTGAGCTACTATATTTCCTTTGGAGTCTCATCTGAGTTAGTAATTAGCACTGGATTTGGAATGTAAAAGACAAGTAGGTCACTGTAATTGTAAATAATAATTGAAGCTGGCTAGGTGGGTAAGATAGTAGGTAAGTAGTAAGACTGAGACAGACTAAGCGAATGCCCCATTTTTAGAGGAGGCAGCTGATCAGCTGATTATTCCCATAGGAGAATACAGAGTCATTGTTGCCAAATGCAAACTTCTGTGTTCCCTCCAACCTGGTTTTGTTTTGTTTTTTTAAAGTAAGCTCTATACCCAGTGTGGGGCTTGAACTCATGACCCTGAGGTTGAGAGTTGCATGCTCCACCGACTGAACCAGCCATGTGCCCCTTACCCCCACCCCTTTTTTTGTCCCAAGGAAAGCTGCAATTCTCCATCCTTATGTGAACATCTTGGCTTAAATATTAGAACTAATTAATATTTTTATGTAAATAAATACATACACAGGGACACACATAACCAATCATATGTATATAGCGTATGTGTGGTGTTTATGTGTGTATAAGCTCTTTTTTAAAGTTTATTTATTTAAAAATTTTGTTCTTTAATGTTTATTTTTGAGATAGAGAACAGTGGAGGGGCAGAGAGAGGTGGGGGGGGGTGGTGGGACAGAGGATCTGAAGCAGGCTCTGCACTGTCAGCACAGAGCCTGATGCAGGGCTTGAACTCATAAACCAGGAGATCATGACCTGAGCTGAAGTCAGATGCTTAATCGACTGAGCCACAGAGGTGTCCCGGAAGTTTATTTATTTATTTTTGGGGGGAGGGGAGGAGCAGAGAGAGGGTGGAGACAAAGGATCCAAAGTGGGCTCCATGCTGACAGCAGAGAGCTGGATGCGAGGCTTGACTCCACAAACCGTGGGTTTTATGTATATATTTTTAACTAACCAACCAGCTGTATGGACAAAGCTTGGCCCATGACTTTGAGTTTGCAAGCTGTGGACTAATTCCTATGGCGTGATTTCCTTAGTTGATTTTGAGTCATTCTGTTACCTTGAGTACTATGTAATGGGATCAGAATTGTAGGATTAATTTTGATGAGCAAAGTATAGGTAGTAGAAACTGGTTTTCCCAGGAGTTTGGAGGTTTTTTTGGTTTGTTTTTGTTTTTGTTTTGTTTTGTTTTTAATGTTTATTTTTGGAAGAGAGGGAGTAAGAGTGTGAGCGGGGAGAGGCAGAGATAGAGGGAGACATGATCAGAAGTGGGCTCTGCACTGACAGCAGAGAGCCCTATGGGGGGCTTGAATTCACAAACCGTAGGATCATGACCTGAACCAAAGTCAGGTTCAACCAAAGGCTTAACCACCTGAGCCACCCAGGTGCCCCAGGGCTTTTGCGTTTAGTATTAAACAATATATAGCTTACTAGCTTACTAAAATTATAGATAACAAGAATCGCTCATTCCAGTACTTTTTTGACCACTGATAAATTTATATTACTGTATGTTTAGTTCAATATATTATTCTCTCTAGATAGCAAATTGATTACAGAAAGGAATGTAAAAGAGCAATTTGAAGTAGGGAGACTCTGGAAGGTTGTTTGGATTCTGATAGAAGAAACCCTGCACAGCAGGTATGAGTGGGAAAACATGGTATCCTCCATGGTAACAGGTTAATGGACAAACCAGAGATACTTTGACAAATGTCTTTCAACACCTCAGTTCAGGGTTTGTGTAGCAGAGATTACAAAATGGCAGCCGTTGGTGTTTTGATGGATGAATCCAGCAGTGAACTTGGGTGTTTTAGGTAGGCTGATACTTTCCACTCTTCCCTGTTATCTTGACTTCATTTATTAATGTAATCTGTCTACCCCTCATGGAGATTTGAGTTTGTAAGGTCTGCTCAGGAGTAGATGTATACTTCAATAGGGTTATTTTAACCCTTTATACCAGTTACATGATTTACAAATATTTTCTCCCATTTTATATGTTGCCTTTTCACTGTGTTGATTATGTCCTTTGAAGCACAAAGGTTTTAGGTTTGATATAGTTATTTTGCCTGTTTTTGTTTTCCATGCTTGTGATTTTGGTATCATATCTAAGAGATCATTGCCACGTCCAGAATCATGAAGCTTTCCCCTATATCTTCTCAGAATTTTATAGTTTTAGATCTTATATTTAGGTCTTTAATCATTTTAAATTGATTGTTCCAGGGACGCCTGGATGGCTCATTTGGTTAGGTGTCTGACTTCGGCTCAGGTCATGATCTCGCAGTTTGTGGGTTCGAGCCGTGCGTTGGGCTCTGTGCTGACAGCTCAGAGCCTGGCGCCTGCTTTGGATTCTGTATCTCCTTCTCTCTCTCTTCCTCCCCTGCTCGCTCGCTCGCTCTCTCTCTCTCTCTCTCTCTTTTCCTCCCCTGCTCGCTCTTTCCCTCTCTCTCTATCTCAAAAATAAGTAAAGATTAAAAAAAAGTTTTTTAAATAAAAAATAAGTAAATTAATTAATTAATTGTTCCATGTGGTATAACATAAGGGTCCAGTTTCATTCTTTAACTTGTGGATATGTAATTTTCCCTGTGTCATTTGTTGAAGACACTGTCCTTTCTCCATTGAGTGTTTTTGGCACCCTTATCAAAGATCATTTGACCATATGAGGGTTTATTTCTGGGCTCTCTATTCTGTTCCATTGGTCTGTTTGTCTTTATGCCAGTACCATACTGTTTTAATTATGGTAGTTCTGGAATAATGTTTCAAAATCACAAAGTATGAGTTCTCTAGAATTATGTTTTTCTTCTTTTTCAAATTTGTGTTGGCTCTTGAGGATCTCTCAAGCCTCTACATGAATTTTAGGATGAA
This sequence comes from Leopardus geoffroyi, assembly GCF_018350155.1. Taxonomy (NCBI): domain Eukaryota; kingdom Metazoa; phylum Chordata; class Mammalia; order Carnivora; family Felidae; genus Leopardus; species Leopardus geoffroyi. The sequence continues at coordinate 105,732,569 of NC_059338.1, forward strand.
TTTTTCTATTTTTGTAAAAAATGCCCTTAGCATTTTGATAGGGATTATAATGAATCTGTAGGTTGCGTTGAGTAATGTGGACATCTTAACAATATTAAGTCTTTCAGTCCAGGAGCATGAGGTTTGTTTTTATTTATTTGTGCCCTCTTTAAATTCTCTTAGCTGTGATTGGTAGATTTCAATATACAAGTCTGACCTACTTGGTTAGGTTTATCCCTAAGTACTGTTTTTTTTGTTTTTTTTTTTTTTGATGCTATTGTAAGTGGAATTGTTTTTTTAAATTTCCTTTTTGTTAATGCAATGTACTCTTAATGCACCTTAGTTTTTCTTTTGGTCTATGAATGGTTCTTTACTGTTATATTTATGACATCTATTGCATAACTGAGATTAAATGATGGCTCATAGTATAGTCCTGAGAATGCACAATATTGTTTTTCTCTAAAATTATCTTGGGCAGTTCTCAGGCTATAGATACAAATACCACATAAACAATTGATACAGTGCATCAACAAGTGTAGAAAACCATCAAAAAGGATGACACCAGGTTTTCTGGAGATTTGTTCTTTTTCCATTTTACTGAGGAAACTTTTTAAAAGTTTTTTTTTATTTGTTTAGACATAGATTGTGCTTTCCAATTAAGAAGAGAGATCCAGTAGTTTGTTGTATATTAGAATTGTTATGGTTAATATAGTCAGACATTTGTAAGGGAACAAAAGACTTGGAAAATCAAATTTACACTAAATCTGCATGGGCAAGCTGAAGGTTTCATCCTTAGATGAGTACCATGCACAATAGTTGAGAATAAAGTACCTTTATCTAGATTGAATGACCTCTAAATATTAGATTCATCCTAAAGAGGCATAAACTATACTAAAAAATTTTTTTTAAAATAAATAGACTGGCACTGTCATAATTTCTTAAGGCTAATGTGATTTGTGAGAACATTTTCTTTGAATACAGAAAAGCAGTTGTTTATGGTTATCTAGCTTTGTTGATTTGAAAATGCTTAATGCTCATGTTCGGGGCAATAAGTAAAGATGGAAATGTCATGCCTTTTCTAAGTTTTCTCATACTCAATCAATGACTTTTAAACAATAACTTTTCCTTGGTTAAGGTGGTTAATAGTGCTAAATATCAATGGACTAATACCTTTGCCAAATAAATGTTTTATTCCATGCAAAGCAGTTTGAGCCCTAAACTCTGAATTACACTTTTTGTGTAACATGTTGTTGGTAGTTATTGTCTGATGAGTCTTCCAGGTAGAGGCAAGGTATGTCCTATAACATTTTAGAATTGTGACTAGAAATATTTGGTATGTGGAGCTTTAAAACATTACATCAAAAGATGCATAAATGTGATACTTCTCTTTCTGAAGAGTGATTTTACATGTAAGTTAAGCATTAAAACACAAACAGTTTTAGTTTGAGGCTCAGTTCTATTGTTCTATTAAAATACTATAAACTGTTACGTCAGTTAGACAAATAGCTTTGTTTTCACTTAGGGGAATGAACGTGAGACCCAAAGTGATCTATTCAGAATGACTGTTAAAAATATTAATTGTCTTAAATTCTCTCCTTTTTTAGAAGTCGATGGAGTTCTGGAGTAGGTGGAAGTGGAGGAGGGTCTTCTGGAAGGTCCTCAGCTGGAGCTCGAGATTCCCGCCGACAGACCCGAGTTATTCGGACTGGGCGGGATCGAGGGTCTGGGCTTTTGGGCAGTCAGCCCCAGCCAGTTATTCCTGCTTCTGTCATTCCAGAGGAGCTGATTTCACAGGTATGGATCTTGTGGAACACTTCACACAGGCAGCAGAACAATATTCAGTTAAGTACTTAAGTGAATATACTGGGCTTTAGTCATGACTTGCAGCATGAATTGTGAAATACTGCTTCTAGAAAGCTGATTTTGATAAAAGTATAGTCACAAGAAAATTAGCATAGCACTCTTCTTTATTTTTTATTTCAGGCCCAGGTCGTTTTACAAGGCAAATCCAGAAGTGTCATTATTCGGGAACTTCAGCGAACAAATCTTGATGTAAACCTCGCTGTAAATAATTTACTTAGCCGGGATGATGAAGATGGAGATGATGGGGATGATACAGCCAGTGAATCTTACTTGCCTGGAGGTTGGTGGATCACCATCATGGTTTTCTTAGCTTTAGAGGGAGAAACTTTTTTTTGAGTGGGTAATGGCATTATAAAGTACAATGGGTTTTCTGACGGTTCTTTCCAAGGTGGTAGGTATTTCTCACTGTAGTGTTTAATTTCTAAAATACCTTTTAGGGGAAATGGGGAAATGTTTTTGCTTAGTGGACTTGCGTTCTATCCCAGTAAAGACATAGATGTATATGCATGGCTTTATCACTGTCTGACAGATAACTCTGGAAAGTTGTTTTCTGATGCCCTTATTACCAAATATGTAATAATTGCATTTAGATTTTGGCTACATTATATCTATGATGTTACAAATATCTTAATAGAGATCTTTGTTTTTTCTTGTGATTATTTAGGTAGCCCAAGTGACAATCATACATTTGATGTTCCCTAAAATCTTTGTTAGTAACATTAACTTTATTTCCAAGTAGTTAGGACTTTTTCCTCAGGGTATGTCAGTAGTCTGCATCTCATTCTAATCTGATTTAATTTTCAGAGACCTTTCAGTGGTCTACAGATATTTTCTGTATCTGCTTTATTTATGTTTCTTTCTGTTTATAGAGGATCTTATGTCTCTTCTTGATGCTGACATTCATTCTGCCCACCCAAGTGTTATTATTGATGCAGATGCCATGTTTTCTGAAGACATTAGCTATTTTGGTTATCCTTCTTTTCGTCGTTCATCGCTTTCCAGGCTAGGCTCATCTCGAGGTAATTTTGCATTTATTTCTTTGTGATCATTGGCTGGCTATATGGAGAGATAGTGATGGAGTTCACTATGTTTTAACTTTTAATACTGTAGTAATTATACGTTAATACTTATTACTCTTTTTGAATGCTTTGGTATTAAACTAGTTATTTTTGATTTGGAAGAGCCACAAATAGTACTTCACTTTAGAGATGATCTTATCTACATTGTGGAATACCTGTCAAGGGATTTGACTTACCTAACTGTGTTTTTAATTAGGAAAATGGATTCTGAACTAAAAGCAGAATTCTACTTTACAGTGACATGCAGCATTCAGAAAACAAGTCTCTTTAGTTTATTTGATTAAAATAAAGTGATTATTCTGTTCATTTTAAATCCTGGCTAGATGGAAGTGAGAAGTATGAAAAAATTTAATAGAAATGGGATTGGCTAATAATTAATATGTGGAAGTATAGCTTATTAAATGTTACTTTCAAAAGTTTGAAATTCTTGAAAGGTATAGTACATAGTAGAGGTTAGAAGATTTTGAAATCCTGTGAATGTAAGACTTTTCTCTGTATATGTTGGTATAGATTTAACTTGTATTTTAACTTTATTAAGTCAATTTTTTTAGTTTCCAGAATATAAAACTGCTTGATTCAAATAACAGACAAGAATCAGTTATATTATCTACTGATCATTAGTAAGCTGGAAAAATTGCTATGTTTTATTAAGACCTTGCTACAAATATCGAGTACTTAAAAGCAGAGTTTAAAAATAATAAACCTATGATGATCTTACAATATACTGAACCTGTTATGTAATAGCTTTAAAAAATTTAAATAAATCCATACTTTACTGCCTTTATCAAACATTTCATTTTCAGATGTTTAATATCAAGCACAAATAACTCCTTCTAAATTTCTCCCCCTTTTTTGGTCATTCTGTGTAGGCATTGCTTTTCACTTGAACCATATGAAATTGCTGCTGCTTCCATTTTGACCTGCATGGATGGCAGTTTCATATGGTTCAAGTTAATGTTGTTTCTGATCCTTCTTATCCAAGTCTTGGGAAATATATTTTGATTACTTACTTAAATAATGAGCAAACAACCCCCCCCCCCCAACAAACTGTCTGTAGAGAGTTTGAAGGCCAATTGCAGGGGAAGCATTTTTGTAAGGAAATCCTTATCTTTCTATAAAGATAGTTAAAAAAAGAAGCTTGTCTGTTTCTCAAAAATTTTTAAATGAAACTGACCATGAACATCCAGTCTATAAGAACACTCTGAACAAGGGCTTGAATTATCAACATTTTTATAGTTAATGTTAATGGATTTATATTTTATCCTTTTCAGGTTTTTTCCTTGTTTGTATAAGGTTTTGTTTTTGTAAGGCATTCTACTAAATACTCGTGATTTACATATGTATCTGATATGTTGAAATTCTTATTTATGCACATTATGTAGTAGATAAAGTTATGGTAACCATTTTTAATGAAAGCCAAAAAATTTTAATTCCATTAAAAATCCATTTTAAAATAAAGTAATTCTGTTCTAAAATTAGTAGTTGGAATTCAAAAAAGTCTGCCTCTACATAGTTCTCAAAAGTGCTAGTTTATAATTTTCATAGATTCACTTGAAAGAGTTAATGTTTTGAATGTTGCATGTCAGGCTTACTAGATATACATTTACATTAAATTTTTGTGAGTAGATAAACTGCTGTTAGTTGCATCCTGAAGGGTCTTTACTAGAGAGTGGCTTACTTTTATCCCACTGGTGTGACCCAATTGCATACCAGTTCTCCTTCTTCCCTTAGAGAGAGACTCTGAGCTGTTGCGTGAACGTGAATCCGTTTTACGTTTACGTGAACGAAGGTGGCTTGATGGAGCCTCATTTGATAATGAAAGGGGCTCTACCAGCAAGGAAGGAGAGCCAAACTTGGATAAGAAGAATACACCTGTTCAAAGTCCAGTATCTCTAGGAGAAGATTTGCAGTGGTGGCCTGATAAGGTATTTGGAAAGATTCCCACCCTTTCCATTTAAATGGATTCCTGGCAAACCCAACTGCCTCCCTCCCCCACCAAGGTTTCTATTTTATTTCAGAGTTTTGTACTACCATTATTTAAAAAAACAAAAAAAATTTTTTTTAATGTTTATTTTTGAGAGAGAGAGAGACTGTGTGAGCAGGGGAAGGGCAGAGAGAGGGAGACACGGAATCTGAAGCAGGCTCCAGGCTCTGAGCTGTCAGCACAGAGCCCAATGCCGGGCTCAAACTCAGGAACTGTGAGATCATGACTTGAGCCGAAGTCAGATGCTCAACTGACCAAGCCACCCAGGCGCCCCTGTACTATCATTATTTTATTTTAAATATTTGTTTATTTTTGAGAGAGCACGCGCGAGCGAGCATGAGTTGGGGAAGGGCAGAGGGTGAGGGGTTCAGAGGATCCGAGGTGAGCTCTGTACTGACAGCAGAGAGCCTGATGAGGGGCTCAAACTCACAAATCGAGAGATCATGACCTAAGCCGAAGTCAGACGCTTAACCAGCTGAACCATCAAGCTGAACCATCAAGTACAACCCTTGTACTACCATTTTTTAAAACACACACACACACACACACACACACTCATACACACACACACACACAGACATAAGTGATATTTTTGTTTTGTTTTAAAGTATACATAGAACATCTTTATTTGGCACTACAGGAGTCATCTTAGATGTAGATTCAGTGGTGCTATTATTGTTGTTTTTCTACTTGATGAAGTAAATTGGAGAAATCGGAATGGTAGTTCCAGATAACACATCAGCATTCTGTTTCAGAACTTCTTTTCTGGTGATAATTTTGCCAGTAACTGATAACCCTTGGTAGAAATTTGTTTTATAATGTCAGGTGGACCCCAGCTACTTCAGAGCAAGTTTGTGGTCATTGATAGAAGCCCACAAGTCAGGGCAAGATAGGGATCTGTGTTTCTTTTGACTAATAAGTTGCCCTGTTTCATGGCACTGAATTCTGACAGACCCTTTGCTCTAAATGCTGTGGGAGACAAAGCAGGCTGAACAGGAATGGACTGGGAGATCGGCTCTGCATCCTGAAAAGTACAGTGACTGGCTTCTAGAAGGCATCCAGGATTTGTTTAGTTGATTTGAATCTTTAAAAATCCATCACTGCTGCAGAGGAAACATAGTGTCTGATCCTGTTGATGCTGTGTAGGTTTCGTTGTCCTGAGTGCTTGGTAATGGCTCCTACAGGAAGCCATGTTTTTCATCTCTCTTTTGATGTGCCCTTTTCTTCTTATTTCCAGAGCCAGTGGACAGGAAATTTTCTTAAGTAGGAGTAAAAGAACATAAAAATTTTGAGGTTAATCTCTAACAGATAAGGAGATTCTGATAGAGATTTTTTTTTCTTTTTTTGAAGTTGAATTTGCATTTGGGATATTAAAGGAAAATACTGTTTAACTTTTAAATTTATTTTTCATAGTTATTGCGAATCTTGATGTAGTTCATTTATTTTCTTCTGTATTCAGCTCATGTGGAAAGCTTGAATACAAGAAGGAACATGAATTTTAATCAGTCTCTTTGTAAGCAAAGGTTATTCTGTTTTCTTTGGCAGCTGACAAACTTTCCCTGTATTGGCATTCTCTTACTTCTTTCCATAAAACTAGACATGTCCTAAGTTCTGCTTTTATTCCATGTGGTAGAAGGTGATTTAAACCTAGGGCTTTTTTCCCCCCTCTCTTCCGTACATTGTTCTGTGTTTCCTATTTCTCTTGCCTGGATCATATTAGCCTGTGTCTACTTCCATGTTGGCAGGAAGTAATAGAGGATTCATGAATCTTGTTTTAATAGTACCATCACATATATATTAGTCTGGGCTTCTTTATCATGTACTATTTTCGATGAATGAGTGTTTTTTTTTGTTTTTTTTTTTTCAACGTTTATTTATTTTTGGGACAGAGAGAGACAGAGCATGAACGGGGGAGGGGCAGAGAGAGAGGGAGACACAGAATCGGAAACAGGCTCCAGGCTCTGAGCCATCAGCCCAGAGCCCGACGCGGGGCTCGAACTCACGGACCGCGAGATCGTGACCTGGCTGAAGTCGGACGCTTAACCGACTGCGCCACCCAGGCGCCCCATGAGTGTTTTAAACAGTACAAATCTAGCAAGCTTTTTCCCTGGCCAGCATATGCTCTGTTAGGCTTAGACCGTCTTTGTTGCTCTTTACTAATAGGCATGTTTTTAGTACAGCTTGTTTTCAGAAACAGTTAATAAGTACATCGTGATATCTTGAGACTGTGCAGACTTTTTTTTTTTTAAATTTTTTTTTTTTCAACGTTTATTTATTTTTGGGACAGAGAGAGACAGAGCATGAACGGGGGAGGGGCAGAGAGAGAGGGAGACACAGAATCGGAAACAGGCTCCAGGCTCCGAGCCATCAGCCCAGAGCCTGATGCGGGGCTCGAACTCCCGGACCGCGAGATCGTGACCTGGCTGAAGTCGGACGCTCAACCGACTGCGCCACCCAGGCGCCCCGAGACTGTGCAGACTTAATAACACTTAATGTGTTATTTCCTTGATGTTTAGACATCAAGGAGGAATAGGAGTGTGTGAAACAAAATATATCCTTCCTGTACCTTTTTTTTCCTATTAAACCCCTAATTTAAAATATTTGCACTGGAAAAGATCTTCTTTTTATTAGCTTATGATTGAAATTTAGATATAAAAAATGCAGTTTAGGGAAAAAATAGCTTAAGCCTAATCAAACTCTTAAGCATTATCATAGTTATCAACAAATACCAGTAGTTGACCATATTGCGCCCCCCCCCCCCCCCCCCCCCCCCCGCAAAATTGGGGGTAGTGATCCCTGGGAAGTACAAGGGTTTTGGTGGAGGGGAGCTTGATGTGTGATCAAGTGTCAGGTGGAGGGTACAGGGAGATAAAGGGTGTTGTCAGCATTCACTACTTAGAAGTAATGTCTCTTTCTTTCTTTTTTGGGTGAGGAGGGTTAAAGAATGCCTGCCAGCTTAACTTCAGAAATGATTTAATCCAGTATTTTTAAATTGGAAGTTTGCGTAGTAACCATAGTATCTTCACTCTTCATTGTGTTGGGGTACATGAGAAATTCCATTGGTTAATTATCTTCTGGATTAGTACTGACTTTTCCCTACTCTCTATTTAGAGAAACAGCAATTTCTTCAAAGTTTCACCATTTTGTAGGCTAATAAAGTTTCTTTCATAGTAGAATGAGTGTTCTCTTTAAGCCTTTTATAGTTAATATTGAACTGAAAATATTTCAGGTAACCTTAAACTTTAAATATTTCTATGAGTTATTCCTTGAGTTAAATGTCAAAGCTAGTATAAGAGCATACTTGGGAACTCTTGTGCACTGTTGGTGGGAATGTAAATTGGTACAGCCACTTTGAAAAATAGTATGGAAGTTCCTCAAAAAATTAAAAACAATTAACATATGATCCAGCAATTCTGCTTCTGGGTGTCTATCCAAAGAAAATGAAAACACTAACCCAAAAAGATACATGCGCTCTCGTGTTCACTGAAGCATGTACAATAGCCAAGATATGGAAATAACCTTAAGTATTCATCAGTGGATGATGAAGAAGATATAATACATACATATACTCATATATACAATTGAATTTTGTTCCACTATAAAAAAAGGGAAATCTTGCCATTTGTGACAACATGGATTGTACCTCAGTGGCATTATGGCGGGTGAAATAAGTCAGAGAAAGACAAATGCTATGTGACCACTCTTATATAAGAATGTGGAATCACAAAAACAAAACAAAACACCAAGCTCATACATACAGAGAACAGATTGGTGAGTACTAGAGGCAGGGGGTTGAAAGGTAAAAAGAAAAAGTTTTAAAAATTGTTAAGTAGGCATAAAAATTTTTCCTTTATTAATTTTTCAGTACCTTAAAAATATAAAAATTAGAAATTATTATAAGGATGTCTTCATGAAGACAGGTGAAGGTCAGTCGTTATTAATTTAGTAGCCTTGATTAAATGCATACTTCCTTTTTTTTTTTGAAGCTTATTTATCTATTTTGAGAAAGAGGGTGAGTGGCGGAGGGACAGAGAGGGCAAGAGAGAGAATCCCAAGCAGACTCTGTGCTGCCAGCACAGAGCCCAACGCGGGGCTTGAACTCCTCAAACCGTGAAATCGTGACCTGAGCTGAAACCAAGAGTCAGATGTTTATCTGAGCCACCCAGGTGCCCCACTGCAATCTTTGTGTTAGGCCTTTTGCTTAGGTGTTAGGGTAAGAGTTTTGTAGAAGGCAGAACAAGATATTAATGCTTTGGAGTAAGTACCATTATAGAATTAGGTACAGGAGGCTTTGGGGAATCCTAGGAGGCCAGAGTGATTGCTGAGTGTGGATTGCTGAGTGCTGGAGTCAGATTGCTGGAGTTCATATCCTGGCCCTGCCACTTACGAGCTGTGTGGCCTTGGTTAAGACCTTTAACCTCTCTGGGCCTTTGTTTCTCATGTATAAGATGAGGATAATACTGGGTTTTGCCTTGTGAGATTGTCATGAGAATTAGATGACCCATTATATGTAAAGTGTAAAGAACAAGGAGAACAAAGGGTCTTTGTTCTACAAAGAGAACAGACAGTTTCTGTAAGTCATGGATGGGTGAGACCCCAGCGGCAGCGTTTGGGTATTCCAAGTGGGTCCACGTAGCAGTAAGTATTTTGAGCGCTGGATTCTCTGCTGGTACAGAGTTGAGCACAAGCTGAAAGAGATACGACCATGTCCATTGTCTGCCTTGGTTAAAAATGCAAGAAATGAAAACATTTTATTGCTATAATAATGTAGCATAATAAAAAATTAATGGGTTGTCTGTATCTACCTAAGGGAGAGATGGAGGGAGGGCCTCTTAAGTCCAAGTTCCTCATGTTCACAGTTGAACCAGCCAAATCTATACTGGTTTCTGCATAGTTTTACCCCAGAATGTCAACTTTTTTATTATGCTGCCCTGCCTCTTCATCCATCATTCCTCCCTCCCTCCCCAGCATACCACTGTCCCTCATTCCTGTCCTTCCTCCTGTTTGCTTTTTGTACTTTATATTTCTGGAAGTAGCTGTGATAATTCAGTTACTTTGGTAAGAGGATGCAATCTTCCCATTAGGTGATTATCTCACATAGCTTCATTTCATGAGACTTCTCAGTTCTGAAATTTAATTTTCTCAGACTAGAAATTTAGTTCTATGTGCTGAATGTCTACATGTAAAATGTAGCTATATATATATATTTATGCCAGCCTACTTCCAACAAGAATCTAAGGTGACTTATAAGGGAAAAAAGATGCAGCTATAGTCACGAAACACTGTTACCAAGAGAATGCACAGATAAGAGGGAATAACAGACGTGGGAGGGAGAAGGAGGAGTAATTACACAGAAATCCATGCTGAGTAAATCTGCTGAAACTGAACATAAAAACTTTGCTTTGTGCCCCATAATGCTTTCAGTTTAAAGCACGCACATATCCTTTATTTTTAAGCAAGTTGTTGGAGAAGAGTGTGGTGAGAGTTGTGTCGTGGGTGATGAAGAAACAAACTGATGGAACAAGTCAGTGATGTTAATTTGCAGTCCTGTCCCTTACTGTTGTGGACCTGTTTTCATATGGCCTAAGAAAAAAAGAATATATTTTCACATTGGTCTTTTGAACTGCAGAGTTGCATGTGATTCTCCGTTTGTTTGAATGGTGTTGAGAGCAAATAGGCCATGACATTTGGTTCCTTACTTAAGCTATTTGGAGCAGCCTCACTGTTGGAACCAGTTGACCAAACTTGTTGATCATATTGCTTCACCTTCACGGTTCTAGAAGGGCAAGTTGAGTGGGGAGAGGTCTTTGTTGTTGTTGTGTTATTGACACTTGGATGTTGCAGGTAGTAAGTACCTGTTACGAATTAGCTAAATGTGCCACAAACATAATTTAAAAGGAGAAATTGTCATAGCAAGGAAACGAAGGCAGGCATAAGGAGACTAGGGAAAGTGGATAGGCAAGGAGAAATGAAGTGTGAATAACTAAAGTTGATCAAATTGCACGTTGTAACCCTTGGTTATATTCCATCCACTTCAGGCATAATATGTGATAATGTTGCTGTTGGTGCTGGTACATCCTGGGAGAGGTAGTGTTGGCTGATGGAACATTTTTTTGAAAAGATGAAAACCAAGTTTTATGGGAGAAATATAGGCATAGAAAGGCCAATGTTTTCAAAATAGAAGTCACTAAATATAGTTGTAGTCAGCAGGAATTTACACTGCTGCTGGACTACATGCCTTTTTTTTTTTCTTTTCAGTTTTGGCCCCTACATAATTTCTATCATTTTTGACAGATTTCCATCTCCTTTTGGGGAGACATTTCTAGTTCGATTGATGGCCTCAGTTTAGTTATTTATTGTTATTCAGACAGTTGCAAATTTATTGAGTAGCTTCAACTTCTAGTGACTTGATTTTTGTTTAAAAAAAAAAAATAGGGCTACAAAGTACTGATCTTTCAGGAAACATGCACATCTACTTTTTCCAGTTGGGTTGAAGTAGGCCTTAACTTGCTCAGAGGCAGCCATTGTTATTTCATAAATACAATGAAAACAGTGTTTTCTATGACGTTATAAAATGAGTGAGCTAAAATACCGTTCTTTTCTGTTGTGTTTGATTGTTTTGTATTTCTTCACATAACAAATCTAAATTGGGCAAGAAGCGATAGGTGATTATTCCATCATCTTCCTTTGGTTGGACACACACATTTTCCACATTTGTCCGTATGGATTTTCAGTGCCTTTGGCATTCAGTTAGTTCATTCAGGACTTACCTTGGGGAACGTTGGTCTGTCTTGGAGGATATAGGTAAAGTCGCTTCTGAGAGGCTTTGTGCGCCATGTTCTTGCTATAGGGATGATTTGTTCAGGATTGTATTGCTCTGGCAAGGCATTTTACTTGGAGAAGTTGGGGTTAAAATTCATTTATTCATTCAGTTATAAGAGTGTTCTTACTGTGTACCATGTGCCAAGCTGGCCTTTGGGAATGTAGAGGTGAGTATGATATGGCCCCTCTCAGTGGGGAAGACATACATTCACATACAGTATAATGTGTTCACAGTGTGTGATCAGTGGTAGACTTGAAGGTGTGAATACAGTGCTTAGAGTTTCACAGTGGAGAATGACTAATGCCACCTGAGAGATTTGGTAGAGACTTCACACAGGAGATGATATCTGAGCAGCATTTTTAAGGTTAAGTAGGCAGTGACTAAGATGCAGAGGCATTCCAAGCATATCAAGCATGGGCCTAGAGTCAGGAAAGGGCACGGTGTGGTTATGGAACAATGAGAAATCCAGTGTGGGTAGGGAGTAGAAAAGAGCAAGACGGAGCAAGACTGTGAGTGCCCCCCGGCAACTTGCCACGGGGTTAAGATGGTCTGCAGTCACTAGGAAGCAGAGTTCTTACAGAAGTGACATGATGGGATCCATGGGGTTCTGTTTGTTTCTTTATGAGGTGAAGACTCTTGGCATTGTAGGAGAAAGATAGGAATAGGAAAAATCTGGAGTCTGTTCAGAGACTGATAGAATTGTCATGGAAGGGAGTTATGAGCATCTCAACTAAAGTAATGGCAGTGGAGATAGAGGAAAGGAAGAATCTAAGGAATTTGAGGCAAAGGCAGTACTGGTTGACTAGTCACTACATTGTTAAGAGAGAAGAAGAGGAGGTGATGAGAGGGCCCAGGTTTTCATGTCTCTCCTCTGTTACAGGGTGGGTGGTGGATGTCATTCATGGAGAGAGCAACTGCAAAGGATATGCAGCTTTGGAGGAGATGATGAATTTATTTTGTAGATGTTAGGGTGCTTTACGACATCCAGTAGACAACTCTTGCAACAGGTTAGTTTGGAGGTAGGAGATGTATATGTTTAATAAGCATGATGCCCCAATGGCTGCTGTCAGTTAGGCTGAGGGTGGAGCATATTTGAGTAAAGGAACAGGGTGGAATCTGGGGCAGGGAGTGGATGGTGGTATGAGGGAGATGAAGAAAATAGCCATGAAAAAAGAAGGAAGACCAATATGGAATAGTGACCTATGAATAGGGACAGGAGAAATTCCAGAACAGATGAACAGGGTCAAATGGTTTGAAGAGTTTATAAAGAGAAGATGGGCTAATTAAATGCATGGGGCATTGATATGACTGTTGGAGGTGTAGTTGTACCTCTGAGTGAAAGCTGATAAGGTGAAACATGCCAAGCAATTCACTTTACCATGAGTAGGATTGAAGGAAGGATTAGTTTGGTTGACTGTTGGGGTTATGAGAGAGTGTTACATCCTGTGTGTGGGGGTTACCCTTAAATAAGAGAGAAGGACACTTCTTTCTCTGAGATGAAGGCGGGGAGGAGAGGAGAATGGTGTTTTTTTTGTTAAATCTAGAAGTAGGAATATTCAGCAAGCTTGTGCTTTTCTGGGTAAGTAGAAGGTGAAGTTGGGGGCAGAGTAATCATAGTTGAATTTGAGCACTAATTTGTGCTGGGCTGTGTGCTGTCTACTTTATATATGTTACTGTCTTTTGGCTTTTATTCTCCCCCCATATATATTATTAAACCCACGTTAGAGGTAAAGAAAGGGGGTTCAGAGAAGTTATAAAACTTACCCAGAGTCACATACTTGATAGGTGTTGGATCCAGGGTTTGGGCTCACTTGGCTTGATTCCATCATCCTTTAACTGAAGGGAGGAGAAGGAAGTGTGAGGTAGAGATGTTAGGATTTGATGCTGCCACCTTGGAGAGAGTAGACACAGGTTTTCAGATACGCTTGGCGAAGGATAAGAGAGGAATTGGTAACTTGCAGAGTTTCAAATTTGGTCTCTCCTGTCCCTCTGTGGAAGTGACTTGACAATAGGGCTGATTGGTATTGGTAAAATAGAAGGTTAAAATTTGGGTTCTTTCGGTACACCTCTGCAGCATAACCTGTTGTTACATTATAAATCGTGGCAGACTTTACAGGCTTTAGCTGACCAGTGTAACCCATCTGACCAAATAAGATTGGAATTTGACAGAAAAGCAAAATGACACCATTAGTTTAGCATACTCCAGAGCCAGAATTCCAAAGAGAAGCAGTGCTTAGACCAGTAGCAAAAGTACAACCAAAAATCTCTTAATGGCAAGTTTTGCCATATGATTTCTGGGTAGCTTCATGACTCTGATCATATTAACATTATGTTAAAAATAATACTGATACTGGGGCACCTGAGTGGCTTAGTCTGTTGATGGTCTGACTCTTCGTTTCAGCTCCGGTCATGATCTCATGGTTCGTGGGTTTGAGCCTGTGTCAGGCTCTGCTCTAAGAGTGTGGAGCCTGCTTGAGATTCTCTCATTCACTCACTCGCTCACTCTCTCTTTTTCTCTCTCTGTCCCTCCCCTGCTCTTGCTCTCTCGCTCTCAAACAAACATAAATTATTGATACTGTTCATTTACATTTATTGTCAAAGATTTTTGGAATTTAATTGCATTTAACACCTGGCATGTGCATTAAAACTAAACGAACTCTCACCTTAAAAAAAACAACGTAGACGTTTGTTTCAGCAGCTTGGAAGAGTCTAGAGAGAAGGAGTCTTCTGTCTTGACACTTGATTTTTCCAGCTTCAGCTTATTGTTTTCTTCATTTATTTGGCACATTTATGTCACCTACCATGTGCACTGTTCTAAAAAATGGGGATACAGTGGTGAACAAGACAAAGCTTATATCCAAGTGAATAGACCGTAAATGAGTAATACAATATTGTGAATATACTATTACTATCATAATGTAGTATAGTGGTGAAATGCTATCATCTACAAAGAAAGCACAGTAAGGAGGTGGAATATCAGAGTGGTGGTTTTGTAGGTAGTGTGGTCAGAGGTTTCATTTGAGCAGACTTGATTAAGGATAGGGATTGAGTCACTGAGAAACAAGGCAAGAGAATACCAAGGACATGACAGGATCCTGCGGACCGGTCTAGGAGCTGGAAGAAGGCCTGTGTGACTGAAGGACAGTGATTTCACAGAGGAAGCCAGGGCTGCATTACGAAGGGCCTTACAGGCTGTGCTGAAGACTTTGCACAGCTGTGGTTTATATGTTTACTGAATTAATCCCGATTTGATGAAGTGATTAAAGTGATTAGGTTTGGCCAGTTGTACTTACACTATTGTATTATTTTTTACTTTATAGGATGGAACAAAGTTCATCTGTATTGGGGCTCTATATTCTGAGCTTCTGGCTGTCAGCAGTAAAGGAGAACTTTATCAGTGGAAGTGGAGTGAATCTGAGCCTTACAGAAATGCACAGGTATTTTATATTAAGCTTTCATCAAATGGTTCTATATATCAACATACAAAATAGTGATCATTTTTCTTGTGCTTTCTAAGAATCCTTCACTGCATCATCCACGAGCAACATTTCTGGGGCTAACCAATGAAAAGATAGTCCTGCTGTCTGCAAATAGCATAAGAGCAACTGTAGCTACAGAAAATAACAAGGTAGGAAATACTTTGCATTCGTTGAGAAACTGAAATTTCATGCTTCAGTTCTTGGTTTTCTTCCTCTCCCTCTGCCCCTTTTCCATCTTTTAATTTTCTCTCTTTCTAAATCCACAACTTCAAGGCATCTCAAGCCTAAAGAGAGTAATCCAGTATATAATCTTTTTGTTGCTGGTTTATCCCTATATTATAATCCAACTTTAGAGGTGGCTTTTTCCCTTAAGGAAAGGACAAAATATTTGAGATAAGTGCTAACAAAAGCTGTCAGAGATGGATTGGGGAAGTATGTGGGTATTTTGCCTTAGATTCTCTTTGGCTTTAGAGTCACTATTTTTTTTTTTTTTTTTATTTTAGTTTATGTATTTATTTTGAGAGAGACAGAGAGAGAGAGAGCGCGAGCGAGCGAGCGTGGGGGAGGGGCAGAGAGAGAGGGAGAACTCAAGCAGGCCCTGTGCTGTCAGTGCATGAAACTGTGAGATCATGAAACTCATGAAACTGAGATCATGACCTGAGCCCAAATCAAGAGTTGAACGCTTAATTTATTGAGCCACCCAGATGCCCCTAGAGTCACTAAATACTTTTTAAAATTGTTGTAGCAAATGTTTACTTTTGATTAATTTCTTTGAGATGGCTTTAGACGATCATTTCAATAACTGCTACTTCAATTTATTTATGTAAGGAAAGTATTTTAGATTCTTAATTAAGAACCTTTTCTGAATTACTTATTTTTCTGGCATTTAGCTCAAAACATTTTAGAATTGTAGTCCGTAGAGTATGTATGTTGTTTCCTAGTTTTGACCACAGTCCTTTCTTATTTATTTAAGCCTCTAATATTTTACTCTTTAGGTTGCTACATGGGTAGATGAAACTTTAAGTTCTGTGGCTTCTAAATTAGAGCACACTGCACAGACTTACTCAGAACTTCAAGGTGAACGGATTGTTTCTTTACATTGCTGTGCCCTTTACACCTGTGCCCAGCTAGAGAACAATTTATATTGGTGGTGAGTAACACAGGGAGGGGGAATTCCTTATCAGTGAATGCTTTTATGTGCATAGATAGGTGCTTTGAGAAGTGGAATACCAACATGAGAAGGTTGGTCAAAAGATAATGCTTTGTAGAGAGGGAAATTTCACTTTGGAACAAAGTAACATTAAAAAAACTTATAAAATTAACACATACTTTAGTGACTGTAATTATGGAATTTTACAGAAGTATAAAGTGGAAACAAAAATTACCTATCATCCTGCAACCTGAAGGTAACTACTGTTAGCATTTGGAAGTATTTTAAATCTTTCTTTCCTATACATAAATATGTACTTTGCTTTTACATAATTGGAAACCTAGGCTATCGGGTATTTTTTATGCTTTTTCATTTAACAGTATTACTTAAAATATAATTAAATATAAAATATAATTACAGTATTTTCATTGGATGTATATTTTGTGTCTTCCTTTATTCCTTTACTATTAGGGACTTTAAAATGTATTTTTTCTGTTGTGTTTTAAGGAGTTTAGTAAATCTGCATTTATTTACAGAAATAATATGTAGGGGAATCTACTAATGAAATAAAATTATTTGGAAGAAAATTTCAGGTGATCAATTTTCTATAAAATTTTAATCCCTAAAGGTTTAATAAAAACAGGACCAGTTATGTATTAAAGCTATGCTCAAGTTATGATTAAGAATAAGTTGTAAATACAACAAGCAAAAATATTACATGTAATTTCAGATTAGTAGGCTTCTTTGCTGCTTGCTTGACCAATTTATACTTTTTCTTTTCAGGGGTGTAGTCCCTTTTAGTCAAAGGAAAAAAATGTTAGAGAAGGCTAGAGCCAAAAATAAAAAGCCCAAATCTAGTGCTGGTATTTCTTCAATGCCGAACATCACTGTGGGTACCCAGGTAAGTGATTAGGGGACGTTGTTACTCTTCAAAATCACTTTCTTCCTCTTTAATTAATTCCCTTCTAAGCAGTTTTATAAATGAATGTTATTTGAAGGACCAGGTTCCAATAGCATGTATATGCTTTTTTATTCAATAGTTGAGTGACATGGAGATTCTGCCCCAGTGTCACAGTAGGTTTCCTTATGGGGCAGGGTTCCCAGATTTGCCTAATTTTAAGAATCATTTGGTACTTGAATGCAAGAGTGTGGAGCTCCTGGGACGTTCCTTCAGTTTGTCTGGTGGTAAGGCCTGGGGTTGATTATGTTAACAAGCATCCCAGGTGATAAACAGCCAGGCAGTTTTGAAAGACACTGCTCTTGGGGATGTTGTCAGCATAGGGCAGGAGGCTTCCTCAGATCTCTGTTTCCACCAGAGATGGATTCCACTCTGAGATGGTTTTAGGCTTCTATGTTATAGAAGGTGATTTTTCTAATACCTCAGTGGATCAAATTGCGGTTGGTTCAAGGACTTCTGGCTCCTCCATTCTTTCAGGGAGTCTGCAGAGCCCTTTCTTTTCTTTCCATTTACATATCTGTGAAGCTGAATTGTCTGCATACACTTTAAGTAACTATCACAACAGATTGAATGCAGAAGCAGACGTGGGAATCGAACTGTCTTCCATTAAATCAAACATTAAGAGATTTGCAAAAATGTAAACAGTGCCACTTTTCTTGCTATTTTTTTTTGAAAATCAGTTTTTTATAAAATTGTTTATGTTAACATGACATTTATTACTGTGAAGTGTTTAAAAATTTCTGAATTTTAATTAATACATTAAATACCAGCTAGATAGGACCCAAATAAACAAAATATTTTTGGGTCCTCAGTAATATTTAACAGGGAAAAAGGGCTCTGATACCAGAATAGTTTGAGAACTGTTGTTCTTTTCATTCATTATCTTGAGGATAGTTTATCTTGAGTATAAAAATTGGTGTATATTCTAGCAAGCACTACAATGACTATTTTGTAAGATCTAGGAAATACAAAATATAAGTTATCCCACCTTGTAGTGATAAGGAAAAGAAAAATTCAAAGTGCAAGATGACACATCGTGTAATAAAAACTACCATTTGTCTAAGTGCGAGGGATTATAAAGTGCTTAAAGAGTTACTACTTCAGTTGTTACTTTTCAACAAAACCCAGCTTATACGTATCCGTTTTGTATTTGTGCCTCTATGTTGTTGTTGTTGTTGTTGTTGTTGTTGTTCTTGTCGTCGTCGTTGTTTGGTCCTAGTCATGGTTGTCTTATTCTGACTTATTTCTTGCTTGGCCTCCCAATTGGGGAGTGTTTAGTGATTACCCATTATTTTGAATATTCTTCTTCAGCCTTCATTATTTATTTCAGTTGTTTTGGACAGGAGCTTCAAAGAGCTCCCCTTTTCCTGGTTAGTCCAATTACTGATTTCTGTTGTTCTTAAAGTTTCTTGTTCACTGGACTCACTTAATAGCAAGATATCCTCGCATTTGCCTTATTAGCATGGAGGATGATGTTGCTACAGAGAGAGAGAGCAGAAAAAAACACTTTAAAGGTGCACTGAAGAAAATTTTTAAACTAAATAGCTTGGAACTAAATTGCTAAGAGATAGGTGTATTAAAATATTTTGGTATAGAACTAAGATTTTATTTTAAAGCTGTGGAAAACTAGAGATTTAAGATAGTCATAGCCACAGAATAAGGAAAGCCTTCGTGTGTTAACTGTTGATTACTTAGAATTATCAGCTACACCTACACTCTGAGATCATAATGTTGAGAATGATGTATTTAGCAGTTATCCATTGACACGTCTCGTTATATGCTGGACCCCAAATACACACCACCTTGTCTTTAAGGTGATTTATTTTTAATAAGAAGGCACTAATAAATAACCTCCTTATCTTCTAATCTTACCACATTTCTCTTTAAAATACAGCCTTCTTTCTTATTGATCCTCTTTCAGACTGTAAGCTTTCACCAGTCTTCCCTGAAAATTTGTGGGTGAAACTTCCCTTTAAGTCACAGCTAAGCAGGACATACCTTTTTCCAGAAGTCAGCTCTTCATGAACTGTACATTCTAAGCCACAGATCTATATTTAGTGACGCATAACTATCTGATGGAACTGCAGCTCTGCTCCAGGATTTCCAGTTGTGATACTACTCAAATGTATCAGCGTCTTCTGTGTCACTTACAGTTAATTATAAACCATCACATGATCTTCGTATGTGCCACTGTCAAGGACAACATAATACTTCATTACTGGGTGACTGAACAGAATGTCCATGAGATTGAGCTGTTGGAGAACTCAAAAGAGATGTCCAGAAATAATCTTTCTCTCTCATTTGGAGCTATTCTTGGTGTGTTTGACGGTGCCACCTTGCAGGTTATTGCTTTCAGAGTATATGACCTGAGGGAGCTCCTCGGCAGTGAGAAGTTGCAGGTTATTTACTCCTGCACTCAATTAACTTCTAACATTGACGTCAACACACTCTTTTTTAACGTAAGAGAAAATTTATGTTATCCAGTGAAGCTTTTGGTTTGTAGAAAACAAGTCTTCTGGGGGAAAGAAACCCCCATAGAGATGAAGTTTATAGAGCCTGTATAATACATAGCATAATGAATTAGGAAAGTCATTTCAGATGTTAAGAAACTGACAGAATGTGTAATTATTTTGTTATTTTTTTAATGACAATCTTTAAAAAAAGTTCTTTGCTATTTCTATTCTGTTTCTTTATAGCAGAATGGTCAGGATATTTGTTGCATGAAATTTGTTAGGTTGTATGAATTTTTTTTTTTTTAATGTTTATTTTGAGAGAGAGCATGTGCATGTGAGCCAGGGAGGGGCAGAGAGAGAGAGAGAGGGAGGGAGAGAGAGAGGGAGAGAGAGAATCCCAAGCAGGGATTCGATTCTGCAGGCTCTGCACTGTTAGCACAGAACTCACATCGATCTCACGAGCTGTGAGATCATGATCTGAGTTGAAGTCAGGAGTTAGTGACTTAACTGACTAAGCCACCTAGGCAGCCCTTTTGCATGAAATTTTAAAGTTTTTTTTTTTTTTTTTTTTTTTTTTTTTTAACAAATGTGCTAAAATAATTACTGCTCCTTAATTTTGGGAACAAATTCTTGATAGAGATAATGCTTTTAAGACAATGCTTTAAGAGCCTTATTTGATTGTGTAAGATTGTTTTTGGAAAACCTAGGAAATAATACTTTTATGTGTTGTATTTTTATGCATTTGGAACAACTCTTCTAGTTTTGAAAATGTCATCTTGATGATTTTTCTTTTGTTTGCTAGGTGTGCTTAAGGAATAATCCTCTTTATCATGCTGGAGCAGTTGCATTTTCAATTAGTGCTGGGATTCCTAAAGTTGGTGTCTTAATGGAATCAGTTTGGAATATGAATGATAGCTGTAGATTTCAACTAAGATCTCCAGAGAGCTTGAAAAGCATGGACAAAGCTAGCAAAACTACTGAAGCTAAGTAAGTACTGTACTGTAATGAATCGTGATTTTACACCAGTTTCTAGTTCGCTATGTATACGAGAGGGGTAGTCAAGGCAGACTTAGAGGTGTGCAGTGACCTAGAAAATTGCTACCGTGGTGAGGTCTTGTGAAGACGCCCAGAAGTTTTGCAAGGAATTAGTAAAATTTACTGTTTGCCACTTGGTTAATATTTGTATATTATAGTTGTTCTTGATGTTCAGCAGCTAGAATGACCATATATAGAGTTCTCTTTTGATATCTTTGTTTTGTCATTAGAGTGTGTCCTTTGCCATTACTGTGTGGAAGAAGAATATGTTTAGCCTTATCTCTATCAGGCCATCTTTGCCCTCCTCTCTCCCTGTGTAATGATCTTAATTTCTACCTAATGTCTTAACTGCATCTTGATCCTTGAAAGGATTTTATAAGTTAACATTCTGGAGAGGGAAGTTCTGTAAAGGATTTGCAGACTTTCGGGGCGGAGGGGTATGTGAACAGAGTTACCACTGAATTGTGTGGAGCCCGCATACAGAGGCTGGCTTATTGTTTGGGAGTCAAGTATATAGTTACTTAACACCTGTACTTTTAGAAGCATCTATAAGTATTTGTGTGTGGTATAATTTGGTTGTTTGGTCCATGAACTTCAAACCTTTAATAAAGTTTATAAGTAACTTTTTTTTCTTAATCTTATAAAAATATGTAACCATTATAGAAACATAGATGAGTAATAGCATCACATTCCAGAAACAACATTTTAATATTTTGGTGTCTTTTTTTTTTTTTTTTTTTTAATTTAACAGGCATTAAAAAGAAATGGGGATTGTACTATACATCTAGGTTTTTAAAATGCTGAAATTTGTTTGCTCAAATGAGTGTAATGATTGTAAATTTACTACCTTTTTTGCTATTTCTCTTATTGTTAGAAATGCAAGTTGTAATTAAGAAAACACAGGGATTACTGTCAGAGAAAGACCAATATCGTATGATTTCACTCATATGTGGAATTTAAGAAACCCAACAGGTGAACATAGGGAAAGGGAAGGAAAAATAAGATAAAAACATAGGGAGGCAAACCATAAGAGACTTGTAAAGACAGAGAACAAACAGGGTTGCTGGAGGGGAGGTGGGTGGGGGAATGGGCTAAACGGGTGATGGGCATTAAGGAGGGTACCTGTTGGGATGAGCACTGGGTGTTACACTAATGAATGAATGAATCACTGGGTTCTGTTCCTGAAACCAAGACTATACTGTGTGTTAACTAACTTGAATTTAAATAAGTTAATTAAAATTAAAAAAAATGGATGACTACTAAATAAGTTAAAGAAATATTCTTTAATAAAGCAACGCAACTGTAATTTATGCCAAATTAAGGCTTTTTTGCTTTGTTGTCGTGATCTCTCTCTCACTGTCCCTGTCTTGTTATACATAATGGATTTATAGACTTCCTCTGTAATTACATTGATTTTTATCCTAAAAATAAAAGTGACAAAACACATTTTCATTTTTTATGAAATTTTGTAAAGAGTGATTGAAATGTTTTTGATGTGCACAAATATAAATGAGTTTATATTTAACACACAGAATATGCTACTGGAATCGTGTAATTTATAAAGTTTTTCAGTATCTTCCTTGAAATTTGCCATCTATATGAATAAACTTAGTAAAAGAGCTTATTGAAATTTAGGTTAAGAACATAGTCATTTTCATGTGAAAGACTCTTCTTTGCTAAGTGTTGAGATGCGTTCACTTTAATGGCATGCTAGTGATTAGTCAGTATCAGCCTGTTTCCACCATCACAAGATTTGCAGAGCAGCCATGAGTGTTCATGTGTACTTGTACTAAGCACTTCGCCAAGATGCTGGTGAAAATGATACTGGTTTACTGTGGACTGTTTCTAAACTCAGGTGAAATTCCTGGTGGGGATAATAGACGAGGGGGTTAAGATGATGGCCTTGATAACAATATTTATAACAGATTTCTTAGTAATAGGTGACTTTTCTGACTAAAAATTGACTTCTGCCTTTTAAGGACTAAGGTGTGTGTGTGTGTGTGTGTGTGTGTGTGTGTGTGTGTGTGTGTTGAATCATCTGTAGAATATTGTATAGTTGCTGACTGTAGTTATCTTCCTAGGTATAATGAAAGAATTCAGTGACAAAGGATAGTTTATTCTGTAATTTCTCAGGTTGTAACAGGTGATGGTTCTTCATCAGATGGTTCAAGAATAAATTTTTGTAAACCATGCGAGTTGAGTTCCTTTTTTGAACTCTTAAGAAATTAATGATAGATCTAGTTGGTATTTTATTTTCCTTTACCATTTCTGAATTAAATTGCTATGTCCAAGTCAGGGTTTACTGAAGTGTGAAACTTGTTTGCTCAAGAGCTTGTAATAATTGAGTGTAGTTTTTGTTGTTATTCATAGATAAAGCTTATCTGAATCATTGTTCAAAGTTGTTGATAGCTTTATATGGTGTAGTTTTCTTTCCTTTCTTTTAAAAATATTACTAAGAATTTGAAGTATGCACCGTGTACCTTTTTCAGTACCTGGAGTCCTAGAAATAGACCATTTTGTACAAGTTTTAATATTTCATTCCCTTATAAGAATAAACTTGATTCTAAAAAATAAACCATCTGACAAGTTCTAATATTTCATTTTCCTAGTAATGAGAATCTAATTTCTAATCTCAGGCCTGAAAGTAAGCAGGAACCAGTGAAAACGGAAATGGGTCCCCCGCCATCTCCGGCCTCCACATGCAGTGACGCGTCCTCAATCGCCAGCAGCGCATCAATGCCATATAGTAAGTTTTATGTGTAGTGTACGTTGGTCAAAGTAAGGTCCCAGGCAGAGAGCTGGGTGCAGTCTGTTTATGATTTGAGGCAACTTCTACCATTTTCAGTATTTTTTTGTATAAATTTTGTTTCTAGTAGTTAGATTTTATGTGTATGAGCAGTTTTATTTAAATGAAAAAATAGTATTTACAGTGTTGCCTATTCCTGTTGTTTTTTAGAGTTCTATTGAGTTTATAATTTGTAAAATGCATTGCAGTGATAGTGGGAAATAACTGCCACTAATTAGAATATTTTCCCACCTTTGTGGAGACTGTTTTTATTATAAATTGGTCATGGCTTGGTCTCAACTTGTGCTCAGAATTTGCAGAATTTATAAACCTAGACTCACTACTGCACATTGGATTTAAGGAGTTTTTTGAACGGTCCTCAAAATAAATTTATTTTATAGTGTACTTGCTTTGCCCTTGAGGAAGTTGAAACTTAATAATTACATGATAGTTTTAAAAACAGACCAACAGGTCTTTTTTTTTTTTTTTTTAACCTTCATCAGATAACTCTAATTTTAAGGGTTCAAAATAAGTTTTTTATTTCTTCTTTGTGTGTTTGCAGCAGTGTTAATATCATTAGGCATTAACAGACGTGATTTTTGCTACTAAGTCATTTGAAGTGGAAATTGGTCATAAAATGTCAATTCATAAAGTGGTAGTTCACAGAATTGTTATTTAGATATCTCAGTTATGTATCCCTTTACAAATGATCTTTTTTCATATATTTAGATGAAATCTATAAAGTCTCTTTCACATTTTCTTTTTGGTACTTACCATTTTGTTGTTGTCTAAGAACGACGACGGTCCACCCCTGCCCCGAAAGAGGAAGAAAAGGTGAACGAAGAGCAGTGGTCTCTTCGGGAAGTCGTTTTTGTGGAAGATGTTAAGAATGTTCCTGTTGGCAAGGTTTGTTCAAAACGTCTAAGAGTTAGTTTCTACCAGAACTAGAACAGTATTGGTTATCCAAGAATTTATGGTTGGTGAGTGTTCATCAGCCCTTTCCTCAGAGCTGCTCCATTCCTCACCTTTAGTGAGCCCTTAGCCTGTTGCAGATAGCTTCTGTTCCCTAAAGATGAATAGATGATTATGAGGCCTCTTCTTGAGTATTTATGGTGATATATTGCCTATTTTTTTTTAAGTGTTATTTTGGAAGAATTTTAGGTTTGCAGAAAAATTGCAGAGATTATATTACTTTTTGATGCAGTCCATTTTTTTGGAGCTATCAGAGAGTTCTGAAGGAGAGATCCTCTTCCATAACACTTAACAACTTCCCTTGACATTTAAAAATCTTACTGTCTTCAAGTCACTTCCAGTTTCTTTTCCCTTCTTTCTGGAGAGGGTTTCTTGCTTTCTAAGAAACCCAAGTGGGTAGAGTCCATCAGCTAAAACGCAATTTCACCTTTCTCTCCACACATACTGAAAAACAAAATGGAACTATATCTGCAAAGTAAAGGTTTTTCTGATGGCTCATTTGTTTCTGAATTGATGGTCTTTCATTTGTACTTTAGGGAAGAGTAGATATGCCACGCCCTGCAATTTACAAAGGCCTTTCTCACACATGATTCCATTTGATTCTCAAAATAGAACTGTAGCTTATGGGCTGGGCAGGTGTTTCTTCTGAGAAGATCACACTGGCTCAAAATCAGAAGCAGTTAGAAGCATAGGTAGGACTCAGGTATTCTGGTTTCAAGTCCTGTGCTCATCTTTCTGTACATTGCTGACTCTCTACCCGTGCTGTTCAAAATGGTAGCCATTAGCTATATTTGTGGCTAATTTATTAAAATTGAATAACATAAAAAGTTAGCTCCTCAGTCACATCAGCTCCATTTCAGGTGCTTCATAGCCACTTACGCTAATAATGGTTACCATATTGGGCAGTGCAGATACGGGACATTATCATCGTCACAAAAGTTCTTTCACACAGCGGGGCTCTAAACTAGTAAAAAGCATAATAAGCTTTTTTGGGGGAGCATTTCATGGGTTATACTTAATTTTTATAGCTGATTGCTAAACATCCCAAAGACTGTAAGCGCTGGCTATGTGGGTCAGTTTTTCTTTAGAAAATAAGTCTCAGATACAAACATCAACAATAAAGCTTTGGTGAGTCTGTTTAGGTACCCCCCCCCCCCCATTCAGGTTAATTTTATAACTTGGTGATCATTAAAGAAATAGAAGAAATTAAATGCCTTCAGTATTAAATTAGTTCAGTGAACATAATTTGCATATTAATTTCATATAAGTCGGTGGTAATATTCAGCATATTTACCTGTACTTCCAGGTGCTAAAAGTGGATGGTGCCTATGTTGCTGTAAAATTTCCAGGAACATCCAATAACACAAACTGTCAGAGCAGCTCTGGATCAGATGCTGACCCTTCTTCTCTCCTGCAGGATTGTAGGTTACTTAGAATTGATGAACTGCAGGTAGGTGTAGAGGGATCACTCAGCAGGTAAATGTTGGCACTGACTACTTGAGTGCGTTATGGTTTCTGAGAGCAAGGTTCCTTTTGTGTCATGCAGGTTGTCAAAACTGGCGGGACACCAAAAGTTCCTGACTGTTTCCAAAGGACTCCTAAAAAGCTTTGTATACCTGAAAAAACAGAAATATTGGCCGTGAATGTGGATTCCAAAGGTAAAGCTTTTGTAACATTTTCACCTGGCATACTTTATATCCTGTTAATATTTGTGTAGTAAATGGGTGTAGGCTAGGAGCTGCCTGGGTGGCTCAGTTGGTTAAGCGTCTGACTTTTGATTTCAGTGCAGTTCCTGATCTCAGAGCTCATGAGATAGAGCCCTGCATCGTGCTCTATGCTGACCATGTGGAGCCTGCTTGGGATTCTCTCTCCCTCCCTCCCTCTCTCTCTCCCCTTCCCCCCCACCTCCAAAATAAATGAATATACTTAAAAAAAAAAAAAAAAAAGGGCGTAAAATAAGTGATTTGGGGTGTTTGGAAGTTTTGTTCCTTGTGTATAATGTTATGGAATGAGATAAATCTACATTTCACATGTGACCAGAGATGTTAAAATTTGGCAGGTACTTACTGGAGGTTATTAAAGATGCATAAATTTTTTTTTACATTTATGTGTTTCTGAAGGTGTGCATGCTGTTTTGAAGACTGGGAATTGGGTACGGTACTGTATCTTTGATCTTGCGACAGGAAAAGCAGAACAGGAAAATAATTTCCCTACAAGCAGCATTGCTTTCCTTGGCCAGAATGAGAGGAATGTAGCCATTTTCACTGCTGGACAGGTACTGAGGCTTACTTTTGCTTGTGAAAACTGATGGGACAACATTGGCATTTTTGTAAAGCCTAAAGTTGGGCTCTAGTTTGCTTGTTATCAAACTACTGAAGAATTTAGAATACCAAGTACAATTAATACTGGGTTTCTTATTTGGTTAGCATAATCTGATATGAAAATAAATATACCTGTTGTAAAAATCAAAGATGCATTTTTGATTGGGAGCCAGATTTTATTATTTTCCCTCTATTATAGGAGTCTCCTATTATTCTTCGAGATGGAAATGGTACTATCTACCCCATGGCCAAAGATTGCATGGGAGGAATAAGGGATCCTGATTGGCTTGATCTTCCACCTATTAGTAGTCTTGGAATGGGCGTGCATTCTTTAATAAATCTTCCTGCCAATTCAACAATCAAAAAGAAAGCTGCTATTATCATCATGGCTGTGGAGGTAACTTGACTTTTGAAACTACTTGACATTTTAATTCACATGATACTGCTAGAAACTAGGGAAACCAATCAAATAGATTATTTGTTGACCCTTCTCTATAGGTGGTAGTAGTTTATTAAGACAAGAGAGATGAGTGAACCGTAGATGGCAGTGTAAGTGTTTGAGTTAAGGCGTGCACAGTGCTGTAGGAGCACAAAAGGGAGGGATATCAATCAGACTGTGACTATAGAGAAGGCTTCTCATAGGAGGCGATGCCTGAACACAGCTTTGAATAGTCGGGTCTCCTAGACACAAGGTGAGGGCGGGAAATGTTATCCTTGGTGCCAAGTCTTTGTGAATCTTAATGTTTTGGAAGACCACGTACATTGTTGATATAAACAGAAGGTAGGGCTTATATGGGTCAAGTGAGTGGCAAGTGCAGAGACTGGAGAAAGGCACTGGGGTACCTGTGTGCTAACCTAAGGGGTGTGAGCTTCCCCCTGAAAGCTAGGAGAAGGATTTTAAACTGGCTTTTTAAAAAAGGATTAGCAGTGGGTGGAGAACAGAAGTGTAGAGACCAGATGAAGAAACAAAGTAAGCTTGAAATCTTGGAAATGAAGAAGAGGGAATGGATTTCAGAGTTCTTAAGAAAGTAGATTCTCTAAAGCTTGGTGCCAATCTTCAGCAATAAATGAGAGGAAGGAGTTATAAAGCTTCTTACTTGGGTGTGGTTGGTGGGGAGAGGAAAAATAAGAGGAACAAAATGAATGCTGGAAGAGGATGAGTTTAGTTTTGAACATGTTGTAGCTGAGGTGTTTATCAGATGTGGCGGTGGTACCACTGGAACTTATTGGAGCAATTTGAGCAGAGATTGACCTGATTTGACTTAACATTTTCACAGGATTGCTGCTGACCTGCTGAGAATAGTAGGGGACAGTGTGGAAGTAGGGAGGCTTGTGAGGGGGGCTATTGAAACAGTCTGGGTGGGAGGGGAAGGTGGCTTGGCCCAAGAAGTAGAGCTGTGAGGGAGAAGGGATTCATTCAATTCTAGGTATATTAGATAGGCTGACGGTAGAGCCAACAGGATTTGCCAATGGCTCAGTATAGGGTGTCAAACAGAGGAAGCAATAAGGCCAAAGATTCTGAAGGAATGAAGTTGGCATTTATAGAGATGGAGACTAGGGATGAAGCAGATTCAGGAGGGAGGAGGGGCAGACAACAGGAATTTGGTTTTAGACATGCAGAGTTTAAAGTGCTTGTCAGATAGGTATCCAAGAGAAGGTGGTAAATAGTTAGATGTGTAATTCTGAAGACCCGGAGCAAGATGGAGAATTAGACAAAGGAGCCTACAGTACATCTGTGGTATTTAGAGGAATTACATGGAATGAGGTTACCAAGGTTGTGGAGAAGAGGTCTAAGGACTGAGCTGTCAGAATAGCATCAGCATGTAAATACAGGGAGATAAAGAGGGACCTGCATAAGAGACTGAGAAGGAGCAGCATCCACGGGGTTGGAGGAAAACTAGAATGAGTGTTGTCTTGGAAGCCAGGTGACAAGCATGTGTCAAGTAGGATGCAGTGATCAACCATGTCTGGTGATGCTGTGGGCCAGGCGAGGCAAATGCTGAAGAGTGACTGGCGATTTGGCTCCATCTGGGTCATTCTGGACAGTAGGGATGAAAGCCTGATTAGAGTGAGCCATGGAGAAAATGGAAAAAGAACTAGAGATCAATATGGACAGCTCTTGTGAGGAGATTTTCTATAAAGGATGGAAAGTAGAGCTTAGTATGAGGGCTTATTTACCCTTTATTAGGTTGGAGGTGAAAGGAACTTGTTAGAGTTGCACCTAAAGTAGTCTGAATCCAGGTACTCCTGAGAGCTTCCTGTGAGCTTTGTGTATAGAGACACACAGTGCTTGTATTCTTAGTTTAGTTTTGATTGCAACCTACTAGACTAGAGGTTATAGACTGGTAGGGGTATGATTAAGGAGGTGGCCATGGCCTGAAGTTGGCCTCTAGAAATAACCTTCATATCATTTTAAAATTCGTAATTGGTTGCCAACATTTAAAAACCACAGGATTTATTTTTAAAATCCAGATTTTTAATTCTTAAAAAATGAGAATATCTGGTAACATTGGGCCACCATAAAGCCATTAGCGTGTCCCCTTTAGAGGCTGTATGTGGTCTCTCCAATTTATTGCAGTTCCTGATACTTAATTGCTTGGAGTCTAAATGTTGCCATTTATTTATGATGCAGTTTATGTTATCTTTTTACCCCCAGCCTCCTCCGCTCATTTGTATTACTTCAGATGCATCTGTAGGCATTTGGTTCTGTGACCCCTGCACTCTGTCAGCATCTCAAGGGTAAAGATAAAATGTGTCATCATCCCATGGGTAGGGGTAAAGTGTGCCATCATTTATCTTTGTACCTCAGCGAGCAGGGCTTGGTGCACAGTAGACCTGCAAGAAATGTTTTACTGAACTCTCTCTGCCTTTTGCTGTAAGAATAAGTGACAAATACAATATATAGTGATGCAGAGTAAACTCTTTTGCTTCTAACACAGTCATTGTGGTATTGATAACTCTCAGGGTGAGAGCCCATATAAAGCAGGTTGGAGATAAGGGTTCCCTGTAGCTACTTCCAACCGAATGACTGATTGGCTGCTTGAAAACATTTTATGTCACAGAGTATACAGCAGAATATCTTGACTTTATTTACTTTCAAAAGTAGTGTGCTTTTTATTCTTGGGAGAGACTTTGACATATTCTCTTAGCATATTGCGTATATGTCACTGGACTTGGGCAAGTTTAATCTTGGGTGTCCCACCTCATACTTTTGAATTGGAGCTTACCACGTATGGGGTCACCTCAGAGTCTTAGTGCGCAATCAAAATAGCCTATCTCAGGTACTAAAACGTGGCAAATACTGGAAATAGTTTAACTGTATTTTTTGTCTTGCCTCTACCCCTTACCCACCCCTCCATACACTTTGGGGGAGGGATGGGATATTTAAGTACTTTGGGAGAGAAGTGGCAAGTTGTTCAAATGCACCTTTCTTCTTCCCTTTGTATTCCCGAACACTCTTTTCCCAGTTCTTAATTCTAGTTGAAATTTACAAGTTCATCTGTAGTCCAAAACTAATGCTTTATATTTAGTTCAATAAGTGTCCCTTAACTATAGCGTTACAATCTGAAAGAAGTACATTTGAACTCCTTGATATGTTCATGCTGTGTCTTAGTCTGTTCAGGTTGCTATAGACTGACTGGCTTATAAACAACAGAAATTTCTCACAGTTCTGGAGGCTCGAAGTCCAAGATCAAGGCGTGGGCAGATTTGGTATCCGGTGAGGGCCCACTTATTGTTTCATAGACAGCCATGTATTCTCATATGGTGGGAGGGGAAAACACTGGTTTTTTCAGCCCCCATCAAGGGTATTAATCCCATTCATGAAGACCCCACCCTTGTGACTTAATCATTTTGGAAAGGTCCCACCTCCACACACCCATCACATTGGGGAATAGGTTTCAACATACGAATTTTGGGGGCCGTAAATATTCAGTCTATAGCATGCTGTTTCTCATGTAATTAATGACATGTTCTATAAATTATTAATGCTGCCATGTCTTTGACAATGAAGTTACATTAGTTGTAACCTCTGAGGGATTGCACCTGTCATGGTTTCTGGGGGAGTTGAAGGTATTGGTTTTCATGTACTGCAGTGTGATACAATGTTTATGAGTATAAGGGGGTATGTGTAAGCCTGTATAAAATACACAGAATGTATACCCTTTGCTTAATTGGTTAATAGTACTAATAGGGTTCTAATTTGATAATTACATAAGAAATAATATAGACCAGGTGTTGGCAAAATGACCTGCTGGCCAGATCCAGCCACTCCCATTCATTTGTGTATTGTGTATAGTGGCTTTCCCACCATAGCCGCAGAGTTGAGTTAGTTGCAAAAGCTGAAAATATTTACTGGTCCTTTACAGAAAATTTATACACCCTTCTCTATTCCTGTGAATTGTACATTCTTCTTAAAGGGCACCCTTAATTTTAACTCCTTTGGCAGGCTACCTGAAATTGTCTCTCCTTACTTGCAGAGCTGATTATATTATTATGTTTTTTTACATGTGTGATGTGCTATTCAAATTCATTGAAGTTTTTTTCATAATTTGTCTGAGCACAGAAACAAACCTTAATGCAGCACATCCTACGCTGTGACTATGAGGCCTGTCGACAATATCTCATGAATCTTGAGCAAGCGGTTGTTTTAGAGCAGAATCTACAGATGCTACAGACGTTCATCAGCCACAGATGTGATGGAAACCGAAATATTTTGCATGCTTGTGTATCAGTTTGTTTTCCAACGAGCAATAAGGAAACTAAAGAAGAAGAGGGTGAGAATAAGAACTATAACAAGGTCTTTAAAAGGAATCTTAGGCAGTTTTGGGGTGCCTGGGTGACTTGGTTAAGTATCCAACTTCGGCTCAGGTCATGATCTCACAGTTGGTGAAGTCAGGCCCCACATCTGGCTCTGTGCTGACAGCTCAGAGCCTGGAGCCTGTTTCGGATTCTGTGACTGCCTCTCTCTCTGCCCCTCTCCTGCTCACACTGTCTCTCTCCTTCAAAAATAGATAAACATTAAAAAACTTTTAAAAACAATAATAGGAATTTTAGGCAGTTTCGAAAATATAACACTGAAAAGGAAATTACTATGAAGAATTTGTGTGTACTTTCTCTGTTTTGTAAAATCTAGGAGTTTTGACATTTCTTAGAAGGTGAAGATGCCCGTCTTCTTATTAGGATGAGTATGTAACATAAGCAAATAAATTTTTATCCGTGTGTTTTGTTGTCTTGAGTTCTATTCTTTGATATATACAGACATTATATGCAATGCTTAAAATGAGATTTAATGATTTTATAATAGCAGATGACTTTTATTACCATGAAAATTAGGTAACAAATTAAGGCAAGTTATATTGAAGCCATCTTTATCCCAGTTTTCATAATGTAGAGGGAAAAATAACCTAGTGAGTTATGAGATGTTTTTGGAAAAATAAGGTTTTTTGCCATTAAGGTTTTAGTTGGCTACATGAAGGGGAAATCTGAAAGTCTAAAAGTGCAACTGGGTGATTCATAATGTTTTTCTTGATTTTGAATTCTGCCAGTGACATTCTGTGGCTGCATTTTTGAGTGGTGGTTTACTTCCTTATCATTAACGGGGGATGAGTAGTATATAAACCGAGACTGAGGTACCGAGTTATGGGTCTTTTTCTCCCTTGGTAGTGAAAGCTAGATTTCAGTCTACTTATGAATAATCTTATGTTTGACCTTTGGGGGTTGAAAGTTAAGGCAGAATAAGGAAATAACTCACATATTAAAAATCATAGTTAAATCTGTCTTCAGTGTCTGTTGCTCTAAGGAGGAAAAAATTAAGCTATTCATTATCTCTAATGTGAATTAGAGCACTAAAGTACAGAGTAGTTAGCATTTAATGGCCTATACATACTTAATCTCTTAATTATTTTTGAAGTTTAAATTAATCCTAGTTTTTTCTCTTGTATTTCAGAAGCAGAGCGCTCTGAAAGAAATACATTTGCAGAAAGGCTTTCTGCTGTTGAGGCCATTGCAAATGCAATATCCGTTGTTTCAAGTAATGGCCCAGGTAATCGGGCTGGATCATCAAGTAGTCGAAGGTAATGTGATTTTTACCAGGAAAGTTTAATTGGCGGAAACAGAACCCAAGTTCAGAAAAATACATCTTTCACCTATGATTTGCATGAATTGACAGGTCCTTTTGCTTTGTTTTTGTTCCTCCAAATATCACCCTGGGAAAAAGATCTGATAATATCTAATTAGATTTTAAGTGTAGAACAGTAGGACCTAGGATGCTTCAGAAACTTGAGATAATTTAGGCATGTAGTTCAACCTTGATTCTTTGGATGTGTTTTAAGTTTATCACCCTTGTTTCCTAGGAAATTACTTTCTTTAGTTGGAGAACAAGTAATAACAATAATGGAAAGAATTTCAATCTTTTATTTTCAGATTACTTATTTAGATCAATTTCTCAGATGTCTTAATGATCTGGGAAGAAACGAAAGGCTGGTGTGTATTATGAATGTTTGGTATTTAAAATTTTCAGCTCTCTGGGCTGTGGGATGGACAAACCTTAATAACATTAAAAATCACTAGGTGTTTGAATAGATGAAGAATATAAAGAATTCAGGATATAGTTTTTTTTTTTTTCCTTTCCTTTTCTTTTTTTTTTTTTTTTCTGAAGGAAAAAGCACATGTATATTAGACGCGAGAGCCAGAGTTCTTGGACACTTGACAGATCACTGACGGAAGCACTGCTCTCTGTGCTAATGTGATAGGTTGTAAAGTCTACTTAAAGTGAAGAGTCTCTGCCTATTTTCTGTTCCATATCCAACTTTCCCTTTAAAAATGATTCTTCTAAAATTGGTACCAAGTTGATAGCTTCCCGGGTTCAAAAATATCCTGAAATGAAATTTATCAAAAACTATTTATGGGTGACCAAATTGTAATTTAAAACAGTACAAAGACCTTATATAGATGATACAAAATGGAAATTATCACCAGCTTATTTGTTTAGGACTACACTAGGCAGACAAAGTGTTTGGTCTAAAATGGAAAGCAACTTAAATTCTTCTTGAAGAAATTAGTGTCTGAATTATTTCAGGTATTTCATTTCCTCAGGGAAAATACAGGTGCAGATCAAGTTGGACTCTGATATGGTTGGTCCAATGCCAGTGCTGCCATCTTTTTTTCATGTAAGGATTATTTTGAAGGCAAAGACTAAAAGGAGCTTCAAGAGTGGGTGATGTGTTGCTCACAGAAATAATTTGCAGAGTAAGCTCCTTTGAGGCATTTGCCGAAGATTTCACTGCAGTGCTCTTAACCAGTTCAAACTCAGGGCTGCCGGTTGAACAGATGAAAGCACAGGAGTCTTATTATCCACGCCGGGCAGTAGGAAGTCCACAGACTCTGCTTCATTGAAGTGAAACCCTCCTCTAGCCTACAATGGATTTTCTAGGCGATGCCCCTTGATGAGTATGCAGGCTGGGATTCATGAGCTGTAAGCTCAAAACTGATGCAATTTCAATATTGAATGGAGTACTGTTAAATGTCTTCAGATGATGATTTGACTCAGAAGTTTTGTTATGTGACTCATAGTTCCTGAGTACAAAGGGCAGATTTAGTGGAAAGCTTGATTGATGCATCTGATTGCAGGTGTATGTACTCTAGAGATTGTTAATCTGGAAGACACATGACCTTCGCTTTTTTGTCACAGTGGTATGTTTGAACATGACTGGATTCTAAGGCTTCTGTAGCATGGATATAACGTGCTTACAAAGAGGAAATTACATCATCCTTGAATTCTTCCATATTGTCAGAAAATACGATGACTCCAGGCAAGCCTATCGAAGAAATGTCAAAACTCTGAATCTTAGCAGCCAAGGTGGTATCTCCTCAGTATTGTCCTCAGCCACTGAGGATACAGGTGAATCTTCATGAATTGTGTACAACATCTTGAAGAATAATTTTCTTTTTTTTGTTTTTTGTTTTTTGTTTTTAAAGAATCTATATGAGGAGCTGGGCATTGTACTTAAAAATGTTCCCAAGACCTAATGAAGAAAAGAGGTTAAGGACAATTTTTTAAAATGACAAAGGAATGACCCCCTCATTTAATATTGAATTGACTACATCACAACAACAGAGTTGGGAGTTTGCAAGTTCAAGATGAGACTATGGTCTCCACTTATCTTCATTTTATTCTTAATCTGCTCTAAGCTAGAGGTTGGAGAATAGCCCACATATGTTTTTTGGCCTGTGTACGGTTAAATTTTTTTTTTTTTTCTTTAAAATTTGAATGCCTTCACATGAGCATGTATGCTTCTAGTTTGCCATTACTCCCCATTTCTTACACCTGACTGCCCTTTCCTCAATTGATACTGCCTTCCAGGCCCAGGAGGCATTGAGTTTGTGACCCTGATGTAAGCATTCTTCTTAATAGACCCCAAACATGTATTTATTTTCAGGTTATATGCAGTGCCTCCCAGCTACTACTGATTTTTTTCTCTGTTTTGAGTAAGACACATTAGGATACCAAGTATATATATTGAGCTTAAAATTGTATAGGAACATCACAATGTGAACAGTCACCCTGGTGTGTGCTGTTAACTGGTAAGGAGACTGCCTTTCTCTGTGGGTGATGTCTTCGGACAGGGAAGTGACCTCGACTGACATAATCCCTATGTCCTGTTCCCCTCCATATTATAAAAACTCAGATATCTAAATTGGGAGAGAGAAGATCTCGATACCATAAAAGAATTACTTGTAGGTATTTTTTGATAGTGAATACTATAATAACTAATACATTATTTAAGACATTAAAATTTACTTTGCAGAATCTTCCAAAGAATGTTTCTGTTCCCAGAGGTATATCGTCATACATAAGCTTTATAAAATAGATGTGTTCTTGAAATTAGCCTCTAAAGGAAATTTTTGTAAAAGTTTTAGAAAATTTGTCCTTTTGAAATTGAAAGTGTATCAATATGGAAAAACACATTTACCCTCGGATTACATAACAATTATAATTAGAAGATTCAAACATTAATAAAAATCTTTCTAAATTACTTATTTGTAGACATATATATAATGCTCACCTGGTAAGGTGGTAGGTCTTTCACATCAGAGAAATGTTGTGTCTGGGATTAAATCTGCACGGGAGAATGAAGTCCCTTATGTGTTGCCTGGCCCTTATAATTGAATTTTTAGTCTTTATTCATTTAGAAGCTCTAAAATTGTGGCTGACGGAAAGGATTTGCCTCATACGCTCTCTCTTTAATTGCTGTTAGTTCGTAATGTGTTAATTTTGTAGGCTTTGTAAGCTTTTATTCAGAGGTACAGATTTTTATACAGGTAGTTACCAGTTCCCCTAACAAGGTCTGTGTTTGTGATTATTTCCTTTTCTTTTTAGTGATGTGCACACCTGTGCAGTATTTTTTTTTCTTGTATAGCAGGAGGAAAAAAAAATCACGCCCAGACATTAATCTAACACATTTTACAAGCTCCAGTTGCATTAAATTCCTTGGGATACAAATTGTACTGTTAAAAAAAACTCCCTTTTTTTTTTTTTTTTTTTTTTTTGGGGGGGGTATAAAAAATAAATCTAAATTGGTCTTTGTTTTAAAACTACTCACTGTGTGGACATTAGTTTAATTGTTTTTGAGATCACAGCAAAGGGATTTTATTTAGTGGGCTAACAATATCGGTGTTGTGCTACTCAGTATGTTTGCTGATGTCTATTATTAAACTTAATTCTCACTGATTATAAACAGGGGACAGAAATTTTTTTGTCTTAATGTTCAGCTGTTCATTTACCTTAATGTATGAAAGATTATTTTCTAATCTTCACCGTAAGTTTTGTTCCCTGTGCTTAAGTTTGTGTGGGAGCTTAATATAGTGGTTTTAGTGCTGAACTGGGTACTAGGTGCCCCCAGTTTCATTTCTATCCCTCACTGACTTTGTGATTCCAGAATTGGCATTTGTACTTCACTTCCCTTGCCTGGAGTATTTGCTTATAGAACAAACTTTGATCTCAGATGAGTTCTGTACACCTTTTCATTACATTTAGCCATGGTAGTGAGCTCTGATTTTGTCCATGTTCTTCTAGTTTGAGGTTACGGGAAATGATGAGACGTTCGTTGAGAGCAGCTGGTTTGGGTAGACATGAAGCTGGAGCTTCATCCAGTGACCACCAGGATCCAGTTTCACCCCCCATAGCTCCCCCTAGTTGGGTTCCTGACCCTCCTGCGATGGATCCTGGTAAGATCTGTTATTTTATTTAGTGTTTAGAAAAAAAACAAGGTCCTGAGAGAAAGGAAATTGAACACTTGAATGGGATATTTAGAAATCTGAAGTATTTAAAAGTAGCATAATGAGCAAATTGTAACCAGTTTAGTTGCAAAGATTTGGTTTAAGGGGTTTATAACTTAAAAATTAAAATTCTAGAAGCTGTTTTATTGAGAATATATTTCCACACTGGCAAGAAACTAACTAGTAATACATCATAACAAGTCAATAATTCAGAGGATTCCTTCTCTCATAATTTGGAAAACAAGTTTCCACTTAAACCTCTGTCCGATTTGACCTCTGGCTTGCAGAGAAAAGCCTTAAGGCCAGTTAAGAGAAAATGTTAGGGATATGTTGCCTATAATGATGTACATCCTGCTGTTCTGTTTACTGAAAGATGGTGACATTGATTTTATCCTGGCCCCTGCTGTGGGATCTCTTACCACAGCAGCGACTGGCACCGGTCAAGGACCAAGCACCTCCACCATTCCAGGTGAGAATCTGTACTATTTTATCTGCCTAGGCATTTGGGTTTCTACAAAGCCACACTTTATCTCAACGAGACTTACCTTGGCTTGAAAAACATCTAATTCTCTGAATTAGATCTTCGTATGTCAGTGAGGTTGTAGTGTTGTAAAATCAGTTGGGAGTTATAAAATGTGTTGTGTTTAAATACTGTATAATGAAATTAGTTTATTGCTAATACTAGAATATTTTTCTGTTGGCTTATTTAATGGTTCCTTGTTAATGTTATTTCAGAATATTCTTTTCACTCTTGTTTACTCTTGTTACCAAATGGATTTGCTTAATTACAGGTCCTTCCACAGAGCCATCTGTAGTAGAATCCAAGGATCGGAAGGCCAATGCTCATTTTATATTAAAATTGTTATGCGACAGTGTTGTTCTGCAGCCCTATTTACGAGAACTCCTCTCTGCCAAGTAAGAAGTTTAATATACTTTTTTTAATGAATTTTTTTCTTCGATCTTTATTTATTTTTGAGACAGAGAGCGTGAGAGTGGGGAAAGGACAGAGAGAGAAGGAGACACAGAATCTGAAGCAGGTTCCAGGCTCTGAGCTGTGAGCGCAGAGCCAGATGTGGGATTTGAATGTACAAACTGTGAGATCGTGACCTGAGCCAGAGTCCGCCGCTTAACCGACTGAGCCACCCAGGCGCCCCTAATATGCTTTTGATATGAAGATCTAGCTTAGCTCCTTTTACTGTTTAAGTTGATGTTGCAATGTATGGGCAACAGTTATCTTATGTGAATTTAAACTAATTGATCAGAATCTAGCATTTATTCCCTCTGTAATTAACTAAGCTCCCTTCAATGAAAGACTCCAGTATAATACAGTGTACACTAAATGAATACAAACCAATTTTACGTAAGTTTGATCAGGAGGTGTGTGTGCGTGTGTTAAAAAATCACAGCATAGCTATTCTCAAATGTGAATTCATAAATTCCATCACTGTCACCTGGAGAACTTAAAAAATTATACAGATTCTTCCCCCAAACTTTGCAGCAAAAGTATGACTCAGTAGGTCTGGGATGGGGCCTGGAATCTGTATGCTAAAACTCTGTGGATGATTCTGATGGTTTCTTTGGAAATCTTTTTGGACTTGCAAAATCATGATGAGATTATGCAGTTTTTGATAAGTATTATGTGATAAGTGCTCACTAACCATTGACAGAGTATGGCTCTGCTTTCAGCATGATTGTTTATGTTCCTTTACAAATTCATAACAATAAGCATTTTTATAAAAATTAGCTCTTATCTGTGCCAAAGGATTAACTCTTCCAATTCTAGCAATAGCTGTCTGGAGTAGGTAATACTATTCCCATTTTATATTTGAAGAAATGGTCTTAGAGATTAATTAACCCACTCAGGGTCACAAAACTAGTGAGTGGCTGGAATTCCATCCGTGGTCCATGTCTTAATTCCAGAACTGAGACTCCCAGGCATCACCCTTAAGCAACCTCTCCATATTTAAGTACAAGAAGGTGTTTTGAGTTTTTTATTATTAAGGGCAAGGAGATTTTTGTTTAAGCCTTATTGACCTTAGGCCATAATGAACATAATTTGTGAACTTACTACTTTAATGAAGGCTGCCCCCGCTAGTAAAATAAGTCACTGACTTGGAAATAAGTTATTATTACAGAAGAAGCTTACTAATTTATTAGTGGTTTGAGGCATAGGTAAAAATGGTATATATGCCAATATATTCTTTCTGTTTCAGAAAGGTATATCTTTCTATTTTTATTTCCTCACTTGAATTTTTGGTGTTCTTTAAGGGTATTATCTTTGTACAATTTGTTCAATCATTTGGTGTTGTCTCAAAATTCATTGAATGTTCTTACTTCCTTTCTATTTTTAGTCCATTTTGCATTTCTGCAGTGTGTTTCTGGTTCACCAGTTATTTTAGTGCCCTTTCAATAGTAGTTGCTTTCCCCCAACCCCTTTTCTGAGAAAATACATGAACTATTTGGAAAACACTGAATACATCGTTCTATTAATAAGCTGGTACTGTTGATGACAGCTTTGAAACAAATTAGAGGAAAGGCAAAGCTCTTTTGCCCTTTAGTTAATAAGCATAGGAATTCTCAAATTGGTCATTTGTTTCCTTTTTTATATTACACATATAGGAGAATTTCCTGGAGTTGCTAATAAAATTTTCCAAGTGGTATAACTGGAAATTGGTTACCATACAGATGACCCAGTTAAGAAAGGTTCTTGGCTTTAATTGTATTTGGCATTATATAAAGTATTAGGAGAATACTTCAGAGCATTGAATCTTAATTTGAGAGCATGCCTGTGATGGTGATGTGTGTGTGTGTGTGTGTGTGTGTGTGTGTGTGTGTGTGTGAGAGAGATGAGGATGAAGGATTGTTAAAAAATACATTATTTCCAATTTAAGCATTCTGTACCCCCCTTCCTCCCAAGTCCCTCCAATCCTAGGTGTGGGTGGTTGGAGTTTGCTTTAATAATATAAGCTAAAGAAAGTAAATTTTGGTAAAATCCTCCTGGCTAGTAAAGATGTAGAGGATTTTATTCTCAGCTGGCTCATTCTTATCTGAGCAGGGAGGTAGTATGAAGCTGGGGGAATAGGTAGGGAGAAGAGTGAGCAACAACATAAAAATGGAGAAGTATAAATACTTAAGGAAACAGTGATGCATCTGATTAGAAGAGGAGAACAATAGCCACTGAATCTGAAGAAGTAGGTTAAAGCCACCACTTTGGTCTCTATTCTTTGGGCTTGAATCCTCAGATGGCTTTGGTTAGACTATAATAGTATCAAAGTGGGTTTATAAGAATAATAATGTGATGGTGGCATAAAAAAAAGGAGTAAAATAGGTAAGAGTAGAGACTGGTGTTGAGGCTTTGTTTTTTTATGTCTACCTGTTGCCTTTAGTATATGTGTTACAATAAACTGAACTGGAAAATGGAAAAAAGGGATTAGATGCAAGAGCAAAAAATTGAGTTAGAAGGGGGACTTCATGAAGAATCCAAATTTTTTGTCTTAGTTCTCAGGAACAGTGATGCTGTTGGCCGACATAGGTAGAGAGTGGGTTTGGGGAGAAAGGTGATTTTAGTTGTTAGACATTTTGAAAGTGCAGTATCACTGGGAAATCCTAAGTAGACTTACCAAGTAAGCAAGTGTAGATGTTTGAACTGTCTTATCATCATAGAAGTGGTAGTTGCTTTGGTGGATCAGAGAGAGAGAGGCACAGGTGGTTGAGGACTAAATTTGGGGAATTGCAAAGGATCCAGGAGGGAATAGAAATTCAGTGAAGAATATTGAAGGTACATTTTTAAGAGAAAATACATAAAAATAGCCAACATTTATTGAGTACATGTTATTTGCTAAGCAAATGAAAAGCTTTTAAGTAACAATTGGCTTAATCCTCATCACAATTGTATGAGATAGAGCCTGTTATCACCACATCTAGAAAATATTAGTCTGACTCTAGAGCCCCTGCTGATTTATTCTTTAATGTCACTAAGACCAAGAAAGGAGAGCATGGTTGAGAGAGACAAGGATTCTTAGAGAGGGGCTTCCTTTTTTTTTTTTTTTTTTTTTTTTTTTTTTTTTTTTTTTAAATTTTTTTTTTCAACGTTTATTTATTTTTGGGACAGAGAGAGACAGAGCATGAACGGGGGAGGGGCAGAGAGAGAGGGAGACACAGAATTGGAAACAGGCTCCAGGCTCTGAGCCATCAGCCCAGCGCCTGACGCGGGGCTCGAACTCACGGACCGCGAGATCGTGACCTGGCTGAAGTCGGACGCTTAACCGACTGCGCCACCCAGGCGCCCCAAGAGGGGCTTCCTTTTTTACATGTGGTAATAGGAGACTAGAAAATACCACCAGGGATTTCCTTTGAGTGGTAGGACGTTATTTAATACAACAAAACGACTTTTTTGCTTCATCTTGAACATTTCTTTTATAATGAAGAAAGGAAATATTTAAAAATTAATATTTTTATGCATAATTTTTCTCATTTTAGGGACGCAAGAGGGATGACCCCATTCATGTCAGCTGTAAGTGGCCGAGCTTATCCAGCTGCAATTACCATCTTAGAAACAGCCCAGAAAATTGCAAAAGGTGATTTATTACAAGTCCTAAAAGAGTTGTTTATTTTTTAATTTGAAAAGATTCTTTTCTACATTTATCATACAATTAATCAAACCTAATTTTTGCATGATGAAATAATTGAGTAGAAGCTATCAAGATAATTCTTTTGTGTATTTGTGTGTGTAAAATTCATGTTTGTACCTTTTTCAAGTATATTGTATTTTCGAACTTTCCACCAAAAAACAGCTGGTATAAGTTTTTAAATTAAAAAAAAATTGCATGATGGGTAACGTAATGACTTTCTTTTTAATGTTTATTTATTTTGAGAGAGAGAATGGGGAGTAGAGGAGGGGCAGACAGAAGGAAAGAGAATCCCAAGTGGGCTCTGTGCTGTTAGTATAGAGCCCAGTACAGGGCTTGCTCTCCTGAACCGTGAGATCATGACCTGAGCCAAAATCAAGAGTCAGGTGCTTAAACCAGCTGAGCGACCCAGGTGTCCCATGACTGATCTTTTGAAAATAAAGACGGGTTACTGATAGAACCTGCCAGTGGTTAACTGTTGATCATGATACAAATTTATGGAAATAATAGGCCAGATTTCTTATTGTTCTTCCTTCTGACTTGGAATTCTTGCTTAATAGAAAGCAGTAAGGAATATCCGTTCCTACACCCAGCCTTTAGAAGACTCTAAAATTTATGTGATTGTCTATAATTTATTAAATAGAGCTAGAACTTGAATCTTAACTGCATAACATAGAGCTGTGTATTCAGCTGAGGTGTGGTGTATTGTTGTCATGTGGTTATGATATAATTACAGTTTGCTTTATTTTGCACCAGAACTGATCAGATGCCCAACCACCTGAGCCACTCAGGCACCCTGTATTTCAGTTTTTAAAATTAATATATAGTAGTTTTGATTTATACTGTGTAAATGTTAGAGCTTTTGCATTTGAGTAAAGCAGTAGCTGATTGTGATTAAGGCCTATCTTGGTATGTGAGCTACTGTGTTCTTAATCTTTTTAGCTGAAGTATCCTCGAGTGAAAAAGAGGAAGATGTATTTATGGGAATGGTTTGCCCATCAGGTACCAACCCTGATGACTCACCCTTATATGTGTTATGTTGTAATGATACCTGCAGTTTTACATGGACAGGAGCAGAGCACATTAACCAGGTAGGCCGTTTTAGACTTCTTTGTATTTATGCTGTCTTCAGGTATTCTTTTCTTTTTTCCCCTTTCACCATTACTAGAATTACAGTTCTATAGTTCTTAGCTCTGGAATTGTGAGTCTGATATTTCTTTTTATTCTGAGTTATAAAATTCTCCAAAGAAAAATAATTTTTATTCCCAAATAAGTGAGGCAAAGGAGATGATCATTAAATTAGTTATTAGATATCACGAAAATTAGAAATCTTCACTCAGCATAATTTGATTCACAGCTCTTGACACAGATTTTATAACTGTAGCACCTTTTTGGGGGTGGTGGTATGAATTATTTTTGCCCTACTGATAAATATTTGATTTCCATTTGTTGTACCTCCAGTGCTGTACCCGTTTATGATTCTGTTTCCATAGCACATTAGCTTTGCTCTGCTTTCATTGTGATGGACTTTAGAAAATACTAGAAATAATTAAGCTAATGAAATGTACATTATATTCTTCTAAGAAATAAACCCTTCTAATTGTAGGATATTTTTGAGTGTCGAACTTGTGGCTTGCTGGAGTCACTCTGTTGTTGTACAGAATGTGCAAGAGTTTGTCATAAAGGTCATGATTGCAAGTGAGTACAGTTCTAGTTTTCTTTAATTATATAAACTGCTTAGATTCATATTACTGTATTAAAATAATCTATACCAAGATAATGTTTTATTTCATTTTTCAGGAAGCATAAGGTTTTCTCAAGTTGTTCTCTTTAAGCCAGTTTATTTATTAAAATGTGGTTCTTGATTTAAAGTGTACTTTGAAATGTTGTTCATTTGCTTTTGTCTATATTCTCTCTCCAGAGTCTCAGTCTATAGTAGGGTCTCCTAGCAGGAGATCATAACAGGTATTAAGTGAAAAATGGTGAATGTTTGGCCTGTGCTTTATTTACTTCTTAAAGTGAATGTAATAACCTTTCATCCAGCAATAGAGTTACCATGGCTAGTGTGTTAATTTTCACAGACTTAAGAACCAATAAAATA
This sequence comes from Leopardus geoffroyi, assembly GCF_018350155.1. Classification (NCBI taxonomy): domain Eukaryota; kingdom Metazoa; phylum Chordata; class Mammalia; order Carnivora; family Felidae; genus Leopardus; species Leopardus geoffroyi. Next base: position 105,776,457 of record NC_059338.1, read on the forward strand.
CTCCAGCATGAACATTTGCAGTGCCTTAGAGTCTCAGCAGAGATATCAGCTATAATTGTGCCACAGATATGTAGATGTTATGGTTAACAGAGAATTGGTTTGTAAAAACCATCTATTGTGCTTTAAAATAAATGATTATACAGGACAAGTAGAAAATGTTTATAGATATTGCATTGGTGCTTATTTATTACTTTTATTAAAAGAACTTTGGCTAATATGTTTTTCTTCCTTAATTTAAACATCTAAAAGTGAATCTATTCATTGATTGCTTAGTAAGTGCTGTTACACACTAGATATTTGGGTGGTGGTGGACAAGGGAGTCTCTGTCCTCGCACGGCTTACAGTCCTATCAGGGGACACAAGCAAGAAACATTTGCTCATAAGGGTTTTAGGGCTCATTAGATGCACATAGGAGGACCACTTACACTGAATGGGGGCTATAGGGAATTAAGGAAGATGTTCTGGAAGACGTGACTATATTCAAGTCATTACAAGATCCCTCAGGAGAGTTGCTCTGTAGACTTCATGCCACTAAGTAATACTTGTAGTTAAGTATGCTTTAAGAATTGTTACACTTTGCATTTAAATATTAACAAGGGTTCTATCTTGGGTCAGTAAGTTATATCTCCATGATTTCAATAGAGATCTTTGTGGGTTTTTTTTTTTTTAATTTTGTTTTTTGTACTTGTGTATGAATTCTTTCTAGACTCAAACGGACATCACCAACAGCGTATTGTGATTGTTGGGAGAAATGTAAGTGTAAAACTCTAATTGCTGGACAGAAATCTGCTCGTCTTGATCTACTTTATCGCCTACTCACTGCCACTAATCTGGTCACTCTGCCAAACAGCAGGCAAGTGGGGTTTTTTAGGACATAAATTGGAAAAACAGCACATCTGAGTAGCCCTCCCCCTCTCCCTGCTCACAATGATGTTCCATTTTGCAGGGGAGAGCACCTCTTACTGTTTTTAGTGCAGACAGTTGCAAGGCAGACAGTAGAGCACTGCCAGTACAGACCTCCTCGGATCAGGGAGGATCGTAATAGAAAAACAGCCAATCCTGAAGGTGGGTGAGTCTGACAATTGTGACACATATAAAAAGGATTTTATTTATTTCTGTCTTACCCACTGTTTCTTTTTCTGCTTAGATTCAGATATGCCTGATCATGATTTAGAGCCCCCAAGGTTTGCCCAGCTTGCATTGGAGCGTGTTCTACAGGATTGGAATGCTTTGAAATCTATGATTATGTTTGGCTCACAGGAGAATAAAGACCCGTATGTATTCATTAAAAACGTTTTAGATTTATGTATTTCCCCTGTTAATGGAGGTGATTACAGTGCATTGTCTTTCCTTCCCCCTCAAGTCTCAGTGCCAGCAGTAGGATAGGCCATCTTTTGCCAGAAGAGCAAGTTTACCTCAATCAGCAAAGTGGCACCATTCGGCTGGACTGTTTCACTCATTGCCTTATAGTCAAGTGTACAGCAGATATTTTGGTAAGTTCTTTGGATGTTTGTTTACAAGTACATTAAAACAATGTTTTCTGACTTAGTTTCCCATAATTTTATTGATCCAACCTTCTAAGTACTGATAAGGTCTAATTACACAGTACATTCAGGGGAATGGAATTTGGGGGTGATTTAAATATCTCAACACAGAAACTCATTCTAAACAAAAATCCTAAAATGTGCTAAAAATATAACAGTATATAGAAATGTATGGAGCAGTGTTCAAAATTGACTCAGTGCAAATGGTTTTTTTTTTTAAGTACTCCTTTTTGCTCTGAAATTAGAAAAGAATATAAATCATAAAACCTAGTGCTGGTGAGGTTATGGGAAAAAGAACACATTCAGACACTGATCGGGTGGCATTGCATTGGTATTCTTTTAGAAAACAACTTGGCAATAATATCACAAGCCATAGGAATGTCAGTGCCCTGTGGGGCGCCTGGGTAGCACAGTCGGTTAAGTGTCCAACTTCAGCTCAGGTCATGATCTCACGGTTCATAGTTTTGAGCCACATCGGGCTCTTGACTGTCAGCATGGAGTCCGCTTTGGATCTTCTGTCCTCCCCTCTCTCTGCCCCTCCCTCGTGTTCTCTTTCTCTCTTTCAAAAATAAACAAACAATTAAAAGAAGAAAGAAAATCCATGCCCTTCGACTTATCATAAAGAAATAATTTGTGACATGAGAAAAAAGATCATGTTACAGAATAATAAAAAATATAGAAAAGAAATACTTGATGGAGCCAATAACAGATTATTGAATCAAATTATAGCCCAGCCACTTGCTGAAATGTAATGCGGCAATTTAGAAATAAAGGTTATTTTAAGTAACATTTAAAAACCCCAAAATAACATGAAAATTGGATGTTCTCTATAATTAATATGTATATGATAGATGATGCATAGAAATGAGACCGAGAAAGTAACAATAAAAATGGTTAAGTGAGAGGGATGGGATTATGAACTTACTAATATAAATATTTGAAACTACTTTGCTGTTTCAATATGTACCCTATAGTGAGTGAAATTATTCTTTCTCTGATTTGATATATTTGTTATTTTTCTATGTATGATACACATAGAACTAGAAGACTAAAAACGGAAGACATTCGAGGCCTACTGTAGGTCAAAGACATGGTAGGCATGGGCATAAATTAATCAGTGATATTAGAAGTGTTTTGGTAAAATTCATTTTGAGATTTTTATTATGAAATGGTAATATTGAAAAGGTGTTTGAACTTTTTGCTTTATAAATGTCCAAACATCTTAAGAGATGTCTCAGCATTAATAGAGTTATTACAATTTTTAAAGCTTTTAGATACTCTACTGGGTACACTCGTGAAAGAACTCCAAAACAAATACACACCTGGACGTAGAGAAGAAGCTATTGCTGTGACAATGAGGTTTTTGCGTTCAGTGGCAAGAGTTTTTGTCATTCTTAGTGTGGAAATGGCTTCATCCAAAAAGAAAAAGTAAGACATCCTTTTTGATCTGAGCTTTTCTATCACTTTACACACATTTTTTGTGATAATGATAACATTGTGTGTATGAAGAGATTTCATAAAAGATTCCTATTTTTTCCTTTTGCTTCAGTAACTTTATTCCGCAGCCAATTGGAAAATGCAAGCGTGTATTCCAAGCACTGCTACCTTATGCTGTAGAAGAACTGTGCAATGTAGCAGAGTCGCTGATTGTTCCTGTCAGAATGGGGATCGCTCGCCCGACTGCACCTTTCACTCTGGCTAGTACTAGCATAGATGCCATGCAAGGCAGTGAAGAACTGTTCTCCGTGGAACCACTGCCACCACGACCATCATCTGATCAGTCTAGCAGGTAAATTTCTATCTGGTAACAGATTCTAATTAATTCTTTCTTTGGAAATGTCACATTTGGCTTACTAAACCTTTCTATTAGCACTCTGGAGGTGTCCATGATCGTTTATGTAACAAATGGTAAAGATTTTATTTTGTTTGAAACCTGTGAGAGCACTTGAAAAATTATACATTGTGCCTACACATCTAAGGTAATAGGCTTACAGTTGTAGGTTTTATTTTTGGTTGGAAAAGCACTGTTTTTATTATGCCAATAAAGTAATCTGGTAAGAAAGTTCAGACTTCTGTAGACATACTTCCTGTCTAGGGGGCGGGCAGGTTGTTATTCTCAACAACCATATTGTCTAGGAGAGAGCTAAAACAATTCATCAACTTAATATTTCTAGTTTAAGATTATTTATTTTTTAAATTTTACTTATCTTTCCCATTGGTAATTAGACTGTAAGCTTGTTGAGTCAGAATGTTTAGAAACTGAAACGTTTTGATGTCTTTTAGCACAGTGCTTGATTAAATATGCATGCAAATTACTTGGGGATTTTATTAAAATGCAGAGGCAGATTTTGGAGGTCTGGGTGGGGCCTGAGGTTCTGTATTTGTTATAAACTCTCAGGTAGTGCCAATGTGCTCACGGTTTAGGGGTCATACTTTTGAGTTGGAGGGCTATAGTGATCTTTAGCAAATACTTGTTTATTTGGTTTTCTCACGTCTGATTCTGTTACTGTGTGTAATCATAATGATGTTTAATGAAGATCTTTGGGACTTAAAGATCCTCTTCTTCTTTCCTGGAAAACATCTCTGTGATACTAAGGCACGCCTTCCTTATTAAATTTAGCACAATTTCCCTAGACTTCATTCCTGGGTTTCATCTGAGTTGATGTGTTCAGTATCTGCTCTCTCACTGTTCTCATTATTCCCTGTGCCAGTATGTATCCCAGCTTTTCCTTTATTGTCAGGTCTCCTAGGATACCCTGAAATGTAAGTCCAGGTTTATCTGTCAAAGCTTTCTCATGGTAGCTTTGTCACTGATAGGCTTTCAGGATTTGCTGGAAATGGTTACGAATCAAGCTGTATATTTTCAGACTTGCTAAACATACCCCATTATCCAGTGATTCTGTTAGCAAAATCTGCTTGGGCGCCATATGATGTCTGCTGAGCCTGATAGCCCTGTGAGGAGCTCCCTGGTTACTTAAGTGGTATTACTTTGTGTTTATGTTCCGGAACATAAACACTTTTTATCTGTTGAAAAGATTTTTGGGGTGATCTTAACTTTAAAAAGTGCCCATCAGCCTGTTCTTACTAAGTATCAAGATTTTTGTGTCCCTTTGCCCTACTTCTTAGGCTCTTTATTTAAGTATTGTGCATTCTTCAGCTCTCCACTTTATCCCCCTTGATTGATTGAGTCAGTCTGTCATGTCTTCCCAGAAGGAGATCTCATTGGATCATCAAGAAAGATAATAGTGTCATGTTTTCTTCAACTGTTGATATAAAGTAAAAGTCCTTCATTATTATACGGTACAATCACTCCCTCTTGTAAGGATGTATTTTGATCAGTGTTTCAGGCATGTCTTAAGTAAAAAGTACACATTTGACTAGTCTTTGCGATTTCCCTTGTGTGGGGTGGTAGGTGGTATATTATCATTCCACTGAACGTAAAGTTTTGAGTTTAGTATTTTTCCTTCTTCTGTCCCTTCCCTTCACCTCTTTAAAACTCTTAATGTCCTTATTAATCAACCTGTTTCTCTGTCTCCATGCCTCATACAAAAACTGTTAACTGAAATTTTAATATGAACTAGGAACTTTTAAGCGTTGTAAATGCATCACCTGTTTTAATCTTCCCAATAACTCATAGATAACCACTATCATCCTAATTTTAAAAGTGAAGAATATGGGGCGCCTGGGTGGCGCAGTCGGTTAAGCGTCCGACTTCAGCCAGGTCACGATCTCGCGGTCCGTGAGTTCGAGCCCCGCGTCGGGCTCTGGGCTGACGGCTCAGAGCCTGGAGCCTGTTTCCGATTCTGTGTCTCCCTCTCTCTCTGCCCCTCCCCCGTTCATGCTCTGTCTCTCTCTGTCCCAAAAATAAATAAACGTTGAAAAAAAAAATTTAAAAAAAAAAAAAAGTGAAGAATATGAGACTCAGGTTACTTGTCCAAGGTCGTACAGTGATTAAAGTTTAAACATATTTAGAGATAATTCTAGACGGATATTTACCTTTTTCCTATATTCCTGAATATTAGATGGCACTGTAAGGAGAGATAATTGCTGTTTGGTCCTTATTGATAGTGTTGAGACTTTGGATTAATCATCACAAACCCACCGTACCTTACAGTACAAATTGCAGTCCTCAACTTTCATGAGCACAGGTTTGTAATTAGAAGTTCCCTGAAGAGGGGCACCTGGGTGGCTCATTGGTTAAGTGTCTGACTTTGGATTAGGTCTGTGATCTCACAAGTCGTTAGTTTGAGCCCCGCATTGGACTCTCTGTTGTAAGCATGGAGCCTGCTTCAGAACCTCTGTCTCCCTTTCTCTCTCTCTGCGCCTCCCCACCGTGCTCTCACCCTCTTTCAAAAATAAAACCACCACCACCACCACAAAAAGTTCTCTGAAGAGATATTTTTCCTGCCCCATCCAGCCATGGCTGATATAGATAGGTAAGTCTCTTGAAGTAGGTTACCCTTTCTCGATTTATGTTTGGCTTTATTTATGTGGGGGGGACAGAACAGATTTCTATGCTGTAGAAGCTTTATACTCCAGACTGTCTCCTGTGAAATCTGTGGCTCCTTGGAACCCTTCTTGCCTAAGAGACATCAGCAGATGCCTTTGGTGTTAATGGTGGCACCATTGCTCTCAAGCTTATTCAGTACAATTGTTTCCCTTTATCACCAGGATAGTTGTGCTTTGTTTTTAAATATTTAATGTATTTAGGTGTTCTACACCAAGAGGGATTTCTCTTCAGTTGGCAAATTGCTGAAACTAGAAGTTCCCAAAATTTGGAAGTATTTTAACAACTCCTGTTAGACAGGGCTTCAGGACTATAGTTGTGCCAGGAAGTCTAGTGGGAAAAAAGTTGAATCGTGGTATGAAGAAAACTGAATGGGGGGTATCATATATTTTGGGTGTTATTAGTATTATACATACTAAGTGCATAACTCCTTAATGTTCTTTGAGGGGACGATAGATCTTGTGGATGTTTGTTCCAGGATTTTTTTTTTTCTTTTTAAGGAATACTAATTAATTGTGGCTTTACACAATGTTGACTTTTATTTTTTAATACTGGAAATATTGAAATCTTAGTTTGGAAATACCCTTTTTATCTCTTCAGATTTTCTTTGAGCTTCCTCATATGTTTTGTAATTCACTGGCTCTGTGAAGAACCAGTTACTTAAATTTCTAGTATTAAACACTATATTGAGACTACTTGTGTATTTGAAGGTGGAGAGTTTGAGTGGATTCTTCATGTGTAACTGGTTTGATTCTTATTTCTAAGAGCAGCTGAGGTGAGGAAAGAACAGGATCAGTGTAAACACGTTTAAAGGTCTTTAACATTTCTTAATTTGTAAATAAAGGATAATAGTAGGTCATAGGATTATTTAACAACCATCTTCTGATCTCTGACCTGCATTTTAAGCTGCATTCTGTCATTCTCCCCTTCCTTTTATAATGGAGGCATCTGTCTTTTCTTGGCTGTTTGTTTCCAAGGCAGATTTTTAAGGAAGTAGAACTTTTTGGCCACCCACCTTTTGTTATGATTCTGTTTTCAAATTCATACTTTTCAACTAATGTTTTCCCTCTACATACGTAAAGTCAGTGGTTAATAAGCTGATGCAAAGTAGGTCATGTCAGATCTCTTAGAAGAGTAGATCACTTGTAATAAGCATACTTATCACCACCATTCACACTTTGTTAATGGATGAATGCTGCTGTCGGAGCCTTTGGAAGTTGAGGACTGTTGTTACTGAAAGCAGTGGAGAAGGAAAAATATTTCCTGGAGATTATTTCAGTGGGAAGGACTCATGTGCTTCAGTTATGTGCATTAGCAAATACGAAATGACTTACAGAAAAGTAGAAATAATTCTGAGGTTTCTAAGTTAATCTCTATGGTAAAATTAATTTCTCTGGGGTCCATATTTTCTGATCTATGGATTATTAGTTTCCAAGAATTTTTAGGTCAGATTTAAAATAACATCCTAGTAAGTGGGTCACACTGAATGACACTGAGAAGCATAAAAAGTGTGCCGTGTGGCAGCAGTGGCCTCATAAGCTCCTGATTCTCCACAGCTCCAGTCAGTCTCAGTCTTCTTACATCATCCGGAACCCACAGCAGAGGCGCATCAGCCAGTCGCAGCCTGTTCGGGGCAGAGATGAAGAACAGGATGACATTGTTTCAGCAGACGTGGAAGAGGTGGTTGTAATTGTTTTAATTGTGGTAGATGAGAGGCTCTTACTCGGGAGGGAAGAAGTTTCACTAATAGTAGTTTACTACCATTACATGTGTTTGCTTCTAACGTTTAGAGTTTTGTTATGTGTTCTCATTTGTGGTTGTATGTGTTAAAAATACTTTAATTTAAATCCTTGATTTAGTGGATAATACAAAACTGGAAACAGAAGCTTGCTTTTTACTTAGGGTTAATAGAAAGGATATCCTCAATGTTAAAAAAAGTTTTAGTAGTTTTGTGCAATGTATTTGAAGGCAGAATGGATACTGCATATTCATTAGGTAAATTTTATTACTGTGGAAGTTAAAAAAAAAAAACATACACTTTCCACCCAGTTATTAAACTATTAATTTTAAGGTTCTGCACAGGGACGACAATTACAAATTTTAGGATATCTGACATAATTTTTGATTGCAAGTTGTCACTAGCCAACGATTTTCAAACTCTTGATTGCTAATATTCTCTGTAGTTAGCGATCTTTGTATTTAAGTTTACGCTGCTGTGGAGGAACACTGGTAGAGATGTGGGTTTATTATGTACTTTGATTGTCTACAAATGAGATTCTGGATTTAGGTTGAGGTGGTGGAGGGTGTGGCTGGAGAAGAGGATCATCATGATGAACAGGAAGAACATGGGGAAGAAAATGCTGAGGCAGAGGGACAACATGATGAGCATGATGAAGACGGTATGCAGGTTATTTGAGAAATTATTCAGTATGAGTACATCAGGTATCTTTAAGGATATTAACACAGAGAAAAGCCCCATTTGACTGTAATGTTCAACATATTTTCAGCTTAGGGATTCTGTAGCATCTGTTTCAAAATTTTAGGAAGCAGCTATATATATATATATATATATATATATATATATATATATATATACACACACACACACACACACACACACCTATAAATATATATGTATATGCTCATATATATTTATATGTATAAAATAATGTATCCTCTTTCTTTACCCTTTTTTTCCTTTAAAAAATTTTTTGGTATCGTTTGTTTATTTTTGAGAGAGCATGAGGGGGGGAGGGGCAGAGAGAGACAGAGACACAGAATCCAAAGCAGGCTCCAGGCTCTGGCTGGCAGCACAGAGCCAGACATGGGGCTCAAACTCACGAGCCGTGAGATCATGACCTGAGCCGAAGTTGGACGCTTAACCAACTGAGCCACCCAGGCACCCCTGACTTTCTCTTTTCTTTTTCTTTTCTTTTAAATGCTTGTTTATTTTTGAAGGAGACAGAGACAGAGTGTTAGCAGGGGAGGCACAGAGAGAGAGAGGGAGACACAGAATCCGAAGCAGGCTTCAGGCTCTGAGCTTTCAGCACAGAGCCCAACACAGGGCTCAAACCCATGAGCTGTGAGATCATGACCTGAGCCAAAGTTGGACACTTAACCGACTGAGCCACCCAGGCACCCCTAACTTTCTCTTTTCTTATAAGGAAGTTAAAATAGTCATAATCATATTAGGAAATATTTGCAAATTAGAGAAAAGGAAAACAAATGACAATAATCCCACCTGGACCTAACAGTTTGTATTTTTACTTTCAGCCTTCCCCTTTGCTGCCCCATTCCCATGCATGTCTTTTAGATACTGTATGTGTAATTTTTGTGCCTTTTTTTTTTTTTTCCCACTGACTAATTCTTTTGGCCTTTTTGCTACCACCATAACCATTCTTACTAGTAGCCATTGGATAGACTTTTTGGGATCATCTTTGTTGAGGTGTAATTGACATACAATAAACTGCACAAGTTTATAATTTTATGTTTTGATGTGTATATACCATGAAATTCTAGATAGACGTTTTTAGCTTTCGTCCTTCCTCTTTTGGAATCCCAATATGTAAAACAGATGAAAATGGAGCAGTGGTCCCAGCCCAGAGTTCTACCCATTGGTGGAAGTTCTCCTGCCCAACCCTTTTTACCTAAGGCTGTGCAGAACAGATTTTGAATTGCTGTGTAATAGTCTACTGAGGACCATAATTTGCCTAGTCATTTTTCTCCTTCTAAGCAGGCAGTTATGCTTACTGTAATAATAATCACTCCCCCCGCCCCCCCCTCCCTGCTAACTTAGGATATTCTGGCTTATTAGACCCTATCTGTTCCAGAGTGCACTTATATTTTTTCCCTCCTTCTTATTTAAATATATTTCCTAGGGAGTGACATGGAGCTGGACTTGTTAGCAGCAGCTGAAACAGAAAGTGACAGTGAAAGTAACCATAGCAACCAAGATAATGCTAGTGGGCGTAGAAGTGTTGTCACAGCAGCAACCGCTGGCTCGGAAGCAGGTATGTTACCTTTTCCTTATCCAGCTTTCTTGCTTATACTAAGGCCATATTTATATTCAGCATGAAATGGTTAAACTATACTCCTTATGATTTGTACAAGGGGTGGCTAAGCTTTTTTATAACTTTATCCTTTTTCCCTTATTTTAGAGAGCACATGAGCAGGGGAAAGGAGCAGAGGGAAGGAGAGAGGGAGGGAGGGGGAAGTAGAGTCGGGGGGAGAGGGAGAGGGAGAGGGAGAAATTAAGCAGGCTCCACGCCACACCCAGTGTGGAGCCCAACACAGGGCTCGATCCCATGATCCCAGGATCATGACCTGAGCTGAAATCAAAAGTTGGATGCTCAACTGACTGAGCCATCCAGGCACCCCAGTAATTAAACTATTTTATGATGAGTTTTGTGGACTATTGAGTATAGCCTGGCATTCTGTTTAATATATGTAATATTTTCCTGAATGACGGAGTACACTGTAGTTTTAAATATCAACAGACTGACATTGATTTTGGTTTTAAAAATGAAAAATTTAGGTGCAAGCAGTGTTCCTGCCTTCTTTTCTGAAGATGATTCGCAGTCAAATGACTCAAGTGACTCTGATAGCAGCAGTAGTCAAAGTGATGACATAGAACAGGAGACCTTTATGCTTGATGAGCCATTAGAGAGAACCACAAATAGCTCCCATGCCAACGGTGCTGCCCAAGCTCCCCGGTCCATGCAGTGGGCTGTCCGCAACACCCAACATCAGCGGGCAGCCAGCACGGCCCCTTCTAGCACATCCACACCAGCAGGCAAGTCTGAAAACTTGGTATTCTTGAAAGTGCTTAAGTAGGTTTTAAAAATTATGTATGTTCATCTATACAAATCAAGTAGTTTCATAATAGTTCTTCATTGTTTTACTGAGTTCAAATACAGAGTATTTACATATGATTATATCAAGGTTTCTCAGTCTCTGTACCATTGTTACTTTGGGCTGAATAATCCTTTGTGATTGTGCATTATAGGATGTTTAGAAGTATCCTTGACTTCTATGCATCAGATGCCAGTAGCAGTCTCTCCTCCAACCCCACCCATTGTGACAACCAAAACTGTCTATAGACATTGCCAAATGTCCCTCTATGGGTAGGGGCAGTAGCAAAATTGCATTTGGTTGAGAACACTATAGTAATTCTCGTCTCTCTCATCATTGCCCTCCCTTAAATTAGTGTGGTTTAAGACCACGTTTTTCACTCGGTGACCATATTTGCCATCACAGTTGATCTTTTAAATATATACAGTGCTAGAGAAACACAATTAACATCTGACAGCTTGTTGTGGTTGTCCTTTTTCCTTTGTAGCAAGTTCAGCGGGTTTGATTTATATTGATCCTTCAAATTTACGCCGGAGTGGTACCATCAGCACGAGTGCTGCTGCTGCAGCAGCTGCTTTGGAAGCTAGCAATGCCAGCAGCTACTTAACATCTGCGAGCAGTTTAGCCAGGGCTTACAGCATTGTTATCAGACAAATCTCGGACTTGATGGGCCTTATTCCTAAGTATAATCACCTAGTGTACTCTCAGATTCCAGCAGCTGTGAAATTGACTTACCAAGATGCAGTAAACTTACAGGTATGAAAACATTGAAAAGTTACTCCAAATAAATTTTGGGATGTCAATTATGAAAATTCCAATGTAATGGGAATTAACATTACAGATATTTAAATGTTTATAGATTACTACTATATATCAAATTTAACTTTATTTGGATAGTTTTAACTATTTTAGTTTGGTCTTCATAGAATTATGTAGAAGAAAAGCTTATTCCCACTTGGAACTGGATGGTCAGTATTATGGATTCTACTGAAGCTCAATTACGTTATGGTTCTGCATTAGCATCTGCTGGTGATCCAGGACATCCAAATCATCCTCTTCATGCTTCTCAGAATTCAGCTCGAAGAGAGAGGATGACTGCACGAGAAGAGGCTAGTTTACGAACCCTTGAAGGCAGACGGTATGAAATTCTTCATATATGCTTATATGTTAGAGCCCTTATATCCCAGGAAGTTAGAGCTTTTTGATTGCTGTTACATTAGACCTCACTTTGTTTTGAAGGGGGGACGTGTATTACTTCTTTTTAAATTGTTGTGTGGTTGAAGCAGAATAAGTTAGTTTATAATCCAAGCTGTTTTTTTTCAAAATTCATTCATATGTTAGGAATCTGATACTAAATACTTCTCATTTTTGAAGTAGTTGATCTACATCCTTGTTTCATTGTCCTCCAAGCTTCCCCTCCTCCCTCCCCCGTCCCTTGAAAGACATGTATTTATAGGAAGATTTTGACCATGATTGAGTATGAATGCATTTTGTATTCGGGAAGAGGAAAGTATGTGGGGTTACCAAAGCTGTTCTTTGATCTCCTCGAATCCAATTTCTTTTTCTACAGCCCCCAGTCTTTTGAATTGTATTTAAAGTATATTTCTTTATGTATTTGTTGTCTTCTTTCTTTCAGTTATAAAATGACCTTTTTCAGGAGTAGGAATTAGCCCAAACATTGAACACTAGAGCACTGGGGCTGTGCCATATAGTGCAAGGGCCCGGTACCTGAGGTCAGAGTCCTAGGATTTGGTTCTAGCTTTGGCTCAGGGGAGATAACTTTGCTACTTTGGGAGGATCATAACAGGGGAAAGACAAGGGCCTAGGAGACTGCTTAGGAACTTTAACAAGATTATGGCTGGAATTGGCCATTGAAAGGTAATAGATTTATTTAAGTGGGGCTGGTGAAGGCCAGGAAGGAGGAGAGAGAACAGCATTGAAATCATATAACAATTGAGGGCCTTGTTGAGGGGTAGAGCAGGAGGAGGCAGAATTTACAGCTAGACTTTGATTCTGAATAACTAACAGGAAAATTAAGAGAAAAATCTAGAGCAGTAGAACGGACATACTTGGCTTTTGAAAATACTGAGGAGCTGGGAGAGGTTTTGGTGGAAATGTCTAGAAGGCAAAATTGAATGCTTGGCAGAGAGATCTGGACCACTTGGGAGGCCTCTGCTTTCCTGTCCTAGGAAGCCTGCTCCACCAACAGGCACAAGCCTTGTCTTTGTAAGGCTCGCCACTCCCCGAATAACAGAGTTCTGATAATAGATCTAGATTGGTGACTTGTTCTTCTCCCTTTACTTCACTGTGGCTCTCACCCTAATCCAATAACCTTATTGAGATATAATTCATGTACATTTCACCCATTTAAAGTGTACAGTTCCATACTTTTGAATACATTCAGAGGTGCACAACCATCATCACAGTTAATTATGGAATATTTTTATCATCTCCACAAAAATACCTACTAGTGGTCACCTCCCATTTTCCCCTACTTTCCCACCCTAAGCAACCACTGATCTACTCTTGGTCTCTATAAATTTGCTTGTTTTGGACATTTCATATAGACGGAATCATACAATATGTTGTGTTCTATGCCTAGCTTTTCTTACCTAGCATAATGGTTTTAAGGTTCATCAGGTTTAGCATTATCAGTCAATATGTTACTTTCTAGTAATATTTTATTGTATGGATGTGCCACATTTTTATCCATTCATAAGTTGGGTTTTTCATCTTTCTGACTCTTGTGAATAATGTGGCTGTCAGCATTAGTGTACAGGTTTTTATATAGATATGTTTTCAGTTATGTTGGATAATATACCTAGTTGTGGAATTGCTAGGTCATATGTAACTGTTAAACTTTCGGGCAACTGCCAGACTTTTCCAAAGTGGCTGCATCATTTTACATTCGCAGTAGCAACATGTGAGGCCTCTAATTTCTCTAAATCCTTGCTAGCACTTGTTACTAGTGGTTTTTTTTTGCTTTTTGTTTTTTTTAATTGTAGCCATCCTAGTGGGTGTGAAGTGGTAACTCATTTTGATTTTGATTTGCATTTCCCTAATGGCTAAATGTTGTGCATCATTTCATGGGCTTATTGGTCATTTGTATATGTTCGGAGGAATGTCTATTTAGATCCTTTGCCCATTTTTTAATTGGCTTGTCTTTTTGTTATCGAGTTGTATGAGTTACTTACATTTTCTGGACTTAAGTTCCTTATCAGACTTGCAGAAATTTTGTCCCCTTTTGTATGTTTTCATTTTCTTGATGGTATCCTTTGAAGTACCTATGTTTTTAATTTTGATAAAGTCTAGTGCTGTGTTTTCTTGTTGCTTGTGTTTTGGTATCATGTTAGACAGTGGTTCTCAAAGTGTGATCCCCAGAACAGCAGCATCAACATCACCTAGGAGCTTGTTAGAAATATAGATTTGGGGACCCTACCCCAGACCTACTGGGGTCTTCTGTAGGGAAGGAGTTCCTTGTCCATTTCCAAAGGACACTAGAATTCCTTTCCTGTATAAAGTACATGACAGTAAATCATGCACAATGTTTTTATCTCTAAAGCAGAGTCACAGGGTTAATGAGTTTTTATTTACGGATATTCTCAGTTCCTAATTTTGCATATTTATGATAATGGTAAGTTTCACATTTGCTTTCTTTCTTTAAAACATTTTCATTTCTTTTTACTCCTACAGACGTGCCACATTGCTTAGCGCCCGTCAAGGAATGATGTCTGCCCGAGGGGACTTCCTAAATTATGCACTGTCTTTAATGCGGTCTCATAATGATGAGCATTCTGATGTTCTTCCAGTTTTGGATGTTTGCTCATTGAAGCATGTGGCATATGTTTTTCAAGCCCTTATATATTGGATTAAAGCAATGAATCAGCAGACAACATTGGATACACCTCAACTGGAACGCAAAAGGTATCCATACTTGCCGTGGGATTGGTTTAGGAAATACTTGTTTGCTCAGTGTGGTCTCTTAGTATATTGTCTGATTTTTGGAGTGAAGAGAACAGTGAACTAAAGAGAAAATAGTATAGGAATGTTTCATTTGGGAAAGTGGGTTTGAGTCTGTTCACCCTTTCTCCATTGCTGCTCCTTGCTTAAAACAGGAAACCTAAGAATTTAGTTAAGCTTTATGCCTGAGATAGTTTGTCATGTTTTCTATTAGAGTCTGTGTAAGTCCTCACTATTTCTTAATGTGGTTATCCTTTTGCTTTTCTTGAGCCTCTTTTGTAATTGTAGTATAATTTGGCTGGTCAGTCTAACATTCCCCAAGTCTAAAACTTGATCACAGTGTTTGAAATTGGCTAGATACTTAACTGACTTTTTCAGTGCTTTTTTTGCTTGTAGTTCCCATCACCTTTGCTCCATACTTCATATAAAATGACTCACTTGTCTTTTTAAAGGACGCGAGAACTCTTGGAACTGGGTATTGATAATGAAGATTCAGAACATGAAAATGATGATGACACCAATCAAAGTTAGTGTACAGAAAATCTGCTAATCTACTTCAAGAAATGGCTGCCTCAGTATTTCCCCTTCAAGCTTTTTAACTTCATTATTTTCTGTCTGGGTGGGAATTTCTCTTTTCTTCTCTATGTCCCATTTCTTGCATTTTCTGTCCATTTTTCCTTATATATCTTTGCATTATTTGCTTCATAAATAAGGATGAATTAAAGAAATGTAGTGAACTTGTTAACAGTCAGTATTTTTTGTTTTTGTACCTTTTGTATTTTAGTTTTATGTTTACCTTTATTCTTAAGTGTGTAAGTACTACATTTTTAAAGTCTTAGCAGAACCTTTATTGATATTGGTGCAAGATATATTTAGTCAAGAAAATGAGAAATGTCAGTTATAACTCCCAAATATGAAAAATCTTAACAGTTATTAAATGCAATAAAAAGAAAATATTCCAAACTCAAGAAATTTTGGGGTCTTCTGCAATCTCTTTGTAATTTTTAGCTGTTCTTTGAAGTAGAATTTAAAAAATTTGTCCTCTTGCCTATTTTCTTATTATCAACTAGTGCTTTTATTCAGCCCAGGGAAAGACAACTGACGTAACTGCTGTTGTTTGAAACCCAGCCATAGCTCACTGTTTTTACAGCATGTACTGTAAGCTTACTGTCGACAGTTGTATTACATTAAGGGGAGATGGTGTTCTTGTGCTGACTTAGTGTTGAGATGAAGGAGATGCCCAGACATTTTTGTTTTGTAGAGAAAGCAGAACTTGGAAGTAAACAAATGCTCATATCTCTGCTCCTGACCATCTCCTCCTTTTAGAATCCTCAGTGAGCCGCATCCTGAATGTGCTTAGGAATCTAGCTATATTCAGGTCTGAATCTTCTAGAAAGACAGAGGATATGGGAAATGTCTGTCCAGTACAAAGTGAAACAATATTTGTTATTCCTAATACTTTGTAAAAAGTCTTATTGTTGTGTTAAAATATACCTAATAGAATTTACCATTGTAACCGTTTTAAACTGCTAGTATTTTCAATTATCACCTAAAAATACCATCAAAATTTTGGACTATTGTTTTTGAGTGGCATTAAAATTTTGTAAAGAGGGAACAGGAATTTCAGATTCAGCAGATTAAGATTCTTTTATTGTTCCCCAATAACTAATTTTTTCTAAAAAACAAATACTTTATCTCTTTATGTTTAGGTGCTACTTTGAATGATAAGGATGATGACTCTCTTCCTGCAGAAACTGGTCAAAACCATCCATTTTTCCGACGCTCAGACTCCATGACATTCCTTGGATGTATACCCCCAAATCCATTTGAAGTGCCTCTGGCTGAAGCCATCCCTTTGGCTGATCAGCCACATCTGTTGCAGGTGATTTAAATAAACTAGTCTTAGAAGGTTTCTTTTTAAGTGACTTTTTTTTTTTTTTTTTTAAGTGTTCAATGTAACTAGAATATTTCTGTTAAAATTCCAGCCAAACGCTAGAAAGGAGGATCTTTTTGGCCGTCCAAGTCAGGGTCTTTATTCTTCATCTGCCAGTAGTGGGAAATGCTTAATGGAGGTTACAGTGGATAGAAACTGCCTTGAGGTAAGATAGTAAAGATCTTCACAATATAATGTTTGTGAGGACTTATCCCAGTATCTAGAGTTTTGGAAATGCATTAATCCAGAATATTGTGTTGCCTCAAATAATGTAAGTATCAGAAATTCCTGCCTTATGTCATAATTCCATATAATTTCAGAATTCCATCAGTATCACTAGCCTGCCTTGATACTAACTTGTTTTATCAGGTGACTTCATCTGTAAAATGGCAGTTTCATTTTGTGTTTTGCCTGTTTCACAGAGTTGAATGTTGTAATGCTGCTGAAAATTAAAATCTTTAAATGTATATGTAATGTGAATGTATCTTTTTATATATGAGCATACACAGTATTGACTTGAAACTTTTCTTTTTGACTGTAGGATGTGAATAAATAAGGTAATGTTAATAATGACTTGTTGAATAATTCTGTCTCAATCTTTATAACCATGTTGGGTAGAAAACATTTTTATCTTGATTTTATGGGTAAAAAAAATTGAGGCTTGCAGAGTTTACATACATTTCTTGTGGGAATGTCTGTTATTACACAACTAATTAAGTGGCGTATCTAGTTTTTAGATAAAAGGTTGATTTGAGAGCCTAAAATTATACCATCCATACTATTTCTCTAGTGAAAATGTAATGAAACGTTTAAGAGCAGGCACTGAATGTAGTTGAATAGAATTTTTTTCTTTATTATCTAAGTGATAAAGGAGAGTGCAGTCCTGCAAATATTGAAAATATGTAAGACATTTGAGTAACCACAGGTAAAGAGGTTCCTTTAAAAGTTCTCTGAGGTTGGGGCGCCTGGGTGGCGCAGTCGGTTAAGCGTCCGACTTCAGCCAGGTCACGATCTCGCGGTCCGTGAGTTCGAGCCCCACGTCAGGCTCTAGGCTGATGGCTCAGAGCCTGGAGCCTGTTTCCGATTCTGTGGCTCCCTCTCTCTCTGCCCCTCCCCTGTTCATGCTCTGTCTCTCTCTGTCCCAAAAATAAATAAACGTTGAAAAAAAAAAAAAAAAAAAAAAGTTCTCTGAGGCTACTGTGGTGAATGCACTGAAACTGCATTGGGTGGTTTCCTGGTGGTCAGCCCAGGGAATCAGAGAAAAGAAACAGGCTGCATCTTTTTAGCTGAAACACCAGAAAGGAATTACGTAACTTCCGTGTGATTTCTGTGGAATATTAGTAAGTTGAAAAGGAAATCTAGTTAGTTTTTTTTTTTTTTTTTTAATGTGTAACTTCTAAATGTAAAAATTCACAGGTCCTTCCAACTAAAATGTCTTATGCTGCCAATTTGAAAAATGTAATGAACATGCAAAATCGACAAAAAAAAGAAGGGGAAGAACAGAATATGGTGCCAGAAGAAGCTGAAAGTTCAAAACCAGGGCCATCTGCTCATGATCTTGCTGCACAATTGAAAAGCAGTTTACTAGCAGAAATAGGACTGACTGAAAGTGAAGGGCCACCTCTTACGTCTTTCAGGTATTTGCTAAGTAGAGATAGTTCTTCTGTTGCATTACTTTATGGATACTATAATTCTTATAAGAATTTTTATTTAGGTATTTTAAAATTTCGTTTGTATGTAAATAATAGAATTAACCGTAATCTTATTTCTGTGTTTTCCTCGTTTATAATCAGATGTTTAAATATTAAATTTGAATTTTCTGGATTTTTTTGGTGACTTTAGTCATTGCTTGACATTCTGATTTTCTTTTACTGAGGATATTCTGACTGTGTTTTTTAATGTTCAGTACTGAGTTAAAGTATATGTCCATGTCAGATTGCCAATTATAGACTTGTTACCAGCAGCTCAGCAAAGGGGACCATGTGAATGACTAGAAAGAACTTTCTAGATTTGTGACTCTCTCAGTTGCTTGGGCTTCTTTGCCAGGTTCACAGTCAGTAATTACTTTGCAAGAGGTAGGTTCTTTGCTTTCCCAATAAAAATTCACTAGCATATACATACTGTGGCTCAGTATGGTTAATCACCTAATGATTTGTTGAGTTTCTGCTTTATGCTGTTTTTTGGTTATACTGTCAGATAATTAATTTTGCTTAGGAGGAGTTAAGTGAGTTTAGGAAGCTATATGCATTTTATATACACAGTTTAACAACCATAAAAAGCAAGGAAGAATTGTGGGCTGGGGTGGCCCAAGTTTTTCAGAGGCAATATGGCTTGTGCTAAGATGTGTAGAATGCGTAGAAGCAAATAGATTGAAGGAGAGAAGAATTAGAGGTAGGGAGACAAGTTAGAAAGAACACTGTTACTAGGTTCTGGCTAGTGGTAAAAGGGGGCTAAGTGTAGAATATTGCCTTTGGGGATGAGTTAGGAAATTATGGAAAGGAAGAGAAACTCATGAAGTACTTATTCACTCTGGAGGAACAGGGGAAAGAAAAAATTTGTTTCAAGTTTGTGCAGTAGGGAAATAGATGGTACTACTGAGAGAAATCAAGAGGCAGTGGCATTGAAGTGAGGAAGCCATGTTCAATTTTCCCGTGTTGAGTTGGAGTTACATGTCACGGACATGGGTATATTCAACCCATGGGCTGTTGTGGAAATTCTGGTCTGTTGTGGAAGTTTGAACTAGAGAGGGATCTGGGAATCCTCCAAATGTAGATGGACACTGGACTTTAGGGGAAGAGGTAAAATTGAAGATAAAAGGCAGCTGGGAGATGTATCCTTATGTAAAGGACAGAAGGAATAATGGAGTAAAAATGAGAAGTTCTGTGAAGAATGAGTAGTTATAAAAAGATTCTCTGTTAGAGAGGATGTGGACTGAAGTGCTATTAAGAGTTCAGAATATGAAAAAACCAACTAAATTACTGTCATTGACCAAAAACCAGGGGCTTCTTATAGTTGGCCAAATTACTTCTCCCCTCTTCTCTTAAACCTCTTGCAGGCCACAGTGTAGCTTCATGGGAATGGTTATTTCCCACGATATGCTGTTAGGACGCTGGCGCCTCTCTTTGGAACTATTCGGCAGGGTGTTCATGGAAGATGTTGGAGCAGAACCTGGATCAGTATGTGTTGTGAGCACTTTTAATTCTGTTCTGCCTGATAAGAACATACGTCAGAGAATAATTCTGTCATACATTTGTTTTTTTTTAAAGATCCTAACCGAATTGGGTGGTTTTGAGGTAAAAGAATCAAAATTCCGTAGAGAAATGGAAAAACTGAGAAACCAGCAGTCAAGAGATTTATCACTAGAGGTAAAGGTATTTAGATTTTCTAATACTATATATATAGTATGTCACTTATGAAGTTTGAAAACTGTTATAACAACCATGTTTCATGTTTAGGGATATATATGTTGTATAATTAAAAATTTAAATAAATGGTAATCACCAAATTTAGAGTAGTACAGTTGGTTTCCTAACATCTCATGATGATCAATGAATTTTTCAGCCTTTTTTTGTTGTTGTTGTTGTTTTTTAACATTTTTGATGTCCTTCATTCCATTAAGGTGATTATTTTCCACTGATGCTCCAGTGGTCTCTGGGTAGTGGGAGTCCTGAGTCTTTTTTGGCTCCTCAGTCCTTTTCACAGGACTCCAGTAATCTTTGATAACTTGCTTACTTTTTGGTATGTCTCATCTTGTGTATATCCTGTCACAGACCTTAGATCAGCCATTTCTTCAAGAAGCCCTGGTTCCTTTTGGTAGGAAAAAGGTACTTTGAGTTTATACTCTGGGCTGTAGGGTTGCTCACTACCTACTAGGTTGGTCGTTGTTTCTAGGTCTTTTCATTGCACAGAGCTAGGAAATTCTCCTTTTAAAAAAAATTATATCATAAGTACATACTGATATTTCCAGTTCAAATTCACGATTTAGGATCACGAGGTTGTTTTATTTCCACCTCTTAGTCTTTATCTCCTTTCTTCCAAACTGAATATTCAACTTCCCAACAACACTAATAAAAGTACTCATTTGCTTTTGTCCTACAGCATGTACATAGCAGTCTTGGAATCACAACATCAACACTACCACCCCAAAATAATTATCAAAAAGAGCTTAAGATTTGCAGGGTTTTGTTAGCATATCCAAGTAGAGATGTAGTCCAATTGCTTTGTTTTAAAGTCATTTGAAATAATTTTTCTTAGTGTGGTTTTGCTACTAATTTCCATACAACCAGGGTCTTTGTTTCATTTTGCTTTCAGTTTTTAGGGATTGCTTTCTCTTTTTTTTTGGTTTTGTTATTAATGTAAAATATCTACATAGTGCATGATCAGCTCTACTGAAGAAGATATATTTAGGGAAATCTAGTTTCCATTTCTGTCTCTTTCACCGTGTCCCTCCTCTGCCTTTCATGTTTTTGTTCTTTTGTTGTTGTTTTATTTTCCTCCCGCCTTAAAAAAAAAAAAAAAATACAATCGTGTATGTGTGTGTATATAATTCATCGCCCATCTCTGTCCTGTACTCCTGACTCTGAGTGTGCTACACATTTTACTGTATCTTGCATTTCCCAGTTAACAGTACATCCCAGAGGTAAAGCCATTGCTGTATAGAGCATTGTTCTGTCTTCCTTTTACAGCTGCTCATCTTTTGCTGTTACATATAGTAGTGTGATGAATAGCTTTAGGTGTGTTTTTCTTTTGGCAAGTGTGTCTTTGAAATTCTTAGGGGCACCTGGATGGCTCAAGTTGGTTAAGCGTCCGACTTCGGCTCAGGTCATGATCTCATGGTTCATGGGTTCAAATCCCGCATTGGGCTCTGTGCTGACAGCTCAGAGGCTGGAGTCTGCTTTAGATTCTGTGTCTTTCTTCTCTCTGCTCGTCCCCTGCTCTCGCTCGCTCGCTCTCTTTCTCTCTCTCAATAATAAGTAAAACAAAACAAAATTTAAACAGAAAAGAGATTCTTAGACATAGAACCTAGACGTGGGTTAAAGGGCATATGCATATATAATTTTGGCAAATACTGGAAAATACTTCTGCCTGATGGTTACATATTTTTGCACTTGCAACGTTAATACAAGAATGTGTGATTCTCTATAGTTCTGCCAGCAGTTTGTCAGAGTTTTAGATTTTTGCCCATCCAATATGTGCATCTTAGAGTAGTTTTAATTTGCTTTTTCTTATGAGCAAGTTAAACATTGTTTCATATATCTAAGAATATTACTTTTTCTGTGAACTGTTTGGTACATTTTGCCCATTTTCTATTAAGTTTTTCTCAATTTTTTTAGAAACACATCTTAGCAGTAATATGTATACTATTCATGAATACCTGTCTGTAATAGAAGGCACCAGTTGCTTTTCCCAGCTTGTCATTTTTCTTATACTTTGTGCTTTTTTGTCACCAAAGGAATATCCCATGTTTTCTAGTATTTGCTGTTTTTTTGTTGTTGTTGTTTTGTTTTTTTCAACGTTTATTTATTTTTGGGACAGAGAGAGACAGAGCATGAACGGGGGAGGGGCAGAGAGAGAGGGAGACACAGAATGGGAAACAGGCTCCAGGCTCTGAGCCATCAGCCGAGAGTCTGACGCAGGGCTCGAACTCACGGACCGCGAGATCGTGACCTGGCTGAAGTCGGACGCTTAACCGACTGCGCCACCCAGGCGCCCCTAGTATTTGCTGTTTTTTTACACGACGCATACTTTTGATTCACTTGGAATTGATCCTAGTATATTCCAAAATTGAACAGATTGCTGTTTTCCAATGAACTTACCTAGAAAATGTTAGAATTTAGGGGGGGCCTGGGTGGCTCAGTCGGTTAAGTGTCTGACTCTTGTTTTTAGCTCAGGTCATGATCTCACGGTTTCATGGGATCGAGCCCCAGGTTGGACTCTGTGCTGGCAAAGTGGAGCCTGCTTGGGATTCTCTCTCTTTTTCCTCTCTCTGTGCCCCCTCCTGCTTGTGCTCTCTCTCAAAATAAATAAATAAAACTTTGAAAAACAACAACAATGACAACAAAGAAAATGTTAGAATTGAGTTTAATTCCATTATCCTGATTTAATGCAGGACATTCCTGTATGCTTTAGAATGTTTCTTATGTGGAATGTATAAGCTTCTAAGAATCCACATTACTTTGTAGTTAAACTGTCAACAGGAAGCTAAAATTACATTTTCAGATTTTACATAGGAAAATTTCAAGGTGGTTTCTAACATTGAACTTTACTACTCTCTGGTGTTTTCATAGGTTGATCGTGATCGAGATCTTCTTATTCAGCAGACCATGAGGCAGCTTAACAATCACTTTGGTCGAAGATGTGCTACTACACCAATGGCTGTACACAGAGTAAAAGTCACATTTAAGGATGAACCAGGAGAGGGCAGTGGTGTAGCACGAAGTTTTTATACAGCCATTGCACAAGCTTTTTTGTCAAATGAAAAACTGCCAAATTTAGATTGTATCCAAAATGCCAACAAAGGCACTCATACGAGTAAGTACAGATAATAAACATCATAAAAATTATTTGGATAGACGGACTTGGTGAAGGGGATTAAGAGGAAAAAACATTCTTATTTGAGCAAAAACAATTACAGTCACAGTTAAATGTATTTATAGTGGGAGAACTTTACTGCACATTTCCATTTTTATACAATTATATTATAGATTAGTGATTTATTCTTATTTAAACTGTTCTAGTCAACAGCTTAGGACTTTGTTCTTTTACTGCCATATTTTCATAAATGTTTGTGATGGTACTTTTCTCCTCTCAATTGTTACATATTTTGAGGAGTGGGAAGTTGTAAGCTCTATGGTAACAGAAAAATTCAGTGAGCACATTACATTATTTCCATCACCCCTGTATATTTAATTAGTACAGATACTGAAAATCCTTTTCTCTAGAGCAGTGCTATTCAAAGGACAATGTGCAGAGTTGATACTGGTCCCCAACGAGACACAGAGCTTGCAACCAAATGTAGATTGGTTGACTGTGTTACCAACCTCACTGTATAATTTAACAAGACATTGTTTTTTTGGTAATAAGATTTTCTTTATTAATATCCTACTGTAAGCTCTACCTCTTTGAGGACCAGCACTTTGGGATTAGGATTCCTACCTAATTTTCAAATTAAAAAGATCTGTGAAAATGACAGATGCCTTAAGTAGGTATAATTGGGGATTCATATAAATAAGGGGCAGAAGATTGTCATTTCATAGGTGGATAATTCAGCGAGAGGGCATTACTAATAAGAAAATCCTGTATTTCACCTAGGCGTAGTGCTGTTGTATTGAGTTCTGAAAAATGCCACCATAGACTAGGCTCAATGAGCTCTAGGAAGGATTGAGGATGAAAAGATGGGGAGAGCCCTGCAGCCTTTCATCATTAGTTTTACCGTTTGACTTTCTATAGTCTTACAATAATGATATGTAAGATGGCAGCTAGGGGAAATTGTGAATGGCAGATGTGAATGAGGGAGCCTTGGGAAGTCATAACATTTCAGAAATCACTGTCTCCTGCACATTCTTTAGGAAACCATACTCTGGCTTATGGTTAAGGTTTTGAAAATAATAGTAGCTGATGTTTTGGGTGGCCTATATTTTGCTTAATGCCCAAAACTAAATAAATCTGACTCTAATCATATACGAAACTTCAGCATTATTTATGGTAAAGCTAACAGCCCCAGTTGCTATATATCATTTCACAACTGTGACATAATTCATTAAATACATACTGATCGAACATCTATTACGAGCCAAGTACATTCTATATAATTACCCCTAGCCTTCAAAACCATAGGGAGAATGAGTGGAAGGTACTAACAGATGTTAAGGGAGGTAATTTTCACCTGTCATGTTCTTAAGTTGGTCTCATGTCCTCACATTAACTTTGACAGTTAAAATAGTTTCATTTACATTTATCTAAACAAAGTATGTTTTATATTTTCTTTCAGGTTTAATGCAGAGATTAAGAAACAGAGGAGAGAGGGATCGGGAAAGGGAGAGAGAAAGGGAAATGAGGAGGAGTAGTGGCTTGCGAGCAGGTTCTCGGAGAGATCGAGATAGGTGAGATAATTTTGTTTCTTTTATTGAATACCACCTTAGGGAATGAAATTGGAGGTAGGCCTGGAATGAGAGGATCTCAGTTATGGACTATTTTTTAGAAAAAGTTTTAGTATTTGGGTATATGTATAGTAACTGTACTGTTATTAAAATATTCTGCTTTAAAAACCCAGGGGCAGTTGAAATTACATAATTATCATTCTTTCCTAAATTTGTCTTAAAATTTTAATTGTGGCAATTGTATTATATTTAAACCTTAATTTTTGTATTAGGGTGGGTGGCATTTAATTTGGACTAAAACTTCTAGGAATGAGTGGATTCTTGATAATCTGGTATTTTATGGTCCTACTCCCTTAGAATCAAATTGAACTATGTATTACAAATTTATAGATTTTTGAGTATTAATGTCTAGAAAACCTTTATTTCCCAACCATCATCTATTAAGCATTCTGCCATCTTGATAATTAGAGCTGCCTATATGCTTTGGTTTTCCATCTCTATTACTGGTTGTGCTGATATTATTTTGCAGACAAGGGAGATGAATTATAATAGCTTTGTTCTTCTTTCAGAGACTTTAGAAGACAGCTTTCCATTGACACTAGACCCTTCAGACCAGCTTCTGAAGGGAATCCTAGTGATGATCCTGATCCTCTGCCAGCACATCGTCAAGCACTTGGAGAGAGACTTTATCCCCGAGTGCAAGCAATGCAACCAGTATGTATGGTACATTTAGTCCCTCTTAACTGGCTGTGCCATTTTTGTTTTTGAAAGAGAGAGAGACAGTGTGAGCAGGGGAGGGGCAGCGAAAGGGAAGGAGACACAGAATCCAAAGCAGGCTCCAGGCTCTGAACTGTCAGCGCAGAGCCCGACATGGGGCTCAAACCCACAGACTGTGAGATCATGACCTGAGCCGAAGTCGGACACTTAACCGACTGAGCCACCTAGGCGCCCTCATTTTTGTTTTTGGATTAAAGTTGGTATTTTAAAAAGTTGTTAGCTACTGGCCATTCAAGTGGTTGAGGACTGTAGTAACAAAATGGAAGCTTAAGAGGGAAAGCTGCAAAATGTGCTGGAGGGTAGCTTGAGGTTTGTTTTTTCTACCTATGTTAAGTTGGCTTCTACCTGATAAGTTCCTTGTGTGCTAAAGAATTATCTGTGCATTCAATTTGTACCTTTATTTGTACAAATTGTTACCTTTTGAAGCAGACTTTTTAATCTGTTAACAAGTTGTAGCTAAAACATTGCAAATACTGTACTTTATTGCTGTTACCTGTTGCTAGGAGATTTTTATATTGAATGTCCTGTCAGGTTTCTTTCATATAATATGAAACATAAACTAGTGGCTTTTGTTTGTCTTTATACATAACATATTTCTTTCAGTAAATCCTTAGCCTTAAACATAGGCATCTTTCATCTCCCTCCTTTACTTCTTCCCTCCCTTTCTTTTCTTCTGCCCTACATGTAAGAAATGTTTCTGCCTCTCTGTAGTGAGAAAAAATGGAAATCAAGTATTTGTGTGTTTACTCATGGATATCAAAAATAAAGGCTTGTCATACAAATTTTAAACTAGCTTTAACAAGACTACCAAAGTTCTTTATAATTAAGCTCTCATTTAATAAAATACCTTACTGGTTTAGAAATGTTTTGTTTCCAGGTTTCTTAATTTTCTTTCTCCTTTTTTTTTTTGGGGGGGGGGGGGATAAAAGATTGTTGATTTAGACAAGAGGTTTCAGAGAGTAGGGGCAAGTAACATTTGCTCATTGTTTGCAGGCGTTTGCAAGTAAAATCACCGGCATGCTGTTGGAATTATCCCCAGCTCAGCTGCTTCTCCTTCTAGCAAGTGAAGATTCTCTGAGAGCAAGAGTGGATGAAGCCATGGAACTCATTATAGCACATGGACGGTAAAGTATATAATTGGGAAGGTATTTCAGTTTAAACATCAACTACTTTAAGATATGGTGGCACTACATCCTAAAAATAAAATTTATACTATAAATACATGACATTAAATGTTTTTTGAAGAGATGGCTTAAAATTCACGAGTGACAGTTAAGTTTCACATGTATTAGAAAGATAGAATTTTAGCGTGACTTATGCTCTAAAAATCTTTTATATACCTGAAATTTAGAAATTACTTGAAAGAAGTACATCCCAAATTCTCTACCAGAATACCCCTGATGGCAGAGGCCAGATACTTCAAGGAATTGGTGTGTAGTCCCTGAGTTCTTGCCATAAGCATGAAATTTCTTTTAGGACTTCTGATTTGTTTAAAAAATTCCTGTAAGTTTTTACTTTCTGTTGTGTAATATATTTCTTTTACTGTAAAACCTAAAATTATCTAACAGCTAAATAATTCTTTTCCCAGGGTGACATCAGGAAGATATGCCAAACTTATTCGGTGCCTTCTGTTCTGGGGCCACTCTGATATTCAGTTTGGCTTTGAAATGTTAATTATTATTTTTTTAATGTTTATTTTTATTTATTTATTTTTTCAATATATGAAAGTTATTGTCAAATTGGTTTCCATACAACACCCAGTGCTTATCCCAAAAGGTGCCCTCCTCAATACTCATCATTTTAATGTTTATTTTTGAGAGAGAGAGACAGATCGCAAGTGGGGGTGGGGGGTGGGCAAAGAGAAGGGGAGACACAGAATCTGAAGCAGGCTCCAGGCTGAGCTCTCAGCACAGAGCCCAATGCAGGGCTAAAACTCACAAACTATGAGATCATGACCTGAGCTGAAGTCAGACACTTAATAACCAACTGACCCACCCAGGCACCCCAAAGTGTTATTTTAGATGCAAATTTCTGTCTTTTCTTCCTAGTCATGATTTTACATGAGGAACTTGGATTGGATATAGTCCTAAGAAATGGATAAGTGGGTAGGCTAAGCACTGAAACTTAATAGCCACTTATCTGTTTCATAGCCTTTGAATGGTCGAAGCAAAAAGACCATTGCTAGAAGTTTATTTTCTTTACTGTTAATTATTTTTTTTCTTCTCTGGGCTTTTATGTGCTGTTTCTTCATTCCTTTTCCCAGTCTCTGGACGTAATCAACACCATGATAGAGCTCAGCCCATTATAGGAAAGGTTTTGAGGAATGTGCATTTTGATAAAAAGATGGTTATAAACGGGGGCTCCTGGGTGTGGCTGAGTTGGTTAGGCATCGGACTCGACTTTGGCGGAGCCTGCTTGGGATTCTCTCTCCCTCACTTTCTGTCCCTCCCTGGGTCATGTGTGTAGTCTGTAAATCAATAAATAAATTTTATAAAAATCTTTCTTAAACATACGTAAGGTTTGCATTATTAGTAGTATTTTCTACTGAATGCAAGTAAGAGACTTGCATTCAGTAGAAGACTTGAAGACTGCTTTTAGCTGGCTTTATAAAGTAAATAGTGAATTTATTAGTATTCTGGAATAATTAAATACACTAAGGAATTCAGTTCCCATTGTGATTGCTTTCTGAACATTTTCTGTTCTCTTACAATGCTCCCTGTGAGCCTAATCTTCAGTCCCCCTGTGAAGACTGCATTTATTTTGTCTTAAACCAGGTAGCCTTTATCTCATTATCTTGAATCACACATGTAAAATCTGTTTTTTTGTGTGTATATAATACTGACTTCTCTGCTCTTAAATATGCACTAAGACTAGTAAGTGCCCTAGGTATTTATTTCAAAACTTTAAATGTATTTATAAATTCTTATAAATTCAAATGCATGTTTCTCTACACTAAATTTTAGAAGTTTCAGTTATCTGGAATGTGAAAGGTTATTTTGTTTGTTTTTAGGGAAAATGGAGCTGATAGTATCCTGGATCTTGGATTATTAGACTCCTCAGAAAAGGTACAGGTAAGAGATATTTTGTACATGTGCTAATAATAAGCACTTGGAACTCTAATTTAGCACAGCCTGAATTAAGCTTGAATTTAGAGATGTCATGAATTTCTTAGGGCTTATTCCTTAAGGAAGAATTGAGTGCCAAAGATGCAGAGAAAATGAGACATGTGGAGGAGAGCAGTAAAGAGGCTTTTTTAGCACATGATGTATTTCATTCTTGAGCTACCTGAGAACTTCACTGCCACTCAAGGTGGAGCAAACCCAGTATAATCTTATCTCTTCCATTGACTACAACTAAAAACTGAACAAAATGCGAAAAGGAACTGCCTGAAGATTCTAAAAAGTAGACAGTAGCATACAGATTACAGAGGAAAGTCAAAACTTGAAAAACAGCTGGTATGGTATTGTTTCAGGCACGAGAGTAAGCTGATCCCCTTTTACTCCCACCATAGTTGGAAGATAGAAAAGGCTCTGAGAACTAAACTGTGGTATGAAACCCCTGTCCAAGTCCCAGACTATTACAGATGGTGCTGGGCAGACCCAAACAGTATGATAAAAGGCTGTGAAAATTTGTTACTGGAATCATTGCACATAGATGTGACATTTCAGTCTGAATCTAACCAGGTTGATTGCCTCCTAAAACCGCAAAATATCACCATTCTCCCTATCATTTTAACAAGACTCAGAGTTTCACAACATAATATTTAAAAGGCCCGGGGGGCGTTCCAAAATACAAAGAGCCAGGAAAGACCAACCAGTTTTCCTGGGAAAAGACCCAGTAGATACCAACTTCAAGATGAACTACTTGTGTTGGAATTACCACAGATTTTATCTCATACTCTATGAGATAAACACTAATGAACTGAAAGAGGTTCAAGCAGAGAAATAGAAACTTTAAAAGAGAACCAAAGGAAAAGTTTAGAATTAAAAGTATCTGAAAGAAAAAAATTCGCCAGATAGGTCATTAGCAGAATGAAGATGATAGGAAATTGTCAACTTGTAGATAGAAATTATCTACTCTGAAGAACAGAGAGAAGATTCTGAACAAAAGAACAATTTTTTGGATCTGTGGGACCATATCAAAAGATCAAACATCCAAGTCATTAGAGTATCCAGAAGAAGAGATATTCCTGTAGCAACAGGAAAATATGTGAAGAAATAGTAACTGAAAACTTACCAAATGTGGTACATGACATAGATTTATAGATTCAAGGTACTCAGTGAACCGTAAATAGGATAAAGTGAAAGAAAACTATATATTATCATCGAACTACTGTAAAACTAAGCAAAGAACAGTGCCTTATGTATAGAGAAACTGATTTGAAAGACCATGGATTTCTCATCAGAACTGGTATAGGCCAGAAGACAGTGGTTCATCATCCTCAGAGTGCTTTAAGAATTGTCGATCCAGGGGCACCTGGGTAGCTCAGTCGGTTAAACATCTGACTTCAGCTCAGGTCACGATCTCACAGTTGTGGGTTCAAGCCCCATGTCAGGGTCTGTGCTGACAGCTTAGAGCTTGGAACCTGCTTCAGATTCTGTGTCTCCCTCTCCCTCTGCCCCTCCCTTGCTCTCTCTCTCAAAAATAAACAAACAAAGCGTTGTCAATCCAGGGGCACCTGGGTGGCTCAGTCAGTTAAGCATCGAACTCTTGGTTTTGGCTCAGGTCATGATCTCATGGTTCATGAGATCAAGCCCCACATTAGGCTCTGTGTTGACAGTGCAGAGCCTGCTTGGGATTCCTTCTCTCTCCCTCCTCCTCCCCTGCTTACAGTCTGTCTCTCAAGAAGTTAATCCAGAATTCTATATCCAGCACAAATATCTTTGAGGAATTAAGGGGAAAGAAGCTACCATTTTCATTAGTGATTTTTTTAAATGGACAGAGAAGGATTTAACAGGCCTGAGCTTCCTGTACCACAGTTCTGAAAGGATGAATTTAAAAGTTTATTTACAGGGGTGCCTGGGTGGGTCAGTAGGGCATCCAACTGGATTTCAATTCGGGTCATGATCTCAGAGTTCAGTTTGTGAGATCGAGCCCCTCGTGGGCTATGCACTGATAGCATGGAGCCTGCTTGGGATTCTCTCTCCCTCTCTCTGGGCCCCTCCCCCATGTGCACGCACTCTCTCTCAAAATAAACTTTAAAAAAAAGTTTATTTACATTTAAATGTTGCTTTACCTGCCTGACTTCACTTTCAATGACTTTAGAAATGACTTTAGTCATTTCAATGACTAGTTTATATGTTTTGTTTTAAAAATCAGTTTGGGGACTTAATCTCTGATATTCTATTCTTAGGAAAACCGAAAGCGTCATGGTTCTAGTCGAAGTGTTGTAGATATGGATTTAGACGATACAGATGATGGTGACGATAATGCCCCTTTGTTTTACCAACCTGGAAAAAGAGGATTTTATACTCCACGGCCTGGCAAAAACACAGAAGCAAGGTTGAATTGTTTCAGAAACATTGGCAGGTAAAATAATCCTAATCTTACATTTGAATTTTAAAAAATTTCAGTTCAAGACTTTTCTAAAACCGTTTTTAAAATGTGTATATGCTCTATTTCATACTGATTAGAAATGAGGCTGTAGAAAATTTCTCAAAATACTGTATATATATTATGTATGTATGTGTGGGGTTATATATGTTCTAGAATTATTTTCAAATTTAAATATATTTCCCTGTTTTTATTTTTAGGATTCTTGGACTATGTCTGTTACAGAATGAACTATGTCCTATTACATTGAATAGACATGTAATTAAAGTGTTGCTTGGTAGGAAAGTAAGTGATTTTAATGAACCTAACTGCTTTTACAATTGCAAAATTTTCCTTTTATAGCCATTATAAGTCATTTTCAAACCTTTAATGACATGGGAAAAAAAATCTTAATACATGGAGGAGATAGCATAGCAGAGTGGGTGACACAGGTGGGTTTGACAGTGTCTGACAGACCTGGATCTTGTTGCAGACAAATCCCCTGACACCTATCGCAGATTTTCCCATTTAGAAAATGGTAAAACTATATAGTGCCTGGTAAGTGCTCAATAGATTTTAACGATTATTATTTGTTCAAACAGGTGGTAGTGGAAGTAGTAGTAGTATTTTATTGAAAAGAGCATTGTTGGCTTCAAAAATCTATGTAAGATGTACAGGAGGGAGGGGGACAAAAGAATGTTAAGAAAATCCAGCATAGCATGCTTGATCTTTATCTCTGGGTGATAGAATTAGCTTAATTTCCTTATATGCTTTGATAGTTTGCCTGCCTGCACATTCTTTTTATACTGGGAGAAGGGGAAAAAACCACATCCTTTAAAATTAATGTATAATACCAACTATGCAGCTTTTGGTTTAAAATGTAACTGCCAGTGTTTTAAAGGTATTATAAAGAAATTACTCGACACAAAACAATGAAATATTTTAGTCTTTTCCAGCAATGTATATCGCACATCTGATACAAGTTAACACTGTTAAAGCTATAGTCAATTTTTTTTTAATCGCATTCACTGATGAATAGTTTTCTATTAATACAGCATATCATATGTATGTGGGTGTATATATATGTATATATATACATATATATATACATATATATATATACATATATATATATATATGTGTATATATATATATATATATATATATTAACTCTGACCCTGTTGAATTCTTAAAATATTCCAGCTAAATGTTCTTGTCCAAAGAAGAACTAGGTTTAAAGCTCAGCAACAGCTCAGAAATGTTGATATGTGGATTCTTTAACGAGGTTTATGGAAAAGATCATGGAATCAAATAGACTCCAGTATAACCCAATGATATGACTGTCAACAAGTTATTGAATTCCTTTGAGCATCAGATTCATCATCTAGAATTAATAATCTATTTTATTATAATCAAGACTAAATAGGATATATATTAAGGACCAGCTGCTTAGTATAATCATTGTTTAATAATTAATGCAGGATTTTTGCAAATTATTTTGTAACTTAAACTCCTCCATTACTGGCTTTTTTTTTTTTTTTTTTTTTTTTTTCAAAATATATGTTACATTTTTTATACCTTGAAAATTAAATATGTTATCAGAGCCAAAGATTAAAATTTTATCTTTTTAAATCAGTTTTAATATACTTAGTGGAATATTATTCTTTATACCTTCAAATTAGATAAAATTGTAGTGAAGATGTTTTATAATTGAGTTCCATATGATTACTTCCTTAGGTCAATTGGCATGATTTTGCTTTTTTTGACCCTGTGATGTATGAGAGTTTACGGCAACTTATCCTCGCTTCTCAGAGTTCAGATGCTGATGCTGTTTTCTCTGCAATGGATTTGGCATTTGCAATTGACTTGTGTAAAGAAGAGGGTGGAGGACAGGTAAAGCAAATATGTAACTTTCTGATTCTGGCAAGAGAATTTGGTTAGTCTGTTGTGCTTATTTTATACAGAAACAGTTTGGATGGGGACATAGAGCGAGACACACACACACAAACATGCAGAGAAAAGACACACTAGACTGACAGGCATAGAGAGAAGGATGGAGGGTTAATGAGACAGACTGAAAGGTCGTTTTTAGTGCTTATTTAGGCCTAAATTCTTGCATCCCTTAGATATTGGTCAGCAATTTGTGTTTAGATTTTAGAATTTTAGGGAATTATTTTATGAACTGTAGACTTACTACTGCTTTGACCAAATTGCTTTTAAATGGCAGTGCTAAATTATTACAGGTTGAACTTATTCCTAATGGTGTAAATATACCAGTCACTCCTCAGAATGTGTATGAATATGTGCGGAAATATGCAGAACACAGAATGTTGGTAGTTGCAGAACAGCCATTACATGTGAGTATTTTCTCAAAAGTGTTATTTGATCTGATGAGGCTATTTGTGTCTTCATGTGGTAAACTATTTCAGAGTGTATTCAGCTTGCCTATAAAAGGTTAAAATTTTTAAACCAAATTAATTTATGTACAGTGTAAGTTACACCTGAATCCAGACCAAGCATTCACCTTCTGTTGGGTAAAACTACTTGGATAAACTATATGATCATCAAAGTCAATTTGGTGAGTAAAAGTTCAGAAAGGATTCTTGTGGAACTGAAATGACTACTGTTTTGGGGTCCTACCACCACCCATACTTGAAGGCGACTGACTAGAAGGACTCCAGGGCAGTAGTACTGATAGTTATGGTTTATTGTAGCAAAAGGACTCCCGGCAAGGGAAAAAGTACATCAAACCAAATCTGGAGGAATCTAGGTGCAGGCTTCCAAAGTTCTCTCTCTGGGGCCGTGGGTTGTCAAAAAGAATATACTTCTTTCCTCCAACAGTGAATTAGAAACACATGGACAGTGTTTGTGTTTAGAGAAGCCTGCTTAAGAGTCACAGCTCAGGTTTTATATTAGAGGCCAGTCCTGTAAGCATTTTCTGCCTATGCAGCTAGCCCTGATTACTGAAATTTAGACTGTTAGAGGCATGTGTTCATCATAAGTCACATTGTCTGCACAAATAGTTTAGGTAAGCTGGCACAGCAGGGTTCATTGCTCCAGGCATTCAGAGCAGCCTTATCAGTAATGTAGGGGGAACATTCCAAAAACCAAGTTTTCACATGCCAGCCAAGGACCATCCCCCTCCAGGAGAGCCTTCTAAAGAGCAACATCAGGCCTGCTGTATTTGTCAAGTGTTCTGATCTCTGTGCTGGGAATAATTGTGCAGGCTCTGAAGTCCTACTGTCAGGATTCAAATCATGGCTGCAACACTCTTTAGCTGTTATATGACACTAGCAAACTACTTAAGTATTTTGTGCCTTGGTTCCCTCTTCTGCAAAATGAGGATAGAATTAAATGGATTAATAATACATGTGAGGTGCTTAAGAACAGTTCATGGCACATTGTAATTTCTCAGCCTCTAGATTTTGAGTTTGTGTTCTTTTGTCGTACTTTGCATAGCATGTGACAGGATAGTATGTTTGACAAATTGAAGCTATTCTTACTTCATGAGTAGCCTATTTTATTAATGTGTAAATTATTTCAGTTAAATCCTGGTGTGTAACAATATGGTTTCACTTTTGAACCTATTGCCTGCCTATTCATGATGCCTTTTTTCCCCCCTCTGCCTCTCTTTTGAATCTGTCAATTTAAAAATACTTAATTTTATTTCTTTCTCTCTGGTTTAAATGAGAACTAGTATTCTTAGGCTGCTAAAGTTAGATATTGGACTTTAACAACAAAAAATGCTACATGGAAAGTAAAGTACTCAGAAT
Source organism: Leopardus geoffroyi (assembly GCF_018350155.1). Classification (NCBI taxonomy): domain Eukaryota; kingdom Metazoa; phylum Chordata; class Mammalia; order Carnivora; family Felidae; genus Leopardus; species Leopardus geoffroyi. The sequence goes on from NC_059338.1 coordinate 105,811,433, forward strand.
AATAAAAAGGTAATTTTTAAAATATTCTGTAGGCAATGAGGAAAGGTCTACTGGATGTGCTTCCCAAAAATTCATTAGAAGATTTAACAGCAGAAGATTTTAGACTTTTGGTAAATGGCTGTGGTGAAGTTAATGTGCAGATGTTGATCAGTTTCACCTCTTTCAATGATGAATCAGGTAGGAAATTTTGTGAATGTTTATTTAAGGAATACACTTGATAAATTTACAGGGTTTAGAAATGCTTTATAACTCAGGTGTTCAAGGCTTTTTGTGTACATTTTTAAGATATTATTGAACTATGATGGCTTAGCATTAGGTTATTCTTAAATCTTTGGTTAACATTTCTAGGTTTTTAAAGAGTATATGGTTTAGATTGAATACAAGTAAAACTTCATTGTGGTGAGCAGCTATGTAAATGGATTTTGTATACTAAGAAAATATAATCCATGTGACAGTTCTATTGGCCTTTCCCAATTCTTCCTAATCTCTTAGACTCTCTAATTAAAGAATTTGACTGCATGGTGTTTGCTCTGTAGAACTGGACCCAGAGCTCACTTACAAAGACATAATAACATACAAACACATGGAAAATCCAGAAAGAATAACAAGAGGTAGTGATATTCCTCCTAGAATAACATTTACCTTCAGCGCCTGATTTTCTGTAACACTTCGTTTTCAAGTGGCCTAGGAATAGAATTTGAGCTGTGACTCTACCATAAAGACACTGGAAGCCATGAAATTCCTTATGGAAGGATTACACCTATAGTCCAAAATTATTGCCTACGTGAAGGCACTGATTTTTTCCCCCATTTTCATATTTTGCAAACAGCTTCAGCTAAATTATAGCAAGTTAAATTTTGTTTTTTCTTCATGTTTGACAATGTATAGATTCATTGTAAAATAGTTTCTGTGCTACTTTTTAGTATAGTTTTCAATACTGGTGAGATGAGAATTTGTCTCATTTACAAAGCAAAAACCTAAGAGGGAAAAATAAATACCTAAGGACCCTCCATATATGATCCTCAGATTAGCAGCATCAGTGTCATCTAGAAGTGTTTTAGAAATGCAGAATTTCAGTTCTTTTCCTCCCTTCTCCCAGACCTAGTAGATGCGAATCTGTATTTTAAAAAGATCCCCAAGTAATTTGTAAACTCATTAAAATTTGTGAAGCACTGGTGTAAGTTCAACAGATAGGATTAAAGTATTGATTATCAATTTTGAGGCTGATGATCCATTTTTCTTGGTCATCTTAAGTCAGGATTGAGTAATCAACTATAGGAGTTTTACATTATGCAAATGGTCCTAATTTCCTATATTAGGAATTAAACCCCTGATCCTAAATAACAGTTCTGTATCTATTTTTTATAAGAAGCAGTGTTTTAAAGTAATAATTGGTACAGTATATTGGATTTATATTTTTCATAGGAGAAAATGCTGAGAAGCTCTTGCAGTTCAAGCGTTGGTTCTGGTCAATAGTAGAGAAAATGAGCATGACAGAACGACAAGATCTTGTAAGTTAAAATTTTTACAAAATTTGCAAAACAAAATATGAAATGTTAAAATACTGTGTATGATAACCTTTTAAGTTTGTAATGGTTGGTCATTTTAATTTTGGTTAAGGAAAATTATAGAAGGTCAGAAATATAAGGCAGTTTTGGTTTTTCTACTCCAGAACTGAAAACCTGTAAAGCTGTAAGCAGAATGAAATACGTTTAGCTATTGATACGCTGTCCTTAGTCCCAGAAGAAAATACCAGTTGATTGTTGAGACAAATGTTTCTTTTTCCCTATAGTGCTTACATATGCTGGCTGCCCCTTTTATATATCCTTAATCCTTTTGACCAGTGGCAAGCCTTTGCAAAATTTCTAAATAGTATCTTGATTGCTATCTGTATAGTGTACTAAGAATAGAGTAGCTTATGATATGTATTAAGTCTGTGATTTTAATGTTACTACTTATTTTTAGAATCATAAATTAGATACTATAAACTTTGATCATAGTGAAAGCCTACCAAGTCAGTGGAATCTATGTCTATCCTTGAGTATATCCATAACCAAATCAACCTGTCCATCAGTCTTGAAAGGGAGTCTTCACTAGACTTTGAGAAATTTGTGGGGTGTTCCTTACCCAGAAAATTCCAGAGATCCTTTCTGCCATATTCCTCATGGTTCTTTGCAACGTCTTCCCTATCAAACCAGCCTTAGTTCTTAGTAATTAACAACCATACTTCTTGTGGAATATATTTTTAAAAATCCAGTTTCTAGATATATTCTCCAATTTTATCTGAGAGAGGGGAAATGGTTAGTGTGTGGGAAAGCACAAAACTTGACAGTTTCCCATTTATCTCCAGCTCAGTAGTAACTTATTTTTTGGAGTGGGGGACTCTGCATTTAGCATCCTTGATTTTTTTTTCATTAAATTTTTTTAAACATTCATTTTTGAGACACAGCATGAGCGGGGGAGGGGCAGAGAGAGAAGGAAACACAGAATATGAAGCAGGCTCCAGGCTCTGAGCTGTCAGCACAAAGCTTGACGTGGGGCTTGAACCCACGAAGCATGAGATCGTGCCCTGAGCCAAAGTCTGATGCTAATTAACTTAACAACTAAGCCTCCCAGGTGCCCAGCACTACTTAATTTTTAAATGGACCCAGGAGTCTTCCAATACTTCTGCACTATAGTGAAACAAGTTGTTCAGTAGTCCTTTTAGCTAGTTCTGTTCTTGGTTTAGCCACTCTGGTAATTTCTACTTCGGTTGTTCCCTAGGTGGATTCCATATAATTCAACTTTCCCAATCTTGTGGACTCTAAAGTCTCTACCAGTGTGCATGATTTCAGGACCACCTGTACTCAGTTTTTTGATTCAGTTACCTTGTTTCTTTAAGAGCCCATTATCGGTTCAGTAAGACCTATCAAAAACAGAGATAAAAATGATTGGCTATCTGGTATAAATTCTAAGGTTCTAATGGACTTTTTTTTTTTTTTAAACTATTCCCTAGTACTAACTTTGTTTTTAAACCTAATGTATCCTTAGTCCAGTCAGTCAAGTTAAATTTCACTGTAGTTTCTGCCTTCCACTGGAAGAAAATTTGCTAACTATTCAGTCTTTAAAATGAAAGATCTCCCTTTGTAAAGGGCCTCAGGATTTCCTAATAACAGCTTTAATTTGAGGGTCACTCCTATTTACAGGGCTTAAGCATTATTTCAAGGGGTTTCCCCCCTCCTCTTTTGAGAAGGATGCTTCACAATTGTTGGTTTTATCCTGATGTGCTGAGGAGAAAAACTAAAGGACGTAAGAATATAACAGACCATTCAGAGCAAACTCTTCTTCCTTGGGTTACTAGTCTTGCAAATTATAGGGTTTTTGGGTTAATGGGTAAGACCACATAGTTTATCCTCCTCTTAGAGAGTCACAGTTCACTAGTAAAAGTTCTGAAAAGTCCTGTAGTATTTCTTTTCTTCCAGCTTCTTGACTCTCCAGCAATGGTAGTTATCTACCCTACCTAGCCATATACAACCTTGGAGAAACATTTTACATTAACTTTGTTTTTTTTACCTGTAAAATGAGTAGATTAGACCAGCTTTATCTCTAGAGCATCTTCCAGTCCTTAAAGTTCTTTGCGGGGGTATCTAGATGACTCAGTTAAGCATCCAACTTCAGCTCAGGTCATGATCTCATGGCTCATGAATTCGAGCCCACATTGGGCTCTGTACTGACAGCTCAGAGCCTAGAGCCTTCTTTGGACTCTTGTGTCTCCTCTCTTTCTTCCCCTTCCCTGCTCGTGTGCGCGCTCTCTCTCAAAAATAAACACATACATATACATATATATGTAAAGTTCTTTGAAGATTTTGTAGACCTGACACTTAGAGTTTCTTTTTCTGCCCCTTCTAGAGAATTAGATAAGATTTCTCATAAAACCATTCTTCAGGAACGCAAATCATTATGGGGGTTAAGGGCACCAATCTACTGCACAGTTGAAAATCTGAGTATAACTTCAGACTCCCCCCAAAATTTTACTAAAGTTTTTATATTAGTAAACAGTGCATTATACATATTTTGTACATTATTGTATTTTTTTTAAGTTTTTATTTATTTTTGAGAGAGAGAGGGAGAACAAGTGGGAGAGGGGCAGAGAGGAAGAGACAATCCCAAGCAGGCTCCGCACTCTCACAGAGCCCAGTGCAGGGCTTGATCTCACAAACTGTGAGATCATGACCTAAGACAAAATCAAGAGTTGGACACTTACTGAGCCACCCAGGTGCCCCATATAATTGTATTATTAAGAAAATTATAAGGAAAATATATAGTATCATACTATATTTATAAAAAAGTTTGCCTGTGGGCTCCTGGCTGATTCAGGTTGCTGGAACATGTCATTCTTGTGAGTTCGAGCCCTATGTTGTATGTAGAGATTACTTAAAAAAACCTTTTCTATGTGGAATTTAAGAAACTTAACAGAGGATCATAGAGGAAGGTTAGGAAAAATAGAGAGGCAAACTATAAGAGACTTTTTTTTTTTTTCCAACAATTTTTGAGAAAGAGCACAAGCAGGGGAAGGGCAGAGAGAGGGAGACATAGAATCTGAAGCAGGCTCCAGGCTCTGAGCTGTTAATGCAGAGCCTGATGTGGGGCTCGAACCCATAAACTGAGTCTTTGAACTTCTCTTCAGAGATTTTGTGCCCTATTTCCACTAAACGATACTTTGTGGAATTTAACCACTAGAAAGGCCCACAGAGAAACTGAGGCCCTGAAATGTAGTCACTTTTCTACATACCTGACACTTTTTTCTCTTTTGACCCTGAACCTTTCTTGAGAGGGGCAGAGAGAGAGGGAGACACAGACTCCGAAGCAGGCTTCAGGCTCTGAGTGGTCAGCACAGAGCCCTATGCAGGGCTTGAACACACAAGCTCTGACATCATGACCTGAGCTGAAGTCAGACACTTAACCGACTGAGCCACCCAGGCGCCCCAGTGCAAGAAATAAATTTAAAACCCCATTCAAAATCCTATCCCTCTGTAGGTTTTACCTTAAGAATGGGGTTCTGTGTAGATGTTGGCAGAGTTAATGTTATTACATTAAAAGCCAAAATTGTAATTATTATACTCCTGTTTAGGTTTACTTTTGGACATCAAGCCCATCATTACCAGCCAGTGAAGAAGGATTTCAGCCTATGCCCTCAATCACAATAAGACCACCAGATGACCAACATCTTCCTACCGCAAACACTTGTATTTCTCGACTTTACGTCCCACTCTATTCCTCTAAACAGATTCTCAAACAGAAGTTGCTACTCGCCATTAAGACCAAGAATTTTGGTTTTGTGTAGAGTATAAAAAGTGTGTATTGCTGTGTAATATTACTAGCTAATTTTGTAGATTTTTTTCCATTTGTCTATAAAAGTTTATGGAAGTTAATGCTGTCACACCCTGGTGGTACCTTAAAGAGATTAAATGCAAACATTCCTTGCTGAGTTTGTAGCTTAAAGGCCTGAGGAGCACTAGCAACATTTGACTATAATGGTTTGCTAGTCAACAACTTCTGGGTCTAACCCCAGCCAAAGATGACAGCAGAACAACATAATTTACACTGTGATTTATCTTTTTGCTGAGGGGAAAAATGTAAAATGTTCTGAAAATTCACTGCTGCCTTTGTGGAAAGTGTTTCAGCAAAGGTTCTTGTATAGAGGGAATAGGGAATTTCAAAATAAAAAATTAAGTATGTTCTGTGTTTTCATTTTAACTTTTTTTATGGTGTTTAATTTGTGGTTGGCTGCAATTGTGTTGTATCATGTATATGGAACTTGTAAAAAGTTCTGGACATTCAGATCTTAGAGATGAAATCACTTTTACCTATGAAAACCACTTTTATTGCGGTTTATTTTAGCTGCATTGAGCTCTAGGATATTAAATGATATCACTAATATTTTGCATGTAATTTGTTCATTTGAGTAAGGGCACTTTTTTTGTACATATGATGGGGCCAATGCACAATACTTTATCACAATCAACTTTTTTTTCTTTGTATCCCTATTTCAATGAGCAGTCAGTCAGGAGGTTACTGCACTTCAGTTCTAACTAGACATTTGTACTAAGGTATTTCAGTTATGTAAACTCAGCCTGGGCACTTTCTGATAACTGTAAAATGTTTTATAAGATCATGATTATTGAAGATACATTTTGGAAAATTTTAAATGTTCGTGAGCAGCTTAACTACTTTTGTATCTAGCCTTTTTTAAGTATCTTGTTACATTTACTTTTTTAAATAAAGAAATTACAGAAGAAATGTCAAGTAATATTGAAGAAACAATAGTTTTTATTTATGTAGTTGTACATTTTTAAACTAAGGGTAATACACCATCATGGTTGTGTGCATAAAAATTTTTGATTTAAAGAACTGAAAGTTTATATACACATGGACTATAAGAAAGAGAAGTAAATTAGTCCACATTTTACAGTTAGCAGAGAATCCTGAATGGCACTGGCCAGGCCACCTTTTCTTTTTACAAATGAGGGACGTGAAGTGTGACCCTTACTTGGCATAGGAAGTTAACTCACTCACTTATACTTAGTAACTAAGTGACAGGTTCTTTTTTTGATGACCCATTAATTATGTAGCCTAGTACCAGTCTCTAAATTCTTATGGTTTTAGTAGCTTTACTCAATGGCATAAAGAACACTGTTTTCTTCACTAAGTCTTCAAAAGGTGACTTAAAACTAGTCACTTTACATATTGAAAATGAGAGAAATTCTCTGAAATCTCTACCTTTCAATTCCTTTAGAGGACTCCTAGCCTTTGGGATGTTTTTCATGTTCAAAGGCACTATGCTTTTATTATATAACTTCCTGCAGAAGACTGAACCATGTGATATTCTCAGCCCTGCTGACACAAATATTAAAAACTAAAATGATAGTAGTGAAACTCATTGTATTACTTAAAAGTTACACAACATGCTGTATTAGATTTGTGTAAATTAACCAAAGGTTATTTTACAAAGTGAGACATTGGTTTTTATGTCTAAATGCTATTTCTGAATAAATGAAATAGTAATTAGATTAAGAGCTAATTATCATCAGTGTGTCTGAAAGAGATAAAATTTATTTATCATCTTAACTTCTGTATGCACATGATGGGATAAAATATTAAATGAAAACAAACTAGATATGATTAGGACATTTGAAACCCTAATTGTGAACTTATTTTTAATAGTTATTGAAAGAATGAAAATATTTAAAATAATGCACAATGTCTTAAGTCTTCCTAAATCAAGATTTTGGTTAAATGCTTTTAGGATTATTAAAAGCAGAGTGAGTTTTTTTTTTTTTTTTTTTTTTTTTTGGTTTTGTTTTTTAAGTAAAGCATAAAATGGTTCTAAATGGAAAATAAAGTCATGTAAAATAAAGTTCTCTTTTGGTCTTGTTTAGTGATTAAATCTAATAGAATTGAAAACAAATTTAGGAAGAGAAGACCAAGAATGAACTTTACCAAGGGGTTTTCAATGTTTTCCTATTTTTGCCTTTTTTTCCATTAAATCATCTGAATATCTTGACTATCCAGTATAATAGTAGCTTACTGAGACAGACTTAAGTTTTTAAATAGTATGGTATCAGTCACTAGTACTTAAGATGATTATTTTTGTCTGTTTAAAGGTAGCCAGTGATTTCTAGGTCTGAACTCCAACAGATCTTCCCGTGAAGTAGTTCTCATGATACTTTATGCCTAAGATTCCCTGGTAGAGCTTGTTAGTGCAGATTTCCTAATCTTTGCCCATCCTTTCAATCACATTCTGATTCAGTAAGCCTTAAGTGGAGTACAGAAATCTTTATTCTTAAAACAGAATCCCAAGTGATATTTTCAGTGTTTACATTAACCTAAGTGGGTAGGCATGGACAGAGATGAATTCTCCTCTAAACATCATTTAAAGTAGAGATGTATTAAAAATGTGACTTGTCTATTCATCTCAAGGCAAATTGTTACCTCTTAGAATTAAAAAAAAAAATTAACTGCATTGCTAGGACTGTGCAACATGAAATTTCTCCTTTTATTATTTCCTGTGTGCCAGGCACTTTGTCAAGTGCTTTACATATAATATCTCATTTTATCCTTTGAGATAGGGGCTATTGCCATCCTCACAGACAGGAAACTAGACACAGGTTAAACAACTTGCTCCAGTTTACACAGCTAATAAGTGCTGGTGTAAAAGATTCTAGGCATTCTGGAGCTTGCATTCCTAAACACTGGGCTATACAATTTTGAGGAAGGTATGGTTATAAGCGAGTTGGTCATTAAGGGTTCTGATACCCAATTCATGTGTGTGTGTATGCACATATGTGTATGTAGGGGATTTCTTCCATACCACCAAGCATTGGGCTGTAATATTTTGTGGATGGTATGCTTATAAGCAAGTTGGTCATTAAGGGTTCTGATACCCAATACCAGTGTGTGTGTGTGTGTGTGTGTGTGTGTGTGTGTGTGTAGGGGACTTCCTCCATCCACCAAGCGATGCACCAACACTAGCACAATTTATCTCATTCTGACACTGTCTACCTGGAAGTAGCATCAGATTCCACAGGTCAAGGGCTCAGTCCCACAAGACTGCTCTGCCTTTCATTTCAGATATCAATTGCAAGCCCAGGTTGTTACCTGTACTTGTGACTGGCGAGCTGTAAATCAGAGGTTCCTATGAACCTCTCATTGGGTATTAATGATTCTCTAGAGTGGCTCACCAAATTCAGAGATCACTGGTTTATTATAAAAGGCTATAACTCAGGAACAACCAGATGGAAGTGAGCATAGGACAAAACATAAAGGGTATGGAGCTTCCATGCCCTCTCAGAGCATGTGACTCTTCCTGCATCTCCACATGTTCACCAACCTGGAAGCTCCTTGAACCCTTTGGGTTTTTATGGAGGCTTCATTACATAGACTAAGTCATTGTCCATTGATGACTGATTGAACCTTCCAGCACCTTTCTCCTCTCCAGAAGTGTGTGTGTGCATGGCAAGGTGGGACTGAAAGTTCCAACCCTGTAATCACATGGGATCAACTAGCAACTAGCTCCCAGGCTTAGATGTGGTCCAGAAGGTAGCTCATTAATATAACAAAAGACACCTTTACTACTCTCCTTACTTAAATTCCAAGGGTTTTAGAAGGTCAAAAGATACTGGCTTATTACTAGAATTCCATTCAGTCCATATCTAGTCCATCAATCATATCATGAAAAATATTTCCCAGGGCAAGACCACTCAGGTCTGTAAGCTTCCATTGTATCTTGTCAGGTTCCAAAAGCAGGAGTAGTGTCAGAAATAAATGCCTTCACCCTTTCAGGCAGCTGATCATCAGCACCACCATATGGTGGTTCCTGTGTGGTCACTTGCTCTGAGTCTCTTTCTAGGTGTTAAAGTAATACTGGATTTCCCTCATTACATAAACCATTTATTCATCCTTTTACCCATAGCTGCTATTTTTCCTTCTCTCCATTTATACCCAAACTTTAACTTTGAAAGGGATATTAGGTTTGGCCACTGTGCTTGTCTAGATTGCATGCACCAACAGTGTTCTGGCGTCCCTCCCCTCAAGTCCAGTTCTGTTCAAATAAGGTTACACAAGTGTAAAACTAATGGACTATTTTTATTCTCAGGCAATACAGCTGAATTCAGTTAGCCCCAATTTGTTAGACGGGGTGAAGGTACATCCTGCCTCATCAGGCCCTTAGGAATTGTGACATAAAGGTTAAAAGCACAGTTACAATCTCTTGCTTAAGAATCATCCCTGCTTCCAGCCCTTGTAGTTGAAATAGGCCTGAGCTATGACCAACGCATCAAGTCGGAGGAAAAAAAGTGGAAGTGATGTCAGAGAGAATATCAGCACCTTCCCCCAGCCTCTTTTCCCTGGATCCAACAGAAAAACAAACACAAACACAAATCTATCTAGCAGGGACACTCCCTTAGCCCCACTCATGTTAATGTTGAGTGTCCGTGCATAACTCATAAAGGCATGTAAGCCTTCATCCATTTACTTCCCCGTTTTAGACAACCAATGTTTTAATTGACCATTCCAATCCTCTAGCAAACTATTTTTCTGAGGGGGAATATCTCTGCCCATTGTTGGATATTATGGGCTGTAAAGTATGTTTGCTCCCTGGTCTGAAGACGTGACAACTAGTTATCCAAATTGGTGCAATATTTGTCCTGGTTCTTTCATAATACTCTGAGTATCTGCATCTACCACTGGGTATGCAAAGCCCACTCCACAGTGAGGATCTATTCTTGTCAGGACCCATCCGTAGCCCCCCCACAGGTACCAGCATCATTCTGACTTGCCAGCTATGTTCAGGGCCATCCAACCAGAGAACCTGCTACTACATTGCCACCCATAGTCTCTGCCTCTTGTTCGCAGACAGAATAGCTCTTACTGGCATTTTGTGCCTCAGAAGGTACAAGAGGGAAACATTTAGATTCATCCCATCTGTTCATTGCTGCAGTGTCCTCATATCCATTCATTTCATGGATCCAGGTAGCTATCTCAAGTGAGCACACAGGAATATATGCTGGTCGATTTCACTCCCTTTCCAAACCTGGAAGGGAATTCTGATGGGCATCAACATGTCCTACTTTAATTCATTCCTCCAATTTCCACAGGACTATGTCCCATGTGGGCATATCTTTAATGGGCCAGGTTTCCCCAATGGCTATTGGCCACTGCCCAGAAGTCAGTAAAAACCAAAATTTAGGGACTTTTACTGCCATTCAATTCTTCCATCACTGCCAGGAAAACAGCATGCAATTCAGCACAACAAGACTGATCTGTTTTTAACTTCTTTAATCAGAGTGGCGGCTTTCCAAACAGAATGCTGTCTATTTACCTTGGAACTGCCATCCACAGACCAAGTGGCTCTTTGTTGGTCAGTCAAGAGCTGTCTATAGGGCACTATCCAAGTGACATTAAAATCCACACAGTTCCAGAGTCAGTCCTATGGAATAAGAGCCTCCTTCCTTGTAAGTATCTCCTCTTTGCATTCCCCAGGTAGCACAATACTGCATAACCCATTTCCATTTTATTATGGAAACTTTCTGTGCACTATCGTCTCCAGTAGAGAATTTCCTAGACATCACCTAAGACATGTGGCTATTTCAGACTTCAAGATCATGTTATGTCTTTCAGTCATGGGAATAGCTTCAATAAATAATGTCAGATAGCAAGGTAGTAAATGCCCCTCAAATGAAAGAAGATTCTCTTGTCCCAAATCCTAGTGGTCATCCTTAGGAGGCACTTGCAGGTTCTTGCCATAAGCCCCAGTCTATGCTCCACATAGGGCTATTGCACAGAGAATTTGACCCTACCAGTACTCCAGCTTCTATTCCACACTGTGTGGGCTCAGGCAATCTTATTGGTTCCCACCTAGCACGTCCAATTAACATTGCTTGAAGGGTGGATTTACATGCCTTCTGTTTTATAGTACGAGGTAGGGAAAACGTTCTCAGTGCGATACAACATCTATCCCCAAATACAATCAAGTAAAAGAGACACAACCACTTCTCATAAAGCCTATTCAAACATACCAATTCTTCTACAAACTTTTACTGTAATTCCATCAACTCCTATATTCCTAGTTTCCATTAGGATTTCATTGACAAATTTTGGTTTTACAACACTAGATGGAAGAAGTGGTTTGCAGTCGAACATGATATCCATTCCCATAAAACATCCAGGTAACAGAGACACAACTTTACAAGTAGTCCCCAACTTACGGCAGTTTATCTTATGATTTTTCAACCTCATAATCGTGCAAAAATGATTCGCATTATAAGTAGAAACTGTACTTCGAATTTTGATTTTGGGTCTTCTGCGGGGACTAGTGGTATATGGAAATGATACTCCCCTGTGATCCTGGGCAGTGGCAGGGAGCACAGCAGCTACCAGTCACCCACATGATCACAAGGGTAAATCACCAATACACTTACAACCATTCTGTACCCATACAATCATGCTGTTTTTCATTTTCAGTACAGCACTCATTAAATTGTGTGAGATATTCAACACTATTATAAAATAATAAATGATTTTGCCCAACTATAAGCTAATGTAAACTGTTCTAAGTACATTTAGGGTAGGCTAGGCTGAGTTACGATATTTGGTAGGTTAGATCTATTAAATGCATTTTTACTTACAACATTTTCAACTTAGGATGGGTTTATCAGAACATAACCCCATTGTAAGTCAAGGAAGATTTGTATATCATACCTGCTGAAACATTCCAACTTTCATAATCCTATCACCCAGGAGTCAGGGCTTCACCAGTGGGTTTTAGTATCACAGTTCAAGAGACCCAGAAGTCCTGAAAACTTTTCACCTCCTGATCATTTTACTCACTCTTACACAAAAGACTGGATCTCCAGTGAGATGTGGAGCCAAGAAACCCTGGCCCTTTTGTTAATCTTTAACTTTATTAACCTCCCTAACCCCTGCCTGAAGTGAGTCCTGATCAAGTTTCTCATAGTAATCTCTACCTTCCTGCTTTTTAAATTTCTCCAAACAGGGATAAATACAGTTGACTTCTTTGGGGCCTTTAAATTAGGGGGATCAATCAGGACTCCATTTGGCCCAGCCAACCTCCGGTAGTGCTGTATTAAAAGCTCTGTTTTAACCCCCATCAATGTCCATTTTATTCATCCCAGTTTTTGATAAACATCTGAAGATTTCTACCCTGCTGGGAAAAATCCCCTCTCCCTTGCACTCCTCTTTGTTTTGCTCCTGTCAATATTTGTTTTATTCACTTTATTTCTTAATAATCATTTAAGAATGTCCACCTAGTTGGGAAGAGTCTTTTGACGCTCTCTTGGACCTTTTGCCATTCCCTTGTTAATTAACCTAATGTTTATTAACATCTGGAGGACCCATGACGGGAAGCTGGGACAGTAAATTTAATGAGGCTTCCTTAACTATTTTTTGGTTTTGCAGCAATAGGGTTATATGGGGTGCCCATGTGAAAGGAACCCTTTGAACCTGGGTAATAGGCATATTTAGTGGGTGAATATCCCAGGCATCATAAACCAGTCACACATGGCTTGCATGTGATGCATATCAGCCGTTTCATCTGGGGTGCTCCACTTGGCAGTCCTAAGGGGAGGACAGTCCCCCTTCTCAGGATAAAGGGAACTTACAGTGGCTTTTATATAGTTCACCAGGCTGGCTGTTCCTTCAGGAATAGCCCCCTGTGTGTACGGCCATCGGTGATTGTTCCATAGTGAGCTGTGGGTCCTGTATCAACCCAAACGTGGTCTTCCATCCTGCAGCATTCAAAAGCAAAGACACAGCCATATTTGCTAGTCTCACAATCCATTTCAGTAAAGATCCCTCAGGAAGCCAATGATACCGATTCATGAAGTGAAACAACTCTTTCACAGTATATACTCCCTGGTTTTAAGATTTCTTGATTTTATCCTCCGAAAACCTACACATTAACAAATGCTTGACCTTTCTACCTTAAAGAAACTTTGGCTAACTTGATCGATTTATGAACCTGTTTTTGCAGAAGTTGACTAATGAGACTAGCTAAGACTGGAGCAAACCAGAAATAATTCTTGCAGTTGCACAGAAGGGACCAAGAGTGAATGAAAGGAACCTCTGTGATGACACATCCCAAGATCTCTACCCCTCTGTTAGTCACACTTATGCCGCCATAATTTGGACATATGTCCCAGGAAGAGACAGGATTCCTGAATGCACATGCTCAGAAACGAGAACACCATCCTTGTCCCCTATATTTAATCAGCATATTCCACATCCTGACCTTATCCTTAAATACTTCAAACCCCAACCCTTTGGTGGGTTGTGGATTTGAGGCTTGCCCTCCCATCACCTCATTTGTCTGTCTCCCAAATAAACTCTTCCCTTGCTGTGTACTCAATGTCTCAGTGATTGGCTTTGCTGAACGTCAGACAAATGGGTTTGGTTACACTCTCCATGCACTGACTACCTTCCTGGTGACCACAGGTCCTAGAGGTACTTTCTATTGCTCCTGAATAATTTTTTTCTTCTCTCAGTGGCTTTTAGGCAAGTGGCCAAGGCACAGAGCCAAATATGAGCTTGGTTTACCATCAATGCTCTACCCAGCACTTGCTGTTAATTTCATTTTTGCTATTATAGATAACAATAGCCAAAAGATTGTATATGTTAAAAATAATAATAAACATAAGAGGTCCAAAAGCAAGTCATTTGTGCTAAGCCCACATCACCAAACCAAGGCTTAAAACCTAACCTAGTTGCAGTTTCAAAGCCTTCTCCAGAAATGTAACACTCAGTGTAAAATTTTCTGGTCAGTACCAGTGAGGTAATCTGCCACATAAACCCTTTCCATCCCTCAAAAGAAAAGAAGGTAATCTGCTCTCTCCTTATCCCTTCCCACGCATAAAAGCCTTCCACCTAGTTAGAAGGAGTACCCAGCTCCTTGGAGCTCCTTTCTATTTGCTAGATGGGATGCTGCCCAATTAACAAATCATTGAATAAAGCCAATTAGATCTTCAAATTTGCTCAGGAGGACTTTTGTTATTTAACAGATATGGTGGCAGTAACAGTATCCAAAGCAAACTGCTAATAACATTATTCAGAAAAATGAGAAACATAAAGTAGTCCCTGTGAACCCCTTTTAGAGTTCTTGGTGTTTCTGAGGGCCAAGGGTAAGTTCTTCTAGGCTCTGAGATCCTCTCTTGGCATTGACCTTCAGATCTAATTGGCTTTCCATCACTGGGCAAGTCAACTTAAAATGGCAGATGGTTTTGCCCAGAGGTAAGCCCCTAGGCTTTCAGACCACAATCCCCAGGTTTTTGAGTGGAAAATCTCTAGCTCTTAATTCTGTCCTGAGATCCACATGGGAACTGTTAGTGACAGCATGCAGCTCTCCATCCATGTAGAGCCCCCAGTTCAAAGTTCCCAATTGTTGAGGTCTGCTGGTTCAATTCTTTCCCTAATCCCCAGATTCCACACTGAAAACTTGGTGGTTACTGGCTAGAATTGGACTGGGTCCAACTTAAAAACCAGACTGAAATCAGAATTGGGCTGGGTCTGATTTAAGCTGGACTGGATCCAGGGTGAGGGATCAGGAGCATAAGATTTTGTTTTACATAAAGGCTACTGTTAATGGGAATGTCACAAGTAAACAAAACAAAACTCACAAAATTGGTGGGCACAGGGCAAAGCATTTAAAAACTGTGAAGTGCTGGCCACCAAACTCAAAGACTTCCATGTTCAGATCAGTTGATCATGGAATGGATTAGACTGACACTAGTTCACACACCAACTTCAAGAAAATTTCTGTGCAATGAAGTACACTGTAAAATCACACAATTCCCAACCCAGCAGCATATCCCTTTCAGATACTAGTTTGGATCCAACTGACCCAAAGGTTAGCTAAACAAATTATTTAAAAAATGGTATTCTTGGGGACACCTGGGTGGCTCATTCGGTTAAGTGTCTGACTTCACCTCAGGTCATGATCTCACAGTTCATGATCGAGTTCTGCATCAGCCTCTCTGCTATCAGCACAGAGCCGGCTTCAGATCTTCTGTCCTCTAACCTTATTCGTGCCTTAATGTAAATTCGTGCCTTGTAAAGGTCAATGATCTCTTTGAGTCTTCCAGCACAATAGATAACATCTAAAGAGTGACCAGGCAAGGTCATCATGAACTTCTAAGACCACTGACTCCAGATACCTTGGCACCAAGACCCCTGGCTCCAGGGCATAAATGACTTACTGAGGACACCTGAGCACCTATCTTTGTTCAACCAGTTCCTGGATGCATGAGAGGACACATACACTAGATGACCAACCTTAATAAAAATCCCAGACCCGAGGCAAATACGGGATTCATTCTCCTTTTCTTTTCCGAGCCTCTCAGACCTTCCATCTGTATCAGCTCTCTCTAGCTCTTCAATAAACTTCTCTCATTTCCTGCTGGCTCATGTTTGATTTCCACCCTGTGCAAAGCCAACAACCCTCTTTGCTGGTCCTAGAGGACCGTCTTTGGGTCCTCAACCTGGCCTGCCTGCATCAAAACCACCTAATTAATGGTCCATGTCTACCTTCCAAGGTAGGCCCCCATATGGGCCCTACCCAAAGTTGATGAGACTCAAGGGGAATAATGTAGCAGTTTACCAGAAAATCCCTCAAACAGCCAAAGTAAAACTGAAATTAAAAAGTAATAAGAACTAAGGTGCCTGGGTGGCTCAGTCCATTAAGTATCCGACTCTTGATTTTGGCTCAGGTCATGATCTTAAGTTAGTGAGTTCAAGTCCCACATGGGGCTCTGTTTTGACAGTGTGGAGCCTGCCTGGGATTCTCTCTCTCTTTCTCTATGTCCCTCCCCCACTTATGCTCTCTCTCTCAAAATAAATTAAAAATAATTAATAAAAACCTTGCCAAATTCTGATAAATACTGGAGCTATACTCTCCACTTTAAATACTGCTCAGAACCTATAGATGGGATCCTGGAAAAACTAGCAAAAACTGCCTACAGTACAAGGCAGAAAAAGGAAAAGAAAATATCTTTTGCATCCTCTCTGGGGACACCTCATAAGTCTAAGAGGTTGTCAATACTGCCAGTAATATTTATTGTTTGTCCTGGCTGGAAACTGACAATATATTTAAATTAAAAGAAATTTTAAAATAGCTCTCTAGTCAAAAAATGGGTAAATTAGAAGCTGATATTCAGGGCCTGATATGAACTTTTTTTTTTAGGACTTCTCCCCTAAGCAAATTGAAGATAAAGGACTTAGATGGGTGGGTCAACTTACGAGATCTTTTAAGTGTCAACCCAATCCTTTGAGGAATTAGAAGCAACTATCTTTATCTTATAATCCTTGCAAAACTAGAAGTGTACCTTTCTAAAGGCAGTTCAAATTCACCCATTTCTTTTTCACCAAACCCCAAACCTCCCCTATTTATCTTAAAGGGTTGTAACCTGCATTCTTCCCTGTGCCATTGAGATGTAAATGTTCAAATATGAATGTCAGGGAGGTTATTATTACTGTTATTATTACTGTTATTATTTTAGGGAAGTAATTCTTATCATAAGAAAAACAAAAGAGGGAAAGGTCATTTGGAACTTGGGCTAATAGGAAATCTTAAGTGTACAGAAGCAATAAGATCCCTATGTTTGTATCTATATCTATCTATCTATCTATCTATCTATCTATCTATCTATCTATATGTTGTAGATGCAGTATTTTCTAACTCTGGATGATACTAAAATTAATTTGTAAAAGAGCTATATTTAATTGGCTCAGGGAAAATCAAGTGCGTATACGAATTAAGTATACACAAAAATTTCAAAAAAAAAGGAAATTAACCCAACAATTTTTCAAGTTCACATGATCTGGGATAATCTTTGGCAAATAAAAGCTGGTTTAAGTTTGGTTTACTGAAAATAGACGTCTTCAGAGTTATCAGCATTAAATATAATGCAGACACACAATGTCCATTCTAACTGGGTTTACTAGTCAAATACATTCATGTTATTCCTCACGAAATCTGTCAGCAAGAAAAATAGCTTGGGATGAATACCTGACTTTATGTAATGTCTCATCAAGCTTTTGTAGGTAACCTAAATATAATTATTAAGAATAAGTAAATTAAATAGATGTAAGTAGGACAAAAATCTTTGAGGTGAACTTTTTACGTAGTTTTCCCAAATCTTTTGGTAATCTTAAATCTTAAAATTTTGCTAAGTTAAATGGTGAGTTAAGTTCAACTCATTAAATATCCATACAGATCATTCCAAGTAAGATAAAATACTGAAAAGTATGTTTCTAAAAATTATAAAGAGTATTTAAATGTTTGCCAAGCCAGGGGCACCTGAATGGCTCAGTTAGTTAAGCGTCTGGCTTCAGTTCAGGTCATGATCTCCCGGCTCGTGGGCTTGAGCCCTGCGTAGAGTTCTGTGCTGACAGCTCGGGGCTGGAGTCTGCAGCCTGCTTTGGATTCTGTGTCTCCCTCTCTCTCTGCCCCTTCCCTGCTCACACTCTGTCTCTCAAAAAATTAATTAACGTTAAACAAATTTTTTTTAATATTTGTCAAGTCATAGAATGCTAAAAGTTCATGATTGTTTACTTCTTAATTTTCACTAAATTAAGGATTTTTAGGGTGAATATTCTAATATATGTAATTAAAATTAATAGAAATGATAAGGAAAAGAAATTTTTAGTGGTCAGGACTGGCTAGTATTAAAATTTCAGTATCAAAAGTAAGCTGGTGCAAAATTTGTTTTTTCTCTCTGTTAAAAAGTTTTCATGGACTACTGGGTTGCTCTTGATAAGAGGCTATAAAGAATTTTATTTACCTTTATTTAAATTTTTTTAAATGTTTATTTTTGAGACAGAGAGGCAGAGCACAAGTGGGGGAGGGGCAGAGAGAGATGGAGACACAGAATCCAAAGCAGACTCCAGGCTCTGAGCTGTCAGCACAGAGCCCCAAAGCAGGGCTTGAACTCCCTGAACCGCGACATTGTGACCTGAAGCCAAAGTGGAACGCTTAACCGACTGAGCCACCCAGGTGCTCCTATTTCCCTTTTTAAGTAATCTTTGTAGAAAGCAAAGACTTTGTGTTTTATCAAAATCATTTCCCTTGCTTCATTTTATCTTCATTATCAGGTCTTTGATTATTTAACAAAGATGAATCTGTTATATTAAAAAAGCTAAGGTTTTGTGGGTTTTTTTTTAAACAACTATTTAACTTTCTGTATTTGCCTGTAAAGGCTTCAATTGTCACTATCTTTTTTAATTGTCACTATTGTTAAATGGATAACTACGTATTGTTTCACAACGACCTATGCTACTATCTGACCAAGTATCCTAAAATCTTTTAATATTTTTGACAAACTTTCCCCACATCAAATTTTAAATAAAGTCTTTTTGACCTCAAACTAACTTTGGAATTTCCAGAGGGTTCTGGAACTTCTCAAAAGATTTGTTCACTCTCCTTACAAAAAGAGAGATACTGAATTAATTAGGCTTGTTTGATATGTTAAGTTACATGGGAAGCACTGTCAAATAAGTGACACCAAACCTTCTTAGATTATATTTGTGTAGATATATATTATTACTATGTGTTACAAAATTAGGTGAAATTCCTAGAAATTTGAAATGTCTTAGTATAATGATAATTAGACATAATTCTTTTTAAAATGTTGTATGTTATAGAAATCACTAAATTTCCTTGTCAATTCCATTATAATGAACTCTCAACATATCTTTGACAATGGGAATTTTTAAGTCTTTTTGTCATTTACAGTTACTGTTTTACTCTGATGTTTTGCAAAAGTGTTCTTGCAAAAGTACTTTATCTTCAAGAAGATTCAAGGAAAGGATTTTTGACAAGCACATGTTTCTGATAACTTTAAGATCATAAACTTGGGGTAAGAATTTCCAGAACAACTGAAAAAACTGGATTCAAGAATAATAAGAATTAATTACATGGGACTGAAAGAACTGAAGAGGACAATTATCATTTTTATAACTTTTTGTCTGAAAAAGTGCTGGTTCTTTAATGTGCTGTCTTTCCAGATTTAAGAAAACTTTTTATGTTAAGCTATCAATGACACACAATTTGGTAAAAGCATACCTTTGTAAACAAAGATGAAATATTTACTTTTACTTCCTCCCTGATCCTTCTGGAATTTGGAAATCTTGAGTGTTCTTTTCCTGACAAAACAGTTAGTTATGTAAGTTCAGTAAGAATCTGTTCTTGTAACAGGACACAATTGGAAACACAAGGTTATGGTACCAAGGCCTTAACTGGAATGTCATATTTGAGACAGATGGGTATAGACTCAAATATGATGACAGTTTTAGGGAAACTAAGGTTGTCTTTGTGGAGCCACTAAAGCTTGTTAGAAAATCAACCTGTGTACCTTGCTTAGAGATTCCAGCAAAGCTGTGTTAGAAAGAGCTTGTATGGCCAATCACTATTCCTGCTGTACTTCTACAATCAGGCCAAGTTTAATGCAAAAACAAATTAGTTTTATGATGATTATCTTTGGTAAAAAATGGGGGCAACAGCTGAGACAAAATTTTATTTGCACCTTTGTCTATATTAGATTATGATCCTGTTACTTGTCTTGGACATTCTGTTATATACCTGTTAACTAGACTGGATCCTGAATTTTTTGTGGTTTCCTCAAATATCTGATTACCAAGGTTCACCAAACTAATGTTTCCAATTTTCCTCTCACCCTCTTGATTTGTAATTGCTAAGAACAAAGATTGTCCTTGAATCTCCTTAGAAGGTCCTTCTCACTACCAAGATGACAATAAAATTTCAGGCACCTGAAACTTAGATACACATCTCAAAACTAAAGAAGGCTCCACTTGATATCTGGTCCAGATAGTTGGGAGTTGGGGACCAGACTCCAACTAGGAAGAGAAGTAGCCTACAGGGAGGTAGACTACTTCCTCCAGAGACACAAGATCAAGACTTCATATTTTAATTAAACATACTTTCCTTTCTTTGGCATTGATCTGAAAAGACAACACCATCATCTGTATCATCCAGGTCATTGCCAAGGGGGACAACCTCTGGAATTTAGAACAACTTTTCATTTCAAGTTAAGAGAAAACCCAACTGATCCCTGGCTTGAATGGGCAAATACAACAATCCTTGTGAATGAATCCATTAACAGTGCCACCTTAATGGAAGTGGTTTGCCCAATCCTTCCAACAGGGTTTATCTTTGTGGTCGTTATCACTCTCCTTGGGCCTATGAATGCTTAGATGGCTGTTGCATAACAGGGCAATGCCTCTTAGGTTATCCAATTATACTCCTAACTGTTACACCTCATTGGTCAATCTCCCTGAATTAACACTGTCAAGTTAGAAACGAATTATCAGATTGCCTGGGAAAATGGCAGAGTAAGAGGACCCTAAGCTCACCTCCTCCAACAGACACAAGTGGATAATACCCATATTAGCGTAAATAACCCAGGAAACAACCCGAAAATTGGCAGAACAAACTCCACAACTAAAAGGCAGGGAAGAGATAACAAAGAAGATAGGAAGGGTGAAGATGCAGTCTGGGAGCAAAGTGGACTGTGGCCATCTGCAGTAGGGAGGGAGCTGGTGGTGTGATGGAAGGCGGAAAACAGACTTTTGCTCCAGGGAGCTCACAAATGGGGAGGACGAATCTCTGTAATACTTGCCTTTGAACGTGAGAGGGGCTGAATTCCATGAGTTTTCTAAACCAGTGGGACTTAAAGCCTGGAATTTTAAAAATCAGTGGGCTCAGCTCTAGGAGAGCTTGGAAGTGTTAGGAAACCGAGTCCCTGCAAATAGCCCATGCAGACAGAGTGTAGAAGTAGCAGTTGGAAAAACACTGGGGGCAGACAGGAAGGAGAATGATGTGTTAATCTCAGAACGTGGCCTGAGAGACAGGGATCATGGAGAGAACCCTCCAGAAACAAAGGAGCTGGCAGGTGCCATTTTCCTCCCCTGTTGCCCAGTATAAACATCCACCTGTGGGAACAAGCACAGCCCCAACATTGGTTACCCTAACTTGCTTGCACCAAGCCCTGCCTCCCTGTGCTTCCTTGGATCCACCCTTCCCAGCACTGTGGGCCCCTCCTCCAGAAGACCAGCACAAATCCTGCCCACACCACACCTCCTGACTTAGGATATTTGTGGAACCTCAATTCTGGCAATGGCAGGGATAGGTCTAGTTTTGCAAGCAGACCCACACACACTTTGCTATCCACGATAGGCAAAGAGACCCTCTGCAGGCAACTGGACTGAAGAAAAAAAGAGGCCAAGACTCAACAGCAAAGCACACACAACACACTGGACACACCCACTGAAGTGCCAGGCCCTGGGTAACAGGGAAAACTGCACTGCAGGGCACTACAGGACCTCTTCTTCATAAAGCTATTATCATTAAGAGCAAGAGAAGTAGCTGACTTTCCTAACACAGAGAAACAAACACAGAAAGCCTGGCAAAATGAGGAGACAGAGAAACATCTCCCAAGTGGAAGAACAGGGCCAAACCACAACAAGAGACCAAAATGAAACAGATGTAATATGCCTGATAGAGAATTTAAAGTAATGACCTTTGCTGGACTGAAAAAAAGAGTGGAGGACATCGGTGAGACACTTAACAGAGAGAGAAAAAAGAACCCATCAGAGATCAAGAACACAATAAAGGAAATTAAGAATACACTTGATGGAATAAATAGGCTAGATGAAGAACAACAACAAATTAATGACCCAGAAGACAGAGTAATGGAAAGTAACCAAGCAGAACAAAGGAGAGGGGAAAAATATGGAAATTGAGAAGTCTTCGGGAACTCAGTGACTCCATAAAGTATAGTAACATCTGCATTATCGGGATCTCAGTAGAAGAAGAGAGGGATAAAGGAACAGAAAATTTATTTGAAGAAATAGCTGAAAACTTCCCTAATCTGGGGGAGGAAACATATATCCACATCCAGGAGGCTCAGAGATCCTCCCCAAATTCAACCGAAGAGAAAAAAATTCAACCCAAGCAGCTCAACACCAAGACAAAGAGTAACTAAAATGGCAAAAAGTAGCGATAAAAAAATTTTAAAGCACCAAGAGAAGATAGTTACATACAAGGGAAACCCCATATGGACATCAGTAAATTTTTCAGCAACAACTGTAGGCTAGAAGGGAGTGGCATGATATATTTAAAGTGTTGAAAGGGAAAAAGCCAAGAATACTCTTTCTTTAATTCAGAATAGAAAAATAGATAAGAGTTTCTCAGACAAACAAAAACTAAAGGAGTTCATGACCACTAAAACAGCCTGCAAGAAATATTAAAGGGAACTCTTTGAGTGGAATGGAAAGACCATAAGTGTAACTATAAAAAGTGAAAAATATAAAAGCAGTAAAAATAATTATTTCTGTAAAAATTAGCAAAAAAAACCCTTATAAAATAAAAGGATGTAAAATATGACGACATATGCCTAAAATGTGGGAGGGAGAAGAGTAAAGAATGGGTTCAAACTTAAGCGACCATCAAGTTAACATAGACTGCTATATGCTGAAGATGTTATATACAAACTTAATGGTAACCACACATCAAAAACCAGTAATATATATGCAAAGAATAGAGAAAAATGGATCCAAGGATATCACTAAAGAAAGCCAATGAACCAAGAAGGCAAACAAGAAAGGCTCAGAAAAAAATCTATAAAAACAACCACAGAACAAGTCAAAATAGTAATAAACACATATCAATCACTAATTACTGTGAATGCTCCAAGACGTAGGATAACAGAATGGAGAAAAAACCAAGACCCATCTATACGCTGCCTACAAAGGATTCATTTTAGACCAAAAGACACCTGCAGATAGAAAGTGAGGAGATGAAGAAACATTCATCATGCAAATGGATGCCAAAAGAAAGCCAGGGTAACAATTCTTATATTGGACAAAACAGACTTTAAAACAGACTGTAATGAGAGATAAAGGAAGGCACTATATAATAATAAAGGGGACAGAAAGGGAAAATGGCAGCAGAGAATAAGGACCCTAAGCTCACCTCATCCCATGAATACAACTAGATAACTATCAAGTCATCCTAAATATCCCAGAAACCAATCTGAAGACTGGCAGAACAAACTCCACAACTAAAGGTAGAGAAGAGCCCACATCGAAGAAGGTAGGAAGTGTGGAGATGTGATTTAGGAGAGAAACAGATTGTGGCTGCTTCTCTAGGGAGGGAACAACAGTCACAGAGATGTGCAAGACACAGACTAACACATGGGAGCACACAGGGAAAATGAATCTCCATAGCAATTGTCTTGGAAAGTGAGAGGGCCAGAATTTTGTGAGTTCTTGCAACCAGCAGGGCTTAAAGCCTAGAGTTTTAAAGGTCAGCATCCTTGGTTTTGGGAGAGCTTGGAGGACACTGGGGCTACTCTTGGACAGTAGGCAGGGCAAAGAACCTACAGATGTACAGCATGGAAACAGCGATCTGAAGACAGCCTAAGGCACACAGTGGGGAGGTTATTTGTTCATCTTGGAGCATGTCCCAAAGAAGCAGTGTTCATGGAGAGACCCCTCCTGGAACAAAGGAACTGGCAGGCACCATTTCCCTCCCCCACACTTCAGCAGAAGCACAGTGTAGACACTTGTTATGTAACTTGCTTGCACCAAGCCTCCCTCTGCCCCCCCACCCCACTTTGCTATGGTGGAACTACCCTTCCTCGTCATGCTTATCTCAGTCCCTGCTTGGCAGGCCCCCTCCCCCAGAAGACCAGCCCAAACCCCTGCCAAGACTGCATCTCCCAACTTGAGAGTTTTGCCAAGCCTTCGTTCTCGTGACACATCTCAATTCACAAGCTGACTAGAGCACACCTACTTAAAACACACCACATTCAGGCCAGAAATCAAATGCCCACAACAGGCAAAGAGAGAGCCTCTACAGATGACTGGCCTGAAGGATAAAGTGGCCAAGACACAACAAAGAGAGCATGCAGCGCACACTGGCGACACTCTAGGAAGTGCCAAGCTCTGGGGACACTACCCTGAAGGGCACTACAGGACCTTTTCTTCATAAAGCCATTGCCCTCAAGAGCAGGAGATGTAGCTGACTTTCCTAACACAAAGAAACAGGTACAGAAACTTAGACAAAATGAGAAGACAGAGGAATTTGTACCAACTGAAAGAAAAAGACAAGGCCATAGCCAGAGATCTAAGTGAAACAGATATAAATAACATGCCTGATGGAGAATTTAAAGCAATGGTTATAAGGATACTCACTGAACTTGAGAAAAGAGTTGAGGATACCAGTGAGACTGTTACATGAAAAGAAGGAATAACATAGCAGAGATAAAGAGCTCAATAAACAAAATGAGAAACACGCTTGATGAAATGAAAAGCAGGCTAGAAGAAGCAGAAAAATGAATTAATGACCTAGAAAAAAGTCAAACTGAATAAAGGAGAGAAAAAAAATAATTATGCAAAACAAGAACAGACTTAGGGACCTCAGTGACTCTATCAAACACAGTAACATTTGTAGTATAGGAGTCCCAGAAGAAGAGAGAGAAAAGGAAGCAGAGAATTTATTTGAAGAAATAATAGCTGAAAACTTCCCTAATCTGGAGAAGGAAACAGATATCCAGATCCAGGAGGTATAGAGAACCCCAACAAAATCAACAAAAGCATAAAAGACATATTGTAATTAAAATGGCAAAACACAGTGATAAAAATATTAAAAACAGCAAAACAAACTCTGAACTATAGAGAACAAACTGAGGGTTGCTGGAGGGGAGATGGTCAGGGGATGAGTTAAATGGGTGATGGGTGTTAAGGAGGACACCAGTGATGAGCACTGGGTGTTATATGTAAGTGATGAATCACTAAATTCTAGTCCTGAAACTAATATTACACTATGTATCAACTAACTAGAATTTAAATAAAAACTTGAAACAAACAAAAAGCAGCAAAAGAAGACAATTACATACAAAGGAAACACATAAGCCTATCGGCAGATTTTTAAGCAGAAACTTTCCAAGCCAGAAAGGAGTGGCATGATATATTCAAAATAGTGAAAGGGGAAAACCTGCAGCCAAGAATATTTTATCCAACAAGGTTTTCATTCAGAATAGAAAAAGAGACAGAGTTTCTCAGACAGACTAAAACTAAAGGAGTTCATGAGAATTAAACCAGCCCTGCCAGAAATATTAAAGAGGAAGACCAAAAGGGAGAGTATGAAGGTAGGAGAAACAACAGCAGTAAAAATGAATATTTCTATTAAAAAAAGGCAGTCAAGGAACTCACAAAATAAAAGGATGTAAAGTATGACACCATATACATAAAATGTGGGGAGGAGAGAAGTAAAGATTGGGTTCAAACTTAACCATCAACTTAATATAGATTGCTATATGCAAAAAAGGTCATATATAAACCTAATGTAACCACAAATCAAAAACTACCAATAAATACACAACGAATAAAGAGAAAGAAATCTAAATAGATTACTAAAGAAAATGAGCAAATCATGAAAAAGACAACAAAGGATCAGAGAAAATCTTCAGAAACAACCACAAAACAAGCAATAAAATAGCGATAAATACATATCGGTCAATAATTACTTTGAATGTAAATGGACTAAACATTCCAATCAAAAGACACAGGGTGACAGAATGGATTAAAAAACAAGATCCATTTATATGCTGCCTATAAGTAACTTATTTTAGACTCAAAGACACCTGCAGATTGAAAGTGAGGGGATGAAGAAACATTATGCAAATGGATGTCAAAAGAAAGCCAGAGTAGCAATACTTATATCAGACAAAAGACTTTAAAACAATGACTGTAACAAGAGACAAAGAAGGACATTATGTAATAATAAAGGGGATAATTCAACAAGAAGATATAACAATTGTAAATATTTATGCTTCCAGCTTGAAAGCACCCAAATACATAAAACAGTTAATAACAAACATAAACGAACTAATCAGTAATACAATAATAGTAGGGGGCTTAACACCACACATCAATTGACAGATCATCTAATCAGAAAATCAACAAGGAAACAATGGCTTTGAATAAGACACTGAAACAGATGGATTTAACAGATATATTCAAAAAATTCCATCCTAAAGCAGCAGAATACACATTCTTTTCAAATGCACATGGAACATTCTCCAGAATAGATCACATATAAGTCCATAAAAAAAGCCACAACAAATTCAAAAAGATCTAAGCCATACCATGGCATTTCTGACCATAACATATAAAACTAGAAGTCAAGCACAAGAAAAAATCTGGAAAGACCACAAATACATGGAGGCTAAGTAACATGCAACTAAACAATGAATGGGTCAATCAGCAAATAAAAGAAATAAAAAAGTACATGGAAACAAATGAAAATGAAAATGAAAACATAATGGTTCAAAACCTTTGGGACACAGCAAAAAGTAGTTCTGAGAGAGAACGGTATAGCAACAGAGACCTATCTCAAGAAGCAAGAAAAGTCTTAAATAAACAATCTAACTATACACCTAAAGGAGCTAGAACAAGAACAACATATAAAACTCAAACCCAGCAAAGGAAAGAAATAAAAAAGAGAGCAAAAATCTAAAAACATTAGAACACTAATCAAATAAAACCAGGAGACTGTTCTTTGAAAAGGTCAACAAAATTCATAAACCTCTAGAAAGACTCACTAAGAAAAAAAGGGGGCCCAAATAAAAAAAAATTACTAATATAAGAGGAGAAATAACAAACACCACAGAAATACAATTATAGGAGAATATTACGGAAGCTTATATGCCAACAAATTGGGCAACTTAGAAAAAATGGATAAATTCCTAGAAACTTATAAGCTACCAAAACTAAAGTAGTAGGAAATAGAAAATTTAAACAGACCAATCACCAGCAATGAAATTGAATCGGCAATCAAAAAATTCTCCAAAAACAAAAGTCCAAGACCAGATGGCTTCACAGGCAAATTCTACCAAACATTTAGAGTTAATACCCATACATCTCAAACTACTCCAAAAAATACAAGAGGAAGGAAACTTTCAAATTTATTGCATGAAACCAATATTACCCTGATACCAAAACCAGATAAAAACACCACAAAGGAAGGAAGGAAGGAAGGAAGGAAGGAAGGAAGGAGAGAAGAGAAGAGAAGAGAAGAGAAGAGAAGAGAAGAGAAGAGAAGAGAAGAGAAGAGAAAAGAAAAGAAAAGAACTACAGGCCAATATCTCTCATGAGTATACCTGCAAAAATCCTCAACAAAATATTAGCCAACTGAATTCAAAAAATATATTTTAAAAATATACACCACTGTCAAGTAGGATTTATTCCTGGGATGCAAGGGTGGTTCAATATTCACAAAACAATCAATATGATATATCACATCAATAAGAGAAAGGATAAAAAAATCACATAATCACTTCAATAAATGCAGAGAAATCATGTGACAAAGAACAACATCCAATTTCACCTAATCAGAAAATCACCAAAAATAACAAAATATATAGGAAAAACTTAACCAAAGAGGTGAAAGACCTGTACTCTGAAAACATTGATGAAAGAAACTGAAGATGACAAAGAAATAGAAAGATATCCCACGCTCATGAATTGGAAGAATATTGTTAAAATGTCTATACTACTCCAAGCAACCTATGCATTTAATGCAATCCCTATCAAAATATCAAGACTATTTTTCACAGAACTAGAATAAACAATCCTAAAATTTGTATGAAACCACACACACACACACACACAAACCCAAAAAGCTAAAGCAATCTTCAAAAAGAAAAACTGGAGGCATTGCAATTCCAGATTTCAAGTTATATTACAATGCAGTAATAATTCAAATAGTATGTTACTGGCATAAAAAGACACATAGATCCATGGAATACAACAGAAAACCCAGAAATAAACCCATAATTATATGGTCAATTAATCTTTGAAAAAGCAGGAAACAATATCCAATGGAAAAAGTCAGTCTCTTTAACAAATGGTGTTGAGAAAACTGGATTGCCACATGCAAAAGAATGTAACTGGACGACTTTGGCCATACACAAAAATAAATTCAAAATGGATTAAAGACCTGTATGTGAGACCTGAAACCATAAAAATTCTTGAAGAAAGCACAGGCAATAATCTCTCTGACACTGGCCATAGAAACACTTTTCTAGATATGCCCCTTGAGGCAAGGGAAATAAAAGCAATAAAAGTTGCTGGGACCACAGCAAACTTAAAAGCTTCTGCACAGCAAAGGAAACAATCAATAAAACTAAAAGACAACCCATGGAATGGGAGAAGATATTTGCAAATGACATATCCGATAAAGGGTTAGAATTCAAAATCTATAAAGAACTCCTGCAACTCAACATCCAAAAAACAGACAACTAAAAAACAGGCAGAAGACATGAACAGACATTTCTCCAAAGACAGATGGCCAACAGACACAGGAAAAGATGCTCAACATCACACATCATCAGAGAAATGCAAATCAAAACTACAATGAGATATCATCTTACACCTGTCAGAATGGCTAAAATCAAAAACATAAGAAACAGCAAGTGTTGGCAAGGATGCAGAGAAAAAGTAACCCTCTTGCACAGTTGGTGGGAATGCAAATTCGTGCAGCCATTGTGGAAAACATTGTGGAGGTTCCTAAAAATGTTAAATATAGAACTACCCTATGATCCAGTAATCACACTATGGGTATTTACCCACCCAAATACAAAAACACTAATTCAAAGGGATACATGTACCCCTATGTTTACTGCAGCATTATTTACAATAGCCAAAGCATGGAAGCAGCCCAAATGTCCACTGGTAGATGAATGGATAAAGAAGATATGGTGTGTGTATACACACACACACACACACACACACACACACACACACACACAATGGAATATTATTTAGCAATAAAAAAGAAAGAAATCTTTCTGTTTGCAACAACATGGATAGAGCTAGAGAGTATAATGCTAATGAAATAAGCCGGGGGGGGGGGGGATACCATATGATGTTATCATGTGTGGAATTTAAGAAACAAAACAAACAAGCAAAGGAAAAAAGAGACAAACCAAGAAACGACTCTTAACTATAGAGAACAAACTGATGGTTACCAGAGGGAGGTGGTGGGGGAACAGAGGAGATAGGGCATGAGGATTAAAGAGTACACTTCTCGTGATGAAACAAAACAAGACAAAACAAAATAAAATGATAAAAAAATTAAAAACAAACAAACAAAAAAAAAAAAAAAAAAAGAAGAAAAGAAAGGAACTACCATGAGGCTTTCATGATTTAGAATTCTCTTCCTTTGGCAGGGCCCTACTTCCATGGTTGGAGTAAATGTAAATGAGCCTATGATTAGAAATCTCTCTTTAACTCTTTAAGATATTGCATAATCCACTGACAAGACAATAGCTGCCCAAGAAAAATCTTTACACTTTCTGGCCAAAGTTGCTCTTGGAGATAGGATATTCTTAACATCTTTTAGTTGAACAAATAAGTATCTGCTCTGTGGCCAACACCACCTGCTACATCTGCATTAACACTTCTGGGGAAGTTAAAACTCAGTTACATAAGATCTGAGCAAGGCACTAGGCTTAAAGGGTGACTCCTTCATCAGGGTCTGTCTTTGATTTATTTGAGTTTGATTGGTTCGGATCTTGGGTATCATATTCCAAAGTGCACTCCAAACACTGGTAATTATCCTGATTATAATCAAAATAACTCCCTCATATAATGTACTCTCTCAAAAGCTTTACATGCATGTTTGCAGCTGCTAACCACCAAGAAAATGATCTCCCTAATACTGGGACATCATAAAAGGAATGAAAAGAATCTAAAGCCATGACCTATGTATATCACAGGGAATAAGCAAAAAATGCAATGACTTATGGATACCACACAAAGAACCAAGAAAAGCTGCAAGTAATAGCAAAGAGTAGTGCTAATGCCTTAAATTTTTATTGTATCTCTCTAAACTATTATCAAAAGAGGGAAAATATTAAAAAGAAACAAGAGGCCCGAAAAGAAGTCACTTGTACTAAGCCCATGTCACAAAACCAAGGCTTAAGGCCTAACCTAATTGCAGTTTCAGCTTTCTCCAGGAATGTAGTCTTAACTGTCAGTCTGTAATTTTCTGGTTAGCACCAATGAGGTAATCAATCTGCCACATAGACCTTTTTCACTTCCCAAAGAAAGATGAGGTAATCTGATCCTTCCTATCCCATCTTCCTTCTACTTACAAAAGCCTTCCATCTAGTGTAGGTCCTTGGAGCTCCTTTGTATTTGTTAGAAATGGAATGCTGCCTGATTCATGAGTCACGGAATAAAGCCAAGTAGATCTTCAAATTTACTCACTTGGATTTTTGTTATTTAACAGATATTTCTCCCTTTTCTTATTAGCTTGCATTGCCTTATGCATCCAGTGAATCAACTCTGCAGGAGCTGGATCCACCTCTAGATTTCATTGATAACTTTACCCTTAGTAACTTAGTACAGCACAGCTGCTACCCCATACCATGATTTCACACGTGGCTATCCAAAAAACCAAGATTATTCATGCTCTGCTCTTTCATTTTTTTCTCTTCCCAAACAACATTTTTATGACCAGGACCAAGCTACAAATCCCACTTCTGACACCAATGAAAGGTTCTGATTGCCCAATTCAAGTGTGTGGGTGTGGGTGTGGGCATTCCCCCACATTACCAGGCATTCCACTGAGACTGAGTGTCCTACAATTCAACTCAACTCTGACACTACCTATCTGGAGATAGCATCATATTCCACAGGTAAAGGGCTCAGTCCCACAAGGCTGCCCTTCACTTCAGAGGTCAATTGTAAGTCTGGCTTGTTACCTATAGTTCTGACTGGCCAGCTGTACATCAGAGGTTCCTATGAACCCCTTATTGGGTTTTAATGATTTGCTAGAGTGATTCACTAAAGTCAGGGGAATATTTTGTTTACTAGATCACTGGTTTATTATAAAAGGATATAAGAGCCAGGTAGAAGATCAGCCTAGGACACAGCATGGGGAAAGGGTGCAGAGCTTTCAAGCTCTCTTGAAACATGTGACTCTGCATCTCCACATGTTCACCAACCTGGAAGCACTCAGAACGCTGTCCTTTTGAATTTTTATGGTAGACTCATTGCATAGGCATGGTTGATTAAATCACTGGACACTGGTGATTGATTCAACTTCCCAGCCCCTCTCCCCTTCCAAGGGGTGGGTGGGGGTTGGGGAGTGGGACTGGAATTTCCAACACTCTAATCAGATGGTGTCTCTAGGCAACTACTTACCATCCTTAGATGCAGATCAAAAGTTACCACATTAACATACAAAAGACACCTTTATCACTTTTTTAAAAAATTTAATTTACTGTCAAGTCAGCTAACATACAGTGTATACAGCATGCTCTTGGCTTCGGGAGTAGGTTTCCATGATTCATCATTTACATACAACACCCAGTGCTCATCCCAACAAGTACTCTCCCCCAGCCCCCTATCAACCCTCAGTTTGTTCTCTGTATTTAAGAGTCTCTTATGGTTTGCCTCCCTCTCTGTTTGAAACTATTTTCCCCCTTTTTTTCCCCCATGGTGTTCTGTTAAGTTTCTCACATTCTACATATGAGTGAAAACATATGATATGTCTTTCTCTGATTTATTTCACTTGGCATAATATCCTCCAGTTCCATCCACGTTGTTGCAAATGGCAAGGTTTCATTCTTTCTCATTGCTAAGTAGTATTCCATTGTATATATAAACCACATCTTCTTTATCCATTTGTCAGCTGATGGACATTTGGGCTCTTTCCATAATTTGGCTATTGTTGAAAATGCTGCTATAAACATTGGGGTACATGTGCCCCTGTGAATCAGCATGCCTGTGTCCTTTGGATAAATTCCTAGTAGTACTACTGTTGGGTCATAGGGTAATTCCATTTTTAACACTGTTTTCCAGAGTGGCTGCACCAGTTTGCATTCCCACCAACAGTGCAAGAGGGTTCCAATTTCTCCACATCCTTGCCAACATCTGATGTGTCCTGAGTTGTTAATTTTAGCCACTCTGACTGGTGTGAGGTGGTATCTCATTGTGGTTTTGATTTGTATTTCCCTTATGATGAGTGATGTTGAGCAGCTTTTCATGTGTCTGTTGGTCATCTGGATGTCTTTTTTGGAAAAGTGTCTATCCATGTCTTCTACCCATTTCTTCACTGGATTATTTGTTTTTTGGGTATTGAGTTTGATACAGTCTTTATAGATTTTAGATACTAACTCTTTATCTAATATGTCATTTGCAAATATCTTCTCCCATTCTGTCTCAGTTGCCTTTTAGTTTTGTTGATTGTTTCCTTTACAGTGCAGCTTTTTATCTTGATGAAGTCCCAATAGTTCATTTTTTATTTTATTTCCCTTGCCTTTGGAGACATGTCGAATAAGAAGTTGCTGAAGTTAAGATCAAAGAGGTTGTTGCCTGTTTTCTCTTCTGGGGTTTTGATGGTTTCCTGTCTCACATTTAGGTCTTTCATCCATTTTGAGTTTATTTTTGTATATGGTGTAAGAAAGTGGTCTAGTTTCATTCTTCTGCATGTTGCTGTCCAGTTCTCCCAGCACCATTTGCTAAAGAGACTGTCTTTTTTCCACTGGATATTCTTTCCTGTTCTGTCAAAGATTAGTTGGCCATACATCTGTGGGTCCAATTCTGGGTTTTCTATTCTATTCCATTGGTCTATGTGTCAATATAGTATTGGCACAAAAACAGTTTTGGTGATTACAGCTTTGTGACACCTTTATCAGTTTGATCAATTAGGGAATTCCAACAGGTTTCAGGAACTCTGTGCCAGAAATGGGACAAAGATCAAATATATATTTCTTATTATAAATCACAGCATCATAGTCACAGAATAATGTAATGTTCTAATATGAATCTGGCTGCACTATTATGAAAAAATAGTGATTCATGTTTTTGCTAAAGATTTCTAAAAAACATATTTGTCATTCAGTAACTTTCTCTAAGAATAATAATTAGAATTCTGGAGATGTGGGAATTTTCTAAAATCAACCATGGCACCTACTTTTAAGTCTAAAGGTCTTAAAATGAAAAGTACTATACACCATGAAAAGTTTTTTATGTTTTCTCATCAATTATAAAGTGAGTTGCTTGCTTTTAAAGACGAATGTCTTTCATTAGCAAAATAACTCAATTTCCTCAATATTTTTTCAGAACACATCTTTGATTTCTAGTTGTGGAACTAGATTGAGTCTTTGAATCAATACTTTGCATTTTTACATAGCAACTTTGATGCATGTAAAAACTCTTCAGGAAAAAGATACCAGACCATATATTTCTATTTACAATGCTTTCTTCAAGGGGAAGATAAAATTTGGCTATTTATGAAGATTAAATGCACTACCATTCTATTGCAAACTTATAGAATGGTTCTGGTTATGTGTGTTTTGAGTAGTAGCAGTTAGCTCTAAGAAAGTAATTTGGTAAACAATAATGCCTCAAACTCTCAGACAGCCAACTACATTTAACTATTTTGTGTAATGAAATCATAGGTACAGTTATGACCTATAGAAATGCAAGGCTTATGTGATTATCACTTTTGAGGCATTCATTTAGTACTTTAAGTAATAAACACGAAATTTTGTGTTGTTTCCTTAAGAATTCTGCCCACATAAAAAGATAATAAACCTCTCAATTACTAAGAAATAGATTGGGGTTGGAGAGAGTGAAACTAAAGCAGATATAACAGCGTCTCAAAAAACAGGAATCAAATCCAACTACAATAATGAAACCAGAGGCTTTGATTCTAGAGTGATCAGATTCCTGCTTCACTACAGATTAGAAGTGGCAAATTAAAATCAAAGAAGATATCAAACACTCAAAAAGCATAGCAGAATGGAACCATTTAATGTAGAAACATTTGGTAGTGTTGGTGAAGGTCATTGAGAAGACATGACCATCAGTTGACCCATGAGCGGGACCTGGGCAAGAGAGGCTCCTCCCTCCCTCCCCTGTCTTTGGAATGTGGGTTCCATTTGCCTTTCCCACTCCCAGAGGATGTTCCAAGGACATAGCCTTGAGAAAGTCCTGTGACATTGAGGACACCTGCAGGTATACATGACTGAACACAGTTAAAGCCTCTATATATGCTTTTTAAAAAAATCACTTTAAAAAAATATTTATTTTTGAGAGATTGAGAGAGAGCACAAGTGGGGCAGAGAGAGAGAGGGAGACACAGAATCCAAAGAAGGCTCCAGGCTCTGAGCTGACAGCAGCAAGCCCACCTGATATGGGTCTTAAACTCACAAACTGTGAAATCAGGACCTGAGCTGAAGTTGGATGCTCAATAAACTGAGCCACCCATGCTCCCCTCTATATAAACTTTTAAGATTTGATGGGTGGGTGAAGGAATCCACTCTTCTTGCTGCTGCCCAAGACACCCCTTGTATGTAAGTTCCCTTTATTAAAACTGCCACCTACCAACCTGGAGTGGCCTGCCTCTTTCTGTCCTCTGAGAACAGCAGCCATTTTCAGATTTCACCTAGGAAACTAACAAGGTGGTTGCAAACCAAGAGGTAATGCCAAATCTACAAGTTTGAATACCGCAAACATGTCTGCTACGTAAGTTGACATGCCAGCAGTCCTTCAAATTCAAAATCAGCACCCAAGGCTAACTAATAATTACTTCAACTCAGGATAATTTTTCATTCACTAAAAACTATTCCATATATGTTGGACGAAGGCACAGAACCATGCATTTTATTTAAAAATGTATATCCAAAGTTGATAAGGTTTAGGATATTTCTAAAAAATTATGTAAGCTGAAATAAGGGCCTTGAACAAAGCACCCACATATGTGTTGAGTGAAAGAAAAAATTTATTCCTTAAAGGTGTTTAATAGGTAAGGACCTACTATATTATTTACAATAAGTAGTAAAGCACAATAGAGAAAAAGCTGTGATCCTTGGGTTGGGTATGTAACTTTTCTTGATTATATGAACTTTTTGGAAGCACCCTAAAGATTGTAAAACATGTTTATTCACTTAATTTTTATTTTATATTTTAATTTTTTAAATTTAGTTTGAGAGAGAGAGAGAACAAGGGTGAGTGCACACTTGGGAAGGAGGGGCAGAGAGAGAGGGAGAGAGAGAATCCCAAGTAGGCTCTGCGCTGTTAGCACAGAACCTGACGTGGGGCTCGATCCTATTGAACCATGAGATCATGACTTGAGCCGAAATCAAGAGCCAGACGTTTAACTGACTGAGCCACCCAGGTGCCCCATATTTCCTTAATTTTTAAATAAAATTTTATCTTGGAACATTAAATGAGGGCAGAAAAAACTTGCCAACATTATTTTTTAGGTAGAGCAGCTGAAAGTTTAAGTGATTTGAGGAAGTAAAAGAGGAAAACCAAGGTTTTCATGCTATTTTTTATCATTCTGCCCTTTTCCCCTACCACTATGCCTTAGACATCTGGAAGCTGATAAGAGTAACTAAGGACTGGCAGTCTCTGCCCCACAGCTATGACTTTACCCTTAAAGTTTCAAAGGCATAGGCACAATTCATACCACCCTTGGTCCAAGAACTACCTGAAACTAGTTCACTTGCTTATTCTTTAACTTCTCCAGTGACCCTCAAGAGCAAACACTATCAGAAATTCTATCCTTGTTCACTTTTTTTAAATGTTTATTTATTTATTTTTTGAAAGAGAGCAAGAGCAGGGGAGGGGCAGAAAGGGAGGGAGACACAGTATCTGAAGCAGGCTCCAGGATCCGAGCTGTCAGCACAGAGCCCGATGAGGGGCTCGAACTCACGAACTGAGAGATCAGGACCTGAGCCGAAGTCGGACACTCAACAGACTGAAGCACCCAGGCGCCCCACTTGTTCACTTCTTTAAAGCCCAGTACTTAGAATGATACCTGGCTCAAAAACAATTTATGAATAAATTATCTAGTTCCCAAGTCAGAAACAAAGAAACATGCTTAATTTCTTCTTCTTTAGCCCCACATTCAAATTGATCATCAAACCCTATAATTATTAAATCCTTATCTCTTGAATATGCCTACTTCTCTTCAGGTCTACAATCCTTACCTAATTTGCCTACATTACCAGCCTACATTACTTCAACTAACTCGTTTCTGTTGTTTTGTTCCTTTTCAATATGTAGAGATACAGTAATCTTTCTAATATGCATGTTAAGCATGTCACTTACCTGTTTAAAATATATTGACTCACCATGGCCCTTAAAGTCCAGACTCCTTAACACAACATACAAGTCCCTTCATGACTGTAATTGTTTTACAGACTTATCTATACTTGTTCCTTTATTATACTGAAAGACTTGCAGTCCTCTGGTGGGTTATATCCTCTGTTACCTTGGGGCCTAATCACATACTGCTTTGATGTTCCTGCGATCTCTTCATGGGTCTTCATCTTGGAATGGTTAATTCCTATTCATACTTCAGAACATGGTTTAGCCACCTCCCGAGGAAGCTCTCCCTGACCTGCCCTCTCGACAAAGCTGCTTTAGATGCTTCTTTCTACTCCTCAAGAACAGTGTATTTGCTTGATTTCCCACTCTATAAATTCCTTAAGAGTAAGAATTGTGGCTCATTTACCTTTGTCTCTCCAGGGCTCAGTATATTTATTAAATAAATGAATGAACAAATTTTAGTGACCAACTTCACTCCAATTTAAGAATATAATGCTGTAATCTCATTGTTCATTTTTATCACCTGGAACTCTGCATCTCTGAAACTTTGTCTTATTGTACCATCCTGTGACCAAAAACTACTATCTTTCCAGTGCTCTCACACTTATCAGTAAAAGAGAAGGGGCCTTTGCTTTCTTTATCTGCCAGCCTTGACATGTCAGCAACTTACTCTGAAATAGTTGGGAGGGGGGTAGTTTTTACACTGTATTTAAAAACAATGCTTGCCAATTCTTTTGAGACAAATGATTTATGGTGAATGTAAAATATGGCTAAGTATAGCTTTGAGGTTGGCAGCTAGATCAGATCTATGGGCTAAGCCTGTCACTTGTGGGCCACATTATTAGATACCTCCAGTTGGATTTGTCACAGGCACCATGATCTGAACATGTCCAAAACTGATAGGAAATTTTTCCTACTAAACCTGTATGGATGAAAGGCTTGCTAACTGCCTAGTCTCTTGGCCAGAAACTTGTAGTTATCCTAGAATCATCCCTCTACCATATACTTCATATCCAAACACTGGTCAAATCACCTTGAGTTTATGTACCTAACTCACACGCATATCACCTTGCGTTCCCCACTGCCACAGCCTTATTTTAAGCTTGCATTATCCTGCACCTGGCCTATTCCAATTAGCTCTAAATTAACCCCTGCCTCCAAATGTGCCTTTTCTTCCCACATTGACTTCCTTCATGATAAACACATGGCTTATTAAATATAGAACCATCTATTCTAGTGATTTTCAAGCTAGGGTTCAGGATCTGCCAATTTTGTGCAAGGCTTTTATTTTGATTTTTAATAAATATCTCAGATTATCAGGATGACCATTTATGATGGCATTAATGTCAAGCAATACTCCTTTTAATGACTGAAAGGTAAGGAGGCAAATTTAATATATAAGTGACACATTTGTTCCTCATGAAAGGCAAATTATATATAGAGCTGTGGTGGGAAAGTGGAATCCACTATTCAATGACTGGAATGCAAAAGACCACACTGCATTAATGGTCACTACAAAATTCACACTGATGCAATACAGTTTCCTCAAAACATCATCCATTGCTTAACGTCATAAATTTGAATTTTACCATTCCTATAGTTCTGTTTGCATTCATTTTTACTTTTTAGTTGTATAAAGCTCTAAGTAGTTTATAACTGGTCTTTATGTTTGTACATAAAGTACAACAGATGTAGTTTAAGTCAATACTGAATCGCTGTGAGAAATTTCTTTAAAAGTGTTTGAGACATCAAGTTTGAGAAACGAGGATCTACCCATTGAATCATACACATTGAGAGTAGCTTGAAATTACATATTTTCTGTGCCATAGGCTAAATTGCCTTTTTAGGTCATTACCACACAAATCTCTGTGAGTGGAATGGAGGCTGTTCCAGTTACTATAGTTGCAAGACAACCCCCAAATTTAGTGATATAAAACAACCATTTATTATGCTCATGAATTCTGTGGGCTAGGAATATAGACATAACACAGTCATGACATCTTATCTCTGTTCCAAGATATCTGGGGCTTCAAGTAGAAGACTTGGAGCTAGACTATAGATGAAGAAGAAGACTGTAGATGAAGAAGAAGAATGTAGCTAGAAGAAGACTTTCAAGTAGATGACCAGGAGCTAGAATACTGACATTTTGTTCATTAACACATCTAGAAATTGATGCTACCTGTTGCCTGGGTGCCTCACTTCCTTACCACATAGACCTCTCCATGTCGTCTCTCTTTGCGGGCTAGTTTTTGGTTTCCTATAGAATGGTACCTAAGTTCCAAGGGCAAGAGAGAGAGAGAAAGAGCCAGGCAAATACTATCTCTACTGTACTTTATAAGCCAGACTTGGAAGTCATAGATTTTATTCATTAAAAGTTACTCACTCCAATGGAACAGAATCAAGAGCCCAGAAATGAACTTATGCATATTTGGTCAACTAATATTTGACAAGGGGTCCAAGAATACTCAATGGGAAAAAAAAAAGCCTTTTGAATAAATGCTGCTGGGAAGACTGTATATTCACATGTAAAAAATGAAACTAGACTTCTATCTTACAATATTCACAAAATTACCTTAAAATAGATTAAATACTTAAGTATAAGACCTGGAACGATAAAATTTCTAGACAATATAGGAAAAGAGTTCTTTGACATGGGTGTTGGCAATGAAAAACTAGCCGAACTATATACAACAAAAAGGCTGCACAGCAAAAGGAACAATCAACAAAATGAAAAGACAATCTAGAATGGGGAAAAATATTTGCAAACCCTATATCTGATAAAAGATTAATATCCCAAATATTTAAAGAATTCATACATCTCAATAATAAAGCAAATAATTCAATTTAAAAATGGTCAAAGGACCTGAACAGGCATTTTTCCAAAGACATAGGAATGGCCAATAGGTACATGAAAAGATGCTCAACATCAATAATTATCAGGGAAATGCAAATCAAAACCACAATAAGACATTACTTCACACCAGTTAAAACAGGTTGCATCAAAAAGATAAGAGATAACAAACACTGGCAAGGATGTAGAAAAAAAGGAACGCTTGTGCCCTCTTAGTGGGACTGTAAATTGGTACAGTTATGATGAAAAACAGTACAGAAGTTCCTCAAAATACTAAAAATAGAACTACCATATGAGCCACCAATTCCACTTCTGGAAATATATGTGAAGGAAATGAAAACACTTTTGAAGAGATACCTCCATCTCCATGTTCATAGCAGCATTATTTACAACCGCCAAGGAAGGCATGTGAACAACTTAAGTCTCCGTGACCAGATAAATGGATAAAGAAAGTGACATATTATATACATACAAAATGGAATATTATTCATCCATAAAAAAGAGGTAATCCTGACATTTGTGACTGAGACCATTATGTTAGGTGAAATAAATCACAGAAAGACAAATAATGTATGATCTTACTTATATGTGCAATCTTAAACAAAACAAACTCAGGGCGCCTGGGTGGCTCAGTCAGTTAGGCTTCCAACTCTTGATTTTGGCTCAGGTCATGGCCTCACAGTTTCATGAGTCCAAGCCCCATGACGGGCTCTGTGCTGACAGTGTGGAGGCTGCTTGGGATTCTCTCTCTCCCTGTCTCTCTGCCCCTTCTCTGTGTGCTCTCTCTCTCTCAAAATAAATAAATATTTAAAACAAACAAACAAACAAACAAAGGGAAATATCTTAGCCTGTTAAGGTTGCTATAACAAAATATCACAGATTGGGTGGTTTATAAACAACAAATAATAAACAACAAACATTTATTTCTCACTGTTCTAGAGGCTGGAAATCAGAACAGGGTGCCAGTATGACAGAGTGAGCAACTTCTTCTGAGTCACAAACTTTTCACTGTACCCCCGTAAGGCAAAAAAGGCCAGGGAGCTCTCTGAAGC
Organism: Leopardus geoffroyi; assembly: GCF_018350155.1. NCBI lineage: Eukaryota > Metazoa > Chordata > Mammalia > Carnivora > Felidae > Leopardus > Leopardus geoffroyi. The sequence goes on from NC_059338.1 coordinate 105,852,035, forward strand.
CTCTTTCATAAGGGCACTAATACACTAAATTCTCCCAACAAAAGACATAGAATGGCTGAATGGATAAAAATAAAACAAAACAAGATTCATGTATATACTGCTTACAAGTCAAGTGTAAAGATATACACAGACTAAGATATTCCAAGCAAATGGAAACCAAAAGAAAGCTGTGGTAGATACACTTTTAACAGACAAAATAGACTTTATTTTTTATTTATTTATTTTTTTTCAATGTTTATTTATTTTTGGGACAGAGAAAGACAGAGCATGAACGGGGGAGGGGCAGAGAGAGAGGGAGACACAGAATCGGAAACAGGCTCCAGGCTCTGAGCCATCAGCCCAGAGCCTGACGCGGGGCTCGAACTCACGGACCGCGAGATCGTGACCTGGCTGAAGTCGGACGCTTAACTGACTGCGCCACCCAGGCGCCCCCAAAATAGACTTTATTAAAGACTAATAAGAGACAAAGAAGGGCATTACGTACTGATAAAAGGGGTTAATCCATCAAGAGGATATAACGTTTATAAATATTTATGCACCCAATATAGTAGCACCCAATTAATAAAGCAAATATTAACATATCTAAAGGAAGACACAGCATTACAATAATAGTAGGGGACTTTAATACTCTGCTTATATCAATGAATAA